>NC_083401.1:152158082-153607736 GCF_020745735.1 Hemiscyllium ocellatum | reverse complement strand
CGGAATCATCCTGCTCACTTTCCCAAGACTGCGGTAATCAGCCTGCTCACTCCCAAACCTGGGCCGGAATCAGCCTGCTCACTCCCCCAACACTGCAGGAATCAGTCTGCTCACTCCCCCAACACTGCAAGAATCAGCCTGCTCACTCCAACCATTCTGCGAGAATAAGCCTGCTCACTCCCTGATGAAGGGCTTATGCCCGAAACGTCAAATTTCCTATTCCTTGGATGCTGCCTAACCTGCTGTGCTTTAACCAGCAACACATTTTCAGCTGCTCACTCCCCCAACACTGCGGGAATGAACCTGTTCACTCTCACAGCTCTGCGGAAATCAGCCTGCTCACTCCCCCAACACTGAGGGAATGTGCTTGCTCACTTGCCCAACACTGCGAAAATCAGCCTGCTCACTTACCCACAGCACAGGAAACAGCCTGCTCACTCCACCAACTCCACGGGAATCAGCATGCTCTCTTCCCCAACACTGGGGGAATCAGCCTGCTCACTTCCCCAACTCTACGGGAATCACCCTGCTAACTCCTCCAACATTGTGGGAATCAGCCTATTCTCTCACCCAACACTGCAGGAATCAGTCTGCTCACTCCCCCAACACTGCGGGAATCAGCCTCCTCACTCACCTAACACTGCGGGAATCAGTCTGCTTACTCACCTAACATGCAGGAATCAGCCTCCTCACTCTCCCGAACTCTGTGGGAATCAGCCCGCTCACTCCCCGAAGACTGCAGGAATCAGTCTGCTCACTCCCCCAACACGGTGGGTATCCGCCTACTCACTCTCCTAACACTTCGGGAATCAGCCTGCCCACTCCCATAACTCGGCCGGAATCAGCCAGCTCACTCCGGCAACACTGTGGGAATCAGCCTCCTCACTCACCCAACACGGCTGGAATCAGCCTTCTCACTCCCCCAACACTGCGGGAATCGGCCTCCTCACTCTCCCGAACTCTGTGGGAATCTGCCTGCTCACTCCGCCAACACTGCGGGAATCAGCCTGCTCACTCCCCCAACACTGAGGGAATCTGCCTGTTCACTCCGCCAACACTGCGGGAATCGGCCTGCTCACTCCACCAACACTGCGGGAATCAGCCTGCTCACTCCAACCATTCTGCGGGAATCAGATTGCTCACTCACCCAACACTGCAGGAATCAGCCTGCTCACTCCCGCAAACCCTGCAGGAATCAGATTGCTCACTCCCCCAACACTGCGGGAATCAGCCTGTTCACTCCCCCCACACTGCTGGAATCAGCCTGCTCACTCCCGTAACACTGCGGGAATCTGACTGCTCACTCCCGCAACCCTGCGGGAATCAGGCTGCTCACTCCCCCAACACTGAGGGAATCAGCCTGCTCACTCCCCCATCACTGTTGGAATCAGCCTGCTCACTCCCCAACACTGCGGGAATTAGCCTGCTCACTCCACCAACACTGCAGGAATCAGCCTGCTCACTCCCCCAACAATGCGGGAATCAGCCTGCTCACTCACCCAACACTGCGGGAATAAGCCTGCTCACTCCCCCAACACTGTGGGAATCAGTCTGTTCACTCCAACCATTCTGCGGGAATAAGCCCGCTCACTCCCTGATGAAAGGCTTATGCCCGAAACGTCGAATTTCCTATTCCTTGGATGCTGCCTAACCTGCTGTGCTTTAACCAGCAACACATTTTCAGCTGCTCACTCCCCCAACACTGCGGGAATGAACCTGTTCACTCTCACAGCTCTGCGGAAATCAGCCTGCTCACTCCCCCAACACTGAGGGAATGTGCTTGCTCACTCCCCCAACACTGCGAAAATCAGCCTGCTCACTTACCCACAGCACAGGAAACAGCCTGCTCACTCCTCCAACTCCACGGGAATCAGCATGCTCTCTTCCCCAACACTGGGGGAATCAGCCTGCTCACCTCCCCAACACTACGGGAATCACCCTGCTAACACCTCCAACATTGTGGGAATCAGCCTATTCTCTCACCCAACACTGCAGGAATCAGCCTGCTCACTCCCCCAATGCCGCAGGGATCACCGTTCTGACTCACCCAACTCTGCAGGAATCAGCCGGCTCACTCCCCCAACACTGCAGGAATCAGTCTGCTCCCTCCCACAGCACTGTGAGAATCAGCCTCCTCATTCACCCAACACGGCAGGAATCAGTCTGCTTACTCACCTAACACTGCGGGAATCAGTCTGCTTACTCTCCCGAACTCTGTGGGAATCTGCCTGCTCACTCACCCAACACTGCGGGAATCAGCCTGCTCATTCACCCAACGGTGGGGGAATCTGCCTGATCACTCCCCAAAATCCGTGGGAATCCGCCTGCTCACTCCCATAACACTGCGGGAATCAGCCTGCTCACTCTTCCAACACTTCGGGCATCAGCCTGCTCACTCCCCCACGACTGCAGGAATCAGTCTGCTCACTCCCCCAACACTGTGGGTATCCGCCTGCTCACTTTCCTAACACTTCGGGAATCAGCCTGCCCACTCCCATAACTCGGCCGGAATCAGCCAGCTCACTCCGGCAACACTGTGGGAATCAGCCTCCTCACTCACCCAACACGGCTGGAATCAGCCTTCTCACTCCCCCAACACTGCGGGAATCAGTCTGCTTACTCACCTAACATGCAGGAATCAGCCTGCCCACTCCCCCAACACTGCAGGAATCGGCCTCCTCACTCTCCCGAACTCTGTGGGAATCTGCCTGCTCACTCCGCCAACACTGAGGGAATCTGCCTGTTCACTCCGTCAACACTGCGGGAATCAGCCTCCTCACTCTCCCGAACTCTGTGGGAATCAGCCTGCTCACTCCCCCAACACTGAGGGAATCTGCCTGTTCACTCCGCCAACACTGCGGGAATCAGCCTGCTCACTGCACCAACACTGCGGGAATCAGCCTGCTCACTCCAACCATTCTGCGGGAATCAGATTGCTCACTCACCCAACACTGCAGGAATCAGCCTGCTCACTCCCGCAACCCTGCAGGAATCAGATTGCTCACTCACCCAACACTACGGGAATCAGCCTGCTCACTCCCACAGCACTGTAGGAATCAGCCTGCTCACTCCCCCAACACTGCGGGAATCAGCTTGCTCCCTCCCACAGCACTGTGGGAATCAGCCTACTCACTCACCCAACACTGCGGGAATCAGCCTGTTCACTCCCCCCACACTGCGGGAATCAGCCTGCTCACTCCCGTAACACTGCGGGAATCTGACTGCTCACTCCCGCAACCCTGAGGGAATCAGGCTGCTCACTCCCCCAACACTGAGGGAATTAGCCTGCTCACTCCCCCATCACTATCGGAATCAGCCTGCTCACTTCCCCAACACTGCGGGAATTAGCCTGCTCACTCCACCAACACTGCAGGAATCAGCCTGTTCACTCCCACCATTCTGCGGGAATCAGCCTGCTCACTCCCCCAACACTGCGGGAATTAGCCTGCTCACTCCCCCAACAATGCGGGAATCAGCCTGCTCACTCACTCAACACTGCAGGAATAAGCCTACTCACTCTTCCAATGCTGCGGGAGTCAGCCTGCTCACTACCCCAGCACTGCAGGAATCAGCCTGCTCACTCCCCTAACACTGCGGGAATCAACTGACTCACTCTTCCAACGTTGCGGGAATTAGCCTGCTCATGCCCACAACACTGCGGGAATCAGCCTGCTCACTCACCCAACACTGAAGGAATCAGACGCATCACTCTCCAACACTATAGGAATCAGACAGCTCACAACCACAACATTAGGGGAATCAGCCTTGTCACTTCCCCACCACTGCTCAAATTGCCCTGCTCACTCACCCAACACTGTGAGAATCAGACAGATCACTCCCCCAATACTGCAAGAATCAGCCTGCTCACTCGCCCAACACTGCGGGAATCAGCCTGCTCACTCCACCAACACAGTGAGAATCAGCCTCCTCACTCCCCCAACACTGCGGGAATCAGTCTGTTTACTCACCTAACATGCAGGAATCATCCTCCTCACTCTCCCGAACTCTGTGGGAATCAGCCTGCTCACTCCCCCAACGCTGCAGGAATCAGTCTGCTCACTCCCCCAACACTGCAGGAATCAGCCTGCACCCTCCCCATACACTGCGGGATTCAGCCTGCTCACGCCCCCAGCACTGAAGGAATCAGCCTGCTCACTCCCCTCACACTGCGGGAATCAGCCTACTCACTCTTCCAACGTTGCGGGAATCAGCCTGCTCACGCTCACAACACTGCAGGAATCAGCCTGGTTACTCCCCTATCACTGCGGGAATCAGCCTGCTCACTCCCCTGACACTGCGGGAATCAGTCTGATCACTCCACAAACGCTGCGGGAATCAGCCTGCTCACTCCCCAAACACTGCAGGAATCAGCCTGCTCACTCACCCAACGCTGCAGGAACCAGCCTGCTTACTCCCCCAACACTGCGGGAATCAGCCTACTCATCTTCCAACGCTACGGGAATCAGCCTGCTCACTCACCCAACGCTGCGGGAATCAGTCTGCTCATTCCCCCAACACTGCGGGAATCAGCCTTCTCACTCCCCCAACACTGCGGGAATCGGCCTCCTCACTCTCCCGAACTCTGTGGGAATCTGCCTGCTCACTCCGCCAACACTGCGGGAATCAGCCTGCTCACTCCCCCAACACTGAGGGAATCTGCCTGTTCACTCCGCCAACACTGCGGGAATCGGCCTGCTCACTCCACCAACACTGCGGGAATCAGCCTGCTCACTCCAACCATTCTGCGGGAATCAGATTGCTCACTCACCCAACACTGCAGGAATCAGCCTGCTCACTCCCGCAAACCCTGCAGGAATCAGATTGCTCACTCCCCCAACACTGCGGGAATCAGCCTGTTCACTCCCCCCACACTGCTGGAATCAGCCTGCTCACTCCCGTAACACTGCGGGAATCTGACTGCTCACTCCCGCAACCCTGCGGGAATCAGGCTGCTCACTCCCCCAACACTGAGGGAATCAGCCTGCTCACTCCCCCATCACTGTTGGAATCAGCCTGCTCACTCCCCAACACTGCGGGAATTAGCCTGCTCACTCCACCAACACTGCAGGAATCAGCCTGCTCACTCCCCCAACAATGCGGGAATCAGCCTGCTCACTCACCCAACACTGCGGGAATAAGCCTGCTCACTCCCCCAACACTGTGGGAATCAGTCTGTTCACTCCAACCATTCTGCGGGAATAAGCCTGCTCACTCCCTGATGAAGGGCTTATGCCCGAAACGTCGAATTTCCTATTCCTTGGATGCTGCCTAACCTGCTGTGCTTTAACCAGCAACACATTTTCAGCTGCTCACTCCCCCAACACTGCGGGAATGAACCTGTTCACTCTCACAGCTCTGCGGAAATCAGCCTGCTCACTCCCCCAACACTGAGGGAATGTGCTTGCTCACTCCCCCAACACTGCGAAAATCAGCCTGCTCACTTACCCACAGCACAGGAAACAGCCTGCTCACTCCTCCAACTCCACGGGAATCAGCATGCTCTCTTCCCCAACACTGGGGGAATCAGCCTGCTCACCTCCCCAACACTACGGGAATCACCCTGCTAACTCCTCCAACATTGTGGGAATCAGCCTATTCTCTCACCCAACACTGCAGGAATCAGCCTGCTCACTCCCCCAATGCCGCAGGGATCACCGTTCTGACTCACCCAACTCTGCAGGAATCAGCCGGCTCACTCCCCCAACACTGCAGGAATCAGTCTGCTCCCTCCCACAGCACTGTGAGAATCAGCCTCCTCATTCACCCAACACGGCAGGAATCAGTCTGCTTACTCACCTAACACTGCGGGAATCAGTCTGCTTACTCTCCCGAACTCTGTGGGAATCTGCCTGCTCACTCACCCAACACTGCGGGAATCAGCCTGCTCATTCACCCAACGGTGGGGGAATCTGCCTGATCACTCCCCAAAATCCGTGGGAATCCGCCTGCTCACTCCCATAACACTGCGGGAATCAGCCTGCTCACTCTTCCAACACTTCGGGCATCAGCCTGCTCACTCCCCCACGACTGCAGGAATCAGTCTGCTCACTCCCCCAACACTGTGGGTATCCGCCTGCTCACTTTCCTAACACTTCGGGAATCAGCCTGCCCACTCCCATAACTCGGCCGGAATCAGCCAGCTCACTCCGGCAACACTGTGGGAATCAGCCTCCTCACTCACCCAACACGGCTGGAATCAGCCTTCTCACTCCCCCAACACTGCGGGAATCAGTCTGCTTACTCACCTAACATGCAGGAATCAGCCTGCCCACTCCCCCAACACTGCAGGAATCGGCCTCCTCACTCTCCCGAACTCTGTGGGAATCTGCCTGCTCACTCCGCCAACACTGAGGGAATCTGCCTGTTCACTCCGCCAACACTGCGCGAATCAGCCTCCTCACTCTCCCGAACTCTGTGGGAATCAGCCTGCTCACTCCCCCAACACTGAGGGAATCTGCCTGTTCACTCCGCCAACACTGCGGGAATCAGCCTGCTCACTGCACCAACACTGCGGGAATCAGCCTGCTCACTCCAACCATTCTGCGGGAATCAGATTGCTCACTCACCCAACACTGCAGGAATCAGCCTGCTCACTCCCGCAACCCTGCAGGAATCAGATTGCTCACTCACCCAACACTACGGGAATCAGCCTGCTCACTCCCACAGCACTGTAGGAATCAGCCTGCTCACTCCCCCAACACTGCGGGAATCAGCCTGTTCACTCCCCCCACACTGCGGGAATCAGCCTGCTCACTCCCGTAACACTGCGGGAATCTGACTGCTCACTCCCGCAACCCTGCGGGAATCAGGCTGCTCACTCCCCCAACACTGAGGGAATTAGCCTGCTCACTCCCCCATCACTGTTGGAATCAGCCTGCTCACTTCCCCAACACTGCGGGAATTAGCCTGCTCACTCCACCAACACTGCAGGAATCAGCCTGTTCACTCCCACCATTCTGCGGGAATCAGCCTGCTCACTCCCCCAACACTGCGGGAATTAGCCTGCTCACTCCCCCAACAATGCGGGAATCAGCCTGCTCACTCACTCAACACTGCAGGAATAAGCCTACTCACTCTTCCAATGCTGCGGGAGTCAGCCTGCTCACTACCCCAGCACTGCAGGAATCAGCCTGCTCACTCCCCTAACACTGCGGGAATCAACTGACTCACTCTTCCAACGTTGCGGGAATCAGCCTGCTCATGCCCACAACACTGCGGGAATCAGCCTGCTCACTCACCCAACACTGAAGGAATCAGACGCATCACTCTCCAACACTATAGGAATCAGACAGCTCACAACCACAACATTAGGGGAATCAGCCTTGTCACTTCCCCACCACTGCTCAAATTGCCCTGCTCACTCACCCAACACTGTGAGAATCAGACAGATCACTCCCCCAATACTGCAAGAATCAGCCTGCTCACTCGCCCAACACTGCGGGAATCAGCCTGCTCACTCCACCAACACAGTGAGAATCAGCCTCCTCACTCCCCCAACACTGCGGGAATCAGTCTGTTTACTCACCTAACATGCAGGAATCATCCTCCTCACTCTCCCGAACTCTGTGGGAATCAGCCTGCTCACTCCCCCAACGCTGCAGGAATCAGTCTGCTCACTCCCCCAACACTGCAGGAATCAGCCTGCACCCTCCCCATACACTGCGGGATTCAGCCTGCTCACGCCCCCAGCACTGAAGGAATCAGCCTGCTCACTCCCCTCACACTGCGGGAATCAGCCTACTCACTCTTCCAACGTTGCGGGAATCAGCCTGCTCACGCTCACAACACTGCAGGAATCAGCCTGGTTACTCCCCTATCACTGCGGGAATCAGCCTGCTCACTCCCCTGACACTGCGGGAATCAGTCTGATCACTCCACAAACGCTGCGGGAATCAGCCTGCTCACTCCCCAAACACTGCAGGAATCAGCCTGCTCACTCACCCAACGCTGCAGGAACCAGCCTGCTTACTCCCCCAACACTGCGGGAATCAGCCTACTCATCTTCCAACGCTACGGGAATCAGCCTGCTCACTCACCCAACGCTGCGGGAATCAGTCTGCTCATTCCCCCAACACTGCGGGAATCAGCCTGCTCACTCCCCCAACACTGAAAGAATTAGACGCGTTACTCTCCAACACTGTAGTAATCGGACAGCTCACAACCACAACATTAGGCGAATGGGCCTTGTCACTTCCCCACCACTGCTCAAATTGCCCTGCTCACTCACCCAACACTGTGAGAATCAGACAGATCACTCCCCCAATACTGCAAGAATCAGCCTGCTCACTTGCCCAACACTGCGGGAATCAGCCTGCTCACTCCACCAACACTGCGGGAATCAGTCTGTTTACTCACCTAACATGCAGGAATCATCCTCCTCACTCTCCCGAACTCTGTGGGAATCAGCCTGCTCACTCACCCAACGCTGCGGGAATCAGTCTGCTCATTCCCCTAACACTGCGGAAATCAGCCTGCTCACTCCCCCAACACTGCGGGAATCAGCCTGCTCACTCCCCCAACACTGCGGGAATCAGCCTGCTCACTCACCCAACACTGCAGGAATAAGCCTACTCACTCTTCCAATGCTGCGGGAGTCAGCCTGCTCACTACCCCAGCACTGCAGGAATCAGTCTGCTCACTCCCCTAACACTGCGGGAATCAACTGACTCACTCTTCCAACGTTGCGGGAATCAGCCTGCTCATGCCCACAACACTGCGGGAATCAGCCTGCTCACTCACCCAACACTGTGCGAATCAGCCTGCTCACTCCCTCAACATTGCGGGACTCAGCCTGCTCACTCCCCCAACACTGAAGGAATCAGACGCGTCACTCTCCAACTCTGTAGGAATCGGACAGCTCACAACCACAACATTAGGGGAATTAGCCTTGTCACTTCCCCACCACTGCTCAAATTGACCTGCTCACTCACCCAACACTGTGGGAATCAGCCTGCTCACTCCCCCAATACTGCGGGAATCAGTCTGCTTACTCACCCAACATGCAGGAATCAGCCTCCTCACTCTCCCGATCTCTGTGGGAAACTGCCTGCTCACTCACCCAACGGTTGGGGAATCTGCCTGATCAGTCCCAAACATCCGTGGGAATCCGCCTGCTCACTCCCATAACACTGCGGGATTCAGCCTGCTCACTCTTCCAACACTTCGGGCATCAGCTTGCTTACTCCCCGAAGACTGCAGGAATCAGTCTGCTCACTCCCCCAACACTGTGGGTA
The DNA here is from genome assembly GCF_020745735.1 of Hemiscyllium ocellatum. NCBI lineage: Eukaryota > Metazoa > Chordata > Chondrichthyes > Orectolobiformes > Hemiscylliidae > Hemiscyllium > Hemiscyllium ocellatum. The sequence goes on along the minus strand of NC_083401.1, from coordinate 153,598,503 downwards.
TCCGCCTGCTCACTCTCCTAACACTTCGGGAATCAGCCTGCCCACTCCCATAACTCGGCCGGAATCAGCCAGCTCACTCCGGCAACACTGTGGGAATCAGCCTCCTCACTCACCCAACACGGCTGGAATCAGCCATCTCACTCCCACAACACTGCGGGAATCAGTCTGCTTACTCACCTAACATGCAGGAATCAGCCTGCCCACTCCCCCAACACTGCGGGAATCAGCCTGCTCACTCCACCAACACTGCGGGAATCAGACTGCTCACTCCCACCATTCTGCGGGAATCAGCCTGTTCACTCCAACCATTCTGCAGGAATCAGCCTGCTCACTCCCCCAACACTGCAGGAATCAGATTGCTCACTCACCCAACACTGCAGGAATCTGCCTGTTCACTTCCCCAACACAGTGGGAATCAGCCTGCTCATTCACACAACGGTGGGGGAATCTGCCTGATCACTCCCAAAAACTGCGGGAATCCGCCTGCTCACTCCCCCAACACTGCGTGAATCAGCCTAGTCACTCCCCTTACACTGCAGGAATCAGTCTGCTCACTCCCCCTACACTGTGTTTATCCGCCTGATCACTCTTCCAACACTGCGGGAATCAGCCTGCTCACTCCCATAACTCGGCCGGAACCAGCATGCTCACTCCCCCAAGACTGCGGTAATCAGCCTGCTCACTCCCAAAACTGGGCCGGAATCAGCCTGCTCACTCCCAAAACTGCGCCGGAATCATCCTGCTCACTCCCCCAACACTGCAGAAATCAATCTGCTCACTCCCCCAACACTGCAGGAATCAGTCTGCTCAATCCCCCAACACTGCAGGAATCAGCCTGCTCACTCCCAAAACTGCGTCGAAATCAGCCTGCTCACTCCCCCAACACTGCGGGAATCAGTCTGCTCACTCCCCCAATTCTGCGGGAATCAGTCTGCTCACTCCCACAGCACTGTGGGAATCAGCCTGCTCACGCTCCCAACACTGCAGGAATCTGCCTCTTCACTTTGACAACACTGGGGAATCTGCCTGCTCATTCCCCCAACACTGCAGGAATCAGCCTGCTCACTACCCAAAAACTGCGGGAATCCGCCTGCTCACTCACTCTACCCTGCGGGAAAATACATGCTCACTCCTCCAACGCTGCGGGAATCAGCCTAGTCACTCCCCCACGACTGCAGGAATCAGCATGCACACTCCTCAAACAATGCGAAAATCAGCCTAATCACTCACCCAACAGCACAGGGAATAGCCTGCTCACTCCCCCAACACTGGGGGAATCAGCCAGCTCACTCCCCCAACATTGTGGGAATCATCCTTCTCACTCACCCAACACTGTGGGAATCAGTCTGCTCACTCCCTCAACATTGCGGGACTCAGCCTGCTCTCTCCCCCAACACTGAAGGAATCAGACGCGTCACTCTCCAACACTGTAGGAATCGGACAGCTCACAACCACAACATTAGGGGAATTAGCCTTGTCACTTCCCCACCACTGCTCAAATTGCCCTGCTCACTCACCCAACACTGAGGGAATCTGCCTGTTCACTCCGACAACACAGCGGGAATCAGCCTGCTCACTCCACCAACACTGCGAGAATCAGCCTGCTCACTCCACCAACACTGTGGGAATCAGCCTTCTCACTCCCCCAACACTGCGGGAATCAGTCTGCTTACTCACCTAACATGCAGGAATCAGCCTCCTCACTCTCCCGAACTCTGTGGGAATCTGCCTGCTCAGTCACCCACCAGTGGGGGAATCTGCCTGATCACTCCCCAAAATCAGCTGGAATCCGCCTGCTCACTCCCATAACACTGCGGGAATCAGCCTGCTCACTCTTCCAACACTTCGGGCATCAGTCTGCTCACTCCTCGAAGACTGCAGGAATCAGTCTGCTCACTCCCCCAACACTGTGGGTATCCGCCTGCTCACTCTCCTAACACTTCATGAATCAGCCTGCCCACTCCCATAACTCGGCCGGAATCAGCCTGCTCACTGCCCCAACACTGCAGGAATCAGCCTGCTCACTCCGGCAACACTGTGGGAATCAGCCTCCTCACTCCCCCAACACTGCGGGAATCAATCTGCTTACTCACCTAACATGCAGGAATCAGCCTGCCCACTCCCCCAACACTGCAGGAATGGGCCTCCTCACTCTCCCGAACTCTGTGGGAATCTGCCTGCTCACTCCGCCAACACTGCGGGAATCAATCTGCTTACTCACCTAACATGCAGGAATCAGCCTGCCCACTCCCCCAACACTGCAGGAATCGGCCTCCTCACTCTCTTGAACTCTGCGGGAATCAGCCTGCTCACTCAACAAAAACTGCGGGAATCTGCCTACTCACTCCCCCAACACTGCTGGAATCTGCCTGCTCACTCACTCTACCCTGCGGGAATCTACATGCTCACTCCTCCAACGCTGCGGGAATCAGCCTAGTCACTCCCCCACGACTGCGGGAATCAGCCTGCTCACTCCTCCAACACTTCGGGCATCAGCTTATTCACTTCCCTTTCACTGCAGGAATCAGTCTGCTCACTCCCCCAACACTGTGGGTATCCGCCTGATCACTCTCCCAACACTGCGGGAATCAGCCTGCTCACTCCCATAACTCGGCCGGAATCATCCTGCTCACTCCCCCAAGACTGCAGTAATCAGCCTGCTCACTCCCAAACCTGGGCCGGAATCAGCCTGCTCACTTCCCCAACACTGCAGGAATCAGCCTACTCACTACCGTAACACTGAGGGAATCAGCCTGCTCACTCCCCCAACACTGTGGGAATCAGTCTGTTCACTCCAACCATTCTGCGGGAATAAGCCTGCTCACTCCCTGATGAAGGGCTTATGCCCGAAATGTCGAATTTCCTATTCCTTGGATGCTGCCTAACCTGCTGTGCTTTAACCAGCAACACATTTTCAGCTGCTCACTCCCCCAACACTGCGGGAATGAACCTGTTCACTCTCACAGCTCTGCGGAAATCAGCCTGCTCACTCCCCCAACACTGCGGGAATGTGCTTGCTCACTTCCCCAACACTGCGAAAATCAGGCTGCTCACTCACCCACAGCACAGGAAACAGCCTGCTCACTTCCCCAACACTGGGGGAATCAGCCTGCTCACTTCCCCAACACTACGGGAATCACCCTGCTCACTCCACCAACACTGCAGGAATCAGCCTACTCACTCCCCCAACACTACGGGAATCAGCCTGCTCACTCCCACAGCACTGTGGGAATCAGCCTGTTCACTCCCCCCACACTGCGGGAATCAGCCTGCTCACTCCCGTAACACTGCGGGAATCTGACTGCTCACTCCCGCAACCCTGCGGGAATCAGGCTGCTCACTCCCCCAACACTGAGGGAATCAGCCTGCTCACTTCCCCATCACTGTTGGAATCAGCGTGCTCACTCCCCCAACACTGCGGGAATTAGCCTGCTCACTCCACCAACACTGCAGGAATCAGCCTGTTCACTCCCACCATTCTGCGGGAATCAGCCTGCTCACTCCCCCAACACTGCTGGAATTAGCCTGCTCACTCCACCAACACTGCAGGAATCAGCCTGTTCACTCCAACCATTCTGCGGGAATCAGCCTGCTCACTCCCCCAACACTGCAGGAATCAGATTGCTCACTCACCCAACACTGCGGGAATCAGCCTGTTCACTCCAACCATGCTGCAGGAATCTGCCTGCTCACTCCCCAAAAACTGCGGGAATCCGCCTGCTCACTCCCCCAACACTGCGGGAATCGGCCTGCTCACTCATTCTGCCCTGCGGGAATCAAAATGCACACTCCCCCAACACTGCAGGAATCTGCCTGCTCACTCACTCTACCCTGCCGGAATCTACATGCTCACTCCTCCAACGATGCGGGAATCAGCCTAGTCACTCCCCCACGACTGCGGGAATCAGCATGCACACTCCCCCAACACTGCAGGACTCAGCCTGCTCACTCCTCCAACACTTCGGGCATCAGCCTATTCACTTCCCTTTCACTGCAGGAATCAGTCTGCTCACTCCCCCAACACTGTGGGTATCCGCCTGATCACTCTCCCAACACTGCGGGAATCAGCCTGCTCACTCCCATAACTCGGCCGGAATCATCCTGCTCACTCCCCCAAGACTGCGGTAATCAGCCTGCTCACTCCCAAACCTGGGCCGGAAACAGCCTGCTCAGTCCCCCAACACAGCAGGAATCAGTCTGCTCACTCCCCCAACACTGCAGGAATCAGCCTACCCACTACCGTAACACTGAGGGAATCAGCCTGCTCACTCCCCCAACACTGTGGGAATCAGTCTGTTCACGCCAACCATTCTGCGGGAATAAGCCTGCTCACTCCCTGATGAAGGGCTTATGCCCGAAACGTCGAATTTCCTATTCCTTGGATGCTGCCTAACCTGCTGTGCTTTAACCAGCAACACATTTTCAGCTGCTCACTCCCCCAACACTGCGGGAATGAACCTGTTCACTCTCACAGCTCTGCGGAAATCAGCCTGCTCACTCCCCCAACACTGAGGGAATGTGCTTGCTCACTCCCCCAACACTGCGAAAATCAGCCTGCTCACTCACCCACAGCACAGGAAACAGCCTGCTCACTCCCCCAACTCCACGGGAATCAGCATGCTCTCTTCCCCAACACTGGGGGAATCAGCCTGCTCACTTCCCCAACACTACGGGAATCAGCCTGCTAACTCCTCCAACATTGTGGGAATCAGCCTATTCTCTCACCCAACACTGCAGGAATCAGCCGGCTCACTCCCCCAACACTGCGGGAATCAGCCTGCTCACTCCCCCAACACTGCTGGAATCAGTCTGCTCCCTCCCACAGCACTGTGAGAATCAGCCTGCTCACTCCCCCAACACTGTGAAAATCAGCCTGCTCACTCACCCAACACGGCAGGAATCAGCCTTCTCACTCCCCCAACACTGCGGGAATCAGCCTGCTCACTCCCCCAACACTGCAGGAATCAGTCTGCTCCCTCCCACAGCACTGTGGGAATCAGCCTGCTCACTCACCCAACACGGCTGGAATCAGACTTCTCACTCCCCCAACACTGCGGGAATCAGTCTGCTTACTCAACTAACATGCAGGAATCAGCCTGCCCACTCCCCCAACACTGCAGGAATCGGCCTCCTCACTCTCCCGAACTCTGTGGGAATCTGCCTGCTCACTCCGCCAACACTGCGGGAATCAGCCTGCTCACTCCCCCAACACTGAGGGAATCTGCCTGTTCACTCCACCAACACTGCGGGAATCAGCCTGCTCACTCCACCAACACTGCGGGAATCAGCCTGCTCACTCCCACCATTCTGCGGGAATCAGCCTGTTCACTCCAACCATTCTGCGGGAATCAGCCTGCTCACTCCCCCAACACTGCAGGATCAGATTGCTCACTCACCCAACACTGCAGGAATCAGCCTGCTCACTCCCCCAACACTGCAGGAATCAGATTGCTCACTCACCCAACACTACGGGAATCAGCCTGCTCACTCCCACAGCACTGTGGGAATCAGCCTGTTCACTCCCCCCACACTGCGGGAATCAGCCTGTTCACTACCGTAACACTGCGGGAATCTGACTGCTCACTCCCGCAACCCTGCGGGAATCAGCCTCCTCACTCACCCAACACGGCAGGAATCAGCCTTCTCACTCCCACAACACTGCGGGAATCAGTCTGCTTATCACCTAACATGCAGGAATCAGCCTCCTCACTCTCCCGAACTCTGAGAATCTGCCTGCTCACTCACCCAACGGTGGGGGAATCTGCCTGATCACTCCCCAAAATCTGCGGGAATCCGCCTGCTCACTCCCATAACACTGCGGGAATCAGCCTGCTCACTCTTCCAACACTTCGGGCATCAGCCTGCTCACTCCCCCACGACTGCAGGAATCAGTCTGCTCACTCCCCCAACACGGTGGGTATCCGCCTGCTCACTCCTCCAACACTTCGGGAATCAGCCTGCCCACTCCCATAACTCGGCCGGAATCAACCAGCTCACTCCGGCAACACTGTGGGAATCAGCCTCCTCACTCACCCAACACGACTGGAATCAGCCTTCTCACTCCCCCAACACTGCGGGAATCAGTCTGCTTACTCAACTAACATGCAGGAATCAGCCTGCCCACTCCCCCAACACTGCAGGAATCGGCCTCCTCACTCTCCCGAACTCTGTGGGAATCTGCCTGCTCACTCCGCCAACACTGCGGGAATCATTCTGTTCACTCCCCCAGCACTGAGGGAATCTGCCTGTTCACTCCGCCAACACTGCGGGAATCAGCCTGCTCACTCCCACCATTCTGCGGGAATCAGCCTGCTCACTCCCCCAACACAGCAGGAATCAGATTGCTCACTCACCCAACACTGCAGGAATCTGCCTGTTCACTTCACCAACACTGCGGGAATCAGCCTGTTCACTCCCCAAAAGCTGCGGGAATCCGCCTGCTCACTCCCCCAACACTGCGGGAATCTGCCTGCTCACTCACTCTACCCTGCGGGAATCAACATGCACACTCCCCCAACACTGCGGGAATCAGCCTAGTCACTCCCCTTACACTGCAGGAATCAGTCTGCTCACTCCCCCTACACTGTGTTTATCCACCTGATCACTCTCCCAACACTGCGAGAATCAGCCTGCTCACTCCCATAACTCGGCCGGAATCAGCATGCTCACTCCCCCAAGACTGCGGTAATCAGCCTGCTCACTCCCAAAACTGGGCCGGAATCAGCCTGCTCACTCCCAAAACTGCGCCGGAATCAGCCTGCTCACTCCCCCAACACTGCAAGAATCAGCCTGCTCACTCCCCCAACCCTGCAGGAATCAGCCTGCTCACTCCCCCAACACTGCAGGAATCAGCCTGCTCACTCCCCCAACACTGCAGGAATCTGCCTCTTCACTTTGACAACACTGGGGAATCTGCCTGCTCATTCCCCCAACACTGCGGGAATCAGCCTGCTCACTACCCAAAAACTGCGGGAATCCGCCTGCTCACAGCCTCAACACTGCGGGAATCTGCCTGCTCACTCACTCTACCCTGCGGGAAAATACATGCTCACTCCTCCAACACTGCGAAAATCAGCCTAATCACTCATCCAACAGCACAGGAATTAGCCTGCTCACTCCCCCAACACTGCGGGAATCAGCCTGCTCACTCCCCCAACACTGCGGGAATCAGCCTGCTCACTTCCCCAACACTGGGGGAATCAGCCAGCTCACTTCCCCAACATTGCGGGAATCATCCTTCTCACTCACCCAACACTGTGGGAATCAGTCTGCTCATTCCCTCAACATTGCGGGACTCAGCCTGCTCTCTCCCCCAACACTGAAGGAATCAGACGCATCACTCTCCAACACTGTAGGAATCGGACAGCTCAAAACCACAACAATAGGGGAATCAGCCTTGTTACTTCCCCACCACTGCTCAAATTGCCCTGCTCACTCACCCAACACTGTGAGAATCAGACAGATCACTCCCTCAATACTGCAAGAATCAGCATGCTCACATCGGCCAACACTGCGGGAATCAGCCTGCTCACTCCACCAACACTGTGAAAATCAGCCTGCTCACTCCGGCAACACTGTGGGAATCAGCCTCCTCACTCACCCAACACGGCAGGAATCAGCCTTCTCACTCTCCTGAACTCTGTGGGAATCTGCCTGCTCACTCACCCAACGGTGGGGGAATCTGCCTGATCACTCCCCAAAATCCGCGGAAATCCGCCTGCTCACTCCCATAACACTGCGGGAATCAGCCTGCTCACTCTTCCAACACTTCGGGCATCAGCCTGCTCACTCCCCGAAGACTGCAGGAATCAGTCTGCTCGCTCCCCCAACACTGTGGGTATCCGCCTGCTCACTCTCCTAACACTTCATGAATCAGCCTGCCCACTCCCATAAGTCGGCCGGAATCAGTCTGCTCACTCCCCCAACACTGCAGGAATCAGCCTGCTCACTCCGGCAACACTGTGGGAATCAGCCTCCTCACTCCCCCAACACTGCGGGAATCAATCTGCTTACTCACCTAACATGCAGGAATCAGCCTGCCCACTCCCCCAACACTGCAGGAATCGGCCTCCTCACTCTCTCGAACTCTGCGGGAATCAGCCTGCTCACTCAACAAAAACTGCGGGAATCCGCCTGCTCACTCCCTCAACACTGCTGGAATCTGCCTGCTCACTCACTCTACCCTGCGGGAATCTACATGCTCACTCCTCCAACGCTGCGGGAATCAGCCTAGTCACTCCCCCACGACTGCGGGAATCAGCATGCACATTCCCCCAACACTGCAGGACGCAGCCTGCTCACTCCTCCAACACTTCGGGAATCAGCCTGCCCACTCCCATAACTCGGCCGGAATCAGCCAGCTCACTCCGGCAACACTGTGGGAATCAGCCTCCTCACTCACCCAACACGGCTGGAATCAGCCTTCTCACTCCCCCAACACTGCGGGAATCAGTCTGCTTACTCACCTAACATGCAGGAATCAGCCTGCCCACTCCCCCAACACTGCAGGAATCGGCCTCCTCACTCTCCCGAACTCTGTGGGAATCTGCCTGCTCACTCCGCCAACACTGCGGGAATCAGCCTGCTCACTCCCCCAACACTGAGGGAATCTGCCTGTTCACTCCGCCAACACTGCGGGAATCAGCCTGCTCACTCCACCAACACTGCGGGAATCAGCCTGCTCACTCCCACCATTCTGCGGGAATCAGCCTGTTCACTCCAAACATTCTGCGGGAATCAGCCTGCTCACTCGCCCAACACTGCAGGAATCAGATTGCTCAATCACCCAACACTACAGGAATCAGCCTGCTCACTCCCACAGCACTGTGGGAATCAGCCTGTTCACTCCCTCCACACTGCGGGAATCAGCCTGTTCACTCCCGCAACCCTGCGGGAATCAGCCTGCTCACTCCCCCATCACTGGGGGAATCAGCCTGCTCACTTCCCCAACACTACGGGAATCAGCCTGCTCACTCCCCCAACTCTGCAGGAATCAGCCGGCTCACTCCCCCAACACTGTGGGAATCAGCCTGCTCACTCCCCCAACACTGCAGGAATCAGCCTACTCACTCCCCCAACACTGGGGGAATCAGCCTGCTCACTTCCCCAACACTACGGGAATCACCCTGATCACTCCCCCAACACTGTGGGAATCAGCCTGCTCACTCCCCCAACACTGCAGGAATCAGCCTACTCACTCCCCCAACACTACGGGAATCAGCCTGCTCACTCCCACAGCACTGTGGGAATCAGCCTGTTCACTCCCCCCACACTGCGGGAATCAGCCTGCTCACTCCCGTAACACTGCGGGAATCTGACTGCTCACTCCCGCAACCCTGCGGGAATCAGACGGCTCACTCCCCCAACACTGTTGGAATCAGCCTGCTCACTCCCCCATCACTGTTGGAATCAGCCTGCTCACTCCCCCATCACTGTGGGAATCAGCCTGCTCACTCCCCCATCACTGTTGGAATCAGCCTGCTCACTCCCCCAACACTGCGGAAATCAGCCTGCTCACTCCCCCAACACTGCGGGAATCAGCTTGCTCCCTCCCACAGCACTGTGGGAATCAGCCTACTCACTCACCCAACACTGCGGGAATCAGCCTGTTCACTCGCCCCACACTGCGGGAATCAGCCTGCTCACTCCCGTAACACTGCGGGAATCTGACTGTTCACTCCCGCAACCCTGCGGGAATCAGGCTGCTCACTCCCCCAACACTGAGGGAATCAGCCTGCTCACTCCCCCATCACTGTTGGAATCAGCCTGCTCACTCCCCAACACTGCGGGAATTAGCCTGCTCACTCCACCAACACTGCAGGAATCAGCCTGTTCACTCCCACCATTCTGCGGGAATCAGCCTGCTCACTCCCCCAACACTGCGGGAATTAGCCTGCTCACTCCACCAACACTGCGGGAATCAGCCTGTTCACTCCCACCATTTTGCGGGAATCAGCCTGCTCACTCCCCCAACACTGCGGGAATCAGCCTGCTCACTCACTCTGCCCTGCGGGAATCAAAATGCATACTCCCCCAACACTGCGGGACTCACCTATTCACTCCCCTTACACTGCAGGAATCAGTCTGCTCACTCCCCCAACACTGTGTTTATCCGCCTGATCACTCCCCCAAGACTGCGGTAATCAGCCTGCTCACTCCCAAAACTGGGCCGGAATCAGCCTGCTCACTCCCAAAACTGCGCCGGAATCCGCTTGCTCACTCCCAAAACTGCGCCGGAATCCGCCTGCTCACACCCCCAACACTGCAGGAATCAGTCTGCTCACTCCCCCAACACTGCGGGAATCAGTCTGCTCACTCCCACAGCACTGTGGGAATCAACCTGCTCACGCTCCCAACACTGCAGGAATCTGCCTCTTCACTTTGACAACACTGGGGTATCTGCCTGCTCATTCCCCCAACACTGCGGAAACAGCCTGCTCACTATCCAAAAACTGCGGGAATCCGCCTGCTCACAGCCCCAACACTGCGGGAATCTGCCTGCTCACTCACTCTACCCTGCGGGGAAATACATGCTCACTCCTCCAACGCTGCGGGAATCAGCCTAATCACTCACCCAACAGCACAGGAAATAGCCTGCTCACTCCCCCAACTCTGCGGGAATCAGCCTGCTCACTCCCCCAACACTGCGGGAATCAGCCTGCTCACTTCCCCAACACTGGGGGAATCAGCCAGCTCACTCCCCCAACATTGCGGGAATCATCCTTCTCACTCACCCAACACTGTGGGAATCAGTCTGCTCACTCCCTCAACATTGCGGGACTCAGCCTGCTCACTCCCCCAACACTGAAGGAATCAGACGCCTCACTCTCCAACACTGTAGGAATCAGACAGCTCACAACCACAACATTAGGGGAATCAGCCTTGTCACTTCCCCACCACTGCTCAAATTGCCCTGCTCACTCACCCAACACTGTGAGAATCAGACAGATCACTCCCCCAATACTGCAAGAATCAGCCTGCTCACTCGCCCAACACTGCGGGAATCAGCCTGCCCACTCCACCAACACTGTGAAAATCAGCCTGCTCACTCCCGTAACACTGCAGGAATCAGCCTGCTCACTCCGGCAACACTGTGGGAATCAGCCTCCTTACTCCCCCAACACTGCGGGAATCAATCTGCTTACTCACCTAACATGCAGGAATCAGCCTGCCCACTCCCCCATCACTGCAGGAATCGGCCTCCTCACTCTCTTGAACTCTGCGGGAATCAGCCTGCTCACTCAACAAAAACTGCGGGATTCCGCCTGCTCACTCCCCCAACACTGCGGGAATCTGCCTGCTCACTCCCCCAACACTGCTGGAATCTGCCTGCTCACTCACTCTACCCTGCGGGAATCTACATGCTCACTCCTCCAACGCTGCGGGAATCAGCCTAGTCACTCCCCCACGACTGCGGGAATCAGCATGCACACTCCCCCAACACTGCAGGACTCAGCCCGCTCACTCCTCCAACACTTCGGGAATCAGCCTATTCACTTCCCTTTCACTGCAAGAATCAGTCTGCTCACTCCCCCAACACTGTGGGTATCCGCCTGATCACTCTCCCAACACTGCGGGAATCAGCCTGCTCACTCCCATAACACGGCCGGAATCACCCTGCTCACTCCCCCAAGACTGCGGTAATCAGCCTGCTCACTCCCAAACCTGGGCCGGAATCAGCCTGCTCACTCCCCCAACACTGCAGGAATCAGTCTGCTCACTCCCCCAACACTGCAGGAATCAGCCTACCCACTACCGTAACACTGCGGGAATCAGCCTGCTCACTCCCCCAACACTGTGGGAATCAGCCTGTTCACTCCAACCATTCTGCGGGAATAAGCCTGTTCACTCCCCTGATGAAGGGCTTATGCCCGAAACGTCGAATTTCCTATTCCTTGGATGCTGCCTAACCTGCTGTGCTTTAACCAGCAACACATTTTCAGCTGCTCACTCCCCCAACACTGCGGGAATGAACCTGTTCACTCTCACAGCTCTGCGGAAATCAGCCTGCTCACTCCCCCAACACTGCAGGAATGTGCTTGCTCACTCCCCCAACACTGCAAAAATCAGCCTGCTCACTCACCCACAGCACAGGAAACAACCTGCTCACTCCCCCAACTCTGCGGGAATCAGCATGCTCTCTTCCCCAACACTGGGGGAATCAGCCTTCTCACTTCCCCAACACTACGGGAATCACCCTGCTAACTCCTCCAACATTGTGGGAATCAGCCTGCTCAATCCCCCAACACTGCGTGGATCAGCGTTCTGACTCACCCAACGCTGGGGGAATCTGACTGATCACTCCCCAAAAACCGCGGGAATCTGCCAGCTCACTCTTCCAACACTGCGGGCATCAGTCTGCTCACTCTCCCAACACTGCGGGAATTAACCTGCTCACTCACCCAACACTTCAGGAATCAGCCTGCTCACTCTGCAACACTGCGGGAATTAATCTGCTCACTCACCCAACACTTCGGGAATCAGCCTGCTCACTCCCCCAACTCTGCGGGAATCAGCCTGCTCACTCTCCCAACACTGCTGAAATTAGCCTGCTTACTCCCCCAACACTGTGGGCATCCGCCTACTCACTCACCCAACCCTACAGAATCACCGTGCTCAGTTCTCCAATGCTGAGGAATCAGTCTGCTTACTTCGGACACATTAGCCTGGTCTCTCCCCCAATAGTGCAGGAATCAGACTGCTCACTCCCCCACTAATGCGGGAATCAGCCTGCTCACTCCTGCAATTCTGCAGGAATTAGCCTGCTCAGTCCCCCAACACTGCGGGAATCAGCCTGCTCACTTCTCCAACCCTGCGGGAAACAGCCTGCCCTCTCCCCCAACACTGTGGGTATCCGCCTGCTCACTCTCCCAACACTGCAGGAATTATCCTGCTCACTACCCCAACCCTGCAGCAATCCGCCTGCTCACTCCACCAACACTGTGGGATTCAACATTCTCACTCCGCCAGCACTGTGGGAATCAGCCTGCTCACCCCCCCCAACATATCAGGAAACTGCCTGTTCACTCCCCCAACACTGCAGGAATCAGCATTCTCACTCCTCCAATTTCTTTGGAATCAACCTGCTCACTCCCACAACACTGCGGGAATAAGACTGCTCACTCCCCCAACACTGCGACAATCAGCCAGCTCACTCCCCCAACAATGTGGGAATCAGCCTGTTCACTCCCACCATTCTGCGGGAATTAGCCTGCTCACTCCCCCAAAACTGCAGGAATCAGCCTGCTCACTCCAAACACACGTCGAAAATTTGCCTGCTCAGCCCCAACTTTGCAGGAATCAGTCTGTGCACTCATCCCTACACTGTGAGAATCAGCCTGTTCAAACCCCAACGCTGCGGGAATCCATCTACTCACTCACCCAACAATGCGCGAGTCAGCCGGCTCACTCCCTGAACACGGAGGGAATCAGCCTGTTCAAGCTCCATCACTGCGGGAATCAGTCTGCTCACTCCCCAAAAACTGCGGGAATCCGCCTGCTCAATCCTGCAATGCTGCAGGAATCAGCCTGCTCCCTCCCCTAACACTGCGGGAATCAGCCTGCTCACTCCCCCAACACTGCAGGAATCAGCCTGCTCACTCCCCTTTCACTGCAGGAATCAGCCTGCTCACTCTCCCAATACTGGAGGAATTATCCTGCTCACTCCCCCAACCCTGCAGGAATCCGTCTGCTCACTCCGCCAACACTGCGGGATTCAGCATTCTCACTCCGCCAACACTATGGGAATCAGCCTGCTCACTCCCGCAATACTGCGGGAAGAAGACTGCTCACTCACACAACATTTCAGGAATCAGCCTGCTCACTCCCCCAACCCTGCGGGAATCAGCCTGCTCACTCCCCCAACCCTGCGGGAATCAGCCTGCTCACTCCCCCAACACTTCGGGAATCAGCCTGCTCACTCCCCCAATGCTGAGGGAATCAGCCTGCTCACTCCCCCACTACTGTGGGAATCAGCCTAATCTCTCCCCCAATAATGCTGGAATCAGCCTGCTCACTCCTCTAACACTGTGGGAATCAGCCTGCTCACTCCCCTTTCACAGCAGGAATCACCCTGCTCACTCTCCCAATATTGCAGGAATTATCCTGCTCACTCCCCCAACCCTGCAGGAATCTGTCTGCTCACTCCGCCAACACTATGGGAATCAGCCTTCTCACTCCCCGAACACTTCGGGAATCAGCCTGCTCCCTCCCCTTTCACTGCAGGAATCAGCCTGCTCACTCCCCCAAAACTGTGGGAATCAGCATTCTCACTCCGCCAACACTGTGGGAATCAGCCTGTTCACTCCCGCAACACCGCGGGAATTAGCCTGCTCACTCACCCAACACTTCAGGAATCAGCCTGCTCACTCTGCAACACTGCGGGAATTAGCCTGCTCACTCACCCAACACTTCGGGAATCAGTCTGCTCACTTCGGACGCACTACGGAAATCTGCGTGCTCAATCACCCAACACTGCAGGAATCCGTCTGCTCACTCCCCTAACACTGTGGGAATCAGCCTACTCACTCACCCAACCCTGCGGGAATCAGCCTGCTCACTCCCCCAACACTGTGGGTATCCGCCTGCTCACTCTCCCAACACTGTGGGAATTATCCTGCTCACTCCCCCAACCCTGCAGGAATCCATCCACTCACTCCACCAACACTGTCTTGGCATAAAAGCTGAAAAATTTGAAATCCTGTGTAAAACAATCTTTTATCATAATTCTCTGATGATTTTGTTGATCCTGCAGCAATGTTACAACAGTATGTGCACAGGACCCCTTGGACATTTGTTCCCTCGGTGAAAACAAGATTGAGTTAGATTAGTCCAATTTCAATTCGCGTGCCATAGCTTAGTGACTGGGCTAAAAGGTGTTGAAACGTGGCTAATTTGGTGACAGAAGCCAGTGGTGGCTGGAAGTCTGTCATAAAACATGACTTCAGTGAATGTGTGGCCTCATTCCTGATGAAGGGCGTTTGCCTGAAATGTAGATTTTCCTGTTCCTCGGATGCTGCCTGGCCTGCTGTGTTTTTCCAGCACCACACTCTCGACCCTGATCTCCAGCATCTGCAGTCCTCACTTTCACCGTCAGTGAATGTATGCTTTGCTGAAAGAGAGAATGAGCTTATACCTTAGAAAGTCCAAATTTCTGAATATTTGGAGATGCCGGCGTTGGACTGGGGTGTACCAAGTTAAAAATCATACAATACCAGGTTATAGTCCAACAGGTTTATTTGGAAGCACACTAGCTTTCAGAGCACTGCTCCTTCATCAGGTGATTGCAGAGAATAAGATTGTAAGATAGAATTTATAACAAAAGTTTACAATGTGATGTAACTTGCAGAATTACATTTTACGTTGCCCTAAAACTGCATGAATCCATGTAAGATTCTGAAAATCTTTTTTATAGATTAGAAACATTGACCATTGTGGCACAGACAACCTCACAGGGAGCTCACACTTTCAATACCTTATCTGGGCTGACATGACACCAATTGTTAAAGTTCACTTGAGAATGTAACTTCTTAAAAAAATGTTTTGCGATTTATAAATGAAAGAATCAATACCAACATGGTCATTCTAAAAGAGGAGAGATTTAACAAACAATCCGGGTCTTTTTCAATATATAATTTCAGTTACATCACACTGGAAAATTTTGCTACAAATTCTGTGTCCTATGATCTTATTCTCCACAACCACCTGATGAAGGAGCAGCGCTTTGAAAGCTAGTGCTTCCAAATAAACCTGGTGTTGTGTGATTTTTAACCAATGTGTGAAAGCCTTTAATTTTCATTTGGCCACAACACTTCCCTTTAAACTATTTGATTTCAACTTGGTATCATCAAAATTTACCAAAAAGGCCCTCTCTTATGAAGTCTTCCAGAAAAAAATGACAGTTATTGTTTGCCTGATGAACAGCACATAGCTGAAAATGTGTTGCTGGAAAAGCACAGCAGGTCAGGCAGCATGCAAGGAGCAGGAGAATCGACGTTTCGGGCATGAGCCCTTCTTCAGGAATCTGAAGTCCATTCCTGAAGAAGGGCTCATGCCCGAAACGTCGATTCTCCTGCTCCGTGGATGCTGCCTGACCTGTTGCGCTTTACCAGCAACACACTTTCAGCTCTGATCTCCAGCATCTGCAGCCTTCACTTTCTCCTAGAATAGCGCATTGCTACTGACTCAACAGATTTTGTCTTTTACTCTTATTCATCGAAGTGAGGTGGGTGGTGCTGTCCAAGCCAACACTGATTGCCCATCCTTAATTGCTCAGATGGCAATGAAGAATCAACCGCATTGCTGTGGGTCTGGAGTCACTCATGGGTCAGGCCAGGTAAGGATGGCAGTTTCCTTTCCTATGGGACACTCGTGATGTTTTCCCCTGGCAATCAGAACTGTTTCATGTTTAGTCTCTTCGTCTCTTAATTATTAGTCTCTTAATTCCAGATTTTTATTCATAAATTCATCTGTGCATAATATATCAGAGTAGAAATTAGGCTGTTCGGCCCATCGAGTCTGCTCTGCTATTCAATCATGGCTGATGTGGTCCTCAGCCCTGTTTTCCTGCCTTCTCCCCTCAACCCTTCAACCCATTACCAGTTAAAAATCTGTCTAAATCCTCCATAAATTTACTCACTATCCCAGCATCCACCGCACTTTGGGGTAGTTAATTCCACAGATTCACAACCCTTTGGATAAAGTAGTTTCTCGTCAACTCTGTTTTAAATTTGTTACCCCTTACCTAAGACTATTACCTCTTGTCCCTGAATGCCCCACAACAGGCAGCATCTGCTCCATGTCTATTTTATCCACACTTTTTATCATCTTGAATACCTCAATTTGATCTTCCCTCATTCTTCTAAATTCCAGAGAGTATCAGCCTAAACTCTCTCTTCATACGACAAATCTCACAATCTCTGGAACTGATCTAGTGAACCTCCTAGGAACTGCCTCCAATGCCACTACATCTTTCTTCAAATGAAGGAGATCAAAACTGTGCACCATACTCCAGGCGCAGTCGAACCAGTACCTTGTATAGTTGCAACAATACTTCCTTACCTTTATATTCTATTCCTTTAGCTGTGAAAGTCAACATCCCACTTGTTTTCTTTATTACCTGCTGTATGCTAGTTTTCTGTGACTCGTGAATGAGTCCACCTAGATCTCTAGGAATTGGAGCATCCTGAAGTCTCTCCCCATTCAGATAATAGGTCGCCTTCCCATTTTTCTGACCCAACCGCTTGACCTTACACTGATCCACATTAAACTCCATCTGCCATGTTTCAGCCCACTCTCCTAACATATCTATATCCATTCGTAAGATTCCTATATTTCCTCATTGCAATTTACTGGTCTGCCTGTTTTTGGGTCATCCACAAATTTAGCTATCAAGCCATTTATTCCTGTATCCAGGTCATTAATGTAGATTGTAAATAGCTGGGATCCAAGAACCGAATGATGTCACGTCCGATTAGTTACATCTTACCATCCAGACAAAAAAAAACATTTATCCTGGCTCTCTGTGTTCTGTCCATCAGCCAATCATCGATCCAAACTAATAAATTACCCCTTGTCCCATATGATCCAACCTTGTGAAATCACCTTTTTTTGCAGCACCTTATCAAACACCTTCAGGAAGTCCAGATACTCTATGGCATCACCCATTATCCACTTTGCTTGTTAGATTAGATTAGATTAGACTAGACTAGGTTCTCTACAGCGGGGAAATAGGCCCTTCAGCCAACCAGTCTACACCGACCCTCCAAAGAGTAACCCACCCAGACCCATTTCCCTCTGACTAATGCACCTAACACTATTTAGCATGGCCAATTCACCTGACCTGCACATCTTTGGATTGTGGGAGGAAACCAGAGCACCCGGAGGAAACCCACGCAGACACCGGGAGAATGTGCAAACTCCACACAGATGGCTGTCCAAGGCTGGAATTGAACCTGGGACTCTGGCGCTGTGAGGCAGCAGTGCTAACCACTGAGAGTTTGAAGAACTCTAGCAAATTAGTCAAACATGATCTGCCCTTTATAAAACCATGCTGACTCTGACGGATAGCATTTTCAAATATTGCTTCCTTGATAATTGATTCTAACACTTTCCCAACGACAGATGTTTATCTAACTGGTCTGTAATTTCCCACCATTTGCCTCCTTCCCTTTTGAATCAGGGCGTTATATTAGCCATTTTGTAATCAACTGGAAACTTGCCCGTGCCAAGGAAATTTGAGAATATTGTAACTATTGGATCTACTATCTCCATTGCCACTCCCCTTCATACCAGAGGACATAGGCTATCATTGAATTCAAATTTCACCATCTGCCACCTTACCCAGGTCTCCAGAACATTACCCAGTCTCAGGATTAATAATATTGCAATAATATTGTTAGGACATCACTTCTTTTTAAGTGCAATAGTAAACTTGTCAACTGTCACCATTATGAAATAGTAAATTGGACAGCAGCTTTAACACACACACAAATAGACAGTAAACCTGAAATTCCGATAATTGTCCTGCTGTTCTGTGTGCTGCACTAGAACTGTATTTGGATCACAGATGTAATGCCATGGCTTTGTTGTGTATAACCACCCATTAACCACTACAAAGATAAGGCTTGTGCAGTCCAGTGTAAATTAAATGTTAATGGAATGATAGGTTTCAATACTTGTCAAACAACCTCCCTGGGATGGGCAATTTAGTTTTGCAAGAGCTGACTCATTCAGCATTGAATTAATATTGGAGATTAAAACAAAATTGTCTTGTATCTGTCTCTTTTATCTCTCTCTTACTCTCATCAATCATTTATCACAGGATATTCCTTGAAGCAGGAACAGCAGGGATTTGCTACCCAGATATCTGAGTGTGTGTATGTGTGCGTGTGTGTGTGCATGTGTGCACGTGCGCGCATTTGTTTGTGTGTGTGAGGGGATGTGTATGGGTGTGTTTTAGAGAGACTGTGTGTGTGTATTTATGTGTGGGTACGTGTGGGTGTGTGTGTCAGTGTGTGTTTGTGTGTGAGTTCTTTAGAGACTGTGTGTGTGTGTACGTGGGTGTGGGTATGTGTGTGGGTGTGTGTTAGAGAGTGTGTGATTCTGTGTGTGCGTGTTTGTGTGTGGGGGTGTGGGTGTGTGTTAGAGAGTGTGTGTGTGTTTGCGTGAGTGTGTTAGTGTGTGTATATTAGAGTATGTGTGTGTCCGTGTATATCTGTGTTAATGTGTGTGTGTGGGGGGGGTGTGCGCGTGCACGTATGTGTTTGTGCGTATTAGAGTGTGTTTGTGTGCATGTTATGCGTGTGTGAGTGTGTGGGAGGAACATGTGTGTTAGTGTGTGTATGTGTGTGTGTGTGTGAGTGTGTGTGTGTGTGTGTGTGAGGGTGTATTTGTGTGTGTAGGTGTGTGTTAGAGAGTGTATGTATGCGTGCATGCTTGTGTTAATGTGTAGGTTTGTGGGAATGTCCGTGCGTGCATGTGTTTGTGTTCGTGTGTGTTAGTGCGTATGTGTGTTAATGTGTGTGTGGGTGTGGGTTTGTATTAGAGAGAGTGTGTGTTAGAAAGTGTGGGTGTGTGTCTGTGTGTGTTTGTGCATGCGTGTGTGTGTGGAGGGGGGTTGTGGGGATGTGTTAGAGTGTGTGTGTGTTAGACTGCGTGTTTGTTTGTGTATGTGTGGGTGTGTGCATGCGTGAGTGTGTCCACACACGGGTGTGTTTGTGTGTGTGTGTGTCACAGTGTATGTATGTTTGTTAGAGTGAGTGTTTATGTGTGCGTGCGTGCATGTGTGTGTATGTCTGTGTGTGAGGTGTGTGTGTGTGTTTTAGAGTGTGTGTTAGTACATGTGTGGGTATGTGTGCGTGTGTGTGTGTGCGCACGTGCATGTGTGTGTTTTAGGAGGTGTGTGTTAGAGTGTGGGTCTGTGTAAGTGTGTGTTAGAGTATGTATATGTGTGTGTTAGAGTGTGTGTGTGTGGTGTGTGTGACATGTATATGTCTGTGTGTTAGAGTATATGTCTGTGTGGTGTTTGTGCGCGTGTGTGTGTGTTACAATGTATGTGTGTGTTAGAGTGAGT
This sequence comes from Hemiscyllium ocellatum, assembly GCF_020745735.1. Lineage (NCBI taxonomy): Eukaryota > Metazoa > Chordata > Chondrichthyes > Orectolobiformes > Hemiscylliidae > Hemiscyllium > Hemiscyllium ocellatum. Next base: position 153,578,432 of record NC_083401.1, on the reverse strand, counting down.
GTATGCACTTGTGTGTGCATGTGTGTGTGTCTGTGTGTGGTGTGTGTGTGGGGTGTGTTTGTGTTTTAGAGCATGTGTGTGTGTTAGTGCATGTGTGGATTTGTGCGTGTGTGTATGCGTGCGCGTGTGTGTTAGAGTGCTTGTGTGTTTTAGAGTGTGCGTGTTTGTGTGGGTGTGTGTTAGAGTGTGGGAGTGTGTGACTGTGTGTTAGAATAATTTAAACTGTGGGTATGTGTGTGTGGTGTGTATGGTGTGTCTGTGTCTGTGTGTTAGAGTGGATGTATGTGTGGTGTGTGTGTGCATGCGTATGTGGATGTGTGTGTGTTAGTGTGTGTATGTGAGGGTGTGTGTGTCTGTGTGGATGGGTGCTAGAGAGTATGTGTGTGCACACATGTGTGTCTGTGCGCCCATGCGTGTGTTTATGTGTGGGTTTGTGTGTATATGTGTACGTGCGTGTGCTTGTGTGTGTGTTTGTGTGTGTGTCTGTGTGTGCTAGTGTGTGTGTGTTAATGTGTGTGGGGGGTGTGAGTTGGTATTAGAGAGTTTGCGTGTGTTAGAGAGTGTGGGTGTGTGTCTGTGTATTTGTGTGTGTGCATTGTGGGTGTGTGTCAGTTGTGGGTGTGTGTTAAAGTGTGCGTGTGTTAGACTGCATGTGTGTTTGTGTGTGTGGGTGTGTGTGTATGTGTGAGTGTGTGTGAGCACGTGTGTGTGTGTTACAGTGTATGTGTGTGTTAGAGTGTGTGTGTGCACGTGCGTGCATGTGTGTGTGTCTGTGTGGGGTGTGTGTGTATATTAGAGTGTGCGTGTGTTAGTACATGTGTTGGTGTGTGTGCATGTGTGTCTTCATGCATTTGTGTGTTAGAGTGTGTGCGTTTGCATATGTGTGCTAGAGTGTGTGTGTGCGTGTGTGTGTAAGACAGTGTGTTTGTGTGAGTGTGTGTGTTCGGGTGTGTGTGGGTGAGTGTGCATGTGTTTGTGTATAGGTGTGTGCGTGCACGTGCATGTGTGTGTATTAGTGTGTGTGCGCGCACATGTGTGCTTGGGTATTTGGTATGTATTTTAGAGTGTGTGTGTGTGTGGTGTGTGTGTATGTGTGTGTGTGTGGTTGTGTGTGTGTGGTGTGTGTGTATGTGTGTGTGTGTTAGCTGCAGTTTTGGTGCCACTTTCAGATCATCCAAGCCTACCTGCCCGGCTGCAGCACATGACATTAAAAAATTCACAGCCATCAAGGGTCCACTCTTATCCCTGCAACCTCCACATTGGCTACATTTTTCTGCATCATGCCAAAGTTGTTGATAGCTCTGGGAGGTGGGCCCCCATCCTCAATTGGACTTCAGTTCCAGTCACAGGTCGACACAGTTTTTAATAAAATCCAGTTCTGTGTGTCTCAGTGAAGATTCTTCAAATGAAATGGTTGCAGAGTCACATTCTCACATGCTGCAAAGCTACTGTCATGCATGCTATGATAGATCATACTCTGAATGACAGCACTCTATGTTCAAACAGCTACAAAACGTTTTCAGTACAATTGCCAGATTTCTTGATACTACATTTTAAAGTTGAGTATTTATTTTCGAGACAAAACTCACTACATAGTCCTTTATCTATATTTGTACTGGGGATCATTGGATACAAAATAAACATTTTATTCAACCTATACTGTTCATTTTCATGAGAACGACAATATATGAAAAGAGAGATAAAACTCAGTGTGTGTTAAAACACACTATTCTCAAACCTCAGGCATTAGTTCATTACCTGATTAAGGAATGAAGGACAGAAATAATTTGTGGTAAAATAAATTGAAAGAAAGATCAGCTGACACCTACATTGTCTTTTCTCGTTATTAAAGAAATAACTTCTGAGGGTCGCTTCAAAGACTAGGCAAAATGAAGTGAGCATTAATCTGCACAATACAAGGTATGTAAAATTGATCTGGTCATGCTGCTTGAATCCACTTGATTAGCAGATTCCTGATGAAGGGCTTATGCCCGAAACGTCGAATTTCCTGATCCTTGGATGCTGCCTGACCTGCTGCACTTTTCCAGCAACACATTTTCAGCTCTGATCTCCAGCATCTGCAGACCTCACTTTCTCCTCCACTTGATAGGTGTCAGGGATTTATCTTTAGCCCTTTAAAACAGCATTTCCCAAATTGTATTCCGTACGGTGGGAAGAGTCACATTGCATCTTCATTGTAAAATGTAATTTGTGTCTACTGTAAAAGACTTGGATTAAATAATTGACAATGTAAGTAGCGAATGTTCTTCACTCCTATTGAAAATGTTAATTATGGGTCTTTTCTTATTCATGGGATGTGGACATCACTGGCTGGGTCAGCATTTATCGCCCATCCTAATTGCCCAGAGGGCAGTTAAGCATTAACCACATTGTTGTCACATGTAGCAGTTCCATGAAGGCCAGACCACGTAAGGATAGATGATTCCTTTTCCAAAAGGATAAGAATGAACCAGATGGGTTTTTCCTGACAATCAGCAACAGCTTTACAGTCATAATTAAATTCGTATTTCCAGATTATTATTGAATTCAAAGTCCACCATCTGCCATTCAAGGATTTGAACCCAGGTCACAACAACAGCATCATAACAATACCACTCGCCCATCATCTACCCAGATTGATGAATGCTTTCTGGCTTAGTTATAGAGTCATAGAGATGTACAGCATGAAAGTAGACCCTTCGGTCCAACTTGTCCATGCTGACCAGATTGCTTATTAATTTTGCTGTAGATATGGTCTATTTTGTTTTGGGTATCATGTTGTTTATTTGTATATGGGCCAATAATGAGTTGAAAAGACTAATACTGAGGAATGCCAATAAGCACTACCCACTAATGATAATCTCATATTGACTAGTGGGCAGCAGTGCTCGGGGTATTGAAGGAGACTGAACAGTGATTCCTCCTCAAAGTCACCATATTCATGTCTGTCATACTAATCTAACCAGGAACAAGTTGCTGACATACAATCAAACCTATTTTGTTTGTTTACCAGACAGTCTTTGAGTTAGACGAGGAAGTAGCTTTCCTCTAAAAAATTGGGGGTGGCATGGTGGCTCAGTGGTTAGCACTGCTGCCTTGCAGTGTCAGGGACCCAGGTTCGATTCCAGCCTCAGGTGATGGTGTGGAGTTTGCACATTCTCCCCGTGTCTGCGTGGGTTTCCTCTGGGTGCTCTGGTTTCCTCCCACAGTCCACAGATGGGCAGGTCAGGTGAATTGGCCATGATAAGTTGCCCGTAGTATTAGGTGCATTAGTAGGGAGTAGGGGAATGGATCTGGGTGGGTTACTCTTCGGAGGGTTGGTGTGGACTTGTTGGGCCAAAGGGCCTGTTTCTGCACTATAGGGAATCTAATCTAATCTAAAGCTGCCCTTTGGTTCCCTAAACATAAATAGGATGGTGGTAGCAAGCTTTATCATGAGCATCAGTGACATTGATAGGGAAAAGTGCAGGTTGGATTTGACTGTTCACACAGTAAGGTGAGCAGCACAGTGAGGTCTTCAGCTGCAGTTTTCAGTCACAGGTCTGACATCGTCAACACCAGGGAAGAGCCGAAGTTTTAAGAAACTAGTAGCAATTTTCGAGAAGGAGGAATGTCAGTGAATGGTCAAAGCATTTCAGGCTTAATAAGAGATGTACAACAACAGGGCTGTTAGAACTTTTGCAGAGAAGGGTAACTCCAAAACAGATAGAGGCTGGATTGCAAGCTGGTATCTGTGGCAGCAGTGTTGAACTGAAGTTCAGCTGTGAGTGAATAGACATGGCTCAGCATCAAGCTGCTAAGTCTATTTCTCTCTCCACAGATGATGCTTGACCTGCTGAGTATTGCTACCACATTCTATATTTAATTCAGATTTCCAGCTGCTACAGTACTTTGCCTTATCACTTATTAATACTTTTACTAAATGCTTTAATTAGCTTAATACTGCATGAGCAGCGATGAGCATTTTCGATTCATGGAGTGAGCAAATTGATTTTAAAATTACTGCTTTTGTATAGTTGATTTCGATTAATTTTAATCTGGCAATGCGCATGTTTTATGAGCAGTGAGTCATTTCCGAGGAGTTTGCAAAATGACTTAACTACCTCAGTGCAGACCTCTGAGTAATTGTCATCCCTCTCTTAAGCAATATCCCAAGTACTCTGAAAATGCCATGGAACTTGCACTGTGCTGCTCAGGACAGGGCCTTTTCATACCTGATCCCCCTTCTGACATTGGAAGCATTTGTATCATCTGGAATTTCCCAGCCAGGTAGCAGAAGTTCAAAGTTTTTCCTGTTGAATGCAATAAGGGAATAACTCAGAAGTAATGTGAAGTGCAGTTGAGAGGATGAAGCAGCACTAGGCTCTCGTGGAAAATGTAGAGAGAGGACACTAGCTTCAGAAATCAGTGCCTGCCCAGATAACTGGAAGGCCAGGGTTCCACTTGTGACCCTCCCCTCTGGAAATGAGCACTCAACAGCATCCTCAGACTATCTCCAACTGAACCCCAAAGCCTTGCACCACCATGTACATTTATGACTGTGCTTGGAGTGTGATTGGGCCCTGACAACTCCAAAGTATCTGAGCCCAGCAGCACCGTGGCACTGGAAAACATAAAGGAAGGGAAGGGATAATCTGCAAACTCAGTAAGACTGACAAGGAAGAGCAATGATTCAGCAGCAGTTGAGTTGTCACCGTTGAAATGAAAAATTACATATGATGTGACACCAGAGACACAATGAGTCAAGAACGCACTGGGCAGCCTTGCTAGTCTGGTTTCTGAATCTGCTGTGCAGATCTGCAATAATATTTAACAGGCGGAAGTGGGTACTGCAGGTGCTAGAGATTAGAGTCAAGATTAGTATGGTGCTGGAAAAGCGCAGCAAATTAGGCAGCATCCGAGGAGCAGGAAAATCAACGTTTCGGGCAAAAGCCCTTCATCAAGAAGGGCTGATGAAGGGCTTTTACCCGAAACGTCGATTTGTCTGCTTCTCAGATGTTGCCTGAATTGCTGTGCTTTTCCAGCACCACTCTAATAATGTTTAATAAGCAACAGTTCAAGTCCAGCAGCCATCCAGGGACGTACTCATTGACTGCCTACTGCATTGAGCTACTCTACAGCAAACAAGTAGAAATCTTGGCTTCAAACTCTATAGAACTTTAGAATTTGATGTTTCAGGACTTCAGAAACAGGTCATTAAAAGAAGTCGAGTCTGGTGTCATAGTGACAATGATCTACTGCACAGAGAAAGGCCTATCAGCCGAGTCATGTCCATGCCAGTCTAAGCCAATCACCGAGGATAGCTTATTGTTTCTCAATGAGACCCTACATGGTATCACAACAACCTTTAATCCACACACTACAGCATGTCATGACCTTATCAGTAAATAATGCAATGGTGTGGTTTGCTCATCAAGTCCAAATTGTGGACGATTTCATGCCCATGGCTGGCAGCAACTGCCGCAATTCAGCCTTACCCCTCCAGACACTCTATCAGTGACACACAAGAATGTCTCCAAGCTGTGGTGGAGGCCAAAGTATCCATTACCGCATGGTGGGGGAGACAACGATCTGCTAACACCAATGTGACCTCTGAAAAGGCTCCTCAATGAGTGATTGCAATTTCAATAAGTGATTGTAGTACACAGTGGGTGTGTCACCCTCCTGTGGATGGCCTCAGCCTAAACATAATGAGGAGGTGCCAGTGTCAGACTGGCATGGACAAAGTTAAAAATCACACACAAGGTTATAGTCCAACAGGTTAATTTGGAAATACTTTCAGAGCGTTGCTCCTTCATCAGGTAACTAGTTGGGCAGGATCATCAGACACAGAATTTATCTTGTCACAGAAGGATCTTGTGCTATAAATTCTGTGCCCTATGATCCTGGCCCACTAGCAACCTGGTGAAGAAGCAGCGCCCTGAAAGCTTGTACTTCCAAATAAACCTGTCGGACTATAACTTGGTGTTGTGTGATTTTTAACTCAGTTTAAAAAGACAGCTCACTACCACCTTCCCAATGGCACCTGGGGATGGAAAATAAATACTGACCTGGCAAACAATGTCCACATTTCTTGAATAAATATTTGTTAATGGTTTGTCCTGTGGAACAGGGCATTTCTGGCCTGTCTCAGTCTTTTTCTTGATTAGAGTGGTGCTGGAAAAGCACAGCAGTTCAGGCAGCATCTGAGGAGCAGGAAAATCAACATTTCAGGCAAAAGCCCTTCCTGATGAAGGGCTTTTGCCCAAAACGTCGATTTTCCTGCTCCTCAGATGTTGCCTGAACTGCTGTGCTTTTCCAGCACCACTCTAATCTAGAATCTGGTTTCCAGTATCTGCAGTCATTGTTTTTACCTCAGTCTTTTCCTTGGCTGGTCTGGTGTTGGGTTTATTTTCAACAACTGGTCTCAGATTTAGCTATAAAAGTTTAAAGCTGTTGTCTTCATTTTCACACTAGGATCCATGCTAATTACTGATTAAGATCATACACACTCGTTCAGGAAAGACTATGCAGTTGGCCAATTGTAGATTGACCGAAGCATAGACAGTTATAACCAAATGCCCAGACAGCTCCTCCTAATCCAAGTGAAGCCTGTATACTTGAGTGGAATCATTGCAAGTGGTGTGAATGATTTGTCTATGTTTGTCTAATTCAATCAGTAGTAAAATTTCCATAAGCAAACTTACAGCATTCTAGTTTCATATCCATTTGTGATCAAATGATATTTACTTTTCTTTGCACGTTTGCATTTCCAATATTCTTTCTAAGAATATCATCATATTGTAAACTTTAAAGGACAAATCAATGTTCTGTCAAAAAATGAACTACTTGATGTTATGCTTTTGTATATAAAAAACAGGGTTTACTCAGGGCCATTTTAAATCAACAACAAAGTAGCTGGCATGGTTTTCATTTTGTCTGCTTGCAAATCAAATTGGGATCTGACTATGTAATCAGAAGTCAATTTCACACTGATCTGCATCCAAAACTACATAACATTAACACAAGGGTAGCAGTATAACCAAACATCACAACATCAAAGGGATAATTTTACAAGCCTGTGCTTCTGGCAGGAAGTTTCACACACCCACTGCATGAATTGGGATTTCAAACACACACTGGTTATAGAAACAAGCCTGTTTGAATAGAGTTCATAAGCAATTATTAAGGAACCAATTAAACTGGAAAGTATCATGTCAGGTTGGGGCAATGGCTGTATCACTCATGGTCCTTGTCCCTAAGTCAATACAACACACACCCTAGTCTGGGTTTGGTTATACTTTCTGTGTGCCTCACAAGAAGGTAAGTGATGCAATGTATCATGTGATTCAGAGTCAGTGTGTGGTGGAGCTAGCAACTGTAACTGAATAATCCTGATACCAACTTCATCTTCTTCATTGGGAAATGTATGGTTACAGAGATGGGGAAGGATTGGGTAGGATGTTGTTTGGAGGATCAGTGTGGACTCGATGGGCTCAATGGCCTGTGTCCGCATTATAGGGATTCTATGATCTATCAGCACTGGCATGGTGCACTTAAGAAATGAAAAATTCTTTACCACTGACAATATTTATGCCTTTCTTCTCCCTCAGCTTTTTAGGAGATAACCATCAAGACAGCAACCTCACTTTATAGGATTGGTTAACACAAAAATGTATGGATTCATTTATTGAAGTATTGAAAAGTTGGCAGTTGTATAACAGCAGCTGGAGAATTTGTGCACATATCTGGTATCGAGTGGTGGGGTCCACCTGCCTGCGGACCCAATTCATTAACTGCCTATAAAGTTTAATACTTGAGCACAAAAATCTCCATTGGTATTCTAGTGTAATACTAACACAGTGCTGCATTGATGGAGACGCTGCTATTTTGGTGAGAGGTTAAATCGAATATGTCTCTATGGCTGTGTCCTCTCATGTGGATGTGAAAGAGCCCACAATACAATTAAGAAGAGGAGATGGGGAATTTGCCAAAATAGACATAGTATATCCAAGTCTTTCTCTTACACTAATCTGGATGTTTAACAAAAATGTAAATTCAAGTGGAAAACCAACATTTAAACTGCACAAGGGGATAGAGCTAATTGGTCAGCGAGTAATCTTGGATTGTTCGAGGTATCACCATACAGAATGTACCCATTAAATCTGATTGATACTTCATTGTCAGGCATTGTCAAATTTTAAGCCAGGCAGGTTGATCTTGAGCATGAACCAGCTAATGGGTGTTGCCTATTTTCTGGAGCTGAAATAGGCACAGTCCATTCTTTCTGTCTGTACAAAACATGGGCTTGCTTACTAATATGTAAAACTTTCAGGATCTGCATATATGCCATATTGCAAGCCTGACTGGCAACAATAAATTGTTTGTCAGCATAATTCCTCTCACATTCAGAATTATCTAATTAATGTTAATGCATATTCACATCTAGTGTTAGACATTGTCTAATTATTACTAACAAAAGTTTTGTCAGCCAAGCATCTTGCTTATTGTGAGTAGCTGAAGTGACATGCTGGTATTTGGAGCATGCAATCTATACACCTTGCATCACACTGACACTGAAACTCATACGGTACCATCCTTTTAGTGATGATCAGCACTTGTGTTGCTAATGGATTGTAGTAATAGTACCCTGTCAGGGTAATCTGAGGTAGATGATAATGGGGTTACACCATGGGCTTGCACTGTGGTACAATTGCATATACTGGAAGTTGTGTTTATTAATAGACAGGGCCTTGATCTTTGCAGACAAAAAAAAGGACTTTTCAGGACTAAGAGCAATCACATTAGGGCTTTGCATGAGTGTGCACTAAATAGAGTGAGAAATGATCTGATCATTCCAGTCATTAATCTGCAAGATGGCTGTGATGTGCCTATTTTAACTGTAAGTTTTCATGATGAACAAATTGCTTGAGTCTTATTTCAAAGGCTTCTATTGAGGGCAATCTTATAGTGTGTGAAACTAGGAATTCCAAAAGACATATTGACCAGTAAAGGTAGGTTTTCAGTGGACTGCAGTAGGAGGACACTTGACAGTAATAATAGAGAACCCCTGGCCAAGTTCTCTATTTCAAACATGAATTTCAAAGTGCTATGGAACCGATTTAGACATTTAAGGAAATTCTTAGGTACTGCAGATAGAGCAAAGTTATCCTCAACATTTAACAAAAAGGCAAAGAGCAGAAGGTTAGATGTCACTCCATCTAAGACATGTTCTCATGGAACTCAAAAAAAAAGTTTGCAATTGCTGGGGATCCCATCGCAGCACCATCACGTATTTGGGTAGTCATGTATTGTTGAAACATAAGTTCTCTAAATACTGATTCATGCAATGATGGAAGCTCTAGGATGAAGTTATATAATGCTGCAGTGCAGATGTTCATACCTTCTTTGAATCACATATCAGTCAATCAGCTAGCAATATCAAATGACCACCACATTGCTTTTGGTATGTAAGTCTTGTATGTCTTCACAAACATGAAGGAATCCTTCATGTTGTAAGTGGAGACCAGTTTAAAACTGGATGGAACACAAGTACTGATCACCACTAAAAGGATGGTACCATCAAGCCGAACATTTGGCTATCACATAAATGAATTATGTGGTATATGAGTCTCAGTGTCAGTATAATGCCAGGTGTTTGGGCTATATGCTCCAAATACCAGCAGATCATATCAAACAGCACATCTCTTCAGCTATTCACAATAAGCAAGATGCCTGGGCTGACAAAACTTTTGTTAGTAATAGTTAGACAATTCATTCAAACTCTGGCCCAGTCCATTTAAGCAAAATCAGTCATAAATAAGATGGAGCACTAAGGGATATTACTGTTATGTGTTTTTGACAGCCTGTACATAATTGAGCACAGTAAGGCATGAGGACACACCATAAAATATACATCACTTGACAGCTCATTGTTCGTTGCTGCTCACCAACAACAGGATGTGACGTGCTTACATAAAAGCAAAATACTGTGAAGGCTGGAAATCTGAAATAAAAACAGGAAGAGCTAGAGGAAGCTCAGTAGGTTTGGCAGCATCGCAGGAGAGAGAGTAGTCCTATTGGAATAGAAACGTTAACGCTGCTTCTGTCTCCACAGATGCTGACAGACCAACTGTTTCTCCAACATTGAGAAACTGGTTCCTTTCTTAGGGCAAAGCTTTGACCAATCCAGAAAATTGTCAGGTTTGATATTTGTCAAACCTGGCATTTAACTGTTAATCAGAGTTAAAATTAAAATAAGAATTAGAACTAGAATTGGTTTGATTGTCATGTGTACTCAAGTACAGGATTACAGGAGTACACTGAAAAGTGTATGAAGTCACCAATCCCAGTGTTATCTTTGCTACAAAGGTTACAAGTACAAAATCTTTGGTACAAAGTAGAAAAATAAACAAGTAAGGGTGAAGTTCAATATTGCAGTTTTTTAGTATAAAGTAGAAAAACAAAGAAATAAAGTTAAAACTTTATTATGGCTTTACTAATCAGAGTCCATTTGCCAGAGTTCAATCAGTGCAAAATTTGTCCTTTCTGGCAATACTGAAGGTCTGTACAACCAAACAACTGTCAGACTAGGGGGGTTATCCCTAGCATGTAGGCCAATATTAATCCTTCAATTATGATTACAAGATTAGCTGATCTTTATCATAATGCAGTTTGCGGGAGCTTGCTTTGTGCAAATCATCTGTTATACGTCTCACATTGTAACAGTAATTACACTTCAAAAGTGCAGAATTGGCTGGAAAGTGCTTTGGGAAATCCTGAGGCTGTGAAAATTACTCTATAAATGCAAATCATTCTCTCCTCTTCTCTTCACCTAGAGAATTTGAAAGTCAAAATTGCTGCCTAGAAATTGCAACGCTAGTGTAGAATCATCTAACATTCATTTGACATTTCTCGATCCATTATCTTAGCACTTAAAAAGCATGCAAATGAGAAAAAAATCCACTGTTGACTTTTGTTTCTAAACTTTTACGATAAAACTGAAATATTAATGATGTCTTTCAGGAGTTTTAATCAATGATTGGGCACCACTTTTGGAAACACATGATATGAAATCACTTTTGTGGAACATTGCTAATAAATGTTTTAATGTGTTTGATATGAAATTATTTTGCGCAATATTTAAGAGGGCATGTTGTTGTTGGCTTACATTTTACTCAGTGTAGGTCTTCCTATTGCTTGAGAAAATGAATTTGGCAACCACTTGAGCAATGAAGACAGCATAACAATCTTGAACCAATTTATGTTCCTTCACATCACAATTCTGCAAGGGTGTGATGCATGAAATCAATGCTTTTGCCACAATGTCTTTCGCACAATGTAATTTCTTTTCTGAATTTACAGATTGTGTGGCCAACTTTATTCCATTCATGACGTATGGAGTCTTTCATTTCAGCCAAGCATATCATATCACAATAGCTGTGCGGAAATCAGTGTCAGATATTTAGCAACAGACAAAAGCAATATAAGAGAGGGGAGGGAGAAGATGAAAAATGAGAGCAAGCTAGCGAGTATTATCAAAGAAGTTTGCAAGAACTTTTTTTAGATATCTAAAAGCTAAGAGAGAGTCAAGAGTGGGCATAGGACAGGTGGAAACTGATGCTGGAGAAGTGATAACAGGAATCAAAGAAATGGTAGAGAAACTGAATAGGTGCTTTGCATCAATTTTCACAGTGGAAGATACCAGCAATGTATCAGGACCTCAAGAAAGTTGGGGGCAGAGGTGAATGTAGTAGCTATCACGAAGGAGAAGGAGCTGGGGCAGCTGAAAGGTCTGAAGGTGGATAAATCACCTGGACAAGATGGAGTTCTGAAGGGGATAGCTGAACAAATTGCAGAGGCATTGTTCTGGATTACTTCCAGTGCCACATGCTAGTGAGGATGAGAAAAGGAGGACATGGCAGATGAACGCTTGGCTAAAGAATTGGTGCACGTGGCATGGATTCAGATTTTTAGATCATTGGGATCTTTTCTGGGACAGAGGTGACCTGTTCAAGAGTGTGTATTGTGCTGGGGGGTTGAGGGGGAACCATTATCCTGGTGGCCAGGTTTGCTTGTGCTGCAAGGGTGGGTTTAAACTAGATTGGGGGAAGGGGGGCATCCTCAACAGCAGGGAGGCAAATGCAAGACTTGAAAAAGATACACAACTAAGAAATAGTAAGTTGAACAAACAGGTCAGGCTGGAACATGACAAGGAGTAAGGAATGCCTGTTGAATTAAGTTGCATCCATTTCAACGCAAGACGGCTGACAGGTAAGGCCGATGAATGCAGGGTGTGGATAGGTACATGGGACTAGGATGTTATAGCCATTACTGAAACATGGCTAAGGGAGGGACAGGACTGGCAGCTTAATGTGCCAGGGTACAGGTGTTTTAGACAGGACAGAAGTGGTGGAAGGATGGAAGGGGAGTTGCATTTTTGATTAAGGGAGTATCACAGCAGTGATCAGAGATGACATAACTGAAGGATCACCCAGCAAGGCTTTGTGGATGGAGCTAAGAAATAAGAAGGGGATGGTGATGTCATTGGGGCTGTATTATAAGCCCCCAAATAGTCAACGGAAATTAGAGGAACAAATATGCAGGGAGACTGGGGAGGCTTGCAGGAGCAATAAGTACACAAGGTAATGAGAGGAATGGATAGAGTCAATAGCTAGAGACTTTTCCCCAGGGCAGGATTGACTGGTACGAGGTGTCATAGTTTTAAGATATTAGGAGAAAGGTATAGAGGGGACATCAGAGGAAGGTTCTTTACGCAGGGAGTTGTGAATGCTATAGAGTGTGTTGCCAGTGGTGGTAGTGGAAGCAGAGTCACTCAGGACATTTAAGCAACTGCTAGACATGCACATGGATAACAGTGAGTCGAGGGGTGCGTCGGCTAAGTTATTTAATTTTACATTAGGATTAAACCTCGGCACAACATCGTGGGCCAAAGAGCCTGTTCTGTGCTATACTTTTCTATGTTCTATGTTCTATGTTTGTGACAGTAGGGGATTTTAATTTTCCTAATGTAGACTGGGACTATCAGAGCATTAAGGGGTTAGATGAGGTGGAATTTGTTAAGTTTGCTTTGGAAAGTTTCTTCAACCAGTATATAGAGGGTCCTACTCAGGAAGGGGCATAACTTGCCTTACTCTTGGGAAATAGGGCAGGTCAGGAGATGGAGGTGATAGTGGGGAACACTTTGGGGCCAGTGACCATAATTCTATTAATTTTAAATAGTTATGGAGTGGGACAAAACTGGTCCCCGGTTCAAGTTCTAAATTGGGGCAAGGTGAACTTTGATGGAATTAAACAGGAGCTTGCAGGGGTTGATTGGAATAGTTTGTTTGCAGGCAAAAGGATGTCTGGCAAGTGGGAGGCCTTTAAAAGTAAGATGGCTGGAGTTCAAGGTCCTAAAGTTCCTGTGAGGGAAAGGGCAAGGTTGGCAGGAATAGGGAACCCTGGATGATAAGAGATGTTGAGGTTTTGACCAGAAAAAAGAAAGAGGTGTAGCTTGGGTTCAGGCAGCTGGGATCAAGGGAATCACTGGAGGTATATAGGGAATACAGGAGTTTACTGAAGAAGGAAATCAGGAAGGTGAAACAGGGGCATGAGATAGCCTTGGCTGAGAAGATTAGGGTGAATCCAAAGAGGTACTTTAAGTATATTAAAGGAAAAAGAATAACTTGAGAAGAATAGAGCCCCTCAAGGACCACCAAAGTGAACATGATTTGGAGATGCCGGTGTTGGACTGGGGTGTACAAAGTAAAAAAATCACACAATGCCAGGTTATAGTCCAACAGGTTTAATTGGAAGCACTAGCTCTCGGAGCGCTGCTCTTTCATCAGGTGGTTGAACCTAAAGCTAGTGCTCCTAAAGCTAGTGCTTCCAATTAAACCTGTTGGACTATAACCTGGCATTGTGTGATTTTTAACAAAGTGGACAAGAATGTGGAGAACCGTAAGAGATGGACGAGGTGATCAATGAATGTTTTTCCTCTGTGTTTACCATAGAGAAAGACATGACGACTTGGGAACTTGGGGGAGTTAGTGGTAATATCTTGGGGACAGTCTATGTCACAGTGGAGGAGTTGTTGGATGTATCAGAATGTACGAAGGTGGATAAATCTCCTGGCCCTTACCAGATATATCCAAGAAAACTGCAAGAGGCTAGAGAAGAATATTTTTGTAGTACCATTAGCCATAAATGAGGTGCTGGAAGACTCGGGGGTAGCGAATATTGTGCTATTATTCAAGAAGGGCTGCAAAGAAAAACCTGGGAACTATAGACCAGTAAGCTTAACATCTGCGGTGGGTAAGTTACTTGAGAAGATTGAGAGATAAGATATACATGCATTAGGAAAAACAGAATTTGATTATGAATAGTCAGCATGGTTTTGTGAATGGGAGATCATGATATACAAATTTGTTAGTGTTCTTCCATGAAGTGACCAGGAAGGTTGACAAGGGCAGGGCTGTAGGCATAGTATATATAGATAAGGCATTTGATAGGATTCCACATGGTAGGCTGCTCTGCAATTTACATTGCATGGAATCCAGGGGGAGCTGGCAAATTAGATACAAAATTGGCTTGATGATAGGAAGTAGAGTGTAATAGTGGAAGAATGTCTGACGGACTGGAGGCCTGTGACTAGGCAAGTGCCACAGAGATCAGTGTTAGACCCAATACTCTTTGTTTTCTTTGTAAATGATTTGGTTGAGAATTTACAAGACATGTAAGTTTACAGATAACACTAAAATAGGTGGTATCGTGGACAGTGAGGAAGGTTGTCAGAAATTGTAGAAAGACTTTGATAAGTTGACGAAGTGGGCCGAGAAATGGCAAATAGACTTTAATATAGATGAGTGTGAGGTCTTGCATTTTGGAAAGTTAAATCAAAACAGGAGCTTCATGGTGAATGGTAGGGCTTTAAAAAGTGTCGTGGAACAGAAAGATCTTGGAGTTCAGATGCACTGTTCTTGAAAAGTGGAGTCCCAGGTAGACAGGGCAGTGAAGAAGGCTTTTGGCACACTGGCCTTCATCAGTCAGAGCACTGAGTACAGAAGTTGGGAAGTTATTTTGCAGTTATTCAGGACATTGTTAAGGCTGCACTTGGAGTATTGTGTTCAGTTTCAGTATCGGAAGGATGTTATTAAACTGAAAAGAGTGCAGAAGAAATGTACAGGGTTGTTGTCTGGACTCAATGGTCTGAGTTATAGGGAGAGGTCGAATAAGCTAGGACTTTTTTCTTTAGAGCATAGGAGACTGAGGGGGGATCTTATAGAAGTGTATAAGATCATGAGAGGCATGGATAGAGTGAATGCACTCAGTCTTTTTCCCAGGGCTGGGGAATCAAGGATTAGAGGGAATCAGTTTAAGATTAGAGGGGAAAGAATAAAAGGGAACCCAAGGGGCAACTTTTTTTACACAGACGGTGGTACGCTTATGGAATGAGCTGCCAGCGGAAATGGTTGAGGTGGGTACATTAACAACATTTTTAAAATGTTTGGATATATACATAGACAGGAAAGGATTAGAAGAATATGGGCCAAGTGCAGGGAAATGGGGTTAGCATGGACAGACATTTTGGTCAGCATGGAGCAGTTTGTGTCAAAGGGCCTGCCTCCATGTTGTAGGACTCTATGACTCTATGCTGTTGATCTTTCAGGCATCACTGGAATCAGAGGACTGGAAAACAGCTAATATAACAGCCATGTTTAAAACGGGAGGCAGAAGATAGGAAACAATAAGCCTGTTAGCCTGACCTTAGTCACTGGTAAGACTTTAGAGTCTATTATTAAGGATGAGATTGTGGACTACTCGGAAATGAATGATAATATAGGGTTGAGTCAACATGGCTTCATCAAGGGGAGGTCATACCTGACAAGCCTGTGAATGTGGTGTGGTTAAGGACTCTGTGTCTGTAGCTGATGGAAGAATAAGGGTGCATCTGATTGAAACTTACAGAGTACTGAGGTCTGGATAAAGTGGGCAGGGAGAAGATGTCTCCATTAGTAAAAAAAGACTAGAACCTGATGGCACAGCCCCAAAGTGAAGGGATGACCATCTAAAACTGAGATGAGGAGGAATTTCTTCAACCAGATGGTGGTTAATATGTGGAACTCATTGCCACAGAGGGCTGCAGAGGTCAAGCCACTGAGTGCCTTAAGACAGAGTTAAATAGATTCATGTCTTCATCCGGAGGTTTTACTGATGATGTTACCTCGTATGGTGATGAATCGTCTGAAAACAAAACTTCCAACTCAGCGAGCAAACCTGCATCCAGAACATCAACCTAAGCTACAAATCTTCTTAGAATTCGCTAGATTCTTGATAATTAAAAGTTGGAATCTTAGAATCCCTAAGGAAAGAGGCCATTCAGCACATCGAGTCTGCAATGATCCTCTGAAAAGCATGGCACCCAGACTTACTCCATCATCCTATTCCCATAAACCTGCATTTACCATGGCCCACTCCACCTAACCTGCAGACCTTGGGAAGCAAGTGCACCTGATGGAAACTCACGGAGAATGTGAAAACTCCACATAGTCATGCAAGTTCTCTGGCAATGTGAGGCAGATGTGCTAACTACTGAGCCACTGTGTCACCATTTAAACCCTCTATGCCCTCTGACTCACCTCCAAAGTTACAGTGCGCTATTGTCCTTTGCAAGGGCACCTGCACCTAATGTTCCAGTAGCAATAATGGTTAACTGCGCTCTCAACACCTGTTTCTATCTTTCTCTAGTTCTAGTGTAATTTGTCCTTTACAAAGGAGTGACAGATGTTCATCATCCTTGCTGCTATCTAATACAAAAGCAACCTGTGATAAAACTTCTGGGTAGAAAGAAGAACAGAAAAGAAACCTCAGTTGTGAACCAATGAAAAGGAGCTCATTCCCACCCCAAAGAAATTGCTTTCTGTTTCTATGTTTGTTTCTAATATTACATTTTTGCCAGTATTTTTTGTTAATCAAGCAAACATTGCATTTACTGGAACATGCACAATAAGCTTGGATGATATTTGTAAAGGCTGCAATTTACAACATATATAGCTGTTAAAGTATTATTTATATGCAATTTCCTTTTCACTGGAAACTTCCCAACTGCAGACTCCATATGGTCTGTAAGCTTGCCTACATTTGGTTAGTGCAATAAAAAGGCAGGGGAGTTAGCAGATCCCAGTCAAATTGGTGCTGATATCATACCACTCAATTGATACTTGACTGAAACCTGATTGAAAAATCTACTCTCGTGCATTTAAGTCAGGTTTTCTTAACCATGTAATAGTGTTCCACTTCTGTGTACAGTGAGCAACAATTAAGTACAGGAATGATTGAATTTCTGTTGTATAATCAGCACTGGCAGACTCCTCTGATGTGACTTGTTTTTGGTGAGAATTTTTAAAAATAAACTTTGCATGTAATATTTGTAAAAACACATTACAACTGGCCTCCATGCAGTATGCTCTTAAGTGCTTCAGTGCAATTGTAATAACCTTAATATTTAAAGTATACATGGAATGTCAGGCATATAACCTGAGGGTAAAACAATTCAAATTGAAAATTGCAGAAATTACAGAAAGTGCAAAGTAAATAAACTTTTTTCCTTGAGCTACGTTCTAGACTAACATGCTTCAAAACAGTGTCAATACCCTTGACATTCTCAATGTACTTTCTTTGTGAGGTACAAAGCCTAAGGGGTTTCCAGACCCCCAGCAATGATTTAAGACTCAGAAAGATATTGGACCGCAATATGTTTTACCCTCAGAATGATTTTTTTTATTGCAACATTAACAGCGACACTGATAGTGACAACAAACAAGAATAATGGTAGGAAAATTGCTTAATTAAAGGAGCAAGATGGATTTGAAAGATATCCAACAGAAGGCTGGGCCAGTTGTAGTTTTAGGCTGCATTGACATTTGAATGGCTGGAAGTAACGACAAGATGAAATAATTTAACATATCAAAATTGAGTCGGTTATATGTTGTTAAATGTTGCTTCAAATTCCAGATAATTGAATGATGCCAAGCGTAAGAAAAGCTTAGAATAAAAATCATGTTTCAGAGCAAAGCAATTCATATTCAATAACAGCTTACCTTTCATTGAAACATTTGTAAAGCGTCCAGCCTAATTTATATCATGCAAATATAGCATATTTTACTTTTGAATAGTATTTATTTAGCATTTGAAGTTACTTATCTTGTAGCTTATCTTTGGCAGCACCACTAATAGCATGTATAACTCACATTTTAGCC
Organism: Hemiscyllium ocellatum; assembly: GCF_020745735.1. Lineage (NCBI taxonomy): Eukaryota > Metazoa > Chordata > Chondrichthyes > Orectolobiformes > Hemiscylliidae > Hemiscyllium > Hemiscyllium ocellatum. The sequence goes on along the minus strand of NC_083401.1, from coordinate 153,560,193 downwards.
CAATGAGCCTCAATTATCATTAAATGGAATCTTGCAGAGAGTACACTAAATGGATTTATGTCCTGTTCGCATAAATTTTTAATAAGATGCTGAGAGTAATTTGTCACACAGCATGTGCAGCCTACTTAGATTAATCAGAAAAAGTTCAAAATAGTTCAGATGGAAACATTTCAATATTTTGCTCCTGATGGAAAGAATTATTGGTAAATATTATTTTGGCATGTTGGCCAGGGTCAACTAATCTAGCCAAAAATCAGTGTCAATGAACCCAACAATGTTGTCAAATTACTTGGCAATGAAAGAATCTATTCTAACTTGAACCAGCAATTGTAGGACGGAGTGGTGATTGGAGAAACGGACGAGGCACTTGTCAGCCTCTAACCATCAAAGTCAAAAATCAAATGACACCAGGTTATAGTCCAACAGATTTAGTTGAAATTGCAAGCTTTCAGAGCTCAGCTCCTTCCTCAGGCATGGTATGATAGGACAGTATAAGATACAGTATTTATAAGCAAAAAGTTAACAACTTTAAAACTAGCTGTCCTTGTTGAATCCTTTAATCAGTTAGGAAGTAGACAGCTGCTTAAAATGCAAAATTCAGATTCCTTTCAAGTCTTTGTCCCTAGGTAATTAAAGGTTTTATCAATGGACAAGAGGTGACATCTCAGGTTAGATGTCACCTTTAAATGGATTTCCATGCCTGAGGAAGGAGTTGAGCTCTGAAAGCTCACAATTTCAAATAAACCTGTAGGGTTATAACCTGGTGTCATTTGAATTTTGACTTTGTCTACCTCAATCCAACTCTGGCATCTATACATCCAATCAGCAAGCACCTCTCTCCATCTGCACAAATGCTTCTTACATTGCCAACAGGGGACCTAGGCCATTTTCAGCAGTGGGATATGTTGCTCTTTGACAGATGATCCACTTTCCCAATGGCTTACTGAATCAAATTTCCTGTTGGTTGTGACCAAGGCTATTTTTGACATGTTTCCCAGCTATATCTGTAATGGGGATTCATGATTTGAAGTGATTTTTTATTTCCTTGCAACACTGGAGGTCTTGTCGGTTGCAATGAATCAAAAAGTGTTCATCTCCCCATTCCCAAGCCACCCCTTTTTCAAATACCCTCTTGGTACTCAAGTGTTGAAAGTAAGGGCCAGGAAACAGATTTCTAGCACCTGCAAGAACATCTCTGAAACCACTGTCAGACAGGCTGACACCAAGATTACAATGCTGCCAATAATATTGCTCCTGGACTTAGATCTTCACAAGATCAGGAAGGGGACTCTCTTCAGCTTTCTGCCTCTCTGAGCTGCACCTCACAACATGACACTCACCACAACCAAAACAATTGCAACTCACATCTTTCGCCTTGTAAAATGTCCCAAGGAATTTTATATGATCAAGTATTAAATAAAATGTTGCACTCAGTAGCAGAAATGAATGTTAGGACAGATAGCCAAAACCTTGATCAAAGAGCTATTTTGAAGGAACATTGTAAAGGAAGAAACTAGGGACAGAAAGTCAGAGTGTCCGTGCGATAAAATTCTAGAGCTTAGCATCTACGCAACTGAAGGCATAGCCATCAATAGTGGCGCAGTTAAAAGTGGGGATGCTCCAAGTGCCCAGAGTTAGAGGAGTACAGATATCTTAAAAACCCATAGGACAGGTGTGAGACCATAGCAGAATTTTAAAATAGGGTTTTTTTTTAATATTAATACACTACTGGACCAGGAGCTAGGAGCAGTTCAGCAAACTCATCAAAGTTGGATGAGTAGGACCAAGTGTAAGTTACAGTTCAGGCTGCACAGATTTGGATGCACTCTGACCTTTATGGGGTCAAAGATGGGAAACCAGCTCGACACATGGATGAGCTGATGAAGTGATGGAGGACAGAGCTAGGTGAGCTGTTGTAAACAGACAACCTTGGTCATGGGAATTGATATGCGGTCAGAAACTCATCTCATGGTCAAATAAGGAGATAATGTTGTGAGCAATCTCGTTCAATCACCAGAAGAGGCCAAAAACCTTCACATAACTTCCTTTTTTTAAACCTGCAAATCACTAGATCATACAAAAACACCTCTCTTGCTCATACCAGACTTAACCACATGGTAACATCTGCTTCTCATATACAACTACTTACTCAATCATTATCTCCTCCTGCCTCTCCTCCTGATTTCATATCCTATTTACTTTTCTTTTTATTCATCATCTTCTAATACCCATTATATTTTGCTTCCTCTGCACCTATCACCATATCCACAATGTGCTGAATGCATCTGCTCTTGTTTCCAAAGCACAGGTACTGACACTCACCCTCACTTCTGTGAGGCAAAAAACATGTAGAATGCCAGGGAGACAACTAAGATAAATAAAGGAGACCCCAACATTAACACACTCAGATCGGCAGACTATGAGGCCATAGCAGCACTGGCCCACAAAGTGGCAGGAGCATTGCTTTGGGAATGTTTATGCCTCTGCATGTTCCTTGTATCGAAACAGGAAAAGTGCAGCGAAATTAGCAACTGAATCTTCATTCTCAATGCTGACATTTGCTCATGCATGGCCTCTCTCTCTCTCTCTCTCTCTCCCCCATTTTCTGCAATCTTCTGTCCTACAGATTATTAGAAGTAGTGGATGTTAGCCTCAGACGAGTGATAGCAATGTGATGGGTGAAGTATGAACAGGGCTGTCTTTGAATATTAGCACAACCTTCAGCACTTCAGCACTTAAGTGCCTGGCTATCCACTGAGCCCCACGACTCCTTCAGATCAACCTGAATGCAGCAGTCTGTGGCTCAGCCTTAAGGCTTCAGCACTCAACAGTCACCTCCTGAGGGCATCTCAATGGTGTCTACCTGAGAAACAGCATAGTTCCCCCAGCTGTACTCACAAGGAAATGAGTACTTAGGAAACCCTCTAGATGTAAAAAAGAATTAAAAGTAGATTGATCACCTGAATGATGAATGATTGGAGATCTTCATGATCTTGATCATTAACATGCAGGATTGGGCACATCGATCAGATGTGGGGTTTCAATGAGGTTTCTGAGGCTGCATCTTGACTGGTCTGAAGAATTCTGTCTAAATTCTCAGAATAGAGATTGAAATGGATGATAGAGCCATGGAGCCATACAACACTAAAACAGACCCTTCAGTCCAACCAGTCCATGCCAATTATAATCGCCAAACTAAACGAGTCCCACCTGCCCGCCCTTGACCCGTTTTCCTCCAAACATTTATTTTTCACGACTTACCTAAATGTCTTTTGTATGTTGTAACTGTGCCCGCATCCAACACTTCCTCTGGGAGTTCATTCCACACATAAACCATTCTCAGTGTAAAAAAAGACCCCGTGCGTTTTTTAAATCTTTCTCCTCTCACCTTAAACATATGCAAATAATAATGATGATGCAAAAGAGATAGAAATAGTCTTTGTGATGGTGAAGAATCGAGATTTGAGTGAAATAGAATGCAGAGGTTGCTAAGTGTAATGCTACTGAGGGACTATGGGGGTTGAGATGCTTGATTGACAGCCAAGTCAGTGTGGCCTTTGACCCAGATGTAAATAGTGGAAGGAATCCTGAACCCGGTTGTGAGTTGGATCTGTTGCACAAAGCAATTTTTATTCAACTCAGTTCTGATAAACACACTGTGGAATGAACACCATTCAGACGTCCACAAGCAGACAGAAATCCTGACAGCAGGTTTTCAGTGATAATAGGATTCTCAGCACTAATCACTGCTCAAGGGTGTCACAAGGAGATGCCAATTTTGCTACAATTTATTGCCTACAGCATTATCTCCTTCCTCACGAGTAATGGAGAAATCACAAGATCACTTTATTCTGAATTTCTCACATTTGAGAGGAGAGTAGAGATTCTCTGTTTTCTCCGTAATATTGAGATGTGCTTGTAGACTCTGATACAGATATGGGATATGTTTCAATGTCAGTGAAAACAGTTTCTGCTTTAACCTGATGCTGTTACATTGGAAATAGGAAGGCTAGGTAAATGGAGGCCTGAAACCACATCTGTAGTTCTCAAATTGCAGTTTAAAATGAGAAAGGAGTTGTGTTCAATGTCCAAACTGAAATCAAGGGTTGATGGTGACACAGTGGAAATTTCACTGGTAGACAATCCAGAACTCTGGCTAATGCTATACATAAAATTAAATTTTGCCATGGCAATATGAATTTAATTAAAAAGACTGGAGTAGAAATCTGTCCTGATGACAGTGTAACCATTGTCAATTATCATAAAAACACATCTGCTTCACCAATGTCCTTGAAGGAATAGAATCTGCCATTCTTACCTGGTCTGGCCTACATGTAACTCCAGACCAACAACAATCAATGCTTAACTGCTCACTGGGCAATTAAAGACAGAAATAAATGCTGGCCTAGTCAGTAACACCCATATCCCTTGAGCAAATAATACAAAGAGAGTAATATCAAACATGTCAATATTTTACTGTATCACTGCATTGACTCATCTCCCTTTCCCCACACTGGGATCTTTCCTTTCCCATCAACCATTTGCCAGTAATGTTTCAATTGGAGGGTTTAACAGCTTTTCTCTGTAAGACTGCAAGCAGCTAGAACAGAGGTGGCTTGATATTGACAAGTTATGAGTACAGAGTGTCCTTACAAATGCAATTTTCTTCAGTGATTGGAATAAGGCACTGCAATCTCTTCAAATCTTTGTTTGAGAGCTTGTGGATCTATGCATACTCAGTTTCTCAGGCTGTTTCACTGCTTCTTGCTGCTAGTCCGTGCCAGAGGAATTGTCACTTCTTTCATTCTTCTTTTGTCTTCTATTCAAGCTTCCTCTAGCTTAGCCTTTCAGACTAGATTTGACAGCAGGTAGAACTTGCCTTACCAAATGCAGAGTTGGGCTCACACTCTCATTTATTTCAAGATTACATTCACTCGGAGGATATGCAAGATTATTATAAAAAACCTTTGTACTTCTTAAGAATCTATTCAATATTTAGTGGCTTGGTGCCCTGTTAAACAATATGAATTTATTCTGGTACACATGGGTTACAAGTTCAAGCTCTGGACCTGTTTCAACTGAGATGAGTAGATTTAACTTCTACTATTTAAAACTGCAAATCTCAGATCTCAACTTCATTGTCTCCTTAGAGCACAATTCCATTAAGTATCAGCAACTTTACTTTTGATGCTTTTCTCATTGATTTATGACCTTGAGCCCCCATGCACAAGTCTGTGGAACTCATGATGTTACACAAAGTGCTGGCATTTTTTGGTGCTATCCTTCTGCGGTCATTCTAGAAGTCACAAACCATTTACCACCTTCAGATTAGATAGTGCCAACCCGTTGTACGCTGTACATCAGAAACATCGACTGACATCTCTCCAGCAACCAATTTTAGTGGTTGGATTTTTGTCTTTCCAGCTAAAACCTTTGCATGAAAAGTGATTCTGTTTTTGCATTTAGGGTTCAGATTTCCTGACATTGAATGGGCCAGAAGTCCTTGTACATTCATGATGGCCTCCTAATGGCATTTGTATAGTGTCTTCTACAATATTGAGATTTTGTATTCCAGATATAAGTTTACTGCTACCCATTCTGCAAATATTATTTAATTTCTTCCCAAACTCTGATGCGTTCCAGCCACTTTTCATTAAAGAGAGTTCAAAGGCCCTCAAAATGTTTCCACTCTGGTTTTCTTACTCCTCAGTGAGGTGTTGGCATTAGTAACGCTCGGAGCAATGTTTCTCCTAATTGATAAGATTGTTTCTCATATTTGTTCAAGTTTTCCATTCAAGTCTGTGTCCAGCTTATAATTTTGTCACTAAGACTGGAAAAAAAAATCACAATTCTATCTCATAACAACTTCCATCTCCAGAGTCGCAAGGACAGGAAATTTCAAAGTCATCTTGACTCACTCATGATTTGGAGACGCTGGTGTTGGACTGGGGTGAACAAAGCTAAAAATCACACAACACCAGGTTATAGTCCAACAGGTTTAATTGGAAGCACTAGCTTTCTGAGCGACGCTTCTTCATCAGTTGGGAGGAACAGCACTTCGAAAACTAGTGCTTCCAAATAAACCTGTTGGACTATAACCTGGTGTTGTGTGATTTTTAACTTGATTCACTCAATCAGTCTAAGTTATGGAGTGCAGTTCTAATCATTCCTTGCTGTTTCTTATAGGATCTAACTTTTTTAAAATCCAGAACAATTTCTGCTGGTCGCTTCAGACACCCACAGGCCACATTTTATGGGGATATGGAGAATCAGGTCCAACATGTTCAGAATCTGCTGGCTACATATGCATGCATGTCCTCCATTGGTCCAGCCATTGGTCCCCATGACCAAAGCTCAGAGGGATCAGGGAATCATGTACTTATTCCAGGTGACCCTCCCTCACAAGGAGGCAGAGTGGTGCTGGGAGGCAACCTGCTGGAGGAAGAACCACACACAGACCTCTCAGATGTCTCCCCACAGGGCGCTCCTGAGGTGGCCAGCCCCTCCATCTCCAATGTGCGCTCCCCACCACACCTTCACACCCTACCCTTATTCAACATGTTTAACTCTTGGATGTTCAGCCAGTGATGATCCATTTGACTCGTGTATGGAGACCCTCAGCAAGTCTGGGCCATTCAGATCCAAATACCACAAGGGTTGCTCAATAAGACCTCCAAGGCCAACAGGCTCTATTGCCCTCCACACCAGGCATGGAACTGAGGACAATGCTGAGACATAATGGGAGGGAAAGAAATAAAACTCTTTTGAGGCCGTATTAGTGGCTCAGGTAACATGGCAATGTATAGAAAGTCTTCAAGTCTCATAGCAATGATTAGATTAGATTAGTTTATCTACAGTGTGGAAACAGACGATTTGGCCAAACAAGTCCACACCAACCCTCCGAAGAGTAACCTACGCAGACCCATTTACTTCTGATTAATGCACCTAATACTATGGGCAATTTAGCATGGCCAATTCACCTAACCTGCACACATTTGGATTGTGGGAAGAAACCAGACCTCCCGGAGGAAACCCACACAAAAATGATTCAGAGATGCTGGTGTTGGGCTGGGGTGTACAAAGTTAAAAATCACACAATGCCACCTTCAAGGAGCAGTGCTCCAAAAGCTAGTGTGCTTCCAATTAAACCTGTTAGACTATAAACTGGTGTTGTGAAATGAGGAGAATGTGCAAACTCCACATAGACAGTCGCCTGAGGCAGGAATCAAACCCAGCTCCCTACCATTGTGAGGCAGCAGTGCTAACCACTGAGTGACCATGCCACCCCTTAATGCTTTTGCAATACAGATATTTGGTGAGTCAATTATGCCGGAATTCCTAGTGAAACCTTCCCATCTCCTGTTCAACCCAACAAAAACTTTTTAGCCTTTATAATTTTTGAGAATTCAAAAGACATGATCTGGAATTCCTTGAATTATTTTGTGACCCTTTGAGACTGAATCTTCAGATAACAGCTGCTGTGAATCGATAAGAGAAGTCCTGTGGTTTTGGTAACCATTCCTGTAAGCTTTCTCGTTCATTTTAAAAGCAGATTCACATCCTTTACAGCATAGGTAATGTTATAATTACATGGCCACAACAATTTACATCACAAAGCAAGAAGAATAGGTCTATCATTTGCTTCTGCCAAAATATTTATCTCAAAAAATGCACCATTTTGGCTTCAAATTCTTGTTGTAAAGCAATAGGCCACAAAAGCTGAGAGCTAGGTGCTGGAAAAGCACAGCAGGTCAGGCAACACCTGAGGAGCAGGAGAATCGATGTTTCACCCAATGTGGGAATTGAACCCAGGTTCCTGGTGCTGTAAGGCAGCAGTGCTCATCACTGAGCCTCCACTCGGTTGTTAATTGGAAAGCTTTGTGCGAACATTAAAAATTTGGGAACAGCCAATAAAAGACTTGCTAAAGAAGTAAAATTATGTCCTCTGCATTAACAGGCAGGTACGAAGGAGACAAGCCAGACAGCCCAGTGGAAATTTTCCTGTCTATCATTGGTTTTATGTGAAAGTTACACAAATAGTTTACCTCAATTTAAAAAAAAAGCTACAGTCTTGATTCCGGAATATTTATAACTTTACATGCAATCAGTTCTAGCTAATATTCTGTATCATTATAATAAAATGTTCCTTTCTTAAAAATCTCTATAAATCCTTCTCAGCATGAAATTCACTGGAGAATATGTATTCCCCTGATGTCCAGCCATTATTTATCCATCACCTACACAGAGCAGGTTAAACTAGATTTGGCATTGTGCAGGGAGGTGGGATTATTTAACCATCTCATAATAAAGGATGCTATCAGAAGGTGTGTTTATACCATGCTAGAATTTCAAATTCGGTCAGAAGGTGAGAAGCTGGAGTCCTACACTAATGTTCTGGAATTAAAACATAATTACATAGGCATGACAACAAGACTAAAAAAAAAGGACAGCTGATGAGCAGTGAAAATATTTATGAAATACCCAATTTATCCTAAAACATATTTCAGAAAGCAAGGAACATTGTCAGAGGGAGAAAAAATATCCTAACATCTGAGGGGGAAAAAGTCAAATACGAAGCAAAGGTAAATAATGAAAGAAAACGAATGCAAAGTATAAAAATTGACACCAGAAGTTGTTATAAGTGTATAGAAGTGAAGAGAGTAGCTAAAGTGAATGCTGTTCCATTCAAGGATGAGACTGGTGAGTTAATAATAGGAGACACAGAAACAGCAAAGAAATTAAACAAATATTTTACTTTAGTGTTCATAGTAGTACCATCCCAATAGTTCCAGGTAATGGAAATGTTCTAAAATGGGCAGAACTTAGGACAACCATTATCACTAAGGAAAAAGTACTGAGCAAACTATTGGAATTAAAAGTAAACAGGACCTTTGTGACTGATCATCTACATCATTGGGTTTTAAAAGAAGTGACAGCAGATTTGGTGAATTGATTAGTTATTTAATTCCAAAATTCTCTGGATGTGGGAATGTTTCTGGCAGATTAGAAAAATGCTTTTAAAACACCCTTATTTAAAAAGGGAGAGAGGCAAAAATTAGGAAAATGCAGGCCAGTTAGTTTAACATGTGTCATTGGGAATTTGTTAGAATTCATTACTAAGTAAGTAATAACAGGAAATTTGGAAAGTCCAATTACTATCTATCAGAGGTAGCATGGTTTTTATGAAGGGTCAATTATGTTTGACTAATTGGCTAAAATTCTTTAGAGATGCAACAAGCAATATGGATAATGGGGATCCTGCCGATGAAGTATATCCGGAATTCTAGAAGGCACTTGATAAACATCTTCACATAAAGGTTAATACACAAGGTAACATCAAGCTAAGGGCTAATTATTGGCTTGGATAGAGGATTGGCTAACCAACAGAAAAGTAAGGGTCATTTAAATGGGTCTTTTTTGGGTTGGCTAGTTATAACCAGAGGGTGCCATAGGGTCTGGCCCTTAAGCTCCAACTATATTAATGACTTGGATGCAGGGATAGAAAGTACTCTAGCCACATTTGCAGATGACACTAAAATAAGTGGGAAAGTTGCAATAAATATATAAGAAATTTAAAATTGGATATGGATAGGTTAGGAGAATGAGTCAAAAATTTGGCAGAGGAAATTTAATGTGGATAAATATAATGCAATTCATTTTGCTCAAAGGGATAGAAAGGCAACGTTTTACCTAAATGGAGAGAAACTTCAGATCTTGTTGCTGTAGAGTGATCTAGGTATTCTCATGAATCACAGAAAACTAGCAATAAAACATGTGAATGGAGTTCTGGCATTCATTGCTAAAAGAATAGAATATAAAAGTAAGGAAGTGTTGTTGCAACTGCACATGGCATTAGTGAAACTGCACTTGGAGAAGTGTGTACAATTTTTGTCCCTTTACTTTAGGATTGGAGACAATTCAGAGGAGGCTTACTAGATTGATTCCAGATAGGAGGGGCTTGTCTGATGAAGTAAGTGCGAGCAGTTGGGGGTGGCATGGTGGCTCAGTGGTTAGCACTGCTGCCTCACAGCACCAGGGTTCCAGGTTTGATTCCAGCCTTGGATGACTGTCTGTGTGGAGTTTGCACATTCTCCCCGTGTCTGCGTGTGTTTCCTTCGGGTGCTCCGGTTTCCCCCCATAGTCCAAAGATGCGCAGGTCAGGTGAATTGGCCATGCTAAATTGCCATAGCGTTAGCTGCATTAGTCAGAGGGAAATGGGTCTAGGTGGGTTACTCTTCGGAGAGTCGGTATGGACTTGTTGGGCCAAAGGGCCTGTTTCCAAGCTGTAGGGAATTGAATCTAATCCAATTCTAACTGGGGTACATATGATGCAAAAGGAGATTTATAAAGTAGACACAGAGTGGATACTTCCTCATGTGGAGCAAGCTGGAATGAGGAGTCATAGTTTTAGGATGCTTCAATCAAAGAGTCATGAATCTGTGGAATTAGTAACCCAGAGTGCGGTGGACTTTGGGACAATGCGTAAATTTAAGGAGGAGTTTTTAAATCAGTAATTGCTTGAAAAGATATGGAAAGTAGGCAGGAAACTGGAGTAAGGTAAGAACAGCCATGTTCATATCAAATGTTGGAGCTGGCTCAAGGGGTTGAATTGTCTAATACTCTGCCTAGTTCTTACATTCTGACTGAATCACGCTTAAAATATACACCAGGATCATTTATCTAATTGACGCTTATTGGTTCTTTCTGTTTCTGAGTTTACTGTTAACTATGCCTCATTACAAAAACTACACATAAAGATAATCAGTTTTACTTGAACTGAAGATTTGTCAACTTAAGCAGTTGTCATGGGACAACTTGTCACTTTTGTGCTGATGTTCTACTAGGCAATGCAGAGCTCACCTGTAGAGCAGAGAAAAGTTATTGTGGTTGGATGGAGGTTTCACCAATGAAGAAGGGTTTTGGAGAAATCCAAGGCATAGATGGCCTAAAATCTTCAAGTGCCCCAAAGTCAATCCATATCTGCCAAATACAATTTTGAGGTGGAACAGTGAATGAATGAGCAATGAAACAAGTCATTTTGGATGATAAGTTATTTAAGTATGCCTCAACCAACCCTTATGGAGCATTTGACATGAGTAAGCACAACCTAATTAGGAGAAAACTGAGGCAATAATTTTAGACAAGGAAAACAATTATCATAGACAGAATTTATGCATTCTCTTTACCTTCTAGCATTCAGTATGTTTTGGTGTCTAAGAGGTGTGTGAGTCCCATTTAAACAATTACAGCAGCAAGCTTTTGTGAATTTTTAAAACCAAAAGTTATTTATTTATTCTCACACTCTTTTCTTGATTCTAAAGCATAATAGTTCACATGTTTGTCCCCACATGAATATACACACATACAAAAGTTGGATATGGATGAAAATAGTACACTGTTGAAAATTATTGTTAACTCCGTTTCTGATTAATGATCTCTGGTCTCTCATGATTTGGACCTGAATTATCTGAGGAAGCTTTGATGCTCTGAAGATGGACCAAGGGATTGTAAAGCAAAGAATTTTCAGCATGCTGAGATTCCCTTGTAGCTACATTTTCAGGAGGATAGTTTGAGAGTGAATGTGAAATTGGGACAAGTTAGAAAGCTATTCTCTTTTTGGGGATCTGCCAATTACATCATATTGCTAATAATTACCTTGACTGTTGAAATGCTCCAGAGCTTATGAACATACAAATAAGGAGCAGAAGCAACCAATGAGCTTATACATTTTATTATACCATTCAATGAGGTCATGGCAGACCTGATAATCCTCAATTCCACTTTCCTATCATTATTCCATACACTTGATATCTTTACTGATTAAAAGTCTGTCTATATCAACCTTGAACATGTTTAATGACTGAGTCTTGACAACACCCTACAGTAAAGAATTCTACAGAGTGGCTACCTTCTGACAGAGGGGAATTCCTCCTCATTTATGTCATAAATAGATGCCCCTTTATTCTGAGATTATTCTCTCTGGTCTTAGACTCTCCCATAAAAGCAAGCCACCTCTCATTATCTACTCTACGGAAACTTCTAAGAATCCTATATATTTCAATAAGATCTCCACTCATTCTTCTAAACTTCGATGAGTACAAACCTACTCTATCTCTCTTTGTAAGAAAATTCCTCATAATTAACAGGGTGAGACTGCCTCCAATGCCAGTGTACCTTGTCTTAGATATGGGGACCAAAACGTTTCCCAGTATTTCAGCTATGGTCCGATTAGTCCCGTTTTAGCAAGGCCACCCTGTTTTTATACTCATTTCCCTTTGGAGTAAAGGCCAACAATATATTTACCTTCCCTATTATCGAAGAAACTTAACTGATGTGATTTATTTGCAAAGATTGCAAATCCTTCTGTACTTCAGCTTTCGTCATAGAATCCCTGTGGTACATAAGCAGACCATTCGGCCCAACAAGTTCACACTGACTGAAAAGTATCCCTACCCTACAACCCTGCATTTCCCATGGCTAACTCCACTAACCTACACATGTCTGGACACTTTGGGCAATTTCCCATGGCCAATCCATCTAAACTGCACATCTTTGAACTATGGAAGGAAACTGGAGCACCCAGTGGAAACCCATGCAAAGAATGTGCAAATTCCACACAGACGGTTGCCCAAATCTGGAATTGAACCCAGGTCCCTGGTGCTGTGAGGCAGCAGTGTTAATTACTGAGACATTCTGCTTTCTGAAGTTACATTCATTCATGGGACGTGGGCATTGTCGGCTGGGACAGCATTTATTGCTCATACTTTGTCACTTTGAGGGAGTGGTGATGAGCTGCCTTCTTGAACCATTGCCATCCATTTGAAGCAATTAGATCCACAATGATATTACTAATGGTGTTCTAAGATTTTGACCCAGTGACACTGAAGTAACAATGATATATTTCCAAATCAAGATGATGAGCGGCTCAGTGGGGAACTTGAAGATGACAGTGTTCCCATGTACCTGCTGCTCATGATCTTCTAGATAACAGTGGTCATGGTTTTGGAAGGTAAGGGGCTTTGGCAAATTTCTGCAATACAACTCATGGATGGTACACAGTGCTGCTACTGAGAGTCAGACTTTAAAAGAGTGATGTTGGAAAAGCACAGCAGGTCAGGCAGCATCTGAGGAGCAGGAGATTCGATGTTTCAGGCATATGGCTAGTCCAGTACAGTTTCTGGTCAATGGTAGCCCCCCGAATGTTGACAGTGTGGGATTCAGTGATGACTATGTCTTTGAGAACAAAGAAGTGAAAATTCAATTTTCTTTTGTTAGATATGGTGGCTGCCTGGCATATGCGTTGTACATATTTTGTGCCACTTCTTGGGCCAGGACTGGTCATTATCAAGGTCTTGCTGTATATGAACATGCAAATGGTGCTGAACCTTGTGTAATCATCAGCAAAGATCCACACTTCTGATCTTATGATGGAGGAAAGGTCATTGATGAAACAGCAGAAGATGGTTGGGCCTAGAACACTAGCCTGAGGAACTCTTTCATCAATACTGAGATGAATTGAATTGAATTGAATTGAGTTTAGTTTAATTTATCACATGTACCGAGGCACAGTGAAAAGCTCTGCCTTGCGAGCAATGCAGGCAAATCACAGAGTTAAGTAGCGTAGATAGTAAACTGTATTGGACTAGCTGTGGATAGTAGCAGACATATTCTGAAGTGGAACTGACTGATCTCCCCATTTATCTCTCCAACCCCCATCAGCCTCATTCCTAATGAAAGGCTTTTGCCCAAAGCATCAATTTTCCTGTTCCTTTGATGCTGCCTTGATGCCTGACCTGCTGTGCTTTTCTAGCACCATACTCTTGACCTCCAACAACCCCAACCTTCTTCCTTTGTGTCAGGTATGACTCTAAACAATTAAGAGTTTTCCCTCTGATTCCAGTTTTGCTCGGGCTCCTTGATGCCACGCTCAATCAAATGCAACCTTGTTGTCAACAGCAGTCACTCTTACCTTAGCTTCAGAATTCAGCTGTTGTGTATATGTTGGAACTAAAGCTGTTACCTGATCATGAGCATGATGGCCCTACTGGAACCTAAATTGACTTCTGGAGACTGTTGAGATTAATCATCCACTTGACACTTCTGGCTGAAGACATTTGCAAATATTTTAATCTTACCTTATGCACTAATCTGCTATCTCTGTCACTTTTGAGATTGGAGATACATGTGAATCCACCCTCTGCTGTGAGTTGTTTAAATTGTCCACCACCATTCACAACTGTATGTGGCATGTCTGCAGATCTTCATTTGATTCTCTTGGTGTGGAATCACTGATATCTATTCATCACTTGCTGCTCATGTTGTTCAAGTAGTCCTGTTTTGTAGGTTCAACAGTTGACACTTCATTTTATGGATGCTTGATTCTAATCCTGACATGTTTCCCCTGCACTCTGCATTGAACCAGAGTTGATCCCCTGGCTTGATGATAATGGTAAAGTTGGGGATATCCTGGGCCATTAGGTTGCATGTTTTACCAGAGTACAAAGCTGCTGCTGATGATGACCGACAGTGGCTCATGTCTTGTCTTGAGTTGTTCTTTGAATTCTATCCCATTTGACACAGTGATAGTGTCACTCAATGTGATAGATGGTATGCTCCTCAGGGAAGTGGAACTTCATCTCTACAATAATCATGCGGTGATCACCCCTACTGCTACTGGAAAGATGCATGCGTGGGAGGTAGATTGGTGCTGATAACGTCAAGTGTGTTTTTCCCTCTTATTGGTTCATTCGCCATCTGCCACAAACCCAGCCTAGCAGCAAGGTCCTTCAGGACATGACCAGGTCCAACAGTCTTTGTCCTGCCAAGCCACTCTTGGTATTAGTCATTGCACTTAGATCATTCTCAAATAAGGAACTCAAAACTGCACACATTTTCTGAGATGTTGTCTCACCAATATGCTACATGGTTTGCTCGATGTCTGTATAGGGTCTTTCAAGTAATGGATGAACTCCCAATACATTCACCACCATTTCACAGAAAACCCTGTTACCACCTGAAAGTGAAAAATGGCATAGCTACGTGATTCATACAGCATCTTACCAATATCGGAACAGGTAACATTAAAGCAGGAAGGAGCTGTTGATTTTTTTTCTTATTTTACGCATTCAATAAACTAGCTCTTTATCAAAGGTCACATGATTTGCAGTAGCCATTGTAATAGTCTGTGTCCAATTTTGACTGAAAGTACATAGCATGGTAGAAAGTAAAATCTCATCAGAAAAGAAAAAGGTCAAGACGAGGCTGATTTGCTCCGACAGCACAATCTCTGAGATTTTTACAAGGGCCACATCATGGAATTCCAACCGTCTTCTGCTCTGTTAATGCAGATGGATCAGCACAGACTCAATGAACTGAAGGGCCTCTTTTGTACTGTGCCAAAATCTCTTATGGTAGTAGTACAGCAGTATCGCTTAAGGTCTGAGACTCAGTTTCCTCCAGATGGGGTGGGATGGAGAAGTGGGCTGTTGTACGTTGGCTGGGCTATGAGGGTTGGATGAACAAATTGTTGCAAGGGGTAAAAAAAACACCAGATTGCTAACGCTTGTCTGGGTGTCCAATGACTTCTCAAGGTAATATGGGCACCCAGCATGCTGGTCTATCGGTGAATATTCACTGAGTGCCGTGTTGTTCTGGGAATGGCTTAATTAGTGAGATGGGCTTAATTCAGATGGGACAGACTCCATAGGAGAAACGTGAATAGTTAATTAGGTAATTTTGGTATGATACAGTGAGAAATCCCCTTAGACCTCCTGGTAAGAGCTTTCCAAAAAAATTAACACAATTTACACTCAGCCAAAAAAGCATAAGATTTAGCTCATTTTTAAATTTAGATGTTATGTGACCTTTCTACCACAGTTAAGCTGGACAATCTGAAAAACATCAGAACCTGACCTCCTATCTTATTTTCCCCTACATAAGTTGTTTGCTCAACATTATAACCATTGTATAGATGTCTTCTGTTTTGCTGAATCTGATCCTTTATTCTTCACTGCTTAGTTACTTTGCTTAGCAATTACTGCCTCAGTCAAACTTTAGTTCAAAATTACTCAGCTCTCTTTTAAGATAAATCTTCTGAGAGTTGGAGATTAAAAATCATCTTGCAAAATAAAATTCCCTTGCTGTCTTGTGGATTGCTTTGATAGCTCAGCAATAGAAAATACTCTTGAGGATATAAGCCGTCAGGTCACAACTGACAATGGAATCTCAATATGAAAACCAATAATTTGTAGAATAAAGTGTTATGAAGCTGATCCTTTAACAAGGTTATGTTGTCATTGAGATTTATTTAAGGAGGTCATAAAACACAGGTTCTGAAATGTCTGGGTTTGAAGGGTTTTAGGGTCAATTTGATGATAGCTAACAGGTACTGCCTCAGAAAAAAAGGCTTTCGAGTTAAAAATAAACTTGTATAATGAAAGGGGATTGGCCATTTCTCCCAGCTCAGCTTCCCTCTGGTTTGGTTTGGTTTGGTTTTAGCACAGCAGAGTTTCAAGGCTGCTAATTCAAGAAACAGCTACATGGAAGAAGGTGTTCCGTGCTATCTCTCTGAATTCTCTCCTGAAAGATCCTGTATTTGATTTTACCTTTTGTGCCAAGGGGTGTTGCAGGGATTTCAAACAGCATCATTAAGTTGGGATAGTCTGTTGGGTTTGCAGATAAGTTTAATTTTTCGGTATGCTGTTCTTTTTTTGTGTGTGTGTGTTTCATTCTGTAATCTTGTGAATAAATTCTGTTTTGTTTTGGGAATAGAGATTGAGCAAGCTGCTTCACTCCTGGAATATCTGCCTTACACCTGCTTAAAACAACTCGCAAAGTTCGCATCCAGGCTACTTCCTGGAAATGTTTTGAGGAGGTCTGGCCTGGTCCATAACTAAAGGAAGAATAAAGACTGAAGAATTTTCAAAAAAGGAACATTAACATCAGTTGATCAAGTTTACTCATCATTGACGTAACACAGCTTTGGAAGTATAGTTATAATGCATTGTTAGGGGACAATCAAATACATAGAATATCAGAGGATGTTTGAAATAAATGATTTGGAGCACAATGGAACAGGAGAGAAAGTACTCTGTCTGTCTATTTGCACAATTATACAGTTGTAGACAAGTATCACGGCATTATTACTTTATCTATTTGATATAAAAACAATTTTTTGTTGTTTATGGAACTTTGGTAAACTGGTTGCTACATTTTCAACATTAGAGCAGTGATTAAACTTTGAAAGATCTTCCTTACCTCTATGTTGCTTTGGGATCATGAAAGGAGTAATATAAATGAATGTTTTTCTTTTTACTTCATTGTAATGATACCTGACAATTATTTTCATGAAGAACCAGGTATTTGTCAGTTGGAAAAAATTAGTTGACATTTTGTTGACTGTAAAATCTTGCTCCTTATTTTATGTATTTTCAGTACCATAAGTGCTGCTTAAGCTCCAAAATGGTGACTTATGGTTGCAGACGTTTTTGTTTGTTACATCAATGTGTAACACTCATTTGACACCAGTACTGCCATTTTGGAACTCCACACCTCAGACAATGAGCTCTCTTAATCTCATCTCATTGAGCTCGCATTTGGCAACAGGAAAGTCTCCTTCAAAAATGGCCCAGATCTTCCAGGAAACAGTAATCACAAAGCAGCTCCAGTCCTACTTTTCTGTGTCTCACTACAACATTTCTGGCTACATCGACCAATCCCAGCATCTTCAGACATAGAGTTATTGGGGATAGTGGGTAGTTGGACCTTCTATTAGATAGGGTAGCTAGTCAGGTTGTATCGTAGGTAGTTAGGTTGGTTTGGGTTAAAGGGAAGTCAAGAGATTGGGAGTTGGAAGTTCAATACAAGAGTCAGGGAGTAGATGAATGTCATCAGAGGGATCACTGTGAGTGATTGGAATATCAGTTCTGTGGTTACAAGAATTAGACGAGGATATTCCAGTCTAACATTTCCTGGATAATTATCTATGTAAATCCAATAAACTGTTCAAAATCTTCGACTGTAACTCAGAGTCAGAGACTTCCAAAGACAATCCAAAGAGCAAGAAGGTTGCCAATCTGAAGATCAAACTTCCCAGGCATTTCCCAAGATATCAGTCGATCAGGACTTCCATGGGCTCTTGATGTGTACCTTGGGTCCTATATCAGGTCTCCAACAATTTGAAGACCAGAAGACCTTGACCTATGTGTCAGACACCTGATAGGATGTGGTTTTGAAATTTTGCATCTGTAATAAGCAGAAATAGGTTTCCTTCCTGAGTGCGACTGATAGTATTTCCAGTGGCTCCCAGTTAGCTGATCATTGTTGCAAAAAGGTCACTGGGGCTCTGTACTCCAAGATGTTGAGATTTCACTCTCATTTGCCAGTAAAGCAACAGAAAGAGCAAGCACATGGGTTTGCAGAGAGTGTTGTTCTGCCTATATCCAAGACAACAAGCCTGTTTCATTGCATTGTATTGTATTCTGCATGCCTGTTACTGGATGACTAAGAAAACTGCTGATGCTGGAATCCTAAATAGACAGACTGGAGGCTGGAAGAACACAGTGAGCCAGGCAGCATCAGAGTAGAGATGTCGACGCTTTGGGTATCACCCTTCTTCAGGACTGGGGGTAAGTGTAGGGGGAGCTGCAGATAAAGGGGATGACAGGGGCAGGGTGGTAAAGTGGGGATAGGTGAAGGCAGGTAGAGGGTATGACCTAGTTGGTCAATGAGTTCTCCAATTTCAAATATCCTCCCTTCCCAACCCCTGACTCCCTTCCCAGTCCCTCCCCTTCCCTTCCACTCCTCTCTGCCAATAAATAGATTCATTCCTCCTATTGACAAGCTAGGTCATACCCTCTACCCGTCTTCACCTATCCCCACTTCACCACCCTGCCCACACAACTCCCTTTATCTGCAGCTGCCCCTACACCACACCCCCTCCCCCACCGCCCCCCCCCCCCCCCAAGTCCTGAAGAAGGGTTGCACCCGAAATGTCGACTTCTCCACCTCTTGACACTGCCTGGCTCACTGTGTTCTTCCAGCCTCCAGCCTGTCTACTGTTATGTACCAGATGACGGCTGTACTTTGCCTCATGTGAACTTTCCCTGATCTGAATTTAAAGAATTGGAAACACCATGGGTTGGGAATATCCTTGCAGCTGCTTTTAGTCTGCGGTTTTAATTCTGCCAATAAAATACTCACACTGGAGCACAAAAACCAGAAGAATGAAATAAAATCACAATGTTACAACTGCCTCCTTGCTTTTGAGAAAAGAGAAAGCCGGATTAATAGTTCATCAGAATACAGGTTCAGCAACAGACCCAAATGCTAAGTGTTAATCTGTATTTCCTTACTTCAGACATACTTTGAGAGCACTTGTGTATTTCCAGCCTTTTCTCCTTTCATTTTAGTTATTTATATTTGATTACTTCCTGTCACGATTTTATTCTTGATTCTTCTTACCAATACAAACCAGAAAGCTGAGAGAGAAGACATTGGAGCATTGAGTTAAATAAATATCTCAAAGAAATAGAGATGGACGGTGAGTGAGCTGGCCAGAGAATTGTGAATGAAGGCTGATTTTAGGGAAGTATTTGTAGGATCACTTAATTTTGTATCTACATTTTACAGGATTATAGGCATCTGCAGGAATTTCAGTCTACTGAAGAACAGTCATATCACACTCAAAATGCTAATTCTATTTCTATCTCCTTGAAGCTGCCAGTCCTGCCCATTCTTACAGGACTTCTTATTAAAGCAAGATCTCCTTTAATTGGTATTTCTGGTGAAATTGGAAATACATTGAAGTCAAACACACTTAAAATGTAGAAATATAAATTAAAGGGAATTGTTACCAGATTTATGTTCTGTGTCACTGTACATTATCCCCAGCAGTAAAATCAACATAACAGATGCTACAAGATAGTTGAAATAAAACAGGGCTGCAAATTATCCAATAGCTCCAAAGCTAATCTTGATTTTGGACATATTATTTTGATCTTTACTATCCCTCAGGGAGGGCAAATGTTCGCTTTGAATATTGAGATAGAGAGGCAATAAGGTTTTTGAAAAAATTACTCAGACACTGGCCTGATATACTAGAATAACTAGAATTCCTATGTAATAAAATCACAGTCAAAGTAATGGTAAAACCATTTTAGCAAGATCCAGCTATGCTACTCAAAGATGAACTTTTCAGATTCAATAGGTTTAGATATAGTATGGATATTAAAGCCCAGGCCAAAGAAGGCTGTCAACCAGTACAGATATTCAAGTTAATACAGTACTTGATGAATAGGAGAAAGTGAGGACTGCAGATGCTGGAGATCAGAGCTGAAAATGTGTTGCTGGAAAAGTGCAGCAGGTCAGGCAGCATCCAAGGAGAATTGACGTTTCGGGCATGAGCCCTTCTTCAGGGCTCCTGAAGAAGGGCTCATGCCTGAAACGTCAATTCTCCTGCTCCTTGGATGCTGCCTGACCTGCTGCGCTTTTCCAGCAACACATTTTCAGTACTTGATGAATACCAAGATTGTAATTATCGACAGCCATCTGAATTATGCACCAGATCCTTGACACAGCAGCATGTATACTCATGCATCATCAAAATCACAGCAAGTTACTTGAGGCTAATTCAAAAATAAGTAAAAATCATACAACACCATTAGTTCAACAGCTTTATTTGGAAGCACTACCTTTCAAAGCGCTGCCCCTCTGAGGATGGTCCATGTATGGAATGAGCTACCAGCGGAAGTTGTAGAGGTTAGTACAATTGCAGCATTTAAAAGGCATCTGGATTGGTAAATGAATAGGAAGGGTTTGGAGGGATATGACCTGGATGCTAACAGGTGGAATTAGATTGGGTTGGGATATCTGGTTGGCATGGATGGATTGGACCAAAGGGTATGTTTCCGTGTTGTACATCCCTATGACTCTCTGACTACAACCTGGTGTTGCGTGATTCTTAACTTTGTCCACCCCAGTCCAACACCAGCTCCTCTTCCACATCAGAAAAAAGTAAATATTTGTAGAAATGTGCAAGTAACTGTACTTTCTTGTCAAGAGATATCGATTTTGCATTGTCAAAACTAGCAAAGCCAAACAAATAATAGCCATTTACCATATACTCATGCTGATTTTCATGTTGATTCAGTGAACATCCCTGCCTGGCAAAACTTCCAGTGATTTTATACCATTCATAACTTCAACGTGGGGGTCATTAGGCTGGGTCGAGTGAGCTTCACCACCACTCTGGCCTCAATGGGGGAAGAAAGCTGCTGAATAGTTAGTGTGACCAAGCTGTCGGATGGACTCAGGACACAAAGTTGAAAGATGTTGCTGCAATTCAAAGGGGTGTATAGAAGCATGTGGAAGCACAGTGCTGATGGGCTGAACAAGGAAAGGGAGGAAGAAAGAACCACGCAGTTTTGGAAGCTCCCTTGGATTACCAAGTAGATTACCTCCTTTGCAAGAATGACCCGCCTTCCTTACTCACGCACCTTGAAAGTGCTGACTAGAATTGGAGCATGGCTGCAAGGGTACCCAGAGTAAATGTTTTTTCATCTGAGGTAGTAGGTTCTACCTGTGAATAATGGGAAACTCTTCAAGAAGGAATTGAATTAATCAGGTACTTAAACAATACGGATTTAAATCTTTTGTAACCAGGGTACCTTGCATGTAAAAAATGCACGGTGTCAACAGTGTGGAATACATGCAAGCCTGACCATGTCATTGGTCATTATAAATTGACCGTAGCCACTTTTATGAAGCAGAAATAAATAGTTCCTTCACAGGTTGACCAGAGCTGTGACCAATGGGAAAGCCACAGCAGAGGTTAGCCTTGCTGCTGCTGCTGCTGTGCGACAAAGATGTCGAGTAATTGAGCAGCAATGGATGCAGCAACACGCTCAGGACCAGCAGCCACCTCAGGCTGGTCCCCATGATTCCACATGAAGTAGCAGCAGCTCAAGTTTCCTTCAAAGTCTGTCGTCTTTGGTACCACTTTCTCTGGATGAGCAAGGTGCAGTGCTATTGCAGATTGAGATTGTCCTGGGACACTGTCTCTGAACTATGTTGACTGTTGGAATGGAAAATGTAACCTTAAGGAATAGGTGGCCATCCTATTTCAGCAGCTGTCACAGTAAAGCTGCAGTAAACTTTTATGTAACTTCCAATGGTCCACTGGGAACCTCTATGAGATTTCACAACCCTCCACTCACAAATGTAGCAAGGCTAGTGTAATGCAGTCTGAGCCAGATCACACCATTTCACCTTGTTACTCTGTGGCGAGGTCAGTGCTGCAGTCTAGGTAGTCCACCTTGCCAACATCACTGGCTTCCCCCAGATACAGGGTGCTATGGACTGTACACATGTCACACTGAGACAATCATTTCATGATGCAGTTGAGTTCATCAATATACAAACCATGTGTGATCATAAATACCATACCTTACAAGTCTGCAGGAGATACCCTGGCAGCTGCTGTGACGCCTACATCCTTGATATCTCTCATGATCCTGCTGCATTTCAAGAGCTAGAAGCCTTAAAAAGATGTTCACTGAGAGACATTGGCAACGTCTGACAATGGCTTTACATAAACTGATTTAAGCTATTGCACTTAGCAATCAAAAATAAGACCCCCTCAAGTAAGCAAATTGAACCTTACAACTCAACTTGCCTTTTACCTGATTAATGGTGAAATTTAGATGTGATTCCAACTAACATGTCTGTCTCTGATGTCCAGGTGTTTGATCTTTGTGCAGTCTTATTCTTTAAAATTCTGCTGCTGAAGTGTTTTAGTGTTGAATTTTTAGACAGTTTTTTATCTTCCAGGTCTATGGTGTGACGTTGTTGATGATCCTTTAGATTCTTTTATCCAAATTATTCACTTCTCCTCTTTAACTATCAAGTCTGCAGCTTGTCTTCTTATCAGAAGTAGTTTCTTTGTTCCTTGTTACACTTGGCCTTAACTATGCAACTGTTTGAAGCCCGTTTTGTAATTTATTCCTTGAATTCTTCAGCAAGGCAGTCACTTGTCATTGTGGCAGAAGGCAGCCAGTTATCAAGCAGATGTTTTGTTCATGTGGCGTTGACTCCTTCTTTTCCGAGGTATGACTAATTGCTTTCAATCCCCTATATCGTTGTCCCTTAAAAGCTTATTCCATATAGAGTTATTGCTGATCTCTTCTTGTGTAACAGTTTATCTTAATTGATTCTTTCAATCCATGCGAATTTGAAAGTTCTGAAGTCTACAATATCACAATTAGATGTAAGAATGTACACTTGTATTTGCAATGAAGTGCCAGCCAGGTGCATGACTGTGTTTTAGAGATGATATCAGCTTCAGGAATCCCAGGAGGTCCCAGCCGTGGTGAGTCTATCCACCTAACATGGGGATACAACAGACAACGTGCTAGAGGCGACTCATGCATAGGTAATGACATGCATTTCAGAAAATATGACAAATCTCACAAGGCTTCACTGGAAACCATTCATCACACTAGACAAAACTGACACTTAACCAATTTCTGGTAAAAAGCAGTCAAAGGATACAGGTTAATGAAAGCTCTGTGACACATAGTCATTAACCAGAAGCCTTCATTTCTGCCTCTACAGATGTTCCCTGACGTACTGAGTATTTTCTGTTTTAATTCCTCACTTATCCTTTCACAGCAATACTTGGTCCATATCACAGCTCCATCTTGATGCTGTCTTACTCTGTTGACTATCTATACATTATTTTTTGTTAATAATCTTCCAGGACGATCAGATGAGGCTTCATACATACAGTGATAGGGCCAAGCTTCAGAGTTCCACTTTTATGGTAGAATATATGGGAGGATGTAGGACAATGGGATAGCTCTTGATTGGTTCAGTTAAAATTCAGCACATAAGTGATGGACTTCCCTATTTCCATCCTTCACTTATTTCAAATCATTCAGGATGCTGCTGCCAATCTTCCATCAATTACCCAAGAATTCAAACGCTTGAAAATAATTATCAGTATCAATCTTCCATTTCTACCAATTTTTTCATAGGATACTGGCAGAATGTCAGAATTTACTGTCTGTATTTAATTGTCCTTGTCAATATAGTGAGGGTGAATCACTTTCTCAAAATGCTGCAGTGCATAGTCAAGGTCTTTTCTCCAGGGTAGGGGAATCCAAAACTAGAGGGCATTGGTTTAGGGCAAGAAGGGAAGTAAAGGGCAACTTTTTCATGCAGAGGGTGGTGCATGTATAGAATGAGCTGCCCAGGGGAAATGGTGGAGGCTGGTACAGTTACAACATTTAAAAGGCATCTAGATAGGTATTTGAATAGGAAGGGTTCATAGGGATATGAGCCAAGTGCTGGTAAATGGGACTAAATTAACGTAAAATTTCTGGTCACATGGACAAGTTGGACCAAAGGATCTACTTCCGTTCTGTACATCTCTATGATCCTGTGAGATGTAGGTGCGCCCATGGATCTGAAGGGAAGTGAATTTCAACAGTTTGACTATGAAGAAACATTGATATATTTCCCAGTCAGGAAGGTGTGTGCTTTGGAGTTGAACTTGCAGGTGATGGTGTTCCCATATGCCTGCTCTTCTTATTCCTTTAGCTGGCAGATGTTGTAGGTTTGGAAGGTGCTGTTATAGGAAGTTTGGCAGGTTGTATTGTACACACTGTGCACTGATAATAGAGAGTGTTGGGTTAAAGATGGTGGGAAGTGCTAATCAAGCTAGTCACTTTGTCCAAGATGGTTTTAAGCTTCATATATGTTGTGAACACACTCAGGAAAACTGAATAATTATTTTTTTGTGAAAAAAGTTACCAAAATCCTGAAATTGGTTGTTCACACATTTAGAGTCATAGTGTCATAGAGATGTACAGCTCAGAAACAGACCCTTAGGTCCAACTCGTCCATGCCGACCAGATATCACAACACAATCTAGTCCCATTTGCCAGCACCCGGCCCATATCGATCCAAACCCTTCATATTCATTTACCCATCCAAATGCCTTTTAAGAGTTGCAATTGTACTCGCCTCTACCACTTCCTTTGACAGCTCAATCCATATGTGCACCATTCTCTGCATGATAAAGTTGCCCCTTAAGTCTATTTTACGTCTTTCCCCTCTCATCCTAAACCTCTGCCTTCTAGTTCTGGATTCCCCTACCCCAGGGAAAAGACTTTGTCTATTTACCCGATCCATGCCCTTCATGATTTTATAAACCTCTAGAAGGTCAACCCTGCTCCAGGGAAAGCAGCCCCTCCCTAAATCTCAAATCTTCCAACCCTGGCAACATCCTTGTAAATCTTTTCTGAACTCTTTCAAGTTTCACAACATCCTCCTGATAGGAAGGAGACCAGAATTGTATGCAATATTCCAAAAGTGGCCTAACCAATGTCCTGTACAGCCGCAATATGACCTCCCAACTCCTGTACTCAATACTCTGATCAATAAAGGAAAGTATACCAAACACCTTCTTCACTATCCTGTCTAGCTGTCATTCTACTTTCAAGGAGCTATGAACCTGCACCCCAAGGTCTCTTTGTTCAGCAACACTCCCAAGGACCTTACCATTAAGTGTATAAGTCCTGCTAAGATTTGCTTTCCCAAAATGCAGCACCTCACATTTATCTAAATTAAACTCCATCTGCCACTCCTCAGCCCATTGGCCCACGTGGTCAAGATCCTATGAAGTAACCTTTTTCATTGTCCACTACATTTGATTTTTTTTATTTTTACATGGTAATTCAAGTTTATACAACTACAGTTAACTAGCAAAATATCTGCAATCTAACAATAAAAATTGGAACGTATGGGAGATTTTCTACAAACAGGAGGAAGAGCTGGCTAGCAGAACCTGAAGCACTACAGTGTCACTGCAGGGAGTGAGCAATATTTACAGTATAATGTATTCTCCCTCATTTTACTTTACAAATTGGCATGTAGCAACCAAAATTGCTCCAAAATTGTCAACTTGATTTGAATCATCATTTGTAATAGTTGGACAGGGTGAAAATATATCTGTGAATTTCCATAACATTCGAAACCTAACAGCATTTATTGCTAAAGGAATGCAGTATAGAAGGAGAGAAGTTTCAATTGTACAAGGCATTGCTGAAACCACATCAGGAATGCTGTGTACTGGCTTGGTCCCCTCACTTGAAGAAGGATATAATTGCCTTGGAGGCAGTTCAGAGAAAGTTCATGAGATTAATTCCAGAAATGAACGGCTTGTCTTATCAGGAGAGATTGTACAATTTAGGCCTATACTCACAAGAATTCAGAAGGATGAGACAAGACCGAATTGAGGGGATAAAGGAGATTGATAAAGTAAACATAAAGCAAATGATACTTATTATGTGTGAATCCAGAATGACAAGTCATAGCTTTAGAATAAGGGGTTGCAGATTTAAACAGAGGTAGGGAGGATTTTTCTCTCCAAAGGCCTTGAAACTATAGATCCACTGCCTCAGAGTCTTGAGAACACAGGGTCATCAGAAAAATTGAAGGAGGAGGTAGATTTTTATTTAGTAATGGGTTACAGGGTTATGGGATGGACAAGTAAGCAGATTGAAGCTGAGATGAAATTAACTTTTAAATGGCAGACCAGGCTTGAGGGAGAATGGTCCTACTTATAATCCTTATGTTCTTGCAAGAAAAAGAAAACAAAATTCAATATCTTGGAGCTTATTTCTTGTCCTGAACTTGTCACTTGGTGTTAAATCCTAATTTTGGGGCCAAAATTGGATGGTGACCCACTTTGACAGGGCCCAGAGCACTCCAGCACACCAATTAAGAAGCTGTCATCATGGCTGTTGTTCCAATTGCAGTTGAGAATCTTCACCCAAGAGTTGCTGGCTCAATTAGAGGAACTACAGCTTGGAAAATTCAACTCTACCATGTCTAATGGGGGCCATTGCTAAGACTGGCACGCCGAGAAGTGTGTTCATCAAAGGAAGAGCATCCTTGAAGACAATAAGTAAGGTTGCAGGAAACTATAGTCTGCCCTGGTGATCATTTGGGCTGAAGGATCATGCAGCATCCATGAGTATCACCACGGATCAACAATCAAGAAAAAGATAATTACGAGAACACCAAATGTATTGCCAATGTGCGCAGCCTGTAGCCATACTTCAGTTAATGGGAGTGATGGAGTTGAATCACAACGAATACTGGCTTATAGCCCTAAATAGTTGCCAATGGAGTACTGAAGCATGTTCTTATATTGTTAAGGTCTCAGAAATGCTACTACAGAAAGTCAGTCCATCAAAGGACGGTCATATATTTTGTTCAGAAATGACCTCACCTCCCCCCCCCCCCCCAAGTGTCCAAATTGAACATGCGTACATACACAAATAGTAACAAGAGCTGTGATAGGGTACCTTTTTCAGGGAAATTTAAATATACTTGTAATGTTTGTTCAATTTCATACTTCTCAATTCTTGCACTCAAAATTATACATGGGACCCTTGCCCATTTTATACAATTTATCATTGGTGGGTTTGAAAGGAATTGTACTTTGTAATGTTTTCTCAAAAATATTTATCTTATAGTTTCAACTATGAAGAAAAACATAATGTTAATGTTTTCAGCTTCTTTTACTCAGTAAATTGTCACAACAATGGAACTCCAACCACTAAAATAAAAGCAATCATTGAAGACATGAAGAAAAAGAAACTACATAGCTAATACAAAAACCCAAGGGATGCAATCTCCCACAGTCTCAAACATGTGAAACATCAGAATGAATAAACAAGCTTGAAATGAAAAACTAAACAGCTTAAACATAATCTATCAGAAAGACAAATGAGTTCAAAACAAAGGTATGAACAGGAACATCATAAAGAAACCAAGAAACAACACAAGTCATTATCTAATGGTAGAGGGTTAAAAACAATTCACAAATGTTCCAGAATAATAAAAACTTTTGGGTTAGACAAAGCTACAAAATCAAATTAAAAGGAAATATGACTCGTCCAGTCTACCAAAAAATGCATGAGTTGCAATCTGATAAGGAGCTAGACAACCACAGAGAAATAAAACTCATAAAGTAAAGCAATGATCAAGTCGGCTTCACAATAAAAGAACTGACTTCAAAGTAAAGAGTGAAAGTAAAAAGATCACAGCTGAACCTATGAAGATGAATCACATCTCACCACAAAGACAAAACAGCAGTAGTTAAATGATCTCTTCAGACAGTCTAGCAGGGACGAATTCACTATTCAATTACAGTATATGTAGCATTTTGTATGGCATTTTTCCTGGTGTTCTGGCCAATGTTTATCTCTTATCTAACATCACTAAGACAGATTATCTGGGATTATACTTGCAGGATTTGATCTGCAAAAGAAATTGCTACTGTATTTTCTAAATACACGAGTGACTACACTCCATAAGTATTTCATTGGCTGCAAAGCACTTTCAGATATTCTGAGGTTATGAAAGACATCATTTAAATGTAAGCATTGCTACCAATTATTACATCCCTGCAACTGTTCTGATTGTTGTCAGGAACCACCATAGCCTTGTGGTCATAGCCTTCAATCAAGAATCTAGTAGCTCTGAGTCCATATTACCACTCAAAAGAAACTTGTCAAAGTGAATTCATGAAGTTATGGAATGTTACAACACAGTAGGGGGCCATTTAAGCCACAAAACCCTACATCACCTCTTTGAAAGAGCAGCTCATATTATTCATAAACTGAGGTTTTTCTCTGTAACTTACAAAGTTCTGTCTTTAACTACGCAGGTGTACTGCACTGTTCAACAAGGTGGCTTATTGCAACAATTTAAGAGTAATTATGAATGTCTAACAAATGTTAGCCTAGCTCATGAGTTCAATATCACACATTTATTTTTAAATGGAGCACGTTACAGAATGTGACAATACTATGGTTGTAAGAGATATAATTTGTCCTCTTTTTAATGAAGAAAAATTGAGACAGAGGCACTGAGTAGTCTGTTCAAAGTCAACAAAGTAAACAGCTTGATGTTTTTACAAGTTGGAACAATAGAAGCAGCCTGAATGGGTGGGGTCAAGCTCCCACAAAACCCGGATTTTTAGTTTTAGCTTTCTGCAGTTGCTGGCGTGTTGAAGTTGGATGTGGATGCTGTTATTCCTGTCACTGTTACAGTTAAAAGCTGGGACTCTCTTGTTGATACTAGAATTGCATGTGGGGCCAAGGGTATGTTTATGGGATGTTTTTATAATGCAACAGTCAATTAGTAATAGTTAATACATGCGTTATTTTTAAGCATTTTGATAGAGTTACAGTTAAGCCAATTCTTTTCTTTTTAATTTGTCTATAATTTCATTGTATTGTAAAAATAAAGTGTATTTTGCTTAAAATTGAATAGTTTGACCAATTGGATCATATCTGGAATGCAACATCTTGCACTTACCTTTAAAATAAGAAAAAGTTAAGGTCTAGGCTACCTTCTTAATATATTTTGAGGGAATTTGGTCTGGTCCATAACAAATCGTGGGCTCTTGTTGGGATCAAAATCTCTAATTCCAGGTTGCTTTTAGGGTTATTGGACTCAAAGATAGTGTGTGTTGAGTGTTGGCACTCTCTGATCAGGTATGAAAATCGGTTGGTAATACCAGCTCATGTAACAATGGCTCTTCCTGTTATTGAGAGTTTCCTGAGGGTGAAAGAAGTCACTTTGAGTGTTTTACAGAAAATGAGCAAGGCAAAGCTTTTGGAATTGGCAGACAAGCTGAAGTTGGCATTGTCTTTGTCTGTGTTGAAAGAAGAGGTAATTGAAGCAATTGCTCAGCATTGACAATTACCAGAAATTCCACTGAAATCATTGGAAATGGCTAAACTTTAATTGCAAATGAAGCAGCTTGAACATGAAAAGGAAATGAATTATAATTGAAAGCAGAAGAAAAGCAGACAGAAAGAATAGCTTCAGCAGAGGAAAAAGGAAAGAACAGCCCTGGCAGAACAAAAAGAAAAGGAAAGGATGGCCCTAACAGAGGAAAGGGAAAAGAGAGAGTATTTCAACTTCGGAGGTTGAAACTGAACACTCAAAGTCCACTTAAAATGGCGGAGATAGAGAGAGGAATGTAGGAGTAGTGATGAGGACAATGATGGAGAGCAATCCTATCTTGGACAAAAGCTTGGTGGGAATTTGTTTAAATATGTCCAAGCATAAATGACGGTTGTAGAAGTCTTTCCCATTTCATTTGAGAAAGTGGTGAAACAAATGATTTGGCCAGTGACCAAGGGAGTTTTGTTGATCCAAATAAAGTTGGTAGGTAAAGCTAGTAAGGTATTTGCAACACTATCAGCAGAGGTATCTGGGGAGTATGATGAGGTGAAAAATGCCATCTTAACTGCAGATGAACAAGTATCAGAAGTCTGCAGACAATGTTCTAGCAATCTAAGGTGGGAGCCCTGTCAAAAGTACATAGATTTTGAAATGATCAAGCACAGTAATTTTGATAGATGAGATAAAGGCATCGAAAATAGATCAAACGTATGATGTTTTTGGATGATTATTTGGAGGAGTTCAAAAATTCGCTTCCTGAAGTAGTGTGAACTCATGTGGAAGAGGAGAAGGTGAGAACTGCAGATGCTGGAGATCAGAGTCAAAAGTGTGGCACTGGAAAAGCACAGCTGGTCAGGCAGCATCTGAGGAGCAGGAGAGTTGACAGTGCGGGCATTCCTGATGAAGAGCTTATGCCAGAAACATCGACTCTCCTGATCCTCGGATGCTGCCTGACTTGCTGTGCTTTTCCAGAACCACACTGTTCAACTCATGTGGAAGAGCAAACAGTTAAAAGGGCAAGATTAGCAGAATAAATGGAAGATGATGATGAGTCGATTCATTAATCAAAGTTTGGCGCCCTCCGACATCAATTTCAATCTGTGAGGGACAGAAATTGAGGAAAAGAGAAATCCCCAGGTGGTAAGGGAAAAGGAGGTCTCATTGAAGATAGTCAAGACAGTTAACCACAGGGTAAAAAGGAAACCCAAGTGGGGGAATGTGAAGTATAAAAGCTCAGGTGCTTCCGCTGTAATAAAGTAGGCCACATGAAGTCTCAGTGTTGGTGGTTTAGAAAAGGCAGTGAGAAGATGGATGTGGGAAAATAGGATAAGGCAGTAAGTTTTGCTGAAGGAAAGCGTGGTGGAAGAGAAAAAGCTGCAAAAGAATGTGCAACCTGGTCAGGGTTGGTTGAAAAAAAAGTGCCAGATCCCTTTAAATAAGTTAATTGCAAGCACAAGGTTTTCTGATATATGCCAGAAGGAGTAGGTAAAGAAATTAGGATTTTAAGAGACACTGGAGCAGGTCAATCTTTGCTAGTGAGAGATCAGATATGTAATTCAGGAGTATTGCCAGAAAACGTGGTACTATGTGCAATTCACTGTGAGAAGAATAGTGGTCCTTTATATCAAGTGAGGTTGGAGAGTCTGGTAAAAGGTGGTAAAGTGGTTCAAGAAATATAGTTTATTCTTGATAATAACATAGTGGATCGCAGGTGGGAGTGATGTCTGCTGTGGCTGAAAAGCCAGTGGAAAATCAGGCAACTGGGTTGTGACAGAAAATATATCCTGAGATTTTTCCTGACCGTGTGATAACAAGGTCACAAAGCCACAGATGGAAGCAGGAGGATAAATCAAAGAATAAAGAAAAGAAAGTTGAAGCTCAATTATCAGAAACTATGTTTTGTCAAATGATTGAGAGAAAAACAATAACAGGTGGAGGACAAAGTGAATAATTTTTTGTTCAATGAAATTAGCTGAATTACAACAGAAAGGGTAAAACCTGAAGCAGTTGTCTCAAAAAGCACGCACAGAAGCAGAATCTGAGTGCATCCAGAATGTTACTATCTTAAAAATGAAGTCTTGATGAGGAAATGGAGACCTTCACATATTCAGGCAGATAAGAAATGGGTACAAGTTCAATACGTTATATTACTGGCAGGTTATAGAAAGGAGGTGTTGTGGGTAGCTCATGAATTATCAAGAGGAAGTCATTTGGGATTAAGGAAAACTCAAACCAAAATACAAAAACATTTTTATTGGCCCGGACTGTCGTTTGTTGGCTATGTCATACGTGTCAGGTAATTGGAAGACCTCAGGCAGTGATAAAACTATCATCCTTAATACTCATTGCTACATTTGAGGAACCTTACACAAGAGTTTTAATTGATTGCCTACCTAAAGCAAAAAGTGGGCATCAGTAATTGTTGACTGTAATGGATGTGCGTACTACAATTCCAGCAGCCATTCCTTTACACACTATCACGGCTAAAAGGATTGCAGAAGAGTTCCTCAATTTTATTTACTAGTATTAGGCAAAAACTTTCAAAAGTTAACTGGGGGCAGATGTTTGCAGGTAAAGGGATGGCTGGAAAATGGGAAGCCTTCAGAAATGAGATAACGGGAATCCCAAGACAGTATATTCCTGTTGGGGTAAAAGGAAAAGGTGTAGGGAATGCTGGATGATTAAATAAATTGAGGGTTTAGTTAAGAAAAAGAAGGAAGCATATGTAAGGTATAGACAAGGTAGCTTGAGTGAATCCTTAGAAGAGTATAAAGGCAGTAGGACTATACTTAAGAGGGAAATCAGGAGGGCAAAATGGGGACATGAGATAGCTTTGGCAAATAAGGTTAAGGAGAATCCAAAGGGTTTTTTACAAATATGTTAAGGACAATAGGGTAATTCAGGACAAAATAGGGCCCTTCAAAGATCAGAAAAACAGCCCTTGTGTGGAGTCATAGGAGATGGGGGAGATACTGAACGAGTGTTTTGCATCAGTGTTTACTGTGGAAAAGGACGTGGAAGATATAGAATGTTGGGAAATAGATAGTGACATCTTGAAAAATGTCCATATTACAGAGGATGTAGTGCTTGATGTCTTGAAACACATGAAAGTGGATAAATTGGCATGACCTGATCAGGTGTACCCTAGAGGTCTGTGGGAAGCTAGGGAAGTGATTGCTGGAATCCCTGCTGAGGTATTTGTATCATCCAGTGAGGTGCCGGAAGACTGGAGGTTGGCTAACATGGTGCCACTGCTTAAGAAAGGTGGTAAGGACAAGCCAGGGGATTATAGGCCAGTGAGCCTGATGTCAGTAGTGGGCAAGTTGTGAGAGGGAATCGCGAGGGACAGGACATACATGTATTTGGAAAGGCGAGGACTGATTAGAGATAGTCAACATGGCTTTGAGCATGGGAAATCATGTCTCACAAACCTAAATGAGTTTTTTGAAGAAGTAACAAAGAGTATTGATGAGGGAAGAGCAGTAGATGTGAACTATATGGACTTCAGTAAGGTGTTTGACAAGGTTCACCATGGGAAATTGGTTAGCAAGGTTAGAACTCATGGAATACAGGGAGAACTAGCCATCTGATACAGAACTGGTTCAAAGATAGAAGACAAGGGTGTTGGTGGAAGGTCTGTTTTCAGACTAGAAGTCTGTGACCAGTGGAGTGCCACAAGGATCAGTGCTGGGTCCACTACTTTTCATCATTTATATAAGTGATTTGGATGTGAGCATAAGAGGTATAGTTAGATGGTTTGCAGATGACACCAAAATTGGAGGTAGAGTGGACAGCAAAGAACGGCTTATGCCCGAAACGTCGATTCTCCTGTTCCTTTGATGCTGCCTGACCTGCTTTGCTTTTCCAGCAACACATTTTTAAGCTCTGATCTCCAGCATCTGCAGTCCTCACTTTCTCCGAGCAAAGAAGGCTTCCTCAGATTACAATGGGATCTTGATCAGATAGGGGAATGGGCTGAGGAGTGGCAGATGGAATTTAATTTAGATAAATGCGAGGTGCTGCATTTTGGAAAAGCAAATATGAGCAGGATGCATACACCTAATGGTAAGGTCCTAGGGAATATTGCTGAACAAAGAGACCTTGGAGTGTAGGTTCATAGCTCCTTGAAAGTAGAATCACAGCTAGATAGGATAGTGAATAGGCGTTTGGTATGCTTTCCTTTATTGGTCAGAGTATTGAGTCCAGGAGTTAGGAGGTCATGTTGCGGCTGTACATGACATTGTTCAGGCCACTTTTGGAATATTACATGCAATTCTGGTCTCCTTCTTATCGGAAGACTGTTGTGAAACTTGAAAAGATTCAGAAAAGATTTACAAGGATTTTGCCAGGTTGGAGGATCTGAGGGAAAGGTAGAGGTTGAATAGGCTGTGGCTGCTTTCCCTGGAATGTCAGGGGCTGAGGGGTGACCTTATAGAGGTTTATAAAATTCTCAGGGGCAAAATAAGGTAAATAGACAAAGTATTTTCCCTGGGGTGAGGGAGTCCAGAACTAGAGAGCATAGGATTAGGGTGAGAGGGGAACAATATAAAAGAGATCTAAGGGGCAACTTTTTCATGCAGAGGGTGGTACATGTATGGAATGAGCTGCCAGAGAAAGTGGTGGAGGCTGGTACAATTGCAACATTTAAAAGGTATCTGGATGGGTATATGAACAGGAAGGGTTTGGAGGGATATGGGTCAGGTGCTGGCAGGTGGGCTCGATTGTGTTGGGATATCTGGTCGACGTGGTTGGATCGAAGGGTCTGCTTTCGTGCTATACATCTCTATGATTCTGTGAGGTATGCACTACCCACAGAAATACAATCAGATCAAAGGTCAAAATTTACATCAAAATTTATGCAAGGAATGTATGGATATTTTAGGATTAAAATCTTCGAGTAAAAAATGAGGTCTGCAGATGCTGGAGATCACAGCTGCAAATGTGTTGCTGGTCAAAGCACAGCAGGTTAGGCAGCATCTCAGGAATAGAGAATTCGACGTTTCGAGCATAAGCCCTTCTGAAGGGCTTATGCTCGAAACGTCGAATTCTCTATTCCTGAGATGCTGCCTAACCTGCTGTGCTTTGACCAGCAACACATTTGCAGCTATTTTAGGATTAAAACAATTTTAGTCCACTGCGTACTATCCAGAATCACAGGGAACATTAGAATGGTGGGACCAAACTTTAAAGACCATGTTGAGGGTTTGGTCTGGTCCATAACAAGAAATACATCACAGGAACAATAAATGTCTACAGATGAAAAGTTGTTGTCAGAAAAGATGGCCAACATGCATCTCTGGTAATCCCATAACAAGGCAGTATTTTGAGCATTAAAAAAATCTCAGAATTATGGACGTTATATCTTTTTAATAAAAGATTGGTAATAATTAAACTTTTCAGGAAATTCGCCAAAGATTTCAGCACTGCCTTGATATAGCAGAATGCTGAGCAAGAGCCCAATGTACGTGTAGTAGCTTGGAATTACTCAGTTAACTGAAGAAATTATACCAATCTGTCAAATCTGTGCAATCAACTTTCAAAAGCAGAAATAACACTTTAAAGAGAGAGCAAGCTAACGTTTCGAGTCTAGGTGACTGTTCATCAGAAGGTGTTATACTGTTCTGTTTGATCACCATACATATAACAGAAAGTAGAATGCTATTGTACCCAGGCAAAAGTGAGGACTGTGGCTGTTGTTGATTAGAGTCGAGAGTGTGGTGCTGGAAAAGCACTGCAGGTCAGGCAGACTTCCTGCTCGATTTTCCTGCTCCTCGGATGCTGCCTGGCTTGCTGTGCTTTTCCAGCACCAGACACACGACTGCTATTGTACCCAGTCTAAATCAACAGATTGTGCATTGGAAGCTTGCTCATTTACCATAGTCAGATACATGGGTCACATGGCTGGAGAATGGGACCACTTCTTAGGCAAAAGAAAATCATTGAGCCATCTATGCTGTACCCACATTGGCCTGCCATTGAAAAGATACTATTCTCCATATGTAAACAAGCAGTTTAAATTTAAACAGTATTTTTATGATTTGGGACATCCCAAATTACTTTGGAATCAGTGAAGACTATTTGAAGTTTAGTCTCTGCATTAATACAGAGAGATACGTGTTGGACAGAACACCCGAGAATCTCTTCAGTGATTCAAACAATACCAAGTGATCTTTAATATCTCTCTATCAGAACAGGTTTCTCATCTTGTCTAAACAACTGCAAATTATTTCAACAATTCTGCAGTTTGATCCTCAACCATCAGCTAAGGTAAGGGCTAGGATTTGTGGTTCCAATGATGGCAAAGCTGTCAATTCCACCTTGATTCCCACCTTGGAATTGCCAGTAAATGTTGGCATGAATTCCTGCCCCTCGATTATACGCTGATGAATTTACCACAGGTGGAAATTTTAGAAATCACTTGAACTGATTTGAGCATTCACTTTTAGCCAAATATAATTGGCATAAAAACACTTGAAAAAGCGTAGATCAATGAGTTTTGTCGAGCATTCTTAGTTTATAACTATTTTCAAATAAGGTTTTTGGCTTCGAAAATCCAACATTTTAAGTTTCTGGAATATCAAATATCTCCATTGCAATTAAAAGCATCATAAATTTTTAATTCAGATTGTTAATAATATTACATCTACCAGCTTGTCTTATCTTTCCATGTTATGTCCCAGTCTCTATGTCACTAACATAAAAAAGTTAAAAAGCCGTAACAGTGCAGCAGATGCTCCTGTTAGCTCCACTGCCTCTGGAAGTTCCCCTTCAAGTCAGCACCCCAGCTTGAAATTACCTCTCACTTTTTCATTGTTGCTGGGTGAAAATCCTGGAACTCCCATTCTGACAGTACTTTGGGTGCAGCTGCATGTAGTGGTTCAAGAAAGTGATTCACCACCACCTTCACAGGACTTGAGAAATGAACATGGACCTAATTAGCTGTCCACATCTTATGAACAAATACAATAATAATTTGGTGTTTTGACTTCCTACTTTGCTAAAAGATTTATTCAGTATGAGCCTGCTTGTTGGATTACTGGTACTGGACATCAAGAATCTATTTGCACTCACATGAATCTATTTGCACTCACATTACAATACAAACTAACATGAGGAAAGCTGAAATCGACACCACAGAAAACATTGTGCATAGCTTTCTGCTCGGCAAATGGCACGTGCCATCACTTCACAACACACCTTTAAGCCAATAAGTTCAAACTACTGCAGTGGGATCTATGATGCAGATGTGTGAATGTTACCAATGAGCCAAGGCTATTATTTGAACACACAGCAATTTAGCATGGTAATTATTCTTACTGCAATAATATTACTTCCACTTCAATAAGCTTCCAGCCTCAATGACAACACTGTGATGGACAAGCAATGCAATGCAATATATTTGAGGATTATGCAAAGTAGGTCAAGAAGGAATAGATGACCACAGATGGCTTGAAACTTCAAAACTGCAAAATAATATAAATGCAAACAACTACAGAAATTGTTTCTGCACATTTAATTTTTTTTTGGTTTTCATCTTTTCTACAATGCAATGATTGACAGTGTGTAAATCAAACATCAATAATAAATATCAAAGCTTTATTGGAAACTTTATGCCACACTGTGTTAAGGAAAAATATGACGCTTCATTGTGATTGATGTGAGGGCTTAGGTGTACTGTTACTGAAATGGTGTTCTCTTTCTAGAATTCCCTTAGATGTTCACATATCTGACATGAACATCATTATTAGATTAGACTTAGATTAGACTTACAGTGTGGAAACAGGCCCTTCGGCCCAACAAGTCCACACCGACCCGCCGAAGCGCAACCCACCCATACCCCTACATTTACCCCTTACCTAACACTACGGGCAATTTAGCTTGGCCAATTCACCTGACCCGCACATCTTTGGACTGTGGGAGGAAACCGGAGCACCCGGAGGAAACCCACGCAGACACGGGGAGAACGTGCAAACTCCACACAGTTGCCTGAGTCGGGAATTGAACCCGGGTCTACAGGCGCTGTGAGGCAGCAGTGCTAACCACTGTGCCACCGTGCCGCCCACCATTATGGTGGATGCCATTACGGTGGTGTTTCAACTAGGAAGTCAATGTAAAAGGAGGCAGTGATTATGTTTTTAGCAAGTCCAGGAAAAACAATATCTCCAGCATCTGCTGCACAGCCCTCAGCAGGAGAAGCAGCAGATAAAGATGTCCGAAGGATGTGGAGGACAGTAAGCTTCATTTCTCCAGGTCCATCAGAGTTAGTGTTAGTTAGGGATGTGTCAGACCATCATCATTGAGCTGAATCATCGTCTGGAGCAGGACTTGCTCTGTAAAGCACTGGAGGTCATTCCATCCCAGTCACCATCAAGGTCACAGCTCCCCTGAATTTTTATGCCAATGGTTCATTTCAAGGAACAACTGGGTATCTATGTGGCATCTCCCATTCCTCGACCCACCTGACCCATAGCCCATGGAAGAGCACTTAACAAGAAAGCCTGTAAAGTTGAGCACTTCATTCCTTTATTTTTCTGCCTTTATATTCTATGTATTGGTTTATTTTTCTGTGTTTTAAGGTGGCATCAGAAAGTGGCGACGCTACACAACACTTTCTGCTGCATTTCGTAACAAAATACGTGTGGCATCAAGTAAACCCAAATCAAATAAGTGAATCCCAGATGTGATGTAATGACGTTTTCTCCAGATCACAGCCCTTCATATCCTTATAATGAGGAGAGTTAAGCAGCCTGGGCAGCGGGACTCACCACTGTCACTCGCTTCTCTGGTGGGTGGACCCTATTGACTGCACTCACATTATTTTCAGAGTGTCCTATTGCCAAGCTGCAAGATTTTCAACAGAGCAGCAACTTCCACTCCGTTAATCTTCAAAGCGGCCTTTGGCTTTCATTGTCAGATTTTGAAGATGTGTACCAGGTATCCTGAGAACATGATTGGCAACTAGCAGGTTCATGACTCCTTCCTAGTTCCTTGACCCATATAGGGATAGCTGCTGGGAGATAAGGGTTACCCCTTTAAACATGCCTCATGATACTTAAAAGAAACCTTCAAGCTGATGCAGAATGGAGATACAACACTGTTTATGTTTGTCAGGGCCATAATGGAGTAGACCATAGACCACCTTATGATGAGACACCTTCTGATGCCTGGAGCGTTCCAGTGGGGCCTTGGCGTACAACCCAGAAAGGATTTGGAGATGCCAGTGATGGACTGGGGTCCACAAATGTAAAAATCACACGGCACCAGGTGATAGTCCAACAGGTTTCTTTGGAAGCATTAGCTTTTGGAGCACCGCTCCTTCATCAGGTATTTGTGGTGTTTAAGATCGTAAGACACACAGAATTTATAGCAAAAGTTTACAGTGTGACGTAACTGAAATTATATATTGAGAAAAGACCTGGTTTGTTTGTTAACCTCTTATCTTTTAGAATGGGCATGTTGGTTTCAGTTCTTTCATATGTAAATTCCAGAACTTTCTTAAAGTCGCATTCTCAAATGAACTTTAATAATAGGTACCATTATTAAATGTCTGTGTGTGTGTGTGTGTGTGTGTAATGCGGTGGGGTCACCTGTAGTATGACATGAACCTAAGGTTCCAGTTGAGGTCATTCCCCATGGGTACCAAACTTAGCTATCAGCCTCTGCTTAGCTACTTTGCGTTGTTGCCTTGAAGGATGGTCACCTGAAAGTCCAAGGTTGACCTTCAAGATTAGTGTGGTGCTGGAAAAGCACAGTAGATAAGGCAGCATCTGAGAAGCAGAAAAATTGACGTTTTGGGCAAAAGCCCTTCATCGGGAAAGGCTTTTTCCCAAAACGCTGATTTGCCTGCTCCTCAGATGCTGCCTGACCTGCTGTGGTTTTCCAGCATCACTCTAATCTTGACTCTGATCTCCAGCATCTGCAGTACCCACTTTCGCCATGTTGACCCAGATAATGCATTGAAGGTGTGAGATGCCCTGTGTGAGGCTGTCTGTGCCCTCATGATCAGACTGATTCTAATCTAAAAAAGGGATTTACATAATCTTACATGGGCTCATGCAGTTTTTGAACAAAATAAAATGTAATTCTGCAAGTTCAAATTTACCCCACAAGCTTATGTTTGTGCATGTACATGTGGATATGTGTGCACAGGGGGTATGGGTGTCTGTGAGAGAGTGTGTGCATGTGTATGTGCGTGAGTGTGAGAGTAAAGGTGTTTAAGTCTGATGAGAGGGTGCTTGTGTGAGTGTGGGAGTATATGTGTAAGCGTATGAGGGAGAGCTTGTATATGAGAGGGTCTGTGTAAGTGTATGGGTCTGTAGGAGTGTGTGTGCGCCTGTAGGAGCGTCTGTCTGTCTCTGTGTGTGGGTGTGTGTTTTGTGTATCTGCATGTGCGAGTGTGTGTGTGTGTAGTGCAGTAGGATCACCTGCAGTGCGGCATGAACCCAAGGTCCTGGTTGAGGCCATCCCCGTGGGTACCGAATTTGACTATCAGCCTCTGCTCAGCCACTTTGTGTTGTTGCATGTCCCAAAATCTGCCTTGGAGGATGGTCAACTGAAGGTCCAAGGTCAAATGGCCCAGACCGCTGAAGTGTTCTCCGACTGGGAGGGAACACTCCTGTCTGTTGATTGCTGTGTGGTGTCCATTCATCTGTCTCGTGAGGAGGTCATTACAATTTCTCAGGAGACGGACACGAGCTGCAACTGATAGGGTACCCTTCATTGTCCAGTGCTTCCCAAAGTTGGAAAAACTACACCATGTTCTTCGCAGCCTGCAACACATTATCGATGAGGATGACCGTCTCGTCAAGACCTTCCCCGCACCTCCACATCTCACCTTTAAACAACCACCAAACCACAAACAGATCATTGTTCGCAGCAAACTGCCCACCCTTCAGGACAACATCATACAACTCTTGTCACAGCAGACGTTGCAAGACATGTCAGAGTGTGGACATGGATGCCACCATTACAGGTGGGGACACTTCCCATTATGTACAGGGCAGGTACTCATGTGACTTGGCCAACATTATGTATCTCATATACTGCAAGCAAGGATGCCTTGAGAACAAGCAGAGGTTACAGCAATGGATGAATGGACACTGCACAACAATCACCAGCCAGGAGTGTTCCCTCCCAGTCAGAGAACACTTCAGTAATCTGGGACATTCAACCTCAGACCTTCAGGTGACCATCCTCCAAGGCAACAACGCCAAGTAGCTAAGCAGAGTTCAGTACCCATGGGAAATGACCTCAACCGGGACCTTAGGTTCATGTCATACTATAGGTGATCCCACCGCACTACATACGCACAGACACAGACAGACACACACACATGCACAGACACGCACAGGCAGACAGACACACATAGACACACATAGACAAACACTCCCAATGACACGCACACACGCCCCTACAGACCCATACACTCACGCAGACCCTCTCTCACACACTCACACATACACTCCCACACTCACACGCACACATGCACCCTCTCACAGACTTATACGCCTTTGCACTCACACTCACTGATACACACACATACACATTCTCTCTCACAGACACTCATACACCCCCACACACATGCATCCACATGCGCATGTGCACACATACGCACCCACGCACGCACGCGTGCACACACACACACACGCACGTTTGTGGAGTAAATTTGTACTTGCTGAATTACATTTTATTTTGCTCAAAAACTGCTTCAATCCTTGTAAAATTCTGTAAATCCTTTTCTTAGTATAGAGTCAGTCTGGACATTGGAGCACAGCCTCAAACAGGGCATCTCACATGTTCAATGCATTATCTGGGCCGACATGGCACCTATTGTTAAAGTTCACTTGAGAATGTAACTTTAAGGAAATTCTGGAATTTACATGCGAAAGAAGTGAAACCAGCATGTTCATTCTAAAAGATAGAGACTTAACAAACCATCCAGGTATTTTTCAACATATAATTTCAGTTGCATCACATTATAAACTTTCCCTATAAATTCTGTGGCTTATGATCTCTTACTCCACAACCACCTGATAAAGAAGTAGCACTCTGAACGCTAGTGCTTCCAATTAAACCTGTTGGACTATTACCTGGTGTTGTGTGAGTTTTAACTTTGTGCATCCCAGTCCAACACCAGCACCTCCACATCGTGATAAGAATCAGGACATTGATTAGAGTAAATATCCAAGACATCAAAACAGAGCAATGCATCACAGAACTTGCAAGGCCAGA
Source organism: Hemiscyllium ocellatum (assembly GCF_020745735.1). Classification (NCBI taxonomy): domain Eukaryota; kingdom Metazoa; phylum Chordata; class Chondrichthyes; order Orectolobiformes; family Hemiscylliidae; genus Hemiscyllium; species Hemiscyllium ocellatum. The sequence continues at coordinate 153,518,196 of NC_083401.1, read as the reverse complement.
GAGAATGTCATTGAAACCTGCCTCAAGGATGAAGGACCTGGTTTTAGACTTCCTTTCATTGTATAAAATTCTTGTGGTAATTTTGCAAGTAGCTCTGCTCAGTACAAAAGATTTATGGACCTCTTTATTGTTGCAGTGCTAATTTGTCTTTCTGAATGAATCCATCTGATTGTGTGCTTCATTCTATAGGTGATCCCACCTTCAGGTACCTGGCCTCCTGACCCTTCGGGGAAAAATAGCAGTCAGTGAGACTGAGCATGAACGTTTTGTGGTATAACGTTTAGGTAGCTCTAACGGCTTCAGTCAGCATGTGATCTCTGAGCATTGTCTTGTGAAGTCTCTTATAATAGGCAACAGGTTGACAGGAATCCTGACACTGGAGCTGGAGAGGTGGTGAGATCTTCACAGTGACAGAGTAGGAATCACAGGCGGCAGGAAGGGTAAGTAGTTGAGAAAGATAAGGTGGGTGAGTGGGCATACTGCATGCAAGAGTGAGTGCTGCAATCCATGAGCCTTGGTGAGATGTATGTGCATTGGCAGCATGAAAATGAGTGGTTGGCCCTTTGAGCGTGAGGCAGAGGAGAGACAATGGTGACATTTGCTGTTTTGGAACACAGAGATCATTAACCTTTTCCCTATCGCCCTGTTATACTGTGACATTATGACTATAATATAAAGTGACCCAGTTTTACTCTTTGATTCCACCTCAAATTATCTCAACATCAATTGAATAGCAAGGCTATAATTTTCAATTGATTCATGGGATGCTGGTGTTGCTTGATGGTCCAAAGTATATTGCCCATCTCTTGCTGCCTTGGGATGTTACTAATGGGCTGCATTTTTGAGGTGATGGATCTGATCAATGTCTATTGCATTTAGCATCGTGATACAGCGAAACAACACAATGGATGGCATCCTCAATGTGAAGACGGGACTTCTTTTAGCAGTTTGATACAATTGCTGCACTATTTCAGAGGGTAGTTGGATGTCAACCACATTGCTGTGGGTTTGGGCCAGTCCAGGTCTGGACAGTATATTTACTTCCCATAAGGATAGATACTTTCTCTATCACATCAGAAGGCATCTATGTGAGATTTCAAGACAATTAATCATTTGATTTTTATACCCAGACTTTTTAAAATGTTTGACTGTCACCATCTGCCATGCTCCTCTTAGTCCCCAGAGTATTACCAAATCTCTGAGTTACTAGTCTATTGGCAATGCCACAACACCATCTCCTTGCTATGCCCAGTGCAGACATCAACAGACTTGGACTTGTTTTGGATTCCCTAGAGTGTTGATGATGAGTTTTGCATGCCAGGAAGTCCTTCTTTGGCATGGGTTGCGGGGGAATGACAAAACAACTAGAAACAGCTGATACAAAGCTGAACTCGCCAGCAAATCTGCCTGGGGCGAGCAGGAGATCTAGATGGGGGGGTTGGGATGGGGGAGTGGGAGGGGGTGCTGGGAATGAGCCAACGCTCTGACAACAGGACAGAATATTTATTAGTCTAGAAGGAGAACACCTGCTCCTCTTGAATCCACAAAGACCAGTTAAAAATATTTGCTCATCTGTTTATCGAACAGGTTCCAAAGATCCCTTTTAAGAATTTCTGCTTCAGCCATTTAACATCTCGTGCAAATAACCAGAACACATAGAATGAATACTCTCGCCTTTTTTTTATAAATCGTAATTGAGATCTTCTAACCTGAAAGCAATCCCTCACAAGAAACAGGCAGCACCCCCTGAAAATTGCATTATAGGCAAGTTTTAGGCATTGCTAGACTAACTGAAGCGACTCCCTCTCACCACCCTAAATTCCCCAATGTATTTTCAAATGCTGACCATCCAACTTGCAGATGAGAAACAAATAGCTATTAGTTTAAACCACCCCATGTTGCATTGTTCCAAAGAACAAGGCTGGTCATGGAAATTCTAGAGTTGTCAGCATTGCAAGGGTTAAAAGTAGTTCCATTTCATACTGGGGCCTCAAGGAGATTACAAAAACTCTTTGTTACCCTCAGTCCACACCCTTTAAGTCTCAAAACACTCTACAGTCGTATAATTATATCGTTGCAGCTAAATTTGTTGTATGAAATAGGATCTTTTCAGCTGTTTTGCGGTCTAAGCCCCTCTCAGGTTCTCTGCTATTACAACAACTGAAGTCCAGTATCAGCAGATGGTTAATTGTGAAGAAATATACACAACTGTTTTTTTAGCTTTTCAGCCAAGATATTTGAACCGCTTTGTCTCAGTATGTAGCCTGTGTACATGCTTCCACTTAAAGACTGAAGCAAGTGCCATGTTGCGCTGCTATTTATTTTTTATGTTCGATTTACACACTGTCAATCATTTGCATTGTGGAGAAGAAAAATAGAATGAGATAAATTTAAATCTGCTGACATTAATAATGAAGCGTTTGCATTTATATTATTTCATAATATTATTGCAAACTATTATCTGTTCATATATTCCTTCTTAAATTACATTTTATAATAGATCGGGCATGTTGCATTGAATTGCTTGTCCATCACTGTACTGCCATTGAGGTCAGGATGCAGAGCAAATGAAAGAAGTGTGACTTCAATAAGAACAATAATGTGGAATAAACAAAAAGAAAACTTTCATCAGAAATGGTTGGTGCAATTGTGTTAGCCATATACTTGTGATATATCAAATACTGGAGATTACAAAGCATAGAATCAATTGGTTAATAATAAAAATTCAATTGAATATTAAAGGATTACTTTCCCCACAATGCTTATTTCTTTTTGTCTGAACTGAAGTAGTGGTGCATCATTTTGTAATTATAACAGACTTCTAAAGTCAGTTGTATATAATAAATCTAAGCTGCACGCACAAGTTCTTTGAAGTGAGGATATTAGAAACCTCTTGTCACACGGCATTTCAAATAATCTGTAGATACCACAAATGATGAGGTGGGGTGGCAGCAGAGAAGGAAAGCGAAGTAAACATTTTCTGCACACCAGATCTCAAAACCTCACAGGACCTCTACAGGATCCATGATCTATAGGTCAAGAATAAGTTGTGCAAAGATCAAGACACAAAGTCATGATCCTTGGTACAAGTTATAAGTTTGCTGCTGAGCTGGAAATTAGTTTTCATACATTTCATCACCATATTAGGTAACATCATCAGTGAGCCTTCGGATGAAGTATTGGTGGTGTGGCCCACTTCCAATTTATGTGTTTTGGTTTCCTTGGGTTGGTGACATCATTTCTTATGGTAACATCATTTCCGGTGGTGATGTAATTTCCTGTTCTTTTTCTCAGGGGGTGGTAAATGGAATCCAAGTCAATGCAAACCTATATCAGAAGCATAATATGACTTTCTGTCATTGGTCTTCATAGATCCTGTAGAGGTCCTGTGAGGTTTTGAGATCTGGTGTGCAGAAAATGTTTACTTCGCTTTCCTTCTCTGCTGCCACCCCACCTCATCATTTGTGGTATATGCAGATTATCAGATTGTCCAAGAGGTTTCTAATATCCTCACTTAAAAGAACTTGTGCGTGCGGCTTAGATTTATTATATACAAATGAATTTAGAAGTCTATTATAATTACATAATTTTTTTGTTGATAAAGTTCCAGTTGGAATGCCATGCTTCTAGGAATCCTCGTGTGTATCTCTGTTTGGCTTTTCTGAGCAAGGATGTATTTTCCCAGTCGAAGTGGGGTCCTTCCTCATCTGTATGTAAGGATATTAGTGAGAGTGGGTCATGTCTTTTTGTGGCTAGTTGATATTCATGTTATGCTTGAATTGAGGTATAGTTAATGATGTCAAGAATACAACAAAAATTATATAATCTTGTGTAAATCTACACTTCAGATGTTAATCCATACAGTGATAGTAACTATAACTTTCATTAATTAATTTCTGACAACATTTATAGAAGTTCAGAGCATCAAATTAAAATTGTACGAAAACTATGGTTGACAGATGCTAGTACTCAAAAATGTGAGAAAAAATGTTGTACCCTCCCTTATCCATGTAATTCTCCTCTGAAAATCTAATACTACACAACCTGGAAATGTTAAATCTTAAACCTTTGTTTTGATCATTTTTGATCCCTGATCATTTCTAAATATACCAATGAACAATCTTCTTTAAAAAAAAGAGATGCAATCTGACCCTACATTTTCTCAGGCTTTATGAAAGACTGTGCTGCAGAGGATAGTATTTGTAATTAAAATTTGCACTCTGGCATTGGGGTCAGAATGCAAATCCTACTCTCTTACCTTTTTGGAAATAATCAGCTGATCATGTTTTTCAAAGAAATGGTCAGTTAATGGCCAAAGGGCATCTTCACTTTACAATCAAAGACATCGGATGGCTCTTAGAAGCCCAGGTAGATAAAAGCTTATGTGCTTCCTAAGCAAACCATGAGCTGAGATCTATATCTGAAGCAGGCATTAGATCAGTTGTTTGAAACATCCCTCCCTACAATGTAACTTCACTCTGAGGTTCACTCTGATATTTTAAAAAAAACGGCATCTTTCAGACGCCAATTCTACATGTTGGACTACCATCACGATCCCGAAAGCAGGAATTATCAGCAGTGTTTCGCCTGAGGCCCACTGAAGATTTTACTTGGCAGGTGACAAAATGTCTGGAAATGAATCTTCCAGCTCAGCGAGCAAACCTACATCCAGAACCTCAACCTGAACTACAAATCTTCTCCAAACTCACTAGAAAAATAATGGAGACTGCAACCAACCACTTGCATAGAAACATAGGGGCAGGAACAGGCCATTCAATACCTTGTGTCTGCTCTACCATGCATAATGATCACAGCTAATCATTAAATTCAATGCCTAGTTTTGCCCTCCCTGATATTCTTTGATCCTTTTAGCTACAAGAGCTATATCTATCCCCTTCTTGAAATGGATAATGTTTTGACCTTAACCATTGAATGTGGAAGTTAATTCCAGAGACTTTGCACTTCTTCAGTGAAGGCATTTCTCCTCATCTCAGTCCAAAAAGGTTTGCCATTTCTCCTTAAATTATGACCACTGGTTCTGGACTCCCCCACCATCGGGAACCTCCTTTCTGCATTTCCCCAGTCCTGTTAGAATTGTGTGGCTTTCTACAAGATTGTCCCTCGTTCTTCTAAGCTCCAGTGAATATAATTCCAACCGACCTAATGTCTCCTCATCCATCATTACTGCCACCCCAGGAATCAATTTGCTAAACCTTTCCTCCACGGCAAAAAACGTCCTTCCTCAGGTAAAGAGATGAAAACTGGACATAATATTCCAGGTGAGACCTCACCAATGCAGTGAGACATCGTCGTTTCTGTAGTCGAATCCTCTCACTGTGACGGCATACAGTTTGCTTTCTTTTCTGCCTGCTGCCCCTGTATCCTTACTGTCAGTGACTGAAGCATGAGGACACCCGGGTCCCATTGAAAATTCCCCTCCTTCAATTTACAGTCATTCAAGTAATAAACTGCTTTCTTATTTTTGATAGAAAACTGAATAACCTCACATTTGTCCTCAGGAATATGGCTTGCATTTCCCTGCTCACTCATCCTGTCAAAATCACATTGCAACATTTCTGCATCCTGCTCACAGCTCACCCTTTCACCAGCTTTGTATCTCTGTAAGTTTTAAGATATTATATTTAGTTCTCTCATCCAAATCATTAACGTATATTGTGAATAGCTGGGGTCCTAGTACTGATCCCTATGGAACCCCATCAGTCACTGCCTGCCATTCTGAAAATTATATTGCTACTCCTTGTATCCTGTCTGCTAACCAATTTTCGATCCATCTCAATGTACTTCTCCAATTCCCATGTGCAGTCTGAGAGGGCCTATTTTCTCATTGGTTCTTCAACACGCGTTCCCAAAAACCATCCCAAATGTATACGCATAAACGTTATAGTGTGGGGAGCAAAAGGGTCACTGTCATTGAAATTACAGATTCACCCGAAATAAATTGGACATACTGCAATTAGATATTCATAGCTGGTCAATGATAGTAAGATACTTGGCCAATTTTTTTTGCCATTAATTATTCTTTTGTGGCATTTAAGCATCACTGGGAGATCCCATTTGTAATTTCTCTAGATAAGGTTGTTGTGAGCAGCACTCTTGAATTGCTGCAGACCATCGTATCCAAATAGTGTTGTTCGGAAGGGAGTTACAGGATTTTGTTTCAGCACCAGAGCAGGAACAGTAATCAGGATAACGTGTGCCACGGTAGACAACTTACAGGCAATGGTGATTCCATTTTCCATGGTTGCTGCCATGTGCTTGAAAGATGTTGTCAAAGGATCCTGGGTAAGTTGCTGATGTGAATCTTGCATACTAAAGCTGTGGGTCAGTGGTGCAGATGGTGAATGTTGAAATGGTTTAACATGGAGCATGCATCAAGTGATCCTGAATCATGCTGAGCTTCTTGAATGTTGTTGGAGATTTAGTCATCTAGCATGTGTGGAATAATACATCGCACACTTAACTTGTGCCTTTTAGATAGTGAACAGGCTTTGGGGACTCAAAGTGTGCATTGCTCACCATAGAATTTCGAGCCTCTGACTAGTTCTTGTAGCTACAGTATTTTATATGCTGGTCCATTATTCTATTCATGGTCACCTCCAGGCTGTTAATAATGGCGAATGTCGTTAAATATCATGGGGATGGTTAGATTCTCTTTAGCTGGAGATAGTCATTGCCCAGCACTTGCGTGGTGTGTCATTTATCTGCACAAGCCTGACTATTGTTTGTGACTTGCTGCACACCAATGTGGACAGGTTTCAGTATCTGAGAAGTTGTAAATGCTGTGGAATAATGTGTTACCGCGAGCAGACATCCCACTTCTGACTTGATGTTGGAGGGAAGGCAATTGATAAAGCAGCTGAGCATTATTAGGCCTTGGAGGCTATTCTGAGAAATTTCCATTAAGATATCCAGGAACTGAGATGATTCGCCTCCAGTAACCATAAGATACTCCCTTTGTTCCAAATATGACTTCAACCTGCAGAAGGCTTTTCCCCAACTTCCATTAATATTAATTTTGTCAAGGCCTGTTAACAGCACACTCAATGAAATGTTCAACTAACATCAAGAATGGTCACTTGTGGAATTCAGCTCCTTTACCCATGTTTACACGGATGTCATAATGACACCTCAGGCCAGGTGACCCTGGTGGAACCCAACCTGAATATCTGTGAATAAGTTGTAATAACTTTTTTTTAAATTTCAAAAATATACTTTATTCATAAAATAATTTGATGGTCTGTATAGTTGGTCATGCCATACATATGTAAACATTTACATACAGAGATCAGAATTTATCATTGTTATATACAGGTCTGTACATTTTTCAAACATATGCCCATAAAATTAGCTGAGGTGTCAGCAGAGCCCAAATGACTACATGGGTCCCCTGTTCTTCTTTAGACAGGCAGATGTTACATGGTGGTCTTTCCCCACCGCGCCTTGGCGGCAGCTGCCCTAAGCTTCAGTGCATCCCTCAACACGTAGTCCTGGACCTTGGAATGTGCCAGTCTGCAACACTCAGTCGGGGTCAACTCCTTCAGCTGGAAGATCAACAGGTTTCGGACCACCCAGAGAGCGTCCTTCACCGAGTTGATGATCCTCCAGGCACAGTTGATGTTCGTCTCAGTGTGCGTCCCGGGGAACAGACCGTAGAGCACGGAGTCCCGGGTCACGGCGCTGCTCGGGACGAACCTCGACAAACACCACTGCATTCCTCTCCAAACTTCCTCTGCATAGGCACATTCCAGAAGGGGGTGTGTGACAGTCTCTTCCCCCCCGCAGCCGCTTCGAGGGGGCAGCGTGCGGTGCGGCAGAGAGTCTGGGCGTGCATAAAGGATCTCACAGGCAGAGCCCCTCTCACCACCAGCCAAGCCATGTCTTGGTGCTTGTTGGAAATTTCTGGTGATGACGCATTCTGCCAAATGGCTTTGACAGTCTGCCCAGGGAACCGCTCGATAAGATCCGCCCTCTCCTAATCCCGAAGGGTCTCGAGGACGCTACTTGCTGACCACTTCCAGATGGACTTGTGGTCAAAGGTGTTTTCTTCATAAACTTCTCCACGAACTATTTGGAGCGTTCCGCAGCAGTGGGGCCAGGCCCATCCTTCGCAACACCGGGGACAGGTAGAACCTCAGTACGTAGTGACACTTGGTGTTTGCGTACCGGGGATCCACCCACAGCTTGATGCAGCCACACACGAAGGTGACCATCAGGGTGAGGGTGGCATTGGGTGTATTTTTTCCCCAGTTGCCCAGATCTTTGTATAGCGAGTCCCTTCGGACCCGGTCCATCTTTGAACTCCATATAAACTGGAAGATGGCCAAGGTGACTGCAGCGGCACAGGTTCTGGGAATAGGCCATGTATAATATAATATAATAGCTCCTCCCAAGACTTGGTGTACGCCCCAGCCCCCCTGAACCAAATACCCAGCACCTTCAGGTGGTCGGCCCTGACGGTGAAGGGGATCGAGGATTGGTAACACTTGAGGAAATTGCTGATGACAATTGCTGGCTGTCCGGTGGCTCTGTTGTTAGTGCTGCTATCTGGGTTCAATTCCACCCTAGGGTGACTGTCTGTGTAGAGTTTGCACATTGTATCTTCCAGGTGCTTCAGTTTCCTCCCACAATTCCAAAGATATGCAGGTTCGGTGGATTGTTCATGGGGAAATACAGGGTTACAGGGATGGGGAAAGGGGTGAGTCTGGGTGGGATACTCTTCAGAAGGTAAGTGTGGAATTAATGAGCCAAATAGCTGCTTCCACACCGATGGGTTTCCATGACGCTTTGCTGATGATTGGCCAAGCTGGATTTGCTCTGGTTTTTGTGAACAGTGGGACAATTTCGGCTGTGCAATGGAAATGTCAGGGTTGCAGCTGCACTAGAAGGACTCGGCTAGTGGGACAGTTAGCTCTGGAGCAGATATTTTCAATGCTTCAAGCACAACATTGTCTGGGCCCATTGTCTTTGTATGACTGCCTTCAGCTGCCTTTTGGCATAATATGGAGTGATGCTGACAGCATCAAATCAATCCATTTGGGAAAATGACTTCAGTAAACAGACATCCCCTGTTAAAGATTTAACAATATGAGTGCTTAAATTTTCTAACTATTGTATATTAAGTAATATTTTCAGAAGAACTGGTTCCTCCCCTACTGACAGTGCCAGCACAAACGCAACCAGCACCAAATATAATGACAGATTCCAACTTGGTGAGGCAGTGGTGAAAAACGCACTAAAAGGAATTGAGAAGAACTTTGTTTGGAAATGACAACACCTTTTTTTTGTATAATTGTAATTTTAATGGCCTAGCTCTTCCACACAGCAACAATAATGGAGGGGATGCTGATGATCGGCAAAACGTTATTTTCTAATGCAAAATTGCTGCTCCATTTTTCCAGTATCTTCTGATCCAAACTGAGGCAGAAATCAGCAGCACAGCTGGGGAAGACAGGGCGGACCATGTTTTTTATCACGTGATTCTTGCAGTCCAGTAAATGATTAATCTTCCAAATCCTTTCATTAGAGCAGGTTTGTATAGGAGTGACACAATAGGTGAATGAATGGGGGAGTCCTCTGAGATGGGTGAGTGGGGAGGCCGGTGAGGTGAGTTGGTGGGTCCAGAGGGTTATCAGGTCTGGGGTGGTGTACAGTCAGGTTAATGAATGGATCAATGGCATTGGGTGGTTGAGGGTTAGCTGTGTGGTTGGAAGATTGTCAGGTCTGGTCAAAGCATAGTTTGGTCATGTGGGGAGGCAATCATGTGTTCAGAGGGAGTGGTAGTTGGGTAGTCAGAGTAGTCTGATCTGGTTTGAAGGTTCTTTGCATATTTGGGGTTTCAGTCAGGTAGCCAGAGTATAGTTAGTTCCAGTGGGTGATCAGGAATACAGTGAGGTGATTGTTGAATAACCATGCCTGGCCAACATGATGGTCTGTCAGGATAGTTGCGTCTAATTGAAGGGGGTGGGGTTATGGGCAGGGGTGTTATGGCTTTGGGGAGTTGGTGAGATCTGGCCAGGGTAAGTTATCAGGGAAGGGGTAATCGATGGTGTCAGTTTGTGATACTCAGTTGAGTTACAGAACTGTTACTCCAAGTATTAATCTGTTTAACATATTCTGGACAAGTATCCAGGTTAATCTGTACGTCTGACTAAACTGACTGGTGGTGATTTAACCCAAGGGCCACCAGACATCAGGTAAGGGAAGAGGTTGAGAAGGAGAGTTCATCATGATAACCTCAAACCAGTGATGGGAACTGAACCCTCACTGTTGGCATTGCACTGCTCTGTAAACCAATAATCCAGCCAACTGAGCTAAGGCGGCACAGTGGCACAGTGGTTAGCACTGCTGCCTCACAGCGCCAGGGACCTGGAGTTTGCACGTTCTCCCCGTGTCTGCGTGGGTTTCCTACGGGTGCTCCGGTTTCCTCCCACAATCCAAAAATGTGCCGGTTAGGTGAATTGGCTATACTAAATTGCCTGTAGTGTTAGGTAAGGGGTAAACATAGGGGTATGGGTGGGTTGCGCTTCGGCAAGTCGGTGTGGACTTGTTGGGCCGAAAGGCCTGTTTCCACACTGTAAGTAATCTAATCTAATCTAATCCCTGATGGAATGTATGTTGGGGGATACGCATCAGGACCCTGCTGAAGTTATAACACACACAGTTACATGTTCAGATATCCCAGGAAGTTTAAACTTCTGCTGTGCATATTCCCTGCTGACCTGGACCTCTCTAATGCTGAGCTCAGCATTAGAGAGGTCCAGGTCAGCAGGGAATATGCACAGCAGAAGTTTAAACTTCCTGGGATATCTGAACATGTAACTGTGTGTGTTATAACTTCAGCAGGGTCCTGATGTGTATCCCCCAATATACATTCCATCAGGGAATCGGTTTAGCTCAGTTGGCTGGATTATTGGTTTACAGAGCAGTGTAATGCCAACAGTAAGGGTTCAGTCCGCATCACTGGTTTGAGGTTACCATCATGAACTCTCCTTCTCAACCTCTGCCCTTACCTGATGTCTGATGGCCCTCGGGTTAAATCACCACCAGTCACTTCTCTCTAATAAGAGAGCAACCCCTACCATCTGGTAAGACTATGGTGACATAACACATCCTATCAACAAAATTCCAGAGGCAAGATAGGTGGCATTGTAGTTAGCACAGTGGAAGCACTCAGTGGTTAGCACTACTATCACATAGTGCCACAGGACTGGGTTCGATCCCAGCCTCAGGCAATTGTCTATGTGGTGATTGCACATTCCCCTTGTGTCTGTGTGGGTTTCCTCCTGCAGTCCAAAGTTGTGCAGGTTAGGTGGATTAGCCATGCTAAATTGCTAGTGGTGTCCAGGGATGTGCAGGCAAAGTGGGTTAATCATACTAAAAATAGGGATAGGGTGGGATACTCTCGGAGGGGCAGTATGGGCTGAATGGCTCACTTCCACACTATTGGGATTCAATGCTTCCCAGATGCCTTGGGCCAGCATCTTTATCGAACTATAATTTTGGGTTTTATACTTTTACAGTTGATGGGAGTCAAACATTTTATAAAGCATTTTGTGTAATTATTTTCAGCTTTTCCTCACTTTTCTTGGTAAATCTCATTGTCTGTGTGCTATTGATGGTTTTGTACATCATATATAGTTTCTCACCAGCCATTTGTGTGTCCACTTTCCTTACTGTAATTGATGAATCATCTATTTGTTCAGGTAGGAGTTGGTGCTGTTATATGAATGCGATATTTCAGCCAAATAATAGCTAGTTGTTGGAAAATGAAAATGCAAAACTCAGTGTAAAATGCAAGTAGAAGTTGTAAGTGTGTACCTGTGCGCCTCTTTGTTTGTGTGAGCAAGATGCCGTTGGAGTATGACTCCTGAGCTGAAGCCTGTCTAGTCCAACCACTTTTCTTTTCTTTCTTTTTATCTCATTTTTTTCTTTCTTTTTCTCTGTAACTTTACTTACCACTTGTCCTGCATTCACCTCACGAAAGTGAGCAAGCTGAATACGGCTCTCGATCGAGACCACTGCAGAGGAGAGGAGGCCCAGAGCAGGCCTCTAGTGACCCCTTACTTATTTTTCCCGAGCGAGCGCAGGATCTGGCATCAGAATTGGCAGCTGCTACATTGGCGGAGGCAACATTGGCGAAGTAGGCTCAGCGGCAAAAGATGATGAGTGAGGATCAGCAATTTCGATGTTGGTTATGTCCGGCGCTGGCAATGGGAAAGCAGCGACGGAAGGGCATCCCAGTGAGGTAGGCCTAGCAATGAAAGGCACCACTCTGGCATTAGTTGGAGCGAAACAGGAAGCAGCGAGGTGGTAGTGGAGGACTATCAGCCCAGTGGCAATAGATGGTGCCTGAGAGTTAACAACTTTGGCGTTGGTTAGGTCCAGTGTAGACGGTGGCAAAGCCCGGAAGGGGGTATGGCAGCGTAGGTTTCGTTGATGATGATCTGGCTCAGGACTGATGGACTCTCTTCAAGCTAGACCTTTCTTTTTTTCCTTTTTTTCCCTTACTCTTAAATTATTCAAAATGGAGCCAAATTGCGGCGGCAAATGGAAGCCTTTCACAGTATTTTATTGCTCTCTCAGTGTAAAATGTACCTGACAATAAGCTCATTCATTCATTCAAATATGAAAATGGGCTGTGCAAGAGTCTTGTTTTTGGGTGCATTAATGAACTCCTGAAAGAGTGTAACACTCGGAGACAGAGAGAGAGAGACAAGGTGAAGGAAAACAACAAAGGAGGTAGAGAGAGCTGATGGAAGGGAGTAAGGAGAAAGGATGGTTAAATCAGAAATATTCCTTCTTCACACAACTTGTTTCAATTTTAAAACCAGCAGTTGAACTTTGCAACCTTGCTTCTTTTCTCTTGACAGTTAGATGAACCAAGTATAAATTATTAACATAAAACAAAAGTCTCAATATTTTTCATATTGGATCATGTTAGCAGTGACAGAATCTTTTTGTTGGCCTCTCCTCAACTCCACACCCAGTAACATTCCTTTCAACAGGTTCTCTGAGGGCCCTAAGAGCCACGGCTGATCTTAAACCAAGCTCCTATGTGAAAGCTGGAGCAGATAAGTGCCCTGCAAATACATGAACTGCTGTTGAATGAAGTTGGGGGAAGGAATCTGGTCAGGGATTTCTGATGGTGAGGAGTGGATTTATTCGCAGGGGAACCAGTTAAATTTGAGGAAATGGCTAGGCAGGAAGTGGTATTCCTGCTCAACATGGCCCACAAACAGCTCTGCAATGGCACTCATGTTCCACCCCAATGTTGTCATAAATTCCTGGGAGCTGCTGGGTTCCCTGAGACTTGATCAAAACAGAGGTTCAATGTGTAGCTCGCAGGATCATCGTCATACTTAAATGAGTAAAACATCTACTGGGAATAGCTTAGTTTCCCAGACAAATCTTAGTAAGGTTTGATAAGTTCCCCATGGTAGGCTACTGCACAAAAGGCCTGGGATTGAGGGTGATTTAGCGGTTTGGATCAGAAATTGGCTAGCTAAAAGAAGACAGAGGGTGGTGGTTGGTGGAAAATGTTCATCCTGGAGTTCAGTTACTAGTGGTGTATTGCAAGGATCTGTTTTGGGGCCACTGCTGTTTGTCCTTTTTATAAATGACCTGGATGAGGGTGTAGAAGGATGGGTTGGAAAATTTGTAGATGATACGAATGTCGGTACAGTTGTGGAAAGTGTCAACGGATGTTGCAGGTTACGGAGGGACATAGATAAGCTGTAGAGCTGGGCTGAGTGGTGGCAAATGGAGTTTAATGTGGAAAAGTGTGAAGTGATTCACTTTGGAAGGAGTTACAGGAATACAGAGTACTGGGCTAATGGTAAGATTCTTGGGAATGTAGATGAGCAGAAAGATCTCACTGACCATGTACATAGATCCCTCAAAGTTGCCACGCAGGTTGATAGAGTTATTAAGAAGGCATACGGTGTGTTAGCTTTTATTGATAGAGGGATCAAGTTTCACAACCATGAGATCACACTGCAGCTGTACAAAACTCTGGAGCGGTCGCACTTGGAGTATTGCATGCAGTTCTGGTCACTGCATTATAGGAAAGATGTGGAAGCTTTGGAAAGGGTTCAGAGGAGATTTACCAGGATGTTGCCTGGTATGGAGGGAAGGTCTGATGAGGAAAGGTTGAGGGACTTGAGGCTGTTTTCTCTAGAGAGAAGAAAGTTGAGAGGTGACTTAATTGAGACATACAAGACAATCAGAGAGTTAGATAGGGTGGACAGTGAGTGCCTTTTTCCTAGGAAGGTGATGGCTAGCACAAGGAGGCATAGCTTTAAATTGAGGGGTGATAGATATAGGACAAATGTCAGAGGTAGTTTCTTTACTCAGAGAGTAGCAGGGGTGTGAAATGCATTGCCTGCAACAGTTGTAGACTCGCCAACTTTATGGGCATTTAAATGGTCATTGGATAGACATATGGATGAGAATGGAGTTGTGTAGGTGAGATAGGATTCAGCTTGGTTTCACAGGGTGGTGCAACATTGAGGGCCGAAGGGCCTGTACTGTGCTGTAATGTTTTATGTTCTATGTTAACTTTGTTATACCCTCAAGTGGACAGCTGAGAGATAGTCTACATCAGGTGCTTAAGGGAATAGATACAGATAAAATGAAGAAACAACCAAAGGGGGCTTGGTGTTAGGGTTGAGATTTTTAAAGTTTTTAACATCTCATTTAGTCCCCAACCTACTGGGTTTTTGGAAGCTCCCAGAATTCTTACCCCTTCCACAAATAAAGTGAAAGAAAGGAAAAATAAGCAAATGGTAGGAAGACAATATTTTTCCTCATTCTCATCAGTAGCTTTTTATTGTTTCCCAAACAAGTTACATTTCAAAAGCAAACTTATCTGAGGAAAGCATTTTGGAAATTAAACTAAGGGGAGAAGAGAGACAGATTAGTAATAGGGTTCTCTGGTCTCTCCCTTGAGAAGGGAAATAGCAGAATGGAATGCTACTGTATAAAATGAGTGGTGATAAAACAATAATAGGTGATACAAGGCAGGATGCAAACAGCACGAGAAAGAGAAAGAGAGACAAACAGAAAAGAAAACCAAGACAGAATTGGCAATTCAAAACAACAACACTGGAAAGAGCAGACATGACCAAAAAAGTCTTAGGAACCTTGGTAGCACCTATGAATGTCAGCAGAGGTCTCACCTTCATCCTTCTACGCTCCAGGATCAATGAGTTCGACACGCGGCTAGACATCGAGCATTTCGTCCGCCGCCTTCGCCTCCATGCCTACTTTTTCAACCAGGGTTCTCGCCCACCCTCTGACGACCCTTTCTCCTGCCTCCAACACAACACATCTACCTGGACACCCCATGCTGGCCTCTTACCTGCCCTCGATCTCTCCATAGCCAACTGCCGCCGCGACATTAACCGCCTCAACCTCTCCACCCCTCTCACCCACTCCAACCTCTCACCCTCACAACGCACAGCCCTCCACTCCCTCCACTCCAACCCCAACCTCACCATCAAATCAGCAGACAAGGGAGGCGCAGTGGTAGTTTGGCGCACCGATCTTTACACCACTGAAGCTAGACGCCAACTCGCAGACACCTCCTCCTACTGCCCCCTTGACCATGGCCCAACCTCCCACCACCAAACCATCATCTCCCAGACCATCCATAACCTCATCACCTCAGGAAATCTCCCATCCACTGCTGCCAGCCTCATAGTCCCACAACCCCGCACCGCCCATTTCTACCTTTAGCCCAAAATCCACAAACCCAACTGCCCCGGCCAACCCATTGTCTCAGCCTGCTCCTGCCCCACTGAACTCATCTCTGCATACCTCGACACGGTCCTCTCCCCCTTAGTCCAAGAACTCACCACCTACATTCTGGACACCACCCATGCCCTCCTCCTCCTCCATGATTTTCACTTCCCTGGCCCCCAACGCCTTATCTACGTGATGGACATCCATCCCCTATCAAGAAGGCCTCCAAGCCCTCCACTTCTTCCTCTCCCGCCGACCCACCAGTACCCTTCCACTGACACCCTCCTTCGACTGACTGAACTGGTCCTCACTCTTAACAACTTCTCCTTCCAATCCTCCCACTTCCTCCAAACCAAAGGAGTAGTCATGGGCCCCAGTTATTCCTGCCTCTTCATCAGATATCTTCCGCAGCTACACTGGCACCATCTCCCACCTTTTCCTCCGCTACAACGGCGATTGTATTAGCGCTACCTTGTGCTCCCACGAGGAGGTTGAACAATTCATCCACTTTACGAACACCTTCCACCCAACCTCAAATTTACCTGGACCGTCTCAGACCTCCCCTTCCTAGACCTCTCCATTTCTATCTCAGGCAACCGACTTAACACAGACATTTACTACAAACCGACTGACTCCCACAGCTACCTAGATTACACCTCCTGCCACCCTGCCCCCTGTAAAAACGCCATCCCATATTCCCAATTCCTTCGCCTCCGCCGCATCTGCTCCCAGGAGGACCAATTCCAATACCGAACAACCCAAATGGCCTCCTTCTTCAAAGACTGCAATTTCCCCCTCAGACGTGATCGACGATGCTCTCCACCGCACCTCTTCCACTTCCTGCACCTCCGCCCTTGACCCCGCCCCTCCAATCGCCACCAGGACAGAACCCCACTGGTCCTCACCTACCACCCCACCAACCTCCAGATACATTGTATCATCCTTTGTCATTTCCGACACCTCCAAACAGACCCCACCAGGGATATATTTCCCTCCCCACCCCTATCAACATTCTGGAGAGACCACTCCCTCTGTGACTCCCTTGTCAGGTCCACACCCACCCCCCCCAACCAATCCCACCTCCACTCCTGGCACCTTCCCCTGCAACTGAAAGAAGTGCAAAACTTGCGCCCACACCTTCCCCCTCACCTCTCTCCAAGACCCCAATGGATCCTTCCATATCCGTCACAAATTCACCTGTACCTCCACATTTGTTGCACCCGATGTGGTCTCCTCTACACTGGGGAGACAGGCTGCCTACTTGTGGAACATTTCAGGGAACACCTCTGGGACACCCCCATCAACCAACCCAACCGGCCCGTGGCTGAACACTTTAACTCCCCCTCCCACTCCACCAAGGACATGCAGGTCCTTGGCCTCCTCCATTGCCAGACCCTGGCCACACAACGCCTGGAGGAAGAGCGCCTCATCTTCCGCCTAGGAACCCTCCAACCACACGGGAGGAATGTAGATTTCTCCAGCTTCCTCAGTTCCCCTCCCCCCACCTTATCTCAGTCCCAACCCTCGAATTCAGCACCGCCCTCTTGACCTGCAATCTTCTTCCCGACCTCTCCGCCCCCACCCCCCTTCCGGCCTAACATCCTCACCCTCACCTCCTTCCACCTATCATATTCCCAGGGTCCCTCCCCCAAATTCCCTTCCCCCCCACCCTTTATCTCAGCCCGCTCGGCACACCAGCCTCATTCCTGAAGAAGGGCCTATGCCCGAAACATCGATTCTCCTGCTCCTCGGATGCTGCCTGGCCTGCTGTGTTTTTCCAGCACCACACTTTTCAACTCTGGTCTCCAGCATCTGCAGTCCTCACTTTCTCCTATGAACATCCAGCAAGGTAAACTTGATGGAGTGGGATCTCATCCAAGGAATGTTCCAGATGCTATCCTCAGGCTCTCGGGAATAACTCCTCAAAAGATCAAATCATGATTCCCTGTACATTCCTCTCCTCCTTCCTCCACAAGGATCTCTCATCTACCTTCCTATCCAGCATTCCTGATGAAGGGCTTATGCCCAAAATGTCGGCTCTCCTCCTCCTTGGGTGCTGCCTGACCTACTGTGCTTTTCCAGCACAACCCTTTTCGACTCATTCCCCATGGTAACTCAGGGAATTGCTGTTAAATAACATCATGACCCTACATTGTGACACTTCAATTTGCACTTTTAAGTTCCCAAGTTTATGTCTATCAAGCTGCACAAAAATAAAGGAAAGTATCTAATGAGCTAATATTACAAACTTTTGCTCAGTTGTCAATTTCTTCTTTACTAGCAATTCTAATACTAAAGCTAAGCACATGTCAACTGAAAGGTTAAATACCCAAAAAAGCCATTAGAAAGTTACTAATGATGTGTTCTGCTTGGACAATAATAGTTTGAGGTAATTCACCCTATTGTGTCTTCTCTCACTCTTTGAAAGAGCTTTCCAAATAGTTCCACTTCTCTGCATGTTCCCTCAAGCCTTACAAAATACTTCCACTTTAAGTATTTATGAATTCCTTTTTTGAAGTTATTTTGGTACCTGCTTTCACGGTCCTTTCAGACAGTATGTTCCAGATCATCATAAATCACTACATAAAAATATTTCTCCTCTCATCTCGATTCTCTTCCCAATTTCTTTAAATCTTCAATTAGCGAGGCTTCCAATTCTTCTGTCACTGAAAGCAGTTTCTCCTCACTTACAATGTCAAGCCCTCCAGGGATTTGAACATCTCCATCAAATGTCACCATCTCTACTATAAGGAGAGCAATCCTAGATTCTATAGTCCTTCTATGTAACTGATGCCTTATACCTTTGATACTAATTAATCAATGTTTCAAGTCACCTCAATTAGATCTTGACATCCTTCCTAAAAATGGCAGCCAGACAAAATGCTTAGCTAGGGTTTAGAGATTTGGCATTATTTTCTTGCTTTTCTCCTCCATGTCTCTGTTTACAAAGTCTCAGCAATCCCGTTGCCTTTTTGACAGTAATGTCTCCGCATGAACTGCCACCTGTGAGCGCCGAAAGCCCAGCTCTCTGTAACTGAGTTTGCTTCATTATGACAGCTTTTGTTTGGCACTGTCTCAATCTCATTTCTCCTACTAAAATGAATCATTTCACACGTCTCTGCATGAAATGTCAGCTGCCATGTGTCTACCCATTTCACCAGTCTGTCTAACGCCTCCTGAAGTCTGTTCCTACCTTCCGCACTGTTATTATCTTCCTTACTTACATGGCTTACACCTTCAGTTAAATTTGATGTTATACTCAATACCTGTGTTGTAATATTTTAAAACATGCAGTTTTACATCTGGGTCTCTCCCTCTCTATTTATGACCTTAAACCTTCCTTCTATTTCCACTTTCCTTTATTCATGCAGACCTGAAGCTGAGAGTATCATATCCCTCCCCTACCCCCCACCCGAACCAACCCCGCTACCAGCTTTCAATTCCAAGGCAGGACCATCTCAACAGGAAGATTTCAATACATCATTATCAGCAGCTTATATGTCCCATCCCTGCAGCCTTCAGGGAAGAATTCAAGGCAAGGGGCCATAAGCTGGAAAATGGTGCACGTCAGGCGGAGGGTGGAACCATTGTTCAGTGATGCAATTGCAGGTTCCCCTTAAGGAGATCTGAAGACAGTGGGAGGTCTTGTCCCCATCTGAGAGAAGGAAGGCCTTTCCCACCTGGCCGAGGATATTTGACAGAGGTGGTAGCAGAAGTTAGCAACAATGGGGTCTAGCAATGCAACAGGATCTGGTGTTACAGGAGATAATTGATCTCGCCTGCATTGCCAGGGTTGGTATGCGTATATGCGTGTGTATGTGTTTCTATGTGTTTCTGTTCCTGTTTGTGTGTGTGTGTGTGTGTGTGTGTGTGTGTGTGTGTGTGCGTGTGTTTCAGTGTGTGAGAGTGAGATGATGGCTCTTGACATGAGGAAGGATCAGCAGGAGGGTGAATGGAGCATGAAACCAAGCAGTTGAGCTGTGTCAGGATGAGTGGCTACACATGGGTGACAGGCACTGGACTCTCAATGCAAGGCTTCTCCAAATCCTGTGTGAATGGATGTGTGACAGGAACAGCTATGGAAAGCCATCAGTTTCCTGAGCAGCACGAGACAGTGAGTCATCTGCAGACTTTGGGTCTCCTTGTGGGAAAATGATCAACAGCTCAAGAGAGAGGGTGAAGGTAGGTGAGATGTGCCAGTGTGGAACATCCTGACATCTAGTGAGGTGGAAACTCTTGACCTGACCAGACTTGAGACCCAATGGGTCATTGCTGAAGTAAAGATCAAAGCAGAAGGCGATGAGAGTGAAGAAGAGTTGAATTTGGAATTCACCTCTATGCAGGAATGAAGCATAGAGTCATACAGCACAGAAACAACCCATTTGGTCCAACTTGTCCATGCTGACTACGTTTCCAAACTAAACTAGTCCCACTTGCCTACATTTGTCCCATAACCCTCAAAACCTTTCCTATTCATGTACTTATCCAAATGTATTTTAAACATAACTATACATGCTAGTTATTCCTCTGGCAGTTCATTCCACACATGAACCATTCTCTGTGTAAAAAATTGCATCTATGTCCTTTTTAAACATTTCTCCTCTCACCTTAAGTATATGCCCTCTAGTTTTGAACTCCTCCACCCTAAGGAAAAAGCTTTTGCTGTTCAACTTATTTCTGCCTCTCATGATTTTATAAAGTTCTTCAAGGTCACCTTTCAGCTTCTGACATTACAGTGAACCCCCCCCCAAATCGATCCAGCCAGACATGAGAAAGGAATGTCAATGCAAAGGCCAAGAATTGAATTGATGATTTTCCATGCAGCTATCCACTCTGTGAAGGGATGGGTTAATGCCTCCAGTCTACCTCAGAGGGAGAACACTCAGTGGATATATAGATCTGAGTCAGTTTGGAGTCCCAAGCTGATGAAAACCTCACAAACATACAGAAGCAGCAGACAGGGGCTGTGATAAACTTACAATCTTGACGGTGAAAGGACAGAGAAAGGCTAAGCCCATACTGAGCCCCAGGATGGTGATTGACCTCTGCTTAGAGCCACACTGAGTCTCTGAAGTCGCAGTTCCAAACAGGGAAGCATTTGGCAGAGGTGCCAAATACCAAGCACAGAAAATGGAGCAGTACATAAAGACCAGGGGTAGTGCCATGTTTCAGGTGCATGAGCACATGGCTTTCATCATGGAAAAGACACCTACAAACATGGAGAGGGACATTCAGCCGACCACTTGATGATTGCCTAGTAACTGTGTGGACCTAGCATTACTTTGGCCTTGAACTCCAGACTACTCTGGCCAAGCAACAGGGTGTCTGTAGTGTGTTTAAATGCCCATCCATCCAGTGAGCAGGAAGCTGCCATTGAGCACTGAAAGGTGCATGTTTAGGTAAGCAGCCAACCAAACTCATTTACATTGTTATGGCCATCTGTGATGCCGCATGTGACTGGCCACCATTCAATCATCAGCAAGTAAAGAGTGGGTGAGAGCAGGGGCACAGTTCAGCCAACAGTTCCAAACTAAGTATTCAATCTGCTCTGAAGGGATTCATATGTAAATCAAAGTCCTTTTACTCTCTGGCCACCAGGAGGTCAGCATTTTTCCAAACGGTGTTAGTAATGTTGTTAGGATTAATGGTGAAGCTAGATACCTGACTGCATTTGAGACCGTAGTTTCCCCTTCATTTAGATGAAATAAATTAAACTCGATACCCACGTATCTGTCCATCCTTTTCTGTCACTGGCTTCACATCTCTAGACTGTCAGTATCTTTTTTGTCACTGCCTATCTATCACTGCCTTCTCGGTGCCGTATTTCAACATCTTTCGCTGCGTGGTTCAGTTTGACTGTCCTTTCTGTCATTTGATTGATTGTCTGTCTGTCTGTCTGTCTGTCTGTCTGTCTTTGATTCTATTACAGTTTCTTTTGTCTCTATCGGATGCATTTTTTTGCCTCTGTTTCTGAGTCTTAATGTGCCTGTGTCATTATTGCATACAATGCTTCCTACCTCCTCTCATCTCTCAAATTATGCATTGGTTTGTCAGGGGTAAAAATACATTCTTGAAAATAACTTCCATGTCAAAACTTGCCTCAAAAGAAGTTCCAAAGTTTATTTGCATGTCCAAAACAAACATATTTATTACTATTGCTTGAGTGTTGGGCTTCATATAGCAGGGAACAATTTAGCTGATGAAAATGAAACCGATGCATGCTGAGAATTACTCCACAGTGCAGACACTCAGACTGTAACATAGTGGGAATGTTAGGAACAGATGTTTGCTGAGACTTGCAGTTGTTAAATGCCCTCAGCTGCCAGGTCTCAGAAACAATGTCATTTTGCACTCAGAGACACATAAAAAAATATAATTATGTTATCAGCAAGATATATATTTTGAGACTAGATTATGTTACAAATCTTATCTTGAACCTTTTGCGCAGATGCCCAAGTAAAAATGAAATACTGCAATTGCTGGAAATCTGAAGTAAAAGCAGAAAATCTAAGAGAAACTCATTGAGAAACACAGTTCACATTTCATGTCAAATGTGACTCTTCTTGAGAACAAGCCTATTTCTTCCTCCCGACATGTGCCCCTTATATTTCAATGATTCCTGTTACAAGAAGCTAAAGCGCGCAACCAAAAGAGATTTTGAAAAAAATATGTTTTGAGTGTTTCGATGCACGGAGACTACTTTTTTTGAAGTGGAGGCTATTGAGATTACTATCTTGCTTTCCAGTTTTTTAGCTTACTGATTAATGATTCTTGTTGTGTAGTGGTTTGTATGTGAACGACGTATGTGATTTATAAAATTTTAAAGAACTCGCAGAACATAGTATTCCAGGATATTTAGTGGAGATTTGAACATTATGTTCCATGACAGCCTTAAGTCCTTACCATTGTTATATTCCTTTACCTTTTTACACAGCTAAAATCTGGATTGTACTATTGAAGAGTTCTGTGGAGGTAGGTTCAATCTGGACACTTATTTTCTCACTTTAGAAAAATAATTACATTCCAGAGGTTGATATAATGCATCAGATTAATTGTAAATTCTTAGTGTTTATGGATAAAGAGGACAAGCAATATGGAGTTTAGCAAAAGTAGGACACTGCTTTGACCACCAGGGTGACCTGGAATCTGATCAAAGCAGGAATGGCGATTCTGTAATTTCACAAAAAAAACAGACATTGCGAAGTTTAGCAGCACTAAGATGTTGTTACCTGGCATTTTGTTAACACGTTGGTGCAGATACTGGAGCAGAATTGAGGGATCCTTGTTGCGAGACAGTTGTTGTGGGATTCTGGTGATTTAGTAACAATATAGAGTCAGAATATTGCGTGTTGGTAAAGGGGGGAAGCTAAATGGTTGATCGGGTTTGCAGACTGAAAGGTGGAATCTTGGTGTCTGGCAGCTAAATCAGGAAAACATTTGCAGAGATCTTATCTGAAGCAGTAAAGTGTCTGACAAAGTCTTGCAAATTGAATAAGATTGCTTTTGCAGATGCTAATGATGCAGAGATGCTTGTTATTCTAAGAACAAATTCTCCAGGAAGCATTAGTATGGTATCCTCAGTGCATTTGTAAGCGTAGAAAACCTCTCCAAATGCAAGCATTGTTTATTATCTCACCACAGAATGTGTTCAAATGCTCATGCCTTAACCTTGTTGATATTGGAGCATGGAAGCAAGCATATATCCGATGTAAGATTTTAGAAGTAAATACTTAAGACTCTGGATTTATGGCAGTGATGAAATTCTTTGTTCAGATTGGCCCCTGTAAAATTACAGAGTGTTTCTCTTACTAACAGTATCTGTGCAAATGTTTTTCTGTAAATAATTATTGGTTTCAAATTCTAATTCTAAATAATACAATGAAATAGAGACTCTAAGCATTCCCCAATTAATTTCTTTTCTGCAATGGCCAATCTTTATTTCAGTCGGCCTCTTTCCTAGTGAGGGAGTAAAGACGCAGCTGATAATATACAACGCTGCTTCTAAAATGTTCTACAATGAACCTTTCAGATTTCAAATGGGAGGAACTTGAAAACATAGTGATTGGCTATCCAAAGTCAAGCTTCAGCTGTGCACTGAGTTAGATTTGCTGCACTCCTTGGATATTTAAAAATGGTTAGCGGGACAATATACAGAAGTCCTGCTCCATTGTTGGTAGATCCAATATTGTGCTGATAGGGAGCAGACAGCAGGGAGTGAATCATATTCCTAGGAAATGTTGCAGGAACATTTGAACTTATTGCTGAACCCGAAATCAACTATATTTTGGCCCTCACAATGGCCTTAACTGATGATTTCGGACTCATGAATTGAAGGAATAGGTATAAGCACTCTTGAAGGGCAGACAAGATCTGTATAACTGTTATAAGGTTTTTTTTAAATAACCCAGGCTTTACGCATGAAGAAATATCTACAGCTGTCATTGGGAGTTAGAACAATCCCTCCACTGCTCTGCTTTGGTTGACTGGCAGACATTAAAAACCAGCAGTAGCATTGGATGATACTGTTGTACAGAGCAGGTTGTTGTAGTCAGAGAGGTATACAGCACAGAACCAGACCCTTTAGTCCAATCCATCTGTGCTGACCACATATCCTAAATCTAGTTCCATTTGCCAGCATTTGGCCATATCCAACTAAACACATCCAATTCATATACCTTTATATGTTGTAATTGTACCAGCTTCCACCCTTCCTCTGGTAGCTCATTCCATACACGCACTACTATCTGTGTGAAAAAACTACCCCTTTTAAATCTTCCTCTCTCACCCTAAACCTATGCCCTCTAGATTTGGACTACCCCATCCTGGGAAAAAGACTTTAACTATTCACCCTATCCATGCCCCTCACGATGTTATAAACCCCTATAAAGTCACCCCTCAGCTCCAGGTAAAATATCCACAGCCTATTCAACCTCTCCCGATGGCTCAAACCCTCCAAAACAAGCAATGTCCTTGTAATTTTTCTGAGCCTTTTCAAGTTTAACAACATCTTTCCTACAGCAGGGAGGCCTGAATGGAACGCAGTGTTCCAAAATTGACTTAACCAATGTCCTGTACAGCCATAACATGACTTGCCAACTTACCTACACTCAATGCACTGACCAACAAAGCCAAGCATACCAAACACCTTCTTCACTATCCTAACTATCTGCAACTCCACTTTCAAGGAACTATGAATCCAAGGTCTCTTTGTTTAGCAATACTCTCCAGGATCCCACCATTAAGTGTATATGGCCTGCCCTGATTTGCCTTATCAAAATGCAACATCTCAGATTTATGTAAATTCCATCTGTCACTCCTCGGCTTATCGGCTCATCTGCTCAAGGTCTCATTATAATCTGAGATAACATCCTTCACTCTCCACTACACCACCAATTGTCATTTGAAAACTTGTTAGCCATACTCCGATATCTACATTGAAATTATTTATATAAATGATGAAAAGCAGTGGACCCTGCATTGATCATTACGGGACGTCACTGGTCACAGGCCTCCATTTCGAAAAGCAACCCTCCGTCACCACCCTCTGTATCCTACCTTCAAGCCAATTTTGTACCCAAATGACTAGGTCTCCCTAGATTCCATGTGATCAAACCTTGTTCACAAGTCCGCCATGCAGAACCTCATGGAACACCTTACTGAGATCCATATAGATCACATCCATCGCTCCGCTTTCATCAATCTTCATCAACCTCAATCAAGTTAGTGAGACATGATTTCTCACATACAAAGCCATGTTGACAATCCATAAACAGATATTGCCTTTCCAAATATATATAAATCCTGGTCCTCAAAATCCCCTTCAACAACTTACTCACCACCGATGTCAGGCTAATCAATATACAGTTCCCTGGCTTTTAATTACCACCTTTCTTAACTAATGGCACCACAACAGATAGCCTCCAGACTTCTGGTACATCACCCATTGCTATTGATGATACAAATATCTCAGCAAGAGGCCCAGCAGTAAGATCCTTAGCTTCCTACAAATTCTTGGGATGCACCTTATCAGGTCCCAGGCATTTATCTGCCTCTATGTGTTTTAAGATGTTCAACAATTCATGCTCTATAATATAGACAATTTGCAGAACTCAGGAAATGTCTGACTACATGCACTGGTCGTCAACAACCAACCATTCCTTCTGTGTAATCCAATCTGTTTGAACGAGTAGTTGCCAACAATATTTTGGGAATTTTACACAAAAATGATTTTAAAATTGTCTCTCATTTTAAGAAAGAATGCAGTAATATGTTATAATATGTAAATTGTAATGTTTGTCATATTAAGTAGTTATGTAGGGTGTTGATCATTTGAATTTGTAAGAAAGATAGTGATAGATGGTTGAAAAATGCATTGATTTAATTGAATTAATTTCTGTTTTTAGGTGACCATTATTTCCTCAGTGTCAATACTAATAAGTTGTCATGCTATCATTTTATGAGAATAAATTACATCTAATCTAAATAGAATTCTCTCTTTGCTGCTTGTGGTTGGTCAAAATTCTGGAAACCTTTCCTAACAGTGCTGTATTATCTATACTTCATGTCTGTAGTGTCTCAAGAAGGCAGCTTAACCCTAAAATAACTATATGGAAGCTGGCATCCCATCACCAATCACATTTATTTAGAGAGTCCTCGACACTGATCCACCTCCCTCAGAGCCAGATCTCAGAGTGAACAGAACCCCTGACACTCCTGTTTATGCCTGTCAGCCAGGGCTCCCTCATTAGAACAGGTTAACAGCCTTAGTCAGCGAACTCAAATTCTATGATGTCCACTTGGCTGACTCTATTACAATCACTATGAACCACACCCTCTGAAGGGAATTAGGGATGTGTAACTAATGTTTGCTGGCCAGATCCTGTGATCAAATAAAAAATAAACAGATTATTCTATTAATTAATGATTTAGTTTTACTAAACCAATAGTGAACTTATGCTGAAGTTAGATAGGCATTGAAATGTTGTAGAAAAGGTTACAACTTATCTCATTATTATGAAATCTCTGACAGTATTGTTTTGACGAAAGTTAAAGCTCTTTTTACCCAGGCATTTGCTTAAGAAAAGAATACAGCAGCTAAGATTCTAAACTGAGACAACACTGACTTCAATTGAATACGACAGAGACTGTCCACAGTAACATCAGTGAAACAACAACAGATGAATGGAAGCAGATCATAAACAAATGTGATGCCCAATCAGTTTATACCCTGAAGGGCAAAATTTCTACTTAACAAGAAGAAAATGCCATAGTAAAGAAAACAGATGGGACAACATAAAGCTGAAAAAGAAAGTAAGCATGCAAATAGAAGCATAGATTTTAGTGGATGGGAAAGCTACAAAGAACAACAAATAGTGATAAAACCAATAGGGAGAACTATAAGATGGGAGCTTGAAAGAAATGTTCAAGAGGTTTTTAAAAACAAAAAAAAAGCAAGTTCAATAATTATATTTGGAAAGCAAGGGTGATCAGGAGCAATGTGTATCCCTTGACAACAATGATGGCCCTGTTGCATAATTACTTTGCATTACTTTTTCCGAGCTACCACCAGTTCGGAGGAAGGGTCACTGAACCTGAAAGGTTAACTCTGATTTCTCTTCACAGCTGCTGCCAGACCAGCCGAACCTTTCCAGCAATTTCCGTTTTCGTTTCAGATTTCCAGTGTTCACAGTTCTTTGGGTTTTTACTTTGCGTTAGTATTGAGAGTGAAAGGTTAGCTTACCTGAAATCCACCCCAACCCCATCCCCCAAAGAAGTTCTACATTGGAGGCAGGATTTCATGAAAATAAATGGAGACTAAACAACAGTAATGGCAGGTATGAGTGACAAACCCCCAGGATCAGATGGTTTCCATCTGAAAGAGGTGAGAAAATTAACGCTGCCCAAAATATTATCTTCTAGAGTTCTCTAGATTCAGGAAGCATTAATTTAAATTGGATATTTGTAAGGGTCACCCCCTAATATAATGAGAACCACTGGGGAATTATAGACCAGTTATTCTATCACCTGGTGTCAGGAAATTACTACAGAGTATGATTAAGCATAATGAAGATTCCTGACTAGACTGATGATGTGTTGACGAAAGCAATAGTCAGGATAATGGCTACAGTTGTTACTTATATGAATGTCCAAAAAGCAACAGACAAAGTTCCATATAATACATTGTTAGTTACAGTTTACATACAGATATTAAAGTTAAATTGTTGACCTGGATGACCAATTGTCTCAAAGTAGGACACACATAGAAAGAATAAAAGGTACATCGATTTTATTGTGGTTTCGTCAAAACACATGTTTGGGCTGTAACTATTCAGTGTTTTATTAAAGACTTAAATAATGAGACAGAAAGCTGATGACCCAAAAGTTGACATCACTATCCTTAATGTTAAGTTCGTATTTGACTGAGCAAGGCTTCATGGAGCCATGGCAAAATTGCAGTCAGTGGGAATCCTGGAACAATCTATCTTATTGGAGTTATACTTAATGAAAAGTAGACATGCAATGGCATTACTATTGACAAGAAACTGAAGAGAATCTACCTTATAAATACTGTAACTACAAGAGCAAATCAGAGGTCAAAACTTCCATGGTGAATAACTCACCGCTTGTCTCCTCAATGACTGTCCATCATCAACAAGGTAGGAGCCAAAAGTGTGATAGAACATGCTCAATCTGCCTAACACTTAAGAGGTTGAACATCACACAGCACAACATGGCCTCCTTGATGCTAACCCACAACCACCACATTCAACATTCATTCATTCCCTTCACCATCTACACAGACAATGAAAGCAACATTCCACTTTATGCAAGATAAATCAACAAGGCTCTCTCAACAACATTAATTGATGATCTCTACCATGGAGATTGGCAAGAGCAGCAGATCCATGAGAATACTGTCATCTGCAAGTTTTCTCCCAAGCCACATATCATACTGACTTGGAATTATATCTGTAAGAAATAAAAACCTTTAATAAGATTATTAATTGAATTAGTTAAGACAGCATAAACAATTCTAAGTACACTGTAGTCAGGCACCTGCTAATTTACTTTGGCTCTCGGTTAAACAATCCCCTGATTTTAAAATTCTTGCTATTGAATCTCTTGATTGTCTCATTCATTCAAAACTCTTGCCTTTTGCAATTCTATAACTCTGTTCTGCATTCCCAACATTCTGCTCTCTTGTACATCCTCAGTTTTCATTGTGCTATGACTGGCAGCTAGGCAGGGTCAAAAAGTGTGGTGCTGGAAAAGCACAGCCGGTCAGGCAGTATCAGAAGAGTTGGAGAATCGACATAAGCTTTTCATCAGGATTGACAGCTAGGCCCGCATTTGCCTGGACTCTAAGTTCTGCAATTCTTACCCTAAATCTCTCTTCCTTCAAGGCTTACTGTTTTGACCAACTTTTGCTTATATATTAGTGTTGATCTTTCTCTGCACCTTCACTGTAGCTTTTACATTCTGTTCTGTTCCCCGGATGCACTTATGAAAGGCATCGTTTGTCTGGTTAGCAAGCAAAACAATAGGTTTCACTGTATCTCAGTTCATGTGACAATAATGAATCAAATCAAATAATTTGACTTTTTTCTGTAGCTGGGCACAATATCCTGGGCAATGACACCCTGTGAAACACCTTGTCAACTTTGTTAAAGGTTTTACATAAATGAAGGTGTTCTTGCAGATAATTAAGTAAATGGGCAGACAACATCAATATTGTGAAATGTGAAACCTAGTTTTAGTCCAGAATTTTTACCCTGGCAATTTGCTTTCTCCCAACAAAACAATCAATTCAATACAATATGCTATAAAATGGTAAATGAAGTGCCTGACATATTTGATTACTTTAAATGCCTGCTTTATTTATTTATCTTCTCTCAGTTTGTGAGCTGCTTTGACTTTTTTCACCTAATGTTCATTATTAATAAGTTAATCTGAACGACATTTATAACAGTAGAAATATCAATCACCTTAACCCCATTGGAATACACCAGTAATGCATCTTACAGTAAACGTTATGTTTCACACTTGCAGGTTTTCGTTAATATTTGCCTCGGCTAAACCGTTAGTTAACTTTGCAGACTCTGTGTTGGTTTGTTTTGCAATTCAAGCTGAACGAGATCGTGTTCCCTTCATTATTTAACTCAGTCGGTGTTAAATTTCCTACTCAATAATCACCACAATTCATTCAATACTGGCGTGGTCATGAAGCTGAAAATGTTTTTTTTTAAGCAATCAATAGTTGCGGAAATATTCATCACAATTTAAGTACCTTGGGCGAAAAGTCACTGGCCCCAATAAAACCCTTCCCTTTATATTTTTGATGATCAACTGTTGCAGGCATTCATTCAAACTGGACCTTCCAGTCAGTTGCAGAATGATCAGGTTCCTGAGCAAGACCACTAAAACGGTTCTCTCTCTTAGCAATCGGATTCAATTGTAAAGTGGTTGCTGCCAATGCAGGGTGGTGCAGCATTCTCACGGCTGTGTGAATATGCCTGGGCTGCCTATCACTGAAGCAGATTACATTCGCAGTGTTTTCATGCAGCCTGCGTGTTAGGTGATTGCGAGAACGGACAGGGCTTTCCAATAACCCGGCAGCTGGACGATCACTTCCAACTCCCGCTCGGCCAAGGGGAGGCAGCGTCAACTTCACCACCTTCCCCCTCCCACCTCGCTCCAGTTCCATCGACTCTAGTGCACCCACCCTGCCCCACCTGACGGCACTGAGTAATCCCCACACTTATCTCCAGGTCTTGCAGCGGCGGCTGCTCAAAGGCTACAAGACAACTCCCAGCACAAAGAGGAGTGACTGAGCGCGCCTTCTTGACTTGGGAGACAAGCCTGATGCGTTGGGAAGAGGGCTACAGCACTTTGCCAACTGCCAGCTAGCTCTGGGCTACCTGCCCCCACCCCCGGGTCTGCCATGCCCTTCGGGGTGTTCTGCATCTCCGTAGCCAGCGTCCCTGTGCGCATGAGTCGGCCAGTGTTGGTGGATGGAGCTGGCGCTATAGAGGTGACAAACGCTGCCTACGGGGACGGAACGACATCCCGGCTGGTGGTACACCAGGCAGTGGGAGGCTGGCAGGATTGAGCAGGGGAGAACCTGGTCAGAGACTGCGACCCCGCTCAACGGAGGGTCTCAAGTCCCCCCTTGCTCTCCCTCCTCCCTGCACTGGGCACAGCTCCGGTTTGCAGTAGCTTTCTGGGGCAAGTGTTGGGGAAGGATGCAGCGTGGACCTGGAAGGAGATTATGAGCGGCGCTGCTGATATTTCGACCACATCTTTCAGGAGATTTAAAAACCATGGGCTATAACCTGTTGCTATAGCGTAACCTTTTGAGAGATGGACTTGGCAGACATTCTTGTGGCGCTGTTCATCGCTGTGGTGCTGATAGTCTCCTTGTTGTCCAACCTGTTGGTCTTGATATGCTTCGTCTACAGCTCGGACATCCGCAAGCAAGTGCCGGGCATATTTATCGTGAATTTGTCTTTCTGCAACTTGCTTCTCACGGTCCTGAATATGCCAGCCACACTGCTGGGGATTGTCAAAAAACAGCAGCCGTTTGGCGACTGCATCTGTCAAACAATTGGCTTTGTGGAGACATTCCTCAGCACCAACACTATGCTGAGCATGGCCGCTTTGAGCATCGACAAGTGGATAGCTGTTGTGTTCCCCTTAAGCTACGCCAGTAAGATGAGGTACAAAGACGCTGTGCTCATGGTGAGCTATACCTGGGTCCACTCTCTCGCTTTCCCGGTGGTGGCGGTTTTCTTGAGCTGGGTCGACTTCAGTAACAGATACGCCTCGTGTACTCTGCATCTGCGGGAGGAGATGCACAGACGACAGTTTACAGTCTTTACTATTGTCTTTCATGCCACCAGTTTTATGCTTTCTCTCGTTATACTGTGCTTTACGTACCTGAAAGTCTTGAAAGTTGCCCGCTTCCACTGCAGAAGAATAGACATTATCACCATGCAGACCTTGGTCTTACTGGTGGACATCCACCCCAGGTAACGTGTTGTTTTCGGAAATTCTATTGCTCCATTCAACAAGCGCTGGTGGCTCAGTGGTTAGCACTGCTGCCTCATAGCACCAGGGTCCCAGGTTCAATTCTAGCCTTGGGTGACTGTCTGTGTAGAGTTTGCACATTCTCCCAGTGTCTGCGTGGGTTTCCTCTGGGTGCTCCGGTTTCCTCCCACAGTCTAAAGATGTGCAGGTCAGGTGAATTGGCCATGCTAAATTGCCCATAGTGTTAGGTGGATTAGTCAGAGGGAAATGGGACGGGTGGGTTACTCTTCGGAGGGTCGGTGTGGACTGGTTGGGCCGAAGGGCCTGTTTCTACACTGTAGGGAATCTTATCTAATCTAAAAAGTTCTCGACAATGTGGGCTATAAACTGTTGGACACCATGCAATGCAGCGTGGGTACACCAGAATCCAGTCCAAGTGTTTTGTTTAAAGTTAGGAAACACACCTGGGTGCTGTAGGCGAGGTGGTTTGTAACTGTGTAACCAACTCCATTCCGGCGTCTGGTTTTCCAATTAATATGAGCAATCGTGTAATCCTACTCAACGGAAGGAGGCCATCCGGCCCATTCTCGTGCTGATTCTACTTTGAAAGAAGAAGCCAATTTGTGTCTTGCCCACTGGCTATAGGCCACCATCTCCTCTTTTCAAGAACATGTCCAGTTCCCTTTAAGCGCTTCCTGTTGTCCCTGCTTCTACCAATCTTTGGCATCCCATTCTGACGCTAACCTCTCGTACCAAGACTTTAGACTTCATTCTTTTATATTAGCGACAGTATTTCTGCAGAGTGCCAGAACAGGGTCTCAGAACAGATTTTGAGGGGTTTCCGCTGCAGCGTCGGTAATATTTGGTGGCACACTTCCGTTTGGAAGAATATTCGAACACCAACTCCCCCAAAATGAAACGGGTTCAGCAAACTACCGTTTTGTCGATCGAGGTGGGTGCTCTGTAGAACAGAAAGCAACTTCGTTTTGCAAATGGCTATATTTCTTTGGCGCTGGGATGACGGGTGAGGAATGTTGCTTGATCTGTGAGAGACATAACCAACCAACAGGACTTGCTTAGAAACCGTGTTATAGTCGTACGACCATGTTCTTACACATTTAATTCCATTTTTTTCCTTCTTTGTATCTTCGCTGACTGCTTTGTGTTTTTTATAAAGTAAAACCGAATATTTACTCAAAACTGAAGTGATGATTGTTCGACTTGGAAAGCAACTTATACCAAGAATTGTCCCCTTTCTTCCCATTCAGTGTCAAACAGCGTTGCCTTGCGGAGCAGAAAAGTAGAAGACAGCGCGCAACCAAGAAGATCAGCATTTTTATAGGGTCGTTTATTGTCTGTTTTGCTCCCTATATCATAACCAGGTAAAATCGAACAACTTCAACCCCTCCCCTTCGCTTAGCGATCCATGGTTTGCCAAATAATTGGGAGGTCCATTGTTGTTTTCTGGTTGGACGTGGATAAGAAATAATGTAAATTCAGGAGATTTAGATTTTTAAAAAATCATTGAGAAGGATATTTGAGCGAGATAGAGAGGGCTTCTACAACGTAAAGCACCCGCTCGGTTTGTATTAATAAGTCCAAAGCAGTGTAGAGAGAGCCTAATGTAATAAAGAATATTAATTACAACCAACCTGATACTGGATTCCGGGGCCAACGCACACTCCCTAGTTAAAGAGTATTATCACTTTCTTAAAAAATTCCTACCCCCACTGCTTTGAACTCGACAGTTATGGAATCATGAAGTCACTGAGATGTACAGCACGGAAACCGACCCTTCGGTCCAATTCCTCCATGACGAACACATACCCTGAACAAATCAGTTCAGAGATAGCATTACACACCTCTACAATCAATGGGATTTGAAGCGGGACCTCTTAGCTCAGAGGTAGGGGCTGTACCACCAGGCCACCAGACCCCACTGAGTGGGTCTGCACTGTTAAAACACACAACCATGCATTGGCAAAAGACACCTGAAACTCGACTTGCACAGCACCATTGATGTGTTTGGAAATGCCATCCTGAAGATGTGTCAGGGACAGTAAACAGAAACGGCGCTACAAACCAAACACGTATCATTGCGCTGCAAAGAGGAAGAGCTCCCCTCTGCCTCCTGCGCGTTCAAATCTGTCATGGGATACAAACTAGATCACATGAAATGTTTTGCCTTTTACTGTCTTGACAATGAGGGTGGCTTGGACGTGTGTTGAACTAACGGAGGAAGTACTAGGTGCTAATACAGTTACAACATTTAGAAGACATTTCCACATGCACATGAGTAGGAAAGACTGAAAGGGATATGGGGCAAACGCAGGCAAAAGAGGCTAGTTTAGTTTGGGTGACCTGGTCAGCATGGACGAGTTGGACGGAAGGGTCTATTTTCTGCGCTGAATGAATCTATGAGTCTAATGTGATTGGAAATAAATGTGATGCAAATAGTACAATGTGAAAATGAGTAATTTCAGCTACACCAGTAGGTGAGAACTGGGAGACAGGTCGGAGTTTACTGCGTGATAGATCTAAAAGCAGCAAGTGTCACACTACATCCTGAGAGGTATATGCCTTTGGTAATTATTTGTAAAGTGTGCATTAAAAAAAAGCCTTCCCGAACTCATGCACGCACGGGTCATGCGTTTTGCACAGCACCATCAGCAAAATGGTCCGCACACTTGCTCTCATCCCTTATCAAAATCCAAACGCCGACATTCGAAATACATCAACGTAAACTGCGATCCACCCACCCGTCCAAGAAATTCAGTTGTCAAAAACTGATTTTCGCCTGTAGAGTAGGCCACTGTCACAAGCCTGTAGTAACCTGAGTGAGGGCACCCTGTGTGTGAGACTGGGCGGTGTGCACGGCATCGCAAGCAAATGGGAGCCCGCCCTCATAAAAACAAATTACTGCGGATGCTGAAATCTGAAACCAAAAGAGAAAATGCTGGAAAATCTCAGCAGGTCTGGCAGCATCTGTAAGGAGAGAAAAGAGCTGATGTTTCGAGTTTAACTGACCCTTTTCCAAAGCTTTGACACCGCCCAGTCTAACACACAGGGTTCCCTCACTCAGGTTATTTTAGGCTTGTCCTCGGCTGACATACACACATAGTTGCTTCCAGTTTGAGTCACTGGATAATAGTCCAGATCAGGAATGGTCTCTATTTTGGTTCCCTTCGGTTCAAAGGCTAACTACAGGGTACCCTGTTGCACGAAATTAAAGATCAGCTAAATCCGGAAGAGAGGGATTAAAATGGATTCTCTTGCATCTGGGGTCGTTTTTAACCTAATCCTAGCTTCAGTTAAAAAAAAGTACAATTGAGCAGTATGTAAACTGAGCAGGCAATCTAATCCAGTCAGTTTGTCAGCAGGTGGGTTCCAACTGTCTGCTGTCTCAGTATCAATCACTACACGTCAGTCATCATTCACAGTCAAGAGCTGCTGTGAAACTTATTTTCGTCTGAGCTAACTTTGTAAAGTGTTGTGTTGTGGACAAAATCTCCCTCAGCATGATAGGAAAGTATACATGATTTGGAGATGGCGGTGTTGGACTGGGGTGTACAAAGTTAAAAATCACACAACACCAGGTTATTGTCCAATAGGTTTAATTGGAAACGCACAGTGTGCTTCCAGTTAAACCTGTTGGACTATAACCTGGTGTTGTGTGATTTTTAACATAGGAAAGCTTCTTATTGGAAAACCATAAGTTAGCTTCCACTGCACAATATCCGGACTCAAACACAATCAGGTACCTACTTTGGTATTTTCCGATAGGATCATAACAGCCTTCCTCTTCACCAACAAAGAAACGATCACAGTCCATGAAATATGGCCACGCCATCTGAATCATTTCAAATGAATGTTCGCATTCTTTCTTAAGTGCTTCACACACATATCGACAAGGCTTCACTATCTTATTGTTCTCACAACGTGGAGCAAGGATGGAACAGCCCAGCAACTTGAGATCAGTGTTACATTCTCCATTCAACAAGTTGTCCAGGACACTGATAAGAACATACTCAGCACTCATCTCAGTTTCTGCTCTTGTTAGTTGACCAATCAAGTTTGGAAACATTATCTTTGAGTAAATCACGCCTGAACAGTAATTTAGATAGCTGTTCATATACTGTGCTGTAGAAACATAGACCAGAACACACTAGGTCAATTAGTTGATCGTTGCAATATTCTGAAATAAGTTACAGTGACAGATCGATCATGTTCTCATTATAAAGTGGATGCATTGGGAATGAGCAGAAATCACAAAGCAAATAGAAATCAAAATTTATTCTACTTCATTTAATTTAGTCAAGCAATATTGAATCTAGTTATTGGAAGTTTCACTTTTAGCTACATCCCATTTGTTTAAGATTGACAGTTGCATTGTTTATTGCCAGAACAATTACAAAATGCTGACTTTTTTTAAATCACAGAGACTCATAGCAATCATTACAGTGCTTTTTTTTTGCAAGGCAATATTCTGCTTGATGGCAATTCACAACATAACGGGATGTCTTTCTTCCACCTCTCCAAGTTATGGAAGTTGCACTGCAACTACTTTTATTTGTGTGAGAAATTTAGAATTCATAAAATCTCTACAGTATTGAAGCAGGCCATTCAGCCCATCAAGTCCGCAACGACCCTCTGAAGACCATCTCATCCACATCCAGCCCACCCCATCCTATCCCTGTAACCTTGTATTTACCATGGTTAATCCACTAAGCCTGCATATCCCTTGGCACTATGGGAAATTTAGCATGACCAATCCACCTGACATGCACATCTTTGGACCGTGAGAGGAAATCAGAGGAAACCCATGCGGACACAGGGAGAAAATGCAAAATCCACAAAGGCGATCATTCTGATAATGGATATGAACCCAAGTCCCTAGTGCTGTGAGCAACAGTGCTGACCACTGAGTCACCGCATCAGTCTTTGAGCCACCATGTCTCCTATAATGTGAATTGTGGCAGTTTTGTTTTAGAAAGATTCCCATTGAATAATGGCAATAATGCATGTAAACACTATATTCCACTCTTTTTGTGTATTTGGATGTTGCCTTTGAATTAATCGAGCCAAGTATATGGTCTATTTCATGCATTCTGTTGTGTTCTGACAAGGGGAAATTTTACTTCACTCTTGGACACTTGGCTGATTGATGATTGTTGGGGATTTGAGGTTGCGGAAGAATTCAGGCAGTGACCAGTCGGCTCACTTTATGACTATTACTTGAATCTCATTTTTATTTCCAAAACTGCAAAATGATCGTGAGATTAATCAAAAGCATTTTAACTCTGCTGTCATGACCATGAGAAACAAATTCATGAGTCAGTTTATGAATCAAACCATCACAACATACTGAGGGAGAAAACATATGAGATCATATGCATCAGGAAAGACTGAGTAGGCTGGGATATATATCCATAAATGTCCTAACCAAAGTATTTAAGATTATGAAAATGTTTGACAGAATCCATATATAGGAAATGTTTCCACTTGTGGTGCAGACCTGACCTAGAGGCCTAACCGGACAGGCACCAATTAATCCCATAGGGAAGTCAGTAAGAAATGTTTTTTGAAGATCAGAAACAATGGGGAGCTTCTGCAATGAGTTATGATGAAGAGTATAGTTGCATCAACAATAAGTTTGAGGAACACATATTAGAGATAGAAATTGAGGGATAAGTGAGGAGGGGTGAGAAAAGATCTGTGTGGAATATAAACACAAGCTGATTCAGCCAAATGGCTTTTTTTTTCACAATTTCACATTCAGAATCATAGAATTTTAGATTGCAAAGAAAGGGCATTCGACCTGTCATGTCTGCTCCAGCTCCCAAAAGAACCATCTCGTGAATTCCATGTTCCAGCCCTATCTCTGTAACCCGCTAAATTAATCACCTTCAAATATATACAGTATCCAACTCTGTTTTGAAACTGCCTATGGAATCCACCTCCACCATTCTCCCAGTCAGCACATTCCAAGTCCTAACAACTCTCTGGGTAAAGAAGCTTCTTCTCATCTTACTACTACCTCTCTTGTTGACAGTCTTGAAATTGTGACCCCTAGTTACTGACGCTGCAACTCGTGGAAACAGAAGATCCTTCTTTACCTTGTCATAACGGTTCATTATTTTGAACTTTTCAATAAGGTCACCTCTTAACCTTCACTGTTCCAGGGAGATTAAGTCCAATTCCTCTAACCTTTCCTAGTATCTTAGATCTGTCATTCCTGATATCATTCCAGTAACATACATTTAAACTCATTCCAGGGCTTTAACATCCTCCCTTAAATAAAATGCCCAGAACTGAAGACAATCCTCCAAATATGGTCTGGCTAATGATTTGTGGATATTTAGCATCACTTCCTTGCTTTTATACTCTGTACCTCTATTTAAAAACTTTTCATAAGGATCATATAAGCCATCTTAGCACTTTTCTGGCCACTTTTGGACGTGAACCTTAAGGTCCCTCTGCTCCTTTACTCCCTTCCAAGTTGCACCATTGAGCCTGTATTGTTTCTCCATGTTGCATTACCTCATATATTTCTCTGCATTGAACTTCATCTGCCAGCTGTATGCCCATTTGGCTGACTTGTCAATGTCACTCTGAAGGTGCTCAACATCATTCTTACAAATAACTGTTCTCAATAGTTTAATATCATCTGCAAATTTCAAGATTTTGCTCTCAACATCTATTTCCACATTGTCTATATGAATCAAAAAAACTAAGGGTCCCAACAGTGATCCCTGGGGAACAGCAGTTTCAATTCATCTCCAATCTGAGAAATACCCATTGATACCGATTCTCTGTTTCCTATCTTTTAGACAACTCCCGATCCATGCTGCCAGGGAGTCATCAATCCCAAATATTTCTAATTTGCTAATGAAGTTGCCATATGGCACTGTAGCAAATGCTCTCTGAAAACCCAAAGGTACAACATCCTCTTCCAAAGATGATGAGGATACCCTCATCTTGTCAAAGAACCCATTAAAATTTGTCAGATATGACTTGCTCTTGACAAAGCCATGTTGATGATCTAGAATGAGCTTAGTTTTCTCTAAGTGTATACTTAGCTTACCCCATATTATAGTCTCTATTAGTTTCCCCACTGATAGATGTCAAGCTGGCAGGTATGCAATTTCCTGTGTTATCCTTTGCTCCGTTTCTTAAATGACAGTGTCACATTTGCAGTCCTCCATGCCCCCAGGAGTAATCCTGTATTCAGAGACGCCTGGAAAATTTTTATCAACAGCTGCGCGATTTGCTCCCTTTATCTCTCTCAGCATTTTAGGATGCATCCTATGGGGACCTGGCAGCTTGTCTACCTGGAATGCTGCCAGCATGTTTAGCGCTTCTTATCTCTCCCTTTACAGCTCAGTTGCTCAACACCCGCATTTCCAACTACGCCATTAGCACCATCTTCTAATTTGGCAAAGACTGAAGCAAAATATTCATTGGGTGTCTCTGTCATATCTTTTGCTTTAGTGAGCAGCTTACCTTGTTTGTTCCTTATTAGCCATACTCTATCCTTCTTCATTATCCTTCTAGTATCTTTTACTAGTAATGTGTTTGAAGAACATTTTACTATTTGTTTTAGCACAGCCTGTCATCCTTTCCTCATGCTTCTTCCTAGCCTTCCTTATTCCATTCTTAGCCTCTCTCCTGCATTTGAACTGCTGTTCCTGATATCTAGTGCTATCATTCTTCCAGTAGGTATCATATGCCTTTTTTATCTTGCTTATTTTCAGTCAATATCCATGGCCATCCAGGGTACTCTAGCTTTGGATATTCTGTATTTATTTCTCATTGGTATGTACAAAGCTTGCACCTTACTCACTTCTCGTTTGAATATCTCACATTTTTCATCCACTGTTTTATCCACCAAATAGTATTTCCAATCAATGTGCTACAGTTCAACTCTTAGACTAAAAACCTGTCCCTTTCCAATCTGGGATTTTAATAATTGACTGATTTTAAAAATCATTTTCCAACTTAATATTAAACCTTTATTAGGTCATGATCGCCATCTCCCAAATGCTCCCCTATTCTGACATTCTCCACTTGCCTCGGACCAAATCCAACACAGTTCCCTACCTGGGAGGCCAGGGACTGTGTTGCTGCAGAAAGTTTTCTGCACACATTGCAGGAATTTCTCCCTTTCTGAGTCTCACACTCTAACGTTCTCCCAGTCTACCTTAGGGCAATTGAAATCATCAACGATAACAACTCTACTTCTCCTGCAGATTTCTATAATACATCTGCAAATGTTCTCTTCTACTTCTTCCCCACTATTTGCAAAGTCCATAATAAATATCCAACAACTTATAGAGGATTACAAAATTATAAGGGGCATGGATAGGGTAAATAGACAAAGTCTTTTCCCTGGGGTCGGGGAGTCCAGAACTAGAGGGCATAGGTTTAGGATGAGAGAGGAAAGATATAAAAGAGACCTAAGGGGCAACTTTTTCACACAGAGTATGGTATGGGTATGGAATGAACTGCCAGAGGAAGTGGTGGAGGATGGTACAATTGCAACATTTAAGAGGCATTTGAATGGGTATATGAATAGGAAGGGTTTGGAAGGATATGGGCCGGGCCTCCAACTACAGAGATCCTAATTCAGGAGCTGCATTTCATTCAAGGGCGACGGCACTATCTTTGACCAAGAGTGTTACATCTCCCTGCTTCTTACCACTCCATTTTGAATAAAAGCAGATAACATGGGGTAGTAAGTATCCATGTCTGTTTTAGCTTGAGCCATGTTTCTTTCATGTTACTTTGTCATATTCCCCCTTCAGTAACATCTGCTTCCAGTCCCCTAGTTTTGAACATTATCCTCTGTACAGACATATAATTTAACCCTGCCCTTTTCTCTTTCTTGCCTATTGGAAAGCGGCCATTTCTTTGCTCAATGTCAGCACCCAAGCCTCCTCTCATTTCCTTCTCCCCATTCCCCAGCATTTCATTTTTGTCCTCTTTGATACTTCCAGTCCTAGGACTATAAATCAAACTAACACCATACCCTGCCTTACAAGTTTAATTCCATTTATTTACTCTGTCAGCGAGAAGATTAGTTCCTTTCTGCTCAGGTGAGAACTATCTCTTCTGAACAGCTTTTGCCTTGACCCAAAATTATCCCAGAGCCCCAAAAATCTAAACCATTTCTTTGCACGCCATGCTACAAACTACACATCAACCTCCCTGACTTGAAATGGTGAAGCTTGTGACAAGTATTAACTATGAATTTTAACCAGCATACAGCATGACCGTGATATTTAGATTTGAAATGGGTCCTACACATGAGAAATGAAACATTTAACAAATGTAACAATATAGATAATTACTAGACCCTCAACCGACAATTATCTTAACTAATAAACTGGATGGAAATGGACTCACATGGTACCATTACAAATATTCTAAAAGTCCATTTAAGAAGAATCATGTGCATTGTATCTTGAAATGGCCTGGAGTAGAAATATATGGGATCCTGAGAGTTCTTGACAGGTTGGATAGCGAAAGTATGTTTCCATCCAGTGGTATCATGGTATGGTTTTCCTGACACCCATATGCTTTACTTCCTGTTAAACAGCCTTGAATTTAATTCTTTCCCCTTGTTTTAAAATTCCTCTATGGCCTCACTCATTAGCAACTCTTCAGCTTCCTCTAGCCATTCAACTGTCTGAGACGTGTGTATTTTTCCAATTCATGTCTCTATCCATCACTATTCCAAACTGAACAACATTGGTAGCCATGCATTCTGCTACCAAGACTCCAAACTCTGGACTGTCGACCTTTCCACTTCTCCACCTCACTTTCCTACTTCAAGAATATTCTTAAAAGCTATCCCTTGTCCAAGTTTGTTTTATCATCTGACTTAATATCACCTTAATGTCAGATTTCGTTTGATACTGACCTTGGAGCATTTTACTGCATCAAGGTTGTTATTTTTCTTTGCTGGAAAGTTTCATCAGATGAGTTGGATATGAACTGTCAGTCTCACAATGAATTTATTTGAGATTGAAACTTTGGAATCTGTTAAATCCAATTAAAAAAATGTGTGAAGTATTCATTAGTCCATATTGTTGTCATTTGTCTGCTGTAGCTGACAGCAATTCTCAGGAGGTAAAATGGGACATAGCATGGACATAGCTAGCTTACCAGAAAATGAATTCAGCTAACTGAAGAAGTTA
Organism: Hemiscyllium ocellatum; assembly: GCF_020745735.1. Classification (NCBI taxonomy): domain Eukaryota; kingdom Metazoa; phylum Chordata; class Chondrichthyes; order Orectolobiformes; family Hemiscylliidae; genus Hemiscyllium; species Hemiscyllium ocellatum. Next base: position 153,476,209 of record NC_083401.1, on the reverse strand, counting down.
AAACAGTTCAGGTAACATTTGAAGAGAGGTAATGATTAGCCTGCAATCTAGAACAACTTGTACTCAAAATCACACTATTTGTTTAAATTGACTTTTGCTGAATTACTACTCACAGTTTGTGCATATTACTGAATATAAAATCTAGTACGAACCATCGCTATGAAATAATATAATTTATAATGTATTTGATTTAGAATGTAATGTTCTTTCTTTTGTATTAATTATTTTTCCTTGATATCTTTAAGGGTGATAACCCAGGGGCCGATTCAGCGATACATTTGAAAATGAATTGCTTCCAAAATATAATGTTTGAGGAAACATGCCTAATTTACTCCCTGCAATTAATCTGATTTCAACTCACTGGAAGTCTCTTTCGAAAATTCTTCATAACTACTTAGCATTTTCATTGATACAGAGTCATTTCAGCACATTCAGCCCATTGGTTCAGTGGAGCAATCTACTTTGTTCCATTCTCCAACATCTCTTCTTCAATACCTTCGTCCTTGTACAATCAAGTAATAAGGATAGCTTTAATTTGTCCACTGAATGAAATGACCAAGACAGCCAATCTGTTCAAGCTTGAACAGATGCAATCAAGTTCAGCAAATGTCAGTCTCGCTAGCAACACCCACATCCTTTATTAGAATTAAGAAAAACAAATTTATCTGAAACTGTCATAATCTTTAACACCTCTATCAAGTCTTTGCTGCATCTCCTTAGCTCCAAGATGAACAACACCAGTTTCTCCAACCTAATGTTGTAGCTGAAAATCTTTTATTCTTGGAACTATTCTGGAAAACAAGTCTCCGCTACACCCCATCAAGGAATTCTTATTTCTTTCCTGTAACAAAATGGCTATAATTGGACGCAATATGCCAGTTATGGCTAATCTCTTGCTTCAAACAATTGTGCATAGCTTCCTGCTTTTATCAATACCTCTACTTATGGAGCTCATTACCCTAACTGCTTGGATCTGTCAATATGTTCAGACATCTTCAAGGATTTATGCCCAGAATCCTAATATTTATCTAGCACTTTCTTTAAAACTATACCGTTTAGTCTATACAGCCTCTCCTTATCATTTCTGCCAAACTGCACCTCCGCACCTCTGTGTTAAATTCCAGTTGCCATTTGTTTGCCTAGTCTGTGGCCTGTGTGGATCCAGCTTCAGCCAATTAGTATCTTTCGATTATAAAATAAAACAACAAACAGCAGATGCTGGAGATCTGACACACACACACACAAACAAAACTTGCTGGAGATACTCAGCAGGACTGGCAGCATCTATGGAGAGAGAAACAGAATTAACATTTTGAGTCCATCGATCCTTGTGATGTTGCCAGTCCTGCTGAAGTTTCCAGCACATTACTGTAAATATTATTTTACCATTTGCTACTCATCCAAGTTTTGTATCATTGTAAATGCTTGAAGTTGTACTGTACATTCAGGTCTTCAGGAAATATTTTTGAATAATTGAAGAAAAAACAACTTTCAATAATTGCTTATCAGTGTCCCTGCACCCCCAACGATGTTTAATTTTAAGGAATATCACAGGATATGATTACTAGAATCTTATAACAAAATGTGCAATCCTATGGCTAGTTATGAGTGTGACCTAGTTTTAGAGCCATGCTTTGTTTAATCAGGACTAAATGTCACAGGAAACTGGCTTGGGCTGGGTGAATGCTTGGAATTCCATGAACTGTATCTAACATTGGCAAGGCTGATTTCTGAGGAATTGCATTGAAAATCCAGAACAACTTGACTGATTGTTGATATATGTACTGGGTTACAGTGAAAAGTGTTGTTGTGAATGCTGTACAAGGGAGATCAGAGTAGCAAAACAGAGTGCTGAGTAGAGTGTTATTGCCTCAGAGAAGGTGCAGAGAGAGAGAGAGAGAGATCAGAACTAACATTAAAAAGAGGTTGATTCAAAAGTCTGATAACAGCCCGGAAGAAGCTGGTGTGGTGTATACAAACTTGTATATCTTCTGCCTGACTGAAGAAGATGGAACCGAGTGAAAAGGGCACAAATGGTCCACTTGTCTAAAATAAAAGCCATGGCCACAAGGGTTTGCTGCACAGCAAAAACTAACACAGGTTTCGTGGCACCAGACTGGTCGTCAGGTCTCCTGCTCGCAACCCGACAAGGCCCATATGCATTTCATTTTGGATGCACTGTGTAGGTGTCGTTGAAATAATGTCGGTTTTCTGCAAACCTGGTGAATGCACCGTGCTGTAGGAATCTGACAACGTTGCTGGATTATCACAGAAGGATAGCACTATGGGTAGAATGTCGCCAGTGTGTTCCTCGTCCACTTGGGAATTCTGTTCCATCTCCGGGCTGGAGACCACAGATAGCAAACACTGGGTGCACCACGAGGAAGGGGTGTGTGATTGTTGGGTGGGGGTTCTCCGAAAAGTTTCAGCCCTGTACGAGGGAGCCGGCCAGTGACCAGCTGCACTTTTCCTGCCTGGTTAGAACCCAGGCAGCTATCAGCTGGCTGTTTCATGAGCAGGCCTCCCCTGGAACAGATCAAACCGATGCTAACATCTGCAGAGGTGAGGCAGAGGGATCACTTTGATGAAAAATTAAAAGTGACGGTGCGTTCTCCAAACTGGGAAGCTGATATAGGCATCTACTGCTTGGGGGAGGAAGCGGAAACATCGGGGTTGGGTCTGCAAGTGCTGGAGACGTTTAGCAGGTCTGGTAACGTTTGTGGAGAGAGACACTGAGTTGATGTTTCAAAGCCGGCGTGAATCTTCATCGGAACTGGGATTCCCAGGAAGCATCATGCTGGATTCAATATTCACTCAATTGCCCTGGCCACAAAGAGATTGAGTTAATAACTGAATCCATCATGACTCTTTCTGGGAATCCCAGTTCGAAAAGAGATTTATACTGAATTCGAAACATTAAATCCTCTCTCCACAGGTATTGCCAGACCTACCGAGCATTTCCAGCACTATTTCAGATTTCCAGCATCTGTAGTGCTCCTTTTTCATAGATCAATACAAAGCAATTTAATCCAAAAGACTTCCTGGTTCTGAGACCATCACTAATAACCTGCCTTTCTCTCCCTCCAACCCACATGCAGGTTGATAGAACTGCTTCCCTTTGTCAACATTAACTCCTACTGGGGAGTTCTGAGTAAGTGCCTCGCCTATTCCAAAGCTGCTTCGGATCCTTTTGTGTATTCGCTGCTGCGCCAACAGTACAAGAGAGTCCTGGTCAACATAGTCAACCGGTTACTCAGAAAGGATTTCTACCCGTCCTCTGGCCACAACAGTTCCCTGGACACAGAGAACGATTACTGCCTGCAGAGGGTCTGAGCTCTGCCCCCTCGCCCCAACTGTAAGTGAAAACTCTGCCAAATCCGAGGAGACTACATGCACTTTCTGATCATTCCAGTGTTAGGAGGAACACTCTAAGCGCCAAAGGCAAATCGTCTTTTTATGATATGAAATATTTTATTGAAAGAATGTATAATGGTTCGAGTTTCCGTCGTTTATTTGTATTTTCGCAGTTTTGTGCAAATTATTATCAAGCTTGAGTATTTATATATATATATAGAGGGAGAGAGAGAAAGGTGTTTACAATGTATCTCTTAAACTTTGTTAAGGCTTTCTATAGAGCAGTTAGAAAATGAATAAGATGTCATTGAGTAATTATGTGCCAAAATGAAAAAAAAAGTTAAAGCATCCTGTTTGAAACATCAAGCAACAAAAAGGATCCATGTTAAAGATGGAGACAACTCCAACAAATCATTTGTGTTCAACCCGTGGTTCCCAACGTGCGCTCAAATGCCCGCCGATTTAGACTAGATTTCAAGGCGGAACCCGCTGTGACATTAACATCAACTCGTTTGAGGCTTCGGCGTGACAGGCGATTGAAACAATAATAATAATAATAAAAAACACGAAAGTTTCACGAGTCCACTTGGTGTGTCAGACAGAATTTTATTTGAACATGTGTCTGTCTTTCGGAGAAATAATTGGGGAACGAAAATTGAAGGAATTGCAAACAGTTCCCAACTGCAGCCGACGTGTACATTTCACAATAGTGAGCAATGCTCACATTTCCAGCCCAGATTCCACTTGGGACTTCTCTCTCTGTGTTGTGCTTTTGCCGATTGTAACGGTACCTCCACGTGGCAATACGGTAATCTGATATTGCGCCGTATTTCTTATAAGACATGCACGTTGCCTTTTCAGATGCTATTCCGCAAGGGTGCACACATCATATAACTCAAGCCTATCGCGCCAGTGCCATTTATCAGAGAGCAGTGCCCAGTAACGGAGCGAAATGAAGCCGCTAGCGTCTGTTCTGGCGGCTCTGATGGTGACCCTGGTGCGTTGTGCCCCTCCACGGTGTGATCCCGGGGATCAAGCCCAAGGTAAGTCACTGTCTGCATGTCTCATTTAACACTGCACCCCGGGACCTGGTTCACTAACCACCGAGGCTGCTGCACCTTTCACACGCTACACCCCAGCCACAATGCTGGCTGCTTCTTTAACGTGAGAATATATATTATATATATAACCTGCAGCCCGCTACATCCACTGCTCTGAAACTGTGCTCTGTAATATCAGACATGTCCCGTCTCCACCAGGATATGAACCATATGTACTTGCTCCTTGAGCCTACTGTATGGTAATACAAAAAAAATTGCAACTACCAAACTTATGAGATACGCAAATTCTTTAAACTTTGCGCATTGGTCCTCAATATAACTTGTTTGAAAACATCTGCTGGGTCGTCTGTGTCTCGGTGGCGATTTTGTAAGGCTGAAACGCATAAGGGAACAAAATTAAAGAACATTTCATGTTGCCACCACGCCAACCCCACCGAATTGCCATTTATTTTTCGAAGGGGACATTGTCTGCATCCTGAAGTCACTGTGTCCGGAGGTTAGCTTTCAGTCCGCCTCCACATCTGCCTTGCACACGCTCAGGCGCATCTGTGCTGTGTCTGACCGAGAGAGACACACACACACACACGCATCTCTATCGTGACTGCTTTCAGCAGATGCTCATAGGCTGCTGAAGAAATTGGTTGCAGTCTCTCAGAGACCCCTGTCTGTCTGTCAACATTGAAGCCAGGACTGGTTCAGATACGCTCCCGAAACCAGAAGTGGTTTCAATTCCAGTGGGAAGGACTGAATTCCCTGCATTCTATCATTTCCAAAGTTTTACTTTGCTATTACTTTGGAACATTTAAATAGAGTCAACCATTATAGACAGCAAAGATGGCTTTTGTTAATTCTGAAGTAAAAATAGAAACGATTTCTGTTTTTGTTTCTGATTTACAGCATCCGTTGTTTTCAGGTTTTTTTTTATTTGTTACTTCTGAATTCCTTTTGTATAAACTAAAAGTACAATGCCATTTTGGATACATCTATATTCGTGTGTCGGATCCCTCATGGTTATCCTGTTTCGTTTTTCACCAAAACTGCTCTGGTCAAAGACAGAAAAAGTTTTTTTTTTCCCCGAAAGCCTGAAGACAAAGCGAAATCTGCAAATGACATTTTTGGCTCCAAACCAAAGGATTTCGGTTCTGCTTTGGTCCCTGAAGACAGTCAAAAAAATCTCAACAACTCAGCCTTTTGTTAGCTTGCCCCTCTGTGTCAGGCTCGAACAGAAGTCTCTGCTGCCACCTAGTGCCTTTATGGTAAATGGTTGAAATGTCGGGATTGAACACAAAACACATTAAAATATCGCACCGAATAAAAGAAAAACCAACATTGAATTGATCGGAAACAAAATAACGTAAAGGCTGAAAATACTCTGCAGGTCTAGCAGCAGCTATGGGAAAGGGACGCCTGAATTTTAACTGTGAAGTGGGATTGAGTTCAAAATATCATAAATCCAGTGTCCTCAGCCTCCGCATTTAATAGATGGAATTTTGCCCTTTCAAATTGTGTGAGGATTGGTATCATTCTGGTTTATAACCCCACACAGACTGGGTGGGTTCTGATGGTACTGACTGGAATAACTCCACAGAGGCCAGTATCCTATCATCAAGTCACCCTTTATTTACAATTGCATAGTGTATGATACCGACCCAGTCAGTACAGAGTTGAGAGTGATGCTGGAAAAGCATAGCAGGTCAGGCAGGATCCGAGGAGCAGGAAAATCGACGTTTCAGGCCGGAGTCCTTCATCAGGAATGGCTGGCTTTGTACTAACTGTCTCCAGTTAGCACAGAGCCAGCTCTCAGAGTGAACCAAACCCCTGACCCTCCTGTTAATATGTGTCAGCCAGGGCTCTCTGATTGAACCAGGTTAACAACCCAATCAGGGAACTCATATTCTATGAGGTCCACTTGGCTGACCTCACTCCAATCATTACATTCCTCCCTGAGTCCTGAGACGTAGGCCCATTCATTTTCCTGTAGCTTTTCCAGGGGTGTTTTTGTACCAGGTCCAGTTCCTGCAACACTGCCTCAGATGCTGGAAGGTGGTGGGTACTGGACCAGAGCCCACCTCTTGTGCCTGGAGCGTCTTGGAAGGAATTCATCTTTTTCTTCGGGCAGTAACAGCATCGAGGCTGTGACATCTATTACATCCATCTCGTCATCAGAAGTTTCTTTGACACTGGGAACAAGGGGAGAGCCCATGGGTTCTGAAAGCCTTGCCAAATGTTTTGAGGATCTGGGTATGTTTTGCTCTTGCCCCATTGACAAGGTTACAGCTTTCATGTGGTTTACGTACTTGTTCAGGACTATCTCTCCGACCCGAATTTTGTACGTCATAGCGTCTGACCTTGCGTCAACCATACCTTTCACCCATGCAAGGCCATTCCCGTGGTTTGGACACTAGATGTCATCCCCTGAAGTAGACTGTCTCTCTTGCACAGGGGAGCCTTGTGGCAGGCATTGGGGTTCCTGTTGTCGTTTCACCCTCCCTCCCAGGTCTGGGAAGCTTGGATTTAACTTGGTGTGCAGTCTGCTATCCATCAGCAACTCAACAGGAGCTGTCCTTGTAGTGGAATGAGAGGTGGTGCCATGGTCAAACAGGAACTGGGACATCTGGTATTGAGCTATAGGCTGTTTCTTTAAGCCTGCCTTCAAAGTTTGGACTGCACTTTCTACCATATCATTGGACGATGGATTGCATGGAGCCGCTTTTACATGTCAAATGCCATTTGATTTTCCCAAATACATGAATTCCCTGCTAGTAAATGATGGACCATTATCTGTGACCAACACCTCCGAGAACTTTTCAATCTATGTCCTTGTGTTTGCTAAATGAACTCTCGACATATCCAGCCACTTTGAGTGGGCATCCACAATGGCTAAAAACAAAGAGCCCATGAAAGGACCTGCATACTTGATAGGCATTCAAGTCCAGTATTTTCCCGGCCATTCCCAGAAATGTGGAGGAGCTGCTGGCTGTATTTTTTCTCCTTATTGGCACTCTGGGGACTGGCCCCCCAATGTGGCTATGTCAGTATCCAATCCAGGCCACCAGACATAACCTCTTGCCAAAATCTTCAATTTGGCAACCCCTGGATGACCCTGATGGAGTTCAGACAGTACCTGGCAAGTCATCTGTGCTCAGGAAAATTGCACTTGTACCCCGTAATAAAATGCTGTCCCCTATGGTTTAATTCTGCTTGTGATGGCTCTGTTGTTCCCCCCATCACCACCAGCTGTTTTAGGACGGGATCTTAATTTGTCTATAGCCTGATATTGTCAGCGGTGACTGGAACAGTGTCCAGAAGGTTTCAAACCAGAACAGACTCCTCTAGTGGTAGCATCCACCAGTGGGACACACTTCAAGGCATCTGCATTGGCTACTTAGCCTCCTGGATGATATTCCAACTTGTAATTGTACACGCTCAGAATAAAAGGCCACTGCTAATTCAACCTGAAACTATATATATCCTATTTAAGTAGTCCAAGCAGGGCTTTGTGTCCGTTACTTTCACAAATTGCCATCTGTAAAGGTATTCATAGAATCCCTACAATGTGGAAGTCCACCAAAGAGTAACTCATTCCCCTGTTACCCTACATTCACCCCTGTGTAGTGCACCTAACCCATACATCCCTGAACTCTATTGGCAATGTAGCATGGCAAATTTACCTAACCTGCACATCATTGTGATTGTGGGAGGAAACCAGAGCATTGGGAGGAAATCCACACAGACACGGGGAGAATTTGCAAACTGCACACAGGCTGGAATCGAACATGGATCCCTGGTGCTGTGAGGCAGCAGTGTTAACCACTGAGCCACCATGCTGTCCCATGATGGTGTCAAATTTGGCCTTACTCCAATTTAGAACTTTAACTTTTAGATTAGGTATCCTTTTCGACAACTATTCTAAAACTAATAGGATTATGATCACTGGCCCCAAAGTATTCCCCCACTGACAACTCTGTCACCCGTCCGGTCTTATTTTCCAAGAGAAGGGAAAACTTTGAGCAGGGATTAATAACATCAGTACAAACAGCCCAAAGGCCTCAATTCGTTCCTTGATGTGAATAAGAGCAAAACCCTTCAGCATGGTTTTCGGTAAACTGGCTGGTGTCTCAGCAGGTTGGATGACTCAGTAAATCCCTTCCCACACTCGGAACAGGTGGATGGCTTCTCCTCTGTGTGAACTCACTGGTGTACAAGTAGTTTAGATGAGGAAGTGAATCCCTTTCCACACACAGAACAGTGGAATGTTCTCTTCCCTGTGTGAACTCGCTGGTGTGCCAGCAGGTAGAACGATGACCGTCAAACCTTCCTTGTCTATTGGGGCATTCGGCAATAGCCAAAGTACGGCAGTATACGCTATCGGGCATTGCTGTCCATTGGGACCGGTGAACCAACACTACTCCGATACCAACAGGGAGACATTGCATGTCAGCACCAGATCTCACTTCAGATCACTGTGGGTCGACACCTTAGATGACAATAACTGTTTCTGCACCTCTCTACAGGCTACATCTTGGTGACGAGACCATTTTCAAGACTGACCCTTATCAATAGCAGGACAGAGGCCAGTCTATGTGTGAATTTTCCATAATAATTAACCATCCCCAAGGAAAGACCTAAGCTTCGGTATAGACTGGAAGCCGGAGCAACTTTGATTGCCTTCACTTTATCTTCCTATAGGTGTAACATGGTCTTGCCGACTCTGTAGCCCAAATAGGTCACTTGGAGTACCTGGAATACATATTTTTCTCTCCTAAGATGGACACCCACCTGAGAGAAACATTTAAGCACTAGGTCCAAATTCTTTAAATACTCCTTATTGGTCATCCTGTCATCCAGGTAAATGGTGACCTGGGCTCAACCTTGTAAAATGTTCTCCATCATACAGTGGAAAATAGCACAGTTTGATGATTCCCCAAATGACAGTTTAGTTTGTAGCGTACCTCTGGAAATCCTTATCTAACTGCAATTGCAAATACACATACCTCAGTCCAACTTTGTGAACAACAGCCCTCCTATCAGCTTTGTGTATAAATCCTCTCCGAGAGGATTTTTCAGCTGTATTTATTTAGCTGTGAAAAGCAGGTTTGACCATCTGTTTGAAATCCCCTCAAAAGTGAACCAGTCCATAAGGCTTCACAATCAGCCTGACTGGCCTGATGATTCCTTTGCATTCCAGCCTTGACTTCTGTATATAAGGCAAATGGTAATGGGCGAGCCTTGCAGAACGCTGGAATTGCTTCTTAGTCAACCTGTGAGGTGGCTCCTTTGATAGTCCCTCAAACTGAGCCATAGAAAATGGGGGAGATGCTAAACGAGTATTTTGCGTCAGTATTTACTGTGGAAAAGGATATGAAAGATATAGAATGTAGGGAAATAGATGGTGACACATTACAAAATGTCCATATTGCAGAGGAGGAAGTGCTGGATGTCTTGAAACGCATAAAGGTGGATAAACCCCCCAGGACCTGATCAGGTTGATTAGATTAGGTTCCCTACAGTGTGGAAACAGGCCCTTCAGCCCAACAAGTTCACACCGACCCTCTGAACAGTAACCCACCCAGACCCATTTTCCTCTGACTAATGCTTCTAACACTATGAGCAATTTAGCATGGCCAAACTACCTAACCTGCACATCTCTAGACTGTGGGAAGAAACGCAAGCAGACACAGGGAGAATGTGCAAACTCCACACAGACAGTTGCCTGAGGTAAGAATTGAACCCGGGTCTCTAGCGTTGTGAGGCTGCAGTGCTGACCACTGAGCCACAATGCCACTCCACAGCGCTGATCAGCTGGACCCTAGAACTCTGTGGAAATCTAGAAAAGTGAGTGCTGGGCCTCTTGCTGAGATATTTGTATCATCCATAGTCACAGATGAGGTGCTGGAAGACTGGAAGCTGGCTAATGTGGTGCCACTGTTTAAGAAAGGTGGTAAGGGCAAGCCAGTGAACTATAGACCAGTGAGCCTGATGTCGGTGGTTGGCAAGTTGTTGGAGGGAATCCTGAGGGATAGGATGTACATGTATTGGAAAGGCAAGGATTGATTAGCGATAGTCAACATGACTTTGTGCATGGGAAATCATGTCTCACAAACTTGATTCAGTTTTTTGAAGAAGTAACAAAGAAGATTGATGAGGGCCGAGCAGTAGATGTGATCTATATGGACTTCAGTAAGGCGTTTGACAAGGTTCCCCATCAGATACTGATTAGCAAGGTTATATCTCACAGAATACAGGGAGAACTAGCCATTTGGATACAGAACTGGCTCAAAGGTAGAAAACAGACGGTGGTGGTGGAGGGTTGTTTTTCAGACTGGAGGTCTGTGACCAGTGGAGTGCCACAAGGATCGGTGCTGGGCCCTCTACTTTTTGTCATTTACATAAATGATTTGGATGCAAGCATAAGAGGTACAGTTAGTAAGCAGATGAAACCAAAATTGGAGGTGTAGTGGACAGCGAAGAAGGTTATCTCAGATTACAACAGGATCTTGATCAGATGGGCCAATGGGCTGAGAGTGGCAGATGGAGTTTAATTCAGATAAATGCGAGGTGCTGCATTTTGGGAAAGCAAATCTTAGCAGGACTTAAAAACTTAATGGTAAGGTCCTAGGGAGAGTTGCTGAACAAAAAGACCTTGGAGTGCAGGTTCATAGCTCCTTGAAAGTGGAGTTGCCGGTAGATAGGATTGTGAAGAAGGCATTTGGTATGCTTTCCTTTATTAGTCAGAGTATTGAGTACAGAAGTTGGGAGGTCATGTTGCGGCTGTACAGGACATTGGTTAGGCCACTGTTGGAATATTGTGTGCAATTCTGGTCTCCTTCCTGTCGGAAAGATGTTGTGAAACTTGAAAGGGTTCAGAAAAGATTTACAAGGATGTTGCCAGGGTTGGAGGATTTGAGATTTAGGGAGAAGCTGAACAGGCTAGGGCTGTTTTCCCCAGAGCGTTGGAGGCTGAGGGGTGATCTTGTAGATGTTTACAAAATTATGAGGGGCATTGATAGGATAAATAGACAAAGCCTTTTCCCTGGGTCGAGGAGTCCAGAACTAGAGGACATAGGTTTAGGGTGAGAGGGGAAAGATAAAAAAGAGACCTAAGGGGCAACCTTTTCACACAGAAGGTGGTGCATGTTTGGAATGAGCTGTCAGAGGAAGTGATGGAGGCTGGTACAATTGCAACATTTAAAATGCATTCGGATAGATATATGAATAGGAAGCATTTGGAGGGATATGGGCCGGGTGCTGGCAGGTGGGACTAGATTGGGTTGGGATATCTAGTCAACATGGACGAGTTGGACCAATGGGTCTGTTTTCATGCTGTACATCTCTATGACTCTACTTAATTTAGGATTTCACTCAGGCAGCCATATTCTAATCAAAAAATATGGAGCAAATCAAGTTGAATTCTCTCAACCAATTTGACCCCAACAAGCTTGCACCTGAACCATTTATGACAATTGATGGTAAGTGAATTCATAAGAGATCAGAATCAAAGTTATACCCTTCGCCTATAGGGGTTCCCCGGTATAGGTTCTCAGTCTGGCCAAGGTCTTATGCAAACCTAAGGGTTGGAGTCAAAAGTGAAGTTTGATAAAAACTGGTTCCTCAATCAGTGATATAGCTGAGCCAATATTGACCTTCATTAGATGTGGGTAACCATTGATCCAGATGCTTATTTGGATCAGTTCTGATTTGGAAGTTGATGAGCCAATCAACTGTTCCAAACCAGCTGTAAGTGGATTTTCCAGGGTGTGTGCTTTCCTGGATACCTACCTATGAGTTGTCTCACTCAGTTCAGGCCTAGTGGGACTCTACTGCTATCTCGAGTCCTCTTACCAGCAGCAACTGCAGTGGCTTGCCGGCCAGGAGCCTGAAGAGCACGCTAAATTTTTGGCTTTGTTTTGGGGTTTTGCTGTGGGCTGACCTCGCGTCCCCTCTGTTCAGCATATGTCCTGAGTGAGGCTATGCTTTTGCCCAAGCTCAGTAGGCCTGGTGATGGTATCCACTTCTATCGGAATACCCTGCAACAAATATGCTCCACTTTCCACATTTTCCAATGATAAAGTTAGTTGGAGTGCTTGTTTGAAGTCCAGCTGGGCTTCAGCTATTTTGGACTTTTGCATGGTTATTTATGTCATTAATCCCACTAACGGAATGGTCTTTCAGCACCTCACTAAAATTACATGCCTCTGCCTGTTGTCTTAACCTAATAAAATGTCCCAATATGGATTCCCCTGGTTCTTGAAATGCCAAGTAAAACCAATAGCATCTCAGAATTAGAGGAAGCTTGGGATTGGAACATTTGTTAACCAAATCCATCAACTCTTGAAAGGTTTTAGTATCTGGTGCCTCAGGGAAAATTAGGGTCCTAATAACCAACAAAGCTGTCAGAAGAACTGACTTGTTGTTTTTTTTTGTCTACCCCGATAAAATTTGCCTGGAGAAAGTAAAGCATTCTTTCTGCATACTGGGCCCAGTCTTCAATGGCAGGATTGAATGAGTCAAGCTTCCCAAATAAGGGCATGATGCCTGAAATGCTTAACCCAACTCAAAGATGACTGTTGCAAGCGAATTGCTTCAGGGGCATGTTTCTCTCTTGTCACCACTGAAGTAATTCCACAAAGACCGATATCCCATTACCAAATCACCCTTTATTTACACATGCATTGTATATGAACTGACCCCGCTGGGTCACAGCCAGTTCCTGGAATGACCAGAATTCCTGACGCTCCTGTTTATATCTGTCAGCCAGGACTCCCAGATTAAAACCCCCAATCAGGGAATGGATATCCAATGAGGTCTGCCTGGCTGATTTCATTCCAAAACCACACAAGTTCAACCAGACACTCTGCAGCTTTGGGAGGGTGACAGCTTCACCAGAGAGCAAGGCGCAACCTCTGCTGGATGGCAATCAGGAGGGCACCACCATCTTGGTATGCCCATTGGAGATGCATGAACCATTTGGTGGAGATTAGAGTGGCTGCACTGCCAGGCCAAGCTGTGAAGCAGAAAGATCCCCCAAAGAGAGATTTATGGCCTCGCACTGACCAATCTTACTCAAGTGTGTGTGGGAGGGGTTGTCTGGGTAAGAGCAGCAAACCTTGTGAATATCGTTTGCCCAGTAGCCCATAGCTACCTGTCAGCCCTGGGCCCTGAGTGAACAATCACAGCAGAATCTGCAACACGCTTACAATTAGGGAATTAATTATTCGAACTTGCCCCAGGCAGCCTGTGCTGATGAGGGCCTACCACCAGGAAGAGCATCCAGAGGCATGATCACGTCAAACCATGAACCCAGACCTGAATTTTCACCCAATTCAATCCTTACTGCCAACACGATGGAATCAGGAGATTCTGCCCAGCAGGAGCAAGCTCAGAACAGTGTAGAAAGTTCCCTTCATGGTAATAGCTGAGATGCACCATGACATTGAGCAGCTGGAGTCCTCAACTGTTCAGAGAATCATCAACCACACACATGGGGATAACAAGGCAGCATCAGATAATCCCTTGTCATCCAGGAGGGTTTGTGACACTCTGCAAACATTGTATACAGAATATCTGTAGCCAGGTAGGTCCGTAGTAACTCAAACTCTATTCTGTATCTAAGGTAGAATTGCCATTCTGAGCACAGTTGAAGGTAATTGATCAGGTAACACGGACCTCAATGTAATTCCTGGAGGATGGCCTTTTGTGATACTGTCACTTTATTTGGCATTTATGTGCAGCATCTCACAGTAGCTGCTCAATTCCTATGTTCTGCACCAGTCACATACACACAGATGTTTGAACCTGCAGCAAATGGAATGGGAGGCACCTTGGAGACATGGCCGACTCACAGGAGCTTCCTGTCAGGAGATCTCCCAGTGATGGCAGAGAGCAATATAACAAGAACCACATCAACACAATGGTCTTAAAGATTGTGTTGCATGAAATAGGATTCAGAGGCCAGGCTGGTTCTGGGACTGTTCTTCCATATGCACTTGTCAAAGTGGTAAGAGTCTACTTCACTCTGCCCAACATGGTATTGTAGTGAATACAGGAGGGATAGGAAAAGGAAGCTACAGAGCAATGATCACCTTCCAATGAAAAGGAGGAAGAGGAGGTGGAGAATGAAAAGCACAGTGTGGGCAGACCATTCTAATTCAGCTTTTTATCTATTGGGGATATTACAGTGAAGAGAGGAAGACTAACATTCTTCATTAACTATTTCACAAGTTAACCAACATTTCCTTAGTTTCACGCATCCTAGTAAATCCCTTGTGCAACTATAGTTTTCCTCTACCTGTCTTATCACGCTTCATGTAATGCTATGCCTGTCACTTAAACAGATCTGGATCAAGGCTGTTTTTTCCCCTGCTACAACAGATGGAATATGCAAGGCAGATATCCTCTGGGTTTCAAGCATGTGAGAGCACAATAAACACTAACCCAGCTGTAACTACACTCAACCATCAGGGAAAGAGACAGCGCGTAGCCCATTGTCTGAGTGGAGTAGAAGTAGCATTTCCGTAACCCTTTCCCCACTCTCCTTCTCCTGGCTCACCTTCAACTCACTGCTATTTGAGAACACTTTGGTATGCATCACTGTGTCATTCAGCTACCAAAGCAAGGCTTTGTTTGATCTTGTGTAAATTGGCAGTCAGACTGTGCAGGCTGTTAGTGTGGGCCAGTTCATATTCAGTGTCCTGCTGTGTTTAACCTTCTATGAGACTGGCCTTTCTTCAAAGGAGTTGGCAATCAGTGCAAATGCCTGGGATATCATTACACTCTGAGATGGACCTCTCCATTTTTTGTATAGGGATATGCACTGTTTCTAAAAATTCTGAAGCAGTAAGCACATTTCCCATTACCATTACACAAGTATCTCTTTACTGTAGGAGCCCTGAGGCTTAGCATCTGAGTCCAGATAAATAAAGCTTGAACTGTCTTGCATCTCTAACGAGGACTCTCTTTTGTAATGATTGCGAGGATCTAGACTTGCTTGTGTGCTTGACACTATGTTACAAGTTGACAAAAGTAAATGCTATTGTGCTCAATAGGATGAGTAGCCAATGACATTATGGCTTGTCAAGACAGAAAAGAACAGCTTTGATCAAATTTGACGAGATTTTGACAATTATTTTAATCTGAGAACAAATAAACTTCTTGAAGAGCAAGGTTTATTTGAAGAGATCAGCACTCAGAGGGAACAGTAAATAAGTTGATTAATGAACTCTATACCTTATTGGAAACAACAACAATGGAGGTTTGAAACCAGAATTCATAATAGACAGAATTTTTGTTGGAGTTACTGATGAGCTTTTGTCAGATTTATTACACTGTAAAGAAGATTTGATTCTGGAGAGAGCAATTCAGATTACAATGGAAGCAGAGAGCAGGAAGAATCCCAATGAGAGAGGGAGAAGAATAACCTTATTACAGGGGAGCAACAGAATCCGAGCAGGTTATAAAATGCAAAAAGACAAATGTGACAAGCTAATGCATATGATAAACCAACATAAAGAATAAAGCAGATTGCAGATACTAAAAGTCAATCCAGCATTATAGAACAAAAAAGCCTGGCACGCCAAAAAAATGATATCGAGCTGTTATAAAATAGGTATATCTGTAGAATTGTATGTCACTTCCAGAAAGTATGGAGAAGTAGGAAAAAATTACTGAGCAGAAAAAGCCAAATGTCCCTTCATAAAAAAAAAGGCAATACAGTACAACAAAGAACATTAGAAAAGATATCTAATACATTCTTCAGGGAGATTAGTGATCCAACCAACTCGAGTATGACAGAACCTGGTTGTGTTAGTGGGCAGCTCAGTAAGTTTAAGATTGATTCAGGAATGAGTGCTCCTCTCTTATTAGATTGGTTTCCATAAGAGTACAGCCAGCAGATATCAGGGTCTTGTAGTGTGGTAACAGTATCGCTTCCTCTGAACCAGCAAATTCAGGTGCAAGTCCCAACTTTTCTAGAGGTGTTTTCATACCATTGCCAAGCAGGTTGATTAAAAATAACTTTGAAGCAGTGGCAGTGTCCCTACTTCTGAATAAGGACGTCCTGGTCAAGTCTTGCCTGCTGCAGAGGTGTGTCATAACATTTCTGAACAGGTTGATTAGAAATATCAATAACCAGAAATTATCTGTTGCCAAGACCAAACTACATGGGTCTGGAGGACCAGCTAGCAAGGTTTCTTCTTGATATTCACTCATGGGACAAGGGTGTTGCTGGCTAGGCCAGTGATTTTTTGCCCATCCCGAGATGCCCATTGAGAGAGTGGTGGTGAACTGCTTGAAAGACATAATGCAAACAATTCTACATTACACAGAGTGTAAAATGGTAAAGAATGTACAAATAATTAATCATTAAGAAGCTTCAGTTGAGCACATCTTAACCTCAACCTGCTTGAAGTTGGACAAGGCATTTGACTAGTTACAGTGGGCAGTGAACATATCAAGAGAGAACAAATGATGTCAAGTTTATCTAAAACAAGCAGAGTACAACTGTCCAACGAACAGTTTATAAATATCCAGTCAAACCGGTAACATTAGGTAGTACAATACCTAGGAGAAAGTGAGGACTGCAGATGCTGGAGATCAGAGCTGAAAAATGTGTTGCTGGAAAAGTGCTGCAGATCAGGCAGCATCCGAGAAACAGGAGAATCGACGTTTCAGGCATAAGCCTTCTTCATGCTTTTCCAGCAGCACATTTTTCAGCTACATTACCTAGACCCATGTTGGAATTCCTATCCACTTGAGAGAGATGAAGACTAAATAAAAACTGAAAGAACTGCGGGTGCTGGAAATGAAAAGCAAAAACAGAAGCTGCTGGAAAAGCTCAGCAGCTGAAAACGAAGGAAGGGTCTCCAGACCTGAAACGTTAACTTTGACCTGCTGAACTTTTCCACTTCTGTTTTTGTTTGCGACAGGAATGAAGGTTTTGTTCCAGGAAGCAACAGAGAGTAGTAGGAAATCTCTGTGAAAATGTAATCCTTTGAGTCAGTGGTTCACAGATATTCAGATTGAGCTAATCCTCTGAATCCAAAACCCACATTAGGAAATCTTATCTCCTCTGCCTGAATGTAGGTGACCATCCCCTCTGGACGGTAGAGCAGCCTGCAGTGGAGGACAGTCTAGTATAATTGGTGTTGATCCTGCCCTGGTCTTACTGAAGTTGTGGCAGTGACTCCCTGAACTTAATTCATGGTGATGGCTGGGAGCAAGGAAAGAACGCTGGAGGTGACTGAGAATCTGGACAGGTGAAGTGCTTTATAAGAAGTTGGCAGCTGCTTATCAAGACTTGAAAACTCTCTTATGAGGGAAGTAGTTGAGCAGGAGCTTCACACTCAGCTGTGCCTGGAGCTCTTCAGTTTCACCGCTCAACACATTCCTAGTTCATTGAATTTCTTGTTGTTTGTCTTTAAAGTATAGTTATGTGAACTGACGAGTAGACAAAGACGGTCAAACCTACCTCGCATCGAATCATCATGACTAGACTCTTACACAAAAATGATTGCCCATGGAATTACTTATTGGGACAACACAGGGTAAACCTTCCTGCTTATTTTAACCCAGCAACACAGAAAAGATTTATCCTGTACAATAATCTGTGTAAATTCAAGAACTATTTAAAGTAAAAATTAACAACTTTATTTCTTAAAGTGTAACAGTGAATAATTAACTAACAACTATTTACAACTCCTTCCTCTAACCTATCTTTTACCTTCCCTTCTATTATACTAGTCCAATAAAACTCCCGATTTAGATTTACAAAACAAAACTTCTTATCTCAAAACCAGGCAGCTTTCGGTTCTTCTCTGTATTCCTGTCTTCATTTCTTCTTCTTAGGAATTCTGCTTCATAGGTTACTGATCGATAAAGGTACCTTTAAGAGAGCTATTCTCTGGGCACTTGCAGATGCTGGGGTTTGGCAGTTGTCCTCCCAACTGTTCAAATTTTCCCAGTCTTATACCCCCAAAGCATCGGATTGTATCATTCTTGTTTCCAGGCAACGAGGCTACCCTAGCTACCCCAGTAGCTGGATCACATATTGCATTGTGTCTTATTGAGGACACTTGGTACTGTCACTACTAGCTTTTAACTCTCTTAAAGGTACACCCACATCTTCACAACATTTATCGAATGATGGAGTACTTTTTAATCATGTCAGTGCTTCTATTTTATAACTGGCAGTAGTCAGCTCTTTAAATTAAATACTTTTAAATGGACATCAGGGCCTTATTTTTACTGTATTAAAATCATTTCCAGATATGACGACCCTGCTATGTTATTGGAAGGTGATTGTTTATGCACCAACTAATGTTTGGAGTAAACAATATTCCCAACCTGAGCTGAAATTAACATTTTCCCCTGAATTCAATGAAATGAACAAGCATGCCCCCGGGCAATATTTTCCCTTATCTTCTCTTAGGATTTATGCCTTTAAGAGAAAGGTTACACATTGGAGATGGAATCCTGCCTGCAATTGAAAAGTCTTAAAATGTCACTTCTGCAGAAAGGAATACACAGGCAAAGAATTATATTTCAAGGAGTTGTTTTTGGCAGAGAGGTGAGATCAAACAAAGGATATAGCATTTTTAAAAAGGCTGAGGTTCTTTTCAGTCTCTCAAGAAGTGACAAGAAAATCCAAAGTGACAACACTGTTTGGAAAAAATAACCACAAAACAGAGAACTGGAAGTATAATTGCAATGTTCACTCTTACTGATAGTTCAAATTCTTATGCTCAAGGACATCCTAAACACACTAAACTGTACATTTATGCCTTTCCCTATAATGAAGATCCCCCTTTGTAATTGTGTGTGTACATGCAGGTGTGTGTATGCGCGTGTGTGCGTGTGTGTGTTTGATGTTATGTCTTTAGTAGTTTTCACAGGCTTAGCCAATCCAAACGTATGAACTAGCAGCTGGCTTAGGCTACTTGACACTGCAAGCTTTCTGTACCATTCAGTAAGGTCATTGCTGATCTGATTATCCCACATTCCTGTGTTCTCATGATAACTTTTCACCCACTCATTTATCAAGAATCTGACTTGTCTGCCTTAAAAATATTCAAAACTCTGCTTCTGTCACCTACTGGTGTTAAGATTTCAAATATTCACAACTGTCTCACAATCGTTAATACTTGGTGAGGGGGGGGTTTGGGGGGGCGTTAGTGGGTTTCAGTTCACTGGGCACTGGCACCAGCTTTGGACTTGAACCATGCTGGGACCATTGTCCTGGAGAATTTAATGAGTAGGGCTATGCAGAGAACTTTAAACTAATTAGCATTGCACTGGTGTAGGGGTCAGTGGATACATAGGTTTATAAAGCAAACTGATCTGGCAGCATTGTTTTTGATTATGTTATCCAAGCTGGGACATGAGGGGACAGTGTGTACAAACATGCATGACACTGGTGATCCACAACCTGAGCACTGTATGTAATAGGAAGGACATAACTGCTTTGGTGAGGGTACAGAGAAGATTTACTAGAATGTTGCCAGAGCTGGAGAATTGTAGTTACGGGGAGAAATTGGGGAGCTTGGGATTGTTTTCCTTGGAACAGAGAAGGCTAAGGGGTGACATGATTGAGGTGCACAACATTGTGAGGGATAGAGATGGAGAGGACAGGAGAGTTCAGAAACGAGGGGTCATGGATTCAAGGTGAATGGAAGAAGAATTAGAGAGGACTTGAAGAAACAGAGGGTGGTGAGTGTGGGAAATTCGCTATCTGCATTGGTGGTGGAGGCAGAGACTCTAAACTCTCTCAAAAGGTTCCTGGATCTCCACTGTAAGTACAATAAGTTGCTTGGCTATGGGCTGTGTTCAGGAAGATGGGATTAGTAAGTGCATTTGGGGGTCTTTGGGTTAGCATAGACAAGATGGACCAAATGGCCCTTTCCTGTGCTGTATCATTTCCATAGTTTCTAACATTTAAAATAAATCAGCAAAGAAAAAATGAAAGGTGGTAAAAAGAGAACATTAAGGGATCTTAAATACGCATAACATTTGGAGCAAAATAAATGAATTATTGTCACAAACAGCGCTTAATGGCTGTGGTCTTATCTTCATCGTGTAGACATGGTTACAAAGGAGATCAAAGCTGAGAACTAAATGTTCCGAGTATGCGACAGGCATGGGAGAAAGGTAGCGAAGGGTCTTTGTTCATCAGAGATAGATTACGTTTGACAGCAAGAAATTATCTTGAGTTGGATGATGTCGAATTGAAATGATAGGAGGCAAGATATAATGGAGAATCAGGCTGTCACTGATGGGAATAGTCTACACCACTCCTAACAGCAGATGTTCTGTAGGACAGAAAATAAAACAGGAGATTATGAGGGCATGCAAAAAAAGTCGGTACATTATTTTTGACTTTAATCTTCATGCTGATTGGGAAAATCCAATTGACAAAGGTAGCAACAGAAAAAAAAAGCATAGAGCTTTTTTGGCACAGTTTGTTGGAATTATATAATGAGAATTCAAGAAAAAATTCAGCTATTTTGGAAATGGCAATGTGCAATGACGTAGGTATAAAAAGTAATCTGAGAGTCGGCTGAAATGGACTGGGTAAGGAGATTAGCGAAAACCATAGTTGAGGAATAATGGCAGATGTTTAAGAAGAGGCCACTGGATCCAAAACATTAACTCTGCTTTCTCTCTACAGATGCTGCCAGACCTGCTGAATTTTTCCAACAATTTCTGATTTTGTTTCTGAACTGGATGAATAATTTAGATCAGTCTTCGTGTAGAGGACATTAATAATTTCAAAATCTGAATAATTAGAGGGCTAACCATACATGCACCATCCTCTGCATGATAAAATTACCTCTTAGATCCTTTTCAAATCTTTCCCCTCTCAACTTAAACTTATGCTCTCTAGTTTTGGACTTCTCACCCTAGGAAAAAGACTTTGACTATTCGCCCTATCCATGCCCCTGATGATTTTATTAAACTCGAGAAGGACACCTTTCAGTCTCTGATGCTCCAAGGAGAAATATCTCAGTCTGTTCAACCTCTCCCTATAACTCAAACCCTCCAGTCCCAGAAACATCTTTGCAAATCTTTTCTGCACTCTCTCAAGTATAACAACATCTTTCTTATAGAAAGGTGACCAGAATTGTATGCAGTATTTAAAAAGCGGCCTCAACAATGTCTGTACAGCCACAACATGACATACCAATTCTTATATTCAATGTTCTGACCAATGAAGACAAGTGTGCCAAACACTTTCTTCTCCACCATGAGTACCTGCAATTCCACTTTCAAGAAACTATGCACCTGCATTCCTAGAAATCTTCAATCAGCAACTAGGGCCCCACCATTAACTGTGTAAATCTTGCCCTGGTTTGCCTTATCAAAATATAATGCCTTGCCTTTATCTAAATTAAACTTCATTTGCCGTTCTTCTGCCCATTGGCCCATCTGAACAAGAGGTAATCTTCTTTACCATCTCCTATATCACCTTATTTGGTGTCATCTGTAAATTGATGAACCAGCTTTCTTGTATTCACATATGAATCATTTACATAAATGACGAAAAGCAGTGGACCCATCACCAATCCTTGTGGCACGCCACTAGTCTCAGGCCTCAAGTCCAAACAACAACCTTCTACCACCACCAGTTGTCTCCTACATTCAAGACAATTTTGCATCCAATTGGCTAGTTCCCTCTGGATCCCATGTGATCTAATGTTACTAACCTTACATGCAAAACCTTGTCATTTGCTGAAGTCCATATACACAACTACTGCTCTGCCATTCATCAGTCTACTTTGTCTCTTCAAAAAACCCAGACAAATTAATGAGACATGATTTCCCATGCACCAAACCATGTTGAGGATCCCTATCCACAATCAGTCCTTGCCTTTCCAAATGCATGTAAATCCTGCCTTCTAACAACTTACCCACCACTGACATAAGGTTCACTGGTCTACAGTTTACTGGCTTTTCCTTATAGCCTTTCTTAAATAATGGCACTACATTAGCCAACCTTCAGGCTTCTGACACATCACCTGTGGCTGTTGATGATACAAATAACTCAAGGGGCCCAAGAATCTCTTCCCCACCTTATTACATGTGGAAAACACATGATCAGGTCCCAGGGGTTTATCAACCTGTATATGGAGGTGGATACAATTGCAACATTTAAAAGACATTTGGATGGACATATAAATAGGAAGGGTTTAGAGCGACATGGTTCATACTCTGGCAAATGAGATTATGTCAGGTTGGGATGTCTGGTCAGCACGGATAAGATTAATGGAAGGTCTGCTTCCGTGCTGTATGACTCTATGACTCTATGACACTATAAAGACTGGTGTTTGGAGTGGTAAGAAAGAATGAACACAATAATTATTAAGAGAGTAAAGGTAATAGGGATTCTAATGGGGCTGGAGGCTAATAACTCTGCTGGAACTTTTGGGTTGCATCACAGCATTTTAAAGTATAGCAAGTGCACTGGTTGTATTCTTCCAAGTATCTTTATATTCGGAAAAAGTCCCAGAGGATTGGAAAAGTGGCAAAGCAACACCCCTTGTTCA
Source organism: Hemiscyllium ocellatum (assembly GCF_020745735.1). NCBI lineage: Eukaryota > Metazoa > Chordata > Chondrichthyes > Orectolobiformes > Hemiscylliidae > Hemiscyllium > Hemiscyllium ocellatum. Next base: position 153,453,258 of record NC_083401.1, on the reverse strand, counting down.
AACATGCAAAGAAATAAAAATCAAGCCAATTAGCTTAACATCTGTCATTCAGAAATGCTACAGTCAATTATAAAGGATTAAATAGCTGCACATTTACAATTATTTAACCAAGTTAAGTACAGTCAGCATGATGTCTTGAAGGGGAGATCATGCCTATCAATTACAGCACTTTATGGAGGCAACAGGCAGGATAGTTTGAAAGGAACCAAAGGTTGCATGATAATTTATCACATATAAGGCTACTTATTAAGATAAGATCCCATGGTGTTAGGGGTACTATATTAAAATGGATAGAGAGTTTGCTAACTAATATAAACAGGGAGGTGGGAAAACGGGGGCATCTTCAGGATGACAACCTGTAACTAGTGCAGTTCTACAGAAATCTGTGTTGAGGCCACAATTATGTATAATGTATCTTAATGACGTTAATGAGTGAAATGAATGTACTATCAAAAATTTTGTATATGACACAAAATGAAATGGGAAGTCAACTCATGAGTATGGCACAAAGAGTTTCCAGAGGGATATAAACAAGTTAAGTATGTGGGAAAGAAAACCTGGCAGATGGCACATAACATGGGAAAATGTGAGGTTATACAATTTGCAAGAAAAATTCAAGAGCTGAATAATCTTCAAAGATAAAAAGAATGCACAAAGCTGCAGCACAGAGGGATTTGTAGTTCTAGCTTATGAATCACAGGTTCAGCAAGTAATAGCAAAGGTTTTTATTTCAAAGGGAATGGAATTTAAACATAGTGCAGTTCTTTCTAAAACTATAAAATGTGCCAGTCGGACTATAGCAGGAATACTGCAAATGGTTTTGGTCCCCTTATCTAAAGAAAGAGACTTTGGCATTGGAGGCAGCCCAGACTAGTTCCAGATATGGGGGACTATCTTGTGAGGAGAGGTTGAGTAGATTTGGTCTGTATTTGTTAGAATATAAAAGAATGAGAGGTGACCTTGTTGAAACATGTAGGATTCATTGGATGCTTGACAGGATAGATGGAGAGAGATCATTTCCCTTGGTGGGACAGTCTAGGGCAACAGGTCATAAGATCAGGGTAAAGGGCTGGTCATTTAAGAAAAGAATAAGGAAGAATTGTTTCCTGTCAGAGAATATTAAATCCATGGATTTTTTTTATCACAGAGTGTTGTCGAGCCAGGGTCATTAATGTATTCAAGACTAAGATAAACAGATTTTTAATCAGTAAAGGAATGAAGGGAAGTGGAGGTGAGGATTATCAGATCAAGCATGATCTTGTTGAATGACTGAACAGAATTGATGGGCTGAATTAACTACTTTTCCTCCTACATCTTATGGCCTCTGGGAGACTAAATTGTTCCCTTATCCTAAGGCAACCTCTTGTTTTAATGCAGTAAAACCTAATTCTAGATTGTCCCACAAAGGAAACATCTTTTCCACATCCAGCCTCTCAAGTTTCTTCAGGATCTTATATATTTCAATCAAGTTTCTTCTGACCTGTCTAAACTCCAGCCTATTTACCTTTCCTCATATGACAACCTATCCATTCTGGGTATGTCCTACCTGCATTGGCATATCAAGTATATCTTTTTCTTTGGTTTTATGCTTTAAAAAATTAATATATTCTGTAGATCTCCTGAGCCAAGTTTTTCTCCTCTCAGCATTGATCTGTTTTGCTTCTCGATCTCTGCATCTCTCACCACCTGAATGGCTTTCTCTGGATTCAGGTCTTCTTTAGACTGGAATAAATCTGACAACCATTCATCAGTAATACCTACAACAATCTAGTCTCTCATGGATTCTGACATTCATGCACCATAATCACACCTCTCTATTGGCCTATAGAGTTCTTTAATAGCATAGTTCATGGATTTATCTGGATGCAGTGTTCTTCTCTTAAATCTTGCTCTTTCAGAAATATTACCAGTTCTGTGGTTGAAAAATAACTAAAGGGTTTTGAAAAATAACTAAAAATTGTCTAATGTTTAATGTAACACCTTGGCATTCAATAATATCATCTGACGTACACCCAATTTTGTACAGAAGCGCATTTGCTTTTTCAACTTTTGACCTGGTGTCCACTTCAGAGTTTTACATGGTCTATCTGTGAAAGTTAAAATTCATGGAAACCATTTCTGATGCCATACCTTCATATGTTTATTTAGTATGAGCATGCAATCCTACAAATTAGTCAAAGGAGTTAGCATTTCAGCCCCCGAAGTCTGCTCCATCATTTTATAAGATCATGACTGATCTTATTGTAACCCCCAAATCTGTGTTCCCATATACCCTGGTGAATGGATAATTGTTATTCTGCTGGTTTTAAAAGCAATTATTCCACACTTTGCTGCTGGGCTCAAGGGATTCCCTTTGCTTTGTGGTTGTAGTGGAGGGTTTCCTGTCCTTCACGGCTGTATTGAAAGTTTTCCCACACTACAAATTTGCACTATGACTCCCCCTGTGCTCCCTCTGTCTCTGCTTCCTGAAAACATTTCCAAATTGGAACCGAATCACATTCTTTCATTAAATTACTCAACTTCTATCTGCTTTAACCAGCTTGGTGCTTTTCTTGGTTTTCTGTTGTTGGAATATATAAATTTTCTCTTGTGACCAACTTAGCTTAACTTTTCCAACTCTACATCATGGCAACTTTGTGTCACTACAATGATACCCAATCAGTGATGCAACTTGCAGATTTTTAAATTTCTGCCGTTTCTACCTGCATTGTACTGAATTTCCCATTTCCACCAAGGGATTTTTTTTATCTTTAACACATGCAGTCCTTGAAATCAGGTAATGTCACTGGCTTAATATGGGTTCAAAATTGGTCCCAAGGACCACTGTCACACAGAGTCATAGAGCCATAGAGATGTATAGCATGGAAACAAACCCTTTGGTCCAACCCGTCCATGCCGACCAGACATCCCAACCCAACCTAGTCCCACCTGCCAGCACCCGGCCCATATCTCTCCAAACCCTGCCTATTCACATATCCATCCAAATGCTTCTTAAATGTTGCAATTGTACCAGCCTCCACCACATCCTCTGGCAGCTCATTCCATACACGTACCACCCTCTGCGTGAAAAAGTTGCCCCTTAGGTCTCTTTTATATCTTTCCCTCTTACCCTAAACAGCCTAGACCCTTGCCTTAGCGAGAGCAATTATTTCTATTCCTGTATGTCTTCAAGAGGTTGGAAATACTTCCTGCACAATTCTTTGAAGTATGCTTCTGTGTAGACTGTTGCCATGAGTAATCAGCAGAATCTGTTTTACTTGAAGTTTTCTGGGTCACCAATATATCTTTCCCTGTTTTTTCCCTTGAAAGCCTGAAGTCTAATTTCCCTAAGTTAGCAGTATTTAGAAACAATGCTAGTCAATGTGGCTCACTATGTTGTGACCACATTATTTCTCATGCGCAATGCTACTCAGCATGTGTGTGTGTGGATTCCTTCAAGACTGAAGTGGTCTAGTCTTGATCAGGATAGCCACCATTCTAGTCTAACTCAAAGAGTCATGCTGCATAAACGAATGAAGTTTATCACATTCCTGCATCTGTGTACAACTTGTATGACTCTGACCCACATTATTGTAGAGACCATTAAAAAGCACAGCAGACCCAGCTTCTTCTTTCCTCATGACACCTTGAAGTAGTAGAACCTGCTACACTCGATAAACCCTTTCAGACCCATGAATAACAATGCACAGCTCACCATATAACAATCTAACATGTTCTTGGATGACTCACTGAGGTGTAGATACATGTGCTGGCGTAAGGTGTGCATTAACATGTGAAAGTGCTACTCTCAGAGTTTTCTGACAACATCCTAGCCTCTTCTGACCTCAGTTTTTCTGTCAACATTGAAGGACCTGTGGGAGATAAAAGATATGAACTAGAATTGAAACAGGGAAAACTTTTAGATTGTAAAATTGTCAGGCTTGGGTATTTCAGTTAGTATCGAGACTTCAACAAAAGTAGCTGCTGTACGCTAAGTTGCAGAATGATGTGTAACTCTGCCACTCTTGTGAAAGAAACACTCTGTGTTCTATAAACAAATACCAGGAGATGCAGAAAATCCTTCATGAAATTAAACTTTAATCTTACAAAATCAAAGCAATGGGAGCCAGCAAAATGTCTTCCCTGGCTCCCCACAATTTTTTAGTTTGCCTCCAGTTTATGCAATTTGTTGGTCCCGCGCTTATCAGATAACATTAGCAGAGCCAATCATGATGGCTTGCTTTATCTTTCTAAACTAATAATTGTCTGCCATACTGGTTCCTTCCATCACATTTAACCTATCACATTACAGCACCATCATCTTCAGCATTAGCTCATCTTCCGGTGATTTAGCTAACCTATCACAATGCACTACCAATATCTTTTACTGGAGCCCTGTAACATGATCCCGGGCATACATTGCAACGCTAACTAACTACATCACTGCCATAATGACTTCCATATCACCAAGTATGTGAGTACTCCCAGTATGTCCATTATCGGTGCTGATGGACTTTGCCAATTGTAAGACTATAAGACATAGGAGTAAAAGTAAGGCCATTTGGCCTATTGAGTCCACTCACCCGCACTCACCCCGTATTCTTTAATTCCTTGCGAGATTAAGAATTTATCAATCTCTGCCTTGTACCAATCTCCAAGGCTTCATCTGCACTGGAGATGCATCTCCCTCTGCTCTTAATTCTTCTACTGATCGGGTCAGGACATCATGCCCAAATTCCGTGCTTGGTTGGAATCATGGATGTAAGTGCTGTGGCTGAGTTAAATAACCACTGTAAAGTCCGCTTGCAACAAATGGGTCCTTGAGCCACTGCTATGGATATAAATTCCATTGCGTCAGTCTACTTGACTGCAGTTGAAAACATTAGTCTATTACTTGTCAGTAACTTGGTTTAGCATGAAGGACAGAAATCAGCATCAGATTTGGTAATGATATATTTTCTTTCTGCTCCACACAAATGCAGAATAGAAATCCTCGTTCACCGTAAAACACAGGGTGACTGACAAGTGAATTGTTCATTGTTACAACAACCTACTGCTGTTGATTTAAAACCGTATTTTGCACATGGAATGGTCAGGAGTGTAACACTCATAATTTAAACCCCATTTTTCACATAAGTTAGAAATTATAAAATCATTTCAAAAGAACCAATTGAGAATTTGACACTAGCACAAACCATGGAATTAGTAAATGTTTTCAGTTGGGTAGGTTTGAATTCAGGGAGGTACATTATTTTGAACACTGCCATGCAATGGGTAGTTTAGATTGTTTAATAATAATGGCTTTCATTCCAAATGAGGAGGGAAAATCTTTAGCGAAGATTAAAGGGTGGCATGGTGGCTCAGCAGTTAGCACTGCTGCCTCACAGCACCAGGGTCCCAGGTTTGATTCTGGCCACGGGTGACGTTTGTGTGGAGTTTGCACATTCTCCCTGTGTCTGCGTGGGTTCCCTTTGGGTGCTCTGGTTTCTTCCCACAGTCCAAAGATGTGCAGGTCAGGTGAATTGGCCATGCTAAATTGCCTGTAGTGTTAGGTGCATTAGTCAGAGGGAAATGGGACTGGGTGGGTTACTCTTTGGAGGGTTGGTGTGGACTTGTTGGGCTGAAAGACCTGTTTCCACACTGTAGGGAATCTCATCTCATTAATGGTGAACAGTCAGTCGATGTTTTCTGAAAAAAAAATTTTCTTCGTGATGGTTAACATTGACGACTGAAGTGAACTGCAAACAGTAGGTTTCTCTTTGTCAAGGAAATATCTAGCTACATTCTTTAATTTTGTGCTATATCTTAATCAATAGCATCTGCTAAACACTGTCATATCTGATAAACATTTCATCTCAGATTAGGAACAACAAGTCAATAACCTGCTTCTTTCAACCTTCTAGTATTGGGCTCAGCTGTTTCTACAGACAGCCCCATCCCTTCAAGCCAAAAGCATATCAGTTAGTGCACATCAGAACAGTGAGTAATTTTCCCTGTTTGTGTATTTCTGGAACAGTATCTAGGCTGATACCAAATGAGACATCCTTGATTTTTCTTGTGCCATTCCATAGTTAGAAAATAATCCTGTATGTGGCAAGATAAGCCTTAAAATTGTAATTATTTCATGTGAGTCAGCATGGACTACTTGGAAATTTGCAACAAGGTTAGATTTATTTTGCATGGTTTTATCACATTATAAAGATGGAAGGAAGAGCATGTACTGTGTAAAATAAAATAAAAGAATTTCCCTGGATTCCCTTACCTTTCATGAGTCCACAAAGATATATTAAAACAAAATCACAGTTATGATTACCTACTGAAGAAAGTAGCAATTATTTTCACATTTTATTGATCAATTTTCAGTTATCACAAAAACCACTACACTAAGGGAATCCCAACAGAATCACCCTAGGAACACAACTTAGGGTAGAGGAAAAGAACTTTTTTTTTATTTGACATCTTACAAATGTTGTTCTTAGAATGGAAAGAATATATTCATTCCAAATAAAAAGTGTTACTCTGACTGATAATAATTGAGTCACACACATACATGTCCTTCCCAAATATTGTCATTGGAGGGTCCCCAATTTATTTTTATTTACAGGAGGATCAGGGGAGTGCGTGGGAAATGGTATTTGAGGTGGAAGATTCTGACATGATTATATTGAATAGTGGAGCAGGCTTGAAGGGTTGGACTGAGAGTGTGTTGCTCGAAAAACACAGCAGGTCAGGCAGCATCTGAGGATCAGGATCAGGAATTCCTGATGAAGGACTCCAGCCCGAAATGTCGATTTTCCTGCTCCTCGGATACTGCCTGACCTGCTGTGCTTTTCCAGCAACACACTCTCAATCTGATCTCCAACATCTGCAGACCTCACAGTCTCCTAATTGAGGGGCTGGATGGTCAACTCTTGCTCCTCTTTCTTTTGTTCTTTTGCTACTACCTGCATTGAATTAGTTTTCTTCGGAAGCAAGATATTCTGCATCTCTGGTACAATTAATGACAAGCTGTAGATTACATTGTACCTTATCCTTCCATCATGGAATCCCTGTCTTCTTGAAATCTGCTTGGAGATCGCAGGAGTCTGCAAATTCACTATATGTCCATAGTTATTTACTTCTAATACCTTGTTTCTGTATGGCGCAGTCTGATCATGATGACTTTTTGGACAGGCCCAAGTGGCCACCATATCTACACACATATCATCAAATCAGAAGGTGACAATTCTGCAATGTGTTGTAGACAGCTGTTAGCTGGAATAAAGATGGAGCTCTGAACTACAAATCAATGTGCAACTAATGTTGTTGACACAGGCAGAACAGACAAGGAGCTATTTCTGAACATGTTAGAGATATAAACATGGTCTCTCAACATCAGTAAAAAAAAAGGTAGATTTTCAGTGCAAAAAGCTATCCAAAAAAAAAGGAGTTTATAATAAAACTGTATAAAGCGAACATTAACTATAAGTGACATATGCCATTAAAACAGCTTATTCAGAAAGGGTAGTTTCTTTAAAAAGCTTGCAGTAAGAGGTGGGGAATCACTACCACAAACTTTTGGATTTCCCCATTTAACTTTGCATGTGAGGATGCAAAAGTTGTCAATTTTACAGTCGTAACAACAGCAATGCTAACCATTTGCCTATGATACAAGTTTCAAAATCTAGCCCTTTGTACTGAATTACATAACCTGGTCTGCAGGATTCTGCAAATTACTCAAAATGCATTCTGAAAATTCACTGAACATTTTTTCTTCTTAGAATATTTTACATTCAACATTTTTAAAAAAGTTACAATAAAATTATTTTATTATCTTAATATTTTTCAATGATTTTATTAAAGCTTGAAGTTGAAAACCTCATATGGCAAAAAAAAATCTCTGAAATGAACTGATAGTTTTGGCCAGGGCTGTAGCCCTGTGAGTTGAATTGTGAAATCTGGGCATTTACAATGTACCTTATTTTTCAGAATCATTTAGTCAGCTGAAGGGATATGATTCTTTAATTTGAACTGTTCACTACCCAGTAATTATTCAAATTAAAAAGAAAACTGGAAGCCAAATATAGACTTGACTGAAGAAGAGTTTATGTTGAGTAATTTTGTGAGCGATCAGATTTCACAGCAATTTAGGAAGTATAAGAATCTATGAGAGAGAAAGACCTTAGACATGCTTCTTCATTTTGCAGCTCAATTTTTAATCCGCACGGTGTGAGTTAATGATAAGGTTGGGGCAGGGAGGAAGTGAAGCAAGGGGAACACTGAACATAGAAACGTACAGCACAGGAACAGGCCCTTTAGCCCACAGTGTTGTGCCGAACATGATGCCAAATTAAACTACTCCCATCTGCCTGCTCTTGATCCATATCCCTCCATTCCTTACATATTCATGTGCTTATCGAAAAGTCCCTTAAACGCCCCTATCGTATTTGCCTTAACCACCATCCCTGACAGTGCTTTCCACACTCTGACCCCTCTCTGTGTAAAAAAACTTGCCCCTCACATCTCCTTTGATCGTTCCCCCTCTCATCTTAAATGCATGCCCCCCTAAGTTTAGACTTGGGGGGGGAGAAAGATTCTGATCGTCAATCCTATCTATGCACAAAATAATCTTATACACTTCGATCAAATCTGCCTGAAGTGTCAGCCTCTCTTTATAGCTCATACCCTTTCATTAGGGCAGCATTATGGTTAACCTCTTCTGCACCCTCTCCAAAGCCTTTGCTTCCTTCCTGTTATGTGGCGACCAGAGCTGAATGCAATACGTTTGAGTATAGCCGAACCAAAGTCTATTAAAGCTGTAACATGACATTCGGAGTTTTGTACTCAATTCCCTGACCAGTAAAGGCAAACAGGCCATACACCTTCTTTACCACTCCATCTATGTGTGTGGCCACTTTCAGGGAACTACAGACTTGAATCCCCAAATCCCTCTGTACATCAATGTCATTCAGGGTCCTGCTGTTTACTGTATACTTTTCCTTAACATTTGGCCTCCCACCTCACACTTATCCAGATTAAATTCCATTTACTATTTTACTGCCATTATCTGTAATTGACCTATGCCCCTACATATCCTTTGACAACTTTCAACATAAATCCACCGATCTTTGTATCATCTGCAAACCTACTAACCCACTCATCTATATTTTCACCCGAGTCACTTACATATATCACCAACAGCAGAGGTCCCAGTATGGATTCCTCCAGAACACCACTGGTCACTGACCTCCAGCCATTCACCACCATTCTCTGCCTTCTAAGAGCTAGCCAATTCTCAATCTACATGGCCAAGCCACTGTGGAACCTAGACATTTTAATCTTCTGGATAAGCCTACACTGAGGGACCTTGTCGAAAGCCTTACTAAAATCCATGCAGGCAATACCCAGTACTCTACCCTCATTGATCACATTTGTCTCATCCTCGAAAAATTAAATCAAGTTAGTAAGACATGGCCTGCCCTGCACAAAGCCATGCTGACTGTCCCTAATTAGGGCATGCTTTTCCAAATACTCATCAATTGTATCCCTAAGAATTTTCTTCAATTGTTTCCCAGCCACTGATGTGAGACTCACTGTCTATAGTTTTCAGGATTATCCTTATTTCCCTTCTTGGACAGACGAATAATAGCTACTTCCAGTCTCCTGGGACCTCTCCGAGAAGAGGAGACTGTAAGACTATCAAGTAGCACCATTCTGTTTGGACTGAGGAGAATGGATGTTGAGAATGAGAATGAATAGTTAAAGTAATAACAGCAAAAGTGGAAGGGGCACTCTGACTGGTGGATCAATGGTTAGGAATGGACCATAAACATATGCTCCCTACAGCTATGTCTCCAAAAACAGGGAGCAGATAGAGAAAAGGAAGAATTAAAAGAATGAGAAGTAAAAATAGAAAGATGGAGACATATCAAGAAAGACATAGAAAAGTTTCAATCACCAGAATGATAAGAGAGTGACAATATTTCCTGATTTATATGAGATTTAGTGATAGACTGATGCATTATCTCAGATTTACTGACTCATCGACATTGACAATGCAGAAAAAGGCCATTTAGCCCATTGTTTTCACACTGGTCAACAAAGATCCGAGTTCCCAAACCCTGTCTTGCAGTTTTTGTCACATAGTGGTAGAGACTGTGGCAACACAAGTGAATATCAAGATATTGCTTAAATTTTGGGAGAGTTTCTGATTCAACCACACTTTCAAGAAATGTCTTCTAGATTCTGACTGTGATCTGAGTGAAACCGTTCTCTTAGACTTCTACCTCCAACCTTAAATGAACCCTGATTATTGACCACTCCTAACTTCCCAATCAATGCCCCTCATCATCTTATATGCCCTGATCACGTCCTCTTGCAGTTTATTTGCATCTTGTTGGGAAAAACTTTCCTCATTCCTGAAGAAGGGCTTATGCCCGAAATGTCGAATCTCCTGTTCCTTGGATGCCGCCTGACCTGCTGCGCTTTTCCAGCAACACATTTTCGGCTCTGATCTCCAGCATCTGCAGACCTCACTCTCTCCTCCAGGGAAAATAACACATGTCCAATCTTTCCTCACAGTTCAGACCCTCCAGCCCAGTTCCAGACCTTCCTGGTAAATCTCCTCTGCATTCTCTCCAGTGTAATCACATCTTTCTGATAATTTGATGATCAGAACTGCAAGCGGAAATGCAGTTGTGGCCTAACTAATTATCTGTCCAGTTCTAGCCTTAATCCTTTTGCCTTGGGTAATGAAGGCAATATCTCATAAATCTTCTTAATCATCTTATCTACCTGTCCTACTCCTTACAGGAATCTGTGGATAAACACATCAAGGTCCTTCTGATCTTCAGTTCTTTCCAGGGTCTTACCATTCCTAATGCAACCTTTTCCTTTGTTTTGTTCATTACCTTCCACTTTTCCAGGTTGAATTCCATTTGCCATTATTCAAACTAACTGACCAGTCCATCGATATCTTCCTGCAGTTGATGACTATTGCCTTTCTATTTATGTCACTACAAATTTTCATTCAACAAACTCCTTGATCATAGCCCCTGCATTTAATTGGAAGTGATTAATGTACACCACAATCAACAGGATCCCAGTAATGAGCCTTGAAGAACCTTACTGGAAACAGAATTCCAGACACAGAAACATAAAGTCATGAAGTCATAGAGATGAACAACACAGAAGCAGACCCTTGTCCATGCTGACCAGAAATCCTACACTAATCTCATCCCATTTGCCAGCACTTGGCCCACGCAACACCTTTTTGTGTGAAAAAGTTAGGTCTTTTAAAAATTTTTCACCTGTCTTTGGTGTCATCTGCAAACTTTCTAACTATCCCTCCATCTTCACATCAAAATTATTTATATAAATGACAAAAAGCAGCGGATCCAACACCGATCCTTGTGGGACACCACTGATCACAGGCCTCCAGTCTGAAAAACAACCCTCCACCATCACCCTCTGTCTCCTACCTTCAAGTCAGTTCTGCATCCAAATGGCTAGGTCTCCCTGTATTCCATGAAATCTAACCTTGCTAACCAGTCTACCATGAGGAACCTTGTTGAACGTCTTACTGAAGTCCATATAGGTCACGTATGTCTCTACTGTTACCCTCTGCTTCCTGCCTTACAGCTAATTCTGCATTCAAAATGCCAATTTTCCCCATGAGCTCTTACTTCCTTTAAGGCACCTTGTCAAAGGCCTTGCTAAGGTCATGCCCATCTCACTAAATGAATTAAACCAATCAACACTCTTGGTTACTTCCTAAATAATGTGATCAAATTTGTCAACACCACCATTGACAAATCCATTGTGATTATCCCTGATTAATCTTTATCTCATAAAGTGCAGATATATTCCGTCCCTTACAATATTTTCTAATACCTCCACCACCATTGAGGCTAAACTGACTGGCCTGTAAGTTCTTGGTCTATCCTTTGAGAATGTTAACAGTTCCGTCCTCCTCTGGCATCTTACACATTACCAGAAAAGATTGAAAAATTACTGCCAGGACCCCTTGATATTTTCTTCCTTGCCTCCTGGGATATGTATCATCCAGACCTGCAGATTAAGTACTTTTAGATCTGTTAAACCTCTAGTACCTCCTCTCTCTGTCTATGTTATCTTCTAAAATTTCACAGCCATCAACCCTGATGTCTATCCCTGCGGCATGCAATTCCATTGTGACAACTGATACAAAGTATTCATTTAGGACTTTGTCCATGTCCACAAACAGCCTACCATTGTAGTCCCTGGTGGGCCCTGCACTTTCCTCCATTTCTGACTGCTGGAGATCATTCCCTCACCTCCCCAACTGCAATCTTCTGCTGCTAAATTATTACTCATCCTAGCCAGTTTATAAGTTTTACAGAGAACATCAAAACAGAATCCACAGAGCTCTGACTTAAATGATTCCTTCCCATTAAGAATCTCAGGTTTGTCATAACCTTAGATTTTGCTGCACTCTTCACTCACTATCATATTCCCTTGCAAACTTTTGTGATTCGCCGGGTTTTTTTGTTTCAATTCAAGGGTCAATACAGTCAAACCTAACCATCCAGGATCCTATTACATGAGCCATTATCAGGAATTGCTGAACCACTGTTCAGTTACCTCCTCGCTATCTTGGGAACTTTAGAATTCTTACTGGAATGAGTTAGTGCAACAGCATGAAAAGAAAACGAAAATCTTATTCATTTAGGGAATATGATTTTAAACCAGTCCACATGGTAGAAATTTAAATTTCCTCTGTAAGTCCAAAGTTATTAGGATACATGTCCCTTAGTTAATTTGTCACTGGTGTTTAAGCACGCATGTGCAGTGACCTCAGGAGGCAATAATGCAACATTCATTAGATCTTCCATTCTTGAAGATTAGAGCAGGGGTAAGTCATTTGGTCAACTGAGCCCATTCTACTGTTTGCTAGTAGCACGGTTGATCTGATTGTCATCTCAAGTCCACTTTCTTACTAGTTTTTATAACATTGCTCCCCTGTCACTCCCTTGGGAAGACATAATCTGCCATTTTCACCATTCTAAAGCATCCACGAGCATGTTCCTCACAGGGAATGGCAATATCTAAGGTAAGTTTCAGATCTCTGGCAGTAATTTTGACTTTAAAGGTTGTACAAAAAGTGATTATAGTGATTCCCTTGTTTATACAACTTTCTCAGTTTTCATTCTCATGCCCATGTCTAAAACTGCTATGATTATCTTTCACTAAAAGCCACATCTTTTGTCTTTCAGGACGATGTCGAGCTGAAGCTGCAGAGGAAGGTAAGTGTCAAAACCTCTATTTTTCCTGGAAGCCATCAATTTTGGAATTGGAAATTTCATGACAACGTAATTTAATCAAATGATTATGCAAGTTTTGACCAGAATGAAATGCCAGTTTATTTACAAACACTTGGTTTATACCTCTTCAAGGATTATTATTATAATTGAATTAAATGGAATACATACAAAAAATGTATTCACATCAGTAACATGGCCAATTATTTTATTTCTTGATATTATTCACATTCTTGGAATATGTTGCACAGCTGTGCATTAGATCAATGTACGTTGAGAAAGGAGATATTCATTGACATTCTGGCAGCCCTAGCACACAAATTATTTCGCTAGGCACAGCAGCAATATTATCACAGAAGACCACACGAGCACATTACCTGTCCTTGGGCAATTGAGGTAAGTCTCTGCAGTGCCACAGAAACAAGTTTGTTCCCCAGAGTTAATCACACACACACAGTGTAATTCAACCTAACTGGGTATATGCCAGTGCTATTGCTCTAGTTAAGCCTTCTCTCATTCCTCTATATGTCTTATCAACATGTCCTCCTATTTCTTTCTCCTGCATCTGCTTTTCTAGTATCCCTTTAAATAAATCTGTGCTGTGTACCTCATCTATTTTTTTTCTGGATGTTCCACATTTCTTACAACTCATTGGACAACAAGGTTTCTCCTGAGCTCCCTACACTATTTATTACTGACTGTTTCATATTTATGGCCTCCAGTTCAGCTCTGGATTAAAAGTAGAAATGTTTTCTCCATATCTACATGATCAAACCCTATCATTACCTTAAAGATCTCCTTCAGATGACCCCTGTGGTCTACGAGACAAGTAAACCCCAGCCTGTCCGATCTCTCCTGATGTGTATAAACCTCACATATTGTGTTGTGCTGGTTTGATTCATAAATTGCAAAATTAATATAATTTTCATAGGCATGAAGGTGCAACTAAAATGCTTTTCATCAACAGTGCTATCATTTCACAGCCTTGGACATAAAACCATGAGGTGTTAAGTAATGACAATAAAGTAATCCTTTTGGTTATAGATTTCATTCCCCATCAGCATCAAATCCCCGACAATCAATGTGACAGGGGTAGGCGATGGACTAGCAGCATCACCGTTAGATTTTTCATCCAGAGATCAAGATAATATTCTGGTGATATGGTTTCAACTCCTGCCATGGCAGAAGGTGGAATTTGAATTCAATAATGATCTGAAAATAAGAGTTTAATGATGACCATTAAACCATTGTCAGGAAGAAAAAACCCATCCGGTTCACTAATGTCTCTTAGGAAAGGAAATCTGCCGTGCTTACCTGGTCTGGCTTATATGTGACTCCAGACTCACAGTAATGTAGTTGACTTGCAACAGTCCTGTTGGCAACTAGGAATGGACAGTAAATGCTGGTCCAGCCAGTGACATCCACATTCTATAAAAGAATGAAAAAGAAGGAAACAAAGTCTTGGATGTCCTCACAGTGGAAAAGGGTTTCCAGTTGTGTCCTAGGGCTTGAGATTAGGCCCCATGCTGTTTGTCACAATTATTTTTATTAATTACTGGTTTGTGTGTGCCAGAGATGTATCAGATAACTTACGCTTGGTTACAGAGCAAGATACCCTCTCAGCTGCATGCAACAATTCTGATGATCCATGCATGGTGATTGACATTGGCACTGGAAATGTTGGCTGGGGTCTTAATGAGTACTTTGCCTCTATCATCACAAAGGACACAGGCATTTGAATTAATGAGGGACACATTCCAAACAATGGTTACAAACAGCATAATGTAAAAGGAAATACTGAGATGGATTGCATCCTCAAAGATGAGTGAATCAACAGAACCTGATGTTTTTTGCATCTCAAGCTAAAAAAAGAAGCAATGGAGAAATAATGGGTGTTCTGAGGAACATTTTTCAATCACCACTATAGTGGGCGGCACGGTGGCACAGTGGTTAGCACTGCTGCCTCACAGCGCCTGTAGACCCGGGTTCAATTCCCGCCTCAGGCGACTGACTGTGTGGAGTTTGCACATTCTCCCCGTGTCTGCGTGGGTTTCCTCCGGGTGCTCCGGTTTCCTCCCACACTCCAAAGATGTGCGGGTCAGGTGAATTGGCCATGCTAAATTGCCCGTAGTGTTAGGTAAGGGGTAAATGTAGGGGTATGGGTGGGTTGCGGGTCGGTGTGGACTTGTTGGGCCGAAGGGCCTGTTTCCACACTGTAAGTCTAATCTAATCTAATCTAGATATAAGTGAGGTCCCAAAGGAATAGAGTTCTGAAAAAATTTGTACAATTAGTTAAAAAGATGTGAATAATACGCCAGTCAGTCCAGCTTTGTTAGTGGAAAAATATCAGAATAATTTCACGAGACAGGAATGACCGTCACTTGGAAAGGCCTGGATTAATGGAGGGGCAGTTTTTTTTTTAAAAAATGATGTTGTCTTACTACCATTACTGAACTTTTTGAGAGAAAGCAAAGAGGATTGATGAAGTTAGTGCAGTAGATGTTGTCTACATTGATTGTCCTAAAGCATGACACACTCAGAAACATATAAGTTCATGGGCTACAAGGGGCTTCAATTTTGGATTCAAAATTGGCTCAATGGCAGAAAAAAAATTTTAATGGCTGATGGATAATTTTGAAATGGAAATGGAAAGGGTTCAACATTGGATCTCTTGCTGTCTGTAATATTTATTAATAACATTGACTTAAATGTGGGAAGCATGGTTAGGAAATTCGCAGAGGACACAATAATTGGTTGTGTAATTGACAGTGAAGAGAGTAGCTGTCAACTTCAATCATATGTCAATGATTTAACTGATGAATAGTAAAGTGGAAAATGGAATTCAATCCTGAGAAGTGTGAGGTAATGCACATGGGGAGGGCAAAACAGCTGAGTAATAAGTAATAATGGGAAAATATTGAGGGGGTAGAGGAATTGAGAGTACACATCCATAGGGATTTGAAGTTGGTGGGATACGTAGATAATGTGGTAAGGAAAGCATATGAGAGTATTTCTGACATTAGATGAGATATAGAATACAAAAGCAAAAATATGTGCTGGAACTGTATGAAATGCCAGTTTAGGCCACAGCTGGGATTTTGTGGGTTTTGTTTTGATCACTGTTTTAGAAGCAGAACTTAATAGCTCTGGAGAGACTACAAAGGAAATGTACAAGAATTTTGCCAGGGCTTGAGAATTGTAACTGTGAGAAACAAGTGAAACACAACAGCCATCAAACAGTGATCAAAGACTATTTGCATCATGCCATTGGAGCTGGCAAATGTAACGCTGGCATTCAATGACATGGAAGCTAGAAACAATGTCCAAAAGCTTCCCATACTTGGGAATCTTCCAAGAATGCTCTGCAAAGAGGGAACATTGCCTTATAATATGTCATGTAAATATCACAATGAACGCTACTGAATACAATGAAAAGTTGAACGATTGATAAGGGTCGAGGATGGGAATGGGGTCAGAGCATGCCAAGCATTTCCTATTGATGTAATGTGCTTGTCTCCCAACTGGCATGGCACCTTTATCATATAGATGCACATTCTGTGACTAGGACCATGGTGGATTAGATCTTAGGGCTACCTAAGATGTGGTCCCACTGCTTTGACTGGTCAGTATGGACTGTACTGCATTATTATGAGGAGCTGTACTCCACAATTGGAGGAGGTGACATTGCAATGTGGCAAAATCCCAGCTGTGGCCTAAACTGGCATTTCATACAGTTCTAGCACATATTTTTGCTTTTGTATTCTATATCTCATCTAATGTCAGAGGAACTGGGAAATGGCAGTCGTCTTCTGAGCAGATGGATGAGAACATTCGGAAGAAAGAGGTTCACATTGTGCATAACAGAGCTAAGCTGTGTCAGACATTATTAGCCAGGCAGGACCAAAATGACACCCAGATCCAAGAGATAAGAACTGGGTGCAGAGGACCATCATGGACCACAGAGGAGTCAATAGTTACCATGCTAGCATTTGGTTTGCATTATGGGGCTGAACTGTAACCTCGACTTGGCTGGTTTGTGCTTGCTGCAAATAAAGTTTCATTTTGGAACTTGAAGCAAAAATAATGTTGGAGATCACAGATGTTCAGGCAGCAGCTGTGGAGAGAAAGCAGGCTCATATTTCGAGTCAAGATGACTCTTCATCAGAGCTCTGATGAAGAGTCATCTGGACTCAAAATGTTAGCCTGATTTCTTTCCACAGATGGTGCCTGAACTGTTGAGATCTTCAACATTTTTTGTTATCAGTACAGGAGTAATTTGCTCCTTCATGTTTGAAGTTGTCTAGTTTCTTGGCTGTCTGTGATGTTCACCTACTGAACATTGGGTGGGTCCCTTTGGACATTAGAGACAGAGTAGTGGTGACTTAGAGAAGTGTTTCGAAGGGATGTAGCTCAGACCAGATCCACTCAGAGGCATGCTGATTAAAACAGTGACTGATGTGTGAGAATGGGATCGTATATGTGAGGGAGTATCAGCAATGTTGGTTATATGCCTGAGCACGTGCCTTTGTGGATAGTGTGTTATGACATTGCCAGTAAAGGACAATGCCAAATTGCCAATGCCTGAGAGAGATGATGCAGGTGCAAGGAAGGCTGATCTTCTGACAGATGCCTGCTGAATAGTGAATTGTTCTGGGAACAGAGCATGGTAAGATGAGGCGTGAATCAAATAATGGGAACAGTATCAGACAGTAAGTAGTTCATGAAGTGGTTTTACTAAATGAATCTTAATGGACCTTGGGGTGAAAATCTCTTTATAAAATGTCAATGCAACTGGACTTAGCCAAAAAAAATAAAATTCAACCCCATGATTCAGATGTTGTGGTCAGTAGTGAAGCTTGCTGCATTTCAGACTGTATTTACAGCGAGTAAGTACTTGGAAACCTGCCTTGCTGCAGTGTAAAATGCATGTTCTTGAGGAAACTAGAAATATTGCAGGTTGTTGGGAAAGTACTGTGAGTACTTTCATAGGTACTGCTGGATTAAGTGTGCCACAGTAAGAGCTACAATCTCTAATCTTAAACATTACATTCTGCAAATATAAAGGTAATTTTTCAGAGGCAAAGACATTTTTAATACCAATTGTAATTGAGGATGCTATTAAAAACAGGTTTCACCTCATTAACAAGTTATTTGCCAAAGAGGGAGCAGTTCTCATCCATTCAGAGTTTTCCAAAAGCTTGCCAGCATTGCAGGGACTTTGACAGCACACTGTAGAGGAACAAGGAATCACTGACAGCAGGGTCTCCATTTCCATCATTTACGGTATAGGTGAGGATGCTAGAGACAGCTCCAGTTTCACAAGATAATGGCAGTGCACACAAACAGTTTTACCATCAGTACAAACCAAAACACCAAGCCATCTGAAAGTGAACCAAAGCTTAATGCTCACACTGACAAAGCTGACAAAATAATACAAGCAAAACATGCTTTGATTCCTGCTTATTTTGTCATCTGTTCTCATTCATATTACATTACTTTGAAATGAGGACATGATCAAACTGTCACTATAACATATTGCAAAGCATAACGATTACCAACTAATTGACCAAACGTGTTCTGGTCTATGTTTCTACAGCACAGTGTATGAACAACTATCTAAATTACTGTTCAGGCGTGTCTTACTCCAAGATAATGTTTCCGAACTTGATTGGTCAACTAACAAGAGCAGAAACTGAGATGAGTGCTGAGTATGTTCTTATCAGTGTCCTGGACAACTTGCTGAATGGAGAATGTAACACTGATCTCAAGTTGCTGGGCTGTTCCATCCTTGCTCCACGTTGTGAGAACAATAAGATAGTGAAGCCTTGTCGATATGCGTGTGAAGCACTTAAGAAAGAATGCGAACATTCATTTGAAATGATTCAGATGGCATGGCCATATTTCATGGACTGTGATCGTTTCTTCGTTGGCGAAGAGGAAGGCTGTTACGATCCTATCGGAAAATACCAAAGTAGGTACCTGATTGTGTTTGAGTCTGGATATTATGCAGTGGAAGCTAACTTATGCTTTTCCAATAAGAAGCTCTAATCCACTGATGTATTATACTTTCCTATTACACTGTGGGAGATGTTTGTCCACAACAGAACACTTTACAAAGTTGTTTCAAATGAATTTCTCAGCACCTGGTGCCCAAATGGCACTAGCATTTGGTTTAACATTGATGGTGTATTAACAGAAACAATAATTTGGAACAAAATCACCAGTCCCTTGGACAAATATGAATCAGTTTAGGAAAGCCACATCAGATTTCGTAAGAGACTACCATATTTAACAAATAGAACATAGAACATAGAACATAGAAGGATACAGCGCAGTACAGGCCCTTCGGCCCTCGATGTTGCGCCGACCGAATCCTACCTAACCTATACTAGCCCAATAACTTCCAAATGCCTATCCAATGCCCGCTTTAATGACCATAATGACCATAAATGACTGAATGTGGCAGGGCATTTGGAAAAGCGGTTATTAATGCTTATAAAAAAGAATAAGACACTAATTCGGCCCACACTAGAATAATGCATCCAGCTTTTGTTGCCATACTGTTGGAAGAATGTGAAGATATTAAAGTGAGTTCAGAAAAAATTCACAGGAATGGTTCCAAAGATGAGGAGTTCCAGTTGTGTCATGGGGCTGCAGAAGCTGCTCCTCTTCAATAGAGAGAGGTTGGATACAAGTGTTCAAAATTGTGAGGGAACTGATCATATTTGTTCGGCAGAGATTGTCACTTTAAGAGGAAGGATCAAAATTTAAAGAAATTAGACAAAAAGAAGCAATGCTGACATGAGCACAGCAGGAATTAGCAAACCTTTTACCAAGCTTTGAAAGTAAACAGCAGTGACCTTTCTTGACAGGTTCGAGTTTGACAGATGAACCGGAAGCACCCTTCTCCATGATACAGTTCAAATACCACAGTTATGCAGAGATGACAAAATTACTGAAGCATACTGCATCTGTGTGCTCATCTATCTCAACAATGTACACCATTGGCCGCAGTTTTGATGGCAAAAACCTTTACGTGATTGAATTTTCAAGTAACCCTGGAGAACATGAGTTGCGTAAGTAGCTGGCTTATTCACGAAGCCCATTTCTTCTCTTGGCCTTTGATTTCAGTGCATCCATTTTGCAGTTAGGAAATTTAATTTAACCAGCCTGGTGAGCAAATGGTGGTATAGATCAACTGTTCACTTTACACTGCTCAGGTTTCACTTTCTATTGACTTGGATTTAAGTGCAATGCTCCTGTGAGAAAGCTGGCACTATCCAGGACAAAGAAGTCCTAACAATGTTAACATTAGACGGTCATTTAAACAGTTGCTCACTAATTCCTGCCTGGCACCCAGTTAGACTGGCAGAATGGAAGGTGAGTGGGAGGAGAAATTATGAGAAAGTTGCAGTTAAGCTCCCATGAATATGGCTTCGTGCGGTCAGTTGAACCAATGAGGACATTGCAGGAGATTGGGGTACGAATGAAATCAGAAAGGAGGCAAAGTTTGGGAAAGGACTTCAGAGAAACGATCCTATTGCTCTGGTCCATAAGGTGCGTCTAAATGTAGCAGATCATCAATGCCTTAATGGGTCACCCATCTCCCTTCCCTTTGTCTTTTATCCACACATGAGAAGCCAAAAGAATTGGACTCCTTGTTTTGGGTTAGGTTGTGCTGCATTTGCATGTTAATTAACCCAGGCTTGCTCTTTGGGGTAGAAAGTGAGGTCTGCAGATGCTGGAGATCAGAGCTGAAAATGTGTTGCTGGAAAAGCGCAGCAAGTCAGGCAGCATCCAAGGAACAGGAAATTCGATGTTTCGGGCATAAGTCCTTCATCAGGAATCATTGCTCTTTGGGGTAGGCTTGTCGAGGAGCAGATTTGGGATACTGCAAGTTTAAATAGCCTGAAAGGTGACATTTTAGAGCTGCAAGGTACAATGTTAAATTTTAGTGCACAATTAATGAGCCATAATCTGCAAAAGACCACAGCCATCTCTCTCCCTTCAAGAGTGACAATTGGTTATACGTAGCATAAAGGGCATCGCGATACAAGCGTGGGCTAAGGTGAGATGCAGCCTCCATGAATAATCATAGCTGGGGAATTGCAACCGTGTTGTTACCATCTATGTGACAATTTAGGTGTGTAATGTAACAGATCCCCACCTCCAAAACCACTCCCTACTCACCGTTAATATCTTAACGCTAGCGATTCACCCTTCTCATTAAATGAGGCCTTAAAATAGTTATCATTCTGTCTGCAATTTTACGTTAAGTAAGTTGTGTTGTTTTTTTAAACAGCATTGATTATGTCAATCTTTTTGGATAAACCTAATCTAATCTGCCTGATGGTAAATTGATGGGTTCCGATTAGACATTTGATTGAGTGCAACACATCCGGTGATATTTTACATTGACTTCAGACATAAGACCCACAACAGGTCCAATCCTGCTGGTTTCTGCCTGCAAGTTTCGGTTTAAGTATCCCTGCATTAACAAAAGAAATAGATTGTATTATTAGTATAATATTTAATGATTAAAAATAATAAATCATGATTTTTTTTCTCAGTTGAACCAGAATTTAAATATATTGCAAACATGCACGGGAATGAAGCACTGGGAAGAGAGCTACTGCTATATCTTGCACAGTATTTGTGCTCTGAGTATTTAAGTGGAAACCAAAGAATTCAGGCTTTAATCAATAATACCAGAATCCATCTACTTCCTTCTATGAATCCTGATGGCTATGAAATAGCATCTGAAGAGGTAATTTACTTTCTCTTCTTGATCTTTAATAGCATGAATACCAGGAAATCTTCCATGGCATTATTTGCAATACGCTCTATTAAACCATACAAAACAGAATATATTATTGCGATGATTTTCATGTAGGTTGTTTTGCCTTTGTAAGGCCTCAAGATTTAACTTATGAAATACAAAATAGACTAATAACTTTATTTTGCTCCTCATTTGTTACTTGTTTCCTCTCACCTTGATGTTATTCCACCTCCAGCCCAGTCTGAACTTGCCTACATCCTTAACTCTTCTGAGACCATCTCTGACTTCAGTAGATCATGGTTTTCTGACCATCTCCTCTCCTCTGTGTTTGTATAGTTTCTCCACACTGTCACCTCTCATAGAGTGGTCTGTAACCTTCCCAACTAAACATCTAATAAAGCCCCGTCCATCTGTCCCCTTCCACACATCCAAACATTTCCCCACATTGAACACATTTTCTTTTAACTTTATCCACTTATTCCTCATAAAAAGTATGCTCGGATCTATACTTATTATTTTATACATATATTAAACACACATTGTTCCGAACCAATTCAGGCTCCTCTCATCATTTTTTTTTTGGTGCATTCTGCTTTTGTTCTGATACAGAGAGTGGCACCAATTTTCTGTCATGTTATTATATACATGCACCAAAAGCGAATACAAGCATTATCAATCGCTGCTCACCTCAACAGGAAATGCTGTATTAATCCATAATGTAAAGGCAATTGAGAAGCAGCAAAAGTCAACATAAGATGTACTATTTAGCCCTGAGTGACCATAATCTTCCCTCCATCATGAGTCAGAAGTAGGGATGTTCACTGATAATTGCACAATGTTCAGCACCATTTGCATTCCCTTAAATGCTGAAGTTAGTCCACATTCAAATGCAGAAAGAACTGGACAATATCCAAGCATGAGCTGAAAAGTAGGAGAAAGTGGGGAGAAGAAGAAGACAGTGTGAGCATTAAGCTTTGGTTCACTTTCAGATGGCTTGGTGTTTGGGTTTGTACTGATAGTAAAACTGTTTGTGTGCACTGCCATTATCTTGTGAAACTGGAGCTGTCTCTAGCATCCTCACCTATACCATATATGATGGAAATGGAGACCCTGCTGTCAGTGATTTCTTGTTCCCCTACAATGTGTGCTGTCAAAGTCCCTGCAATGCTGGCAAGCTTTTGGAAAACTCTGAATGGATGGGAACTGCTCCCTCTTTCGCAATACCCACCAAAGAACTTGTTAATGAGGTGAAACCTGTTTTTAATAGCATCCTCAATCACATTTGTATTAAAAATGTCTTTGCCTCTGAAAAATTGCCTTTATATTTGCAGAATGGAATGTTTAAGATTAGAGATTGTAGCTCTTACTGTGGCACACTTAATCCAGCAGTACCTATGAAAGTACTCACAGTACTTTTCCAACGACCTGCAATATTTCTAGTTTCCTCAAGAACATGCATTTTACACTGCAGCAAGGCAGGTTTCCAAGTACTTACTCGCTGTAAATGCAGTCTGAAATGCAGCAAGCTTCACTACTGACCACAACATCTGAATCATTGGGTTGAATGTTATTTTTGTTTTGGCTAAGTCCAGTTGCATTGACATTTTATAAAGAGATTTTCACCCCAAGGTCCATTAAGATTCATTTAGTAAAATCACTTCATGAACTACTTACTGTCTGATACTGTTCCCATTATTTGATTCACGCCTCATCTTACCATGCACTGTTCCCAGAACAACTCACTATTCAGCAGGCATCTGTCAGAAGATCAGCCTTCCTTGCACCTGCATCATCTCTCTCAGGCATTGGCAATTTGGCATTGTCCTTTACTGGCAACGTCATAACACACTATCCACAAAGGCACGTGCTCACGGCATATAACCAACATTGCTGACACTCCCTCACATATACGATCCCATTCTCTCACATTAGTCACCGTTTTCATCAGTATGCCTCTTAGTGGATCTGTTCTGAGCTACATCCCTTCGAAACACTTCTCTAAGTCACCACTACTCCGTCTCCAATGTCCAAAGGGACCCACAGACTGTCATTGTCCAGTAGGTGAACATCACAGACAGCCATGAAACTAGACAACTCCAAACATGAAGGAGCAAATTACTACAGATGTTTGAATCTGTACTGAAAACAAAAGGTGCTGGAGATCTCAGTTCAGGCAGCACCCGTGGAGAGAAAGCAGGCTAACGTTTCGAGTTCAGATGACTCTTCATCAGAGCTCTATCCCCACTAACTTCAAAGCCCTATGGATGTGCACTCCAAGGTCTCTCAATTTCTCTACCCCTCAATATTTTCCCATTATTATGTATTACTCAGCTTTTTTGCCCTCCCCATGTGCATTATCTCACACTTCTCAGGTTTGAATTCCATTTTCCACTTTACTACTCATCAGTTAAATCATTGATGTATTATTGAAGTTGACAGCTACTCTCTTCACTGTCAATTACACAACCAATTGTTGTGTCCTCTGCAAATTGCCCAATCATGCTTCCCATATTTAATTCTATTTATTAATAAATTACAGACAGCAAATGATCCAACATTGAAGCCTTCCCATTTCCATTTCAAAATTACCCATTAGCCATTATCATGTGTTTTCTGCCATTGAGCCAATTTTGAATCCAAAATTGAAGTCCCTTGTAGCCCATGGACTTCTACGTTTCTGAGTGTGTCATGTTGCATTTTGTTAGATGCCTTAGTAAAATTAATTTAGACAACATCTACTGCACTAGCTTCATCAATCCTCTGTACTTTCTCTCAAAATATTCACTAATGGTAGTAGGACAAGATCTTCTCTTTTAAAAAAAACTGTCCATCATTAATCCAGGCCTTTTCATGTCACAGTCTTTCCTGGCTCTTGAAATGATTCTACTAATTTTTCCGCTAACAAAGTTGGACTGACTGGCCTATTATTCACACCTTTTTATCCAACTGTACATTTTTTTCAGACCTCTGTTCCTTTGGGACCTCACTTATATCTAGTGGTGATTGAAAAATATTCCTCAGAACAGCCATTATTTCTCCATTGCTTCCTTCTTTTTAACCTGGGATGCAAAACAAAGTATACAGAGAGGAGGACAGGGGATCTCTGGGGATCTCCCATCTACAACCTCCAACCTCATCGTCCGCAAACCCCACACAGCCCGATTCTACTCCCTACCGAAGATCCACACACCTGACTTCCCCGGCCGACCCAATGTCTCAGCCTGCTCCTGTCATCTCTGCGTACCTTGACACCATCCTGTCCTCCTTCATCCAGGAACTCCGCACCTACGTTCAGTACACCACCCATGCCCTTCACCTCCTCCAAGATTTTCGTTTCCCTGGCCCCCAACGCCTCATTGTCACCATAGACACCCAGTCCCTGTACATATCGATCCATCACAATGAAAGTCTCTAACCTCTCCATTTCATCCTCTCGCACCATCCTAAGCAGTACCCTGCCACCACCACCCTCATCTGCCTGGCTGAACTGGTCCTCACCCTCAAACATTTTCCTGCCAATCCTCCCACTTACTCCAAATTGAAGGGGAAGCCATGGGCACCCGCATGGGCCCCAGCTATGCTTGCCTCTTCATTGGGTACATGGAACAGTCCATATCCTGCAGCTACACCAGCACCATCCCACACCTTTTCCTCCGCTACATCAATAACTGTATCAGTGCTATCTCGTGCTCCCACAAGGAGGTACGTCAACTTCATCAACACCTTTCACCCCAACCTCAAATTCACCTGAATCACCTCAAACACCTCCCTCCTCTTCATGGACCTCTCCATCTCCATCTCCAGTGACTGACTAATCACGGAGATCTACTTCAAACCCATAGACTCCCACAGTTACCTGGACCATACCTCCTCCTACCCTGCCCCCTGTAAAAAATGCTATCCCTTATTCCCAATTCCTCTGCCTCCACTGCATCTGTTCCCAGGATCACCAATTCCACCACAGAAAATCCCAAATGGCCTCCTACTGCAAAGACCACAATTTCCCCACCCACGTTGACGATGCCCTCTAGCATATCTCATCCAATTCCCGCACCTCAGCCCTTAAACCCCAACTCTCCAAGGACAGAATCCCGTGGTCCTCACCTTCCAACCCACCAACCACCATATATATTGCATCATCTTCTGCCAGTTCTGCCACAAATAGACCCCACCACTAGGGATATGTTTCCCTCCCCACCCCGATCAGCTTTATGGAGAGACCATTCCCTCCGCGACTCCCTCGTCAGGTCCAAGCCTCCCCACCAGCCCTCACCCCACTCCCAGCACCATCCCTGCAATCGCAGGAAGTGCAAAACCTGTGCCCACACCTCCCCCTCACCTCCATCCATGACCGCAAAGGATCCTTCCACATCCGCGAATATTTATCTGTAACTCCACATCTGCTGTATCCATTGTACCCGGTGTGGTCTCCTCCACGTCAGGGAGACAGGACGCCTTCTTGCAGATCATTTCAGAGAACATCTCTGGGACACCCGGACCAACCAACCCCACCACCTGTGGCTGAACACTTTAACTCCCCCTCCCAAACAGCCAAGGATATGCAGGTTCTGGGCCAACTCCATCTCCAAACCCTAACCACCCAATGCCTGGAGGAAGAATGCCTCATATTCCATCTCGGAACCCTGCAACCTCACAGGATCAATGTGGATTTCACCAGTTTCCTCATTTCCCCTCCCCTTCCTTACACCTATCCCAAGCCTCCAACTCAGCGCCACCTTCTTGAGCTCTCCATCGTCTTTCCCATCTATCTGCTCCACCCTCCTCACTGACCTATTATCTTCTCTCCTACCTTCATTTACTTATTGCATCATTTACTTATTCCTCAGCTACCTTGCCCCCAGCCCTCCCCTCCTTTATCTGTCAACTCCCGGCCCACAAGCCTCATTCCTGATTAAGGGCTTTTTGCCCAAACTCTCAATTCTCCTGTTCCTCGGATGCTGCCTGACCTGCTGCGCTTTTCCAGCAACACATTTTCCCCGAAATGTCGAATCTCCTGTTCCTTGGATGCTGCCTGACCTTCTGCGCTTTTCCAGCAACACATTTTCCCCGAAACGTCGAATCTCCTGTTCCTTGGATGCTGCCTGACCTGCTGCGCTTTTCCAGCAACACATTTTCCCCGAAACGTCGAATCTCCTGTTCCTTGGATGCTGCCTGACCTGCTGCGCTTTTCCAGCAACACATTTTCCCCGAAACATCGAATCTCCTGTTCCTTGGATGCTGCCTGACCTGCTGCGCTTTTCCAGCAACACATTTTCAGCTCTGATCTCCAGCATCTGCAGACCTCACTTTCTCCTCAGAGACTAGGAATACCATGGTGGATGACTTACTTTCTGATTCCCAAAGTCTGTCTGCATCGGCAAGACGTAAGTCAAGAATGTGATGGAATACCCCTCACTTGCCTGGATGAGTATATTTCCAATAAGAGTCAAGAAACTTGACACCATTGAGGACAAAACAATCCATTTAATTGCCAGCACATTCTCAAATATTGACGCCTTTCACCACCAGTGCTCAGTAGCAGCAGTATGTATCACCAAGATGCACTGCAGAAATTCCCCAGGCCTCTTTAAAAGGTACCTTCCAAACCAATGACCATCGAGAAGCGATAAGGCAGCAGATATACAAGAACATTACTACATTCAAGATCCCTGCTAAACCAATCACCATCTCTGACTTGGAAATATATTGATACCCTTCAGTGTCACAGGGTCGAAAGCCTGGGACTCACGTCTGAGCAATATTGTGTGTGTACTTGTACCAAATACACAGAAATGATCAAAATATAAACTTGCTATCACCTACTCAAAGACAGCTAAGGATGAGCAATAACTGCCGGCTCAGCTGGTGAAGTCTATATCCCTTTAATCAATTTTAAACGTCTTATATTCAACTGAAGAATACATTTTCTAATTTTGCCAATCCGTATATGTGATTAGAACATTGTTTATGGGAGAAAGTGAGGACTGCAGATGCTGGGGATCAGAGTTGAAAAGTGTGGTGCTGGAAAAGCGCAGCGGGTCAGGCAGCGTCCAAGGAGCAGGAGAATCAATATTTCGAGCATAAGCCCTTCATCAGGAATGAGGGTACATTTTTAAGTCAAGTTGAAAAGATGGTGATACCTTGTAGTTTCTGGTGTTGTTTGGTTTTTTTGAATAGCCATAACATGGTTTTGAAGATTTAATTCCAAAATATGCAAGACTCAACCCTTCATACAATGTAGGGAGAAAGACCTGCCACAGAAATGGGATACTATCAAGAGTCACTGTGTGTTTGGATGTGGCAGTTTTTTAGAGCTTTTGTACACTGTACCTTCATTCCAACACCACATTTTTCTCTCTCGGCAGCAGACGTGTGGTGTCAGTAAGATTGTTCAAATCTGAGCCATTTTAAAAAGCTCCCAGTGCAAGATCTACCTGCTACAAAGATTAATCAGAACAGAACTTAAACAGCAGGATCAATAAAGAGACTTTAAGTGGAATCTCACACGAGGGAAAATTCACTAGCTGCTGAATCTAATCAAGGTAGACTGGCTGAGAAAAGTGTTCTGTCCAATAAAAGTTTTTAAGAGCTGAAAGAAGCCTGTTAAAAAAAGGACTTTTGATTGATGCAGTCCAATCCATTTTCCTGTAAAATTCCTACTTCGTGGATGACATTTCAGAGATTAAACTGAGAGAAAACAAAATGAGCCCCAGCATGGTGGACAAGCCATAGCCATGACCAGCAAAGATACTGGAAGGTACATAAAGCTCTGGAAGAAACGTAAACACCTTATAAAAGCTCCAGACAAGATTAAACATTCTGGTAAAAGCTGCATGACAAAAACAAAAATTCCTACATTCAGTTGGAAGTCAGCCGCTCTTGAGTCGGAGTTTATTTTGGCCTGACAGCAGCTGAGTTCCCAACCTGTGTTTTCTGGACCTCAGTATTTCCAACCCAGATAAACAAGCCGTTAAATTTCAAATTGTCAGTGGAACCAAAGCCTACACAGATAAAACGTATCAGGTCTGAATGATGACTATCTTAAGAATCCATTAAAAAAACGGTCAACATTGTAGTCCCAAAACACCTGGTTCAATGCCATGGGAAGCCACAACCAAAGGTCAGACAGGCGCAGCATTTTAAACAATCAAGACATGTGACAAACAACATCGAGGCACAGTCTACAGGATGTCTCATCAAGCTACTCTGTCAATGATGAACAAGGCCAGACCTTTGACACACAGCGTGAGCAGATATTCACAATGGTGGACATCAAGGAGTTTACTTGCACAGCAGTACCACCTTTGCAGACATCCGGATTATATTCCCAGAGTTACAGGCTCAGTAGAGCCTATATTTAAAACGGATACGTATGCAGGTGGAAACACTCGTCTACTTCACATGAAATATATGGATCCACAGAATGGCAATCGATGATTCCATTGTTAAACTCACTGGGTAAAATGACTTGGAGGTTGAATCCCTGAAAAACACAACATTCAAGGGTCATAGTAAAAACTCATCCTGGTCATAACCTGGCCCAGTGATGACAGGCCGATAGGTCTGCAGGAATCCACTCTGCGTCATTACCCATGGCATAGGCCAGAAATGAAGGACATTCCCATCTTCATTTCATGACATACCACTGTTGCATATTGTTAGGAATTCCTTGAGTAGAGACATACACACATCAAGTGAATCTATGCTGATGGTGGAGAGTGACTATTTGCTCCCTTTTGGTAAGATTGGTGGCAGAGGGAAGTTCATTAGGTAAGAAAGTAGTAGCTAGGGACCATTTCCAATGAGACCCATAAATTCTGGGGTGGGTAGCCTCAAGGTCAGCCATAACATTGCCCCTGCCCCAGCCTTGCAAATTGAGGCTTTTAAGTGGGAAAATAATACCCACTGAAAAACGTTATCCAGTGCTTTTGGTATTTACCCAGTGGCAAGAGCACGTGCGCACGTGTGTGGGCTTGTGTGTGTGCATGCGTGTGTTTGTGTGTGTGCGTGTGTGTGTGTGTGTGTGTGTGTGTGTGTGTGTGTGTGTATGTATAGGGGGAATGGAGAAGGTTTGCCCCTGACATGTGCAATAAACAAAACCATTTGCTTGTGGAATTCCAGGGTTGGGACTGAGATTGATGGGAGTGGTGGTGGTGGTGGTGCATGGTTTCAGGTGTTAGGGGGCATTCATTCAAATGCATATGGCATTAGGAACATAAACTACCTCATCAAACCATCAAGCCCTTGACCCTGTCTTTGCTGCGATTCCCAAATGTGACACCATCCTGACCCCCTCTCTTTCCCTGGTGACTTGTATTCCTCAGTAATCCCAGGTCTCTAGTAAGTGTGCGCTGGTAGCTGGCAGAGCATCTGCTGTCTGCAAAAATTGCACTAGCATTGAATTGATTAGCTCCTCCTAGGATTGGAGTTTCTGCCCTGCCAGCGCCCTGGATTCTGTAAAAAAGCCTGGGCACCAGTCAATTCAAGCACCTAACTCCACATGCTGAGCAAGTCAGTCTCATGATTTGTAACATTCGTGAATTGGGCAGCTCCATATGTTGTTCAGTTAGAACATTCAATTCTGCCCAGCACTAAGGGAAGGGCAATATTTTCAGTAGGTTTGGGGGGTGTGGTTCACTGAACAGGCAGACAGGGTGAAAGGTGCCAGCAAGTGCTCAAGGGAGACAGAATATAAACTCCATGCTAGAAATGCTGAGTCTTAGCTATACAGTAGTGAAAACAACAAAACGTAGGTTTTGCATAGGGGACAGTGGGTTGTAAGTTCCAAGAACATAAAGGCAATATACTGTGGTTACTGGAAATTTGAAACAAAAGCAGAGAAATTCAATAACTTCAGAAACTGATTGTGTAATGAAGAAGGTTTGGCAGTACCTGTAGAGAGAGAAGCAGAGTTAAAGTTTTGAGTCTATATTTCAAGAAACTTTTCAGAAGTGAGAAGAAAGGGGGTTAGACTTATATCTCGGAAAGCAGCAGAGGCCTATTTATTCATGAGAAGCCCCGTGACTCCTGCGGTTCCCAAAATTGCACTTCCTCGCATCCTGTCTCCTGCAAGATTCCATTCTATTGTCCCATTTCTCTGTCTCTGTTGTACCTGCTTGGACAATACCACTTCCCACTGCTCTGTCACTCCATAAACAGAGGATTCTCCCCTTTTTGTGGTTGACAGGGCCTTTAGCTGTGTCTAATCCATCCCCCTCCACTTGTGTCCTCACTCCTTTCCCTCTTTTCACGAACAATGATAGGGTTCCCCTTTAATTCATTTGCCACCCTGCCAAATTCTATAATCAAAGGATTGTGCCCCACCAGTTCTGCCACTTCCAACAGGATACACCATCAAACTCATGGAGTCATAGAGATGAACAGCACGGAAACAGACCCTTCAGTCCAACCTGTCCATGCCAATCAGATATCCCAACCCAATCTAGTCCCACCTGCCAGCACCTGGCTCATATCCCTCCAAACCCTTCCTATTCATATACCCATCCAGATGCCTCTTAAATGTTGCAATTGTACAGTTTCCACCACTTCCTGTGGCAGTTCATTTCACACACGTACCACCCTCTGCGTGAAAAAGTTGCCCCTTATGTTTCTTTTATATCTTTCCCCTCTCATCCGAAACCTTCCCCCTCTAGTTATGGATTCTCCCCACCCCAGGGAAAGGACTTTGTCTATTTACCCTATCCATGCTCCTCATGATTCTATAAACCTCTATAAGGTCACCCCTCAGCCTCCAATGCACCAGAGAAAACAGCCCCAGCCAATTCACCTCTCCCTATTGCTCAAATCCTGCAACCCTGGCAACATCCATGTAAATCTTTTCTGAACCCTTTCAAGTTTCACAATAGCTTTCCGATAGGAAGGAGACCAGAATTGCATGCAATATTCCAACAGTGACCTAATCGATGTCTTATGCAGCCACAACATGACCTCCCAACTCCTGTACTCGATGGTCTGACCAATAAAGGAATGCAAACCAAACACCTTCTTCACTGATCTACCCACAACTCCACTTTTAAGGAACTATGAACCTGCACTCCGAGGTCTCTTTGTTCAGCAACACTCTCCAGGAACCCCCCTACCCCCAACACCCCACCCCCTCCTCCATGGTTAGTGTTCATATTCCACAGGGACCATTCCCTCTGTAAAACTCTGGTCCACTCCTCTATCACGCCAAACACTTCCTCACTCCCCAATGACACCAATCCATGTAATCGCAGGTGTAACACTTGCCCATTCCTTTCTCTCCCTGAACTGTTCAAGGTCCCAAGCAGGTGAAGCAAGTGTTTCACTTGTGATTCATTCCATCCAATCGACTGCATTTACTGCTCGCAATGCAGTCTCCTTTGCATTGGTGAGACCAAACACAGACTGGGTTGTGGAGCGTCTCCACTCTGTCTGTAGGAATGAGTCTGACCTCCCAGTTGCTTGCCGTTTAATCAATCACCTTGGTCTCAGGCTTCCATTTCTATTCTGGACCTGCTGCAACATTCCAACATAGTACATCGCAAGCTGGAGGGACAGCACATCATTTTATGCTTAACCATTTCACAGCTTCGAGGTCTCTAAACTAAAGTCAATAACTTCAGAAATTCATTGCATTATATCTGTTGTGCATTTTTCTTATATTCTCTCATCATCCCCTCCCCTCCTCAACCCCCACCTAATGTACACAGTATTGTCTTGCTTACTCTGCTCTCTTTAGACAGGACTTATGCTTTTGCTTTAACATCTCAGCTAACACCCATTTTGCATCTTTTTGTCTTTCTCCACCGTTACCAACTCATTTGTGTTTCACTGTTCTGCCCCTGTCAAAATTATATTACAAACTTTCCATCCCCTTTCAGTTCTGAAGAAGAGCTATACCAAACTTGAAACATTAACTCTGTTTCTTTCTTCCTAGTGATAGAATTAGAATTGGAATTATATTTATCGTCACATGTAGTCAAGTATAGGGATACATGAGTACAGTCGAAAGTCGCCATTCTCGAGTGCCATTTTGCTTATGAAACCAGAATTAAAAGAAACAAGATTTTTTTTAAAGAAAGAGCCAAAATGTAAGAAAACATCCAGATCTTAATGTCTAAAGTCTCATCACCACAAAGCCACTGATGCAGGCACCCAGGCCTAGCCAGGGCCTGGAGTCTCGATCAGCCTATGAGTCTTGCATTGATTTCTGGGAGGAGCCATGTTCTTGTTGCTACAATGACACTGTTGCCTCCGATTACCAGGAGGAGCTTTTTCTGCAGCTCTGGAATGCTGCTGCATCCAGTTGTCAGGACTGCCAGGAGGCTGCCGCTAATACGCGACAGGCCCATTGCCACTGCCAATACTGTACTGCCGCTGCCTCTGATCACCGAGAAGAGGCCACAAGGAACCATGACCACCACCAACACAATGGCCCGCTCTCCTGCTGATGCCATGCTGCCGCCTCCTGTGACCGCCGAGAGGAGTTTGGGAAGCACTGCCACCAATCCTGTCGCCCCCTGGAAGCTGCTGCCATTACTCCCAAACCTGCTGAGCTTGTCTCACATTCATTGCAATTGTTTCAAGTTCAAAGAGCAGTTGGGTGTCTCCATGCTGCTGGAACTCAGGTTAAATTTTATGAGTTTCTGAACAGTTGGGTGTCACAGTCAGGGTTTAGGAAACATCCTGGGTGTTGCAGCAGTTTGCAAGAAGCCTAGTAGGTCAGTACAGCTGAGAGTCAGCGTTGAAAAGCCCTTCAGCAGGATTTGCTTTCTGCAACTGAACAAGTTTAGGGCTCAAGGAAAACATGTGAGGCCTTGTTTGGTGAAGCTCAAGGTCAGTTAAGAGCTGAAGTTGTGCCGTCAAATGAGCACTGGAAAGCAGTTTTCAGAACGCAGGGGAAAAAGGACCGGGGGCAAGAACCAAGGGGCTATCATTGATGGAATCTGTGATAGAGCGGTTATTGAGAGAGAAGTTTTATGACTGCTTTGGCCAAAGTGAAAAATTGTAATGCCTCATGAGGTTAATGGAGATTTGAAGACCTCCCATATCATTAATGTTGGGGAGTAGGGGAGTATTTGAGAAATCCATGGGATTTCTCTTGATTACAGTTACCATTTCTATGTGGATTGTGGTGTATTCAACCCTCGCATATTATCCACATTAAAAATAAGTTGTACTTCTACTATAGAGTGAATTACTGTTTGAACTTGTTCAGTAAAGTATTGTTTGTTCAAGCCAGTGGAATCTTAAGATTTTAATCTCTTTGTAGGTGCCTGGATCTCACATTTTATTTACATTAAAAATGAAACATTGCTGGCCAGTAACCAGATTTTAGCAATAGAGGGTGATATCACATTAGTCATTTTGATTATTTTGTTTCCAACTACGACATTTCAACGTTCAGTGTATGTGCACTCCTAAATCTCTTCAGAACTCTTGTGTTCCTAGCTTTTCACTATTTCAATCACCTATCTCAAGATCTATTTCACTATTTCGAGATCTATCTCTTTTGTTCCCAAATTGTTACCAATGACTTGCACTGAGCTCCATCTGCCACTCAATCTATTCTTGTCATTTAATGGACAAGCAAAGAATGAGTAAACTAGGGCTTTATAGTGAGGGATATTTCAATGTGGCGACAATCATTGTGCAATTAGCAAACTTGGATATGTGGCTGTCTATTTCTGTTTTCTAACCCATTAATAAACATAATGATTCAGTGAGACTCCAACAATTACATGGAGCCAGTACTCACCACATGCTTCCAAATTATACATACAAACGCTGCAGTGTATCTTACCAACTCTTATATCAGGGAGAGAAGTATCATAATAATAGCTGTGACAAGTGCAGAAAATAGTTTTTGCATGCCTTTAAGTTTAAAATAGCACACTGACACCAGGCTGGTTACAAAACAAAGAGGTTTATTTTGAGCTGGTATTGAAATACTGGTTAGAATTGCAGAATTTTCACTTCATGTTAAAATACTGGACTTCAAAAGGAGTCTTTTCCATTTTGTCTATTTATCCTACCCATGCCCCTCATAATTTTGTAAACCTCGATAAGGTCACCCCCTCAGCCTCCGACGCTCCAGGGAAAACAGCCCCAACCTGTTCAGCCTCTCCCTATAGCTCAGATCCTCCAACCCTAGCAACATCCTTGTAAACCTTTTCTGAACCCTTTCAAGTTTCACAACATCCTTCTGATAGGAAGGAGACCAGAATTGTACGCAATATTCCAACAGTGGCCTAACCAATGTCCTGTACAGCTGCGACATGACCTCCCAACTCCTGTACTCAATACTCTGACCAATGAAGGAAAGCATACCAAAAGCCTTCTTCACTATCCTAACTACCTGCGACTCCACTTTCAAGGAGCTATGAACCTGCACTCCAGGGTCTGTTTCCCTAGGGCCTTACCATTAAGTGTATAAGTCCTGCTAAGATTTGCTTTCCCAAAATGCAGCACCTCGCATTTAAAGTCATAGAGTCATAGAGATGGAAACAGACCCTTCGGTCCAACCCGTCCATGAAAAGACTTTGCCTATTTATCCTATCCAAGCCCCTCATAATTTTGTAAACCTCTATAAGGTCACCCCCAGCCTCCGATGCTCCAGGAAAACAGCCCCAGCCTGTTCAGCCTCTCCCTATAGCTCGGATCCTCCAACCCTGGCAACATCCTTGTAAATCTTTTCTGAACCCTTTCAAGTTTCACAACATCTTTCCAATAGGAAGGAGACCAGAATTGCACACAATATTCCAACAGTGGCCAAACCAATGTCCTGTACAGCTGCAACATGACCTCCCAACTCCTGTACTCAATACTCTGACCAATAAAGGAAAGCACACCAAACATTTATCTGAATTAAACTCCATCTGCCACTTCTCACCCCATTGACCCATCTGGTCCAGATCCTGTTGTAATCGAAGGTAACCCTCTTCGTTGTCCACTACGCCTCCAATTTTGGTATCATCTGCAAACTTACGAACTGTACCTCTTATGCTCGCATCCAAATCATTTATGTAAATGACAAAAAGTAGAGTGCCCAGCACCGATCCTTGGGGCACTCCACTGGCCACAGGCCTCCAGCCTGAAAAACAACCCTCCACCACCACCCTCTGTCTTCTACCTTTGAGCCAGTTCTGTATCCAAATGGTTACCTCTCCTTGTATTCCATAAGATCTAACCTTGCTTATCAGTCTCCCATGGGGAACCTTGTCGAACGCCTTACTGAAGTCCATATAGATCACATCTACTGCTCTGCCCCCATCAATCGTCTTTGTTACTTCAAAAAACTCAATCAAGTTTGTGAGACATGATTTCCCACGCACAAAGCCATGTTGACTATCCTGAATCAGTTCTTGCCTTTCCAAGTACATGTGCATCCTATCCCTCAGGATTCCCTCCAACAACTTTCCCACCACCGAGGTCATGCTCACCAGTCTATAGTTCCCTGGCTTGTCTTACCCCCCTTCTTAAACAGTTGCACCACGTTTGCCAACCTCCAGTCTTCCAGCACCTCACCTGTGACTATCGATGATACAAATATCTCAGCAAGAGGCCCAGCAATCACTTCTCTAGCTTCCCACAGAGTTCTCAGGTACACCTGATCAGGTGCTGGGGATTTATCCACCTTTAACCATTTCAAGACATCCAGCACTTCCTCCTCTGTAATCTGGACATTTTGCAAGATGTCACCATCTATTTCCCTACAGTCTATATCTTCCATATCCTTTTCCACAGTAAATACTGATGCAAAATATTCATTTAGTATCTCCCCCATTTTCTGTGGCTCCACACAAAGGCCACCTTGCTGATCTTTGAGAGGCTTATTCCCTCCCTAGTTACCCTTTTGTCCTTAATATATTTGTAAAAATCCTTTGGATTCTCTTTAATTCTATTTGACAAAGCTATCTCATGTCCCCGTTTTGCCCTCCTGATTTCCCTCTTAAGTATACTCCTACTTTCTTTATACTCTTCCACGGATTCACTTGATCTCTCCTGTCTATACCTGACATATGCTTCCTTCTTTTTCTTAACCAAACCCTCAATTTCTTTAGCCATCCAGCATGCCCTATACCTACCAGCCTTCCCTTTCACCCTGACAGGAATATACTTTCTCTGGATTCTTGTCATCTCATTTCTGAAGGCTTCCCATTTTCCAGCCTTCCCTTTACCTGCGAACATCTGCCTCCAATCAGCTTTTGAAAGTTCTTGCCTAATACCGTCAATATTGGCCTTTCTCCAGTTTAGAATTTCAACTTTTAGATCGGGTACATCCTTTTCCATCACTAGTTTAAAACAAATAGAATTATGGTCGCTGGCCCCAAAGTGCTCCCCCTCAGTCACCTGCCCTGCCTTATTTCCCAAGAGTAGGTCAAGTTTTGCACCTTCTCTAGTAGGTACATCCATATACTGAATCAGAAAATTGTCTTGTACACACTTAAGAAATTCCTCTCCATCTAAATCTTTAACACTATGGCAGTCCCAGTCGATGTTTGGAAAGTCAAAATCCCCTACCATAACTACCCTATTATTCTTACAGATAGCTGAGATCTCCTTACAAGTTTGTTTCTCAATTTCCCTCTGACTATTGGGGGGTCTATAATACAATCCCAATAAGGTGATCATCCCTTTCTTATTCCTCAGTTCCATCCAAATAACTTTCCTAGATGTATTTCCCTCAGCATAGCTGTAATGCTATCCTTTATCAAAAATGCTACTCCCCCTCCTCTCTTGCCTCCCTTTCTATCCTTCCTGTAGCATTTGTATCCTGGAACATTAAGCTGCCAGTCTTGCCCATCCCTGAGCCACGTTTCCATAATTGCTATGATATCCCAGTCCCATGTTCCTAACCATGCCCTGAGTTAATCTGCCTTCCCTGTTAGGCCCCTTGCATTGAAATAAATGCAGTTTCATTTATTAGTCCTACCTTGTCCCTGCCTGCCCTGACTGTTTGACTCACTTCTGTTCTCAGCCTCGCTATCTCCCAGGGTCACACACCGCTCTCTCTCCCCCCCCCTCCACATTACTAGTTTAAATCCTCCCAAGCAGTTTGAGCAAATTTCCCTGCCAGTATATTAGTCCCCTTCCAATTTAGGTGCAATCCGTCCTTCTTGTACAGGTCACTTCTACCCCATAAGAGATTCCAATGATCCAAAAATGTGAATCCTTCTCCCATACACCAGCTCCTCAGCCATGCATTCATCTGCTCTATCCTCCTATTCTTGCCATCACTAGCTCGTAGCAATGTCTAACAAATTAATTTCCTCATCATGCAGGGTCCTGGGTACAATGGATGGGGTACTGGACGGTCAAACATGCAGAGTATTGATTTGAACAGAAATTTTCCAGATTTGACGACAATATTTTTTCAAGAAAGAAGAAAGAGAGGAGGTCGTGTTGATCACATCCCAATTCCAAGATCATATTGGAATGGTAAGGTATGACCTGTTAACATATTGTACTGGATGAAATTATTTTTATCCCATTCTGTTGATAGCAATGCTGAATCCTGTTTTACAGTCAAAGGCCACAATAATTAATTGCAGGCTGCAACGTTTTGCTTCCTCTAGTAGCTGTTAGGTTGCTTGCAGAGAATGCAGAGATTGTTTCTGACTTGACATTACTGGTGACAAGCCTTGCAATGGTAGTTTCCTTTCTCGGATTCTCTATGAATGAATATGACATAAATTGCTGTGAATAAACATGACCAAATGAAAAGAAGGAAATGGAGCTCTCTAATAACTCGTTAATTTGGGGGTGAGAGTTTTAATTTGGCTTATTCAGATGCAATGCGCTTTCCTCAAATCGGAGTTCATCCAATATGTGTTGTTTTAACCTAATTCCGAGTGAACATGAATCCAGGGTTTAAGTCTGTTTTGGCCTTGACCAAAATTTAAGTAGAAATTTTAACTTGCTTATGGTAAGGATAAGCTGAGATGAGTGCCAAATCCCAACCCAATTTAAGCAAATTGGGTGATTTTAATGCAAAGCCACATCTGAATGTCAATCATCTTAGATTGACAGTATTGAACAGGGAGCTGGTGGAATAACTGCTCTAAAGATTTCACTCTGAGCTCAAATCAGACTGAATTGGAGTGGAAAGTCCTGTATTTACTTACTGATTCGGTGAGCCATAATTTTCCAATGTTGAACAATATGCTTGGGTGTCAGAGTTAATCTGCAAAACCTAGCACATAGAGCGCAGAACCTTACAGCGCAGTACAGGCCCTTCAGCCCTCGATGTTGCACCGACCTGTGAAACCAATCCGAAGCCCATCTAACCTACATTATTCCATTATCATCCATACGTTTATCCAATGACCATTTAAATACCTTTAAAGTTGGTAAGTCTCCCACTGTTGCAGGTAGTGCATTCCACGCCCCTACTGCTCTTTGAGTAAAGAACCTACCTCTGATGCCTGTCCTATATCACTAGCCATCACCATCCGAGGAAAAAGGTTCTCACTGTCCACCCTGTCTAATCCTCTGATCATCTTGTATGTCACTATTGCGTCACCACTCAAACTTCTCTCGAACGAAATCAGCCTCAAGTCCCTCAGCCTTTCCTCATATGACCTTCCCTCCATACCAGGCAACATCTGCGTAAATCTCCTCTGCACCCTTTCCAATGCTTCCACATCCTTCCTATAATGCAGCGACCAGAACTGTGTGCAATACATCTAGTGTGGCCTCAGCTGTATCATGACCTCGTGGCTCCGAAACTCAATCCCTCTACCAATAAAAGCTAACCCATTGACCGCCTTCTTAGCAAACCTCTCAACCTGGGTGGCAACTTTCAGGGATCAATGCGCATGAACACCGAGTATAATATGACCTTTGAGCATTTTCTACCTTAAAAGGGCACTGTGTTAAAAAAAAAGATTTTTGCCTGTGTCAGGATTTCTTTGGTGATTCTCCTAATTGCTTAAATAATTTTTGATTCACTATTGGTGGAACCTATGCCTGAACCTCATAATTACTACTTTCCCCTATAATTTTAGCAGCTAAAATTTCTGGTGCTGATGTGGAAGTGTTTCATGATCAATGTGCCATGGGCATAATTACATATTCCAATTTTGAATATTTAGAAACAGTCTTTCCTGATTTACTTGTCACAAAATCAATGGCCATATCAGTTTTAATAGCCATGGTACTGACATTTTAAGACAAAATACCTCAACTAAGTTTTTAAAAGTTTGTTTCTCATATTGAAACTAGACAGCGCAAACTAGGGAATGCTGGAAATAAGTTTAGTTACTATTAAATGAAAATAATCAAGAAATAGACAATTACATTTATGCAAACATCATTGAATATGAGATGAAAACTCCCAAAACATGGCTGGCTCAGGAAATTGAAATTTGCCAACAGTTCGACTGACATTTAGCACATAATAAAAGAGCATTATGCCCTATTTACCAGTAGATACTTATAACATTTGTTCTATTTTGATAAATAAATCTAAGCAAAGTAAAATTTGATAGCATGCCCATCCAGAATTAATAGATGGAAAGCAGGGCACTGATCAATCGGTTGGTGTGTGACTTGCCATATCCTTTGTTGCCATACATGTTCCAGTCAATCGGTTGTAGTCAGTGGTGAAGAAATGGAGCTTGCCTTTCATCTCTCTGTCAGTCACCACAAAGATGTTGGATACTTTAATGTTCAGACTTACTCTCATCAGGGATATGATTCAATGCAAAACACTCTGCAGGCGAATTGTGAGCAGAACAACTGATCAGGTCGAACGATGTTGACTAAGACGCAACGTAATCTTCTGATGAAAGAGCCCCAAGGTTTCATGATGACTGCTAATTAAAATTGCCAGAGCTAAGCATGCTTTTGTGTGGTTGCTCATTTCAGCAAGGGTTTAAGGTTGTGAAAAGCGACAATTTAAATTTGACTGTTTGAAGACAGCTTCAGTTCAATGTAGAGGAGGTGCTGGTGTTGGACTGGGTTGGGCAAAGTTAAAAATCACAGAATACCAAGTTATAGTCTAACAGCTTTATTAAGGGTGGCATGGTGGCTCAGTGATTAGCACTGCTGCCTCACAGCACCAGTATTCCTGCCTCAGGTGACTGTGTGGAGTTTGCACATTTCCCCCGTGTCTGCGTGGGTTTCTTCCCACAATCCAAAGATGTGCAGAACAGGTGAATTGGCCATCTAAATTCCCCATAGTGTTTGATGCATTAGTTAGGGGAATGGGTCTGGGTGGGCTACTCTTCAGAGGGTCAGTGTGGACTTGTGGGCCAAAGGGCCTGTTTTCATACTATAGGGAATCTAATCTATTTTGGAGTACTGGCTTTCAGAGTGCTGCTCCTTTGTCAGGTAGGTATCCACAGGGAGGCAGAAAATCATCAAGCAAACTTTGCAAAGGTGATGATACCAGATGCCATGTATCTATCTCAGAGGACCTGGATGCAATGCCGTGAGAGATTGAAATGCCTCACTTGCATGGATAATGTTAGTGAATGTTTTTTCAAAGGCTATAACCAACCAATGGCATCACTACCGTCAAACACTGCTTTATGCTGCACACACATCACTCACCCAGCAACAAATTCCAGCAAGGCATGGGTGACGCTTAACCAGAAGAAGCAGCAAATAAAGGTGTAGAGTAGAATAAGGCCAACAGCAACACTAATGATTAACAGTGGAACATACAAGGGGAAAGTATGATCACACACCAATCAATTGACTCCCCCACCCCAGGGAAAAGATCTTGTCTATTTATCCTATCCATGTCCTCATGATTTTATAAACCTCTACAACATTACCCCTCAGCCTCCGACGCTCCAGGGAAAACATTCCCAGCCTATGGGCAACTTTTACATGCAGAGGGTAGTGTGTGTATGGAATTAGCCGCCAGAAGAAGTGGTGGAGGCTGGTACAATTACAACATTCAAAAAGCATCTGGATGGGTATATGAATAGGAAGAGTTTAGAGGGATATGGGCCAACTATTGGCAAATGGAACTAGATTAAGTTGGGATATCTGGTCAGCATGGATGAGTTGGATCAAAGTGTCTGTTTCTGTGCTGTACATCTCTATGACTCGATGATCAGTACCCTGCTTTCTATCTATTAATCCTGGGTGGGCATTCTGCCAAATTTTCTTATACTTATATTTATTTATCAAGATAGAACAATTCGATATGTAACTATTAGCCTCATATCTCAAACTTGTTGTCTACCTTCAGACCACACATAACCAATTCCTTCTCTCTCTCTTTCTCTCTCTCTCTCATACAGGAGCTTGCGTGTAGAACTTTGTGGACTATGGTTCCATATCTTACGGCATGGTGGCTCAGTGGTTAGCACTGCTGCCTCACAGCACCAGGGACCCAGGTTCAATTTCTGCCTCAGGCAACTGGCTGTGTGGAGTTTGCACGTTCTCCCTGTGTCTGCGTGAGATTCCTCCGGGTGCTCCGGTTTCCTCCCCCAGTCCAAAGACGTGCAGGTTAGGTGAATTGGCCATGCTAAATTGCCCTCAGTGTTAGGTGGATTAGTCAGAGATAAATATAAGGGGGTGGGTTTCTCTTCGGAGGTTCGGTGTGG
Source organism: Hemiscyllium ocellatum (assembly GCF_020745735.1). Taxonomy (NCBI): domain Eukaryota; kingdom Metazoa; phylum Chordata; class Chondrichthyes; order Orectolobiformes; family Hemiscylliidae; genus Hemiscyllium; species Hemiscyllium ocellatum. The sequence goes on along the minus strand of NC_083401.1, from coordinate 153,410,674 downwards.
ACTTGTTGGGCTGAAGGGCCTTTTCCACACTGTAGGTAATCTAATCTTACACCTTGAAGGATATAGACATCACCACTATCAGAATGACCATGACTAAGATGTGGCTGAAAGTATTGAAATTAATGCAATCCTTTTACTTAGTCCTCAATCCCATTTTTCACTCAATCCACATTCATCTCTGATTTCAATGCTGCTTCTGGCAATACTGGCTTCTAGGCTCTTAATAGTAGTTACGGTAAAGTACAGTGTTAGTATATAGTATTCAGAAAACTACAGAAGCATAGAAGGAAGTTAGTGTAGCGAGATATTGGATATTGGAAAAAATCAGAAGAGTCAGACTAAATATTAGCTCATTGAAAGAGTTGTCAAGATTTCTTGGAGCAATGAACCTCTTCTGCACTCAAGTATTCTCTGATCCTATGATAATATTGAATAGGTTTTGATCTTTTCTGCAAAGCTAACGTTTATGGCAATACTATTCTTACCAAGTAAAGTTAATGAAGTGCTAAGAAATTTAACACTACGCTATCTATTATGTTGCAATGTATACGATTTCCTTTCTACTACGTTTAGGTGGCACCTGAGACAAGGGGAGTGATAAAATGGATCAAGAAAATACCTTTTGTTCTTTCTGCAAGTTTGCATGGTGGGGATTTGGTCGCTAGTTATCCTTTTGACTTATCAAGAGTGCCAGAAGAAAACAAGTTTTACTCACCCACTCCAGACGATCAGGTATATTGTTAACATAATTTGAAATGTTATTTATCAAGACGTACGTTTGTATTAAGACAAATTAATTGTTTCATTTATGATTCCAGATGTTCAAGATGTTGGCTAAAACATATGCTGATTCACATCCTATAATGTCGGATAAAACAGATGAAAGATGTGGAGGGAACTTTGCTGATGAAGGAGGCATTATAAATGGAGCACAGTGGTACAGCTTTGCTGGAGGTAAATTAGTAGCTTAAGGAAATTTTTTATGAATAACTTGGAAGTGCATTCGCATAATAATTAAGATACCTGTGCAGTAAGCAATGTGAGCATCTACAACTGCTACCATTTTAGGATTAAGACTCTTCTGGGATCACAGTCTGACTTGTCATACTTAGAGCAGTTTTTCTCAATTCTCAACTCCATTGACCATAAGACATAGAAGCAGAAGTAGGCCATTCAGCCCATTGAGTCTGCTATGCCATTCAACAAAATCATGGCTGATTTGATAATCCTCAACCCGACTTTCCTGCCTTTTCCCCTTTTCACAGTAAGCAGTGATTCCCTTACTGCTGAGCAATTGGTTTCTCAGCTTTAAAATGAACTCGCCTGAACATTCAAAAGGTTCTACAAATTTGTAACCCTGTGAGAGAAACATATTCCTCCTCACCTCTATCTTAAATGTGTGACCCATTATTCTGAGATTATGCCCTCTGATCCTAAACTCCCACAAAGGGAAACCAGCTTTGTGCCTCCTCTCTATCAAGTTCCCTAAGGATTTTATATGCGTCAAAAAGTTGGCCTGTCATACTTCTATATCCCAATGTGTACATACAACTCAACCTCTCATAAGACGGGGTGGTGTGGTGGCCCAGTGGGTTTCCTCTGGGTGCTCTGGTTTCCTCCTACAATCCAAAGATGTACAGGTCAGGTGAATTGGCTGTGCTAAATTGCCTGTAGTGTTAGGTGCATTAGTCAGAGGGAAATGGGTCTGGGTGGGTTACTCTTCAGAGGGTTAGTATGGACTTGTTGGGCTGAAGGGCCTGTTTCCACACTGTAGGGAATCTAATCTGATCAAGACAATCTTTCCATATCTGTGATTAACATAATGAAGCTTCTCTGGACTGCCTCCAATGCCAGTATGCTTTTCCTTAGATAACAGGCACACAATGTTTCACTGTACTCCAGCTGTTTTCTGACTAATGCTTTGTATAGTTTTAGCAAAATGTCCCTACTTTAACTCCTTTACCTTTGAAAGAAAGACTAACATTCCAGTTGCCTTCCTTATTACCCACTGAATTTGGACTCTAGCCATTTGTGATTCATGGACAAGGATTCCTAAATTCCTCTGTTCTGTAGCTTTCTGCAGACCTTTTCCATTTAAATAACATTCCGTTCACTTTGAGCAGCACACATCAATCTCAAAAACGTGCTTACCTACTTCTGTATTTTGGCAGAATCAACTTGAGCTATGCTCATTAGGATCAAGCCCTTCATAAAGATATGTTAAATGGACTTTCCCATTAGTTCTGTTGCTGAAGCTGTCTCCAAAAAAAAGTTTCCTTTTTTCAAATTAAATGCTTATTCTTCTCTTTGAATTCACTCTAATCCCCAAGTTCAGAAAAGTCTTGAATATTTGCCCGATTTTTTGGGAGACTCTTTAAACATATCTTGTATCCCATACAGAATTTCTAAAGATGAAAAGTGATTTTGACTGAGTATTTTTGGAACTTCTCTTGGCCCTTTCAAGCAACAAATACCTACTTTCCTTCCTCCACGCATCATCAGTATGTCACTGGCCATAAAAGGAATTGCCTCAAAGTTTTTGGCATACCTGGAATGCTAAAGGTTTGAATATTTCTCAGGGATACATTTCTCTACCTCACCTCTTCATCCTCATAACTTGCAGACTCGAGCATACTTCCCATTCCCAAACTCCTTTTCATAATATCCTTCAATTAGCCCTCATCTAAACCACATTGGTTTGTTCCTTAAGGTCTTTTGTATTAAGCTGCTGTGCAAATGTCATAAAAGCCTCATTGAACAATTCTATTTCTTTTGTATATGTTCATGCATGTTTAAAGCTTTATTACATATATTTCATAATTTCAGGGATGCAAGATTTTAACTACCTTCACACAAATTGTTTTGAGACGACATTGGAGCTTGGGTGTGAGAAATATCCTCCAGAAGACGACCTCTATCCAGCCTGGCAGCATAATAAGGAAGCACTCCTGACATACATGGAAATGGTATTTTAATTTTATGAATTTAATCCCTGAATTAATATCGAATACTGGGATATTGTCTGACTCAATCATATTTTTAAAAGTCAACATCAAAGACTCAATTTATTTTTAATGTTTTAGTTTGTTTTCTTACTTGAAATGTTGATCGCTTCAGCCACGAGTTTACTTCCTACCATATTTATTTTTCAATTGACTTTTAAATATGCTGATAGTTATTCTTTAAAGCTAGCTAGTTTTCCTTCACTTCACATTGTCTCTATGTTAGGTGAACAAGACCATGAAATCAGTTGCCAGCTGTCATTTTACCAAGCATCTGTTGAAAAACTAGGTCAAATGATAGTTTTCCAGGAATCATTTTCCTGAGTTTAAATGGTCTTTAAAATGCCAACCAGAGAAAATAACAAAATTGATTTTTTTCAAATAATAACAATAAAAGATCACAAAACAATAAGGTGGAAGAGTGAAACCCATCGAGTTTGTTCCAAAGTTCAACGATACCAAGGTTGATCTGATCATTCTCAGCTCCACTTTCCTGCCTTTCACCCCAAGCTCTTGATTCACTCGCTGGTTAAAAATCTGTCTATCTCAGCCTTGACTATATTTATTGACAGTCTTTTGATGATCAGCCATGGTCATATTGAATGATGGAGCAAGGGCTGAATGGCTGCCTCCTAGTTTCTATGTCTACGTAAGAACTCCAGATTAACCACACTCTGTGAAAAGAAATTTCTCCTCATCTCTCTTCTAAATAAGTGGCCCTTTACTCTGAGATTATTCCCTATTAAATTGTGAGATAGATTTGAAGGTCTCATCCTTAACGCTTAATGAAAATAAGATTGAAGAACTAACTAGGATGATGTCCCTCCTATTATTTTTTTCCTGACTGGAGCAAAAGGAACAACCACTGAACTTATAGAACTTTCACCCAAATTAGACTGTAACCCTCTTTTTTATAAGATGGAAATTACTTTTCTGTGTTAGTAATTTGACAAAATTGCCATTTGAGAAATCAACTGGGACTGTCATGTACTATGCAGCTTTGGGTTCTTTCGCCCTTGTGTACAGTTTTGGGCCCCATATCTCAGGAAGGATGTACTGTTCCTGGAGCGCGTTCAGAAGAGGTTCATGAGAATGGTCCCAGCAATGAAAAGCTTAAAATATGAGAAATGTTTGAGGACTAGAGGTTTATACTCGATGGAATTTAGAAGGATGAGGGGAGATCTAATTGAAACATACAGAATACTGAATGACCTGGACAGAGTGGAAGATGCTTCCATTGGTAGGAGAGACCAGAACCCAGGGGTACAGTCTTAGAGTAAAGGGGAAACCTTTTAGAATGGAGATAAGGAGAAACTTCTTCAGCCAGAGAGTGGTGAATCTATGGAGTTCATTGCCACAGAAGGCTGTGAGGGCCAAGTTATTTAGTATGTTAAGACTGAGATAGATAAGTTCCTGAGTATCAATGGGATCAAGGGTTATGGGGAGAAAGTGGGAGAATGGGGTTGAGAAACCTATCAGCTGTGATTGAATGGCAGAGCAGACTCGACAGCTGAATGGTCTAATTTCTGCTCCATATGGTCTTATGGTCTCTCTGCATTTTCTGACAGGAATCAACACCTTTCCCAGTCTTGGAACTTTTTTCCAAATATTTCCCTCCCAAATATAAATCTGAAATGTGTTTGTGTACATTCACAGAGCTGAGAGTTGATATTAATTTTAAGCATTTGTGCAACTCCTAGAATCCAAGCACTTGTGTACACTTAAAGGAAATTAGAGTTGAGCAACAAAATCAGCTTAGCACATAATATACACATCAAATAAAGAGTAACAACAAAACACAGAAGTATGCATGAGGATTGCTTCCATGCAGATTATAAATAGTTGGAGCTGGTGGACCAAACCCTGTTGCACCCCACTAATTCCATTTTGCCAACCAGGAAAAGACCCATTCATCACAACTCTCTACTTCTGTTGGTTCACCAATCCTCTATCCAAGCTGAGTATGAGGGATACACCGGCTGCCCATTAAAAAATATGACAGAAGGCAGGGAATGGCTAACATTTCAAGAATTAATAATTGTTTTTACAGCAAAGTTACATTTCAATGAGAACAAAAACCCAATGATTAAGGTAGTTAAATTATGACGAAGAGAATTTAAAAATTGCATTAAAAGTAGAGACTTATAAAGTTGACGAAAGAATAAGAGGCCTGGAGATTGGGAGCATTTTAGAATGCTGCAAAGGAGGACCAAGAAACTGATAAAGAAAAAAAAATCAAGCAAGCTACTGAAAAACATAAAGTAGATGGTAAAAAGAAAAAAAATAGAAATATAAAAAGAAAAAAACAATAGTATTGGTTAAAAATATTAGTACTGCATAAGTTAATGAGATGGAAAGTTGATAAATCTCCTGGATAAAGCCAAAAGAGTTCTGAGGAAGGGTCACCGGACCTGAAACATTAACTTTGATCCTTATTTACAGATACTGCTGAGCTTTTTCAGCAACTTCTGTTTTTGGTTCTGATAAATCTCTTGGACCTGGTGATCTATACCTCAGAATGGTGAAAGAGATGGCTGTAGAGATAGTAGATGTATTGCTGGTCAGCTTCGAAAGCTCTATCGATTTTGAAATGGTTTCGGGAGATAAGAAGGTAGCAAATGTAGCAAGACGTTTTTTAAAAAACGAAGGAGAGAGGAAACAGAACAGCTAAAGTGACCTTGGTAGTTGGGAAAACACCAGAATCTATTTGAAATGATATGATAACTAGACATTTAGTAAACAAGGGCAGGGTTGGAGAGAGTTAAGATAGATTTAGGGAAAGGAAATCATATTTGACAAACCTGTTAAAGATTTTGGGGATGCAACTTGCCAAAAAAAAGAAATCAATGGATATGACACATTTAGATTTTCAGAAGGCTTTCAACATAATCCTACATAGAAGACTAATGAGCAAAAATAGAGCTCAAGGAATTGGGGGTAATACAGTGACCTGTACTGAGGATTGGTTCACAGAAAGCTGTCAGTTTGAGTAAACAGCTCATTGTCAGGTTAATAGACTGTGACTCGTGCAGTAAACAAGGATCAGTGGTTGAATCTCAGGTAATCACAATCCGTATCAATAATGTGGATGTGTAAATTAAATGTAATATTCCCAAACTTGCTGATGCTTCAGTACTAGAACTGTGAGGAAGATGCAAAGAAGCCTCAAAGGGAATTAGACACATTAAGTGATGGGACAGGAAAATTGCAGGTTGAGTAGAATGTGGAAAAAGCTGAAGCTATCCATTCTGGTCGGAAAAACAAGAAAACAGAGCATGAGAGGAAGAGCACTCTCGTCCTTCTTCATAAATCATTGAAAAATAAGCAATGGATGCAGCAAACAATTAGGAAGGCAAATGATTTGCTGGCCTTTATTGCAAAAGGATTTGAATACAGAAGTGAAGAAGCCTTTCAGCAACTGTTCAGAGACTGGTGGACCACAGTGGAGTTTTCGATCCAATTTGGTCTCATTACCTAAGAAAAGACATATTGACCAGAAAGAGAATGCAACAAAGATTTGTCAGACTAATTCCTGGAATCATCTAATGAGAAGAACTGCAGGCCACTGGAGTGCAAAGTTTAGAAGAATGAGAGGTGATCTCACTGATGTATTTAAAACTCTTCGAGGGGTCAGAAAGGTAGATGCAGAAGAAATATTTAAGTCCTCTTGCTGGGGAGTTCAACAATCGGTTCTCCCCAGCAAGAGGTTCTCAGAATGAGAACCAGAACAATTAGAACTGGTGTAAGGAGGAATGTCTTCACTCAGAGATGGTGAATCTTTGAAGTCCTGCCCCAGAGGTCTGTGGAAGCTCAGACATTGTGAGCACTGGAAACAGAGGTTGACCATTCTCTGTATATTAAACCTACCAAGGAAAGCAAACTTGGTGTTATAGTGGACAGTAAAGATAGTTATCTAAGAATACAAAGAGATCTCAATCAACACGATCAATGGGATGAACAGATGGAGCATGATTTAGAATAATGCAAGGTATTGCATTTGGTGTAAAAAACAAGGTCAGAAATTACACAATTAATGGCAAGGCCCTTGGTAGTTTCATAGAACAGAGAGACTGAGGGGTTTAGGTACATAATTCTTTGAAATTTGTGAAATTTGTGTCGCACGAGAACAGGTTGGTTAAGAAGGCATTTAGCATATGAGTGTAGTGGATGGAGTGAACTCAGAGAAAGTGAGGACAGCAGATGCTGGAGACCAGAGCCGAGAGTGTGTTGCTGGAAAAACTCAGCAGGTCAGGCAGCATCTGAGGAGCAGGAGAATCGACGTTTCGGGCAAGAGCCCTTCCTGATGAAGGAACCTCATTCCTGAAGAAGAGCTCTTGCCCAAAACATCGATTCTCCTGCTCCATAGGAGATGGGATGTCATGTTGCAGTTGTACAGGATGTTGGTGAAGCCTCTTCTGGAGGACTGTGTCCAGTTCTGGTCACCCTGTTATAGGAAGGGCATTGTTAAGCTGGAGAGGGTTCAGAAAATATTCACCAGAATATCACCAGCAACAAAAGGTTTGATTTAGAAAGATAGGCTGGATCGGCTGGGACTGGAATGTAAGAGGTTGAGGGGTGACCTTAAAAAGGTTTATAAAATCACAGGGGTATAGATAAGATGCACAGCAAGGGTCTTTTCTCTAGGATGGGGAAGTTCAAAGTTGGGGGCATGTTTTTAAGGTGGGAGGAGAAAGATTTAAAAAGGACAAGAAGGGCAACCTTTTTACACAGAGTGGTTTGTATGTGGAATGAACTGCCAGAGGAAGTGATGGATGTAGGCCACAGTTACAACATTGAAAGGATATTTGTTTAAGTACATGAATAGGAATAATTTAGAGAAACATGGGTCAAATGCAGGCAAGTGGGACTAGTTTGGTTTGGGAACATAGATGCATGTATAGAACTGAGGGGTCTGTTTCCGTATGACTATGAATGTGGGGATAGCGTGAGAAAATAGAATAAATGTGCAAAATTAGCCATAATTTAGTAAAATCATGGAGCAGGCTCCAGGTCCAAATGGCTATTGCCAGCTATTACTTCCTATGTTCTTAAATCCCAGTTAGTTCCACCTTCCTGCTTTGTGCCTACTATAGAGATCAGAGTTGAAGTTGTTAGTTATGACAAAGAATGTGTTGCTCATTTGCTTGATCCAGGTATGCACGGCTAATTGAATAAAGCTGCTTACGTCACCTACTGCAATTTGAAATAGCCCAAGACATGAAGGTTCAAGGGCACAATGAGTGTCAGAGCTCCAGGAAAAGACATGTGTTCCAAGTTTGAGAGAAGATTTGTAGCTCGGGTGCTCGTTGTTGTGGTTCTGTTCGCCGAGCTGGGAATTTGTGTGGCAGACGTTCCGTCCCCTGTCTAGCTGACATCCTCAGCGCTTGGGAGCCTTCTGTGAAGCGCTTCTATGATGTTTTCTCCGGCATTTATTCCGACATATTCCTCCAGCAGATACAAATCACTATAAATGCCGGAGGAAACATCACAGACACGCTTCACAGGAGGCTCCCAAGCACTGAGGTTGTCACCTAGACAGGGGACGAAACGTCTGCAACACAAATTTCCAACTCGGCGAACAGAACCACAACAAAGGCAAGTGTGTCCAGTACTGGGTGGCAGTTGGTACTATGGCAGGTGACATAACTGTATGACAGCCTCCCCGCCAAAGCTCCTCACACACTGTTTCTAACTGACAAGCATTATCAGGGTGTTTCCCTGTATTCTTTCTAATAAGATTTCTGCAAGCTTTGTTCCTCATACTTTGTGTTCTTTATTCCTCTTCTTCTAACACAACAGTGTGTCAATTATGCACAAATGATGAACAAACATAGAGTCTGAGAATTGTCAAAAGCTCCACATCAAAATTCTATTGTAGACTCAGCAGATAAACATTTGAAAAGTTCAATGTCAACTACAGCAGCCAAGTCAGTTAAGACAACAAGAATAGCAGTCAACGTGAACAAAGTAATGATATAGCTGAGGGCACTCTTGTAACTAGGTGCGAGATGGTTTTCACTGCAAAACAAATGCATACTGTTATTCACATTGAATTCTAGACTAGCGAACTGAATGTGAAAATTGCCTAAAATGGTATCAGGTGTATACTTGTATGAAAGAGCAGGCTAGATTTCCAGGGTCAAGGTCAGAAATTGCTGGAAAAGCTCAGCAGGTCTGGCACTATCTGTGGAGAGAAAGCAGGGTTAACATTTCATGTCCAGTGACCCTTCTTCAGAACTGATTGCAGCTGGCAAAAGGTGGCATACATGCTGAAGACAGGAGGTGGATGTGGTTTTGTGTGTGGAGATTTCCAGGGTCGTGTACTCATTTTGTTTGGATAAAATGCATGGGTACCATGGAATCCATGAACCTCCATTGCTGTGAGGAGCACAGTTTCTCAATATGAACTGGAACTAGTTCACAATGCTGTGTTGGTCTTGTAGGTGCATCGAGGAATCAAAGGAATTGTAAAAGATGACAAAGGAAGAGGAATTAAAGGGGCACAGATCAAAGTTAAAGGAATCAGACATAACATCCTATCAGGTAAATGTGAAAAATTAGGACAGTTATAGGGAAACAAGTTCTCTTTGTTATCATACATAATGATATATAAATTTGTTTATAATTTCTGTTAAATATATAGCACACTCTTAGAACATGTTGCCTTGTCTCGTTTATGAATATAACTTGGTTTTCCATTTCTGCCTTAGTTGCTAATGGAGAGTATTGGAGATTACTGCCTCCAGGTACGCATTTTGTAAGTGCATATGCTCGAGGCCACACACGCGTTTTGAAGAGAGTATATTTACCAATAAAGATGGAGGGATCTGGACGTGTGGACTTTGTTCTGCGTCGCCTAGAACCTGATATTTATTTTGAATCTTTTGATGAAGAATCGGATGACCTAGACATGATAGAACGTCTGGAGAGGACTCAGCAGGGATATGAAGATGAAGAGGATGAATATTCAACTTCACGTGGAGGAAAGCCTTGGTGGTGGCCATTCTTTTCCACTTTGGGACCAAATTCACCAGACTGGCTTCTACGAAACAATTAATAGCTATTGTGGATTTTATAATAAACGGAGGATACATGAGCAAGTTGGCCTTAAAGAATGCAATTATAATCTCAGTGATTCCTTAATAGTCTTAACCTTAAACATATCTTATGATATGGGGAAAAACTATACTTTGAAAACATATTTTCTTAATCTTATAGTCCTGAAGGGGCCAATTATAATTACAGGTCCTCAGCACAAGAGGGCATCACAGATCACAGCAGAGTAAAATGAGTGTATTGCTGTGTGTATCTGTATGTCCAATGTTATGTTCGCATGTTATGACAGATAAGAACTTGGAAGAGATCATTTTGTTTTTTGTTTTTAATTAAAAGGCATATTTTCTTCCTAACTACCTATGGCATGCGTGATCCAAGTTGTTACTTGAAAAGAAATTATGGAAAAAATCTATCATTTTGTAAGGAGCAGGTTACCTTATTCGTGTTTTCTGTGATTGTTATATCACTAGAAGTGGTGCTTTTTTTTAATCCCTTACCAACAAAATAACAAATTAAGTGGGCAGCATACTTTTTTTTCAATAGATGGATACATTCCACTGCTTGAGATAAACAACGTTTTTTTTAATTTCGAGAGATTTTTTTCAAAAATGCTTATCAGACGTAAAAACATGTAACGTATAAGTGCATTGAGTGTCTCAAACTATCTGAATGACTGTGGTTTTATGTAAGTGCGATAATATCGTTATCTGTCAAAACTGACATTGCTATTTTATGCTGTGCGAAGCTTACCTCTCTACATAAGGCCAACTCTCTTGTTCGGACAGATTTTGTCACAACTCAATCGCTACTGGTGCTTATTTACAAAATGTTCACAATTTGCAAATAAATTGAACATTTACACTGGACCTATCTACATTCAATGCTTCATCAACTGTTTTGCTGATAGGCAGATTTTCCAGGGTCAACCAAGTTTGGTTAGAGGTGGATAGTGAAAGAAAAGCTGGACTGTCATGTAGCCAGAAGCTCCACTTGCATCCGTCAGTTGACAAGGGTGGGCGACAATGTGAGTCTCGAAACTGGAATGCACCAGTTATAAGATAAATGACCAACACAGAGGGGTTAGCCATCTCTGAGTGGATTGGAGTTTAGCAACAGTCTGAATCAGATAATCAAACTGAGGCAAGGACAACATCTATGGTAGGTCATGGAGGCATGAAGAGTTGAAACAGATAAATAAAAAGGCATTTTAGAGGTTAATGGGTTCAACACTTTGAACGTGAAGTTGCAGCTGCTTATCACAGGTTATGGAGGAAGAAAGCATTGCCACCCCAGTAGCACCATCGCTTTCAAATGCCACCTGAGCATCAGGAAGAGTAATACTTTGAAATGGACGCTCTGTCCCCAGACATCCAGGCCCCTGGTGATGAAGAAAGCAGCCTGCCTTGAAAGGCAGAATCGTTAGCATCAAGAGGCCAGAAGAAAGGGTGAGGGGCACAATTCTACCTGAGCACAGAATTTAATGAGAGAGGTGAAAGTACTGAGAACTTGTGTTAAATGAGACTGTGACTTTATAAGCAGATGGTCACAACTGCATCCTTGTCAATGTAGAGTTCTACTCCACATTACATACTGATGCATCACCTCGATGACAGATGCTAGATAACACAAGATAACAATTAAATGGCATCGCCAGCTCAGAGGGCACAGAGTCCAGTGCCTATGGCAATACAGTCATGTGGTGCTTTGTAATACCTTGCTGTGAGGGTCTCAGTGCGGTATTCTGCTGTTCTCACCATAAAGTGAACCTGAAGGACAGTGAGGACTTGGAAAGAGTCAGTCCCTTTAGGATAGGAGTATGATTAGATTCCCTACAGTATGGAAACAGGCCCTTTGGCCCAACAAGTTTACACCAAACCTCTAAAGAGTAACCTGACCCAGACCCATTCCCCTAGGCTAATGCACCTAACACCATGGGCAATTTAACATGGTCAATTCATCTGACCTGCACATCTTTGGACTATGGGAGGAAACCCACACATTCATGGGGAGAACATGCAAACTCCACACAGACAGTCGCCCAAGGGGGGAATTGAACTGGGATCCCTGGCATGTGAGGCAGCAGTGCTAACCACTGAGCCAATGCGCCACATAAGACAGAAATGGAAATGGAAATTGGAGGCAGTCGGAGATAAATGCTAATTGCGGAGGTGGTAAAGTACACAATAAACAGGCCTCAATGGCTCATAAGTTTGCCAACTAACTGAACGGGATTGTTAGCCCTTATTCATAAACTGCACACAAAATGTGAGAGCCATGGCAAAGTGTTAGAAATGTTTGTGACTGCAACCATCAGAGACACGGTTGATAGAATAGGCAAACTGGACAATTTCTAACACATCATAAGGATGGAATTTTAAAAATGTGGTACAGATTAGAGTGTTGCTGGAAAAGCACAGTAGGTCAGGCAGCACCCGAGGGCCAGGAAAATCGACGTTCCTGATGAAGAGCTTTTGCCCGAAACGTCAATTTTCCTGCTCCTCCGATGCTGCCTGACCTGCTGTGCTTTTCCAGCACCACTCTAATCTAGACTCTGATTTCCAGCATCTGCAGTCCTTGTTTTTGCCTTAAAAATGTGGTCGCCTAGCATCGTAGAATTATATAGCACAGAAGAGACTATTTGGCCCATTAAGTTGTACTGCAAAACATACACAGTTCCCACTTGCCCTAACCATGCCCATAGCCTGAGTATTGTGACATTTCAAGCAGTTATCCAAGTGCTGTCTCATTTCCAATCATGTCAAATCTCACCCATTATCAGAACAGGCACAATCTCGAGATAAAAGTAAGCCCTACTTCTTCACAGGAGGCCTTGAAATCTTGAGATGTTTGATAGTCATTCACAACTAGTTCTTTGATCGGGTGCTACCACTGATATTGGGTCTGCCATGTAATAATTTGTTAAGGGGGGGGCTGGAGCTGCCTGTGTTTCTTGCAGCCTCAGGGGTCCATATTCCTCGCTCATCCTGGGCACAGGTGTTTACTGTCCCTTTTTCACAAGATGCTCCTCAAACATTCGGTGCAGTTCAGCCCCATGTGCTCAGTCTATGGCCAGCCGCCACATAGGGGACAGGCAGGTCTCATGGCTTTCCTCATGAATTATGAAAATATCTGGCCAAAGTCACCAGAAAGAGGCAGCGGGTGGTTATGACGTGCTGTGCCACAGAGAGGTAGTGTGCACTGTTCACTGGCCCACTCCTATGATCACTGGGTGCTGCACGGCCTGAAGTAAAATATTAATTTTCAAGTGACATTTTAATTTGAATATTAATTTAAATTTGTACCCTTGGTTTCTTTTAGAGTGTCCCTTTAAGGGACGGATGCCCTTTAATTTGGTTTTAATTTGATTTGATTTGGCTTTTTAAATTTAATTTGAGTTAAATTAATTTAACTATTTTATTTTGAAGCTAGCTCTGGATCTCCTATCAGCAGGAAAGAGAGAAATGAATGATGATAATACTCAAAGGTACAGATACACAGCATGTACTTTCTCAACTGGGAGGACAGACTCAAGTTTTAATACAAAGCTGTATACAATGAATACAATTGCATGATATTGCCACCTTCACATGATGTGTGCACACAAAACTAAATCATATCTTAACTGTGATTCACCTTAAGGTCTAAATCAGATCTTCTGGCACAAAGCTTCAAAAATCCAGTCAAGCTATTACTCCAGTCATGGGAAGGTTGAGGCTAAGGAAATTCTGCATGCCTGCAAAGACTCTTATGAATTTTTATAGTTGCACCATAGAAAGCATCCTGTCTGGACACATCATGGTTGAGTATAGTAACTGTTCTGCCCAAGACCATACGAAACTACAGAAAGTTGTGAGCACAGCTCAAGTCCATCACGAAAACCAGCCTTCCATCCATTGACTCCATCTACACTTCTCACTGCCTCAGGAAGGCAGCCAGCATCATCTAAAGCCCCCCCACCCCCACCCCAGTTATAGTCTCGTCCGGCCTCTACCATTGGGCAGAAGACACAAAAGCTTATACCCACATAGCAACAGATTCAAGAACAGGCTTCTTCCCCACTATTATCAGACCTCTGAATGGATCTCTCAAATTTTAAATTTAATTTTGACGTCGCTCTTTGTGTACCTTCTCTGCAGCCATAACATTGTATTCTTCCCTTTGTTCTATTACCCTAACGCACTTTTCACTGTATTTAGGTATTTGTGACAATAATAAACCAAATCAAGAAAAGACCACTATATCAGCCTGACTGGGATCTTGTGGCACTCTGGGCCAGAAGGCCTGGGTTCAAGCTCCATTTGCTCCAGAGGTGTCAAAACACGTCTGAACAAGTTTACTAAAAACTATCTATCAGCTCTACCAACATACACTGGATCAGATTTTCACAGTCCTAATTGGAACCAAGTGGAGCTGATACTGGGAATAATGGTGGTCTCCAAGCAGCATACCCAGATATCTGGTGACCATTTTCATGAGAGCAGAAGAGGGACCCAGTCCTGGAACCCACACACACCTATACAGGTAGCACTGGGCTTAGCAAGTGTCTATCTGTAGCAAAACTTTTAATTTTCAGTGAAGTAGCTAGATTTCAGCAACTGATGGGTTGAATGCCAGCCACATAGAGGTATGATCTATGGAATGGAGGTGGAAAAAGTTTAAATGATAAGTAAAATAGGTTTTTGCGTCTTAATGGTTCATCCTCAAACACTGAGGCATCACTTGTTTTTAGTTCATTGAAGTGAACTTTGACAGTGATTGCAACATGTAACTATCACTTGAATGCATTTAGCAGACAGCTGTTTTTACAAATGGGCAAGCTGTTGAGTTAAACATCATAAATGTGGAATAGTCCTCAGAATTGATAAAATGTTGGAGGACATTTCATACTACTGATAAGTTGGCCAAACATGACACACAATGTATAAATGTTTAACATTTTCCCATTATTTTTATATATATTATGTAAATATCTTTTGAAGTAGCAGTTCTGAAGCCAATTCATTTTCACACGGAGTTTTATGGGCTATTTATTACAATCCAACTGCCTAATCATTTTATAATTCTTTAATCTTGTTTACACATTTGTTTTAAAGAGTCTGTTTCTTCACTTGGGGAATATAATGGGCAGCACAACAGCTTCTAGCTCTGGCAATAACTTGTAAGCTTTTACGTACCAGATAATGGTTATCGAGTAGGTTGAGGGGATATAGTGAAGAGTTTTTTAGTGGTCAGATGGACGAACTGTATAAAAGTGAGCCACTGCATTGCAAGTATTTTTTTTCTAGAAGCAAAGTCAGGTCTTTTAACCTGCTTCTGGCATGGATCTTCAGAAATTCCAGCTTTCTAGCAGACTCAAGACAGAGGCAGGGATGGGATGTAGAATTAGTCCTGTCTTCTAGTTTCTGCTTTCAATTTGAAAATCTGACCCACGGTGTTTATTTTTGGTTTGGTTTGTTTCTGACTGGCAGAAATTTTATTTGACAGTGAGAAGCACAATAATGCCAACCACAATCCAAAGAAATGGCTAGTTACAATTCCTCTTGGTAAGTTATATTATGTATCAAATGGAATGGTTTTTGAAGGATTATGGATACCTTTTTAAAGAGGTCAATAAAAGTATATTGGATTTTTATTTGTAAGGCATTTCTTGGCCTGGCTTGTGATAACTTCTTGTTTACTGGAAACCCAAATTATTGGCTTCATGACTACCAGGTTGCAGAGTTTGGTTTGGAGTAGGCAGTAAATTGTCTCATGGGATGTTTTATATATTTTTAATGTAATTTATTGTAGGTTCAGGCTTTTGGTTTTTGAGTTTGTTTGTGTGTGTCTGACATTAATCATTAACTTGTAGGTGTTTCTCTGGTCATTGTAATTTCTTTTAAAAGTTTTGAGAGTTCACTTTAAAATGAAGGGGTTTGTGTACACTGCTAATGGATTTGTTACTTCATCTCATTTTGTTTTGTTACACAGGAAGGTAAATAATGATGTGTTAGATTTACTGAGACCTCTGGAACTTGTATTTTTTTTTAACCTTAAGAGCAACATTCACAGCCTAGAAGGGGAGACTTTTGGTTTCAGTTTTACTTTGTGTGAGGCAGTCCTTTGAATTCCTTGGATAATGGTGGCACTATAGACCAGTGCTCCTGAGATAGAAGGATATAATGATATAGGTTATTTAGTGAAAGGAAAAGTTAGCCCCAGACAAAACAAAGTGTTGGGATAAAATCCTGAAGAGGATATTTGGAGCTGAGTAAGTTTAAGCTCAGTTGTGGAGAAACTAAATTAATCACTCAACACCCAGAGTCCACTGCAGTATGAAAGAGTTTTACGCCAGTGTGGGTCAAGAAGCTTCTTTGCGAAACAAAGGAAAGACATAAATTTTTGCTTATTTGTTTTCACCCTGCATTAGCATTTACAAACCAATTGCAAACCAATTGAGTTATTGATTGTTTACAGATATATTCAATCAGGTTATTTATGTGACTGAGTGATCAGTGATAGAAAATTCTAGATCTTCCCACGATTTCATGATATTTACCATATTCCTCTTATCACATATTCTTGGATTTTCACAATGCATTTTATTCAACCTTATTCCAAGTTTAATTCCTGTACCAGTTATTCGGGGTCCCCCTGCTATTAAAAAGGATGTATCTTCTTACTGTTTAAAGCTGATTGTTTACAGGAATTCAGTTAAAGCCTTAAATATCGAGTACATTTAAAACTCTATTGCATACATTTGTGTGTATATAATTGAGTTATAATTGCCTAGAAGGTCTTAGCTAATGTGGGTCAACTATTTCCCCCTTCTATCCCATATTAAATAGCAAACTTTGGACTAGCTTGCAAGAGTTTCAGTGTTTCTCACTGGAGTCTGTTCTCATTAGAGAGAAGAAGGCTAAGAGGGGATTTAATAGAGACATACAAAATGATCAAAGGATTAGATAGAGTGGACAGAGAGTGTCTTTTTCTGAGGAGGATGACATCTGCTCGCATGAGGGGACATAGCTGCAAATTGAGGGATGATAGATTTAAAACAGATGTTAGAGGCAGATTCTTCACTCAGAGAGTTATAAGGGCATGGAATGCCCTGCCTGCCAATGCAGTTAATTCAGCTACATTAGCGGCATTTAAATAGTCCTTGGATAAGCATATGGACGATGATAGGATAGTGTAGGATGATGGGCTTAACTTAATTCACAGGTCAGCACAACATCGAGGGCCAAAGGGTCTATTCTGCATTGTATTGTTCTATGTTCTATGTTCTCATGGATGTTCATTATCAAACACAGTCTGTGTAAGTCATGACTAAACTTGGCTAAACTTGGACCCTATTGTACGCCTTTTGTGTTATTTTAATCTTGTTATCAAGGGTATGAAGCTTATAATTACTCAAATTTATAGTTCAACTTCAAGCATCAGACTACAGAAGCCTACTGTTTTAGCTAAAAATCTTCCCCAGCCATTTTATGTCAATGGAGAACGATGGGCAGCCCTAACAGTGTATACTCCCTCCAGGAAGAAGCTATCTGTTGTTTCAGTCTGTAAGTTGGAGTCAGAAGTGATTTAAATCTATTGACATATTTGATACAGAGAATCTGATATGAGTATTGTACAAGTAATATTTTGAGTTATGTACCTGAGGTGTGTTTAGGATACTCTGTAAAGACTGTTTTTCTTTTCTTTTCAATTGGCAAAGGAATAGTTTGGGATTGTAATTTTACTGTGTGTTTGAAAATGTTTGGTTTTCTATTATGAGGAGATGGTTTGAGGTTATTCTATTTTATCTTCATTTCTTTAGTTAATAATCTTCTGTTTTACTGTTTAGGCAAAATCTGCAACATTGTGTGCTTATGTTCCAGATTTGTTAAAATCAAGACAAAATATGATGAATGAAGCCAGGTTTCAGTCTGGGATCTGACTTGTCTGGCAATAATATCAGCTAGGATCATACATAAATTGATTAACATAATTGACAGCCCGTCTGCTGAATGCAAGGAGCTGCCCAATTTAGTGCCTTGTTGTGGATCTGGTCTGGTACCTGGTATTCAGCTGCTGTTATGTGAAACGTTTCTGAAAGAGTTTGTCGATGATTCCTGAACGATTGCATCACAAAGGTTCCCAGCAACAACTTTCTACATATACCAGAATGTCAGACCAAAAGCTTTCTGAATATTCAACACAAGTGAATATTTGGTGCCAACACGGCAGCACAGTGGTTAGCACTACTGCCACACAGCGTCAGAGATCCGCGTTCAATTCCCACCTCAGGCAACTGTTCGTGTGGAATTTGCACATTCTCCCCGTGTCTGCGTGGGTTTCCTCCAGGTGCTCGGGTTTCCTCCCACAGTCCAAAAATGTACAGATTAGGTGAATTGGCCGTGCTAAATTGCCCATTGTGTTAGGTGAAGGGATAAATGTAGGGCAATGGGTCTGGGTGGGTTGTTCTTTGGAGGATCAGTGTGGACTTGTTGGGCTGAAGGGCCTGTTTCCACATTGTAATTGATCTAAATCTAAAATTATCATTTTTGCCTTCAAGGACTAACCATCAATGGCCAAAAGTTCTTGTTTCTGCCCAAAGTGAATCGCTGCAGTGAGAAATATACCTTTCATTATCTTCAGATTCCAAACTGAGTGTTCTGCATCGTTGTGGAATAAAGTTTCCTCAATAATAATAGATAATACTGTGTTAATGAAAGAAAGATGGTAAATGTTCTTTTTGTTCTGAGTCAAAGTGTGTTACAGTACAGAAAGAGGTCCTTTGATCCATCAGATCCATTTCATAATCAAGCACTTATCTGCATTAATCTCATAGCCTTCTATACAATGGCATTTCATGTATTCATCTGAATGCTTAAGAGTGTAATAGTTCTCGTCTGCATCAATCTTTCAGCCAGTGAGATTCCAGATACTCATCATCCTCCAGTGAAAAGACTTCCCCTTAAATCCCAACTAAATCTCCTATTCTTTTCTTTAAATCTACGTTGCCCAGTAATTAAGCCCTCGAAGTGCAAGAGCTTATTCCTATCGACATGATATACTCCCATCATTTTTTAGACCTCAATCAGGCCTTCCCTGATAGCTATGTAGTCTGTCTGCATAACTGGAACACAGCAACATCCTGATGAATCTTCTCAGCATCCTCGCCGGTGAAATCATCTCCTTCCTATAACGTGGTGACCAGATTATGACCCAACTAACTTCAATTGCAACCTAACTAACATCCTCTACAGCTCTGCCATAACTTCGTAACTTCAATTCCTTGACAAATAAAGGCAAAATTATCCCTAATGCTTCCTTAACCACCCAATGCACCCATCCTGATACTTTCAGCGATCAATATATGTACGTACAGATTTTGCTGATGCTCAGAACTACAAAAGGTCCTATCAAAAACTCTCAACCTAACAGACCTGTCCCCCTTTTAAAAATGGCTGCTATTCACCATGTTTTGTTTCAAAGGTAGAGGTCAGGGTGGAGTCAACCTTCAGAATCAGGCCCGAGGCAGAAAAAGAGGCAAGTAGTTCAGTGGGATGGAATCACACTCATGTGCTGGAACATGGGTGCAGTTTTAATGAAGGCTGTCAGGTCCTTATGTCATTAGATGTCACCCCCTCACCTACCCAAATGCCTATGAAACTTCCCCATCCCACACATTCCCCATGCTCCTTCCATTCTCTATCAAACTACCATTTCCCCTCCATTACCTCGCATTTTCTCCTGTCTCTATGCTCCTCTTGTATCCTAGTCATTTACCCAGTGCTCATGTCTTTGGAATGGAGACAAGAAAGGCAATAAAACTTTTTTATACTCTCTCACTGAAGCTCATTTCTAATTAAAACACCACTCATTTGTGAAATCCTTACAAAGTAAATCTTGTCTGATATTAAAACTTTTGAAGAAAAACACAAAAAGCTTTTGGCCACCAAAAGACATGACCCGCTATCACTAATTTCTATGCATGCAAAGAACAACACCACTTTGACTGGAGTAACACACACATCCTGGGCCAGACGAAACAAAGACAGGCACGAGAATTCTTAGAGGCATGGCATTCTAACCAGAACTCCATCAATAAATACATTGACATAAATCCCATCTACCTCCCCTTGAAAAAAAACCCAGAAATGACATCACCCATCTTAGGAAAGCAAGATCTATAAATAGAGAGGCGGTACATATCACCAGTGCTTCACCGGACACTCTCACTGATGATGTTACCTAGTATGGTGATGGAACATCTGAAAAAAACTTTCAACTCAGCAAGCCAACTTACATACTTATCATCAACGTGAGCTACAAATCTTCTTGAAAATCACTAACTCGAAAATCTGTTTCACTAAACACATCATAAATATATGGGCCTGAACTTTTGTTGTGATGAAGATGGCAAGGGGACAGCACGGTGGCTCAGTGGTTAGCACTGCTGCCTCACAATATCAGGGTCCCAGGTTTGACTCTAGCCTCGGACGACTGTCTGTGTGGAGTTTGTAACCTCTCCCTGTGTTTGCGTGTGTTTCCTCCAGGTGCTCCGGTTTCCTCCCACAGTCCAAAGATGTGCAGGTCAAATGAATTGACCATGTTAGGTGCATTAGTCAGAGGGAAATGGGTCCGGGTGGGTTACCCTTCGGAGGTGTGGACTTGGTGGGCCGAAGGGCCTGTTTCCACACTGTAGAGAATCTAATCAAAAAATGGCAGACAAGTTTGGAAATCACAGTCCTGCCACAAAATACGGCATTCCCATTTTTACAGGGTCAAACCAGGAGTTATGTTGAGATTCATACAAGCACAATTCACCGAGGCAGTTGGTCATTGAAATAGTCAGCTGCTTCTATTTAAGTCAGAAGTTTGTAGCCCAGGAGCATGAATCCTGAAGTATGTAGACTGGGCCTTGGAAGAACATGACTGAACTTTGTGCCTTTGCATTGATGGTGTTATCCATCCTTTATGCACTTCAACCAGTTTATGTACAAAATGTACTTGATCTAAACATTTTTGTTGGTGAGGCTGACAAAAGGGTATCGTTCGGTTTGCAGTTCAACCCAATTTTATTCACAAAATATTCCTTATTAAAAATGTCATGTGTGCATTTTCCAAATTCCAACAATATTTACTCTTTACCTCAGTCTAGACATCTGAAAAAGGAGATTATCTAAATGATCCACATATTCAAGGTGGGGCAATGGAATCTCTTTCCTCTCTGAAGCAGGCCCGGCTCTCTCCCACAAAGGTGGATGTCACAGAAGAGGGCTGATTTTCTCTCTCTCCTCTCCTAGTGGCTGCAGCTCTGTTGCTGGGCCAGGTCAAATCTTCTCTGAGTCTTCACTGCATCTTGCTGACTGGGTTGCATTCAGGTGAGTATTCTTATTCACCTCTCCCCTCCCCCCCACCCCCCCCCACCCCCACCTTACTCTTGACCTTCCAGAGAATTCTGTGGCCTTTGTCCAATGGGGTCCTGAACTGGGTTCAAATCATCCAATGGGGTCATGCTGCCATCCTTCACTGTTGCCATACCAGGAGGTAAAAAGTGCATATCCTTAGGCACTGGCTGAAAGTCAAGGTGCCAGAATGTCTAATTGAAATACAACTCTCGGGCTGGTTGTAACAGGTTCACCTGCACCTTTGTAATCTCTTTAGTCTTGGTTTCCACAGTTCTCAATAGGTGTTGGCTGCTGTTTAATTTAGTTTGGACAATTTTCAGTCAGGCCCTTAATCTTCCAGCTGTGGGCCAATTTTGGATGTCCACGTTTGGGCCCGTCATCGCTTAATGACAGAGAAGTAAGGTATCCAATTGGGTATTTTCCTTTAACAATTTTGGAATAAGTCAGGTGACCTATGGGGAATATGTCCCTATGAATTGTTAAAAGTGGTCATAAAGTGTGTAAAAATATATAAAGGGGTATTCTCTGTCAATCTCCTTGAAACTGTCGACATACCTGTGAAAATTAATTTCAAAAGCAACAGTCAAATGGAGCTGTTAAAGCCTTTAACACCCTTAAAATATTTGGAAAATAATATGCCCGTACTTTTAAAAGAAATTACTATTTTCTACTTCAATCCATCTGTTAATGTAACTCTGAGGGTTTCCATTCATGGATTATTGCCACATGATTGATTTTATGATCATCCAGAGTGTGGGGTACCTTGACAAACAAATGGTTATAAACTTTTTGAAGTGGGACTGTATATGATTTCAAATATTTGTCTTTATAAGTAACTGCGCTTCCGTGAAATATGTGGTCTTGAGGCCATTTTTCTTTGAAGAAAATTAAATATTATCATTTTTTATGAATGAGTGCTTTATCAACATAGTGAAGATTATCAGACAAACTTAGAACTTTATTTATGCTCTGAGCATGATGGGTACAAATGAGGTAGATGGAAGCGCAAAAGGTTTAGTAAGGTACAACATTGACATTATAGCTATAAATGCCTAGGGTCTTGGACGGAATGGCATAGGCTAACATAGCTTGGACCATACAGTCCAATGTGAGTTGAGTAGAGGAGGTGAAGGTTGACATGGGGGATTTGGAGGAGCATTAGTGATTAGGTGCAGGGTCATCAGTTGACATTGAAGAAAAATGATAAGGGGTTATACAGGCATCTGAGTTGACAAGGAGTGTTAATGGGTTATGGGGTGAGATGTGGCAAAAGTTGGCATGGACGGGGAATGTGTGGGAGTGTGGGGGTAAGTGGATGAAAGATGGAGGGAGGTTCTATGTAGTTTTTCTGAAGGTGTTCATACAATGCTGGTGCATCATTCTAAGCCTTTTGGTCAGCTTTTTTCTGCATGTGGCAGCCTCTGTTGTTGTTCCAAGGTTGCCCAGTACAGGCTGTAATGTAGCCCAAACCCTGGAATGGGAATCCAATGTACCAGTGGCAGCATTTAAAAGTTGAATTCACAGAGCTCAGATTTTTCTGAGTCACAGGTACAAATCCAAGGTAAACTCCTTTACTTATCATCGAGAATTAGAATCCATACAGTGGGGGAACAGGGACTTTGGCACAACAAGTCCACACTGACCCTCCAAAGAGTATCCCAACATTCCTCTACATTTACCCCTGATTAATGCATCTAATCTACACATCCCTGAACACTACGGGCAACTTAGCATGGCCAATTCATCTAACCTGCACATCTTTGGATTGTGGGAGGAAACCAGAGTACCCAGAGGAAATCCACACACACATGGGGAGAATATGCAAGCTCCACACAATTGCCCAAGGCTGGAATCGAACCCAGGTCCCTGGTGCTGTGAGGCAGTAGTGCTAACCACTGAGCCACCATGCCACCCTTGTAAATGCAATCAAACTGTGAACACTGGCTTCCACTGTATTTTTTGAAGCTCAGCCAAGCATTCAAACCTGGCTTAAATTTAATGCCAAACTCTGAGAAATGTAAGTGTTGGGCTCTATCAAAGCAGTTGGAGCTGTCAATAAAGAGGATCAGGAGGAAATAAAAGATTTCTTTCTCGTACGTGAAAGTTGTTAAAGGGTTTGTTTTATTTTTCAATTTTGAAAAGACACTGAAATTATTTTCATTACTCAAGCCATTCAATCATCATTTTATTCTGATTTAAATGCATGGCAACACTTTTCCCAAAAGTACTCTCACAACTTTAACATTGGTATAATAGAATGGACAACATACCTTCGTAGGACAGAGTTCAAAAAATATAATTCATAAAGACAATCAATGGTGTTATGATTGCTGATCTCCCGCACTATCCACATTCTAGCAGTTACCATAGACCAGAAACTGAACTGAACTCACCATATGAATAGAATGGCTATAAAAGAAGGTCGCAGCTGAAAATGTGTTGCTGGTCAAAGCACAGCAGGCCAGGCAGCATCTCAGGAATAGGGAATTCGAAGTTTCAAGCACAAGCCCTTCATCAGGAATGAGAGAGAGTAGCCAAGCAGGCTAAGATAAAAGGTAGGGAGGAGAGATTAAAGACAGTAAGTACCAAAAACTTTCAAGTACTTACCCCCACACCTGTGGCTCCTCAACTATTCCAGAATCTTCTATAGGCCTGTCAGACGCCATTGCACATGTGGCCTCCACAGCGCCCGCGGCACCAAAGGCCACCGCCGACCGTGACGTCACTTCCGCCCCCACCGACCTCGGAGCCCCCGCGTTCGCCGCCCCAACAACTGCCCCGGTGACCACCGCACAGACAACCGCTTCCACGATCGCCGACGGACCCACGACCCACACGGCTACCGGGAATGACCACCATTCCTCCGTCGCCGCAACCATTTCCGCCCCTCCGGTTGCCATCGGCACAGCCACTTCCGCCCCCACTGACATCACTAACCTGCAGGAGCACAAATCCTCAGGTTTCCCTGCCCCCCAGGCCGTCTTTCGTCACTACACGTAACCCCGCCCCCACGCAAACCTTCGTCACCACGCATAACCCCGCCCCCACGCCGTCTTTCGTCACTTCACGTAACCCCGCCCCCACGCAAACCTTCATCACCACGCATAACCCCGCCCCCACACCGACTTTCGCCACCACACGTAACCCCGCCCCCACGCTTATTTCCGTCACGACGCATGACCCCGCCCCCACGCTTGACTCCGCCCCCACATCAAGCAACGTCACCACCTCTAACTCTGCCCCCACTTCGATCTCTGTCCCCGCCCCTAACCCCGCCCCCAGCCCCAGCTCCAGTCCCACACCAGGTCCTAGCTCCCAGCCTTGCCGGATTTTCACCATCCCTGCGGATCTCCCCCTCTCTGAGGATGAAAGATCAGTCCTCAGCAGGGGCCTCACCTTCATTCCCCTATGCTCTCGGATTAATGAGTTCAACACGCGCCGAGATATTGAACAGTTCTTCCGCCGCCTTCGCCTCCGTGCCCACTTTCACAACCAAGACTCCCGCCCACCCTCTGACGACCCCTTCTCCCACCTCCAACACACCCCATCCACCTGGACACCCCATGCTGGCCTCCTACCCGCCCACGACCTCTTTATAGCCAACTGCCGCCGCGACATTAACCGACTCAACCTGCCAACCCCTCTCACCCACTCCAACCTCTCACCCTCAGAATGTGCAGCCGTCCACTCCCTCCGCTCCAATCCCAACTTCACCATCAAACCCGCAGACAAGGGAGGCACGGTGGTAGTTTGGCGCACTGACCTTTATACCGCTGAGGCCAAACGCCAGCTCGCGGATGCCTCCTCTTATCGCCCCCTTGACCACGACCCCACCTCCCACCACCAAACCATCATCTCCCAGACCATCCAAGACCTCATCATCTCAGGGGATCTCCCATCCACCGCCTCCAACCTCATAGTCCCAAAACCTCGCACCGCCCGTTTCTACCTCCTGCCCAAAATCCACAAACCTGCCTGCCCCGGCCGACCCATTGTCTCAGCCTGCTCCTGCCCCACCGAACTCATCTCCCAATACCTCGACACGGTCCTGTCCCCTTTAATCCAAGAACTCCCCACCTACGTTCGGGACACCACCCACGCCCTCCACCTCCTCCAGGATTTTTGCTTCCCCGGTCCCCAACGCCTTATTTTCACTATGGACATCTCTGTACAGCTCCATCCTCCATCACGAAGGACTTAAAGCCCTCCGCTTCTTCCTTTCCCGCCGCACCAACCAGTACCCTTCCACTGACACCCTCCTTCGACTGACTGAACTGGTCCTCACCCTGAATAACTTCTCTTTTCAATCCTCCCACTTCCTCCAAACTAAAGGACTTGCCATGGGCACCCGCATGGGCCCCAGCTATGCCTGCCTCTTCGTAGGATATGTGGAACAGTCCATCTTCCGCAACTACACTGGCACCACCCCCCACCTTTTCCTCCGCTACATCGATGACTGTATCGGCGCTGCCTCGTGCTCCCACGAGGAGGTTGAACAGTTCATTCACTTTACCAACACCTTCCATCCCGACCTTAAATTCACCTGGACTGTCTCAGACTCCTCCCTCCCCTTCCTAGACCTTTCCATCTCTATCTCGGACGACCGACTCAACACAGACATCTACTATAAACCGACTGACTCCCACAGCTACCTGGACTACACCTCCTCCCACCCTGCCCCCGGCAAAAACTCCATCCCATATTCCCAATTCCTTCATCTCCGCCGCATCTGGTCCCAGGAGGACCAGTTCCAACACCGCATAGTCCAGATGGCCTCCTTCTTCAAGGACCGCAGATTCCCCCCAGACGTGATCGACGATGCCCTCCACCGCATCTCCTCCACTTCCCGCTCCTCCGCCCTTGAGCCCCGCTCCTCCAACCGCCACCAAGACAGAACCCCACTGGTTCTCACCTACCACCCCACCAACCTCCGCATACAACGTACCATCCGCCGTCATTTCCGCCACCTCCAAACGGACCCCACCACCAAGGATATATTTCCCTCCCCTCCCCTATCAGCGTTCCGCAAGGACCACTCCCTTCGTGACTCCCTCGTCAGATCCACACCCCCCACCAACCCAACCTCCACCCCCGGCACCTTCCCCTGCAACCGCAGGAAATGTAAAACTTGCGCCCACACCTCCACACTCACTTCCCTCCAAGGCCCCAAGGGATCCTTCCATATCCACCACAAGTTCACCTGTACCTCCACACACATCATCTATTGCATCCGCTGCACCCGATGTGGCCTCCTCTATATTGGGGAGACAGGCCGCTTACTTGCGGAACGTTTCAGAGAACACCTCTGGGCCGCCCGGACCAACCAACCCAACCACCCCGTGGCTCAACACTTTAACTCTCCCTCCCACTCCACCGAGGACATGCAGGTCCTTGGACTCCTCCATCGCCAGACCATAACAACACGACGGCTGGAGGAAGAGCGTCTCATCTTCCGCCTGGGAACCCTCCAATCACAAGGTATGAATTCAGATTTCTCCAGCTTCCTCATTTCCCCTCCCCCCACCTTGTCTCAGTCGGTTCCCTCAACTCAGCACCGCCCTCCTAACCTGCAATCTCCTTCCTCACCTCTCCGCCCCCACCCCACTCCGGCCTATCACCCTCACCTTGACCTCCTTCCACCTATCCCACCTCCATCGCCCCTCCCCCTAGTCCCTCCTCCCTACCTTTTATCTTAGCCTGCTTGGCTACTCTCTCTCATTCCTGAAGAAGGGCTTGTGCTCGAAGCGTCGAATTCCCTATTCCTGAGATGCTGCCTGGCCTGCTGTGCTTTGACCAGCAACACATTTTCAGCTGTGATCTCCAGCATCTGCAGACCTCATTTTTTACTATAAAAGAAGGTCAGAGACTTGGAACACTGCAGAGAATAACTCACCACCTGACTCCCCAAAGCCTGTCTATCATCTGCAAGGCACATGTCAGGAGTGTGGTGGAATACTCCCCATTTGTCTGAATGAGTGCTACTCCAACAACACACAACAAGCTTGACACCATCCAGGACAGAGCAGTGCATTTGAATGGCATCATATCTACAAATGTTCAGTCCTTCTACCAATGCCACTCAGCAACATCTACATGATGCACTGCGGAAATTTGCCAAGGCTCCTTGACATCCATGATGACTACCATCTCAAAGGACAAAAGCAGCAGTTATATGGGCACATCACCGTGTCAAAGTTTCCTCCATCCTGACTTCAAAACATTGTATCATTCCCTCAGCATTTCTGGGTCAACATTCTGGAACTCCCAGCCCAATAGCATTGTGCATCTAACTTCAGCAAATGAACTTTATTGATTCAAGAAGGCAGAAAAGAAGGCCCAATCAATGATGCACAAACAAATGAATTAATAAAGCACTAACACTCACCCTTTACCCCCTCAACTCTCTCACCCACTGTAGTTACCCCTTCTTCTTTCACACCCTATCCAACCCTGCCTTGGCTATACCATCCTTTCCCCAGATCCCACCTTCCCCTATATCACCTATGTCCCCATTTTCTCCAATGCCCTTCAGACAGTATTCCGTTTGGACAAATTTCATAAGCTATTTATTAACATTTGGGATGCATTTGGGATGCTCATGAAAGTGCCCTTTAAAACTCCACTTGAAAAATCCTAATCTTATTAAGTAGCCATGAAGCTGCCCAAAATAAACAATCAGTACCTGGGAACCACATGAAAGAAAAACAAGCAAAACTGTTCATTTAAATAAAGCCAAGTGCTGTTCAACATGGGGGGAGTACTGATTCATCAGCCTGATGTCTCCTTGCCTATGCTTGACCGGATGCCATGAGACTCCATATGTCTGAAATCAATGTTGGGGACTCCTAAGGTAGCTCCCTCCAAACTGTACACCATTTTGCCCTTATCCCTGCTGGGACTACCATGCTGTCGGAGCAGAATGTGCCCTGTGACATTGTACGATAAGTATGGCTTCAAGAGTATGACTGTGTCAGGCAGTTGCTTGACTAATCTCTGAGACAGCTCTCCCAATTTTGACACCAGCCCCAAGATATTAGTAGGAATTTGCAAGGTCAACAAAGATGTATATTCATTTGTCATTTTTGGTGCCTTTGTTGACCTCAAGTAGCCTGTTTGGTTTTATTTCTTTTTTTAGTTACTAGAGGGTAATACAAATGAATGTTTTGCTAGGACATTTAAGAGTCAACCACATTGTTATGAATTCGGAGTCACATGTAGGCCAGATCAGAAGAAGACGGTCATTTCCTGTCATGGAAACAGAGCAAATAAAAGCAGGAGTAGGCCATTTGGCCCTTCGAGCTGGCGCCGCCATTCATATGATCATGGCTGATCATCCAATCCCATACCCTTTGATTTCTTTAGCCCCAAGATCTACATCAACTTCTCTTTGAAAGCATGTTTTGGCCCCAACCTCTTTCTCTGGCAAGATTCCACAGGTTCACCACTGTCTGGGGGAATGAAATTTCTCCTCATTCCAGCCCTAACTGGTCTTCCCTGTATCCTTAGACTGAGAACCTTGATTCTGCACTCCCTGGTCAGCATTTACCCTGTCTGCTCCTCTAGATTTTGAAGACTTCTTGGTGTGCCCCCTCGTTATTTTAAACCCCGGCAAATGCAATTCTAATTCAAACTGTGTCACTTCGTACGTTCCTGCCCCATTCCCAGAAATCAATCTGGTCAACCTTTGTTGCACTCCCTGCAGAACTGGAACATCATTCCTCAGATAAGGAGACCAAAACTGCACACAGTACTACGGGGTGCTCTTTCCTGAAAGTCATCAGAGCAGATTGTAAAACAATGGATTTCATGGCCATGATTAGACTTCCATTTAAATCAAATCTGCTGTGATTCAAACCTTTTATTCACTGCAACATTATCTGAGTTTCTGGATTACTAGACCAGTAATAATACCCACCATGCCTTGACCTCCCCATCTGCCATGTAGAGAATTGGGCTGATGTTCCAGCGAATAAAGATGGGCCTTTCAATCTGTCCATCCACCACCTCACTTGCCAACTTTGGGAGGCAGTGGTGGCCCTGACCCCAGCCCACGTCTGTCACCCTGTAATGAAAAGAGCATGATTGGGAGCTGCAAAGCGATAGATGGAATTGTGTCATCAGGGAACATTCTGACTTGCAACTCCCAGTTCAGGAGGAGAATCTAGCCTTCAATTCTATAAACAGATCTGAGCTGTTGCCAACTCAATAAGCCACAGTTAAGGGTTTGAAACCAGCTATCGAAAATTGGGATACGTTGAAACAACATATCAACTCATGATTTTATACCAAATCTCTTGATCTTTAAGAGATTGCTTCTTCACTTATGTGGTTCTGGGGTGTAGTCATGTCTGTCTTTTCTCACCAATGTCAGTAATAACTTTAGACAATTAAATGTGAAGTTGCAATACAGAGAAAGACAAACTAAGCTTGTCTGTTCTGTGACAGAATTTCAGGCCAATTTGCAAATGGACGTTTGGAATATGTAAAAGCCAGATTTTAGTTACTCCCAGATATACAATGACATGGTGCTTCACATGATTCTGAGATCCTGATAGTTTAGTTTCAATTTTTCTTTCAAAAATCTCAACAAGTCATTGGACAAGCACATGGACGGACATGGGATAGTGTAGGTTAGATGAGCTTCAGATTGGTATGACAGGTCGGCGCAACATCGAAGGCCGAAGGGCCTGTACTGCGCTGTAATGTTCTATGTTCTAAGTGATTAGCTATTTTTGATGTTTTCATTCTAGCCTACCAATTTGTCCATAACACCATCAGACCATAAGATATAAAAGCAGAATAAGGTCATTCAGCCCATTGAAATGTCCTGCCATTCAATCAAGGCTGACATGTTTCTCAACCCCATTCTCCTGCCTTCTCCATGTAACCCTCGATCCCTTTCTCATCTATATATTTTTGTTTTAAATACGATCAATGACTTGGCCTCCACAGACCTCTGTGGCAATGGGTTCCCCAGATGCACCACCCTCAGGCTGAAAAAGTTCTTCCTCATCTCAGTTCTAAACCGTTGTCCCTTTACTCTGAGGCTGTGCCCATGGGTCTTACTTTCTCTTACGAGTGGAAACATCTTTCTCCTCATCCACTCTAGCCAGGCATCTTGGTATTTTGTAAGTTTCAAGCAGATTCCGTTGTATCCATCTAAACTCCACTGGGTATAGACACAGAGTTCTCAACTGCTGCTCATAACACAAGCCCTTCATCCCCTGGGATCATTCTAATAAACCACCTCTGGACCCCCTCCAATGCCAGCACATCTTTGCTTAGATATGGGGCCCAAAACTGTTCATAAGATTCCAAATACAGTCTGACTACAGTCTTATGCATCCTCAGCAGTACATCCCTACTCTTGTATTCTGGGCCAATGAAGTGAATGGCAATTTTGCATTTGCCTTCCTAACTGCCAACGGAATCCATATGTTAACCTGAAGAGAATCAAGAATTATGACTCCTAAGTCTCTTTGCACTTCAGTTTTCCAAACCCTTTCCCCATTTAGAGAATAGTTAACCCTCCCATTCTACACTGAAATGTGTAACCACACATTTTGTCATACTTCATTTCATCTGCCACCTCTTTGCCCATTCCCCTGACATGTCCAAGTCCTTCTGCAGCCTTACACTTCCTCAACACGACTTATGTTTAGTGTCATCTGCAAACTTAGCAACAGTGCCATCAGTTCCTTCATCCAGAATGTTAATTTATCACTGACCCCTGTGGATCTCCACTCGTCACTGGCTGCCATGCTGAAAAATACCCTTTTTTTCCTACACCTTGTTTTTTGTCTGTCAGCCAATCCTCTAGCCATGCCAGTACCTTGCCCCTAACTCCATGGGCTCTTATTTTTTTAATCAGCCTCCTGTGCAGCACCTTGTCAAAGGCCTTTTGGAAATCCAAATAGATTATGCCCATGGCTCTCCGTTGTCTAACTTGCTCATTACCTCCTCAAAGAATTCTAACAGATTTGTCAGGCATGACCTTCCCCTGACAAAGCCATGCTGACTCTGCCCTATTTTATCATGCATTTCCAAGTCCTCTGCAATCTCATCCTTAATAATAGAGTCCAAAATCTTACCAACAATCAAGATCAGGCTACCGGCCTATAACTTCCTGTCTTCTGCATTCCTCCCTTCCTAAACAGTTACATTAGTCACTTCCCAGTCCCCTTGGACCTTCCCTGACCCCAGTGATTCCTGAAAGCTCACCACCCATGCCTGTACAACCTCCTCTGTTATCTCCTTCAGAACTGGGTGTAGTCTATCCAGTCTGGCTGATTTATTTGCCTTCAGGCTTTTCATCTCCACTCTGTTCTGCCTGCCATAAATTTGACGTCTCTTGTTTCTTGGTGGAGGAGAGAGAATTGGAAATGGGATCTAAATAGGATGAGATGGAGCTTTAATGAGATTAACATAAGTGGAAATAATCTAACTGCCATGTCAAGATAAGATTCTGAAACTACCATTTAATTTTGATTGGTAATTTTTCTTATAATACACTTCTTATTTTGTCACCATGTTGGTCATTACTCTCACCACACCATGGAAGGGACAATATTGCCCATAGTTCTACACATCCAGCTAACCCCCAAAAGTTCAGCAATTGACACTCATTTCTTTCTAGGGCTGTATTATCAAAGCCAGTTGTCTTTTCTCCTGAATTTCTAATGGTATTCTGTAATATCATGCATGTTTTATGATACAATAGCTTAATAGCAAACCATATTTTTGTTCGCTGACCTGAAGTATTCCTTGCATTTCAAAAATGCTCAGCTCTATGAGAGTAATTTGCAAGGCATTTCGAACAGATATTCAGAAATGATGAGATGTCTTTAAATGCTGGTGGTTGAGATGGATGTAGTTTGATGCATTTCGGAGAGACGTGGTTGGCTTGTGAAGCTGATATTCAGCCTTTGGCCAATGTAATTTTATCCTTTCCTAACAGGGACAGATTAATAAGCATTGCACATTCTTCCGGTGATGGGGGAAGGGTATGGCCAGAATGCTGTCCCTCCAGGGCCCAAGTGATGCCACAATTTATTTTAAGAATAATAAAGGTCTTTTCATAATATAAAATCATATGTAACTAATCAGGGAAATAGCATCAACACTACTTCCTATTTTATTGTTTAAGTTTATTATATCATTGCTGAATATTAATACTTGTTTAATACATTATTAAATGTAGTCAATATACCACATCCCTTATTATAGTTACTTCAGGATGAAATTATGCTAATTGGAAGACATTGGATGCAATAGTTTAAATTGTTGGCTTCACAAGCTCATTGCAGTAGCAACATTTACTGATGTTGTGCCACAATTAATTACTTACAATTGACTACTTTATAAAGCAATCAGAGCCTAAAATGCCTCCTGGATATGGAGTGAGAGCATCAACAGATGTAACTCACTATAACACAGGGGTACAAAGATTTGTTGAATGAAAATGTCTTGTCAGAACTTCCAGAGCAACAAAATCAAAATAAAATTTGTTGCAGCACCACCGTGAATGATTAATTCAACACTGATGTTTTTATTCTTCAGAATTTTGTTGCATTCAATGTAATTGAAAGAACCAATTTAGTGCAAATATTGCTTATAATTGCTGGACATAATTCCTGATAAAAATTAGGGGCTGCTGCACTTTAAAAGGCAACATGTCTTTTACTGCATCTGGCAACAGCATCAAGAACACACACAGAGCAGGAATGAACATGATACCAGGCCAAATGCTTAAACCTGACTAAAATGGGTAGATCAATCAGGGTGGTCTGTGACTAGGCTTTAATTGGGTCAGCTTGGTTTGGCATTGGATGTCTTGGCATGTTTAGAGAGTGGTAAAGGAACTGTAGGTTCATGTTCCATCTGTTTCTTTTGAAGATGCATGGAAAAGCAAAGCTTTTTCAAGAATTTATCTGCTAATTATTTAATCGATTAGGACAGACATTCTGAACTACACCAGCATCTTTCATGGCTATAATACAATTGGGTCAAATTGCCAAATCTAATCGTTATTGAAGTGGAAAGGTACTGTTGGGTGAAGTGACGGTAATCATATTAATTGTTACATAGAAGAGTGTTGTGAATTGTGAGCTCAACACAGGAAATGAAATGATTTCATTCAA
Organism: Hemiscyllium ocellatum; assembly: GCF_020745735.1. Lineage (NCBI taxonomy): Eukaryota > Metazoa > Chordata > Chondrichthyes > Orectolobiformes > Hemiscylliidae > Hemiscyllium > Hemiscyllium ocellatum. The sequence goes on along the minus strand of NC_083401.1, from coordinate 153,377,095 downwards.
AGCATAACTGAACATGTAGCAGTTCAATATAGACTCCAGTTTTTAATAAGTCAGGAATATTTCTGTGCCTTTGCATGTTAAAAATGCTCACAAAGATTTGCTAAGGAATATTGGTTTCAAAAAAGTAAGAAATTTAGGATTTGTTTTTAACAGCTAGCTGGAAAAAGCAACCTAGACTGAAATGGGCATAACTTTAAAGTGAAAGACAGGAGTTTAGAGGGAATCTGGGGAAAGAGTTTTTCACCCTATGGGTGATGTGGGTCAGAAACACATTAGCTGGGAGGGTAGTGAAAGGGGAAAGTTTGCAATTCTTAAAAATTACTTGGATGAGTACTTCAACACTCAAGGTTATGGGTCTAGATTAGAGTGGTGCTGGAAAAACTCCACGCTGGAGGCTACCTGCCTTTGTTCCTGATGAAGGGCTTTTGCCTGAAATGTCAATTTTCCTAGTCCTTGGATGCTGCCTGACCTGCTGTGCCTTTCCAGCACCGCTCTAATCTAGACTCTGGTTTCCAGCATCTGCAGTCCTTGTTTCTACTCAAGGTTATGGGCCTAGTGCGGGAAAATGGGACTAATATAGGCAGTAGTATATTTGTGGCAGTACACACTTGGTGGGCCGAAGGGCCGCTTCAATAATATGCAGTTGTATACAGTTGTATACAATGGCTACTCGGCAGCTCCACCACAGAGAGTTATTGTACCAAGCTCAAGGTGTGTGTTCCTAATAGAGGCAATCATGGTGCGAGTCAGGGGCAGGGGTAAGATCTTAGCTCAAGGGAGGCCAAAGACTTCCTTTCAGGAATAAGAAGCTTTCTCCTGGCACAAAAGGAAACTGGAAAAGGAATTCTTTATCTGACCTCTCCTCGCCATAGTTGCTATTCCTGGCAGGGGTTGCTTGGCAGGAGGCCATAATGAGTTCCTCGCTAAAGTGTTACACAGATGACCAGAATGGACATCGGTACATTCTAACTCTTTGTCTCCTCCAAGGTGAAAGCTAAGGAATTTCAGGGAATGTATTGTGCTTTTGTCGGGGAGATGGCAAGGTCAGGCTCACATGGTCAGCAGAAGGTTGACTGTGCAAATACAAGGAGAAAGTGAGGTCTGCAGATGCTGGAGATCAGAGCAGAAAATGTGTTGCTGCAAAAGCGCAGCAGGTCAGGCAGCATCCAAGGAACAGGAGATTCGACGTTTCGGGCATAAGCCCTTCTTCAGGGCACTTGTATGCGCAAATACAAGTCAAACTTTGTGAAGCCTAAACCCAGTGCAGCCTGCCACCACTTTTGATCCCAAGGCAATAATGTTCACCAACTCTGAACTTCTGCACTCTTCCCTGTACATCCACCAGCAACAAAAACTGCATTAAGGCCATTCCCCTCTCCCATTACCCAAAGAGTGTGGAGTGTTTATTAATCTGTTTTTGTTAAGAAGGATGAATATCAGCTTCATAATGTTTATAGGCAATCCAAGCACATCACTCTGAAATGCATCAAACCACACCCATCTCATCACACCTGAAAAGTCACAGTGTTTCCCAAGGCATTTCATGGGTTCGATATTAAGCCATATACGATATTAAGAAAGACAAACAAATCCTTGGTCAAAGGTCTAAGCTTTAGGGAGCAGCTTAATGGAAAAGGGAGTTACGGAGAGGCAAAGAAATTATGAGAGGAAATTCCAGAGCTTAAAGTCAAGACAATTGAATGCATGACACATATAGTCCTGATCCATATAATGCATTATCCATATAGTGCTGCAAAGGAAACCCAGGATAAACAAGAAGCTAGAATCGAAGGAGCATAGATTCAGAGTCCTCTGAGAATTGTGGGGAAAGAAGAATTGGCAGGGATGGGGAACAAACAAGATTATGGGGGATTTGAAAATAAGCTAGAGAATTTTAAAATTGAAGCATTGCCAATCCAGTACATGTAGGTTAACGAGTATGCGTTAGGATATAATGGGAGCTAATGCGTGCAGCAGTAATAGTTTGGAGCCCATCACTAAATTTCTACAGAGCTCTCCTAACCTTTTTCTATCATCACTCCTTGTATCACTTACACATTCACTCCCATGCACCAGCTACAATATTCTACCTGCTTGCATTTAAGGATTACAATTGGTGTCACACGATATCGTTGACCTTCTTGACAATGACTGGAATTTTTAGAATCAAAATAGTATACATCAGGGTAGCCCATCTAGTTGATTGCGTACAGAAAGTGTCCACATTACAGCAGTGATGCATAATCTGTTCAGTAATACATTCATACTTACTCATAGGGAATTAGTTACATACATTATTGGTGCACTTTTGTGACTTAATATTGGTGATTGTAATGAGTAATTGGTTATTGAGTATCATATTGTTCCTGTTTCTGAAGAAAGAAGGCACTAACCAGTTAACAACCTAATTCTGTCAATCAAGATTGCAGCATTCCTGCAGTATACCAGAAGGTGTCAACAATGACTTACAACTGAGCGTACTGCTTGTCGTATGTTTTGTAGCTATAAGTGATCATGCCAACAGTATTAATGGAAATTACCCATGTAAACTTGTTGCATTGTGACTCAATTCAATGGTTGTGCTGAAGAGCTAGGTTAGGGGAAGCTGTGATTGAGCTATGGCATCCTTTTACGAGCAGTTTCCATTAAGATATGGAATTCCTAATTGAAATCTAATCAAGGATAAATTAAGGACTGATTGGAGGAATGAATTATGTCTATACCCTGAGGAAATAAATTCAGAATATTGAATAGTAATTTTAAAACTGGTATTAAAAAAATTAAAGGAGTCGTCTACCAAACATAAGGTAGGAAATGTAAAAATATGAGGGGTAGCTGGATGCCAGACTGGCTGTCATGGAGCAGCAGAAAGATGAGCTTTGATGGATCAAATGACCTTCGCCTGTCCTTGAGGTTTTTTGGTGTTCTTATGCTCTTAATAGTTGAGTAATAAAGCTAAACTGACAGAATCAACACGGTATTCAAGGTTCCATCCTGTTATAAACAGCATTGATCATCTGCTGTGGTTGCCTCAGGCACAATATTATAGTTGAGTACTACTTGCTTCAAAAGAAAAAAAAGAGAACTTTCTAAGGAATGTATTAGCTGTAGTTTCAAAAGTAAGTAGTGATGAAACATATTTAGCTAGCATGTTATTAGGAATGTATATTTATGATTGTCATGCTAAAAGAGGTACTTTTCTGAAAAATAGTATTTATTGACAATGTGCAACAAGTTAGAAAAGGATAAGAAAGGCCATATAATCCATCCAGCTCTTTCATCCTGAAATATCCTCAAGTTCCATGTCTTTACCACAACCAACAGTTGCCAAAATGATTCTAGGATGTAATCTCCACCACCCTGCCTGGAGGTCCATTCCATATATCAATCATTCTTTATGTCATGTTCTTGGTTTCAATTCTAAATTTGCCTTCAGCTAATCTTTTTGTTCTTTCTGACTGCTATGATTCAATTTGAAATAGAGTTGTGGACTTTTCTGTGCCATTAAATCATACATAGCTTAAAAGGTCTCTTCTCAGTTACCTCAGGACAAAATTGACTAGCTCAAGGATTTTCCAATGTTTTAATCATAACTCAGTCCTCTGATGCTGGTTTCAAACAGTTTCTCTGCTCCATCACTATAATTGGCTCAACCATTGTGATCTTTGCTCACATGGCATTTTCAGAAACATTTACTGGTGATTTTACTTATGTATGCATGTCTGCACATTCAGGACAATCTACAGCTGAGGATCCCAAAAACATAGTTGAAACATAGAGAAAGAGATAGTTGATTTATTTTTACATTGTCAGGGATAACAGGGAATGCAAACACTGTGCTGGCATAATACAGTCCACAGGACTATGTCACTCCAAGTGAATGGAGTTAAAGCTAATTATTCTAGAGTATTGCCTGAAGCAGTACAACGTGGAGATATGACCAAAGTCTCCAAGTTTTTAAATTCTTTTTAATGTTGCTAAAGAGAGTGCACCTCGATGATCACGCTTTCATCTTCATTGTTTGCTGGCCAAGCACAACTGTTCCACATTTTATGTCTCAGACCAACACTGAGATAATATGCCCTAAGTTTTATGTGTGTAGAACATTTTCAGCAAGAGTTGTAAAATATCATTGCAGTCATAAAATGGTCGCATTCATGGTGCAGATCTAACTTCCAGAACCTTCTGCAATTTATTTACTGTTTGTGAGTCTACACCTATGTTTGGCCACTCGAGTACAGTGAGCATCAGTAGTAAACAGACTCACATAATTGTTACAATCCCAGGTGACTGAACAAATCAGATCCCAGAAAGAATCCTGCCTTGGTCGATTATGCTTTACCATTCGTCTAGTTAGCTAACATGGTGGCAGGTCACAGAAGGCTGAAGATTATCTTTACAATGGAACAGAAGTGGAACTCAAAAAAAAAGCAAGAATTCTAAATATAGAAGACAAAATTACCCTAAAACGCCTGGCAAAATAAAGCTTCCACCTGATTCCTGGCACTATCTGTAACTGAGACTTAAGCCCAAAGAAATAACAGCCCTGTTTCTACACTTGAAGTTTTTACCCAACAGGTCCTTACAATTTACTTGTCATGGACTATGGAGGCAATTCACCGTATCATTTCCAAGTCTCTCAACAGGAACTTTATACAAACTTGAAAGCATAAATTTTCTCTGTCCCAATAACCTACAGATTTCAATCCAAACCTTCTTGGTTTAGAAAGATAAGTACTTCTGAAAGATTGATTATTTCCCAAAACTGCCTGAACTCAGTCTAGGAGAGCAGCTAAACATGCTTCAGAATTCAATCTTTTTGTTTTCTGAATGGAGTTAAAAACCTGCTCAATCCTAGGTTGTTCTGAAATGAAAACAAAGGTTAAGGTTTTAAATGTTTACCATACTGGTCAGAAACTCAACAGGATGAACCAATCTGTCCATTGACACCACAAGGATCTGTAGTTACCTGCTTTCTAACAAATGATAAATTTAAGTCACTGTTCCAAAATGATTCTCTGACCTTATTTTTATTAATAAAGAAACCTCTTCACAGATGCAATCAATACCCACTTACCTCTATTGAACTCAAAATTGTAAAAATGATATTCGTATACATGTATTCCTGATTACACACCTTTGTTATGATTCTGACAGGAAGAGTACATATGTAATCAAATCCCGCAACTCCACAGTCTGTCCTGAAGGTGTACAAGTTTTACTAATCATCAAAATTCTCAATTTATCTCTGTTTTGTACCACTGTCTAGAAGAAAAGAAATATCCATCAGACTCAAAACTAACTTGATATTATAAGCATATAGCCGTGTTTTTACATTGTGTTAAAACGGGTTAGCAACTAAATTACTATGCAGAAATAAACCATACACTTTTAACCCCAAGAACACATTCACTTGACAGATAAGCCAACACAATTTAATTAATTACACAAGCTTTCATTTTTACACAAGTTTTATCACCACAACTAATATTGTTAAAAATCACACAACACCAGGTTATAGTCCAACAATTGGAAGTAGACTAGCTTTTGGAGCGTTGCTCCTTCATGAGGTGATAGTGGAGGGCTCAATCCTAACACACAGAATTTATAGCAAAAATTTACAGTGGGATGTAACTGAAATTATACGTTGAAAAATTGATTGTCTGTTAAGCCTTTCATCTGTTAGAATACAGTGATAGTTTCACTTCTTTCATGTGTAAATCACAACACTTTTTTTTTAAAAAGTTGCATTCTCAGTTTAGCTGTTAACAATGGTGATAGCAAGACACATGTTAAAGGTGTTAGCCCCCTGTGTTCTCTGTCTATGGCATGATGTTTAGATTGATTCTAATCTAAAAAGTGAGATTTCGGAGTTTTACATGAATTCATGTAGTTTTTGAACTCAGAGTTCTACATGAATGCATGCAGTTTTTGAGTAGTGTTGAGAAATAAGGCAAGGCAGGTGACTGAGGTGTCAGTGGGGAGCATTTTGGGGCCAGCGACCATAATTCTATTTGTTTTAAAATAGTGATAGAAAAGGATAGACCAGATCTAAAAGTTGAGGTTCTAAATTGGAGAAAGGCCAATTTTGACGGTATTAGGCAAGAACTTTCGAAAACTGATTGGAGGCAGATATTCACAGGTAAAGGGACGGCTGGAAAATGGGAAGCCTTCAGAAATGAGATAACAAGAATCCAGAGAAAGTATATTCCTGTCAGGGTGAAAGGGAAGGCTGGTAGTTATAGGGCATGCTGGATGACTAAAGAAATTGAGGGTTTGGTTAAGAAAAAGAAGGAAGCATATGTCCGGTATGGACAGGAGAGATCGAGTGAATCCTTAGAAGAGTATAAAGAAAGTAGGAGTATACTTAAGAGGGAAATCAGGAGGGCAAAAAGGGGACATGAGATAGCTTTGGCAAATAGAATTAAGGAGAATCCAAAGGATTTTACAAATATATTAAGGACAAAAGGGTAACTAGGGAGGGAATAGGGCCCCTCAAAGATCAGCAAGGTGGCCTTTGTGTGGAGCTTCAGAAAATGGTGGAGATACTAAATGAATATTTTGCATCAGTATTTACTGCGGAAAAGGATACAGAAGATATAAAATGTTGGGAAATAGATGGTGACATCTTGCAAAACGTCCAGATTACAGAGGAGGAAGTGCTGGATGTCTTGAAATGGTTAAAGGTGGATAAATCCCCAGGACCTGATCAGGTGTACCCGAGAACTCTGTGGGAAGCTAGAGAGGCTCAGCTGGGCCTCTTGCTAGTCGATAGTCACAGGTGAGGTGCTGGAAGACTGGAAGTTGACAAACGTGGTGCCACTGTTTAAGAAGGGGGGTAAAGACAAGCCAGGATACTATAGACCGGTGAGTCTGACCTCAGTGGTGGGCAAGTTGTTGGAGGGAATCCTGAGGGACAGGATGTACATGTATTTGGAAAGGCAAGGACTGATTAGGGATAGTCAACATGGCTTTGTGTGTGGAAAATCATGTCTCACAAACTTGATTGAGTTTTTTGAAGAAGTAACAAAGATGATTGATGAGGGCAGAGCAGTAGATGTGATCTATATGGACTTCAGTAAGGTGTTCAACAAGGTTTCCCATGGGAGACTGATTAGCAAGGTTAGATCTCATGGAATAAAGGGAGAACTAGCCATTTGGATACAGAACTGGCTCAAAGGTAGAAGACAGAGGGGGTGGTGGTGGAGGGTTGTTTTTCAGGCTGGAGGCCTGTGACCAGTGGAGTGTCACAAGGATTGGTGCTGGGCCCTCTACTTTTTGTCATTTACATGAATGATTTGGATGCGAACGTAAGAGACACAGTTAGTAATATATGTAATTATTTTGTGTGGAGCTTCAGAAAATGGTTGCAGATGGCACCAAAATTGGAGCCGTATTAGACAGCGAAGAGGGTTACCTCAGATTACAACAGGATCTGGATCAGATGGGCCAATGGTCTGAGAAGTGGCAGATGGAGTTTAATTCAGATAAGTATGAGGTGCTGCATTTTGGGAAAGTAAATCTTAGCAGGACTTATACACTTAAAGGTAAGGTCCTAGGGAGTGTTGCTAAACAAAGAGACCTTGGAGTGCAGGTTCATAGCTCCTTGAAAGTGGAGTCACAAGTAGATAGGATAGTGAAGAAGGCATTTGGTATGCTTTCATTTATTGGTCAGAATATTGAGTACAGGAGTTGGGAGGTCATGTTGCAGCTGTACAGGACATTGGTTAGGCCACTGTTGGAATATTGCATGCAATTCTGGTCTACTTCCTATTTGAAAGGTGTTGTGAAACTTGAAAGGGTTCAGAAAAGATTTACAAGGATGTTGCCAGGGTTGGTGGATCTGAGCTACAGGGAGAGGCTGAACGGGCTGGGGCTGTTTTCCCTGAAGCATCAGACGCTGAGGGGTGACCTTATAAAGGTTTACAAAATTATGAGGGGCATGGATAGGATAAATAGACAAAGTCTTTTCTCTGGGGTTGGGAGTCCAGAACTAGAGGACATAGGTTTAGGGTGAGAGGGGAAAGATATAAAAGAGACTCAGGGGCAATATTTTCACGCAGAGGGTAGTACCTGTATGGAATGAGCTGCCAGAGGATGTGGTGGAGGCTGGTACAATTGCAACATTTAAGAGGCATTTGGATGGGTATATGAATAGGAGGGGTTTGGAGGGATATGGGATTGGTGCTAGCAGGTGGGACTAGATTAGGTTGGGGTGTCTGGTCGGCATGGACGGGTTGGACTGAAGGGTCTGTTTCCATGCTATACATCTCTCTGACTCTCTGACTCTGATAACTCTGCAGAGGTGATATTAGTTTGAAAACCAGAAAAGAGTTTAAACACTATGATAGACCAGAAGTCCAAACAAAGGATAGAAAAAGAAGATGTCACACTGACTATTTGACATCCTATTATTGAGATCACAGTGCTTACAGCTGCACAATTGTCAAGAACAGTGGTTAACACTGTTGCCTCACAGCACCAGAAAGCCGGGTTCAATTCCTGCCTCAGGCAACTGTCAGTTTGGAGTTTGCACATTCTCCCCGTGTCTGTGTGGATTTCCTCCAGGTGCTCTGGTTTCCTCCCACAGTCAAAAAATGTGCAGGTTAGGTGAATTGGCCATGCTAAATTGCCCATAGTGTTAGGTGAATGGGTAAATGTAGGGGAATGGGTCTGGGTGTGTTGCTCTTCAGAGGGTCGGTGTGGACTTGTTGGGCCTGTTTCCACATTATAAGTAATCTATTCAAAAAAACCTCAAACTGAACTTCATGTCAGTTGAAAAACCAGAATAGAAGCAACAAGTTGACTTTCAGAATATGAGTAAATTTCAGAATAATAGAAGCAGGAATAGGCTATTTGGCCTAACAAGCCTGCTCCACCATTCATTAAGATCATGGCTGATCTTTCAGCTCCTCCTACCTGCATTATCCACATAACTCTTAATTCCCCTACCATGCAACAACCCTTCCAACTGGGTCTTGAATATATTAAATGAGCTGCCTCAACTGCTTTCTTGTGCAGAGAATTCCATAGATTCACTACTCTCTGGGAGAAACAGTTCCTCTTCATCTCTGTCTTAAATCTACTCCCCTAATCTTGAGGTCATGTCCCCTAGTCCTAGTCTCACCACCAGCAGAAACAACTTGCCTGCCTCTACCTTATCTATTCCTTTCATATATTTATATGTTTAAATAAGATCCCCTCTCAATCTTCTAATTTCTAGTGAGTACGGTCCCAGGAGGCTCAACCTCTCCTCATAGGGTAACTCCCTCAATTCTAGAATCAATCTGGTAAACCTCCTCTGCACCACCTCCAAAGCAAGTATATCCTTCCTCAAGTAAGGAGACCAGAATTTGCACAATACTCCAGATGTGGCCTCACCAATAATTGTACAACTGCAGCAGAGCCTGCCTGCTCTTAAATTCAATCCGTTTAGCAATGAAAGCCAATATTCCATTTGCCTTCCTGATTACCTGTTGCTCCTCCAAATCAACTTTTAGCAATTCATGCACAAGCACTCCTAAGTCCCTCTGCACAACAGCATGCTGCAATCTTTCACTGTTTAAATATTTCTCTGACCTACTATTTTTACTTCCAAAGTAGATAACCTCACATTTACCAACATTGTACTCCATCTGCCAGACCCTTGCCCTTAACCTAACTAAATCTCTCTGTAGACCCTCCACATCCTCTGCATAGTTTGCCTTTCACTCAATCTAGTGTCATCAGCAAACTTGGATACATTACACAAGGTGTCCTTTTCCATATCATTTACACTCATCATGAACGGTGGTGGGCCTAGCACGGACCACTCTGGCATCCTGCTCACCACTGATTCCCAAACAGAGAATCACCCGTTTATCCCAACGCTCTGCTTTCTATTTGTTAACCACACCTCTATCCATGCTAGTACATTCCCTGCAACTCCATGCATTCCTATGTTATCGATGACTCTTTATACGGCACCTTACTGAATGCCTTCTGGAAATCCAAGTGCACAATGTCCATCTGTTCCCCTCCATCTACCGCGCTTGTTACATTACATCTTCAAAAACTCCGGTAAGTTTGTCAAACAAGACTTTTCCTGTCCAAATCCATGCTATATCCACCAGATGGAACCCTTTCCATCCAGATCTTTCACTATTTCTTCTTTAATGAAAGCCTCCAGTATTTTCCCTCCTATGGATGTTCAGCTAACTGTCTACAAAAGGCAAACTGACCATGGAAAGAATGCAAGCCAAAACTTGTATAAGAGTTAAGTCTTATGGATTACAATTGCTGAACAGTCTGATTTGAGAAAAAATTGTCCTGAAGATTGCCTAGCAACAGCTTCTGATCTAAAGTTGCTATTTCAGTACACAGCTAAAGTGATCAATTATAGGAACAAGCATCCAATTGGGGGCAGCAAGAAGATCACTTAATCTTAGAAAAAAAACCTTTATAGCAAGATAGGCTGCACAAATCTCTCAGTAAAGTATTTTCTGGAAAACTAAAAAGTTCCAGAAATAGTTCCATCAGAAGAGTGGCCAAAGTGGATATAGGTCCCTTGCAGGATGAGAAAGGGGTATTAATATTGGGTAATGCTGAAACAGCCAAGACCTTGAATAATTATCTTGTGTCTGTCTTCACAGTGGAAGATGTGCCTAACATGCCAAAGAATAATGTTAAGTATACGATGGAAAGTGAGGACCTCAGTTCAACTGTTAACACTAAAGAGGTAGTGTTGAGTGAACTTGAGGGTCTGAAGGTAGATAAGTCCCCTGGTCCTGATGGAATGCATCCCAAGATGCTGAAAGAAATGGTGCAAGTTATAGTAGATACGTGAGTGGTAAGTTACCAACATTCACTGGACTCCTGGCAAGTCCTGGTGGACTGGAAGACAGCAAATGTCACGCCACTGTTTAAAAAAGGATGCAGGCAAAAGGCAGGTAACTGTAGGCTAATTAGCTGAACATCCATTGGAGGAAAAATACTGGAGGCTTTCATGAAAGAAGAAATAGTGAAAGATCTGGATGGAAAGGGTTCCATCTGGCGGATGTATCATGGATTTGGACAGGAAAAGTCTTGTTTGACAAACTTACTGGAGTTTTTGAAGATGTAATGCTTTTCAAATGCTCTTCAAATTTCAACAGTTCGGTAATTATTTCAGAACACAACTTTCAGAAAAAAAAACCCTTTCAATGTAGAATGTCATAAAACAGTTCTACGTTCCAGGTAATCACAGGAAACTGTTGAAGTCCACGTTGATGCCCTGGGGTTGAAGTGTTCCAAGATGGAAGATGAGGCTTTCTTCCTCCAGGCGTCAGGTGGTGAGGGAGCAGTGGTGAAGGACGGCCAGGACTAGGCTCACTGCCTTTATTACTGATGAAGGGCTTTTGTCCGAAACGTCGATTTCGCTGCCTGAACTGCTGTGCTCTTCCAGCACCACTGATCCAGAATCTGGTTTCCAGCATCTGCAGTCATTGTTTTTACCTCACAGATATTTTATAGGCAATCCAGAAAGTATTCATTTGTTTTCATTCATTCAAGGAATATGTACATTGCTGGCTGGGACAGCATTTATTGTTCCACCCCAGTTACTCTTGGGAAGGTGATAGTGAGCTGCTGTCAATGACTGCCATCCATTTAGTGTAGGTTGAGTGGCAATGCCATTGGAGAGGGAATTAGATTAGATTAGATTAGATTATTTACAGTGTGGAAACAGGCCCTTCGGCCCAACAAGTCCACACTGACCCACCGAAGCACAACCCACCCAGACCCATTCCCCTGCATTTACCCCTTCACCTAACACTACAGGCAATTGAGAATGGCCAATTCACATAACCTGAACATTTTTGGATTGTGGGAGGAAACCAGAGCACCCAGAGGAAACCCACACAGACACAGGGAGAATGTGCAAACTCCACACAGTCAGTCACCTGAGGCAGGAAATGAACCCGGGTCTCTGGCGCTGTGAGGCAGCAGTGATTGCCACTGTGCCGCCCATACACAGTCAGTCGCCTGATGCGGTAATTCTAGGAATCTGATCCAGTGATATACTGAAGTAGCAGTGATACATTTCTGAGTTGGGATGCTGTGTGGCTTAGAAGAGAACTTGCATGTGGTGGGTGTTTCCATGTGCCTCCTGCCCCTATCTGACCAGGGTGGGGGGGTGCTCTTTAAGAAGTCTTGGTAAATTTTGGCAGTATGTTTTATAGATGATGCAAAATGCTGTTTACTGGCTGTAAGTTTGGGGGGGGTGGGGTGGGGGGGGGGGGGGGGTTGGTGGTGTTTGTAAACAAGGTGCCAATCAAGTGGATTGCTTTGACCTAGTGTCAACATTCTTGAGTATTGCTGGAGCAAGTAGGGAGTATTCCATCATTCGCCTCTCTTTTGCTTTGTAGCGAGTGGACAGGCTTTTCAGAGTCATGAGGTGAGTTACTCACTTTAGAATTCCTCGCCTCTCAACTGCTTAAGTCACGACTGTATGGCTGATTCAGTTTGGTTTTTGGTTAATGGATGTTGATAAGTGGGAGAATCAGTGATGGCAATGCCATTGAGTGTCAAGGGGTGATGGTAAGATTCTCCCTTTTTGGAAATAGCCTAACACTTGTTTTTATTAGATTAGATTACTTACAGTGTGGAAACAGGCCCTTCGGCCCAACAAGTCCACACCGACCCGCCGAAGCGCAACCCACCCATACCCCTACATTTACCCCTTACCTAACACTACGGGTAATTTAGCATGGCCAATTCACCTGACCCGCACATCTTTGGACTGTGGGAGGAAACCGGAGCACCCGGAGGAAACCCACGCAGACACGGGGAGAACGTGCAAACTCCACACAGTCAGTCGCCTGAGTCGGGAATTGAACCCGGGTCTCAGGCGCTGTGAGGCAGCAGTGCTAACCACTGTGCCACCGTGCCGCCCACGAAAATTGTGTAGCATGAAAATTATTTGCAACTGTTGGCCCAAACCTGGATAATGTCCAAACCTTGCTGCATTTGGGCATTGACTGGTTTAGTACCTGAGCAGTTGCAAATGGTGCTGAATATGGTGCAATCATCAGCAAACATACACACACTCCCCCACCCCCACCTTTGAACTTCTGATAGAACAAAGGTCGTTGATGAAGCTGGTAATGATTAGACCTTTGACACTCCACGAGGAATTCCTACAGAAATATCCTGGAGCTGAGATGACTGAACTTCAACAATTACAAAGATCTTCCTTTGTACCAGGAATGATACAAAGCAGGGGAGAGTTTACCTCCTGATTTCCACTGACACTAGCTTTGCCAATGCTACACTCAGTCAGATGCAGCCTTGATGTCAAGGTCAGTCAGTTTCACCATACCTCTGAAATTCAACTGTGTTGTCAATGTTCGTCAAAGTCAGGATCTGAATATCCCTGACAGAACCCAAGCTGAGCATCAGTGAGCTGGTCATTGCTGAGAACTATGCAACGGTAATTCAGGATAGCATTAATAAAATTGCATTCTCCAGTTAATCTGTTTCGGTCAATGTTTCTGGGCATGCAATGGGGATTGCAGAGGAAAAGTGGAATCAACGTTATTAATAATTGGAGCTGATCTTGGAATGAATCATATTGCAAAGCTTCATGTGACATATGCAATGCATTTCTATTGCCCATATAATGTTGCAAGAACTGAACAGGAAGCCCATGATATTTTTTGTCTGAATTACCAGGAGACGTTATTCTATATACATAACACAATGGGAATTGTATTCAGTTCTCCCCTAGCACTTGTCTTGGCTCTGGAATTCTCCACTGGTAAGATTCCAGATGATATCTGTCATCCATATGTTTTTACCGGTGACAATAGAGGCCACAGTAGCCTCGGATTTTTATGCTTGCTTTATCTTCCAACTGGCACTGAGGACATATGTAGTATCATTCAGTTTGTTGTTCACAAATGTAACAGTGATAGATGAGTTGCTCAGTACAGCAAATCTTCCTAACATTTATCACTAGCAGTATAGACAGATGCACAAGATTGCAGTATAATATTACTGAAGCGAGCCAAAATGCAGAATTCATGTCGCCATTCTAATTCTATAATCTTTGTTTTTATTCATTCACTCATAGGACAGGGGAGTGGTTGGCTAGGCCAACAATTATTGCCATTCCCTAGTTACCCTTGAGTTGGCAGCAGTAAGCTGCCTTCTAGAATTGCTGCAGTTCATTTTGTGTAGGAGGGAGGTCCAAGAGTTTGACTCAGTGACAGATCAGGATCAGTGATACGTTTCCCAAACAGGATGATGAGTTTGCAACTGCTAACTCAAAGGTGGGACTCCTATCTCCAAGTAACTTTACAAGTCTGCTGACTGCTAAATGTTGCCACTAAAGAAGCACGAATAGTTAATGATTGAAAACTGCGCTTGGGCTCTCCCTACCTGTCCCATTGATTCCTGAGGTCCACTCAATGTCTTGCTCATGTGGCCCTGTAAATTACAAATGGTCTACATAAGTTGGAACAAAAAGTAAAATGTCTCCCAGGCCAATTTCTATTGCAATGTTCATAGAATGAATACAACCAAAGTGGTATGCACTGCCCACTTATAGCTGGCAAAGTTTTACAAAATCAGCTTTTGAAGAGACCCTTTCTAATTGCTTCCCCACTCTGCCAACCAGCTCAGTGTGTGAGCCAGCCTGTCTTGTCTCCTGGTTGCTTTGAGGTTATTTGTTTAGGTAACCTAAAACTCATACTATATAGCACTTGTTGGGGAGAGGCTGGAAACATTTGTTTTAGACGTAGAAAAACTGCATCCTCACCTCAAAATAATATGTGTTGGAGTTTCAGTTGGGCTGGATCACAAGCAGATGCTGGGGTGGAGTGCGATGCACCCAGGCTAAGTGGTGAAATAACACAGAGCCTGTTGAGTAATTAGGAGCCCAGCTAAATGAGCAGGAACAAAAACAGAAATTGTTGGAAAAGCTCAGCAGCATCTCTGGAGAGAAATCAGTCAATGTTTCGGGTTAACATTTTAGTTGTTGCTAGATCTGCTGAGCTTTTCCAGCAATTTCTGTTTTTGCTGATTTATAGTATCCACAGTTCTTTTGGTTTTTAAATGAGTTGGATTAGGAGAAAGTGAGGACTGCAGATGCTGGAGATCAGAGCTGAAAATGTGTTGCTGGAAAAGCGCAGCAAGTCAGGCAGCATCCAAGGAGCAGGAGAGCTGACGTTTCGGGCATGAGCCCTTCATTAGGAATGAGGAAAGTGTGTCCAGCAGGCTCAGATAAAAGGTAGGGAGGAGGGACTTGGGGGAGGAGCGTTGGAAATGCTATAGGTGACTGCTCACTTTCTGACTCAACAAGCTGACAAAGGCCATGTTGTTGACAGGAACTGCACAGTCAGTTCTACCCCTGATATTTGACAGTCACTGTCACATTTAGATTGTTAAAAATCACACAACACCAGGTTATAGTCAAACAGGATTATTTGGAAGCACTAGCGTTCGGAGCACTGCTCTTTCATCAGGTGGTTGTGGAGTATAAGATGGTAAAACACAGAATTTATAGCAAAAGTTTATAGTGTGATGTAACTGAAATTACATATCGAAAAAGATCTGGATTGTTTGTTACGTCCCTCATCTTTTAGAATGACCATATTGGTTTCAGTTCTTTCATATATAAATTGCAGAACATTTTTAAAAGTTACATTTTCAAGTGAGCATTAACAATTATAGAACATAGAACATTACAGCGCAGTACAAGTCCTTTGGCCCTCGATGTTGCGCCGACCTGTTATACCAATCTGAAGCCCATCTAACCTACACTATTCCATGTACGTCCATATGCTTGTCCAATGACGACTTAAATGTTCTTAAAGTTGGCGAATCTACTACCGCTGCAGGCAAAGCATTCCATACCCTTAGTACTCTCTGAATAAAGAAACTACCTCTGACATCTGTCCGATATCTATCACCCCTCAATTTAAAGCTATTCCTCCTCGTGCTCACCGTCACCATACTTGGAAAAAGGCTCTCCCTGTCCATCCTATTTAACCCTCTGATTATCTTATATGTCTCTATTAAGTCACCTCTCAACCTTCGTCTCTCTAACAAAAACAGCCTCAAATCCCTCAGCCTTTCCTCAAAGGACCTTCCCTCCATACCAGGCAACATCCTAGTAAATCTTCTCTGCACCCTTTCCAAAGCTTCCACAGCCTTCTTATAATGTGGTGACCAGAACTGTACATGATACTCCAAGTGTGGCTGTACCAGAGTTTTGTACAGCTGCAGCATAACCTCACGGTTCCGGAACTCGATCCCTCTATTAATAAAATCTAAAACACTGTATGCCTTCATAACAACCCTGAAAACCTGGGTGGCAACTTACAATGATCTGTGTACATGGGTACCAAGATCTCTCTGCTCATCTGACACTACCAAGAATCGTACCATTAGCCCAGTACTTTTCATTCTGGTTACTCCGACCAAAGTGAATCACCTCACACTTGTCCGCATTAAACTCCATTTGTCACCTCTCAGCCCAGCTCTGCAGCTTATCTATGTCTCTCTGTAACCTACAACATCCTTCATTACGATCCAATACTCCACCGACCTTAGTGTCGTCTGCAAATTTACTAACCCACCCTTCTATGCCCTCATCCAGGTCGTTTATAAAAATGACAAACAGCAATGGACCCAACACCGACCCCTGCGGTACACCACTAGTAACTGGACTCCAGGATGAACATTTCCCATCAACCACCACCCTCTGTCTTCTTTCAGCAAACCAGTTACTGCTCCAAACTGCTATATCTCCCACAATCCCATTTCTCTGCATTTTGTACAATAGCCTACAGTGGGGAACCTTATCGAACGCCTTGCTGAAATGCATATACACCACATCAACCGGTTTACTCTCACCCACCTGTTTGGTCGCCTTCTCAAAGAACTCAATAAGGTTTGTGAGGCACGACCTATCCTTCACAAAACCGTGCTGACTATCCCTAATCAAATTATTATTTTCTAAATGATTATAATCCTGTCTCTTATAACCTTTTCCAACACTTTACCAACAACTGAAGTAAGGCTCACTGGTCTGTAATTACCAGGATTGTCTCTACTCCCCTTCTTGAACAGGGGAACCACATTTGCTATCCTCCAGTCTTCTGGCACTATTCCTGCAGACAATGACGATTGAAAGATCAATGCCAAAGGCTCGGCAATTGGTGTCATGTCGGCCCAGATAATGGTGTGAGGTGCCCTGTGTAAGATTGGCTGTGTCACAATGGTCAGACTGATTCTAATCTAAAAAAGAGATTTACAGAATCTTACATGGATCCATGCAGTTTTTGAGCAAAGTAAAATGTAATTCTGCAAGTCCAAAAACTTATGTGTGTATGTGCGCATGTGGGTGCGTGTGTGTGTTTGGGGGGGTAGCAAGGGGAGAGGTGGGGTGGGGTTATGAGTGTCCGTGAGAGACTGTGTGTATGTGTGTGAGTGGGAGTGCAAAGGGGTATAAGTCGTTGACAGGGTGTGTGTGTGTGTGTGTGTGTGTGCGTGTGTGTGTGCGTGTGTGTATGTGAATGTGAGAGTTTATGTGTAAGCAACGAGAGAGGATCTGCATGATTGTGTGGGTCTGTACGAGAGTGTGTGTGTGTGCCCACACATCCACATGCACATTTACATTTGTGGGGTGAGATTTAATAAACCATCCAGGTCTTTTTCAATATATAATTTCAGTTACATCACGCTGTAAACATTTGCTATAAATTCTGTGTCTTACCATTTTATGATTAGATTACTCACAGTGTGGAAACAGGTTCTTCAGCTCAACAAGTTCACGCCAACCCTCTGAAGAGCAACCACCCAAACCTACATTTACCCCTTCACCTAACACTACAGTCAATTTAGCATAGCCAATTCACCTAACCTGCACATCTTTGGACTGTGGGAGGAAGCCCACGCAGACACAGGGAGAATGTTCAAACTCCACACAAACAGTTGCCTGAGGTAGGAATTGAACCCAGGTCTCTAGCACTGTGAGGCAGCAGTGCTAACCACTGTGCCACCATGCTGCCCAGTGCACAACACCCACTGAAGGAACAGCACTCCGAAAGCTCGTGCTTCCAAATAAACCTGTTGGACTATAACCTGGTGTTGTATGATTTTTAACTTTGTACACCCCAGTCCAACACTGGCACCTCCAAATCACGACATTTAGATGAGTGTGGGTTTGGGGCCAATCAAGATCACACCTATTTTTAAGGAAGCATCTGAAATGAGAAACTGAAAGGAACGAAAGAAGAAGTTGCGAGAAAAGCTCAGCAGATCTGGCAGTATCTGTGGAGAGAAATCAGAATTAACGTTTCAGGTTGAGTGACCCTTCCTCCTTTTCAGAAACTGAAAGACACAGATTTGCAGTTAGCATAACAGTCCAGTAGAGGGTGCTGATGCAACAAAGATGGTCACCAATTGTTTTTAACACTCTATAGTGTAATGAAATGAGCAAACATAGAGCTAAAACCGTACATAATCAAATAGTAAAGAATGTTTGTAACTTGTACCTGTTACAGCGGGAACCACTTATTTATTTTCAGCTTTCTTGACTTGTTTTTCTCCAAAATAGGTAACAAACAAGTCAAAGTCAATTTGTTTCCTTGTTTCTTTTCCATTCAGATCATAAATAAAGAGCTAAATCTGATTTCCTTATCTCCAAAGATAGGAGCCAGATGTTCCAGGTTCAAATTCCACCTGTGTGTCACCTGTACTGGAGGTGTGTCAGATCATGTCTGAACAGGGTTGAGTAAAACACTTGAAAGCCTTTGATACCAACCCAAACCAGATGAGCCCAGTGAATAGGATGGAATTGTTTGCAAAAGTTTTAGCAAGATGAAAGCCAAGCGAGTTTTTTTTTAAACTAGATCTTTGAATATTACTTCGGCTCAGATCTTGTTGAAAAAATAATCGTCTGAAGCACAAAGCAGCCAGTAACTTGTAAAAAGGAATAAATTCCTCACCAGTCGTTAATTGCCAATTCTAACTGATGACCAACTTGTGCTGCTTTGTAACTATCACAGAATTATTACAAGGCAGAGAAATCTTTGCTCCTCATCACGTCTTCACTGTGTCACTGAGCATTTTGGCGTACAGCCTTTTCTCCGTAACACTGTGGGTTGTTTCTGTTTAAATAATCATTTCATACCTTCTTGAATACTGTGACTGAACTTGTGTCCACCACACTTCCAGGCAATGCATTCCAGACCGTAACTAGCTGCTGTGTGAACAAGTTTATTCGTTTTAAAATCGTGATGGAAAAGGATAGACCAGATCTAAACGTTGAAGTTCTAAATTGGAGAAAATCCAATTCTGACGGTATTAGGCAAGACCTTTCGAAAGCTGATTGGAGGCAGATATTCTCAAGTAAAGGGACGGCTGGAAAATGGGAAGCCTTCAGAAATGAGATAACAAGAATCCAGAGAAAGTATACTCCTCTTAGGGTGAAAGGGAGGGCTGGTAGGTATAGGGAATGCTGGATGAATAAAGAAATTGAGCATTTGGTTAAGAAAAAGAAGGAAGCATATGTCAGGTATAGACAGGAGAGATCAAGTGAATCCTTAGAAGAGTATAAAGGAAGTATGAGTATACTTAAGAGGTAAATCAGGAGGGCAGAAAGGGGACATGAGATAGCATTGGCAAATAGAATTAAGGAGAATCCAAAGGATTTTGACAAATATATTAAGGACAAAAGGGTAACTAGGGAGGAAATAGGGCCCCTCAAAGATCAGCAAGGCGGCCTTTGTTTGGAGCCACAGAAAATGGGAGAGATAGTAAATGAATATTTTGCATCAGTATTTACTATGGAAAAGGATATGGAAGATATAGACTGTCGGGAAATAGATGGTGACATCTTGCAAAATGTCCAGATTACAGAGGAGGAAGTGCTGGATGTCTTGAAATGGTTAAAGGTGGATAAATCCCCAGGACCTGATCAGGTGTACCCGAGAACTCTGTGGGAAGCTAGAGAGGCTCAGCTGGGCCTCTTGCTAGTCGATAGTCACAGGTGAGGTGCTGGAAGACTGGAAGTTGACAAACGTGGTGCCACTGTTTAAGAAGTGGGGTAAAGACAAGCCAGGATACTATAGACCGGTGAGTCTGACCTCAGTGGTGGGCAAGTTGTTGGAGGGAATCCTGAGGGACAGGATGTACATGTATTTGGAAAGGCAAGGACTGATTAGGGATAGTCAGCGTGGCTTTGTGCGTGGGAAATCATGTCTCACAAACTTGATTGAGTTTTTTGAAGAAGTAACAAAGAAGATTGATGAAGGCAGAGTAGTAGATGTGATCTATGTGGACTTCAGTAAGGCGTTCGACAAGGTTCCCCATGTGAGACTAATTAGCAAGGTTAGATCTCATGGAATACAGGGAGAAGTAGCCATTTGCATACAGAACTGGCTCAAAGGTAGAAGACAGAGGATGGTGGTGGAGGGTTGTTTTTCAGACTGGAGGCCTGTGACCAGTGGAGTGCCACAAGGGTCGGTGCTGGGTCCCCTACTTTTTGTCATTTACATAAATGATTTGGATTCAAGCATAAGAGGTACAGTTAGTAAGTTTGCAGATGACACCAAAATTGGAGGTGTAGTGGACAGCGAAGAGGGTTCCCTGATTACAGCAGGATCTTGACCAGATGGGCCACTGGGCTGAGAAGAGGCAGATGGAGTTTAATTCAGATAAATGCGAGGTACTGCATTTTGGGAAAGCAAATCTTAGCAGGACTTATATACTTAATGGTAAGGTCTTAGGGAGTGTTGCTGAACAAAGAGGCCTTGGAGTGCAGGTTCATAGCTCCTTGAAAGTGGAGTCACAGGTAGATAGGATAGTGAAGAGGGCATTTGGTATGCTTTCATTTATTGGTCAGAGTATTGAGTACAGGAGTTGGGAGGTCATTTTGCGGCTGTACAGGGCATTGGTTAGGCCACATTTGGAATATTGCATGCAATTCTTGTCTCCTTCCTATTTGAAAGATGTTGTGAAACTTGAAAGGGTTCAGAAAAGATTTACAAGGATGTTGCCAGGGTTGGAGGATTTGAGCTATAGGGAGAGGCTGAGCAGGCTGGGGCTGTTTTCTCTGGGGCGTCGGAGGCTGAGGGGTGACCTTATAGAGGTTTACAAAATTATGAGGGGCATGGATAGGATAAATAGACAAAGTCTTTTCCCTGGGATCGGGGAATCCAGAACTAGAGGGCATAGGTTTAGGGTGAGAGGGGAAAGATATAAAAGGGACCTAAGGGGCAACGTTTTCACGCAGAGGGTGGTACGTGTATGGAATGAACTGCCAGAGGAAGTGGTGGAGGCTGGTACAATTGCAACATTTAAGAGGCATTTGGATGGGTATATGAATAGGAAGGGTTTGGAGGGATATGGGCCGGGTGCTGGCAGGTGGGACTAGATTGGGTTGGGTTAGCTGGTCGGCGTGGACAGGTTAGACTGAAGGGTTTGTTTCCATGCTACACATCTCTATGACTCTATGACTCTAAGTTTATGCTAATGGTAGAATCTTAGGGAGTGCTGTCGAACAGAGAGACCTAAGGGTGCAGGTATGTAGTTCCTTGAAAGTAGAGTTGCAGGTAAACAGAGTTATGAAGAGGGCATTTGGCATGCTTGCCTTCACTAGTCAGAGCATTCTTTTGGTCTTCTCATCCCAAAGTAAACAGTCCTGAATTTTCAAATCTTTCTTCATAACTGAAGTCTTTCATCGCTATGACTCTTCACATAAACTTCTTCAGTCCTCCCTCCAGTTCATCCACATCCTTCTTCTACTGCAGCACCTAGAACTAATTTTTTTTTTCAGATGTGTGCTTCACTGGCTGGCCAGCATTTATTGTACATGGCTAGTTACCCTGAGAAGGTGGTAGTGAGCTGTCTCCTTCAACTTCTGCAGTCCATCTGCTGTGCATTGACCCATAATGCCCTTAGGAAGGGACTTGCAAATGTTTGGCCCAGAAACAGTTAAGAAACAATATATTTCCAATTCAGGATGGTGTGTGGCTTGGAGGTGAACTTGCAGGTGATGATCCCATTAATCTACTACCCTTGTCCTTCCAGATGGAAGTAGTTGGGGTTTGGAAGGTGCTGTCTAGGGACCTTTGGTGAATTTCTACAGTGCATCTTGCAGACAATATAATTTCTGCTACTGAGTGCTGGTGGTGGAGGCAGTGGCTACTTGTGGATGTGGTGCCAATCGAGTGGACTGCTTTTTCCTAGATGGTATCAAGCTTCTTGCGTGTTCTTGGAGTTGCACCCATCCAGGCAAGTGGGGAGTATTTGATCGCATTCTTGACGTGTTTGAGGTAAATGGTGGGCAGGTTTTTGGGAGTTGGGAGGTGAATTATTAACTGCAGTATTCCTATCCTCTGACCCACTCTTGGAGCCACTGTATTTATGTGCGGAGTCCAGTTGAGTTTGTGGTCAATGGTAATCCCTATTCAGTTATAGTAACGCCATTGACTGTTGAGGGGCAGCATTTAGATAATCTCTTATTAGTAATTGTCTGGCATTTGTGATTGATACAACGAAGTGCCTTGCTAGGCCATTTCAGAGGGCAATTGAGAGTTAACCATATTGTGTGGGTCTGGAGTCACATGTAGGCCAGACCAGATAAGGATGGCAGATTTCTCTACCTAAAGGACACAAGTGAACCAGATGAGTTTTTCTGATA
This sequence comes from Hemiscyllium ocellatum, assembly GCF_020745735.1. Classification (NCBI taxonomy): domain Eukaryota; kingdom Metazoa; phylum Chordata; class Chondrichthyes; order Orectolobiformes; family Hemiscylliidae; genus Hemiscyllium; species Hemiscyllium ocellatum. Next base: position 153,354,426 of record NC_083401.1, on the reverse strand, counting down.
ATCATTTCATTGTTATCAATGGATTCTTAATTCCAAATATTTGTTATTGAATTGAAATTCCACCATCTGTGTGGCTGGTCCCCAGAACATTGTGTTTCAGGATTAATAGTCTTGTGATAATACCACTAAGGCATCATCTCCCTACGTGCAATACACATACACTCTACACCATACTCCAGGTAAGGATTAACCAGTGTCATATATATCTGTTTATCATAACATTCCTGTTGTTGTATTTTCTGCCCCTCCTTGTGAAGCTGAAAACACTGAGTGATTTATTATCTGTTCTCTCTATTGGACCTGCCACCTTTAATAACTTATGCACATATACATCCAGCTATATATCCAGTTCCTGCACATACTTCAGAATAGTACCATTTATTTTATAATTTAAGCTGGGTGGAATTTTTTGAATTTTGTGGGCACTGACAAGACAGTTAGCAAACAACAGTGGGATTGGAAAGACTAAATTCTTGACACTGGGGAAAAAAGGTCTAATTTTTCAACAAGATTTTAATTGTAAAAGGAGAATCTCGATGGTGACTGGGGAGAGACCTATTTGCAAGCATTAATATCACATTGTCTAGTGTCATTTCCTTTATGCACGGGTTGATATTTTACCAGGCAATGGAGGGATAGTGATAATTCCCAACGTCTGAGCAAGTACCATGCTGCTTGTGCTCCATCCTGGTCCGCATTCAGGGCACCTGCAAAGGGTAAGGCCTTTGTCCACAGAGGTTGGCGTTGGAAACACACCAGCTTCATCTCACCATCATGGTGCATCTCTAAATTTCTGACTCACTTTTGATAGTCCTCCACTTCAATAGTGCACTTTGGGGCACACTGACACTTTTCATTGCAATGCTGCTGCCAGATTTTACACATAGGGATGGGGTCCATACAGCCATAGAGTCATAGGCATGTACAGTGTGGAAACAGGTTATTTGGTCCAACTTATCCATGCCAACCAGATATCCTCAATAAATTTAGTCCCATTAGCCAGCATTTGGCCCACACTCCTCTAAAACCTTCCTATTCAGATACCCATCCAGATGCCTTTTAAATGTTGTAATTGTACAAGTCTCCACCACTTCCTCTGGCAACTCATTCCAACATGCACAACACTCTGCATGAAAAAATGCCCCTTAGGTCCCTTTTAAATCTTTACCCTCTCATATTAAACCTATGCCCACTAGATTTGGACGCCCCTGCCCTGGGGAAAGGTCACAATTCAGTCTCTGCACTCCAGCAAAAATAGCCTCAGCCCATTCAGTTCTCCCTATAGCTCAAACCCTGGCAAAATCCTTATGAATCTTTTCTAACTCTCTCAAGGTTTCTAAAATCATGAGGGGCATGGATCGGATAAATAGACAAAGACTTTTCCCTGGGGCGGGGGAGTCCGGAAATAGAGGGCATGGGTCTAGGGTGTGAGGATAAAGATATAAAAGATACCTAAAGGTCAACTTTTTCAGATGGTGGTACGTGTATGGAATGAACTATCAGAGAAAGTGGTGGAGGCTGGTACAATTGCAACATTTAAAAGGCATCTGGATGGATATATGATTGGAAGGGTTTGAAGGGATCTGGGCTGGGTGCTGGCAGGTGGGACGAGATTAGGTTGTGATATCTGGTCGGCATGGACAAGTTGGACTGAAGGGTCTGTTTCCATGCTGTACATCTCTATGACTCTATGACTTTAAGTTTCACAACATCTTTCCTATCGCTGGAAGACCAGAATTGAGCACAATATTCTAGAAGTGACTTGTACAGCCGTATCATGACTTCCCAACTCCTATACTCGATGCTTTGACCAATAAAGGCAAGCATACCAAATGCCTTCCTCACTATCCTATTGATGTGCAACTCCTCTTTCAAGGAACTGTGCACCTGCGCCCCAAGGTCTCTTTGTTTAGCAACACTCCATAGGACCTTTCCATTAAGTGTATAAGTTCTGCCCTAAGTTGCCTTTCCAAAATGCAGCATCTCACATTTATCTAAATTAAACTCCATCTGCCATTCATCAGTCCATTGGTCCATCTGATCAAGATCTCTTTGTACTCTGAGGTAAACTTTCCTGTTTCCACTGCACTACCAGTTTTGGTGTCATCTGCAAACTTACTAACCATGCCTCCTATGTTCACATCCAAATCATTAAATAAATCACAGAGAGCAGTGAACCCAGCACTGATCTTTGTGGTACATCACTGGTCACAGGCCTCCAGTCTGAAAAGAAACCCTCCACCACCACAGTCAGTCAAGTGAATTTTGTATCCAAATGGCTAGCTGTCCTTGACCTAAAATTTCTAACCAGTCTACTGTGCAGAACCTTGTCAAATGTCAAGCTGAAGTCCATTTAGACAACATCCGCTGCTCTGCCTTCATCAATCATCTTTGTCACCTCTTCAAAAACTTAATCAAGTTTGTTCCAATGCTCAAAGCATGTTGACTATCCCTAATCAGTCCTTGTTTTTCCAAATACATGTAAATCCTGACCCTCAGAATCCCCTCCATCAACTGACATCAGGCTCACCAGCCTATATATAGTTCCCTGGTGTTTTCTTCCCACCTTTTGTAAATAATGGCACCATGTTAGCCTCCAGTCTTCTGGCACCTCACCTGTGGCACCTTGTTCAATGGAATAGGGTGAATCTCAAGGCTTCTTATTTGTTCTCTGCCTTACCTTGCGCCGTCGTTTTGTCGATTGCCACCTCTTTCAGAACTTTCGGGTTCACAGAACTTCTATCTTGACTTTCCTTTTAGTGCAGGCACACAGCTTGTCATAGCTATCAGTAGTGTGAAGTTCAGGGAGTGGGCATGTTATTGACAGCGACACACCTACAGCATTTGCCAACAGATTACATGGCAACACATTGATTGTGCTTCAACCATGTCTCAAAATCTATGATCTTAGTCTGGGGCTTGAACACAGTCAGTCGGTCACTTGGAATGGTCAGGATTGTGCCAGTCCAAGGAATGGGTCACAGTCAGTGACTGTAGGGCTAGTGAAACAATTCAGTGATCAGCCAGTCAGGGAGCTGCACAAAGATCAATCAAAGGTCTGCTCAGGGCTGTTTTTCCAAGTTGGTCAAGTTAGTGGGCCACAATCCATCCTGTTCACTGAAAGTCAAAGGTGGAGGAGTTATTAGACTAGTATTATAGAAGGGAAAGTAAAGGATAGGTTAGAGGAAGGAGTTGTAAATAGTTGTTAGTTAATTATTCTCTCAGCCTGTGGTGTGGTCTCTGTTGGAGCAGTTGTCCCAGTTTGTGATCTTGGCGGTTGTCCAGCTTGAATCTAGATCTTTGTTGAGTGCTTCTGGCTTGGTTTTCTGATGTCTCACCATTTTGTTTTGTCCATAGGTGGTGACCCAGTGATCCAATGGCCCAGCAGCTTTATTTGACTGGTGTACTTGGCGGTGGTATTTCTTCAGAGGCTTTTGATCCAGTGATGTGGCGTCCCAGCATTTCAGTTTTTGTCCCGTCATATCATTCTCACTGTGGATCTACATTCTTCAAGACCAGGAGCCTTTAAGTGGACTTTGTTGAACTTTGTCTTACATTTACTTAATTTTACTCAATTTTGTAACTTGTGTTTTTATCATGACTTCTGTCATTATAGACACCATGGTAGGGTGATTTTTCATTGTATTTTTATTGTTAAAATACATATGACAATAAATTCAAATTCTAAAATTCTATTTGTTTTTCCACTCCTTTGTGAACCTTCCACAGTCACCTAGGTTCTCAGTTGACTTTACTATCTAAATCCTGTCAAAATCACATTTTTTTCCTCTTTAACTTAATGCCCATCTCCTTTGCCATCCAGGGAGCTCTGGATTTCCCTTTTGAGAAAATATATCTTGATTGTGTCCAAACTATCATATCTCTGAAGATGGTTCAGCCAAGCAGCTTTTGATTCCAGTCTACCCAGATCAGCTTTGTTCTTTTCCCATTGAAGTCAGCTCTCTGCCAATTGATTTTTTTCTTACACTGGATTGACCAATGCCATTTTACACCAGTTTCCTAAACCTCATGAAAGAATGATCGCTGACATGGTCCTCCATTTCTACTTGCTCTCTTTGGCCTGCCTTGTTCCCAAGAAGCAAGTCTAAAAGTACATCCTTTTTTGCTGGGTTGGAGACATGCTATTGTAGGAATGTCTCCTGAACATAATCTAAAAACACATGTTCCTCTCCACACTTCACACCAGCATCATCTTAAACTATACGTGGGTGCTTAAAGTCCTCCATTATAACTACTCTGTACTTTGCTGACAATTTGTTTCCTATATCCATCCCACCAGAGGACAGGGTTTAGATTTAACCAAGCAACATAATTGCATCCCTTTTGCTCCTTTGCTCTAGCCAACTCAATCCATTTTTGAAAGCTCTGAAACATCCTCTTTCGCCAGAGCTCCAGTGCACGCCTGCATCAAAAATGCCATCTGTCAATTTACTGCGATCTTATCTTTTCTGAACACCTTGTAAAAAGGAATAACTAACAGCCAGTCTTACCCTTCCTTAAATCCAGCTTCCATTATGGCCACAACATTGTACACTACAATCTTATTAACCAAACTTCATGCTTTTGTGTATGTGCAGTGTAATCTGAATTTGACTTAATACTTTTCTCCCTGACTCCACCTCTACCTATGTTTTATCATCCTCCTTTTTAGGATGTCTGCTCCTCCCAGCATTTTATGCACTCTGGTATTAATTTTCTTGTGGACCTCACACCCCTACCAAATTAGTTTAAACACTCCTGAATAGCACAAGGAAAATATCCCACAAAGAACTCAATCCTGGCTTTGTTAAGGTGCAACTTCTTCAGTATGTACAGGTGCTATTTCTCCCCAGAGTCAGTGCCATTGTCGCAGGAATCTCCTGCTTTCTGAGTCATTTTTCCAGCGATGCATTCATCTGTCTTGCCTTTCTATTTGTGTATTCACTTTCTATGTGGCACAGGAAATAATCTAGAGGTTACTACATGCAAGGTACTGCTTGCTAATTTTCTGCCTCGCTTCCTGAATTCTGTTTGCAAGTTTACATAAACATGCTCACCTATGTTGTTGTTACCATCCTGAACCATGACCTCTGGCTCTTCACCTTCCCCCAGCAGAATGCCCTGTGACATCCTTCATCCTACTCTTGGTGTTGGGGACAGGGATGGGGGTTTGCTGCTCACCCTCCTACCGTCATTTTGAAAGCTGGTGAAATGCCTGTATGTTCCCCTAACCCTCTCTCAGTACTATCCTTCCACTCTTCTTCCTCATTTGTTCTCCAGCTGGGTCACTAATGGTGCCATCAACTTGTCATTTGCTGCTCTCCTTCAAGGATCGACCACCCTCACATAGAACCAGTGTGGAAAATGGGTGAGTGAGCAAGAGTTCTGATGGCACCTGCAATGCCTGCCTGGACTGCCTGAACTTTCTCTTGGACTGCCTGAAGGTCTCTATCTGCCTATTTACCCCTAACCTGCTCTGTGACCACCTCTTCGAATGTACTATTCACATTGTTCTCTGCCTTGAAGATGCACCTCACTGACTCCAGTCCATGTTGGTGCTCTGAAATCTGGAGCGTAAGCTTGTGCATCCAATAACACTTCCTGCCTCTGGGTCATGAAAAGGGCCCACAATCCCCCACATATCAAAAGATGGGTATTCTGCTTGGTCAAACTGGCCTGCCATATCTTAACTTTAAACTTCAAAGTTGCTTTACCTTTGTTAACTTTAGTTGTTTTTATTTACTTTCACTTACATTATCAGATTCTTGTGCTAAGAACTAAAGACTTGAGATTAGTGGAAAACAGAAATTTCTTACCTTTTCTTACAAATCATAGAAAGTAGAACATAGAAAAGTACAGCACCATGTTGTGTTAAGAATTATTCCTAATCTCAAATAAGATAACCTAGCCTATGCATCCCACAATTCACTGCTGTCCGGTAGTTGCTTAAATGTCCCTAATGACTCTGCTTTCACCACCAGCACTGGCATTCACAACTCTCTGTGTAAAGAACCTACCTCTGATGTCTCCTCTATTCCTTCGTCCTAATATCTTAAAACTATGACCCCTCGTGCCAATCAATCCTGCCCTGGGGAAAAGTCTCTGGTTATTGACTCTATCCATGCCTCTCGTTACTTTGTATACCTCGATCAGGTCACCTCTCTTCCTCCTTTTCTCCAGACAGAAAAGTCCGAGCTTAGTCAATCACTCTTCATAAGACTAGCCTTCCAGTCAAGGCAGCACCTTCTCCAAAGCCTCTGTATCTTTCCTATAGTAGGGTGACCAGAACTGGTCACAATATTCCAAGTGTGGTCTCACCAGGGTTTTATAGAGCTGCAGCAAAACATCGCGGCTCTTAAACTCAATCCCCCTGTGAATGAAAGCTAAAACACCATGTGCTATCTTAACAACCCTATCCTCTTGGATGGCAACTTTGAGGGATCTATGCTCTTGATCCCCAGATCCCTCTGTTCCTCCACACTGCCAAGAATCTTGTCTTTAATCCTATATTCAGCATTCAAGTTTGACCTTCCAAAATGCATCACTTCGCATTTATCCAGGTTGAACTCCATCTGCTATTTCTCAGCCCAGCTCTGCATTGTGTCTGTGTTGAGCTGCAGCCTGCAATAGCCCTCAATACTATCAATGGCACCTCTAATCTTTGTGTCATCAGCAAATTTACTAATCATCAACCTTCTCATCCAAGTCATTTATAAAAACAATAGAGAGCAGAGGCCCAAGAACTGAACCCTGTGGGACACCACTCACCAGTGACCTCCAGGCAGAATGCTTTCCATCTACAACCACTCTCTGCCTTCTGTCAGCCAACCAATTCTGAATCCAGATAGCCAAATCTCCCTGTATCCCATACCTCCTGACTTTATAAATGAGCCTACCATAGGGAACCTTTCAAATGCCTTGCTGAAGTCCACATACACCACATGAACTGCTTGACCTTCGTCGACCTTTCTCATCACCTCCTCAAAGAACTCAATAAGGTTTGTGAGGCATGAACTGCCCCTCACAAAGCCATGCTGACTGCCATTAATCATGGTATGATTTGCCAAATAGGCATCAATCCTATCCCTCAGAATTATTTCCCTCAGAACCTTGCTGACCACAGAGGTAACACTAACTGGTCTGTAATTGCCAGGGATTTCCCTTTTCCCCTTCTTGAAAAGAGGAACAACATTTGCCTCCCTCCTATCCTCAAGTATGATCCCCATAAAGAGTGAGGAAGCAAGACTCTTCTCCAGTGGCTTAGTAACCTCCTTTCTCTCTTCCCAGAGCAACCTAGGATAAATCTGGTCTGACCCTGGGGACTTATCAATCTTAATGTTTGTCAAAATTTCTAGCACATCAACTTCATCAATCTTGATCTGTTCAAGCCTGTTTCCCAGCTCCTCAAAATTTTCATTCACAACAAAGTCCAAAGTGAAAACTGAAGCAAAAAAATCTCATTTAGGGTTTCCCATTTCTGCTCAAACTCCACGGACAAGTTCCCTATGCTATCCCTGACCAACCCTACCTTCTCCCTGATCATTCTCTTATTCCTCACGCATGAGTAAAATGCCTTTGGGTTCTTCCTAATCCTTCCTTCTAAGCTTTTCTCGTGCCCCCTCCTGGCTCGCCTTGATTTATTTCTGAGCTCTTTTCTAGTAGGCTTATAATCCTCTAAGGTTGTGCTAGATCCTTGCTTCCACCATCTTACATAAGCTGCCTTCTTCCTTTTGACAAGAAACTCCTCTGTTCTCATCTTCCAAAGTTCCTTAATCTTACCCCATCTTGCCTGTCTCAGAGGAACAGATTTGTACACAACTCGCAACAATTGCTCCTTAAACAGTTTCCACATGTCTGTCATGTCCTTTCTGTGGAACAATTGCTCCTAATCTGTACTTCCCAACTCCTGTCATATTGTGTCATAATTTCCTTTTCCCCAATTGTGTTCTCCCACCACGGAATCTGACACCTGTCCTGACTCATTGCCAAGCATCAAATCCAAAATGGCCTCTCCCCTCATCGGTCTGTCTACATTCTGAGTGAGGAAACCATCTTGAACACACCTGACAAAAACACCTCCATCCAAACCACCTGCACTAAGGAGGTTCCAGTCAATATTGGAAAAGTTGAAGTCACCCATAACAACAACCTTGCCACATCTGCATTTTTCCAAAATCTGCTGGCCTATGAGTTCTTCGATCTCCCTACTGCTATTCAGGGGTCTATAGAAAACCCCTAATGAGATGGCTGCTCCCTTGCTGTTCCTAACCTCCACCCATACTGACTCAGTAGACAAACCTTCCTCGACAACTTTTGTTTCTGTAGCTGTGATGCACTCTCAGATTAGAAATGCTACACCCCCTCCTCTTTTTCCACCCTCTCTGTTCTTTTTAAACGTTCTAAACTCTGGAACATCTAGCACCCATTCCTGCCCCTGTGAAACCCACATCTCCGCTATGGCCACAACATCATAGTCCCAAGTACTGATCCACGCTCTAGGTTCATCCCTCTTATTTCTGACACTCCTTGCATTAAAACAGACACACTTTAACCGATCAAGAAAAAAACCTTCCCAATAGATTCACTACATCCTGTCACTGTCCCACCTACAACTACCTTCCTCTCAGATATGTAGCTCTGGTTCCCCACCCCCTTACCAAACTAGTGGTTTACTCAGTTTCCTTTCTTGTACTTATACATTCTTAACGTTCCTGTGCTACCTTAGAAATGTAAGATTGTCAAAATTATTGAAGCTGAAACAGCCCACACAGCAAACAATCAATTCACAACTTTCCTGTGACGACCCTTACGGATTTTATTTTCTTAATTCAGTGCAGCAGCCACTGATGATGTTTCCTCACAGGTTCAACTTTTCTTGGCCCTGGAAGGGAAGTGACAAGTCCCAAACCTCGTCCTCTCTTTATGTGCAGCCCCAGTGGCGTTTTCCTTCAAAAGTCCAACTTTTTTCTTGTTCCTGGAAGTTAAGACATGAACTTTGCAAAGCAAGATCTTATCCTTAAGATCTGTTTTCATGAATTTGCCAAATTTTCATGTTAGCTTCCCATTATAATCACTAAATGTTAATTATAGTATTTAACACCATATGTATCCTTTTAACAATATAATTGCAAGCTACTGATAATTCACATTACACTTGCCAGAAAATTAGCAATTATAAGTATGGATTCTCATACCTTCAGAAAATGATTGTTGTCGGAGGTTTATAAATGACAATACAATATTTTCGGAGTGGGACCATTTGGCGCAGCTGGTTTGGCGTCACCTATTTTGGCACAGACCTGTTTTGTAGTTATTCAGTAGTAGTTATTAAACTACTATTATTAAAATATATTAAAATAAAACATATCAATATACAAATTATTAAAATATAATAAAACCCACTAAAATGCCATCAACAATTTTGCATTTGCCCTATTTCTTTTATTTTTATTTTCTTTTTAGCATTTTTACTGAAGAGGATAAACATTATTTTTCTTTTTACTGCTTTCATTAATGCTTGTACATAAACCTGAAAAGGAATAAATAAGAGCCGCGCCGAATCGCTCGTGCCAAAGTGGCTGCGCTGAATGGTCCTACACCCCAATATTTTGTTTCTTACTTTAAGTTTCCTTTCTCCCTTTATTATAATCTAAACTTTCTTTCCCTCCTTTTACACTGAATTCACCCATTCTCAATCATTCCTTTCTCAGTTGATTTTTCGAACCTCAAGTTACGTTGGTAAAGGTGAAACGTTATTTGTTCCATCATTCACCACAGTCCTATTGTACTGCTGTCTTTACTATGCCATTATCAGGTTACATGTAAGTTTGCTGGGAATACAAAAAGAAAATCCTAAACATTCACAAACAAGTCTAACAGGGCACTCTACATAAAGGCCCACTGCAGCAAATCAGGTTTATTGTCTCCAGTCGGCAAGAGAGGAATAAATGAAAAAGACCTGTGGTCACTGACTAAACCATTCGTATAAAGTTACTGCAATATTCTAATATAAAGCATGTTGCTTCACTTCAGAGGGTGAGGGGGTCAGCTAGGCATATTGTGGAATTCCTCAAAATCGTTTGACATATATCAGTAGAAGTATTGAATTACAAAAGGTTGGAAATAGTATCTATTTTATATATTGCCAAGTATCTCATTTAATGGGTTCATCATTGTGGGTATGTATTAATGGATATTTTTATTATTAACAATAATCCCAGATTAATTGCTCAGATTCCCTCAGTCAGAGGCTACATGCAAGGCCTATGTCTCTTGTTGCATTTTAGAATTGCGTGAACTATTTAAGATTAGAATTAACTATTTAGAACTATTCAATCTTGCTTGATTAGAAAACAAGCAGTTGTGAAACAGCTCGAAGGTTTTAACAAGTATTCAACTTTGCACTCGTGGATATTAAACCTTTTTTAAAAGCATGGTCTTGTTGGTTAAAACGAAACAGGAGGGGACAAATCTTGAAGAAGAAAGATCCAAAATGCACTTAATCACAAAGGACAACACCATCCATCATCCAAAATATTATATTCATTTTCCCAGAGCATATTCAAAGCAGGAGATTTTATAACAAGATATCCAACATCAGTCGTTCATATAAAATGTGGAACATCAGATTGTTACAATCAAAATAAATTAATTTTTAACAAAAAGGTTACATGTGTAAGCATTTCAAAGTATTTATGAATATCCACATATCAATAAAATTATTACTTGACATAATCAGTGTGTACATGGTTTGTAACATATTTTTATCACAGGAGCCCAGGTCACCTAAATTTCCTGAGTGCTAATTGAACGGAAGTTGTTACCCTATTGTTTTTAATTGTGATCACCAATCTAATCTGGAATAAAACTGACGTAAAGAAAAATGAAATAATGAAAAATAGTTACTGTTGCTCTTTTATAAATTTGTTAATTTATTCTGATTGCCATTCCAAATTGAATTTTTAATTCTTTTGATAAGTATTTGCTACAAGACTGGTCTCGGTCATTTATTATAGGCTGAAGGGGCTAATTGGAAACTCACTTACTGTGGTGGGTTTTGTAATGATTTCAATAGCTCCAATCACTCTGAATAAGTATCGGAGACATCCAGAGTTCAGGAAAACTAAACTTTTTGACAAACATCAAGTTATTTGCAATGATTAATTCATGAACAACCCAAGTATTCATCGAGGTGTACAGCATGGAAACACACCCTCCAGTCCAACTCGTCCATACTGACCAAATATTCTAAATTAATCTAGTGCCATTTGCCAGCATTTGGCTCATATCCCTCTAAACATATATCCATCCAGATGCCTTTTAAATGTTGTAATTGTACCACCCTCCACTACTTCCTCTGGCAGCTCATTCCATACATGCACCACCCTCTGCATGAAAAAGTTGTCTGTTCAGTTCCTTTTAAATCTTTACCCTTTCACCTTAAACCTATGCTGTCTAGTTTGGACTCCCTTGCCCTGAGGAAAGGAACTTGTCTATTCACTCTATCCATGCCCCTTATGATTTTATAAACCTCTATAAGGTCACCCCTCAGCCTCTGATGCTTCAGGGAAGATAGCCTCAGCCTATTCAACTTCTCCATTTAGCTCAAACCCTCCAAGATTGGCAACAACTTTACACATCTTTTCTGAATCCTTTCAGGTTTCCCAACATCTTTCCGATAGCAGGGGAACCAGAATTGAACACAGTATTCCCAAAGTGGCCCAACCAATGTCATGTACCAATCGCAACATGACCTCCCAACTCCTACACTCAGTGTTCTGACCAATAAAGGCATGACTAAACCGCTGCGAAAAATAAATGGAACTAACCCGTCCAGATCATCTGTGTTTGACTGAGCAAGCACATTGGAAAGACCTGATGCATGAGGGAATTCTGGGAAGTTTGAATTTTCAATCAGCACCTCCCCTGCTTCCCAGGATCCTCTTTTCAAACCTCATTTGAAATTTCTGGGATGGACTTTATGGTCAATACCTTTAATGGGAAATATTCCTGTTTCGAGCAAGGAACTAGCTGGCTGCTGCACAATCTGCATACTTGTGGCAGCTTAAAACCTCAGGTTACAATGTGGGACTTTGAATTTGGAAAACAATATGGCAGGCCTCTTCCATACGTTAGAAGGTGAACAGCAGGGCAGACCGCTGTCAAGTTTTCAGAGGCGTACTGTGAAAAATAACGCAGAGGAAGGAGGAACAGTCTCAGACTGTATGGAGGGGATGATCAAAAGGTAGTGCCAAGGAAAAGTGAAAGGTTAAAGGTTATTATTGCAGCATGGGATCGGGTACAGCATCAGAATTTTTGCAGCAAACCCATTGCTATTTAGACCCACTGTCCTATCCCTACTCATATGACAGAAAAGAGGCAGGATTGAGCAGCTCATGACAAAGTGATGCAGTCCACAGAAGCTTTACTTTAGGTGTCAATTTCAAGGATAGGAGGGCCATTTCTGTCTAAAGATCTCAGATTAGCACACTACAGCCAGTCATCTCTGGAATGACTACCATTCAGAGATACATCAGAGAAAGGTGAGGCTTGGTGCAAGATGACACATTATGTAACAGATAGAACTAAAAGTATGGCCCAAGTTGTAGGTTCCAATAAATGTACAACCATCTTGATATTGCTGCCCCTTTCTCTTTGATCGAACAGGCATATTCATTCAGTTCCGCAGTTGTAGATGCACCTGAATTTGAGTCAGTAAGATGGCTATATCACATCTCTGGTAGAAGCTGATCCTCTGGCAGGGCTTTGCAGCAGTAACTAAGTGTGGGAATGAGAAGCTGATGGATTGTCCAGTTTAGGTTTTTGGCTGCTGTTGGAAATGTATCTTAAAGCCTGCAAGAAGCATCCAAAGGTACTCTTAGCAAAGAACTGGATTAACCTTTTAGTTCTATTTGTGAGCCATCTTAAGTCTATGCTTCTCAGACTCTACAATCAACAGGAGTGTAGGGTATGGTGATAGAAGATGTGGTGTGGAGCACGGAGTCAGTATCGAGTTCCGGCTATTCAAAATATATTCTCTGGAATGTAAGGACATGACCTTCCAACACCAGGGTGAAGAACATATTTCAGTATCACCTCAGCTTTAATTATTGGGTCTGGAGGGAGATCAAAATAATCATAGAATGATTTGATGTGCACATTGAGCTGACCTATTTGTTTCTTTGTCTTTGCTATAGCTCCTATAACTAGAAAACATATTTGTACTAAGCAACACAGACTTTAACTAGTATTGCACTAAAATTATGTCTATACAGATATTAGTTTTCAGTGGTATTCGATACTTGCCTCCTCCTGATTAAAATGGCAGCTTCCAGCTTTTACAGAATGCCTCCTATTGGCATTGGGCTCTCGCATGTCTTATGTAGCTCAGAAATATCTGCTCCACTGAGTTGTGACCACCTCTGCCAGTTGGGAAGAGCTCAAGGACATTGTGCAGTAACTTGCTGTAAACCTCTACTTGTATCTTTTAATAAGTCAACACTTGCATGCCATCAAAGAGATTCTTTATTGGAATAGGTGAGGAATTTGGGGTTAGGGTGCATGAAGATCTTTCTGTGGTCCAAACCGAGCACAGACATAGATAAATAGCAACTGCAGGCTCGAAACCTATAACGTCTTTTAAAAGTGGAGCATGGTGCAGCAGGTCAGTTCCAATGCATAGAGGCACAGGTGTAGACCCAAGTGCACCTCACAAGGTTATGGTCCATGGTTGGAGGGAACCAAGTGTCTGCCAGTGACCCTTCAGAAAGAACGCATAGGAACAGAAGTGCTGTCTTAGACAAGAGTAAGAGACACACAGGAGGGAGGGCTGCATCTATCACTAGCTGTTCTTTCCAGGTTTTATGCCTTTCTTCAAGATCTGTGGATGAGGGGACACAGGAGGCTGGCACTGGCAATGAAGCCCATCATAGCTTTTTTATTCTTTCATCTGCAATTCATTCCAAGTTGCCAACCTCTGCAGGATCTCATAGTCAGCAGGACATGGATACATCCACAGTGCTAAATGCAGATGAGAGATAAGGATTCCATGCAGGATGCCTTATGGCCAGAGACTTGCTCAGCTAGCAGCTCTTTACACCATGGTTAGCTTGGAAGAGGGTGAGGCAAGACTGGAAAGTGGAGAAACAAGATGTAGTCACTCAGGGGCAGGGCATTGGAACTATCGTACATTTGACCACATGCAAGTGCATTCTGTGCTCAGGTGCCACTAAAGAAAGTAGATATATTTAGCTGCAAATAAACTATTGTATTTTGTAGGTAAATTGTAAATAGTTTGAAGCTTTCAAACATAGAGATTATTATTACAATACCTACATTCATCTCTGCTATATTACTTATCTAAACACTGGAGACAATGAATTTGTCCTCAAAAAAGCACAAAGTCCCATTCTTAAATTCTCCTACATAACCCTCCCTTTTTTATGTGGAGGAGGTGGAGGCAGGCTATTCATTTCTGGGACTATATGGCTGTGAGAATCATGGTGTCTATTCTTGACGCACAAAGACCTGCTGGAGTTCACCATGTATCCGAACTACCAGCATTGCTGCATGGGTAACCACCCTGACTTGGAGCTGGCTAGCCAATGGTGCAGCTGGCTGAAGGGCTAAGGATGGTGAGATTCTCTGAACATGCATGGATCCCCTCACCTTCCTGTTCATATTGGGCAGCCCTGTGTGTCTTAATGGGGTGGGTTGCTACGGCACCTAGCCACCAATTCACTACCCGGGGGTAGTCCTAATGGGAGCTCTTCGCTCCTCAGATGCTAGGGGAACAGAGCTACTGAACACTGCACCGAACCGCTGTGCATCTTGCATGTAGCTGATGTGCTGTAGAACTCACCATGAGGTCAGCCATTCTCTTATGGTTACTGATTATGTGTTTACCCACTATATATGTAGACAGGGTTGGGAACACTACCAGCTCCTCTATGTATAATGCATGAATTCACAGTGCATCAGGGAAATCAGTCAGCGCCGTTCCTTCATCAGGTGGTTCAGGTCAGGTCTGCTCAGCAGATCAATGAAACTAGAGGAGCCTGCTGTTGTACATACTCCCTGACAGATGCAGACTCCTGTAGCTTCATTGATCTGCTGAGCAGACCTGACCTGAACCACTTGATGAAGGAGCGGCGCTCTGAAAGCTAGTGCTTTCAATTAAACTTGTTGGACTATAACCTGATGTTGCGTGATTTTTAACATAGAATCCCTACAGTTGGAAACAGGCCATTAAATCCATCAGGTCTACACTGACTCTCCCACCCTCACCCAACCCTATTCCTGTAACCCTCTATTTCCCATGGCTCATCCAGCCAACCTGCACATTCCCAGACAGTATGGGCAATAGCCAATTGATCTCACCTGCATACCTTTGGACTGTGAGAGGAAACCAAAGCACCCAGAGAAAACCCGTGCAGACAAGGGGACAATGCACAAACTCTTCATAGACAATTACCCAAGGGTGGGACTAAACCCAGGTCCCATACACTGTGCTTACCATAGAGCTCTGTGCCACCCATTGACTGTTGGAGGCAGTCAAAGGTTTGATAAAGGCTGTTGAAATTCAGAATGCAATGCTTGAGCATTTCAGACAACAGAACACATGTAAGGAGTAGATCCTATTAGTTTTTTGCCTTTAATTAATTATTTGTTTTAACTTGTTCCAGCAGCGCATTATTTTTCAGCAAAACAATTGTTCACTTGACAGAGAAGGACATGTCAGAAGGTTGGCAGGATAAAGTCTTGCGATGCTACGCCTCTTGGTCCCTGGAGCAAGCAGAGTTCAATGTGGCATGGATAATTTGTTTGCTTTGCAATTATTTTCCGTCAGTGGAGACAAATTGATTTGTACAGCAAAATTGACTGTCACTAGGAAGCAGTTGGCTCCCTGAAGTGCACAAGATTCTGACAAGCTTTTGAAGAGCTGTGCTTCTCATACACAAGACGGTGGAGCAGAAAAGGGATGTGCTCAGATTCAGATAGATTAGATGGTTCAGTCATTCGCATTCTTCTAATCCAACACAGCATATAATACCCAATTTAATTGGTGATTACCTACATTATTTAATCAGATATATGACAGCTAATGTGAACAAAAAAAAGAAATCAGAAGTCAAAAAGTTAGAAGTAGGAATTCCTCAGACCTAGGTGGGAGAGACAGTAGAGAATTCACAAAACTATTCAGAGTCTACGGGTTCGGCAGGTTGGATATGTGCTTTGGTCATACACAGATGACCTGACTAATAAGAAAGGTAAACTAGATTATATGAACACTCATCAAAGGGATTGTGGCATTCCATTGTATGTACAAGAAATAATAGGAGTGGGGGATGGGGGGAGTGCTGAAGTTCAGACAATCTTGTCTTATAATGACGTGTTCAGTTCACAGAGAGTTTTTTTCTCCCCGAGCTACCCACGTGAGGTGAGGTCAGAGAGCAGTAATTACTGAGATTGGCTGAGAAAGTTGTATGAAGCTGCTTTTTACTACCAGATCATGTTAGTATCAGAATGCTGCAGGTAAGCAATTGTGAGTAATTCTTCATTCATTGCAGTTCACTGAATATAAGTGTGTGCACTTCCACAGTAATTCCATCCGATTGCTTCACTCATGTTTTGCATAATATCTGTTATAAGACGACTTTTCCTCCAATTTTCTTTTATAAAAACATATCTGCCTGCTGTGGTGGAGAATATTCATCTACACATTTATACTTAAAATATAATCATTGATCATTAAAAATATCATGCCATTGTTCTCAATGCAAAGAGCTTGATTTTGAAATTGCAGCATTTAATCCCAATTCTCCTAGCATTTTTACTACACAATGGCAGTTTTTATTTTAATACAAAGCTGATAAATGCTACAATGAGTTTTCTTAAATAACAACAGACTTTTTTAAAAAATGTAAGTTAATTTTGTATTATTAAATCGCCCAATGAAAAACTCGCGGCAAGATCCACTGTAACTGAGCATGGAATACTTGCAGCATATTTCACATCTATAATAAATTAGCCTTTGCTAAGGAACCAGAATGCAGGATGTGTATTCTGCTGTGCTTAACGAAACCAGCGTAATTGCAAAAATACCATTTGACTCGATAAGAATGGCAGAGTGTCATCTTCAATTCCATCTGTTTGTTTAATGGCAACAATTACAAGCCTGTACATGTGCAGACAGCTTGTACAGCAAGTGATAATAAGCCACTTTCTTTGTTATAGTCCTTAAGCAAACTTGAGGTAATCCTCGAAGCAACTCTAATGTGGCCAGTCATGCATGATTTGATGCAAAAACTAAAGATAATGGCTGTGAAGAAACTCGTCACCCAGAACAAAGCAGCTCTAACTAGGTTAAAGTAGTCGACCAATTTCTCTGAATGCCTTGGTAGCCGAGAGCAAATTTCAAGAGAGAGAAGTGAAGCCACTTAATGCTCCTAATGATGTTATTTGTACATACTCACAGCTGCCTCTGCCATTAAAAATATACATTGGCTGTGCAATGGCTCTGAAAGTGACTACTAAAAAAACCTTGCAGGTACAGCTTCTCAAAACTGGCAAAATGGAGACTGGGGCCATGTTAGATTTCAGATTTTGAACTGATTAGATCATGGGCAGGGGTGGGAACAAAGCAAGTTGGGTGGGGTCAAGAGTCACTTGGAGCTCAAGAACATACTGGCTGGAAACAGCTATTCCAACAATGTGGAAGAAGACCATTCAGTCTATCAAGTCCACATTGACCCTCCAAAGACTATTCGCCCCTAGACACACCCTTACACCATAACCCTGCATTTTCCCATGACTAATCCACCACACCTGCTCAGCCCTGAACTCAGCTATTTAGCACTTTAGGGAACATCTCCAGGACACCTGCACCAACCAATCCCACCACCCCGTCGCCCAACATTTCAACTCCCCCTCCCACTCTGCCGAGGACATGCAGGTCCAGGGCCTCCTCCACTGCTGCTCCCTCACCATCCGACGTCTGGAGGAAGAACGCCTCATCTTCCGCCTTGGAACACTTCAACGGCAGGGCATCAATGTGGACTTCACCAGTTTCCTCATTTCTCCTCCCCTCACCTTACCCCAGTTCCAACCTTCCAGCTCAGCACTGTCCTCATGATCTGTCCTACCTGTCAATCTCCCTCCCCTGCTATCCGCTCCACTTTCCTCTCTGACCTATCACCTCCATCCCTGCTCCCATTCACCTGTTCTACTCTTTGCTATCTTCTCCCCAGCCCCAACCCTCCGCCCCCACTTATCTCTCCACCCTGGATGCTCACTGCCTCCATTCCTGATGAAGGGCTTTTGCCTGAAACATCGATTTTCCTGCTCCTCGGATGCTGCCTGACCTGCTGTGCTTTCCAACACCACTCTAATCTAAACTGTGCTGGCGCTGGTTGGGGAACCAGTCCTGTATTACATTGTGCTAATGCAACCCTTAACAAATTGTCCAGGTAAGATTTTTTTTCAAACCTTTTTACTAAATTGAGACTAACGCATGGCACGTTCAAAAAATTTCAGGTTTTTGCATAAGCGAAGGTTTTGGACAACCAGGTTTGAGACACTATACCTGTAATCAATTATTACTTGTCTTTTTTTCTTTTTGCATCTCACTTTACTGTTAGTATCAAAGCATTATTTATTTTCAAGGAAGAATATGTTATTTTACATTTCATTGAAAAGCTCCAATCTTGATCAGGTCATTAACTTTGAATCTCAGCCTTTCATTTAGATTTTTGTAGACGTTACAGACTAACATCCAACATGTTGCTCTTCGGAGGATCGGTGTGGACTTGTTGGGCCGAAGGGCCTGTTTCCACACTGTAGGGAATCTAATCTAAAAAGATATAAAAGAGACTTAAGGGGTAATGTTTTCATGCAGAGGGTGGTACATATATGGAATGAGTTGCCAGAGGAAGTGGTGAAGGCTGGTACAATTGCAACATTTAAAAGGCATCTGGATGGGTATATGAATAGGAAGGGTTTGGAGGGACATGCTGATGGTTGGGACTAGATTGGGTTGGGATATCTGGTCGGCTTGGATGAGTTGGACCGAAGGGTCTGTTTCTGTGCTGTATATCTCTGTGACTCTGTGACTCTGTTCTGCTGATTCAAAATGCCTGCATATACCAAATAATGATTATCCACTGAATTTGCAATTGCTAGGCTGTGCATTAACATACTTAATTATGGTCACTTCTATGGGCTGCTCCCCTTGCCCACAAAGTTGATCAGGGCGGTTGCTGTCATTCATGTTTTGATGCATGAGAGGGCCATGACTTGTGACATCTTGATTTCTGGGTTTCTCTGGGTCCTGTCACACTCACAAAGAGATTTAAGTGAGTCTCCCATTGCCCTCAACTACCTTCCAGTCTCCTCATACACTCCTGGAATTGTCTGGGATTTCAGTTCCTGACAATAGGGAATAACATTCTATCTAGGCTGCACAACTGAGGTTCTGCGCAATGGTAATTCATTGGCTTCCAGTTTTGGAAATTACTGCCATGCATTGACCTCAGAGACCAAAAATATAAATTAGAGGGAGTATGAATAAGGGATTCAATGCTGCCTCACCCATGACTCCATGAATCTCCTGGATGAAGTCATGCTATGCATGTTTGTTAACACCCTTTACATTCATTCAATGGTATGTCCATGCATCTTTTTATGATGGTCACCATCCTTTCAATGGTGGACACCGTGTGTTCACATACCAGAGAAATAGTATGAGTCATTGCATGTATGTTGACCAAGTGAGGCAGAGTGAATAAGCTCCACTCTTTTTAACCCTCTTGCTTGATCACAGCAAAGATTTTACTTTCTAGCATTTGGTGTTTCACACTTCAATTGGTGCCCCGGTTTCCTCCCACAAAGATGTGCAGGTCAGGTGAATTGGCCATGCTAAATATCCCATAGTGTTCGGTGTATTAGTGCCAGCGGGAAATGGGAATGGGTGGGCTACACTTCGGAGGGTTGGTGTGGACTGGTAGGGCCAAAGGGCCTGTTGCCACTGTAGGGAATCTAACCTAATATAATGCATAATTCATCAGATTAAAATTTAGTAGTCAATTACAAACTGTTCTTGGTTAAAAGAAAGAGGAGTTTTGTTAATTCCAGAAAAAATGATGAAGAAGATATCCAAAACCACATCTTAATAGGTATATATTCGAAAGAGGGAGAAGTGATACACAAAGGACGATAAAATAATATGAAGAGTCTCAGCACTGTGGAGGTGATTCTGTTTGTTTAATTGATGTCTTGTATCTTCAGCAGTCATGAAATTTGTAGATGTCTTTGAGTTCTTGGTGAATGAATAGTTCTCCTATTTGCTTTATCAATGGTCATCTCTCTCAGGAAGCTGAGAAAAACATGGGGAATGCTTTCTTGTTCTAAATCTATTTTTCCTTGTCCCTTGCTTTGAAAAGCCAGCGAACTGAAATATAGTTAATCTCATATATTTCAGTGTCTGGCTTTATTGTTTATCCAAACTGGATAGTTTACAAAAGTATCTTTCATCTCATTATGTGAAACTTACCATAAGAATGGAAGTCAAACAGGAAATACAGATCTTATTTCATTGTCTCTTAACAAGGGGAATTTCAGCTCAGGCTAGTTCTTGTTTATTGATGGTTTTGTGAGCTGTTTTAAACTGTAGCCATCTTAAGTCTTTCCTTTGTAAAAGCCTTTATTCCATGGAAGCTCCAGGTAAAAAATCAAATAATGTAAATCGAAAACTGATAATCCATTATCATAACAACTCAATCTTTTGCACATGAGACTTCACTGCATCCAGAATGTACAACATTCATTTGCACATTTGTCATAGCTGTTGAAACTGTCCAACTGCTTTGAGGTTATGATCAACATTCCTCCATGTGTGTGGAGGTGCAGGTGAATTTGTGACGGATATGGGAGGATCCCTTGGGGCCTTGGAGGGAAGTAAGGAAGGCCCCAAGGGATCCTTCCATATCTGTCTCAAATTCACCTGCACCTCCACACACATCATTTACTGCATCCGCTGCACCTGATGTGGCCTCCTATATATTGGGGAGACAGGCCGCCTACTTGTGGAACATTTCAGAGAACACCTCTGGGTCACCCACACCAACCAACCCAACCACCCCGTGGCTGAACACTTTAACTCCCCCTCCCACTCCACCAAGGACATGCAGGTCCTTGGCCTCCTCCATCACCAGACCATGGCAACATGACGCCTGTAGGAAGAGCGCCTCATCTTCCGCTTAGGAACCCTCCAACCACAAGGGATGAACTCAGATTTCTCCACCTTCCTCATTTCCCCTCCCCCCACCTTTTCTCAGTCCCAACACTCCGACTCAGCACCGCCTTCTTGACCTGCAATCTTCTTCCCGACCTCTCCGCCCCCAACCCCTTTCCGGCCTATCACCCTCACCTTAACCTCCTTCCACCTATCGCATTCCCAACACCCCTCCCCCAAGTCCCTCCTCCCTACCTTTTATCTTAGCCTGCTTGGCACACCCTCCTCTTTCCTGAAGAAGAGCTTATGCCTGAAACGTCGATTCTCCTGCTCCTTTGATGCTGCTTGATCTGCTGCACTTTTCCAGCAACACATTTTTCAGCTCTGATCTCCAGCATCTGCAGTCCTCACTTTCTCTACAGGGAGAATGTGCAAAGTCCACCCAGACAGTTGCCCGAGGCTGGAATCGAACCCAGGTCCATTGAGCTGTGAGGCAGCAGTGCCAACCACTCTGCTGTCTGTATTGTTGGACTGTAGAACAGTAATTACACTTTGAAAAAAAAACTTTTTGGAATGCTTTAGGATATCTGACAGACATGTTTTCCTTCCAGATTTGAGGTCAAGGAAGAGTCTGACAGGCTACAATGTGAACACTCCATCCCATGGTGCAATCAGTTTCAAAACAGCTAATGTCGGTCTGAATCCTCTCCAGCTCTAAGATTTACTTGGCTTCCATAACCTGGATGGTGAGAAAGCTCCTGGATTCAAGTTTCCTACTGAATGTCAGACCAGAACTCAGAGCTAGAGATCGGGTCAAGAGCTCACATTGACTATCTGAAATGTGGTACAAAATTTGTACCTTCCGACTCAGCAGTCAGAATGCTGCTCCACCAAGCCAACATTCATTCCCTACTGATGTTAGTTCTTTGAATCAGTTCTTTGGAAACAGTGAACTCCTTCATCTCTATTTTCTCTGAGCTGCAGAAGAGTGCCAGAGGACTAGACAGGAAACTATGTGTCAGAGCTCTGAAATTCTGCTGAAACTCCACAGCAGTACATTTTCAAATTTGGTGCAGTCATTTAAACAGCCAAGTTTATGGGGCAATAGTTATACAAAATTGTACCACAGTCTGTTTTAAAATAATAACCTTCTAAGAAAAAGCATTATGAAGGGTGTATAGAGAAAATAATCACTGGCTGCCAAAATATATGTGAATTCTGATCTTTAACTTCAATTTTCACTATCCTGGCATTGGCAACTGTGTCTTCAGCTGCATGGTCTCTAAATTATGGAATTCCCTCCTCATACCTTTTCCACTTTTCCAATTCTCTTCCTTCCTAGGAACTTGGTGAAACCCATTTCTTTGGCCATGCTTTCCCTACATCGTCTAACGTGGATTGGTGTTAAATCTTACTTGACAGCACACTCATGAATTACCTTGATGCACTTCACTGCATGATGGGAGTTAGATAAATGCAAGATATTGTTGCAGGACAGGTGCAATGGTAATCCTCATGCCCAGTGTTAATAGGCATTTTGATTTAAAAAAAGAAGGTGCTGGAAATACTTAGCATCTTTGACACCATCTGAACGCCAAAACAGAGGTAGGTGTTATGGGTCTGATGTGATTCAGCTTCAAGATCTTCCAAGTACTTGGTCCTTTAATCAAATAATGAGTGCCTTTGGACAATGGATTCCACTCTTCCTGTGCTCAGCGCCTGAAAGCAAAATGTACTAAGCTTTGTAATTTGGTTTTCTGCATGACAATGACAAATGCGAGCATGTGATTGTCTATTATTTGCCCACTTATGACCTGGAGAAAGTGAGGTCTGCAGATGCTGGAGTATCAGAGCTGAAAATGTGTTGCTGGAAAAGCACAGCAGGTCAGGCAGCATCCAAGGAACAGGACATTCGACGTTTCGGGCATAAGCCCTTCATCAGGAATTAGGAAAGTGTGTCCAGCAGGCTAAGATAAAAGATAGGGAGGAGGGACTTGGGGGAGGGGTGATGGAGATGTGATAGGTGGAAGGAGGTCAAGGTGAGGGTGATAGGCCAGAGTGGGGTGGGGGCGGAGAGGTCAGGAAGAAGATTGCAGGTTAGGAAGGCGGTGCTGAGTTCGAGGGATTCGACTGAGACAAGGTGGGGGAAGGGAAATGGGAAACTGGAGAAATCTAAGTTCATCCCTTGTGGTTGGAGGATTCCTAGGCAGAAGATGAGGCGCTCTTCCTCCAACCGTCGTGTTGTTATGGTCTGGCGATGGAGGAGTCCAAGGACCTGCATGTCCTCGGTGGAGTGGGAGGGGGAGTTAAAGTGTTGAGCCACGGGGTGATTGGGTTGGTTGGTCCGGGTGTCCCAGAGGTGTTCTCTAAAACATTCAGCAAGTAGGCGGCCTGTGTCCCCAATATAGAGGAGGCCACATCGGGTGCAGCGGATGCAATAGACGATGTGTGTGGAGATGCAGGTGAATTTGTGGTGGATATGGAAGGATCCCTTGGGCCTTGGAGAGAAGTAAGGGAGGAGGTGTGGGCGCAAGTTTTGCATTTCTTGCGGTTGGAGGGGAAGGTGCTGGGAGTGGAGGTTGGGTTGGTGGGGGGTGTGGACCTGACGAGGGAGTCATGGAGGGAGTGGTCTTTTCGGAACGCTGATGGGGAGGGGAGGGAAATATATCCCTGGTGGTGGGGTCCGTTTGGAGGTGGCGGAAATGACGGGAAGATGGACTCTTCCACATATCCTACGAAGAGGCAGGCATAGCTGGGGCCCATGCGGGTGCCCATGGCTACTCCTTTGGTTTGGAGGAAGTGGGAGGATTGGAAAGAGAAGTTGTTCAGGGTGAGGACCAGTTCAGTCAGTCGAAGGAGGGTGTCAGTGGAAGGGTACTGGTTGGTGCGGCGGGAAAGAAAGAAGTGGAGGGCTTTTCCTTCGTGATGGGGGATGGAGGTGTACAGGGATTGGATGTCCATCGTGAAGATAAGGCGTTGGGGACCGGGGAAGTGAAAATCATGGAGGAGGTGGAGGGCGTGGGTGGTGTCCCGAATGTCGGTGGGGAGTTCTTGGACTAAGGGGGACAGGACCATGTCGAGGTATGCAGAGATGAGTTCGGTGGGACAGGAGCAGGCTGAGACAATGGGTCGGCTGGGTCAGTCAGGTCATGGTTTAGCCATGGTCACACGCATGGGCCCCAGCTATGCCTGCTTCTTCGTAGGATATGTGGAACAGTCCATCTTCTACAACTACACTGGCACCACCCCCCACCTTTTTCTCCGCTACATCGATGACTGTATCGGCGCAGCCTCGTGCTCCCACGAGGAGGTTGAACAGTTCATCCACTTTACCAACACCTTCCACCCCGACCTCAAATTCACCTGGACCGTCTCAGACTCCTCCCTCCCCTTCCTAGACCTTTCCATTTCTATGTCGGGCAACCGAATCAACACAGACATCCATTATAAACCAACTGACTCCCACAGCTACCTAGACTACAACTCCTCCTACCCTGCCCCCTGTAAAAATGCCATCCCATATTCCCAATTCCTTCGTCTCCGCTGCACCTGCTCCCAGGAGGACCAGTTCCAATACCGTACAGCCCAGATGGCCTCCTTCTCCAAGGACCGCAGATTCCCCCCAGACGTGATCGACGATGCCCTCCACCGCATCTCCTCCACTTCCCGCTCCTCCGCCCTTGAGCCACACCCCACCAACCGCCACCAGGACAGAACCCCACTGGTTCTCACCTACCACCCCACCAACCTCCATATACAGCATATCATCTGCTGTCATTTCCGCCACTTCCAAACGGACCCCACCACCAGGGATATATTTCCCTCCCCTCCCCTATCAGCGTTCCAAAAAGACCACTCTCTCCGTGACTCCCTCGTCAGGTCCACACCCCCCACCAACCCAACCTCCACTCCCGGCACCTTTCCCTGCAACCACAAGAAATGCAAAACTTGCGCCCACACCTCCTCCCTTACTTCTCTCCAAGGCCCCAAGGGATCCTTCCATATCCACCACAAATTCACCTGCACCTCCACACACATCATCTATTGCATCCTCTGCACCCAATGTGGCCTCCGCTATATTGGCAAGACAGGCTGCCTACTTGCTGAACGTTTCAGAGAACACCTCTGGGACGCCCGGACCAACCAACGCAACCACCCCGTGGCTCAACACTTTAACTCCCCCTCCCACTCCACCAAGGACATGCAGTTCCTTGGACTCCTCCATCGCCAGACCATAACAACACGACGGTTGGAGGAAGAGCGCCTCATCTTCCACCTGGGAACCCTCCAACCACAAGGGATGAACTTAGATTTCTCCAGTTTCCTCATTTCCCCTCCCCCCACCTTGTCTCAGTCGAATCCCTCGAACTCAGCACCGCCTTCCTAACCTGCAATCTTCTTCCTGACCTCTCCGCCCCCACCCCACTCTGGCCTATCACCTTCACCTTGACCTCCTTCCACCTTTCACATCTCCATCACCCCTCCCCCAAGTCCCTCCTCCCTACCTTTTATCTTAGCCTGCTGGACACACTTGCCTCATTCCTGATGAAGGGCTTATGCCCGAAACGTCGAATGTTCTGTTCCTTGGATGCTGCCTGACCTGCTGCGCTTTTCCAGCAACACATTTTCACCACTTATGACCTGGCTTAGTTTTGCATTGGGAAGGTCATCCACAAGCCTTCTTGTTTTAGAAATAATCAGGGCAGAGGTGAAATGGCATCAAACCCCTTTCCCTATCCTCTGTGCTCCAATTAAATTTTGCAAAACTTGCAAACTTGCCTCAGGGAGGCTATTAAATTCCACCCAGTCAGAGTATCCATACACCATCAAAAAAGTTTCAATACTTTGCCAAAATAATGGCAGTGAGGTGCCCTAATTTAATACCTGCCTCCATCAGGTATGTAACTGAGGTTCGAGCCAACCTGCAGGAAAAGGTGGGAAAATTTTGCAGAGTTGGCCCTTTCAACCTGAATTTTCATTGCTTCCAAAGCAATGTCAATGGATTATGAAACTGGGCGGCACGGTGGTTAGCACTGTTGCCTCACAGCGCCAGAAACCTGGGTTCAATTCCCGCCTCAGGCAACTGACTGTGTGGAGTTTGCACATTCCCCCCGTGTCTGTGTGGGTTTCCTCCGGGTGCTCTGGTTTCCTCCCACACTCTAAAGATGTGCAGGTCAGGTGAATTGGCCATGCTAAGTTGCCCATAGAGCTAGGTGTAGGGTATGGGTGGGTTGCGCTTCGACGGGTCGGTGTGGACTTGTTTGGCTGAAGGGCCTGTTTCCACACTGTAAGTCATCTAATCTGAAAACTGCAGTTCAATTTATCCACTTGAAAACATAATTAGTGTTGCAAGTTTTTAATGCATAAGCACACATCTACACAAATTCTCTGCTAATTAATACAACTGAGCTGAAAATGTGTTGCTGGTTAAAGCGCAGCAGGTCAGGCAGCATCCAAGGAGCAGGAAATTCGACGTTTCGGGCATAAGCCCTTCATCAGGAATTGTAGAGGGAGGAAGAAAGCTTCTTCAAGGAAGGCATCCTTGCAAGAGGATTCGCAGTAGGTTAAAATCTTCGAGTAAAAAGTGAGGTCTGCAGATGCTGGAGATCAGAGCTGAAAATGTGTTGCTGGTTAAAGCTCAGCAGGTCAGGCAGCATCCAAGGAGCAGGAAATTCGACATTTCGGGCATAAGCCTGATGAAAGGTTATGTCCGAAACGTCGAATTTCCTGCTCCTTGGATGCTGCCTGACCTGCTGTGCTTTAACCAGCAACACATTTTCAGCTCTGATCTCCAGCATCTGCAGACCTCACTCACTAATTAATACAACTATCAATTTGTTAAAACAGTAAACAGAGAAACGTTACAAGCATTACTGAAAAGAGACATATTTTGTCAATTATTTTTGTTTTGTACTCATCAGGACAATTTGTAAGGACTATTAAAATAAAGGGTACAGAACGTTCTTCGTTGTATGACAGAAGAGTGTTGATTGGTTAACTACTGGACTCTGATTGGTAGAGGTGTTTCCATTTAAAAATGCACCAATTGATGACGACTGACAATTAACTGCCAAACATTTTAAAATTTTGCATTGATCCTGATTCGTCAAGACATTTCCCCAAGAAATGAACCAATGAACATCTATACCTGTTTTGTTGCAATCAAACAGGCACCGTATATGTACATGTTCTTTCTGTCTGCAAGGAATGTGTATTATATATGTAGCTTCCAACATACACAGGTGCACCGTACTGCCACAACGGACAATCCTAAATAGGTTGTCAGCATAACTCTTCACACATCTCAGGATTGTGTAGCAAATATCTTCCCATTGCAGAATCACATTTAATGTTAGACACTAGGGTACAAAGTTTGCAAGGCAAGGCTGGTTGGATACAGGCAGTTATACTCCATCCTCCTATCACACTGGAAGGGCAACTAATGTATCTCAAAATTTTGAGTAACCGATGATTCTGGCGGTTTCGCATTGATACGATACCGTTGCAATGTAAATAATGTTTACTGATAACAGAGCACTGTCATAAAGCCAAAAAAAAAAGTTTTGCCTAAAATGCACATGAATAATATAGCATATGAATTTCAGTGCCATGTGAGTTGCTAGGTATGTAAGCCATATGACTCAAAGATTGGCGAGTTATATCAAACAGCATGTTAGTTCACCGGATTGGATGTTGACCAAACAAACTCACTACTTTAGGGAGCACTGGAGTATCAAGTACATGCGTTGCATCTGGAATCCTGTGTAGGCCACACCAGGTTAGAACAGTCGCTATAATTCCTCTGAAGACTATCGGTGAACCAGATGGGTGTCATGGAGATCAATGATTGTCACATGGTCACGATCACTGAACCGAGCTTTCTATTCCAGATTTATGAATTGAATTTAAACTCCACTAGCTGCTGCAATGAAATGTGAATGTCAGTCCCCACAGCATTAATCTGGGTGATGGTTATTAGTTCAATGACATTACCAGTACATGCCATCATCTCCCCCCAAACACGTATAATGAATTGCAAGCAATAAAAATTACAGAACAAATGCATTGGTTCTGAGGGGGGCAAGACAACCTTATTTACAAACTGAACTGTATGCCAGAGAAAGATGAAAAAATGTCTTTGGAATATGATACTTAAACATGTGAATAAGACAAATTTTATATGTAGCTGAAAACGTGTTGCTGGAAAAGTGCAGCAGGTCAGGTAGCATCCAAGGAGCAGGAGAATCGACGTTTCGGGCATGAGCACTTCTTCAGGAATGAGCCCTTCTTCCTGAAGAAGGGCTCATGCCCGAAACGTCGATTCTCCTGCTCCTTGGATACTGCCTGACCTGCTGCGCTTTTCCAGCAACACATTTTCAGTTCTGATCTCCAGCATCTGCAGTCCTCACTTTCTCCTGGAAAATTTTAAATGTAAGCAACTTCCTCATTCATAATGTACAGAACCGTCATTACAATTCATGGATGCACATACTTTCACCTGGGAGAATTGGGGAAGCAATCACCTAGTAGAATTATCACTGGACTGTTAATCCAGAGAGGCAGAAGTGGGGACTGCAGATGGTGGCGAAACAGGCTTTTGCTCAAAACATTGATTTTCCTGCTCCTCAGATGCTGCCTGACCTGCTGTGCTTTTCCAACACTCTAATCTTGACTGTTAATCCAGAGACCCAAGTCATCTCTAAGGACTCAAGTTTGAATCCTGCTACAGCTAATGGTGGCATCTGAATTCAGTAAAAATCTGGAATTAAGAGTCGAATGTTGACAACAAAATCCAATGCCAATTGTCAGGAAAAAGACAATTTCGTTCATTAATGTCCTTTAGACAATAGACAATAGACAATAGGTGCAGGAGTAAGCCATTCTGCCCTTCGAGCCTGCACCACCATTCATTATGATCATGGCTGATCATCCTCAATCAGTATCCTGTTCCTGCCTTATCCCCATAACCCTTGATTCCAGTATCCATAAGAGCTCTATACAACTCTTTCTTGAAAGTATCCAGAGACTTGCCCTCCATAGTCTTCTGGGGCAGAGCATTCTATACACCCACCACTCTCTGGGTGAAGAAGTTTCTCCTCAACTCTGCTCTAAATGGCCTACCCCTTATTTTTAAACTGTATCCCTGGATCGGGACTCACTCATCAGCGGAAACATGCTTCCTGCCTCCAGAGTGTCCAATCCTTTAATAATCTTATATGTCTCCAGCTGATCCCCTCTCAGCCTTCTAAACTCAAGGGTATACAAGCCCAGTCGCTCCAATCTTTCAGCATAAGATAGTCCTGCCATTCCGGGAATTGACCTCGTGAACCTATGCTGCACTCCCTCAATAGCCAGAATGTCTTTCCTCAAATTTGGAGACCAAAGCTGCGCACAATATTCCAGGTGCGGTCTCACCAGGGCCCTGTACAGCTGCAGAAGGACCTCTTTGCTTCTATACTGAATTCCTTGTGTTATGAAGGCCAGCATGCTATTAGCTTTCTTCACTGCCTGCTGTACCTGCATGCTTGCTTTCATTGACTGATGTACAAGAACACCTAGATCTCGTTGTACTGCCCCTTTACCTAACTTGACTCCATTTAGTTAGTCATCTGCCTTCCTGTTCTTGCCACCAAAGTGGATAACCACACATTTATCCACATTAAACTGCATCTGCCATGCATCCGTCCACTCACCTAACTTGTCCAGGTCACCCAGTAATCTCCTAACATCCTACTGACATTTTTTGAGAAGGAAGCTGTTCTTACCTAGTCTGCCCGACATGTGGTTGACTCTTATCAGCCCTCTGGGCAAGTAGTGATGAGCAATAAATGATGACTTTGTCAGCATCGCCCTTATCCTCTGAATGGAAAAGCTTTGGTGAGACCACAGACAGAATATTTTGTGCAGTTTTGGTCTCCTTACCAAAGAAAAAATACATTATTGTGAATGGATAAAGAACTTAGCTGTAATCTCTGCAATAATCTTAGCATTATTATTACTTCCCACTAGAATTCACAACAATTCAATTTAACAAATAATTTTAATTAATTAAACAAATCAGGTTAACTTGCAGCTTGGTGGCATGCTTTAAATCATAGAGTCATAGAGATGTACAGCATGGAAATAGACCCATCGGTCCAACCTGTCCATGCCGACCAGATATTCCCCCACTTACAAAACAATTACTATGTATTTGTAACTGATTTCAAATTAGAAACCCATTAAAAATCTAAATTGCTTCATTTATTTTAATTTATCGGCATGTTTTTGCTACCACACTGACAGAGGAACTTACATCACTGATACCTGCCTGGAACTGGGAGCCAATTCTGCCCTTCTGTGCATGGATGGTACCATGAATCCAGGAATCTAATTACCCTCATTCAACCTGCAGCTCTGCTCAGACTCCTGCCCTCCCGCTCCACTCAGGGTCTGGTTCTCCCGCTCAATGTTCCACTCACCACTCCACACATCTCACTACCTTCCCTGGAGGGTCAATAAATGAGTTATTTCTGATTGGCAACCAATAACCAGAGGTGTACCTTGGAGCTTGCACCCCAGTTATTTACAATTCATATTAATGATTTAGATGAGGGAACTAAATGTAATATCTCCAAGTCTGCAAATGACACAAAGAGGTGTGGGAGGGTAAACAGTGAGAAGGTTGCAGAGATGTTTCAGTGTGATTTGGGCAAGTTGAGTGGGTGGACAAATGCATTTGATGCATTATAATGTGGCTAAATGTGAGGTGATCCACTTTGGTAGCAAAAACAGGAAGGCAAATTATTATCTGAAAAACAGTAGATTGAGAAAAGGGGAGATGCAACAAGACCTGTTAGCCTCGTACAACACTCACTGAAAATAAGCATGCAAATGCAGCAGGCAAATGGTTGGGCTTCATAGTGAGAGGATTTGGGTACAGGAGCAGGGATGTCTTACTGCAATTATACAGGGCATTGGTGAGACCACACCTAGAGTATTGCATGCAGTTTTGGTCTCCTTATCTGAGGATTTAATTAATTGTTGTGATATGTATCTAAATAGAGTGAAAAGTTCTGTTTTATGTGCAGTACAGGCAGATCATAACATGAAAGGTCGTAGAGATCATAGGGTGTTTAGACAGAACAAGGCATACAAGATTACAACTGCCCAGGAGATGCCCAAAAGCAAGACCAACATTAGACTTGAGATCGATTCAGCAGCATGATAATGGCAGGGAAGAAGCAGTTCTTGAACATGTTGGGGTGTGTGTGTGTGTGTGTTCAAACTTCTCTATCTCCTGCCTCATGGATGAGATTAGAAGAGCATTACCGGGGTGGGGAAGAGCCTTTGATGATGCTGGCAGTCTTTCCATGGCGACGAGAAGTGTAAGTGGAGTCCATGGATGGAAGGTTGGCTTGCGTGATGGTCTGAGCTGTGCACACAACTCTCTCTAGTTTCTTTCAGTCCTGGGGAGAGCGGTTGCTGTACCATGCCATTACGCACACTGGTAGAATGTTTTATATGGTGCATCTGTAGAAGTTGGTGAGGGTCCTTATGCACATGCCTAACTTCATAAACTACCTGAGAAAGATGATGTGTTGTTGTGCCTTCTTGGCCAAAGCATATACACGGGAGGTCCAGGACAGATTGTTGGTTATTGTTCTGACCATGGAGCGAGGTCAATGAAGGCAAGACTGATACCTGGGATGAAGTCAACTAGGATGGCAAGTCAAGAGAGGATTAGTTTGAACTATATTAACTGGAGTTTAGAAGAATGAGGTGAAGATCTCATTGACCTATAAAATTGTAACAGGGCGACAGAGGGTAAACTCCAGAAGAATGTTCCTGATAGCTGGGGCATCCAGAACTAAGTGTCACAGACTATAGATATGAGGTAGGCCATTTAGGATTGAGATGAGGAGAAATCTCTTCACCCAGAGAGTGGTATTTGTGGGAGTTTCTGCCACAGAAAGTAGTTGAGGGCAAAACCTGAAATGTTCTCAAGAAGGAGATATCATTCTCAGGGCTAAAGGGATCAAAGAGAATGGAGAGAAAGCAGGAACAGGGTACTGAGTGGGATGTTCAGTCCTAATCATATTGAATGGTGGAGCAGGCCTGAAAGACCAAATGGTCAGTGCCTGTTGCTATCTTCTATGTTTTTATAATCATTCCTTCACTTGGCATCCCCTTGGCTTTCTGCTCTCATACTTACCTCACTCCATTCCCTGTTATACTCACGTGCTTCACTCTCCCATTCAACACCTTGCTTGATTGCTTTCAGAACACCCCACCACCACCACCCCCCACCCCTAACCTCAAACCACCACTTTCTCCTTCCCCCTCACAGTTGTGCTTCCTTACTTGCAGTGATGTTAACAGTGAAGCAGTATGGCAGTGAGACAGGAAAGCTGTGAGGGGTTGGGACCAGAGTGAACAAGTATCTGAATAAGGGCAATGGGCAATTGATGATCCTGGAATCTGAATTCAAAGAACAAAGAGAAGAACAATGCAGCACAGGAACAGGCCCGTCAGCCCTCCAAGCGTATGTCAACACAATTTGCCCTTCCATACTAGTATTGCCTTCACTATCCCTCTATTCCTTTCCTATTCATCTATTTGTCTAAGTGCTTCGTGAATGCTGCTATTGTGTCTGCTTCCACCACCTCCTCTAGCAACATCTTCCAGGCACTCAGCACCCTTTCTGTGAATCATTTATCTCATACATCTCTTGTAAACCTGCCCCTTCCCCCATCATCCCCCTCTGCTCCTGACATACCTTGAACCCGTGTCTCATAGTACTTACCCCTCCACTACGGCCAAACTCCTCAAACGTTCGACTATATTCATGCCACTCACAATCTTATGAACTTCTATCAGGTCACTACTCAATATCCTGCCTTCCAGTGAAAACAAACTCTGTTTATCTGATTTTTCTTCATATCTAAAGTCCTCCATACCAGGCTTCACCCTGGTTAAACCTTTTCTGTATTCTCTCCAATGCATCCACATC
Source organism: Hemiscyllium ocellatum (assembly GCF_020745735.1). NCBI lineage: Eukaryota > Metazoa > Chordata > Chondrichthyes > Orectolobiformes > Hemiscylliidae > Hemiscyllium > Hemiscyllium ocellatum. The sequence goes on along the minus strand of NC_083401.1, from coordinate 153,321,205 downwards.
CTTTTGGTCATGTGGTGATCAGAACTATATGCAATATTCAAGTGTGGCTTAACTAAAGTTTGATAAAGCTGCAGCACCACTTATCTATCCTTATTTTCAGTTCCCCTTCCAATAAAAGTAAGCATGCCATAGGCCTTTTTTATTACCTTATCTATCTGCTCTCCCACCTTCCATGATCCGTGGACCTACACACCCAGATCCCTCTGCATATTGATACCGCTAAGGGTTCTGCCATTCACTGTATAATTTCCAATTGCATTTCACCTCACATTTGTCCAGATTAAAGTCCATTTGCCATTTTTCTGCCCTTGTCTCTAACTGATCCATACCATGCTGTATCCTCTGACAATCCTCCTCACTATCTGCAACTCCACCAATCTTTGTATCATCCACAAACTTACTAATTAGACTAGCCACCGTTTCCTCTAAATCATTTATGTAGATCACAAACAGCAGAGGTCCCAGCACTGATCCCTGTCAAACACCACTAATCACAGCCCTCCATTCCGAAAAGCATCCTTCCCCTGCTACCCTCTGTCTCCTATGACTAAGCCGGTTATGTATCCATCTTGCCAACTCACCACTGATACCATGTGACGTCACCTTGTGTACCAGACGCCATGAGGAAAATGTCATTGAAGACATTTGAAAAATACTCATGTTATTGCTTCCAATTATTGCAGGTATATTATGGGTGGCACGGTGGCACAGTGGTTAGCACTGCTGCCTCGCAGCACCAGAGACCTGGGTTCAATCCCCACCGCAGGCGACTGTCTGCGTGGAGTTTGTACATTCTCCCCGTGTCTGCGTGGGTTTCCTCCGGGTGCTCTGGTTTCTTCCCTCAGTCCAAAAATGTGCAGCTTAGGTGAATTGGCCATGCTAAATTGCCCGTAGTGTTAGGTGAAGGGGTAAACGTAGGGGAATGGGTCTGGGTGGATTGCGCTTCAGCGGGTCAGTGTAGTTCGGACTTTGTTGGGCCGAAGGGCCTGTTTCCACACTGTAAGTAATCTAATCTAATCTAATCTAAGTAACTCACCGCAACATCGCTGGCACTGGTTGGTGGGTGATAGGGTTAGGGTTAGCTGGCTGCATGGACTGTGATGCTCTCCTGGAAGTTGCCATGACATCAAATATATCCTTAAAATCTGCACAAGGCAGGAATTTATTGTCCATGTCTAACTGTCCTCAGATAGGTGGTGGTAAGTACCTTTTTGAATCACTGCAGTTATTAGCACACCCATAATGCTGATGGACACAAGGTTTCAGGATTTTACTGATAGCAACAGTGAAGGAGCAGTGCCATGAAGTCAGGATGTGGAGTGAATTGGAGATGCAGTGTTCCTATGTGTGGTGGCCCCTTTTGTTTGTTTAGATAGTAACGTTTCTTATCATGTAGAGTCCTCAAGACCTTGTGTGGGAAAAGGACAGGGGAGATCCTGTTGGGTTGTTCCCTGTCAAAGTCACTTGGCTGAATGGCTCATCACCAGAACTTTCTAACAAACACCAAGACATTGCTTGGGTAATGGAGAGAAGGGCAGATCCTCCATGCATGCCTGGCCTCTGTGTGCCACAGAGTCACACACACAGTGGCTATGGGGTAGGGGTCAGTCACACACTTCCTGCTGGAATGCGTCTTTGCTGAAGAAGTCTGGAGAGAGATGCGGTGATTTTTGTTGAGGTTCGAACCCAGCACTCCATGATAGGAAACTCTGTGCTCTACAGTCTGTTCCCTGTGATGCACTCCGACACAAACATCGACTGCACCTGGAGGACCATCAACTCGTTGACAGATGCCCTTTGGTCTGCCTGAAACCTGTTGGTCTTCCAGTGTAAAATGTTGACCTTAGCACACTCCAAGGTCTAAGACTACATGCTGAGGGACACACTGAAGCTTGAGGCAGCTCCCACCAAAGCACATTAGAATTCCTACATTGTGGAAACAGGCCATTCGGCCCAATAAGTTCACACCGACCCTCCAAAGAGCAACCCTTCCAGACTGCTTCCCCTACCCTATATTTATCCCTGAACAGTATGGGCAATTTAGCATGACCAATTCACCTAACCTGCAAATCTTTGAACTCTGGGAAGAAACCGAAGCACCCAGAGGAAACCCACGCAGACATGGGGAGAATGTGCAAACTCCACACAGATAGTCACCTGAGGTTGGAATCAAACCTGCGTCCCTGGCACTGTGAGGCAACAGTGCTAACCACTGAGCCACCATACTGCTGTCTGAAGTCTTACTGCCAAAATACAATGGGGTCTGTATAGTTAACAGATGCCCTCATTGCCTGAAATGTATGTAAATATTGCCATACATAAGCAAGAAATGTTTTGGAACTGCAGGGAATGCAAAATTCCAATACCTGTTTGTTTCTCATGCAAAGAATTGCTTCAGTAACTGTGTACATACGTAAAGATTTTTTTGATGAATAAAACATATATATACAATTAAAAAGATGGTATGGTTTGCATGATTGGAGGAGCTTTATGTTATTCACAGGATATGGATATGCTGATAAGTCAACCTTTATTGCCCAACCCTCTACAGGTCGTTCTGCTATAACACGCGTTTCTCAGTGTGAATTGACTACAATGCAATTGATGAATTGCGGACATTGCTTGGATAACATGAACTTCCTGCTGAACTAGTACAGCAATTTTCTATGAGTGATCTTCTACAGCATGATTTTCTATAACGGTTTTCAATATTGCAATTTTGTACAGCGCGAGGTTGCAGAGAAACACAGCTGTCGCGTTATAGCAGAACGACTTGCGTAACTAAACAGCCTGCTGGGCTATTTAAGAGGATGGACAAGATTCAATCAAATTGATGTGCAACTAGAGTCACATAAAGGCAAGAATGGGGAAGCAGGTTTCCTCCACCAAAGGAAATAAGTGAACTAGAAAACTTTAACTGGGTAATTTTACAGTTCCCATGATATGAGTTTTTTTTTATTACAGATGAATTTAATAACTGAATTTAAATTCCTCACTGCTGTCAGGGATTTGAACTCATGTCGGAAAATAAATCATCCAGGAATCTGGATAAGTAGTTAAGTAACATAACGAATGTGCTACCATACTCCCATGTGCTGAATTATTTTTTTCAGTGCAATTGGAGAAATATATTAAGGGATTCATTCTTTCATTTAAGTTGTCGGTGAGGCTGATGGTGAAGTTATATAAATTGTCAAATAACTGGTAGTGATTTACAATTGAAGACATAAGTCTGAACTGCCAAAAGTTCCAGATTTTTTTAACACTGATGATGGTGTTCACCTTTAACATATTATTTTCCCAGCAAATTTTGAGACGAGCACTCTTTCTCTAATGGAGTGATAATACATTTAAGTAGAATTGCAATGGGACTGTTCTTTGCTTCAGGCGGATGTTTGGGATAGCTGAGTAGGCCCCTACCCAATTTGATTTTTCTCTAAATGTACTTGACGTAAAAAAAAACAGGAATGAAAACACAGCAGCCCAGTAAATATGTGAAAGAAATGTATTCATTTTTCAACATTACCTGACCTTGTTTAGTCAAAGGCTAGCTCTGAAAAATTCAGTCATCTTCTTCTCCCTCAGATAGATGAGGTAGTGTCAGCCATGTTGTCTCAATGAAGTCAAGCATATTTTCTATGCTTTCTTATTGCAATACAAAGTCCTGAAACATTTCTCTAGCTGTTGCAGTTTCATCTAGGGAACCAGGTGAGTAAGCAGGCAGACATTCTTCAAAATCATCAGCCTCCTCAGACATAAGATCTGCAGGGTTTCAAAGAAAGACCTTGATGTCAAATTTTGACTTGCTCCCATGATTTTGCACTGAAGTGTGGCCTAACTCCACTGCAGAAGGTTGTTTCTACAGGACATTGGTTTGGAATATTGCATGCAACTCTGGTCCCCCTCCTATCGGAAGGATGGTATGAAGCTTGAAAGGGTTCAGAAAATATTTACAAGGATGTTGCCAGGATTAGAGGGCTTGAGCTAAAGGGAGAGGCTGAATAGGCTGGGACTGTTTTCCCAGGAACATCAGACGCTCAGGGGTGACCTTATAGAGGTTTTTCAAATCACGAGGGGAATGGATAGGGTAAACAGACAAGGTCTTTTTCCCTGAGGTGGGGAAGTCCAGAACTAGAGGGCATAGATTTATGGTGAGAGGGGAAAAATTTAAAAGCGACCTAAGGGGCAACTTTTTCACAGAGAGGGTAGCGTGCGTATGGAATGCTGCCAGAGGAAGTGATGGAGGCTGGTACAATTACAAAATTTAAAAGGCATCTGGATGGATCTGTGAATAGGAAAGGGTTTAGAGGGATATGGGCCAAATGCTGGCAAATGGGACTAGATTAGGTTAGGATATCTGGTCGGCATGGACAAGTTGGACCGAAAGTCTGTTTCCATGCTGTACATCTCTATGACTCTAAATAAGTGGCAACAATTTCTTTGGAAGTCATAACTTAGATGGAAGATGCGCATATAAACACACAAGGAAATGCCATGATCTACTGTTTACGCCATTCCTTTAGGGTATCTGATAATGTGTTGTTGAAGTTTTACTGTCATGTTGGGAAACCACTCCTTTTTATATGTGAACTTTACCTAAATATATTAACATACTATGCTTTGTGTGAAGCAGAAAGGGACCCAACAAACATACTTTGTACATAGTTGCATGTTGACATCTAACGTTGCCACTACAATGCTAGTGAGATAACAAATGATCTAATTTTGTTGTCCTTTAAAAGCTTAATTGCTGTGGTGCATGAAGTTCTTATTTCTAATCTCTGCTCCATATGTTTCTGATAAAACACAAAAACCTGTGCCAGAAGAAACCTGGCACACAAAACAGTCAAACAATCATACAATATAAGGCACGTGGAAACCTCAAGACATTTTTCATTTACTGTAACAATCAGTGGCAAGAGGTCAATTTATTGCAGGTTTAACTCATTGTTGGATTGAACGATCAATTAATCATGGTGCTCCTTCCCTGATAATTGCACAATTTACTTTTGGATGTGGTGAAGGCCTTTTCTTTTATAGCCTAAACAATTATTAGCTCCCCATCTTAGCTGTGTACAACATACAACTTTTGGCAAAAGAAAAGAATAAATTCAAATCCATTGAATGCATTATTGATTTATGAAAATGTGACCACATTATTCAAAAACAACACATGGCAATGAAAACAATGCACAATGTTCAGCCTTTTGCTCCTTCCAAATACCTTGTTAATCTGAAATTTACATCTAAAGTCCATTATAGTAAGTAACATTATCTATGTACTGGTCATGTAATAGATATAAGTTTAGCAATGACAATTTTTATAATGATATGACAGGACAAGTGCTTCAGGAATTTGAATGGCATTCCTTACTTGCTATTTAACACCACCACTAATTCATATAGTTTTAAATGACTCTGTCAAAGTCACAGTCAGGGGAAAGTCACTCAACTATATCAGGTAGTTCATTAAACTGAGAATAGGTTCTCAGGCCACAAGTATGTAACTAACATAAAATCATTTTACCCAGAAATTTGAGCAAATAGATATCCAAAGAGAATTGACATGCAGAGGAACTCAGGAAGTGACTTCATATACAAGCTACAAGTGATTGGCTAGAGTTTTATTTCTGGTTTAAGATGCCTTATTGCTGTCAAAGCTTAAATAAAGGTTAATCACGGATTAGACAGTGCATTCGTGTTTGTGGCAATTTAAAGCCAGACATGTGTTAAAGCTTGGAAACACATATTTGCATGATGAATAAGTAATTTAATGCTTTTAAAATTCTTTTCACTATAAATGATTAATTTCCTGCTTGTGATTCTGGTGAAGTAAGTGTACAATCAAAGAGCATTCATGTGAGGTTTAGTGCAAAAGGGGAAAAAAAAATCACATCTTTCCCCAAAGGCCTGGAGTCATGAGGCAAGATCTCTTGTGAACTGACAGCTGTGAGAGAGCCTGAAGCCAGGAAGACATTTTTTTTTATGAAATGGCGTTTCTCCCAGAGGACAGCTTGGTTCCCAGACTTTGGTTACAGCCAAGTACCTTGCATTGTCTTAAAAACCATAGAGTGAAAAGAAAGCATTAGTTTCCTTCTTTCAGGAAACAGAATGGCGAGCAGTCAAACAGAAGGTTTGCTAGGCCTTAGGCAACAGCGACTCCTGATCTGATTTCATTCTAAGAAATATCCGGCATCCAGGATGGAGGAACATGAATGGATTTGAAGCAGCATGTTTAAATGTCTAATCTTTCAAGCTGTCTGAGTAGAACCTTTGGGGAATTACCTTATTTCTTGTCTCCCTTGTTTCTTTTGTTCGTCAGGAAGATAAAGAAATAACACAGACTTGGACACCTGATAGGAAATAGATCTCTTTTACATCAAATGAATGCCATTCTTTCTTAAAATTAAACAAGATTTTCAAGTAACTTGCAATAGATGAGGATTATTGTAAATGTATGTTAGAAATCATTGGAAAAAACATTTCTTTGAAGTGTGCGATATAGAACTACAGATCAAAATAAAGGCCCTATATATATTGAAGCATTACTTCTTGATTTCAGCATTCTGTTTTGTGTAATGCAATGGTTGTAATTTGTGAATGGGAAGTTTTCTGAAACACCCACACCAAAACAATCCTCATGGGGCATGATGCTGTCATCTGGAGGTCAAAGCAGTCAAGGTCATGAAATCCTTCATCTTACTTATTCAATCCCTTGATGAGTTGAAGGTGTTTACTCATGTGAATTTTTTTTCAGATTTCTTGCTGAAATGTGAGCTCTCCTGCCACAATTGTCCTGGAAAAGATTCGCCTTCTTGAACTATTTCAGTTCACATGACGGTGGCACAGTGGTTAGCACTGCTGCCTCACAACGCCTGAGACCCGGGTTCAATTCCCGACTCAGGCGACTGACTGTGTGGAGTTTGCACGTTCTCCCCGTGTCTGCGTGGGTTTCCTCCGGGTGCTCCGGTTTCCTCCCACAGTCCAAAGATGTGCAGGTCAGGTGAATTGGCCATGCTAAATTGCCCGTAGTGTTAGGTAAGGGGTAAATGTAGGGGTATGGGTGGGTTTCGCTTCGGCGGGTCGGTGTGGACTTGTTGGGCCGAAGGGCCTGTTTCCACACTGTAAGTCTAATCTAATCTAATCTATATGATGTAGGAACATCCACTCTGCTGTTAGGAAGCTAGCATCATAATATTGACCCAGCGACATTGAAGTAACAGTGGCATAATTTCAAGTCAGAATGGTGTGTTACTTGGAGAGGAACTTGGTGGTAGGGTCCCCAGACACCTATTGCTCTTATCCTTCTAGGTGGTGGAGATTGCAGTTTTGCAAAATTCTTTCTTAGTTAGGTTTTCCCACTGCAGAGTAGAGAAGTTAGCTAACTGTGAAGCTGCCTTTTATTGGATTAAACATGAGGTCCTGAAAATCCTTTGAATTGCAATAGATTCAGCTGGGATTTCCATTAGCTTGTTAGAAAGATTGAAAGGTCCTAATGTAAACTTAATGCATTGCAATGTTCTCGTTATAATTGTTGTTAGACAGTAAGTGAAAACAGGACAACTAGATGAATAATCTTAGCTGCAATCTATAATCAATCATTAGTGTCATATAGAGCCATAGATTCATTCAGCACAGAAACCGATCCTTTGGTCCAACTCAACTATGCTGAACAAGTTTCCCAAGCTAAATTAGTCCCATTTGCCTGCATTTGGCACAAATCCCTCTATACCTTTCCTATCGAAATGTCTTTTAAATGGTGTAAATTTACCTACACCTATCACTTCCTCTGACAACATACCAACCACCCTCTGTGTGGAAAATGTTGCCCCTCAATTCCCTTTTAAATCTTTCTCCTCTCACCTTAAAAATACGGCCCCTACCTTAGGTAAAAGATATTTTCGATTCTCATTATCTATGTTCCTCATGATTTTGTAAACGTCTATCAGGTCACTCCTCAACCTCCTATATTTCACTGAAAAAAGTCTCAGCCTGTCCAGTCTCTCATTATAACTGAAACCCTCCTGTCCTGGCTACATCCTTGCAAAGCTTTTCTGCACCTTCTCCAATTTAATAAAATCCTTCCTATAGCAGGGTGACCAGAACTGATATTCAGTTGAATGACATCTCTTGTCTCACACAGTCTGAAAATAAATAGAAAAGCAAACAAAATGATCACGAAGTGAAGAGAATCAAGGCTGTAGTTGTACCAACAAGATTTCTCTTGGAATTACTGAATTAACTTTATCCACAATGTGGTATCTATATGTATTTGTCCTGTCAATTTAAATTGTAAATTTCATGCTGATGATGATAACCCCAGTTAGAGTGCTATCAGATTCAAAAGGTTCAGGACGATTTGATTAATAAGGACTCTGCAATCTAAGGGAGGTGATGGCTTAGTGGTATTATTGCTGGATGCTAATCCAAAGACATCGAACAATTCTTCCATCACCTTCGCCTTCGCGCCTGCTTTTTCAACCAGGATTCTCACCCACCCTCTGATGACCCCTTCTATCACCTCCAACACACCCCATCCACCTGGACGCCCCGCGCTGGCCTCTTACCTGCACTCGATCTCTTCACAGTCAACTGCTGCCGCAACATTAACCGCCTCAACCTCTCCACCCCTCTCACCCACTCCATCCTCTCACCCTCGGAACGTGCAGCCCTCCACTCCCTTCGTTCCAACTCCAACCTCACTATCAAACCGGCAGACAAGGGAGGCGCGGTAGTAGTTTGGCGCACCGATCTTTACACCGCTGAGGCTAAACGCCAGCTCGCAGACACCTCCTCCTACTGCCCCCTTGACCATGACCCCACCTCCCACCACCAAACCATCATCTCCCAGACCATCCATAACCTCATCACCTCAGGGGATCTCCCATCCACTGCCTCCATCCTCAGAGTCCCACAATCCCGCACCCCCCCGTTTCTACCTCCTGCCCAAAATCCACAAACCTGACTGCCCCGGCCAACCCATTGTCTCAGCCTGCTCCTGCCCCACTGAACTCATCTCTGCATACCTTGACACGGTCCTGACCCCCTTGGTCCATGAACTCCCCACCTATGTTCGGGACATCACCCACGCCCTCCACCTCCTCCATGATTTTCGCTTCCCCGGTCCCCATTGCCTTATCTTCACCATGGACATCCAGTCCCTGTACACCTCCATGCCTCATCATGAAGGACTCAAAGCCCTCCGCTTCTTCCTTTCCCGCCATACCAATCAGTACCCTTCCACTGACACCCTCCTTCGATTGCCTGAACTGGTCCTCACCCTGAACAACTTCTCTTTTCAATCCTCCCACTTCCTCCAAACCAAAGGAGTTGCTATGGGCACCCGCATGGGCCCCAGCTATGCCAGCCTCTTCGTAGGATATGTGGAACAGTCCATCTTCTGCAACTACACTGGCACCACCCCCCACCTTTTCCTCCGCTGTATCGATGACTGTATCGGCGCTGCCTCGTGCTCCCATGAGGAGGTTGAACAGTTCATCCACTTTGCCAACACCTTCCACCCCGACCTCAAATTCACCTGGACCGTCTCAGACTCCTCCCTCCCCTTCCTAGACCTTTCCATTTCTATCTCAGGCGACCGAATAAACACGGATATTTACTATAAACTGACCGACTCCCACAGCTACCTAGACTACACGTCCTCCCACCCTGCCCCCTGTAGAAATGCCATCCCATATCCCCAATTCCTTTGTCTCCGCCGCATCTGCTCCCAGGAGGACCAGTTCCAATACCGAACAACCCAAATGGCCTCCTTCTTCAAAGACTGCAATTTCCCCCTCAGATGTGATCGACGATGCCCTCCACTGCATCTCCTCCACTTCCCGCTCCTCTGCCCTTGAGCCCCGCCCCTCCAATCGCCAACAGGATAGAACCCCACTGGTCCTAACCTACCACCCCACCAACCTCCATATACATCGTATCATCCGTCGTCATTTCCGCCAGCTCCAAAACGGACTGCACCACCAGAGATATATTTCCCTCCCCATCCCTATCAGCATTCCAAAATGGCCACTCCCTCCGTGACTCCATCGTCAGGTCCACACCCCCCACCAACCCAACCTCCACTCCCGGCACCTTCCCCTGCAACCGCAAGAAATGCAAAACTTGCGCCCACACCTCCCCCCTAACTTCCCTCCAAGGCCCCAAGGGATCCTTCCATATCTACCACAAATTCACCTGCACTTCTACACACATCATTTACTGCATCCGCTGCACCCGATATGGCCTCTTCTATGTTGGGGAGACAGGCCGCCTACTTGCGGAACGCTTCAGAGAATACCTCTAGGACACCCAGACCAACCAACCCAACCACCGCGTGGCTCAACACTTCAACTCCCCCTCCCACTCCATCAAGGACATGCAGGTCCTTGGACTTCTCCATCGCCAGACGATAGCAACATGATGGGTGAAGGAAGAGGGCCTCATCTTCCACCTCGGAACCCTCCAACCACAAGGGATGAATGCAGATTTCTCCAGTTTCCTCATTTCCCCTCCCCCCACCTTGTCTCAGTCAAATCCCTCGAACTCAGCACCGCCCTCCTAACCTGCAATCTTCTTCCTGACCTCTCAACCCCCACCCCCACTCCGGCCTATCACCCTCACCTTAACCTCCTTCCACATATCGCATTTCCAACGCCCCTCCCTCAAGTCCCTCCTCCCTACTTTATATCTTAGCCTGCTGGACACACTTTCCTCATTCCTGAAGAAGGGCTCATGCCCGAAACGTCGATTCTCCTGCTCCTTGGATGCTGCCTGGCCTGCTGCGCTTTTCCAGCAACACATTTTCAGCTCTGATCTCCAGCATCTTCAGTCCTCACTTTCTCCTAAAGATGCTCATCCAGAGATCCAGGTCAAGTTCTCGGGCCGGGGTTTGAATCCTTCCATGGCAGATGGTGGAATTTGAATTCAATAAAGAAATCTGGAATCAAGAATCTAATGAATCCAACTGCCAATTATTGGAAACACTCATCTGGTTCACTAATGTCCTTTAGGGAAGAAAACTGCCATCTTTGACTGCTCTGGCCTACATGTGATTCCAGACACACAGCAATGCGGTTGCCTCTTAACTGCCCTCTAGACAAATAGGGACAGGCAATAAATGCTGGCATAGCCAGCAATGCCCACAACTTGTGAATGAATAAAAATATCTAAACGAATCTGATATTTTTTACAGTGTTGTTTCCATTGGAATCATGAGTCCAGTGCTGCAGGAAGAGGATGTTACCATAATTGATTGACATTCTTTGGAAAATATTAAGATGAGCTATTATTTCAGTAAAATCTGTCACTGTAATGCAGTCGTCTCCATCATTCTTAAGCATAAGGTCAGTTTTTGAATTTAAGTGCGACCCAAAGAAAATACAGAAAAAATGGTTTGTTTTTAGTACTATACCAATCTAAAGCCAAATTTATATCATTATTCATTTTGTCACATTCATGATGCATGCCTCGATCACCATGCTCCTACATGACTCCTGCTTCTGAAAGCTGCACAGTCAAGTGTATAGAGTCATGGAATCAGACTGCATGGAAACGTAACCTTCAATTCAACTCATCCATGCTGACCCTGTTCCCAAACTAAGCTAGTCCCACCCCCTGCACTTGGCCCATTTCCCTTCAAACCTTTCCTATTCATGTACTTGTCCAAATGTCTTTTAAATATTGCAAGTGTATCTGCATCTACCACTTCCTCTGGCAATTCATTCCACACATGAACCACACTCTGTGTAAAAAAGTCTGCAACACCAACTATTTGTCATTTAACATCTCCCATGTTCAACCCTAGCACACATGTTGCCATTGTTTTAAATATCTTATCCCAATTCCACCGTTTGAAGTCTTCTACATTTCTAATATATCCCAGCACTGAATGAAACGTCTTAGCTTAAAATATTTATTCTGCTTCTGACTCCACAAATACTGCAAAACCTGCTGAGTATTCCCAGCATTTTCTACTTTTATTTCAGTTTTCCAGTATCTGTAGTATATTGGTTTTGAGAAGCTCTTAACAGGCTTTGTCAGATTGTTGCATTTTGTGTTAGTTTGGTCCAGATGAACTTTCATTGCAGGTTAAAGTAAGGTTTGCAGCAGCAAAGCAAATAAATAAATCAGAAACACAATAGAAACTGAAATATGAAACCAATATAATATTACACATAGGAGGCTATTCAGTCTATCAGATCTATGTGAATTCTCTGAAAGATCAAATCACCTAGCCCCACTCTGCTGTCCATTCTCTGTAGACTTTCAGGCATTTTTTCTTTCAGTGGCTTATGAAATAGGTATGTACAGGATGAAAAAAAATCATGGGAAAGCCACGACACCTCATATGCAATATCCAAGCAATGCAAGTTGACCAGGAGCCCATGTATAACTTTTGACCACAAAAGTGACCTCCCATTGCTCTACACTCAAAAGCAGCAGCAACCCTCTCAATGTTCCAGAGGTGAGAGTTCAGAGGCAGACCTGCAGTGTGACCAGTAGCAGTGTGACGTCAGGAACTATCAGGTGAACCAGTAATGATGAGTGGTGAGCCTGGACCATCTAAAAATAAATCAAAAACTGTCCAACTGCATGTGGAATGGGAACATGAATTTCTGTTCACAACTGTAAAAGACAAAGTTAAAAATCACACAACACCAGGTTATAGTCCAACAAGTTCATTTGGAAGCACTAGCTTTCAGAGTGCTGCTCCTTCATCAGGTGTTTGTGGAGTATAAGATCGAAAGAGTACACATTGTTAAAGTTCACTTGAGAATGTACCTTTAAAAAAAGTTCTAGGATTTACATTTGAAAGAACTGAAACCAACATGGTCATTCTAAAAGATGAGAGACTTAACAAACAATCCAGGTCTTTTTCAATATATAATTTCAGTTGCATCACACTGTAAACTTTTGCTATAAATTCTGTGCCTTATGATCATATGAACTCGTAAACTGAAAAAATACCCACCTTTATCATCCTGTGGACTTAAAGTGAAAGCTTACTTTGACTCCACAAACCTCCATGGGAAAGCATTCTCCCAAATGAAGAGGATCAAGTCCAAGATCATACTTGCAACACAGATACCCACATCATAGATGGACTATCTACAATCAACAGTCGACAACCCAGTCTTCAACATGCTAGTGGATAATGTGCAGTCACAAGCATCACACTGAAATTTGATGAACAAAAGACAAAATGAATAATTATGTATACTTGATTTTGATATACGTAACACTAAATTTCAACTGTTTCTTCTATATTTTCTTTGGGGTAGATCACAGGTTCAAATTTAAATTCACAAAGTAATCTTATCCTTATAAAGCCTGGAGGCCACTGCTACAAATCTCTTTTTAAAAGAGATTTGCAGTTTAAATTTTACAAATAATTTTGAAAAGTTCAATGAGGCAAACAATATTATGAAGATGAGGTGAACTAATGAATGTGCAATAAGAGTTTGATTAGTTGACATTCTTGATAACTGCACAAATCAAGAAGATGAACTGAGCAGCGTGGAGATATGATGTTTGAAGATGAATTTGCTAAGCGTGACCACTCAACATGAAGTTATTAATTTTCTCGCAGCCCCATATTCAGGCCCTCAGTGCTGGCACTGAACCCAGTGGCTATCTGTTCTTACTGCCAAGTCAGAATTTGCCTTCCTGTGGATTGAGGACACTTCACTTCTTGTTTACCTTCTGCACCAAAGCCTCCAATTGCTTTGCCTTAGATCACTGAAATTGGTTCTCTTCCCTGTTGCACCATTAGTCACCATTCTCACAGACTATGTCTCTTCTTTCTAGCCTTCCTTCCACTGATTCCATCTATACTTCCGCACTGCTGACATGATCAAAAGCCTCTCCCAATCTGGTTATACACTTTTCCATACTCTTCCATTGGACAGAAGATACAAAGGTTTGAAAACACATATCAACAGATTGAAGAACAGCTTCTTTCCCACTGTTAGAACAAAGCACAAAGAACATTACAGCACAGGAACAGGCCCTTCAGCCTTTCAAGCCTGCGCTGCCGCACTGTGCCCTTCCATCCTAAAACTGTCTGTACTTACAGGATCCATATCCCTCTATTCCCTTCCTATTCATGTATTCATCCAGATTTTTTTGAATGTTGCTATTGTGTCTGCTTCCACCACCTCCTCTGGCAGCGCGTTCCAGGGACTCATCACTCATTGTGTGAAAAACATAGCTCACACATCTCTTTTAAACTGCCTTCCCTGCACCTAGATGTCTCCTCTTATAATTGGCCCCTCCACCCTGGGAAAAAGCTTTGTTCTTTCCACTTTTTCCATGTCATTCACAATCCTATAAATTTCCATCTAAACTGTCATCAGACTTTCGGTGTGGAGGTGCTGGTGTTGGGCCAGGGTAGACAAAGTAAAAAATCATCCATCATCAGGTTATCGTCCCACGAGTTTATTTGGAAGTAAAAGCTTTCCGAGTGTTGTTCCTTTGTCAGGTAGCTAGTGGGGTGGAATCATAGGACACAGAGGTTATAGTAAAAGATTTTGCTATCAGTTCTGTGTCCTATGATCCTGCCCCATCAGCTGCCTGATGAAGGAGCAGTGCTCCAAAAGCTTGTACCTCCAAATAAACCTGTTGGACTATAACCTAGTGTGGTGTGATTTTTCAATCAGGCTTATGAACATATCTTTCATACATTACAGTTAATCTTTCTTTCTAGTTGTAATACTATATTTTGTAATTTGTTCTGGTTCATTTGATTTGATTTATTATTATCATTCAGTACCTGAGTACAGTGAAAGTTCTGTTTTGCATGCAGTACAGGCAAATCATAACATACAAAGACACAAATATCATAGGTTGATTGAACAGAGCGAGGAGTTGAAAATGTGTTGCTGGAAAAGCGCAGCAGGTCAGGCAGCATCCAAAGAGCAGGAGAATCGACATTTCGGGCATGAGACCTTCTTCAGGATGTTTGGGCTCATGTCGATTCTCCTGTCTTTTGATGCTGCCTGACCTGCTGCACTTTTCCAGCAACACATTTTCAGCTCTGATCTCCAGCATCTGCAGTCCTCACTTTCTCCACAGAGCGAGGAGTGCAATGTTTACAGCTTCAAAGAAGCTGCACAAAAAGCAAGATCGATATTAGATTTAAAATTTGAGAAGTCCATCCTGAAGTTTAATAACAGCAGGGAAGAAGCTGTTCTTGAACCTGTTAGCATGTGTATTTAAACTTTTGTATCTTCTGCTTGATGCAAGAGGTTAGAAGAGATTTTAACCAGGGTGGGAGGGGTCTTTGATGATGTTGGCTGCCTTTCTGTGGCAATAAGAAGTTTAGATGAAGTCAGTAGATGAAAGATTGGCTTGTGTGATGGTCTGGATTATTCATAACTTTCTGTAGTTTCTTAAGGTCCTGAGCAGAACAGTTACGGTAACAAGCTATGATGTATTCAGATAGAATGCTTTCAATTGTGCAGCTGTAAAAGTTGGTGAGGGTCCTCATGGACATGCTGAATTTCCTTAGTCTCCTGACTTCTTGACTGTCACATTTATATGGACATTCTAGGACAGTTTGTTGGTTACCATCACTCCGAGTACCCTGATGTACTGATGGAAGGTATGATTTGTCTGGATACCACAATACATTTCACTGTATCTTGGTGCATGTAACAATAATAAATCAACTCAAATCAAATCAAATCTTCAGATTTGTTCTATCATCTTCAGCTGCCAATATATACCTACCCCTTGGGAGGTACAGGCTAGCTTTAAGTAATATGAGCCTCACACAAACTTGAATCCCATGCTGAGTTGTGTAGCTACTTAATAGCACAATTAACACTGATCGACATGGCCCTATTATTTGACATGGTGAATAGTGTCATAAAGCAGAGGTTGACCACCTCCCCACCCCACCCCCCAACCCCTCCGATAATCAAAACTGAAACACCGAGATAGGCTTTCATCACTCTGTTATCTGTTAATTATTGGGGAGGTGGGTGGGGGGGGAAGGTTTTACTCCACTTTATAACAATATGATTACTTTGTAAGCTACCTATATGAGAAGGAAAGGACATGGATTAATCTTGTGTTGTGCTTGCACTGTTTGTTTTATGTTGGGCCATATTAAATGTTTAGATTAGACTTACAGTGTGGAAACAGGCCCTTCGGCCCAACAAGTCCACACCGACCCGCCGAAGCGAAACCCACCCATACCCCTACATTACCCCTTACCTAACACTACGGGCAATTTTAGCATGGCCAATTCACCTGACCCGCACATCTTTGGACTGTGGGAGGAAACCGGAGCACCCGGAGGAAACCCACGCAGACACGGGGAGAACGTGCAAACTCCACACAGTCAGTCGCCTGAGTCGCCTGAGTTGCTTCTATTTTCTTCCTTTTGTGGAATCCAGCAATCTAGTCCTAGACCTGAAGGGAACGTTTATTTTCCTGACCTCATTCAAACACCGAGACTCATGGGTGCAACTAATTTGCATGTTTCTTGAGAGGTTGTTCCTACATGTTGCTCATGATGGTTTCATAATTAGTAATTTTTTTTCTGAATTTAAGTTTGAAGAACTGTGGAAATGTTTAACAATTTTAAGGAAGTCAATAAAAGGACCATCAATTTTTTTTTTGCAAGATGTTTCTTGGAAACCACATGAGTATCAAATAATTTGCCAATATTGGTAATAAATCATTTGCTTGAACTTTCTTCAGTGAAAACTCCTACTTTTTTTTTACAGCTGAGTTTCATATATATTCTGGTTGGACAATGTTTTCCAGGCTTGGAAATGGCTTCAGGTTTTCATTTGTGGTAGCTTGCTGGAACAAAGACGTTGCTCGTTCATGTCTCCAGTTTCTGAAGTATACGTGTGGTGAATCCAGTGTGGAATCTTTTGTTCTCGTGCACACAGACTGGAAGAGTCAAGAACACAGAGTTACAATTCTCTCAATGGTCACTTAAAGTCATAGAGTCATAGAGATGTACAGCATGGAAACGAACCCTTCAGACTAGCTCGTCCATGCCAACCAGATATCCTAAATTAATCTAGTCCCATTTGCTAGCTCTTGACCCATATGCCCCTAAATCCTATCTATTCATATGTCCTTTTAAATGTAACTTCACCAGTCTCCACCACTTCCTCTGGCATTCCGTGCACGCCCAACCCTCTGTGTGAGAAAGTTGCCCATTTGGTCCTTTTTAAAACTTACTCCTCTCACTCTAAATGTATGCCCTTTAGTTCTGGACTCTCCCACACCAGCAAAAGAGCTTGTCTATTTACTCTATCCATGCCTCTTATGATTTTATAAACTTCTATAAGGTCACCCCTCGGCCTCTGACACTTCAGGGTAAACAGCCTCAGCCTATTCAGCCTCTCCCTCTAACTCAAACCCTCCAACCCTGGCAACATCCTTGTAAATCCTTTCTGAATCCTCTCAAGTTTCACAACATCGTTCCTATAGGAGGGAGATCAGAATTGCACACAAAATTCCAAAAGTGGCCTCACCAATGTCCTGGACCACAGCAACATGACCTCCCAACCCCTACACTCTCTTCTTAAGGAATTATTGAAAAACAGTTGCGTAATTGTGTTATGAGACACAAATGAAACAACCAGTATTGAAATTCCCAGCTTTGATATATCTGTCAATTTCATGTCAGCATTATTAGTTAACAATTTATATTTCAGCATCTCCTCTTGGTTGAAGTTCCATGCATGAGCAGTCCCCTTGCAGTTGGCTGTTGGATTTACAGAAGAGGGGTTAAGTGAGGCAGCGGGATGACACAGCTACAATGTGTTATTGAGTGGTGCTGGAAAAGCACAGCAGGTCAGACAGCATCCGAGGAGCAGGAAAATTGATGTTTCGGGCAAAAGCCCTTCATAAGGAATGGACAGCTCACTTTTGCCTATGATATGATACAACCTATGAAATTCATACCAACAATTCCTCACATTATCTCACTTCATTCTTCCTACAATTGGTTGGTGCTACAGCAAGAAAATTAGAGTCTAATTAGCAGGATGCTGAGATAGGTTTTGAGGAAATGGGCAGCAAGGACTTACAGGAATATTTGTGTACATAATTGCTTCCTATGGAACTCCTTCGATAATTATTAAAAAGAACGAGTCCAATTCATCATCTTCAGGCAGTATTTTTGCAGCTGTATCATTATTACTCAAAGGAGATTTCACAATCTATAAGGTCAAATGCTGGAGGCTGACATATAGGTGACAGGCTGTGTCAGTGCTTAAAATGTGAAGTGCATTTACTGGCACTTGGGTCTTATCTTGATTAATGCCTAATTGTTTCTGCAGTCAATGCTAGACTTGTGCACTTAAAGTTGAGATCTTTGACAGGACTTTGTAATCTCATTCCCTGATAAATGGCAAGTGCTCAAAACTAAAGCTGAAAACTGAAAAAATAAACAGCCACATAGGATCTTCATCAGCATTGGCTCAGATCTGTAAGAGAGTCTGCCGACGTGGCCTGTGATTGAATCTGCTCATTTTACCATAATATCCTCATTCCTTTGCTCTTTGTGATGCTGGCCCCCCCACAAGAAATGTGGCATGGACAATCAGGAGACCAATTGTCAGATGTAATTCCAACATAGGTACATTCCTTTTTTCTGTCATGAATTGGAAACAGACCCTGTTAGGTATTACACTGTGTTATGGACCTGACCAGACCACTCCTCAAAATATTGTAAGGAGATAGCCTCAACTCAAGCTTTTATATTTATTTCACGGGATATGTAATGTACTCTGTTCCAAATGTGATTCAATTGGTCCATCATTTGGCTTTAATAAAAACACAGTTTATTCTTACAATACAGTTAAAAGCGAAATAAAATTGACAAAACTTTGCTCTATCAAAATACCTCACAAGATAATGTATTATTCAACCACCAAACACCACTAAACATCTATAGGCGACATCCCATAAACGTACCCTTTGGCAAAAATACAATTCGGCAAAATAGTTATAATTCTCACATGCTGTCTCTCTCCAGTCCAGAATAAAGAAACAGTCTGTCTTGTTTAATTTTAAAGAGAAAGCTTCATTGTCTAAGACTTCACTCTAACAGCTGGGACCACAAGATTTTGGCTCAGTAACCAGCAGAAACCTTCTCACGATCTGAAAGCAAAACTCAAAGCCTTCCTGGGTCTGTGTTAGCTCTGGCCTCACCCACTCATATCAAAAACAACACCCAGGGAGACCTCCATGTTATTTACCAACTGCCGTCTATATTTCGGTACCACTGTGACAATACCTCTCTGAAAGAGAAATGGCACAGAACACATCTCTTAAAGGCATAGGACCGTTACAATTGTCTAAAATGGGACTGTTGGCCCTAATACTGCTCAACTTCTTCTCATTAACAGTGCTATCTTCCTCCCTCACTTCCCTGACAGTGTTCACCCATCTCACTCATCCCTTGACAATGTTAACCCTCCCTTATCCATGAAAATGCTCAACTGAAGCTCATCCTCGGTTCCCAAAAATGCTGATACTTCCATGCTGGTTGTCAAGACTCAGGGATTTCAGAAAATCAGATGGAGACAGAGTAGAGGAGGGTGTGAGCACTGGCTAATGGGGGAGGGGATAAGCACTGTCCAGGCAGTGTGGGCCGCTGAACATTAATATGGCATGGAATGACACTAGAGTGGCAGTCAGTCAGCATCGCCAGGAGGTCTAACTGGAACAGGCATTGAAGATTGCCAGGAGGGAGTGATGAATATTGTCAAAGGGAGGGTGAACATTGCTGTGGGTACTGGAGGGCTTTGACACTCTAGTTCATTTAGTTGGAGTTAGGCTGGTTTTATATCTGTTGAGAAACATCCTAAATTAATCCATGAATAAACCACGGTAAGCAGAGTGCAAACAGTGTAAGTCTCCATGTTTGCTATAGCAATTGGAAATGCAGAGCAATTCCTGTAGTATAAACCTGGAAACTGAAAGTATTGAGGATGTGTGTACATCAAGCTTTCCTCAGGGCCAATATGCAACATCAACATGATTTGAGTTGGAGGCTTCTCCCCATATCAGAAGATTTGGGCCAATAAACTTTGCGGTTTAGGTGGAAAGTTGAACTGAATAACTGGCAAAGAGACAAAGCAATGGGTCAAAGCAAATGCTGAATGCAAGGGAGGCTGCCTCCTACAGGCGGCATGTCTGAACATCTGCTTCATTCATACTCTCAGCTTATCATTATGACATTTGTCTTGAGCATAATGTAAAATGGTTGCTATTGCGCCTGTAGTAAACCTTGGCTGATTACTGAGTTCAGTTGACTTCAATAAGGCAGAATATTACAATGGTGTCAGAAGTGCACTTGATACCCATTGGTTTGAGTTTTTCACAGGCATCCTAACGCCCGCAGAAAATGAAACAAATATCATATTAGAATTGCTGCACACTAGCTACCTCTGGGCACAAGGTTCAACAAGCTCCACGTTTGAGGATCGCAAGAAAAATTCCTGGAATTCTGGGCAAAACAGCTTGCGAAAATCCACTTGTCAAATGATGCGTTTAATCAATGTGTGCATGAATGTGAAGTTGGCAAAATATAATTTGAGATTAAATTAGCAGGTAGTTACCCTGAATACTGTCACCACTGAAAGTTTGGAGCATAATAGATCTTAGCTTGAAATAAATAGTTCCTCTGATGCAAAGGAGAAAAATGTCTGTTACTCAGATATTCCCATGACAAAGTAAAATATGCAGAGCCTGCCAATGTTGACAGAATAAAGTCATACCTTGCATCACATTATTTATTGAACAGCTCTAATATTAAAACTTGCAAAATTGCCTAAAATGGAATATGCAACAGACTTCTGTGCAGAGTCAATATAGATCATTCCAACTTAAACATTTTAATACTGCTATTGATACAAAGATTGAATATAATTCCCAAGAAGTTCATATGTGTTAATATCATATTTCAGGCATTCTTCCATTGGGAATGGATGAGATTGTAATAGTTTTGTATTCTGTACCAGTTAGTAAGAATTTAAAAGCCAACAAGGAGATCTCAAATACATTCAAATGTAATAATTCAATTTTGGATAAAAATAGACTGAGAGGTTGAAATGGGCTTGATGCACTTTCCATGAATCTGAAATTTAATGCATTGCCTTCAACCTAGAATGAAGGAGGAAGTGTGCCTGACACCTATAGTTTTCAGCTTTTCATGGGTGTCCCTAGCAAATGCAGAAAATGAAACAGATAATATTTAATAAAGACTTTGTGCCTGAATCAAGACACTTTTTGTGAACGCCATTTCCAAACCTGCCCGAAATGCCACTTTGTAAACTTGCCCAGTGAGTCATGGAGGTCAAATGGAGCAATGCACCTCCCAAAACAGTATTCAAAGGGGGTCAGGAGGATGTAGGTCCACTGAGATATATCAGACCTAAACCTCACAGTGCAGAGTGTAAGCCTGCAGCATATTGTCTTGGAGACAGCCATGCAGCTATCTCATCTGTTGGAACAAAAATTATAGTCCAGCACTAGGTAGGTATTTGGTTCAATGCACTTATACCTCTGGTTCCTGGTAAATAGCTTCTGATGACGTCAATAATATCTGTTTTGCATATGCTGCTCAGTTGGTCATGGCACTGCTTTCAAGAATATACCTGTCCACCTTCGACTCTGGCGAGAACAAAGAAAGAACAATTTGCCTAAATAGAATCATACATAAAAACATAATAAACAGAAGCAGGGATAGGCCGTAATAAATAGCAAAATGAGTCTATAATTCAATTTGACCATGACTGATCTTGGATTTCAAATTCTATTTTTCCACCCATTGCCCATATCCATCCATTTCTGAAAAGACCAAATATCTGCCTGTCTCATTCTTTAATGGCATTCAATCCTCAGGGATCCTCAGCATCTACAACCCTCAGGGATGGAAATTCCAATACATTTTTAAATCTGTGTGTGAGGAAGCCCGTCCTCATTTCAGTCCTAAGTGATTGGTTCCTTATCCAGAAACTATGCTCCTGGGTTCTCGATTCCCCACAAGTGGAAACAACATTTCAGTATCTACCCTAATTTATCTATGTCTTGTTCCTCAAAGATCCAGAGAACAAATATCCAGCGTATTCAACTGCTCATAATAGGACAACATTCTCATTCCAGATACAAATCTAATGACCCTTCACTGAACTGTCTCCAATGCAAGTATATTAGTATTGTGGGACCAAAACTGCACAGAGTATTCCACACAGATTATCTCCAAAATCCAGCACAATTGTAAAAAAACTTCTTTACTCCTTTACTCCAAACCCTTGCAATAAAGGTTAACATATCATTTACTTTTCCAACTGTTTTCTGTATTGCATACTAGCATTTCCTTTTCCTCATACATAAATACCCAATTCTCTTTGAATATCAACATTTACAAACTTGATGTATTTTAAAGTATGTTTTGTTTCTCCAACCTTATGACCAAAGCGAATAACTCTACATTTTCTTTTAATTCACTCATGGTATGTGGACATCATTGGCTGGGCCTGCATTTATTGCCCATTCCTACTTGCCCTTAAGATGATGGTGAGCTATCTTCTTGAACCACTGCAATCTAAGTGCTGCAGGTACAACCACAATGCTGTTAATGAGAAAATTCCAGTATTTTGACCCAGTGACATTGAAAGAACAGTGATATATTTCAAGTCAGGATGATGAGTGGCTTTGAGATGAACTTGCAAGTGGTGGCGTTCCCCTGTATCTACTGCTGCTATCCTTCTAGACTTTGGAAGGAGCTGTCTAAGGAGCTTTGCTGAATTTCTGCAGTGCATCTTGTACATGATACACACTGCTGCTCCTGAGTGTCAGCAGTGGACAGAGTGGAAGTTTCTGAATGTGATGCCAAATGAATGGTTTGCTTTTTCCTGGTCAGTGTCAAACTTCTTGTGTGCTGCTGGAGCTGCACTCATCCAGAGTGGGAAATATTCCAACATATTCCTGACTTTTCTTTATAGGTGGGGGAGAGGCTTTGGAGAGTTGGGATATGAGTTGCTCACTTCCTAGGAAGTGCCTCTGACCTGTAGTTGAATCCACAGTACTTGTACAGCTAGTCCAGTTTAAAATCTAATCAAGGTTACCTCCCTCATTGGGTGAGCATCAGTGAGCAGGCCTTCCCCCCATCATACTTCATCTGTTACATTGCTGCCGATTCAACTAATATGTCTTTGTTTCTTTACAGCTCCTTTGTGTCTTCCTCGCAGTTTATATTTCCTTATAGTTTTGTATCATGCATTACTCTTAATATGACTTGGAAAGATATGATACCCAGCGAGTGCTCTTGTGGTGTTCCACTAGTTATCGTTGTCAATTTGAACATGCCCCAATTATCCTCATTCCTGATTGATAACCAGCTCCCTGTCCATGCCTATATTTGCCCATTGATCCTTTGAGCCCTTATGTTCTGTATTACTGAATGGCTTTTAGAAATCCAAATATATTTCATCTACAATTTTCCTTTATTTATCTATTTCCAGCCTCAAAACACTCTAGTAAGTTTGTCAAACAAGATTCCCACTTTTCAGAAAGTCATGGTGACTAATTCTAATCATACTAGGCTGTACTGAATGGAAAGCCTTGCACAAGTCTTATATTTTCTGACTTAGGAAAGGCATTGTTTCAGAATATGGTTCTTCTTTAAGTTCTTTTTTACTTTTACACACTAGTTAGAATTATCCAGGTGGTCTCAACCTTCACTAACATCTGGTGGTAGTGCTCTGGTTACATTATTGCTAACAAAAGGGTCACTTTTGGGATGCTATCGGGGTCAGAAAAATATCTGCAGCCACAGATACCCTGTTGGTCAGAACTACTTCCGATGTTCAAATATCTCTGACTGCAGGGCTGTGCTCAACTTTTAGTAAAAACAAATTATTGCATTTGCTGGAAGTGTGAACTAACACCAAGAAAACTGGGGAACTTCAGCAGGTCTGGTAGCTTCAGTAGAAGCAGAAACGGAGTTAACTCTTTGAATCTGTTCAGCTTCTTCATCTTACCATCAGGTGTCACAACATGAAACTGGCCCTTGTTGAGTTCCCATCTCAGAAACAGCTTTGATACTTTCACTTAATAATCCAGTGAGGCACTCAGTTACCCAGAAGGCCCACCTCCAAGAAGTGAAATTAATGGCAACTTTATCAAACTTTCTATAACCACTCTACACCTCAACTGTTGATTATATAACATGTTCACATGATAGGCATCATTCAGGAAAAGCCCAGCATACTGTAATTGGAGACCACCAGCCTTTAGATGATACTCATGCCATGATTAATGAGGTGTACCTCTTTTCACAGCGTTTATGATTTTGCTTTTCCATATAGTTCCTTGGAGGCTCTGAGCAATAGATAAGTCACCTGAGATTCCTGTGCCCTGCAATGGAACTCCTAACTGAATTGTTTGCGATCACCCAACTGGAATCTTGAGCCATAATGAAAATATTCCCAGTACACTCAATCATCAGTAAAATATTGGAAATCATTAATAGTGCTGTCAAGAAGCACTCTCTCAGCTATAAACAGTTTACTGTCACTTAACTTGGGTTCCACCATGGCCACTCAACTCCTGACCTCATTACAGCCTTGGTTCAAACATGGACAAAAGAGCTGAATTCTAGAGGTGAGCTGAGTGTGACTGCCCTTGACATTAAGGCTACATTTGACTCATGTGACACCAGGGACCGCAAGCAGAACTGAAGTCAATGAGAACTGGGGGAAGCTGCCTGCTGTTTGAAATCATACCTGACACAAAATAAGTGATTGTGGAGGTCAGCCATCTCAACTTGAGGGCATCTTTCTAGCAGTTCCTCGGAGTACTATCCATGAGCTAACCACCTTCAACCATTCCCTCCATCTTAAAGTGAGAGGTGGGATGTTCACCTACATTTACATAGAGCGCATTTGCAACACCTCAGACCCTGAAGCCGTCTAGGTCCAAGATCTAGACAATAGCCAGGCATGGGCCCATCACTAGTAAATAATATTCATGCCAAATAAGTGCCAGACAATAGCCATCTCACACAGGAAATAATCTAATAATTTCCCTTTGGAGTTCACTTATCATCACTGAATTTCCCATATTGTAGGTGTTACCATTTACCAGAAAGAGAACAGAACTAGCAATATTGCCTCCTGTCTTCCTTTTGCCCGTCCACCACGTTTAAGGCACAAGTCAAAGTGTGATGGAATACTCCCCGACTTGTTTGGATGGTTGCAGCTCCAACAACATTCAAGAAACTTGACTCCATACAGGCCATAATAGCCTTCTAAATTGGCATTCCATCCACCACCTTCAACATTCACTCTGGTCACCATCAATGCTCAGTAGCTGCAGTGTGTACTATCTATAAGATACACTGCAGTAACTCACCAAGGATCCTTAGACAGCACCTTTACATCCTTGACATTTACAATCTAGAAGGACAAGGGCAGCACATAAATGGGAAGATCACCACCTGCAAATTCCCCTCAAAGCCATACATTATTTTGACTTTGAAATATATCATTACTCCTTGACTGTTGTTGAGTCAAAACCCTGGGACTCCCTCCCGAACTGTGGGTGTACCTAACCTCCACGAAATGTAGCAGTTCAAAAAGTCAACTCGCTACCACCTTCTCCAGGGCAATAAGGGAAAGGGCAATGAACACTGGCCTAGACAGCAGCCCATACATCACTTATAATGATTTATAAAACTGTTACTTCATCAGGGGAAACGACACAAAATTGACATTTTTCTCCAGCAAACCAATGTAATCCAAAAACATCCAGAGAGTTTTCCCATTGAAATCCTTCATCAGATTATAAAAGGCTAAACAGAGAGCTTAAGGCATTTCTCTTGCATTTACAGAGAAGTGATGTTCCGATTTGCTGTGCCTTAGAAAGCTCCGAAACCACTTTGGGATTCCAGCAAAGTGTCTTCTAAAAGTGGGAGTAGTTGGTCCTGTGATAGTTAGGCTGGGATCCTGCCTGTGCTGGAGAGTAAAGCTGTGTTTCAGTCATTGTCACCTTCAGCTGTTACAGTTTTTGAAGATCAAGACAATCTTGATCTACCCTTACATCTCAGGGAGCATTGTCTAATCCCAAATTTGTCTGGAAAGTAAGCATGGACTCTGCAGAAGTGAGTCGCAGCCAAGGTTACAGCTCCTCTGCTGCCAAGCCACCAGGGTCAGCAGACTTGTTTTTTGGGGGTTTTCTCAGCTTATGCAATACCTCAGCAAATTTCATCCCGGGGCAGTTGTCCAGTGAGTGGGCACTGGCATAAAAAGTCAAACTTAGATCATTGAGTCACAGTTGACAACAGTGCTCTCAAAGTGCTCTCTTTACCTGGTGCTGATGGAGACACAGTGGGTGTGTCAGCGGTTAGCCCTGGAGTGGGGCCAGGTCAGTGCACAGACTGTGGATGGCTTCTGTTGCCTGTTAAAACTACTTAATTAAACCCAGTTGTTCACATACAGTTGGATCAGCTGGCTTTTCATTGCTCTCAATCGCTTTCTTGATCATTTGAATCATATTGTGGGCTTCAGCCTTAGATTGTTTGTAGGAGGCTTTAATAGAATCGTTTTTGGGGTCCCTTTGTCCTAGACAGAAGCCAATTCTCTCCAATACAGTGCATTTTCAATTCTGGCACCACTGTCATCAAATCAGTTCCGAGGGCAGAAGTTGGTAATGCACATTGTCACAGTGCTGAAGACCAGACTGTTCTGGTCTGATCTCCATGGATTAGTAACTTGCCATGATGGAGAGGAGTATTTGGGCAAGTGAAACCTAGGGCTTCACCAAGGTGAACAATTCTTGGATGAGACTCTACACCAAACACAATCCAGAAGGATTTGTGTGTTCAACGGTAGATTAAAACAGCCTCTCCAAGTTATACAGCACCAGGGTAAAGGTTCTTGCCAGGGAATGTTCTTCCTTCTCTTACCCTTTATCGCTATTTTCATCTTCTGCCTTTTCTTTTCCCCCCTGTTTGATAGATGAGAGAAGATAGGTACAGGTCTGGTTTATCCTGAATTCTCTTAGATTTGCTTATCGGCAATGGGCTACTAATGGTCATCAATGGCAACTGGGCAAGACAAGGGCACTTCTTGCTGGTGGATACTATAATGAAGCAGGCCTTTTCAGACACCCCTTGCTTATCCTGTGTGGAAAAGGGTGAGAAAAGCTACCCTCAACCTCGGCTCTCTTTCCTGAATGGACAACTGCATCCAACAGGATCACATTCAACTGTCAAAATAATTAGAACATTAGAAATTTTGGAAAGAATCACAAATAGACCCTGAACTTTGCAATCCAGAGTACCTGCTTCCTCCTGGAGAGCCAGGATAATCCACACCCCCAAGGACAAAATTCCATAAGATTGACATCACACCCCTCAGTTAGGTGAGACATCCTGGAGAAGATATTTGGAAGGATGTGGAAACTTTTTTCTGGAAAGGCAAGAACTCCAGGTAGTTTCCTCTATCATTTGGAAGAATCTTGTCAACCTGCTACAGGGTCAACAGGCAGGGTGAAGCAAGTGATAGATGGCTGTCCAACTTTGCATTTCACATGGACATAATCATAACTGCGATCAGTTAGCATCCTCCAGCTCTAGACTCCAAAGATGCCATCAAGGAGCTATTATACACAGAGCCAGAGTGTGCCTTGTGAGGTGTCTCAAAAGGCAACAAACTCATCTAAGTCAGATATTTCAAAACCAGAGTTAAACACGATTACTCAGTTTGGAAGGGGATGATTGGAAAAGAAGGGCTAGATCAGTTGCACTCTAACACCATCTTACTTTTGCGTAAATGTGCTTGAGCAGGAGATTCTAATTCATCAAACTTTATAACTACCTAGCAGCAGCTCCTTTCCCAGCAGTGCTACATGATCGATTATGTCATCATTGGATCCAGAGACTGGAGAGACATCTGTGCCACAAGAGTGATGTGTGGCATTAACAACTGTTGGAACATCCACCATCGCATACGGCAAACATGGTCTTCTGCCAGCCTGATGTCAGCATAGGCAAGCGAAGGATGCCCATGAGCAATACAAATCCAGCTCCCTCAAGGAAGTGGCTAGCTGTGTGACCTTTCAGCAAGTCCTCCAGTCCATGCTCACTATTTTCCCCAACCCCAATGTATCTGATGTGCCGATCTGGGGGTGTTATCTTCTAAACAGTGAACCATTTCTTGACAGGAGTCTCAACCTCTCACATGTCAGGCTTGGCATTTCACCCACTATTAGCATCCTTTATAACTAGCTCGCTTTACAAATAACTTTTCACTAATGCCATCTCTACACACTCTGCAGTTGAACCCCTTAAAGTTAGTACAGTAGTATTCAGACAGTTCAATTCTGCCACCAACAGAGCCTGTAAACAGGCTGTATGTCCAAAGATACTGATCTCCTTCTCTCTTCTCTTAAAGATTTTTGACTTAGATGCAAGATCCTGGTACATAATCTGGTCTTCAGCCACTGTCAAAAATAGGTTCATGACTTTCATGGCCACAGACACTGTGCCTCCTGTGGGACTTTTCACACACTAACAGTGTTTTCAGACGGCCTGGCTCTAACACACCAACAACACATTGACTGGTTCCTATTGGTTTCCCACCTCTGTCCTTTCTTTTAAAAATTGGAGAATACTCTGCCTTTCCTTCATCACTCTCCTTTACTCTCCAGCAGATTTTCAATCCCAACATAATACAATATGAAATGCATAATAGTATTATCCTGATATAAGTTTAGGTCACTTTAATTTGTTGCAAAGAATATATCTTTTAAAAACCAATTGCTGTTTCCAGCCAATGAATTACAAATCAATCTTGGATATGATCACATCTTCAGAACAGCTATCTTTCACCATTGGATGTGGCAAGATTCCTGAGCATAGATGATACCTTAGCTCTGCATATTACATGCCATTTTCACTGTCTGGCAAACAATAGTCTAGTGTTGCATCTTCACCAGGTTAACACTTCATTTTTAGGTATGTCAAGTGTTGCTTTGGGCATGCCCTCCTGCACTTTTCATTAAAGTCAATCCCCCAATTTATTGATACAGATAGAGGGAGGCTACATCAGTCCATGAGGTTATAGATTGTGGTTGAATACAATTCTTCTGCCCATCACAGATACCCAATTTTGAGTTGTGGATCTGTTCAAAATCTATTCCATTTAGCACAATAATCGTGCCACATGATAGTTGGTATCCTCAAAGTAAAAATGGGACTCTTTACACAAGGACTGTGTTGTGGTCATTCTTAACAGTACTGTTTAGGACAGATGTATGTGGCATGTAGATTGGTGTGAGTGATGTTATGTAGGTGTTATCGTCTTGCTGGTTCCCTCACCACCTGCCACAGACTTAGGTGTATATTTTTAAGGCTTGGACACCTTGGTAACTATCAGTGATCCCGCGCCACTCTTGGTGATGTACACTGAAGGTCCCCACCTAGAGTGCATTCTGTGCTATTGCCACCCTCAGTGCTTCTTACAAACAGTGTTCAATATGGATGAGTAGTGATGCATCCACTGACCAGAGTTGGCAGGTCATAATCAACAGAAGTTTTACTTGGCAATGTTATGACACTTTGTTGAGGTCCAGAGTCAATACTGAGGCCTCAGGGCCGTACTCACGTGACTGTTCCCCGCTGTGCCAATGGCAAAGGACCAGCCTTCCCTTTAGTGATGTTCCTTCTGCACAAGTCCACATGCAGTAGCAACTTCCTGAAGCAAAGGAGGCAGAAAGCAGGAAACTATACTTATTTTAACATCTGTCACACGGAAAATGTTCGAAGCTACTATTAAAGACATGATAACTTATCATTTAGATAAGTTCAAGGTAAGCAGAGAGAGCCAGTGTGGTTTTGTCAAAGGGAAACTATGTTTAACTATTTGTTGGAGCCTATAAAGAAGTAACTTGTGCTGCAGATTAAGGGGAAAAAATGGAATTTATGGAGTCATAGAGACATACAGCATAGAAACAGACCCTACAGTCCAACTAATCTATGTTGACCAGATATCCCAACCCAATCTAGTCCCACCTGCCAGCACCCAGCCCATATCCCTCCAAAACCTTCCTATTCATGCACCCATCCACGTGCCTGTTAAGTGTTGCAATTATACTAGCCTCCACCACTTCCTCTGGCAGCACATTCTGTGCATTTTTGCAAGGTTGGTGAAGGTTTGTAGCTCATGTTGAGGTTTAGGGTGTAGGTTTGCTCGCTGAGCTGGAGGTTTGATATCCAGACATTTCATTACCTGGCTAGGTAACATCATCAGTGGCGACCTCCAAGTGAAGCAAAGCTGTTGTCTCCTGCTTTCTATTTATATCTTTCTCCTGGATGGAGTTCCTGGGGTTTGTGGTGATGTCATTTCCTGTTCATTTTCTGAGAAGTTGATAGATGGTATCTTGGTTTATGTGTTTGTTTATGGCGTTGTGGTTGGAGTGCCAGGCCTCTAGAAATTCTCTGGCATGTCTTTGCTTAGCCTGTCCCAGGATAGATATATTGTCCCAGTTGAAATGGTGGGTTTTTTTCCTCCGTGTGTAGGGCTACGAGGGAGAGAGGGTTGTGTCTTTTTGTGGCTAGCTGGTGTTCATGTATCCTGGTGGCTAACTTTTTTCCTGTTTCTACTACATAGTGTTTGTGGCAGTCCTTGCATTGAATTTTGTAGACGACGTTGGTTTTGTCCATGGGTTGTACTGGGTCTTTTAAGTTTGTTAGTTTTTGTTTGAGAGTGGTGGTGAGTTTGTGTGTTACTAGGATTCCGAGGGGTCTTGCTAGTCTGGCTGTCATTTCTGAAACTTCTTTGAAATATGATAAGGTGGTTAGGGTCTCTGGCTATGTTTGGTCTGCTTGCTGTGGTTTGTTCTTGAGGAATCTGCAGACTGTATTTTTTGAGTACGTTCTTCTTGAATACGTTGTATAGATGGTTCTCCTCTGTTTTCCTAAGTTCGTCTGTGCTGCAGTGTGAGGGGGCCCATTGGGATAGTCTTCTGATACAGCTTCGTTTGTGTGTGTTGGGATGGTTGCTGGTGTAGTTAAGTATTTGGTCAATGTTTGTCGGTTTTCTGTAAATGCAGGTTTGCAGTTCTCCGTTGTCCGTTCTTTTGACTGTGACGTCCAGAAATGCAAGTTTGTTGTCGGTTTCTTCCTCCTTGATGAATTTTATGCCTGTGAGGGTGTTGTTGATGATGGTAAATGTCTCTTCTGTCTTGTTTCGTTTTGTGATGACAAAGGTGTCATCTACGTAGCGGACCCAGATTTTTGGTTTGATGGTTGGTAGGGCTGTTTGTTCTAGTCTTTGCATTACCGCTGCTGCTATGAATCCTGATAGCGGGTGTGCCGTTGGTTTGTTTGTAGATTATGCTGTTGAAGGTGAAGTGGGTGGTGAGGCACAGGTCCACTAGCTTCATGATGTTTTCGTTGGTAATGTGATTGATGGTGGTTGGGGTGTGTGTGATGGTCTCTTCTAAACGTGTGGTAAGTGTTTCCTTTGCCAGGTTGATGGTGATGGAGGTGAACAGTGCTGTTACATTGAATGAGATCATTGTTTTGTCTTCCTCTATTTTGGTGTTTTTGATGGGCGGCACGGTGGCACAGTGGTTAGCACTGCTGCCTCACAGCACCAGAGACCCGGGTTCAATTCCCGCCTCAGGTGACTGACTGTGTGGAGTTTGCACATTCTCCCCGTGTCTGCGTGGGTTTCCTTCAGGTACTCCGGTTTCCTCCCACAGTCCAAAGATGTGCAGGTCAGGTGAATTGGACATGCTAAATTGCCCATAGTGTTAGATAAGGGGTAAATGTAGGGGAATGGGTAGGTTGCGCTTCGGCGGGTCGGTGTGGACTGGTTGGGCCGAAGGGCCTGTTTCCACACTGTAAGTAATCTAATCTGATGACTCCTGGGTGGAGTGGATGGAGCCGAAAGAGGGGAGGAAACAAACTGATCGCACAAGAAAAGAAAGCCCTAGAAAACCTCAAAAAAGACAACAACATCGTTATATTACCTGCAGACAAAGGTCGGCTCACAGTCATCCTGAACAGAAGGGACTACATAGAGAAAGCCAATGCACTATTCGCAGACACCAACACCTACCAACAGGTGGCGCTAGACCCGACCCCACAACTAGGAAACAAAATTACATATCTCTAAGAAAATTACACAATTCCGGACAATTAAACAAGACAGAATTCCAAAAAATGAGACCAGACGGGACCAACACCCCATGATTCTATGGACTACCAAAAAACCATAAACTAGGAGCCCCCCTCAGACCCATAGTCTCACTACCCGGAACACCAACTTACAGAATGGCCAAAGAACTACATGCAACACTGAAATACCTAGTAGAAGAGTCACAGCACTTCATCCACTCCAGAACAATTGTATGAATAAGATCGGCTGAAGAGAACTCACAAAGAGTTGTCCTGTGTTGGCACTGCCTTAAATCTGCAGACATTATCTAAATGTTGTGAAGTTGCAGAGATCTGCAGGTCCTAGTGAATCATAGAAACCCTACAGTGTGGAAACAGGCCACTCAGCCCATTGAGTCCACACTGACCCTCAAAAGAGCATCCCACCCAGACCCACCACCCAACCCTATCCCTGTAACCCTGCATTTCCATGGCCAAACCACCTAACCTACACATCTTTGGACTGTTGGAGGAAACCTGTGCAGGAGAAACGCAGGGAGAATTTGCAAACTTCACACAGACCGTTGCCCAAGGGTGGAATTGAACTTAGGTGCTGTGAGGCAGCAGCTCGAACTACTGAGCCACCTTACCGCCCCATGAATGAATGAATTGTGTGCAAGTACAGCAAGTAATTGGGAAAGCTAATATTTTATTATGAAAAAAATGAATACAAGTGTTAACCTGACCAAATGTAATGCTTCAGTTATACAGGGTATTGGTAAGACCATATCTGAAGCATTGTGTACAGCACTGGATTTGTTTCAAAGGAAGTTTACTATTCTAATACTTGGAATGAACAGATTGCCTTATGAGGACAGACCCAGACAGGCCTGGCCTGTATAGTATGGTGTTTAGGAAAGTCAGAGGTGACTTAATGGAAGCATAGAAGATCCTGAAAGGGATTTGACCGGATGATTACAGAAAGGATGTTTCCTTTTATGGGAGAGTCTAGTAATATAGGTCATTGTTT
The DNA here is from genome assembly GCF_020745735.1 of Hemiscyllium ocellatum. Classification (NCBI taxonomy): domain Eukaryota; kingdom Metazoa; phylum Chordata; class Chondrichthyes; order Orectolobiformes; family Hemiscylliidae; genus Hemiscyllium; species Hemiscyllium ocellatum. The sequence goes on along the minus strand of NC_083401.1, from coordinate 153,288,029 downwards.
AAACCAAAGTGTCGCTCGGTTAAGACAGAGATGAGTTCTGTTTTCTCTCAAAGGGCTGAGAGTCTTTGGAATTCCCTTTCTCATAAGACAGTGGATGCCGAATCGTTCAATACTTTTGAGGCAGAAGTAGACAGATTATAAGTGAATGAAAGATTGTAGAGGATATGCAGGAATGTAGGGTTGAGGTTAAGATCAGATCAGTCATGATCTTATTGAATGGTGCAGTAGACTCAAAGAGGCAATTGGTCTCCTCTTGTTCCTATGTAACTTAAAGAGAAAGCATATAATTATGCAAAGATGGTCAGAAGATTGAACAGAATACAAATTAAAGCAAAGACTGACTAAAAAATTAATGAGGAGGGAAATAAAAAATATGTCTTATCCTTGGCTTGGATATAATTTCTACAAAAAGCCCAAACATCTGTTGTAACTTTACAGCGAAAGAAAATGCAATCTTTACAGAAGTTCCCCATGCCTGTGTTTAATTTATCTTATTTGTTAGTAGTGATGTAATCACAAAAAAGGTGGGAAACTTTGATTTAATCATCTGGTTTGGAATAGCAGCAATAACAATGTTAAAACTTATTTTACAGGTGAATAATGGGGATTACAGCAGCTTAATTACAACTACATACTTAATTGAATACTTGTCTGCACGAATCTGATTAAAAATTATTCCCACTGTATGGCTGAAGTTGAAGCTAACACTAATGGGTACTTTCTGTATTACACGTTTGTTGCAGACCCAGTATTGACTTTGCATCCAAGCTGTGATTCCCACCAGACATCAGTAAAAGTATTGATAACAATAGAACATCCTTCTTCAGAGGAAATGGATGAATAATGTTTATTGATTATTTGCTTCAATCTGGTTAATGCCAATTCCATTAATAACCTTTGGTTAGTGTTAATGTAGTTAATCTTGGGATTCTGAATGCAGTAAGGTGCCAGGAATTATACAGCAGCAATTTACAGTAAAGTGCTATTTAAGCTGTTTAAGAGTTCTTTGAGTTTAATTTTTTAAATAAAATTCATTCATGGGACTCTGCTTGGGTCAACATTTATTGCCCATCCCTAGTTGCCCTTAAGAAGGTGATGAAAGTTGCCTACTTGAATCACACTAGTTGATCTAGGTGGACTAAATTGCTATCAGAAAGGCCAGCAACACAGAAGAAACAGCAATATATTTCTTGCACACCTTTCATTTACAGGGTTTAGTTTACAATTGGTTGTTTTATCATTTCTAATGTTGATGATAAACTTTGTGATGTCTCAGCAAGGTCTTTTCTTCAAATAAACAAATTTAATTGGCCTAATCACCCGAGATTGTAACATTAGTTAAATTGATAGTTTGACTAATTTCTTAAGCAAGTATTTTGTCAAATGATCATAGCTAAGTTCTGTAGTAGTTGCAACTGATTCAATGTTGACTCTCACTGCATGTAAGGGAGGCCCACACTTCTGGAGCATATACTATAGCACAATTATCACAAATTGCAATGAGTTCATCAGTGTTAATGCTGAGGGTCTGATATTTCAAATGCAAAGAAAGAAATGACATGAATTTGGGCTCACTATGCAATAATTGTGATTCAGACACACGTTTCAATTTTATATCTGTGTTTTCAGACAGAATGGGTACCTCTTAATTCATGAATACTTAATAAGGAAGCCTCCACCAACTTACAAAATAACATGGATTGTCTTTTTAACATAGAACCTTTAAATATGTCAAATCACATTGAAAAGGCAATATCTGCAACTCATTAGAATGTTTAATTCATTGTTTGAAATACCACTTTCTAAAATGACTGAGCAATCAAAATTATAGTAATTTAAAATATGTTTATTTTTAATTTGCAAAAGTATTACAATTTTAATTTACTAAAATTACATCTAATAAGAGTGATTTTCCAATACACTTTTACAAATGTTAAAATATTCATAATTAATTCATGGAATTTGTTTCTGGCTCAATAAGAGTCACAGAATAATGTTTTGTATCCAATTGAAAAGCTCACCCTGAATTCCATGTGACCTAACTTTACTAATTAGTCTACCATATGAAATCTTGTCAAAGCCTTTACTCAAGTCCAAGTATACAATGTCCACTGCTCTGATGTCATCAACTTCTTCAATTCTTCCTCAAGAAAAAAAATCAATAAAGTTTGTGAGATAAGATTTCCCTTGCACAAAAGGGGCAAATATTTTTGCAGTAGTTAGCAATGCTGCCTCACAGAGCCAGGGACCCAGGTTTGATTCCAGACTTGGGCGACTGTCTCTTTGCAATTTGTACGTTCTCCCCGTGTCTGAAGGGTTTCCTCTGGGTGCTCCAGTTTCCTTCTACAGTCCAAAGATGTGCAGGTTAGGTGAATTGGCCATGCTAAATTGCCCATAGTGTTAGGGGCATTAGTCAGAGGGAAATGGGTCAGGGTAGGTTACTCTTTGGAGGGTTGGTGTGGACTTGTTGGGCCGAAGGACATGTTTGCACACTGTACGGAATCTACTCTTAAAATAATGTTGACAATCCTGAATCATTCTATGCCTCTCCAAGTGCATATAAATCCTATCTTTCAGAATCACCTCCAACAACTTATTCACCACCAAAGTCAGACTCACAGGTCTATAAATCCCAGCCTTCTCCTTATATCCTTTCGTAAACAAGGGCATAGCATTAGCCACTCTTCAATCATCTGGCATTTCAACCACGTTTATTAATGAAAAAAATTTTTGCAAGGTGCCTCAAAGATCGGTGAACTTGGACTTTGGTAAAGGCTTTGACAAGTTTCTGCATAATAGACTAATTAATGAAGTTAGATCATAAAAGATTCAGGGTGAACTTTTCAGTTGGATACAGAATTGGTTTAACAGGAGGAGACAGTGAGTAGTGGTGGAGGGTTGTTTTTTGGACTGGAGGCCTGTGACTAGCAGTGTTCCACAGAGATCAGTGATGGGTCTACTTTTGTTTGTCACTTATATAAATGATTTAGATAAGAATATAAAAGGCATGATTAGAAGTTTGTGGATGACACTAAATTTAGTGGTATAGTAGACAATGAAGAAGGATATCTGAGATTACAAAGAGTTCTTGATCAATTGAGTCAATGGGGTGAGCTGATGAGTAGCAGATAGAGTTTAATTTGCATAAATGCATTTTGGTAAAACAAACAAGGGTAGGACTTATTCAATTAAAAGTAGGTTCTTGGGTACTGCTGTAGAACAGAGAGAGACCTGGGGGTCAGGTACATAACTCTTTAAAGTTTGCATCAATTTTAGACAGGTTGGTTAAGAAGGCATTTAGCACGCTTGCTGTCCTTGCTCAGAACTTTGAGTATAGGATTTGGGACATCATGTTAAGGTTGTACAGGACATTGATGAGGCCTCTTCTGGAATACCGTGTCCAGTTTTGGTTGTCCTATTATAGGAAGGATATTATTAAACGAGAGGGGGCACAGGAAAGATTCACCATGATGTTGCCAGGAATGGAGAGTTCGAGTCATAAGGAGAGGCTGGGTAGGCTGGAACTGCTTTCACTGGAACATAGGAGGTTGAGGGGTGACCTTGTAGAAGTTTATAAAATCATTAAGGGGGTATAGAGAGGGTGAATGGTCAGTGTCTTATCCCTAAGGCTGGGGATTTCAAAACTATGGGGCATTTTATTAAGGTGAGAGGAGAAAGATTTTGAAAAAAACAGGAGAAACAATATTTTTATATAAAGAATGGTTCGTATGTGGAATGACATTGCAGAAGAAGTGGCGGGCATGGCTATAGTTACAAAATATAAAAGGCATTTGGATAAATTCATGAATAAAAGATGTAGAAAGAATGTGGGCCAAGTGTAGGTAGGTGGGACAAGTTTAATTTGGGATTATGGTCAGCATGGACTGGTTGGACAAAACAGTCTGTTTCCGTGCTGTATGACTCTATGCTTGCTTCAGATTACCAGCATCTGCAACATTTTGCTTTGCTTTAAGTGGCTAGTCCAGATCAGTTTTTGTACTGCAATAAATCACTGCCTGATTTTTTTTTTCTGTTATGATTTACCTGAAAAACTAAGTAAACTTGTTCTGGCTTCATCTGACAATAAGAAGTTTGTTTCCAGCCTGTTTCTGTAAAGTAGAAGTTCAGATGCCCCAAAAGCAAGCTGTGGTGCTGCCATGCCATTGGGCAGCAGGTTCTGGATCCTAATCACTTACTGCTAGATTTGAACTACTCACTGATTCTTTTCCTGTTGATCAAAGTGTATTATAGCTACCCCTATTGAATTAAAAAAACTCTTCCCTTTTTAAAAAATCTTTCCATGGTTTTGCCCTGAACTTGCAAACTCGCCCCAGTTCCAAAATCCCTTCGTCTCTGCATCTCACTCTGCTTCACCTCTACTAGGGACCCTCAGTCACCTTGGACCACACTGGGAACCTACTCACTAACCTCCTTCACTCCGTCACCTCTCTCACAACTTCCAAAAGCCATCAAGAACAATCTATTTTTTTTTCACTCGTATCATCAGCGGCCTCTTCGTTTAACTCCTGCTGCTATTTGACGTTTGCTTTTGTTCCTGTGAAGCACCATCAAATGTTTGAAAGATTGTAAATCGATGCAAGTTATTGTTGCTGCAAGGACAAGAGTCTGCAAGTGGCCTCAGGTTGTATTATGAGTACCTTTTCTCTGAGTGGATGAAATAAAAACTGCTATTATAAGCAGGCAGCGCACACTTCAAAAACCCTGCTGGAACCTTGCACAATGGAACCATTCTGAGTCTTGTGACCTCAACTAATGACCTGTGCTGACAAGACCATAAACAACAGTGCTTGTCTTCTAGCGGTATTCTTTCCATTCTTTGAAGATATTGTTCAGATAATTGAATCGTATTGCACTCAAGATCCAATGCAGCTCGATCTTGATAGATCATTGTCTTTCCCAATTGACAACGTTTGAATGTTTTGGAACTTTAGGAACCCAGAGGATCAGCATTAGTTCATAGATCCTGGGTCAAAATCCTAGAACTCCCATCCTCACAGCACTGTGAGTGCACCTACACCACAAGGACTTCAGCAGTGGTACAAGATGGAAACTCACCACCACCTTCTCAAAACCAATTAGATATGGGCAAGAAATGTGAGGCAAACTAAAGGCACCCCCATCCCGTGAAAGAAACAAAATAAAATTAACAAATTAAAGAAAGAAGACATTAACTCTGATTTCTCTGCACAGATGCTATCTGACCTGCTGAAATTTTGCAGCAATTTCTGTTTTTGTTCTTTGAACTTTTTTGTCCAGTGCCTAACTCACTGTCACATCTCTTCCAGGTATGCCCAAATTGAAGAGGGTGTGCTCCTCTCTCCACTAGGATTTCCATTCTAATTTTTTTTTCTTGTTCGCCGTCATTATTTTCATTGTTGATCCTAGTGTTTGACAATGCATTTTCCAAAACCTCCTTCCACAGCCACATCACATTCCTTAGTGACTGCTTCCAGCTAGGACTCACCCCATGTGGAGAGTTCTGAGGAAGGGTCACCGGACCCAAAACGTTAACTCTGATTTCTCTACACTGATGCTTCCAGACCTGCTGAACTGTTCCAGCAATTTCTGTTTTGTAAAAGAAAATTAAAATTTTATTGCAAATAAAAAAAACTTATATCCATGACATGTCAACAGTGTGTTGTGGATAAAAGTTACAAACTTGAGCTCCAGTTTCCACTTGTCTTCCAAAATTATCCCACCAGAGCATGAACAGGAGAGCAGTAGAAACCAGAGAACCAAAGTAGGCCAGACTTTGGCCTTTACTGTCAGTTTTTGTATGGTCTTATGTTGTCAGCACCTCTTCTCCCTAAGTTTAAGTTATCTACAGCAGAGAGAACATGAGGGAAAGATTTCCATTTGTTTACTTCATGATTGTGGCCTGGTACAGAGAGATCAGCATGAGATCTTTGTACTCAACAGAAGTCAAACTACCCATTGATTCAGGTCTGGACCTTGGTTGGATTCCCAATCACGTAGGCTACTGGCTTCACAAAATGACCCCCACCACAAGATTTTAGGCACTGCCTATATCCTTTGAAGCAATGGGCTATCTCCCACTGCCCTCATACAATAGGCTACCCAGTAACCCAATGGGAACATTTAGATTGAACAACCTTACAGTGATCCACATAATCAGCAGGCTAGTGACAGTGGATGGGATGCTGGTTAGGATTAAGGCCTTTACATTTGAAATAAAGATCAAAAACTGAAAAAAGAATTAAAAAGAGAAAATGCTGGAAATGTACATCTGATTGGTCAGCATGAGTGCTCCTCCAGCTTGATATGGAAAACAATCTCCCCCTGCCATAGACATATTTCTTCCTTCACTAATCTCTAAAGGATAACACTGGCAGTATGTCCCTCCATCTATTTAATCCTGGGTGTAGATTCCTGATGCTTGTGTTTACTGCCAGTTTCTGGAGGTCATCGTGTTGGTTCTCTATGTTTCACCATTCCCTGCCAACCATCTGCCTGGCATGAATGAGAAGCACAGCAGTGAGATTTATAAACACACAAATCCACAAAATTAACAAGCAGAAAAAGAAACAGTCCGCTGATTTCGAAACCCTTCTTCTCTTACCTCCCCCCTGCCCCACCTTTGCCAATTGTCTGCCCTCCACCCACTACTCTCCCACTCATGCCAGCTCTCCGAATAAAAGCCGAGAAAAAAATCCAGTCTCCACAAAGGGAAAAAAAAGTTGCACTGACACCAAACCCGCCCCCTCCCCCCTTGTGATCAAAATCAAAAAGAAAATGGAAGTCACCATAGTTATGATTTGGAGATGCCGGTGTTGGACCGGTATAGTTAGTGAGAGATGACTGGTGGTGAGTTTTACCTGAGATTCGCCACACCTTGGCTGAGGGTGACTTTGAGAAGGGAAGGCTTTTGTGGTGACCTCAGTTTCTATAGGAATTGAGTCCATGCTGTTGGTATTACACTACAATGCAGCCCGGCCACTCAGCCAACTGAACTATCTGACCCACATCAGGGGCTCGCATGGACTGAATCTTACCTATACATGCACAAACCTTTTTGAATGATGTGATCTCTCTGACCAGTCAGAAACCCGTCCAGCTCCCACTTGAAGACACTGATCACAGAGTTGGCAATGCATGTCAAGAGTTCTTAATTGATTTTAAAAATGCTGAATTGTCTAATATCCAGTCCATTCCTACTTCTACATAGATTAGACTTACAGTGTGGAAACAGGCCCTTCGGCCCAACAAGTCCACACCGACCCGCCGAAGCGAAACCCACCCACACCCCTACATTACCCCTTACCTAACACTACGGGCAATTTAGCATGGCCAATTCACCTGACCCGCACATCTTTGTGACTGTGGGAGGAAACCGGAGCACCCGGAGGAAACCCACGCAGACACGGGGAGAACGTGCAAACTCCACACAGTCAGTCACCTGAGTCGGGAATTGAACCCGGGTCTTCAGGCGCTGTGAGGCAGCAGTGCTAACCACTGTGCCACCGTGCCGCCCAAGTTTGAACTTGTCTCCTCAGGCTCTCCTCAATCTCTTAAACTGGAATGAAAATGAAAGCCATGTTAAAATACTCCAAGCCATGTTTCTGGAGCAGTGCGTCAACTCTAGCCCATGCAAAAAACTGGCCTAGAGTTAAGACCTGGTTTAATGTTTAAGGAAATTCTATTTCAATACACAATATTGGAAGCTACTTTTGATTTGCTATGTTGTATATTACTTTTCTTCTTGTTTTCTGCCATTCTTCTCCTTTCCTTTCTTGCACAGCCCCAAGTAATTTCTTGTTGAGCAACTGTTGATTAAGCATCATTCAACATCCAATATCTTGCCCAAAACATATTCTTCATCTGTTCAACTGTGGAAAGCATCCATTCTTTGTCTGGTGTTCACATCTGTGCACTTTCAGCAGGGATCATTGGATGGGATTCTGCCGTGGGAATCCAGACTAAATTTCACGTTTTGAACATGATTGTTAAACATATTTTGGTACTGCTTACGATTAACTCAAAGCAGAGATAAAAGCTACAAGTTTAGGGCAGGATATAATGAATGGAAAGGCTGCCCAACCTGAGACTTATTGAGTCAATTGACACATCCTCACTGATAACTGTAGTTCACTGCCCAAGGGATGTTAATTGACTGGAGATAGGACTTCTGCTCTGCACTTGTGGGACTTCCACCTCAGAGAGGCATCATTCAATCTGTTTGGGGGAAGTGTTATGGCCCCAACAGCACCAGTGGCAATAATGGCCAGAACTGGGAATCCTTGCATTCCCCAGATTTGAAAATCGCTGAGTCCAAGGTCAGATGAGTGCAGTTTCGCAAGCCTCCCAGCAGGGGGTGGAGGTGAGGTCTAATGTATAAGGGTAAAATGGTCTTGATGAAGAGGCTGGGGAATGGGAGTAAGCATTTACTTTGGGGTGGGGGAGGGAGGTACTGGCCAACACTGCCCTCTCATTTCCCATTGAGATCCCAAGTCTTTCCCTCTGGTCCTAAGCTCCTCCTGTAAGTTTCAAAGTGGAGGTGGGACAGGAACTGGCCCTTTAGCAGAAAGTGGTGTTGTCCAGTAATGTTATTGGGCTAGGTTTCCAAAGAATAATCTAATGATCTGGGGTATGGGTTTAAATTTGAATTCAATCAAGAAATTTGGAATTGAAGGTTAATATCATGGTGACCATGAAATCATTGTCCCATCTGATTAATAAAGCTGTTCAGTGAAGGAAATCTACTGGTCTGACAGACATGTGACTCCTGAACCACAGCAATGAGGCTAACTCTTAGCTGCATTCTGAAGTGACCTGACAAACCATTCAGTTGTATCAGGACAGCTCCAAAGTCAAATAAGAATGAAACAAGACTGACCATTCTGCATTGACCCAGATTAGGAACCTCAACCCTGACAACAGTTGATTAAGATTATTTTCATTAGAATGATGGTGGTTGAGGGGGGTACTGATTGAGGTCCACAAAATCATGAGAAGTATAAGCAGGGTGGATCGCAAGGAGCTTGTTCCCCAGAGTGGGGGAACTCAGTTACCAAGGGTCACAAGTTCAGGTGAGAGGGGAAAAGTATTAAGGGAGATATGGGTGGAAAGTTCTTTACGCAGAGGGTGGTGGGTGCCTGGATCACGTTTGCAGCAAAGGTGGGCACAATAGCATCATTTAAGATGTATCTAGTCAGACACATGAATAGACAGGTTTTGATAGAGGATCTGGATTGGCGCAGGCTAAGAGGGCCAAAAGCCCTGTTCCTGTGCTGTAATTTTCTTTGTTCTTTGTTCTAACACTGGAAAGGCCTTCTTGTGAAGATCGGGGCACTCGTGCAAGAACTGGGAGAGTTGTTACATAGATAAGAAGCAACAGCCTGACAACCTCATGCCAATAGTATCGATGAAATCCCAGTGGCCCCCATGACGATCCTGGGTATGTCCTGTGCAGTAGAAGCTGAAAATGTGTTGCTGGTTAAAGCACAGCAGGTCAGGCAGCATCCAAGGAACAGGAAATTTGACGTTTCGGGCCAGAGCCCTTCATCAGGATGAAGGGCTCTGGCCCGAAACGTCGAATTTCCTGTTCCTTGGATGCTGCCTGACCTGCTGTGCTTTAACCAGCAACACATTTTCAGCTCTATCTCCAGCATTTGCAGACCTCACTTTTTACTGTGCAGTAGAAGGACAGTGTTAACAGAAGCGATAGCTCAGTGGTGTACAATCAGGAGGAAATGGCTCTCGGAGTACTCAACAGTGAGTCCAGACCCCCTGAAGCCTCATGGCATCAGCTCAACCATGGGCTGATGATTCAGTACACCTCCATGTGGAACAACACTTAGTGGAAGCAGCTGGAAGGAGAAATGGCAGATGGGCAAGTGTGAGCTGATGCATTTCGGAGATCAAATGCAAGAAGAATGTATTCAGCAAATGACAGGTCCCTGAGGAGCATTGATATACAGAAGGATCTTAAGGAGCAAGTCCATAGCTCCCTGAAAGTGCCAATACAGCATGCTTGCCTTCATTTATTGGGGCATTGAGTATAAAAGTTGTTGTTTATGTCGAACCCATTTGGAATATCGTAGGCAGTTGTGGTCACCACACACTGGGAAGGATGTGGAGACTTTGGAGACAGTGCAAAAATGGTTGACCAGGATGTTACCTGGATTAGCTGTAAGGAGCGTTTGGACAAACACGGATTATTGTCCTTAGACTGTTGCAGACTGACTGTGACCTGAACATATATAAAATGATGAGAGGCATGGATAGAGTAAACAGTCCAAGGCTTTCCCAGCATGGAAGTATTAAATTCAAGGGGGCATAGGTTTAGGATGATGGGGGTAAGTTATTTTTGAACTTAGAATCCCTACAGTGTGGAAACAGTCTCTTCGGCCCAGCAAGCCCACTCTGATTCTCAAAGAGAAACCCACCCTGACCCATTCCCCTATTTTTCTGCATTTCCCCTGACTAATAAGCCTAACACCATGAGCAACTTAGCATGGCCAATCCACCTAACCTGCACATCTTTGGATTGTGGGAGGAAACCCACGCAGGCACAGGGAGAACATGCAAACTCCATACAGTTGTCTGAAGTTGGAATCGAACCGGGGTCCCTGGTACTGTGAGGCTGCAGTGCTAACTACTGAACCACCGTGCCGCCCCAATGGTGCTTACCACCCGTCGGTTTTACCCAGAGGACGATAAGTGCTTGGAACATGCTGCCAGGGGAGGTGGAAGCAGATATGACAGCAAAGTTTAAGAGGCAGTTAGACAGACACAGGCAGGGAATTGAGGGAAACAGATCATGTGCAGGCAAATGGGTTTTGTTTAGAAATGGCATATGGTTGGCACAAACATGGTGGACCAAAGGGCCTGTTCCTGTGTTGTATTGTTCTATGTTCTCTGTTCTAATACCAATGGGTTCTGAATGCCTGCATGGGTTACCTTGATCTCCTGCCACAACATCAAGGGACTGAAGGTCTACATCTTAATACTCAACATGAGATTGCTGCTGCAGAGATAATGGATGCACTGTTCACAATTCTCCAAAATTCCTTTCATGTTAGTATAATCTCAGTAAATTGAAACTTGACATGTAATATTGATATTTAATGAAGAAAGGAAGGGAATACTGGGAACTACACTCAACTAAAGGCAAAATATTGTGGATGCTGAAAGCAAAGAGTCGGGACAAACAGGGCAGCTTAAAGCTGATAGGCTGTGACCAGGTGGGTGTAACAATACTGGGGCCTCAGCTATTTGCTGTCTTAGATGAGGAGACCAAAAGTAATCAATCCCAAAACTGCTAACATTATGAAAGATGGAAAGATAAACAATGTGGAGGACAGAGGGAGTTTGTGAAGGTATATGGGTGGGGGGGGGCTGGGGGGGAAACAAGGCAGCAGCTGATGTGTAATGCAAAAATTGTGAAGTCATTCACTTTGGTGCAAGGATTGAAATTGAAATTATATTTCAAAAGGTGTGAAATATTTAATTGTTGAAGTGCAGAAGGAGTTGGGAATAATCACACAAGGGAAATAGAAATTGCAAGTAAAAAGTGAGGTCTGCAGATGCTGGCGATCACAGCTGAAAATGTGTTGCTGGTTAAAGCACAGCAGGCCAGGCAGCATCCAAGGAACAGGAAATTCGACGTTTCGGGCCAGAACCTGATGAAGGGCTCTGGCCCGAAACGTCGAATTTCCTGTTCCTTGGATGCTGCCCAACCTGCTGTGCTTTAACCAGCAACACATTTTCAGCTCAAATAGAAATTGCATGCAACTACAACATACAATTAGGATGGCAAATGATATTTAATGCAAGAGGACTAGCATACAATAAGAAGAAAGTAGTACTGTAATTTTTAACACTCTGGTTAGACCACACCTGGACTGTTGTGTACACTTTGAAGGCAGTACTGTGAAGCTCAGCTCCTGGAATGAAAGAGTTGACCTTTGATGAGAGGACATGTAAATTGGACCTGTATTGTTTGGAGTATAGAATAAGTGACAATTTGACTGAATTAGACAAGATTCTGAAGTTACTTGATAGACACCAACAGATTGTTTCCCCCTGGTTAGGGAACCCAGAGCATGGGGAGAAAATCTCAGGATAAGAAGTTGATCAGTTGGGATTGAGTTAAGGAGAAATTTCTTCATAGATAGGCTTGTAAACCCATGGAATTATCTACTCCAGAGAGATGTGGATGCTCAGTCATTGAGGACATTTCTTAAAGAATCAAGAGAGTAGGCCAAACACAGTGGAGATAAGTGATCAGTTTGAAAGGCAGGTCTGGCTATACAATCTATTCCTGTTCCTACTTCTTATGCTCTGATCCACTGAAGATTGGACCGAGAAGTTCAGTGCAGTGACTGCAGTGAGAATGAGGGGGCAGGATCTATGTCATGTGGAAAATTCTGTTCCAATACAGTCAGAATTCCAGCGGCCATAGTATGCTTGAAGAAATTGCTTATGGCCTAAGTTATTTGTAAATCAACTGACATCTCAAGATGTCGAAGGGAGGGAGAAGAGTGGCCACAGAACTATGTCACAATTTGGACCTTTGACTGTGTTGGCCAGAAATGTCACAAAAAAAATTGATAAAAGTAACCTACTTCCAAAACAAAAGCTCTTTCCTGTTGTCAATGCAATGATTCTGAAGAAGTTAATATTCATGTTACATTGGCCCTGATCACTTTGCTGATGTCACACTATCAACAAATGAAGACAATGAGGGGAAGCAAATATATCTGTAATTATGTATGACCAAATGTAGTTTTATTTGTTATAAATATTCTTATTTTCTATGAACAATGCCTTTTTTATAGATACTCTACAGAGGTGTATCGTCTATCACGAATTACTAGATCGTCCCAAGGGAAAGGAGAATTGGTGGCAGCCAACTACTTCAAACAATCATGGGCCAGTATCACATATTAATAGAGGTGACAAATACCACAAGGTACCAGGAGTGGTCATCTGGGAAAATATCATATCTCCTTACAACACCAAGTCATTATTTTCAGCAGAATACTTGGATGATATTGACAGTGATTCGTAAGATGCATGATTCACCAGAAAATAGTTAACTGACTGCTGGTCAATTAGTACTGTGTCTAAGATCCATTAATGCAGGCTCAGAAAATTATGTCTTTTTACTGCAGGGAAGTGTGAACTCAGTTGTAGAAATATTGTCAACATTAAAGTACAAAGTTAAAAATCACACAACACCAGGTTATAGTCCAACAGGTTTATTTGGAAGCACTAGCTTACAGAGCACTGCTCCTTCATCAGGTAGTTTCATCAGACAACTAGCTGATGAAGGAGCAGCGTTCTGAAAACTAGTGCTTCCAAATAAACTGTTGAAATATAACCTGGTATTGGGCAATTTTTAACTTTTCCATCCCAGTCCAACACTGGCTCCTCCAAATCATTAAAATCCAAGATAGTCAGATACATGGCCATTTCTAATGTTCAATATTTTTAAAAATCTAAAATTTGTTTCACTTGTATCAGCTAAAAGCAGAATAACTACCTTGTGGTTATCTGGCAGCATATACTCAGTAAGGATAACTTCATTCATCCAAGGAGATTAGTTTTCTAGAAGTGTTTTAAAATAAACACCGAACTCTATTTTTTCCATCTTTGATTGTGTTACCTTAAATCCAAAATGAAATCCTAGTCATGATAAAACTTTTATTGCTTGCTGTGTTAGTCACTGAAGCCACTTAAGACACATTTAGTGCCAAATGGAAAACGCCACAATTCCCATTTTATCTAAATTGGCAGCAGTCTCTCTGCATTCTATTATTAATGACCTAGCCACTTTATATAGTGGTTGCTGACACCATTGTAAAAACACAGGTACAAAAACAATCACTTCGACAGAGCAAAATAAATTCTGGTGAAGAGTGACTGGATTCAAAATGCTTTCTCCCCAGAGATGCTGCCAGACCTGCTCAGTTTCTCCAGAAATACCGGAGTTTGTTTTTTTCAGAGCAAAATAAATAATGTGAGAAGACAACTTTTTTAATAAACCAGCTCAATGCACAGCAACAAGAATCAGAAGACACTTTTCATGGGGTAAATGCAATTTGAACATTTTTCAGTTGAGAAGCTTTCTAAGTTTCAGTTTAAAAACACAATGTCAAGTGTTTATTGCAATGGAAACTGAATTAATGTGATTTTAATAAAGTGGGAAGGGGTAGCCTTATTACATAGCAGTGAAAAGCAGGAATAAATGGTTCATTTGCCAGGATTCCCAAGAGTAAAAAGAGCCAGCCACTGCATGCACATGATTCTGTGGGTCCAACATTTAAATGGAGAGATACACATGTACCACTTCATCAACATGCAACTATTGTGCCACCATAGAGTTGCTTGTCAATGAATGCCAATTATGCTCTCGGGAAACATGCTGCCCTCATTCTGAAGCAGTCTACTGCACTCATGTGACCATAGACCCACAGAAGGAACACGAGGCTGAAGCTAGTAATCTAATGAAGCCCTCTGTACAGTTTACTCACAGCTCCCCTCCCCTCTACTACAATGCAAAGAGAAAATCCCAGCTATGTCCAAAGCAGAGAGGTCTGTGCTGCCAATGAAGACCCTTAATAATTATTTCAGGACCCTAGATGATACTAAAAGTAACCACGCAGACAGGCTAAAAAGCATTTTGTTTTCAGGGTGTTCTACTTTAAAGACAATCAATACCTTATCAAGCATATGGAAAAAGTGATCCGGGTGTCCCAGAGGTGTTCCCTGAAACGTTCCGCAAGTAGGCGGCCTTTCTCCCCAATAAAGAGGAGGCCACATCGGATGCAGCGGATGCAGTAAATGATGTTTGTGGAAGTGCAGGTGAATTTGTGGTGGATATGGAAAGATCCCTTGGGGCCTTGGAGGGAAGTAAGGGGAAGGTGTGGACGCAAGTTTTGCATTTCTTGCAGTTGCAGGAGAAGGTGCCGGGAGTGGAGGTTGGGTTGTTGGGGGGTGTGGACCTGACGAGGGAGGCACGGAGGGAGTGGTCTTTTTGGAACACTGATGGGGGAGGGGAGGGAAATATATCTCTGGTGGTGGGGTCCATTTGGAGGTGGCGGAAATGACGACGGATGATACGATGTATATGGAGGTTGGTGAGATGGTAGGTGAGGACCAGTTGGGTTCTGTCCTGATGGCGACTGGAGGGGCGGGGCTCAAGGGCGGAGGAGCGAGAAGTGGAGGAGATGCGGTGGATTCTCCACTTCCCACTCCTCCGCCCACATCGTATCATCCGTCGTCATTTCCAAACGGACCCCACCATCAGAGATATATTTCCCTCCCCTCCCCTATCAGCGTTCTGAAAAGACCACTACCTCTGTGACTCCCTCGTCAGGTCCACACCCCCCACCCCAACCCAACCTCCACTCCCGGCACCTTCCCCTGCAACTGCAAGAAATGCAAAACATGTGCCTACACCTCCTCGCTTACTTCCCTCCAAGGCCCCAAGGGATCCTTCCATATCTGCCACAAATTCACCTGCTCCTCCACACACATCATTTACTGCACCCGATGTGGCCTCCTCTATATTGGGGAAACAGGCCACCTACTTGCAGAACATTTCAGGGAACACCTCTGGGACACACGGACCAACGAACCCAACCACCCCGTGGCTCAACACTTCAACTCACCTTCCCACTCCACCAAGGACATGCAGGTCCTTGGACTACTCCATCACCAGAGCATAGCAACACGAAGGCTGGAGGAAGAGCGCCTCATCTTCCGCCGAGGAACCCTCCAACCACAAGGGATGAACCTAGATTTCTCCAGTTTCCTCATTTCCCCTCCCCCAACCTTGTCTCAGTTAAATTCCTCGAACTCAGCACCACCTTCCTAACCTGCAATCTTCTTCCTGATCTCTCTGCCCCCACCCCACTCCAGCCTATCACCCTCACCTTGACCTCCTTCCACCTATCACATCTCCATCGCTCCTCCCCCAAGTCGCTCCTCCCTACCTTTTATCTTAGCCTGCTGGACACGCTTTCCTCATTCCTGAAGAAGGGCTCATGCCCGAAATGTCGACTCTCCTGCTCCTTGGATGCTGCCTGACCTGCTGTGCTTTTCCAACAACGCATTTTCTTTTTTTTTGATTTTTTTTTGGAAGTACTTCCAAATAAACATTTTTTTTAGTAAAATTGAATTTCGGACAAAAGCCCTTTCTTTTTTTTTCTTTTTCTTTTTTTTTGAAGGGGATGGAATCTCCTGTTAATTTTTTTTGTTGTTTTTTTAATATATTAACCCCTACACTACCGCCTAACTGCGGTAGTGCTTATTTTTTTCCCCAGCATCCATGGTGTGTGTGTGTGCAGGTGTGAGACACAGTGAAAGACACAAAGTGTACAAATCTTTTTTCAATTTCCACCACCAGGAAAATAGAAAAACACCCAAGTGGCCAGTGACAAGCAGTGCCCTTCACATTAAAGGGCAATGCTGTGTGATCAAAACAGTGAAGGGGAGGGCAGGGACTAAATCAAAATAGAGTTGGAGGGGGAAATGATGCACTCCATTCCCTGCGGCACCCACCTCTCCCTGAACAACTCCAGGGTGTTGGTGGACACCGCGTGCTCCCTCTCCAAGGACACCCGGGCTCTAACGTAACCGCGGAAGAGGGGCAGGCAGTCAGCCCTCACGACTCCCCCCACGGCCCGCTGCCTGGACCTGTTTATGGCCAGTTTGGCCAGGCCCAGGAGCAGACCCACGAGGAGGTCTTCAGACCTGCCCTAACAACGCATTTTCAGCTCCAGTAGCTCATCGTCTTGTCCAATTGACCTTTAATGATTAACCCATAATGGTCTGGTTTAAAGATAATTTTGAGCCTGCCACTGCATTCACCATTGTAAATAGATCCAACAGTGCTATAGTGGAGTTGGCATCACTTCCACAGAGAAGAGGATGGCTTCTGAGCTGCACAAAGCCTTGTATCAAGGTAAAGCCAGATGGATCCTCCTTGGCAGAGGCAGTCTGTCAAACACCAAGCATTCTTAAGGACCTGACCATCTGTATTCTCCCACATGCCATCTCAACAAAGCCCTTATTGAGACCCTGAAGCGGAATTGATTTGCAAACTCACCTTCATAATTTGTTAACAGAAAAACTATGGATGCTGAAAATCTTCAACAGGCACAGTGAAACTCAGCACATCTGGCAGCATCTGTGGAGAGAGAAACAGAGTTAACTTTTTGATTCTGTATGACTTCTTCAGGACTGGGCTGATCTTTGGCTTGCTACTTTTTTAGTTTTAAAATGCTGTATAAAACTTTAATGGATGAACAAGGTTTTTTTTTGGTTTAACCTATTTTTCTAATCAATCTGTTCAGAGACATTACTACACATCTCTGAAGTGGGTGGGAATTGAACCTGGGCCTCTTGAAGAGTCCCCTAACAAGCTTTTATTCGCCCTTCCTAATATTGCTATCTCAATTGGAAATTTTAATTTTTATCTGAGTCTGCTAATGTAAAAGACCTGAAATCAATTAATAGTACTTGTTCTTTTATGTCAAATGCATGTGAAAATTAAGTCAATGTTTTTCATAAAAAATGCATTTTAATTTAGTCTACTGTTTACTAATGGAGCAGAATCCAGAGATGGGTTGTAACTTAGGGAGTAAATCTGATTTGAGAATCTAGTTCAGTCAGATTAGTTCAACTGCATGCAAAGAAAATGGATCTGAAAGCTGGCAGATCAGGATCTAAATATCTGGATTGTAGTTCTAAATTGGAGATTCTGATTGTTTGTTTGTGGCATACAAAAACTAAAACAGAACAATCTCATTAAAAGAGTGAGTAAGGCTAAGAGTAGAGATCTTCCTGGGTTGCAGTGATTCTGACAGAGAATCGGCTACAGCACAGTTAGCTGTATCTGCTCTGCCATTCTACTGAAAGGTAGGAAATGGAATCCCTTCACCCCGATGGTCCAAGCAGGGACCTGGTATTCTTTAGCTGGACATTCCAGGCTGTTTTGATGGGGTAGGCTTCCTGAAAGCTCATCGGTGAAACAGTCACCTACAGTACATTGAACTTCCTTCTGGTGGTAGAATATTCACCAAAGGCAGCAGCAACGCTTTCTTTTGGTTACATCCCTATTTTTCCACTGGTGCATTCCATGACAGATTTCCAGGGTCAGGGAACTGTTATGAGAGAACTGTCTTTTTGCTATTGATGACAGATGGTTGATTTTTTGTAATTCAGATTTTTCCTTTGGGTTCACAGGGCTGTTTGAAATAAGCTAACTAGCTGAAATGATTCTTAGCAAAACCAACAATTTTTGTTTGTCTGATGCATTTCGATAACAGATGATGCAAACACAATACTCTCGTGCCTTAGGGGAAATGTTAATAGTGGGTTCAGTAAGTATTGTCACCATTTTGTACCTCACCATCAGTTATCTACTGTACAAAATCAATATTAATGGCACCATACTATAAACATATAAATGTCAGAGCACTTAATACAACGAAGCCACTGCAGTGTAAAATGGAGCACATTCTTGACAATTAAGTAATCTGTCAGTCTGAAAGTAGCTTACCAGGATTTAGATAAGATAACAACAGTTTAAGCAAGCATGCAGAAAGACCTGAGGGGCCCCAACTAATTACAATATCTAGACACACAGTCTAATTATGCCGTCTCACCTGTCAAGTTGTACAATTTGGTGGTTGTCAGGGGTCGGGGGGCGGGTGGGAGGCGGGGGGAGGCGGGGGGGGGTTACAATAGATAATCCTGCCAGTCTAATCCCTATACTGGCTCCAGGTCACTAAAACTCCCTGTTTTGTGCCGGCCTCAAGTTTTATATGTGCATTAACATTTACAAAACAAATTCCCATGAATTGAGGACCCTTCTCAACAAATTCCATTTCATGCATGGCTTCACCCTTCTGAAAATGTTCTGCATTTCAAGATTATTTTCAGAGTCCCTGGACCAAAAATTAAAAGCAAGGATTGGCACCACTGGGTAAAAAGAGGGGAGCAGTGCTTTCAGAATGGTTGAGGGAGTTTTACATTGTTGATCATACTCCCAATTTAGTCAATCTGTGTTCAAAAGATTCCACCACTGGGTGTCATGCCTGGTCCATTTTGGTGCGGATGAGATGAAGAGGAGTTATCATAATAGACGTTGGTTGAGAGGTCGGATTGCCTCTCTGGGCTCATGGAAATGATGGGGCCACTTCTGCATTGGGTTTCTTCCCTTCCACAACAGCTTCATGACAACTACCTCAATCCACCCTCGCCGACAAGGCACAGTGGTTAGCACAGCTGCTTCACAACACCAGACAGCTTTCCGCAGTGGCAGTATCATAGCTGATGAGGTTTAACCGAGGCGCGATTATTGCTTATTGAAAACTTTTCCCAATACCCCGAGTTTGTTTCCAGCCTTACATGACTGTCTGTGTAGAGTTTGCACATTCTCCCTGTGTATATGTCGGTTTCTCTGCGTGCTCTAGTTTCCTCCCACAGTCCAAAGATGTGCAGGTTAGGCGGATTGGCCATGCTAAATTGCCCATAGTGTACAATGATTTGTAGGTTTGGTGGATTAGCCATGGGAAATGCAGGGTTACAGGGATAGAATAGGAGTATGGGATGTTCTTCAGAGGGCCGGTATGGATTTGATGGGCTGAATAGCCTGCTTCCACACTGTGGTAATGCTACAATTACCTCTTTCAAACTGTCCCCACTGCTCCACCACCTCCATAAACATTGTCTCCAACCTTACCCAACTTCAAATCATTTCCACCATCCACCAACTATAACCTCCTCCAACACGCTCCCCTTATCACCCTGGATCTATCTTGAAACTAGAAGGGCTTCATTTGTAATCACAAATCAATGACCCAGTAGTCAAGATATAGACTTGAGACACTAAATGAAATCCATAAATGGTGCATTTAGGAACCAAACGAATATTTTGTATTAAGTAGCAAAATTATAGCCAAATGATATGCAAATTAGTCTGCTGTAGATACTACACCCTTTCAGTAAATTTGCATTTTTCAGTCCATGCACAAAATCTGCCTCACCAAGTTTTAGGGCTCAATCATGGCCCCCAAAAATCTTCAAACTTTAAAACTCTCAAACCAGACCCTTTGCTCATGTGTTCATATACATTAACATAAGGTCAAAATCTTGGGCCACCCTCCTCCACAGCACAGAGGGACAATTTTTACAACATGTTCAAATAAATAGCTTACCACCGTTTTTCCAGCTAAAGCATAATAAATCTGGCATTGCCTATGATGCTCAGATGCTTAAAATTTTTTTTAAGATTAAGACGTCGTGTCCTAAGTTCAAATTTATTTTCTTTACCCCAACAGCAGACATGGCTGCCTGTGTTTTTTATATTCATTTGCAGGATATAGGAATCGCTGGCTGATCAGCATTTATTGTCCACCTTTGAAAAGGTGGGGGTAGCTGACTTCTTGCACTGTTGCAGTCCACCTGCATGTTAGATTAGATTAGATTAGATTAGATTACTTACAGTGTGGAAACAGGCCCTTCGGCCCAACAAGTCCACACTGACCCACCGAAGCTCAACCCACCCGTACCCCCACCCCTTTACCTAACGCTACGGGCAATTTAGCATGGCCAATTCACCTGACCTGCACATTTTTGGATTATGGGAGGGAACCGGAGCACCCGGAGGAAACCCACGCAGACACGGGGAGAATGTGCAAACTCCACACAGTCATGTATCCTTCTCAAATTCTTTTTGACTGAAGAAGGGTGGCAATAAACCCTGAGATAGCATCAGAAACCCTTTACACCTTCTCTGGAGAAAGAGGACCATCTTTTCCTCCTTTTTAGGTTTTAATTTCTAAATGTCACTTTTCAAAGCATTCAAGGGCTTATCATCTAATTTCAGATTAGTTCTGCCTTAGTAAGGAATAATTTTGAATCTTTCATTTTGACAATATTAGGTTCTGGCCATAGTGTAGGTTTCATGTCACCTGAACCTACAATTGAGACGAATGTTTGAGAAGGCCAGGGAGCAGTGAAACTTTCTCCACTATTTCAGGTTAGATTTTCATAAATATCTTGGACGTAACACTAATCACAATAAAAAGATTACAATGTGAGTGGGCAGAATATTTCCCTCCCTAGTGTGGTGTGAGTAACATTGAGAAAGGTTAGAATGAAAACAATTTGTTTCTTGACATTGACAAATAAGTCCCAATCTTTCCATCCAGTCATAAATGGCAACTTCTGAAGCTAACTATGAAACAGCCGCTCCCTTGATTGCATGCACTTAAATGTCTTTAAAATACCGAATGCATTCCACCACTTCCAAATCTCCTATCCTTCACTCAGAAACGAGACCACAATCTCTCGACATACGAATCAGAGCACGGGTAGGTGGAGGCTGAACCTTGTCCCAACCATTATGCAACTTTTTCTTCAGAGAGACTCCTCAGCATGCTCCATGGCCACTAACCTCTTCGAATGTGAGTCATTGCCTCACCATACCTTTATGCTTGTTCTCAGATTAGCACACACATCACTCCAGCATTTGAACACTTTGGAACTCCAGGCCACCCATGACTTGCATGGTTCTGCCTGATCACATTGCACATGGGGTCAGTCATGCATCTCATGAATCTACACAGGATGCTTTCTTGTTGACATGAACCCATGGACCTTATGGCCCTCAGCTAGCATTCTCACTGTTGAGTGACCACATGCTTACTCGAAAGCTGCAAGACTCTCTCCACTTCACATTGCTTTCTTAGTGCACAGCATCTGTGTCTTGCTTGCTTTTTAGCACAGGAGACGAAGGCATCTTGTAACAGTGGAGAGCACTGATCTTGAAAGGGAGTAAACGTCATCGTACATCATTGTGCTACTTCAATGGCACACCTGCGGCATGTGCCAGCAGTTTACATTGGTGGCAGCACACGTAGTGTATTTACAAACATCTATGTGTGCAATTCAAAGAGAAGCAATCCTGAGTTGGGTAAAGATGGACCACAGTCAGTCAGCAAGTATTGCCACACTCAGTCAGGGGGCTGAGCCTGTTGCAGTCCAGAATTGCTCACTAACAGTCAGGCACTTTGCCCTACCAGAGTCCAGGGATCCAAAATCTAATAGACCAGTCATTCTGGGGTGGTGTAGAGGCATCATTCCTGGGGATAGGTTGGGGTACATTGATGCTGTGTTGCCAAGTCATTCTGGGGCTTGGCCACAGTCTATCCTGGCGATACGGCCCATAATGGTCAGGAGGCAGTCTGGGATGTCATGGTGAAAGTGGGAACTCAAGTCTGGCTATGGATTCATTGTCCTAGGAATATGATTATGATGGGGAACAAGTTAGATAATCAAATGGGTTTCCATAGTGATTAGTAGGAGACTGGGAGCTCTGGAATTGTGGGGTGGTGGGATTCAAGTAGGTTGCAGTAACTCTGGCCAGTACATTTGGAAAATAGGAAACCATCAGAGCATAGGGACTTCCAAAGTCACAGACACCAAAAGAACATGGGGACATAAATGAGTCCTGGCAACATCCTTGTAAATGTCTTCTGCACCCTTTCCACTTTAATAACATCGTTCCTATAGCAAGGTGACCAAAACTGAACACCATACTCCAAGTGCGGCCACACCAACGTAACAGCATAAAACTGCAACATAACATTCAAACTTCTATACTCAACACCATTGTGCCAAAAGCCTTCTTCACTGCCCTGTCTATCTGTGACTCCATTTTCAGAGAATTATACACCTGAACTCCAAGGTCCCTTTGTTCCATTCTGCATTCTTTCCAAACGCATGTATATCTTGTCCCTCGTAATCTTCTCAAGTAATTTACCTACCACAGATGTTAGGCTTACTGGTCTATAGTTCCCAGGTTTTTCTTTGCAGCCCTTCTGGAATAATGGCACAACATTCATTACCCTCCAGTCTTCTGGCACCTCAGCTGTGGCATATCAGCCAGGAGACCGTAATTTCTTCTCTAGCCCCTTGCAGTGTTCTTGGATACAAAGACAGCAACACAAAAGCTAACAGGAAGAATGGGGGACATTCCAGGATTGCAGATGGAGCCTGCAAAACACTTAAACTGAAATAAACCTGGGACTTTGCCAGATTGTCAAAATTGATGACTACTCAAAATGGCTGACAGTGCATGCAGAGTTAGGACATTGAGTTACTATTTTGTTTCTTGGAAAGGTAGAGTAAAACTCTTGGAATTAGAGACCCTGTTAGAGGCACTTGCAGGAATCATGCCTCCATTGATTCAGTAATGCCATCCATCTGGCTTCAATTTGCATTTCACTGGCAGGTCATTCATTGTCCAAGAATGTACATTCCAAAATGTGGCCCCAAGCGTTCATGACTATGAAATTCTGAACACTAATTCCTTCCTAGTCATGTCAGTGAAGTGATTATGATGAGAACAAATCACAGACTCCCGCCTCCTCCCAGGGTCTTTGGGCTACACATGGATGGCTACTTAGGAAGGCGGGACGTTAAGATATGTCCTCCAATATGGCTCATGGCATTTCGATGAGACCCCTTTACGTGATACTGATAGAGTACAAAGGTACAATATTGCTCAGACTTGGACCAATGAAGTTTCAACTCCTGCTCTGCTCCAGCAGGTCCTTACAGTGTAACCCTTGGAATGGTGTGCTACATCATTGTGCTATTGTAATGGTACTGTGGTTGTAAGAGACACGTTTTGCCTTCGTTTTTTTTAATGAAGAAAGTTTGAGATAGAGGCGACAAGGTCCACTCAAAGCCAATAGAGTAAACAGGCCTTGGGGATAATCTTTTAAAGTTGGGACAATTGAAGCATTCTCAATTGAAACAGTCTCCCACAGAACCAGCATTTTTAGTTTTAGCTTTTTGCTATTTCTGGGGATGTGGAAGCTGTTATTCTTTTCTCTATTGCAGCTAAAAGCTGGGATTCCCTTCCTCCTGCTAAGAGACAATGTATTTTATGAATTTGCCTTTGGAACGTGTGTGTTTATGAGATATTACTATATCGAAAAAAAGTCAATTAGTGGTAGTTAATATGAATTTTATTTTTTAAGCATTCTCCTCCCTGCGCGTGCCTGCTGCTATTTCCCTATCTGTCAGAGAGGAAGGAGCACCTGAAGTCAAATCAAGGCCCTGTCATCCTCCTCATGCCTTGCCAGTGGTGCTGAGTACCCGTAGGTATGGCAATGGGGTGCAGGTCTATTCCAGAAAATACCAAGAAGAAGCAAAGTGTAGGAGCTGGCTCACAATGGCAGCTCACCAACCTGTCTGAGGAGACAGCCAGATCGACGTACTCCAAAGCCAAGGCGATGCTGACAGTATCAATGGCCTCCTCCATCCTTCGATTCGGCTTACGGAATGCTTCTGGTGAACCCGCTTAATATTCATGTGCTGGTCTCTGCAGTTCAATAAAGCTATTTATGGCTCAACTGGAGAGGCTGGAACTCAGCAAGTTCCTACTCTCTGGCAGATCTGTCCACACCAGCATGTGCCCGAGTCTCATCAAGATAGAGCACTCAGCGAGGTGAAAGACTCCGTGAAAGTGGAGGTAAAAGCCTTGCATTGCATCCTGGGAGGGATCACTGGCCTCCTCCTCAACATTAGAACTGCTGGTCCTAGTCACTAGTGCTGGCATCTTTGTGGAGACTCTAGTGCCTACATGAAATAAGGAGTGAATTCAATATAGGGGATACGTTAATGTTTCTGCAGACCAAAATGATCTCACACACTAGTGGTAATAGGAGAATAACAGGATGTAAGGCTGACTGCATTGTCTAGGAGAAAGTGAGGACTGCAGATGCTGGAGATCAGAGGTGAAAATGTGTTGCTGGAAAAGCGCAGCAGGTCAGGCAGCATCCAAGGAGCAGGAGATTTGATGTTTCGGGCATGAGCCCTTCTTCAGAAATGAGGAGAGTGTGCCCAGCAGGCTAAGATAAAAGGTAGGGAGGAAGGACTTGCGGGAGGGGCATTGAAAATGAGATAGGTGGAAGGAGGTTAAGGTGAGGGTGGTAGGCCGGAGTGGGGGTGGGGGGGTGTGTGCGGAGAGGTCAGGAAGAAGCTTGCAGGTTAGGAAGGTGGTGCTGAGTTCGAGGGTTGGGACTGAGACAAGGTGGGGGGTGGGGAAATGAGGAAACTGGAGAAATCTGAGTTCATCCCTTGTGGTTGGAGGGTTCCTAGGCGGAAGATGAGGTGCTCTTCCTCCAACCGTCGTGTTGCTATGGTCTGGCGATGGAGGAGTCCAAGGACCTGCATGTCCTTGGTGGAGTGGGAGGGGGAGTTGAAGTATTGAGCCACGGGGTGGTTGGGTTGGTTGGTCCATGTGTCCCAGAGGTGTTCTCTGAAACGTTCCGCAAGTAGGCAGCCTGTCTTCCCAATATAGAGGAGGCCACATTGGGTGCAGAGGATGCAGTAAATGATGTGTGTGGAGGTGCAGGTGAATTTGTGGCAAATATGGAAGGATCCCTTGGGGCCTTGAAGGGAAATAAGGGGGGAGGTGTGGGCGCAAGTTTTGCATTTCTTGCAGTTGCAAGGGAAGGTGCCGGGAGTGGAGGTTGGGTTGGTGGGAGGTGTGGACCTGGCGATGGAATCATGGATGGAGTGGTCTTTTCAGAACGCTGATAGGGGAGGGGAGGGAAATATATCCCTGGTGGTGGGGTCCATTTGGAGGTGGCGGAAATGATGACGGATGATCTGATGTATATGGAGGTTGGTGGGGTGTTAGGTGAGGACCAATGGGGTTCTGTCCTGGTGGCGATTGGAGGGGCAGGGCTCAAGGGTGGAGGAGTGAGAAGTGGAGGAGCTGCAGCGGAGAGCATCGTCGGTCACGTCTGGGGGGAAATTGCGGTCTTTGAAGAAAGAGGCCATCTGGGTTTTTCGGTATTGGAACTGGTCCTCCTGGGAGCAGATGCGGCGGAGACGAAGGAATTGGGAATATGGGATGGCGTTTTTACAGGGGACAGAAGGTGTTGTCTAGGTAGCTGTGGGAGTTGGTCAGTTTATAATAAATGTCCGTGTTGATTCGGTCGCCCGAGATAGAAATGGAAAGGTCTAGGAAGGGGAGGGAGGAGTCTGAGATGGTCCAGGTAAATTTGAGGTCGAGGTGGAAGGTGTTGGTAAAGTGGATGAACTGTTCAACCTCCTCGTGGGAGCACGATGCAGTGCTGATACAGTCATCGATGCAGCGGAGGAAAAGGTGGGGGTTGGTGCCAGTGTAGCTGTGGAAGATGGACTGTTTCACATATCCTACGAAGAGACAGGCATAGCTGGGGCCCATGCGGGTGCCCATAGCAACTCCTTTGGTTTGGAGGAAGTGGGAGGATTGGAAAGAGAAGTGGTTCAGAGTGAGGACCAGTTCAGTCAGTCGAAGGAGGGTGTCAGTGGAAGGGTACTGGTTGGTGCGGCTGGAAAGGAAGAAGCAGAGGGCCTTGAGTCCTTCGTGATGGGGGATGGAAGTGTACAGGGACTGGATGTCCATGGTGAAGATAAGGCATTGGGGACCAGGGAAGCGAAAATCATGGAGGAGGTGGAGGGCGTGTGTGGTGTCCCGAACGAAGGTGGGGAGTTCTTGGACTAAGGGGGACAGGACCCTGTCTCGTGCAAGGACTGATTGCAAGTGGTCAGCATGGTTTTGTGCAAGGAAAATTGTGTTTCACAAACTTGATTGAGCTTTTTGACGAAGAAACCAAGAAAATTGAGGGCAGACCAGTAGATGTTGTTTACTTGGACTTTGATAAGTTTCCACATGGCAGACTAATCAGTAAAGTTAGATCACATGGGATTCAGGGTGAGCTTGCCAACTGGATACACAATTGGCTTTACAGTAGGAGACAGAGGGTGGTGGTGGAGGGTTTTATTTTGGTCTGGAGGCCTGTGACCAGCAGTGTGACACAGGGATCGATGCTGAGTCCACTTTTGTTTGTCATTTATATAAGGGATTTAGATGAGACTACAGGATGCATGGTTACTAAGTTTGCAAATGACACCAAAATTGGTGGAATTGTGGACATTGAAGAGGGTCATCTAAGATTCCAAAGAGATCTTGATCAATTGGGTCAATGGGCTGAGGAGTTCAATGACAGATTGAGTTTAATTTGGGTCAATGTGAGGTACTGCATTTTCGTAAAGCTAACAACAGCAGGACTTGTACATTTAATGGTCAGGCCTTGGGTAGTGTTGTAGAGCAGAGACCTAGGGGTTCAGTACATAATTCTTTGAAGTTCATGTCACAAGTAGACAGAGTGGTTAAAAAGATATTCGGCATGCTTGTCTTCATTGTTCAGACCTTAGAGAAGAAAGATTTAAAAAGGACCCTAGGGGCAATGTTTTACACAGAAACTGGTTCATGTGTGGAATGAACTACCAGACGAAGTGGTGGATGTAGGTACAGTTACAGCATTTCAACGCAATTTGGATAAGTACATGAATAAGAAAGGTTTAAGGGCCAAATAGAGGCAGGTGGGACTAGTTCAGTTTGGGAACATGGTCAGCACAGACTAGTTTCTACGCTGTATGACTCTGAGTGTGATGGAAGTGGCTGAAAGAGCCGTTGGTGGGTCCTGGATAAATATGAGAGGTGGTGAGGTGTCCACAGTGAGTGTGTAGGAAGTGCTGCATGTAAGAAGGCTTCATGGTTAAGGAGGATGGAGTGAATGAATCGCTTTTAAGCTTAAAGTCTCCAGTCTTTAAATATGATGACAGAAGTGTGTGACCCAAAATGTCCCAGCAGTGGCAAGCACTTCTGCCCCTCCGGTCTCCGGGTTGCACGAGAAAGGCTACATAATTAACGAGGGAAAGAGTGGAAGTTTGAATCAGAAAATTCGCCGTGAATCTCACTCGAGCAAGAGGAAACTTTCCACCCTACCTCTTTAACTTATGTGTTAACCACGATTGCTTTGAAGAAACTTTAAATCAGCTTCCACTGGAGGGATCCTCCCAATGCTAGATGCTTGCAGAGGTGCTGTGTGATTCTTTTTGCCCTTGGGCACGATGCTCATTGTCACTCAGAAGCACCTCTTATTGTCATGAACAAATCCTATCATTTGTAAAACAAAATCTCTCAATTTTTGGCATTTATTTTAATTCCAGTCTGTTGCATTTTTGTCACCAAAAGCAAATGATGTTTTACATAGTGACATGCTGTCAAAAAGGGGAGGCAGACATATTCTTTGAGGTAATTAATGGCTGCCAGTAGTTAAGCCACAAACATTTGCCTAAAACTAATTTGATTGTGTAGAAGCAGTAACAAAAATAGAGTGAAAGGAGCAATATGCTCATTGAATTCCTCATTAGTAAAGGTTGGTTGCCTGGACCATGTCATATTTATAAACAGAGAAATAACCTAATCTTTTAATTTAATCACAAAACAATGCGTATTAAATTTGTAAATTGTTTCTGCTGAAGAGAGAAGGAGAAAACAAATACTCAGGTGATGAAACACATGAAATTTTTTTCTAACTATAAGCGCTTGCTTATTAATACAGACTGAAGCTTCTAACTGCTGAAGGTGAAGCCAAAAGTGCTTTTAATGCTAACCATCACAGTGACCATTTGTGGGCATTAAGAGAAATAATGTGGATACGAGATATGAGGGGAATGGAGGTAGGGGCAAGGCTGGGCCTCAACGCGTTCAAAACAAATTGTGAGGGAGAAACATTGTCCCCTATCCTCCTCGGTATTAGTACCATAGTCTGGTATTTTATATTCGTTTATGTGATGTGAGCGCCAGCAGTAAGGGGAGCACTTGTTCTTGCTGAAATGAAAGTGGTGGTCAGCCATTTTCCTTGAATAGTTGCAGCCCATGTGACGTAAGTGCACCCATAGGGCTCTGAGGAAAGGCGTTCCAGAATTTTAATTCACCGACAGCACAGTTCCCTCGCCCTGAAAGTCTGTCATGGGGGAGTGCACTAGTGTAAGAATAGGGATGTAACCAAGAGAAAGCTCTGACACTGATCTTGGTGAATATTCCACAGTCAGAAGAAAGTTGCAGTGTCTGAGAGGGGACTGTTTCATCGAAGTGTTTCCAGGAAGCCCACTTGCCAAAACAGGCAGGAGTATTCAGCTAAATAATGCCAGGTCCCAGCATGGACCATCACGGTATTCATTTCTGCCCTTCGGGAGAATGGTACAGTTGGTCAGCTAACTTTGCTGTAGCTGACCCTCTGCCAGAATCACTATGCAAACCTGCAACACAGGAATACCCCCTATATCTTATAACCTGCTGCCACTTGTGAACAGCCGAATGTTTAAGGTAAAGAAAGGGTACCAGTTGAGCAGGCTGCTTTTTCTGGATGATGTTGAGCTTCATGAATGTTGTCAGAGATTAACCAATCCAGGGAACATTAAAAAAAAACTGAGCAGTACGATGTTATTTGACCCATCGAGCCTGGTCCCCATTCAAAACCTTCATGGCTGATCGTCTATCTCCATGCCATCGCCTGTCTCTCTCCCATCCCCCTTGACACCTTTATCATCCAGTCATGTATCTATTTATTTCTTAAATATGGTCGGTGACTTCACATAACCAATGTCTTCTTTGGTAAAGAGTTCCACAGACTCACCACCACCTGCATGACGAAATGTTGTCTTTTCTCAGTGCAAAGTGGACTGACGTTCGTATTGAAACTGGAACCCTGACCAGAGGAAATATCATCCCTGCATCGAGTCTGTCAAATCCTGGCAGAATTCTCAATGAGATTCCTCTCATTCCTTTAAACTCCAGTGAATACAGGTCAAATTGGCCCAATCTCTCCTCATATGACAACCCTGCCATCCTCAGAATCAGTCTGGTGAACCTTCTCTGCACTCCCTCTATAGCAAGTAGATCTTTTCCTTGGGAAGGAGACCTAAACTGCACACCACAATCCAGCTGCGGTCTCACCAAGGTGCTTGAAACCTTCCTTGCTCATTGGCCTTCTTTAACAAGAAAGTTTGACTGCAATATCCCATTTACCTTCCCAAATGCTTTCTGCAATGGATGCCTGTTTTCAGTGACCAATACACAAAGACAGGGGACAATGCACTATCAGACATGTTGTATTTATTCGATTTGTGTGAGCAGGGAGGGGTAAAGTGGACAGATGCCAACTCAGATATTTGGGATGGGTGGGAACTTCGGGAAGTGCAAAGACTATAGTGTTGATGGGGAGGGATACCAGGAAGTGGATGTTTATGTTTGGAGGTTGACCAACATGGAGAGGCGAAGTATAAAAACTCACTGTCCAGGGAGCGGATGCTGTTGTCTTCTAATTTCCTGCAAGTATGGAGTGTGGAATGGAGAAAGAAATGGCCGTGACCACACCCAGAGTGGGTGGGCTAAGTGCTGTGAAGGGGGGTTGCTTCAAGGTTTAACAATGACTCCTTTCAAAAGACAGCAACATTATAGAGACATCCATACACTAAAACTGAAACACAACTGCTGGTACTGCATCTTTTGTAAACCTTGGGCATTGACCCATTGTGTGCAATTCACACTCTCCCACCCCCATCAGCTCTCCTGACCATATCATACAAAGTAACAAAAGAACCACACTAATGCAACAGAAATGTTTGTCTTCCTGGAAAGATGGACCCTGTTTGCAAAGTAGCAATCACACGCCATTTGATTAGATTCCCTACAGTGTGGTAACAGACCCTTCAGCCTAAACTGACCCAATTCCCTCTGACTAATCCACCTAACACTATGGACAATTTAGCAGAACCAATTCACCTGGCCTGCATTGGATTGTGGGAGGAAACTGGAGCACCCAGAAGAAACCTACAGGGGGGATGTGCAAACTCCACACAGACAGTTGCCCAAGGCTGGAATCGAACCTAGGACCCTGATGCTGAGGCCACAGTCTTAGCCACTGTGCCACCCTTAACCATAGCCTGCACATGCTGCTCACTTCACACTCCAGATAATGGAGCATTGTGTAGGGACAAGGAGAGTACAGTTATCATTTTTGTCAATACTGTCATGGAAAGGTGCACCTGCAACACAGAGTGTTGTACTATTGTGCAAGAAAGTACTTTCCTCCTTTAATATGCTTTGTTTAACCGGATATAATCCCTGTCATTTGATTTTTTTTTATTATCCTCTACATTTAAAGTATTTCAACCTTCTATTAAATCACTTGCACTCAAAAGTAACTTAAACACCAAACACTGAACAGTGGTAATCCTTCATTTTTGATGTTACATAGTCCTCTCTGCATTCTCTTGCAATAAAATGAAACATTTACATTTCACACTCTGCGAACTGCCAATTACTGTATAGGTTTTGTTTTTAATATATCCTTTTCTGTATCAGGAACTGTTGACACTTAACCCTTTGCAAAATGCATTTCAAAATGTCCTTTCAGTTTTCAGTTTAATGAGTGGTTTTGACAATATGGTTTCACACATAACATATTCAGACAGCTGATTGCCTCAAATTTCAGAAATGAAGTTCAGCAATTTCAAATGAATAGAACCTTTTAATTTTACTCAGGGCCCTAAAACTACCTGCATTCAACATTTCTGCATACATTTGCACTTTGAGTTTTTTTGTTTCCCTGTCACCCAATGGTCAGACAATTCAAGTTCCTCAGGCTTCTTTCAGATCAAGTTTCTGAAGCCTTTCCATTTACACAGAGCTTTTAACGTCTCTACTACTGTTTCTGTAGTGCAGCTTTGACAGGATTTACAAGGTACTGGTAAGGTATAGGTTGCAAACCAGTCTGAGCAAGTTGCCTTCATACTGGCTTGCAGGATGTACACAGTGACATCTATACTGGACTAATCAGCTAAGATTTTGAGATCAACTAAAGAGCCTACTTGAAAAAGGGAATAAACATTCTAGAGAAAAAGAGATGACCCACAAATAACGTGGCTTGTAACTATACATATGAGAATATTCAATTCTAGATTGAGCACTTAATATTTGGAAGAAACATCACAAGTATTTTCACAATTTAGGGAAGGTCTACATTCAAAGGTACAAAAGTCAGCTACATTAATAAGCAAATACAAAAAAGGAGAGGGATGTGGATATTTGATATTTTTTGCCAGTGGATGTAAAAATATTTGCATTATTTTGAAGGAAATAGATAGAACTATGACAACTATCAGTTTAGTGCAAGTTACGTTAGACCTGCATGATTGTCAACAAGACACTACAAGAAGTAAGTTATACATTAATTGTCCTCAGCTAATATGCAGTGCTCTGACACAAAAGAAGGGCAAAAAACAGAATGGGTGAAACCTACTCCAAAATGACTACAGTACTACCCACCCCATATGCTCATCTAAGACCTACACTGCTGGGATTGGCGTGCAAGTTCCCAATGCTCTACTGGCCGCGATTATCTATATTTGTTTTAAAACTCTGTTGGTCTCTGCCTTGAATAAAATTAATGATGCAACCTCCACTGCCTTCAGTGGTATAGAATTCTACAGATTCACTGAGTAGAAATTTCTCCTCTCTTTCCTAAACGGGCAATCTCTTCATCTGAGATTTTGGCCTTTGGTCCTAAATTCTCCAACAAAGGGAAACAACTTTTCTGCATCTATGATATAAAGTCTCCTAAGAATCTTATCTGTTCAATAAAGTCACCTGTCATTCTTCTAAACTCCATTGAGTACAAGCCCAATCTACTTAACGTTAACCTCTACAACTCTCCACATCCTGGATCAACCTAGAGAATCTTGCTGGACTTTCTCCAATGTCCTTATATCTTTCCTTAGATAAAGGACCAAAACTGCTCACTATATTCAAGAGGTGGTCCAATTAGTATCTGGTATTGTTTTAACAAGACCTCCCCATTTTCATATCTAATTCCCTTTGAAATGAAGGCTAACATTCCACTTGCCTTCCCTATTACCTACAGAAATCAGATGCTAGCTTTTTGTGACTTATGTACAAGTACCCCCAAATCTCTCTGTGCTCTTGCTTTCTTCATTTGAATAATATTAAGCTCCTCTATACTTCCTTCAAAGCACATAAACTCACATTTTCCCACAATATATTCCTTCTGCCAAGTTTGTATCCATTCATTTGTCCTGTTATACCCTTCTTTGTGTTAACCACACCATTTACCATCCCATCTGTTTTTGTGTCATCTGCAAACTTGGCAATAATAGTACACTTTCCCTATTCAGGTCATTATGATATATTGTAAATAAATGTTGCCCCAGAACTGATGCCTGTAGCATGCCAATAGTTGCCATTATAAAAATACTTACAATAGTATTATTCCAACTCTCATCTTTTATTAGTCAGTCAGCCCTCTAACCATTGCAATACTTTCCAACATACCCTTTACGAATCCAAGTATATTACATCCACTGCTTCCCCTTCATCTATCTTACTTGTTATCTTCTCATGTACTTCCAATAAATTTATCAGGCATAATTTCCCCTTCATGAAGACACACTGACCATAATGGATTTTGAAATGCTCTATTATTCTTTATAATAGACTCTACTAGTTTCCTAATAACAAATTCAAGCTAACTGACCTTTTGGTTACCTGTTTTTTTGTTGAATCTCCATCCCTTTTGAATAAGGATATTGCATTGGCAGTTTTCCAAACCTCTGGGACTTTTCCAAGATCCAAAGATTCTTAGAAGGTTACAGCAAACGCATCCACTATCTCTGTAGCAACTTCCATTCATACCTTAAGATGAAATCCTTCAGGTGTAGTTGACCTATTATGCTTTAGCCTCATTAGTTCCCCTGGTATGTTTTCTCAGGTGACAGCTATTGTATTTATTTTCTCCTCAACTTTTCCCTCTTGATTTGGTACTTTAGGAACACTATTCATGTACTATACCCTGAAAGTTGCTACGAAGTATTTATTTAACTCCTCTGCCATTTCCTGGTTCCCCATTATTATTTCCTCAACCTCATTTTCTAAGGAGTCTATGTTCATATCAACCTCTCGCTTCATTTTTATAAGCTCTAAGAAGCACTTACTGCCCATGTCAATATTACTACTGAGTTTACTTTAATAGTTTATTTTCTCTTTATTTATTTTTGGGTATTTCTTGTGGGCTTTTAAAGCTTTTCAAAACTTTGGTATCATTACTAATCATTACAACATTTTGTTGTTTTTTTTCTTTCAATTTTATCACGTCCTTAACTTCCTTTGCTCACATGTTTGCTTTGTCCCCTTCATCCTCACTGGGATGTAACTTTACTGTGAGTCATAAACTATTTTCTTAAATGTCTCCCATTGGTCATCAACAATGTTTTATTTTACTCTGTGAAACAGCTTTCCCTGTTCTATCCAGATAATTCTGCCTTCATTTCTTTGTGATTATCTTTACTTAAATTCGTTCCTAACTGGTATTAGAATTCCTACAGTGTGGAAACAGGCCCTTCAGCCCAAGTCCACACCAACCCTCCAAGGATATCCCACCCAGAGCCATTACTCTACTCTATATTTCCCGTGACTAATGCACCTAACCTACTCATCCCTGACCACTATGGGCAATTTAGCTTGGCCAATTCACCTGACCTGCACATCTTTGGACTGTGGGAGGAAACCAGAGCACCCGGAGGAAACCCACGCAGTCACAGGGAGAATGTGCAAACTCCACACAGACAGTCGTCCTAGGCTGGAGTTGAACTCAGGTCCCTGGCTGTGAGGCAGCAGTGCTAACCACTGAGCCATCGTGCTGCCTGGTACAAGAATTAGAGATGCTGGTATTATTGCATGTCATGATTTTTCCACCATTTGGCATGTATGATGCATTTTACAAAGCTCCAACACAATCCTGTGGAGACCTAGCTATTATAACCTATGCATGTTAATGATTTTCCAAATCACTACATCTCCTGCTATGGGTTATCTTTGATGGCACTGTTCAAATATCATCAAGAAATATTATCTGGTGAATGATCGCCCACTCTTCACCAGCAGGTCCCTGAGAAAGTCTTCACTTCATCATCATAATCCCATTTCTAATATAATGCAAACCAGAACTTCCTGAGTTTCAACTTCACCTTCAGCCAATTAACTTTGCATTGTGCTTTCTGAGCCACAGATAAAATTACTAGTGAAAACTAGCTTCATTTTCGATTATCCAAATCCCCAAAGAAAGTTTTTTAGATAATTAAATATCTGTCTGTGATTTGACATTAGATGATGGACTTTGTCCAGTCTTTATTTGGGTTACTGCACATGAAGGAAAGATTTACTATCTGGAACTGCTCTGCCTCTGTGACCTCATTTAATCTTTCTGTAAATTGCAGATTAGCTACTGCCTATGCTTCAGCTCAATCATTCTCCATCAAATCCATCGACAGGCAAACAAAGGATAACCCCGACAGTGACCATTCCAGACATAAGGTCATACTATAGGTACAATTGACTCAAAGTTACTTGT
Organism: Hemiscyllium ocellatum; assembly: GCF_020745735.1. Lineage (NCBI taxonomy): Eukaryota > Metazoa > Chordata > Chondrichthyes > Orectolobiformes > Hemiscylliidae > Hemiscyllium > Hemiscyllium ocellatum. The sequence goes on along the minus strand of NC_083401.1, from coordinate 153,252,690 downwards.
ATCTAATTTCCACCAACTAAAACCTTGGAATTGATCTGTCTACCTGCTTGAAATGTCATGTCTTTCCCTTGCAAAAGGTGGTTGAGTGTCTCCTGGATCCAAAGTATGACTGGAAGTTTACTTGCCCCATTTGAGAGATAAGGAGTTACTTTGCCTCTTGACGAGAATTTGCTATAACTCTTGGCATCTTTCCCTGCCTTAAATTATTGTGTATACCATAAGACTATGAGAAATAGGAAGAGGAACAGACCACTCAGCCCCTCAAGCCTGCTCCACCATTAAATAGAATCATGTCTGATACATCATTTCTCATTTCTACTTTGCTTCATTTTCCGCATGACTTTTGATCCCACTTCTGATCAAGAATCTATCTATCTCAGCTGTAAATAGCTGCTTCATCTTCAACTGAATTCTTGCTATCTCATCCTGAGTTACTATGTGAAAAAAATGCAGAAAATGCTGGGTAGCTGAATAGGGCTGGAAGCAGCTGTATTCAACCCCCAATATGCTTCTTTTTCTGCTTTGTTTTGCCTGTCGATCAATTTCAAATGTTGTGATATTAATTCAATAATGTTTGAAAGGTTATCCAGGGATAGATGGGAAACAGTCCAACTCCAGTCCCTTCAGTCCAACTCCAACTCCCTCCAGTCCAACCCATCCATGCCAACCAGATATCCTAAATTAATCTCGTGTCATTAGCCAGCATTTGACCCATATACCTCTAAACTCTTCCTGTTCATATACCTATCCACATTTGTTTTGAATGTTGTAATTGTACCAGCCTCCACCACTTCCTATGACAGCTCATTCCATACATACACCGCTCATGAAATGAAGAAGTTGCCCTTTAGATCCCTTTTAAATCTCACCCCCCCCACTCCCCGCCTTAAAACTATGCTCTTTAGCTTTGGATTTCCCCACCCTAGGGAATGATCTTGACTATTCACTTGATCCATACCCCTCATGATTTTGTAAACCTCTATAAGGTCAGCCCTCAGCCTCATACGATCCACGGAAAACTGCCCCAGCCTATAGCTCCAACGCCGGCCAACATCCTTGTAAATCTCTTCTGAACCCTTTCAAGTTTCACAATCAAGTTTGAGGGGCTGAATGGATTACTCCTACTATTTGTTGATATGAATATATATTTGCTTCCCTAGCTCCTCTTTTAGTTCTAGCTTGAACTTGTCCTATAAATTTAATCAGACAAACCTTGTTACTTTTTGTTTCAATTGCATGGACATAAGTCTTGCATCTCCAAAAAAGTTCTGTTAACTGCCAAAACCATTTAGATACAATAATGCATAAATATTGGTGTCTTTCCTTTTATCCTTTCTAAATTATTAATACTCCACTCCCAATTAAGTGTTGTCAGAAGCGGGTACATGAAATGAACTCACAGTTTTCCGTTGGACCAAATTGAGATGAATACACTGGCTTTATCTAATTCCACTAGTCTACATGTCACATCAAGTTAATTGTTTCACCAGGTTCCTGTTATAGCCAATCACATAATTTATTTTTGATATAAATGATCTATGGACCAGGTTTCTTCAACAACTAAAAAAGATTAGTATAAATTTGAATATTATTCAGCAAAGATGTAAAATTCATTAAAACAGTTTTTAATGTCAAAATGTAAATGTTTACCTCTATCAATAATCCAACACACTCTTACATGGTCACACACACAAAAGCACACTCTCTCTCTCTCTCTCTGTCTCGCACACACATAAAGACAACGCATGCACTTCCTCCATTATCTGCACCATCCTCATGGTGCACTGTAGAAATTCATCAAGAATCTTAGACAGAACTTTACAAACCCAAGGCCGCTGCCATCTGATGGGCAAGGGAAGCAGCAACATGGGAACACCATCACCTACAAGTTCGGCAGCAAGCCACTCACCATCCAGACTTGGATAATATTATCCTTACTTTGCTGTCGCTGAGTAGGCAGTAGAGAGGGCAAACAGGATCGACGGTATTGGTGGTTGGGGTGGGTATGTATGGGTGAAGGAACATGTTGCTGATAATTGTGAGATTAGCAAAGTGTGAATCTTTGACGGGAGATGGGTACAGTAGCAGAGATAGAATGAAGGTAAGAGATGGTGAGACTTTGACTGGTAGAGTGGAGCTGGCTATTGAGCTTCTTCTGAAAGTGCTAGGCACTCCTCCAGACAGCTTTAACCTGAATAGTGAGCTCGGACCAGCCTGGCATGGTCCAGTATCATGGCCGTTTCAGTCGGGTCTGGAAGAAGAGGAAGTCCCACCTTCCAATAGGAGTTCCAGAATGCTTCCCGCAAAGTCAGGGGCCATAATTGCCTCTGACTACCATGACCGGGAAAATGACATTAACTATGCAGGGCAGCTCTGGACTGACACTGGTTTTGGATATACGGCTGTACTGGTCATTCTGCTCACATGTTTCATCTGAAAATGGGAGTCCATCTTTTCTTTTGGTGTCACTATATTTCAAACTGAGTGGTTTTCTCTCAGACTTCCACTGGGTATAAATACTTAATCTGCCCTTAAAGGGTACATAACATCACACAGAAATAGACCCTTTGGTCCAACCAATCTATACCGAACATAATCCCAGACTAAACCAGTACCACCTGCCTGCTCCTGGCCCATATTTCTCCAAACCTTTCCTATTCATGTACTTATCCAAATGCCTTTTAAATGTTGGCATTGTACCTGCATCCATCATTTCCTCAGGAAGTTCATTTCACACGTGACCCATCCTCTGTCTAAAACATTTGCCCCTCATGTCTTTTTTAAATCTCTCTCCTCACACCTTAAAAATGTGTCCCCTTGTCTTGAAATGCCCCATCATTGGGAAAAGACACCCACTACTAACTCCAACTATACCCCTCATAATTCTATAAGCTCACTTCTGAACCTCCTACACTCCAGGGGAAAAAGTGCCACTCTATCCAGCTTTTCTTCATAGCCCAAACCTCCATTCCTAGCAACATTCTGGTAAATCACTTCTGAGCCCTGTACAGCTTAATAATATCCTCCCTATAGCTGGGCAACCAGAACTGGACACAATACTCCAGAAGAGGCCTCACTAATATCCTATACAACGTCAACATGACTCTCCAACTCCTGTACTCAATGGACTGGTTAATGAAGGCAAGTGTGCTAAACACCCCTATGACCATCGTGTCAATATGTGACACAAATTTCAAAAGCTATAGTCTGTACTCTACAACCATCTTATGAAGGAGCGGCGCTCCAAAAGCTAGTACTTCCAATTAAACATGTTGGACTATAACCTGGCGTTGTGTGATTTTTAACTTTGTGCACCCCAGTCTAAAACCTGCATCTCCAAATCGTGGAAACTATCACCCTGGTCAAATTACAGTCATTTAATGGTATAAATGAATACTAGTAAAAGCTAAGAAATTTTGTTTAACTGAAAGCATATGTGGATTAAGTCTTGTTCAGATGAAATCATCATGTTTTCATTGAGCAGACTTTTTAAAATCTATTTCTAAGATAACCTGGGAATATGAATGAAACTCTTGCATTTCATAACATCTCCAAAGTAGATTAAATGGTTTTGTTTTAAAAATATTAATTAATTTAACCCTGGACCTTTGCTTCAGATATTATACTGACCCTGACATTTCAAGATTTTGAGGTGCTGGTGTTGGACTGGGGAGCACAAAGTTAAAAATCGCACAACACAAGGTTATAGTCCAACAGGTTTATTTGGAAGCACTAGCTTTTGGAGCATGCTCCTGGATCAGATTGTTGTGGAATATAAGATCATAAGACACAGAATTTATAGCAAATGTTTACAATATAATGCAACTAAAATGATATATTGAAAAAAACCTGGACTGTTTGTTAACTCTCTTATCTTTTAGGCAAACGTGAGGACTGCAGATGCTGGAAATCAGAGTCTAGATTGGAGTGGTGCTGGAAAAGCACAGCAGGTCAGGCAGCATCCAAGGAGCAGGAAAATCGACGTTTTGGCCAAAAGTCCTTCATCAGGAATGAAGGCAGGGAACCTCCAGAGTGGAGACATAACTGGGTGGGGAGGGGGGGGGCGGGGGTGCTGGAGAGAAGGTAGCAAAGTGTACAATAGGTAGATTGGGATGGGGATGAAGGTGATAGGTCAGAGGGGAGGGTGGAGCGGATAGATGGGAAGGGAGATTGGCAGGTAGGACAGGTCATGAGGATAGTGCTGAGCTAGAAGGTTGGAACTGGGGTGAGATGGGGGGAGGAGAAATGAGGAAACTGGTGAAATCCACATTGATGCCCTGGGGTTGAAGTGTTCCGAGACGGAAGATGAGGCGTTCTTCTTCCAGGCATCAGGTGGTGAGGGAGCGGCGGTGGAGGAGGCCCAGAACCTGCATGTCCTCGGCAGATTGGGAGGGGAAATTGAACTGGTTGGCCACAGGGTAGTGGGGTTGTTTGGTAGGGTGTCCTGGCGATGTTCCCGAAAGTGCTCTGCGAGAAGGCGTCCGGTTTCCCCAATGTAGAGAAGACCGTATCGGGAGCAACGGATACAATAAATGATATTGGTGGAAGTGCAGGTGAAACTTTGATGGATGTGGAAGGCTCCTTTGGGGCCTTGGATGGAGGTGAGGGGGGAGGTGTGGATGCAGGTTTTGCAATTTCTGCAGTGGCAGGGAAGTATGCCAGGAAGGGAGGGTGGGTTGTTGGGGGTCGTGGACCTGACCAGATAGTCACGGAGGGAACGGTCTTTGTGGAAAGGAGTGGGGAGTAATCTAGTCTCTCATCTTTTAGAATGATCATGTTGGTTTCAATTCTTTCATCAGAACCTTTTTTTGAAATTCCATTCTCAAGTGAACTTTAACAATAGGTGCCAAGTTGTCTCAGATAATGCATTGAAGGTGTGAGGTACCCTGTGGGAGGCTGCATGTGCCTAATGTTCAGACTGATTCTAATCTAAAAAAGGGATTACAGACTCTTACATGGATTCATGTAGTTTTTGAGCAAAATAAAATATAATTCTGCAAGTATAAATTCGCCCCACAAACTTATGCGTGTGTGTGCATGTGGGTGTTTGGGGGGGCAGTGGGCAGGGGGGTATGAGTGTCTATGAGAGAGTGTGTGTGTGAGTGTGGGTGTAAAGGGGTATAAGTCTGTGAGAAGTGTGAATGTGGCTGTGTATGTGTGAGCATATATGAGAGAGCTTGTGTATGAGAGGGTTTGCATGAGTGTATGGGTTTGAAGGAGTGTGTGTGTGTGTGTGTGTGTGTGTAGTGCAGTGGGGTCAACTCTAATGTGACATGAACCCAAGGTCCCAGTTGAGGCCATCCCCATGGGTACCGAACTTGGCTCTCAACCTCTGCTCGGCCACTTTGCGTTGTTGCAAAGTCAGGACAGGCAAGAATCCAAATGCAGTAACAGTTAATCATTTACGAGTCACAGAGTCATAGAGCCATTGAGATTTACAGCATGGAAACAGACCCTTCGGTCCAACCCGTCCATGCCAACCAGATATCCCAACCCAATCAAGTCCCACCTGCCAGCACCAGGCCCATATCCCTCCAAGCCCTCCCTATTCATATACCCATCCAAATGCCTTTTAAATGTTGCAATTGTACGAAGTTAAAAATCACACAACACCAGATTATAGTTCAACAGGTTTAATTGGAAGCACTAGCTTTCAGAGCGATGCTCCTTCACCAGGTGCTATCACCTGATGAAGGAGCGTCACTCCGAAAGCTAGTGCTTCTAATTAAACCTTTTGGACTATAACCTGGTGTAGTGTGATTTTTAACTTTGTACACCCCAGTCCAACACCGGCATCTCCAAATCAATTGTACCAGCCTTCACCACTTCCTCTGGCAGCTCATTCCACACACATACCACCCTCTGCATGAAAAAGTTGCCCCTTAGGTCTCTTTTATATCTTTATCCTCTCACCCTAAACCTATGCCCTCTAGTTATGTCTGCCTTCATAGTGAGAGAATTTGAGTACAGGAGTAGGGACATCACATTTGGAGTACTGTGTGCAATTTTGGTCTCCTTATCAGAGGAAGCATATGCTGGTTCTGGTTGGAATGCAATGAAGATTTATCAGACTGAATCCTGGGATGGCACAACTGGCTTGATTGGTTAGGATTATATCCACTGGAGTTTAGAAAAAAAATCTATGAAGTTCTACAAGAACTAAACCGAATAGATGCAGGAAAGATGTTCTTGTTAACCAGACTGTCTAGAATCAGGGGTCACAGTCTAAAAGGATACTGGGTAAGCCATTTAGAAAAGACGTAAGGAGAAGTTCCGTCACCCTGAGACTGGTAAGCCTGTGAAGTTCTTTGCCATATAAAATAATTGAGGCCAAAGCATTTTATGTTTTCAAGGAGGAATTAGGTATAGTTCTTAGCACTCAAAGGGATCAAAGGGTGTGGAACAAAGGTGGGAAGAGGGTACCTAGTAGGATGATCAGTCATGGTCATATTGAAAGGTGGAACAAGTTGAGGGACTAAATAGTTTACTCCTGGGGTGTTGTATGATTTTTAACTCTGAAATTTCACAGGCACGTTTCCATCTCTCAATGTTAATTTGGTGGGAAGCTGAAAGAACTCTTGTGAAACTTTCACAAATTGTCACTGGATTTCAAACATTAACTCTGCTTTCTCTCCCAGGTGCTGTCAGACCTTCTGAGTTTCTCCAGCAATTTCTGGGTTTTTTTTTCAATATGAGTCTTAGCTAATTGAAAATGTTGGCACCTCTGAGCTGGAGGGTTGTATGTTTAATTCCTATGCCAGAGACTTGAGCATATATTGCCAGCCAACACTTCAGTATAGGTTAGATAGAGTACTGCAATGTCAGTGGTTCCAGCTATAGATGAGACAACAAAGTGATGCCCTATTTGCCTCATGGCATTATTTGAAGAAAAACATGAAAGTTCACTAAGTGTTCTGACCAATTTATTCTTCAAATAGCACCATTAAAGCAGACTGTCTGGTTATATGTCTCAATGCTATTTCAGGATTGTTTGGTGCACACGTTGACTCCCACTTCTCTCTATGTTACAGCAGTGAAAGCACATCAGAAGTACTTAATCAGCACAAAGTACTTTGAGGAACCTTGAGGTCATGAAAGGGACTATATAAACAAAGTCCTTTCCTTTAATTTATAGGACTATTGCACTCATTTAAAAGTATGTATAATATAATGATTGCTTGTTTTCATCAGAATCTTCTGATCACTTCTGTAAAATGGTAATTATTATAGATCAAAACTGCCCTAATATCTTGGGTCTACACTGCACAATATTTGGCATTGCTGCTTTGGGTTAATAGACAGCATGCTCTATCCTGAGTTAGGTCAAAGGTTACTTAAACCCAAATCCCCTGCATATGACCTTTAAGCTAGTATTAGAAGGCTAAAGAGATCTACGCTGCTAAGATACATGGAGCTAATTACCTGCCGATAAATCTTGTACAGTGCATTGCAATTTCAACAGTCTTCAAAGATAATGGAAGGTATTAATGGTAACAGCTTTAAGCGCCTTTGTTTCACAGTCATAGTGGCAGGAGCTGTCAGATTGGATCAATACATGCTTCTCAAGCTTCCTTTGGTGCTGTAATCCAGTCTCACGAAGCAATGACCTTTTTGGTTGCCTGAGTTCTTGCTTTTTTTTATTAATTGTTGCAGGAATACATTGGACATGATAGTTAATGGCGAAGGAATAAATTTGATAAATTAGTTAGATTTGGTCTTTCAAAAATACTGGGTCCACTCATTTCATTTTTTTCTGTCATAGAAAAGCTTTGATTTTCAAATGGACACCATGTACAACATTTCAATACTGTCTCTACTCGCAATTTACCTAATCTTCAGGAGTTAAACAAAGGATTATTTAACTGACTCCTTCAGTGTAGTACAATAGCTGGAGCCAAGGTCCTCTAGGCTTCCTGACATCGGAGACAGAATGACAGGGGCATTGTTATTGTCATTAGCTAGAGGGTGGAGACTATTTATTAGACACATCACTCGTTTCTCACTGCTTAATGTTGAAGGATATGTTGCTAGCAACTGAGGGAAAAAAACGTTGTCAAGAAATAAAGACTTCTGATATATCATAAAATCCACGCAGCAGGCAGGCAGGCCATTTGGCCCATCAAACCCACTCTGACCTTCCAAAGAGCATCCCAACTCCACCCTGTCCCTATAACCCTGCATTTCCCATGGCCAATCCACCTAATCTACACATCTTTGGGCTGTGGGAGGAAACCAGAGAAGCCAGCGGAAACCCACAAAGAGACACAGTGAGAAGTGTGCAAAATCCACTCAGACAGTCACCTGAGGCTCGAAATTGAACCTGAGTCCCTAGCAGTGAGGTAGCAGTGCTAAATACTGCGCCACCAAGCCATCCCCTATGTATAATAAAGATCCACATCTAATAGATTGATATAACTTTTGGTATATTTTGTACAAATGTTAACCTTCAGTGATGTATTCTTTCAATAATTTCTATATTTAAGATATCTTGATCTCGTATTTAGATCAAATTTTAAATATCACAATATCTCATCCTCAATATATAACAATCAATACATGATATATAATAATATTCAGGTTGTTATTCTACTTTGCTTTTCATAATTAAAAAGATTAGAAGATTCAAAGAAAAGATTAGAGACATTTGTACTTAGAAAGTGAGTTAAGTAAAAAAGCCTAAAAATTTAAGTAACATTGAACATATTTTTAAATTTGATGAAAGAAGAATTTCCCAATTGCATTTAAGTTCAAATTTTGTGTTTTTTGTAAATTTTCTTAAATAGTTCAAGTTGCAAATGTAATTGCATAACTCAATACTCCAGTCGTCTGTACAAAGTCCGTTTCTGGGTAAGTACAATTTGCCTCATAATCATGATATATAAATGCTAGGTTTTTTAAAATCATTTTTATTAGTTATGAAGGCATCAAATAATAGCAAGTAACAATGGGCAGATTATGCGCTGGAATTGTTTATTTTTAAAATTATTTTTAACAACAGTTTTTATCATTCGCTGTGCTTTTTTTAGTTCATCTAGTCCTCTAACGTGGTGGATAAGAAGATCTAGAGAAAATTAATGGATGCTTACTCAAAGCAAAAGCATTAATTTTGTCTTTGCTCTATAGAAATTCGCTGTGATGAGTATTGCAGCCAATAATTGAAGTTGTGAAAAGTACAATATAAATCCAAATTCTTTACATTAATCGAAGTCAAAATCAACTTCTTGACACCAAATAACATTAAACACTTTCAAAGTATTGTAGAAGGAAATTAAAGGACCACCAAAAGAGCTAAACAAAAAGAAATACAAAAATAAATTAGATAATGTGGACATTAATCTCGATAATGCCTATTTTCCATGGTGCAATTAGTTATTTTAAACATGCATTGATGTAGCAACTTGTCATGTGTCCCAGAAATGAATCAAGGAGTACAGAATGAATTACTTTGAAGGTTAATTATTCATTCATGGGATGGAGGTGCCCCTGTTTTGGTCAGCATTTATTGTCCATCCTTAATTCCTGTGGAGAAGGTAGAAGTGAGCTGCCTTCTTGGAGCATAGGGACAGCCACAATCCTATTAAGAAGCAAGTTCCAGAATTTTGACACAGTGACAGTGAAGGCAGAGTGACACATTTCCAAGTCAGGATGGCATGTGGCTGGAGAGCAACTTGCAAGTGGCAATGGTCCCTGACATCTGCTGCCTTTATCTTTCCAGGTAATAGAGGTTATAGGTTTGGAATGTGCTGTCTTAGGAACACATTGAGGTCTTGCTGCGCATCTTGCATGTGGTACAAACTGCTGCCACTGTGTGTGGGTGATGAAGATTGAAGATGATGGATGGCACAGCAATCAAGTGGCTACTTTGTCCTGATGGTGTCAAGCTTTTTGAGTATTGGAGCTGCACTCATCCAGGCAGGCGGAACATATTCCATCAACTCCTGGCAAGGGCTATGTAGATTTGGGGATACAGGAGATGAGTCACTTATCACAGAGGTCATAGCCTCTGATCTGCTATTGTGCCACAATATTTATATGACTGATTCAAATCAGTTTCTACTTAATGGTAAACCCTAGATTGTTGATAGCAGGAGATTCAGTGACAATAATACTATTGAATATCAAGGGTCAATGGTTGCGTCTTTCTTGTTGGTGGTCATTGCTTGGCATTTATGTGGTGCAAATGATAATCCTGGAAATATGTCATGATCCTGCTGCATTTGGACACAGCAAATTTCAGTACCTGAGGAGCACATATGGTGTTATACATCATGCAATCATCAGAAAACATCCCTATTCTGATCTTATAATGAAAAGGATGTCATTGATAAAGCAACTGAAGATAGTCAGGCCTAGAAAATTACCATGAGAAACTTCTGCATGGAAAATACCTTTGTACTAGATATAACTCTAACCAGTGTACAGTGCTTGCTTTGATTCCCATTAACTCCTGTCTTGCTAGGTTCCTTAATGGTCAAATGCAGCCTTCATGCCAAGGAAATTATTCTCACCTTCCCTCTGGAGTTCAGTTCTTTTGACTTTGCTTGCAATCAAGGCTACAATTAGATCAGAAGGTGACTAGCCCTTGTGAAACACATGCTGAACATCAGCTAGCAGGTTATCAACTGTTTCTTCATAGCATTGTTGATGACACCTTCTATCACTTGCCTGAAACTTGAGAGGAAGCTGATGGGTCAGCAATTGGCCAATTTGGATTTATCTTACTTTGTGTACAGGACTGGATAATATAGATTAAATGCCAGTCTTGTAGCTATAGTAGATGACTTATTGAGGGGCAGGGCCAATTGTGGAACATGTCTTCAGCACTATTACCAGAATATTGTCAGAGTCCGTAGCCTTTGCAGCATCCAGTGTCTTCATATTCTTCTTCTTATAATGCTTGGAGTGAATGGAATTATGTTGAGGACTGGAATCTGTGATGCTGTGGACCTCCAGAGGAGAACAAAATAAATCATCCACTCCGCACTTTGGCTGAAGATTGTTGCAAATGCTTCAGCTTTCCCTTTTGCACTGATGTGCACCACTACCCCACTGTTAAGAATAAGGATGCATGTGGAAGCTTCTTCACCTGTTAGTCAACTGTCCGCTATTATTTACCCCTGGACATTACTGGACTGCAGATTCCAGGCAATCTTTTGGCGAGCCCTTTTCGTTGAACCAAGGCTTTTCCTCTAGCTTGACAATAAAGTTAGAGCTGGAAATATGCTAAAGAGGTTATATTGGAATATAATTCTGTCACAGTCGATTGCACACAGCACATCATAAATGCCCAATTCTGAGATTCTAGTTTTGTTGGAGGTGATAGTGCCACACAATGCAATGGACAGCATCCCCAATGTAGGGCTCACTCCTGACAATACTGTTCTGGAGGGGAATATCTGTAACAGGTAGTTTGGTGAGGACAAGGTAAAATAGCTTCTTCTCTCTTGCTGACTTCTTCAAATCTTGCTGCAGATTCACTCTAGCAGTTAGGGTTTGGCCAACTCATTCAGTACTGGTGCTACTGAGTCACTCTTGGCACTGGATATTGAAGACCCCACCCAAAGTACATTCTGTGCCCTCCATGCTTCCTCCAAATGTTGCTCAACGTGAAAGGAAAATGTTTCTGCAACCAAGGGAGATGGGATGGGCAGTAGTCAGCAGGTGGTTTCCTTCCCTATGGTGACCTGATATCTTGAGAATTCATGGGGTTCAGAGTCAATACTAAGGACTCCCAGGGCAAATTATATAGGGGAAAAAAAACAAAGAAATATGGATGCTGGAAACAAAATCATAGTTTGCTGGAAAAGCTCAGCAGATCTGGCAGCATCTGTTCTGAGAAAGCAGAGTTAACATTTCTTCAGTTCTGAAGAAGGGTCACTGGACCTGAAAAGTTAATTCTGCTTACTCTCTACAGTTACTATCGGACCTGCTGAGTCTTTCCAGCAATTTATGATTTCATTTCCAAGTTAAAAAACAGTGCTTCCATGTGTGGTGGGTCTGAACTGCCATGGAAAGAGGACATGTCTAGGGATGGTGATGGTGCTTTCTGGAACATTGTCTATTAATTATAATTCAGTGAGTATGACCATGCCAGACCATGACATGACTAGTCTTTGGGCCAGCATTCCAAATTTGGATCAAGCTCCCAGTTTTGATTTGGAAGACTTTGTAGTATTGACAGGACTGTGTATGTTAGTGTGTGTGTGGGGGGGGGGGAAGGGTGCGAGGGGTGTGGTTGAGTTGGGTTGCTGGAAAATGGTTGGCTCGGTTTCACTGCTTTGCTTTGATTTCCCAGAGGTGTAACACAACTGATGGCAGAGGGCAGTTAGTAGTCAGCTGCACTACTGTGAGTCTTGAGTCACATGCTGATCAGACAGAGTGTGAATGGCAGGTATTTTAGTTCCCAAAAGCACATTAACTTTTGCAACAATGGTTTTATGGTCACATTAGACCATCTTATAACTCCAGACTTTATTGAATACAAATTTCACTATCTGCCATGATGGGAATCAAACCCATGTCCAGTGAGATTGCCTCCCCCCAGTGCAGTTAATGTAACTACTTAGGTAAATGCAGCAGCTATTTTGTGAATTTCATAACAACCAGAATATAATGGTGTGATTGGCAATGTCTGCAGAAGGATGAATTTTGATAAGAGCCCTGGCAGCACTTACTGGTCTTGTTCAAGTATTGCCATAGGATTAACACTTTACCCATTAGAACAAATATTCAGTGCTTTTGTGTAATGTGCAGGTTGAATAAAGAAACTTACAGCACAGGAACCGGCTCTTCAGCCCTCCAAGCCTGTGCTGAGCTCAGTGGTTAGCACTGCTGCCTCACGGCGCCAGGGACTCTGGTTCAATTCCCGGTTCGGGCAACTGTCTGTGTGGAGTTTGCACATTCTCCCCGTGTCTGCGTGGGTTTCCTTCGGGTGCTCCGGTTTCCTCCCACAGTCCAAAGATGTGCAGGTCAGGTGAATTGGCCAAGCTAAATTGTCCGTAGTGTTAGGTGGATTAGTCAGGGGTAAATATAGGGGGGGTGAGTTTCTGTTCGGAGGGTCGGTGTGGACTTGTTGGGCCGAAGGGCCTGTTTCTGCACTGTAGGTAATCTAATCTAAACCTGCCGCCTATTTTCTAAGGGTCTGTATCCCTTTGCTCCTTGCCCATTCATGTATCTGGCCACATTCCAGGCCCCCACCACCCTCTGCATGAAGAACTTCTCCCCTCTCACTTTGAACTCGTGACCCCTAGTAATTGAAGGCAGAAGTCATCTCTAGGAATATGACACTCCTATAGATTGCGTTGGATGCCTAAAGTAGATGATTCGGCGAGAGTGAACATTCCTCAAGACTTCAGAGGGACTTGGTTAAATCAAGGAAAGCATTGAAAAGTTAAAAGAATAAAACTTCTAAATTGAATGTTGTGAGGCAGACGTATTAACCAAACATTCTTGTTCATCTTGAAATTCAAACAATGTACAATTTCGGAAATGCAACAAACTGTCATATCCAAACTGGAAAGCCCAAGGCTGTCCTGAAATCAAACCATACATAAGAGTCTCTGACATAAGTGTGACCTCAGTAGACATGTTTAAGGGCCCTTCTGGAAGGTTGAGACTTGTACAGATCAAAGCATGGAGCTCTGCAGCCTTACCATCATAAATTGTCAATAAATATTGTTTAAAAGCAAAGTGGAAAGCTGGCCTAAACTTGAATGACAAACAGAAGAACCCAAACTAAACATGGCAGGAGCAGTAAAAGCAACATTTTAGAACAGTCGTTTTTCTGCGAGAGAAGTGAAAACTTATGAGGAAAGATTAATAACCACGAGGAAAACAATTTTGAGAAGATTACCTGGATACAATGGCTTGGAGATGCATCGAAGTGAGGTAAAGGGTGATATACTCTGAAATAGTGGAAGTCTACATGTATCAAGCAATCTCAGCCTTTTCCACAGACCTTTGATGCTGTTAAAGGACAGATACAGGTATGTTTATGGAAGTTGCAGAAGACAAGCTAAGAAGAGCGAGACCAGCACAGATCTCAATTGAGCCCCTACTTATTTTTCTGGAGCAATCACTGTATCTTGAATCGGTAGCTATGATATCAGCAGAGGCAATGTCGGTGAGGTAGATCCACTGGCAAAAGGTGGTGTCTGAGGATCGGTGACTTTGCTGTTGGTTGGGTCCTATGGCTGGCAGCAGTGAAGTGATGGAGGAAGGGAATCACAGCAACATCAATGAAGTGGGCCCAGCAGCAAGAGAACCGACTCTGATGTTGGTTGGTCTGGGTCAGGCGGTGAGGCAGTGATGGGCGAGTATCAGCCCAGAGGCAAAAATGGCGCTTTAGGATCGGTGACTTCGATGTGGGTTAGGTTCCGTGTAGATGGCAGTGGCGTGGTGTCGGAGGGATTGTGGTGCAAGCGTTGTTGATGGCAATGAGCTGGCTCAGGACTGATGGACTCGCTTCAAGCTATATTTTTCTTTATCTTCCTTTTTTTTTGATTAGATTAGATTAGATTAGATTACTTACAGTGTGGAAACAGGCCCTTCGGCCCAACAAGTCCACACCGACCCGCCGAAGCGCAACCCACCTGTACCCCTTACCTAACATTACAGGCAATTTAGCATGGCCAATTCACCTGACCCACACATCTTTGGACTGTGGGAGGAAACCAGAGCACCCGGAGGAAACCCACGCAGACACGGGGAGAACGTGCAAACTCCACACAGTCAGTCGCCTGAGGCGGGAATTGAACCCAGGTCCCTGGTGCTGTGAGGCAGCAGTGCTAACCACTGTGCCACCGTGCCACCCCACCACTGTGCCACCGTGCCGCCCCACCACTGTGCCACTGTGCCGCCCCACCACTGTGCCACCGTGCCGCCCCTTATTCTTATTCCTTATTCTTAAACTTTTCAAAATAGAGACATATTGTGGTGATAAATGAAAGCTTTTCACTGTATTCTATTGTATTCTTACTATAAAATGTACATTTCAATAATCAAGTCAACAGGCCTGGATCTCTACATTTACCTGCAAAAGCTTCAGGTTAGTATTTTCTTTTGTGCAGTTGGCCATATTATTGAGGACATCCTTTGTGAAACCTTAGATGACTTTGAGTCAGTGTTAGAATGTTCAATTCTTATTCTAGCCCTGAGATTTTGTTACTCATCTCACCCATTCTAACCACAGGTCTCCAGCAGCCAGGGAGCTCAGAACACTCACTGGATGATATCTATCACACAACCAGTTCTTTTAATGTGGCATTAACAAATGAGATTGTTTGAATTCACAATCGAAGGCTTCCTGACTTATTGCAGATTACACCGTTTGTTTTTAATGTTGGAACAGGCAGAACAGTGTATGCTGCAGGCAGTTTACAAGGCAGAGGAGAGGATGTGTTATTCAATTCAATTACAAAACTTAATCCAAGCCCCATAGTTTGCTCAGCACAAAGGTATCACCCCATCCAATGACAAACCCTCCCTCCCAATTCAAGGCAAAGGAAGTACATCTATCCTCAAGTGCTGGCAAGAAAGTGGTGCAAGAAAGCAACACAGGTGACAATATTGTCCCACAGGGGTGTCCAGTACTTTCATTACAGCAGGTTTGAACACTTTCAGCAATTTTGCAATGTGATCCTGGCCAAGGTGGGTGAATCAGTACGTTCTGGGGAGACAGAGTATGCAAAGGATGGAAAAGATCTTAAAGGGGAGAAAAACATTCAAAACCTTTCTGCAACGGAACAATCAGCAAATTAGGAAGAGGAAAACTGGGGTGATGATTTCTTTGCAAATTGTGGAGTCTCTATGTTACAGCTGCAGGACTCAAGAGCTACTATGTGACATAGTTAACATATACCTTTGTTACAAAGGGAGACAATGGGTTTAATTACAGGGCTATTATGCCAGAGAGCCAGGTAATATTCTGGGGGCTTGAGTTCAACTACCCCCATGCCAGATCTTGGAAATTGCATTCATTTAAATCTGGAATTAGGAGTTTAATGATGACCATTAAACCACAGTCAGTGGTCAGAAAAACCCATCTGGTTCACTGATGTCCTTTAGGGAAAGAAACTGCTGTGACTCCAAAGCCAAAAGCTCTTAGCTCCCCTCTGTGCAATTTGGAAGATGCGTCCCTGTCCTCTTCCCATGAATGAATTAAAAAAACTGTATGGGTAAGTTACGCAGAGGATGCTATTCTAATAAACATTATGTCAATTGTATACTTTAATATAAACTGTTTTATTTCATTAGTATTTGCATGGTGTTATCAAATGTCAAAGTGTGTTATGTTTTAACGAATCATTTGAGATGTGGTGATGATATTAAAGACGGATATGTAACATTTAGCTGTGAACTCACTAGACTACGAAAGTGTGTTGAGGGCGACAGCTTTTTTTATGTAGAAATGTGTTTTTTTTAAAGAAGCGTTTGTAGCTTATTGGTTTGTGTAAATGTAGTTAAAAATCACACCACATCAGGTTATTATCCAAAAGGTTTTATTTGAAAATACAAACTTTTGAAACACTGTCCCTCCATCAGGTAGCTAATGGGGCAGCTAATATCTTAAAGTCTCAGAAATCAGTACTTTCCTTGTGTTTTGTGGCTTTCACTTTAAGCTGCTGATTATTGGGAATATTTAATTATCCTGTGTCAGTCCAAAAACCCCAGATATCAATATAAGTACCGAATATATTGTGACTGAATAACTGCAAAATCCATTTAATGAAACTGAAAAGTAGCCCAGCAAATCAAAATGTAGTCCTTTGAAATTGAAAGTGGCTCTCAAGAAATCTCAAATCCCTTAAAAAAAAGTATTATGTCATGATCTTTTAAGTAGTAACAAAGGAAGATGTTGTGATTAATAATGAGAGTGGTAGGGCAGGACGGAGGTGGGTGCTGTTATGTATGTACATGGTGACCCAGCTGTGGAAGTGACCATGGTCAATAAAGTCTTCCTGTTGAGATTTGCCATTTGTCTACCTGGTATATAATTTCTGGATCCAAAGCAAGTGCCAAAATAACAGACACGTTCGCAGAGATCAAACACGGTTAAGGTAGTGATACTTACGCTGATAGAGTGGGAAAGTACATTGGCTTCCATCTTAAATTGCTGGACTTTCCTCCATGCCTGAGACTGCACTGACCTGGGTAGCACCCTCTGACCAGCTGGCATAATCCTCTCCTAGTCCTGGCGAACAGGCCATCCAGTAGCACTTCATCCAGCAGGACCTCCTAGGGCACTGCCTGCAAAGTCGGACTGCAATCTCCCCTGTTCGCTATGTCTGGAACAAACATAGAAGCTGTTCATGGCCTCTCTGGACTGGCAGGGTTTGTCTGCGTGCACACTTGGTCTTTAAAACTAGGGCAGATGCAACAGATACCAGTCAATTCTGGGCTATCCCAACAGTGGTGTGTTGTTTTAACTATGTTGTGTGGTAAAAGAAGTCTAGCATCAGATTTGAAAAATACCACGGAAGTTAAGTCGTAAGAGTTAGGAGTAAGTAATTAATGATATGATTTGATTTGATTCGATTTTGACTTGGTTTTGCTTTTGATTTTGAGTTGATTAGATTTGATTTGATTTGACTTATTATTGTCATGTGCCGAGATACAGTGAAAAGTATTGTTTTGCGTGCTATCAGGCAAATCGTTCCATATATAAATACATTGGTGTATTAGAACAGCATGCAAAATATAGTGTTGTAGTAATAGTGAAGGTGCAGAGTAGGATTAACTTTAATATAGGAGAGGTCCATTCTGATAATAGTGGGGAAGAAGCTGTTCTTGAATCTGTTGGTACATGTTTTCAAACATTTGTATTTTCTGCCTAATAAAAGAGGGTGGAAGAGAGTCTAACCAGGATGGGAGGGGTCTTTGATAATGTTTGCTACTTTCCCACAGCAGCAGGAAGTATAGATGAATTAATGGAAGGAAGGCGGGTTTTAGTTTTGGACTGGGCTGTGTTCACAGCTCTGTAATGACTTGTGGTCTAGAGCAGCGCACTCACCTTTTCACATGGTGATGCATCTGGCTCGAATGTTTTCTGTGGTGAATCTTACATGTCACCGTGATCTTTTAGAACACTGCAGGAAAGATAACCATTGGAAAAAGCCATCATACCATACTGCACAAACAGAATAAAATTCAAAATTATATCATGACTGAAACTGTTAGGCCTAACTGTAAAGGAAAGCTCTGTTCTAAATTAACCTTTGTTTTTCACCCTGCTTGACTCAAATTGTTTCTAAATATGGCAAAGCTGACATTAGATATTCAATGTTATTTGATTTTACATGTCTAGTATGAATGTACAGCGCACAATTATGGAGTTCATAAAATAAGTACCAGTGTAAATAGAATCTGCTTAGGACATCTACAACTATGATTTACAATTTATAAGTAATGACAGGACATCTTTGAAGTGAAAATTGGAGGTAAAGTGTTGAAATACAGCTGGGGAGATTGAGGGGAAAGTTTTCTTTGTGTATAGTTCTTTGGATACTCAGTGCAATAGATAGGCGACCTGAGATTCTTTGTCTGTTATGGGTTTCCTTATCTCAACGACTTTCCACCAGCCACTTTTGTACATTAAGCAATAACTAAAACATTCCCAGCATCAGCTTTGATCTCAGTTAATTGTGGTTGCTTGTTAGTCTCACTAGTTGACCAATTGGACAACTCTCCAGGCTGGAATTATACAGTCCCACGACCTGAAACCTCTTACCCCAACTACCCAAGCATTTGCCCTTCCATCTAAAAGCCTCACTCCCGATAAACTATTGGGACGTTCAAGGAAAAAACTTGTGTACAAGCACTTAGGCTCAACATACTAAATCTATTGTCAGGTTAGATATTTAAATATATTAAATAGTACTAACTTTCTATTCTGTCTTCCAGCAACCAACATACAGATTTTTCAAGCTTTGTAGATCTCGCCAAGTTTCACAAGGTGATGAAAGCACAGTGAGAGACCATTGAATATTGAAATTGATTTTCTAGAGAAACTGAATAGCTGCAGCCATGCCTATGGGGAGAAAATGCTTGAATTCCCAAAACTTGTCTGGGCAGCATTATTTCTATGATTTACGGAACAGGAAGTTCTGTAATTTTGATAAATTAAATTTTAGAAATCATTTGGCTTACCACAGGCCTGATTTGTCCTGCTGTAAACGTGCTTCTTCTCATGCTTTTTTGTAAAATGGGAATAGCTTAAGCAGCCAATATAGAAATCTGAAGAGAAGTAGGAAGACCAATCACTGCAATGCTATTGACAACTCATGTATAGCAAGGCGGCTCATTAGGTACACTTTAACAACTCCAAGTTCCACTCCAAGTCACATATCATTCTGATTTCAACCTTTATCACCAATTCTTCATTGTCGCTGGATTAAAAGCCCTGAACTCCTTTTGTAACAGCATCATAGGGCCACCTCGACTAAATGTTATTCAGTTTAGTAGCAAAAACAGAATGCCTTTAAATTGAGCAAGGGGAATTTTCAATGAGATCTGGGTGTGCTTGTGCAGCAGGAAATAAAGAAGATAAATGTTATGTTGGTCTTCATAGTGACAGGATTTGAGTACAGGAGCATTGATGTCTTGCTGTAATTAGTGAGACCACATCTGGAGTATTGTGTGCAGTTTTGGTCTCCTTGTCAGAGATTGGCTGTGAAGGGAGTGCAGCAAAGTTTTATCAGACTGATTCCTGGGGTAGTAGGGCTAATGTAGGTGGAGAGATTGTATTGGTTGGAGTTATATTTCTGGAGTTCAGAAGATTGAGGGAGGATTCTCATAGGAACCCTCACAGCGCCTGTAGACCCGGGTTCAATTCCCGACTCAGGCGACTGACTGTGTGGAGTTTGCACGTTCTCCCCGTGTCTGAGTGGGTTTCCTCCGGGTGCTCCGGTTTCCTCCCACAGTCCAAAGATGTGTGGGTCAGGTGAATTGGCCAAGCTAAATTGCCCGTAGTGTTAGGTAAGGGGTAAATGTAGGGGTATGGGTGGGTTGCGCTTCGGCGGGTCGGTGTGGACTTGTTGGGCCGAAGGGCCTGTTTCCACACTGTAAGTCAAATCTAAAATCTAATCTAAAAAAGTTCTCACAGGACTGGACAGGATAGCTTGCAGGAAAGGTATTCCTAACGGTGAGGGAATCCAGATCCAGGCATCACAATCTAAGGATATGAGGTAAAACATTTAGGACAGTCTCAGGAAGAAATTTCTTGACCCAGAGAGTGATAAGCCTGTGGAACTCACTATAGTAGAAAACATTGTATGATTTCAAGAAGTGAAAGGCATTTAGATAACATTTATAAAAGGATCAAAGAATATATGGTCAAAAATGGACACAGGCTATTGAGTTGGATGATCAGCCATGATCATAATGAATGATGGAGCAGGTTCCAAGGTTGAATAGCCTGCTCCTGCTCCTGTTTTCTATGTTTGTCTGCTTAAACGGACTACAGCAGGGTAGCTCACCACCAACCTGTTGGGGAACTGAGGATGGTGAATAAACATTGAATCTGTAGGGTATGAGGGATTCATTTTTAAAAATGCCAGTCAGTTGCAAAGATTTTCTTGTCTTCGATCATGTGGCTGAACTCCTACCAATTCTGGCTGTATACTGAGTCCACAGCCTGTTTTATATATTGCCTGAAGTTATTTTCAATTCTAATCAACTTATAGAATGCTATTTTAGAAAGTTGAGACCCTCTGATTATTTGTACTTTGAAATACCTGTCCATTCCTCTATATGGCATAGTGCTGGTTAAAGAGTAAAACTCTCAAGGTGTTACAGATATCTTCACATCCTGTATTGGAGCCATAATCCATACAGTACTGTTTTGGTTAGTCAAATGTAGCAGATTTCAGAAGCCTACACAAAACTGACAGCTTTTTTTCACATAGGCCTCATTCATTTTATTTTGTTCAACAGCAGATATAACAAAGGTTAGGTTTTCATTTGATATTCCATGCCAATAGCATATCAAATAGAAACAAGTTTATTTGGCCCAATGTTCTTGCCCGTACCATTAGATTTTGTTGGTTGCAGTGACCACAACTTTCTGCTCATTGCAGCGCAAATGTAACACTGACAAAAATAAGTGAGAAAGATTACATGTTTTTGATATTTAAGATGGGTGAAGTGGCAGGATTTGTAATATCTTGTTCTCTGTTGAAATTTGACAGTGTTAAATTTTCCAGTCAGGTGTTAAATCATATGGCACACTGTCTCTGATGTTGAAAACATTACCAGACTACTTACTACACTTAGCACACTGCAAAAATATCAGTCTGAAACAAAGTTTAATTATTTTGTCAATGGTGAAACACCAGAGAACAGCATGTCCCATATTATTTTCCAATTGGAACGAGAATATATAAAAAAATTACTTGGATGCCTATAAACATTAGCTTAAAATCATTTTTATTGAAAAAATACATCATGTTTGGATTCTATTTCAACTGAATTGCTGTTGATTTGTTTACTCTAATATACAAAGATTTTGTCAGCCAGAAAACCTGGACTCAGGACATGAAATTAATATTTTGCCAAGTGTCACAGATAGAACACAAATGGCAGTTGCTGGATCAAATTGCTTCAGTGGAAAGCCAAAATCCTCACTAACAGCAATTTTTGTTAAGAGGATTATTATGACTGGAAAACCTTACTTGTTCATACAATGAACTGTCTGTATCAAATGCCTCGTCTACTTGAATGATGGGGTGTTCTACAGTCATGAGAAGTTTATGAGGAAAAATGCATGCCGTTTATTGTAAAAGGGATTAAAATAGATGTGGATAAGGAATCACGAATTAACACCAAATGGCGGAAAATAAATGGAAAAAAATGACGGAAAATAAAATGACAAGCACTCCTTGCTGAGACATGATTTTACACTTACAATTAACAATTGTGAAGATCTGTCTGTAACACTCCTTTGTACTGATGAAGCAATTGGGGGATAATCTGTCAAGTTTCCTCTTTCAACATTATGACACACAAGGGTCTTATCTCTATCCAGTACTTGCCTGCATACACCCAAATTACAGGACCAGTGAAGACTGTCATTGTAGTTTGACATGCGCCTATGAGTCCTGTCTGCATTGGGGAACTCCCTCTACCTTCGAGCAGGTCTGATAATGTCCTGAGTAATAGCGAAGTGCTGTGGGCACAATTAAATTATTAAATTACCCAGCTTTACTGCCAGCAGAGAAATAAGCACTTTTTTTTGCTATTGTTTCATTTTGACAATTCAGCCTCCTGAGGTACATTATCAAGTGTATGTGGACCAGTGCTGTCCAAGTGTTACCCAGAACCATAGTTGAAGGTTTAACAATTCATGTCAGGACAATCATGCCATTTTCTTTGCACTGTAATGTAACTTAAATCAACTACAAATGTTTCAACCTGATTTTGACTGATTATTCTAATACTGCTGTTGAAGTTGGCTATGCAAGGGGAACAAAGAATATACATGCATACCAAAGTTTAATATTGGAAACAGAATAATATATTCTTCAAAATAATACCGGTACTTGATGTGACATGATATCACATTTTTATACAGTGAGATAGTAACAGTCGGATTCTTTGCCCTTGGCAAATTGATTCTCTTCAATGCTGACTTCCGATAAAAGTAACCACCTCATCTATCTTTTACCTTTTATTCTTGTTCAGGTATACATGCAAAAGTGCAACTGAACACTGAAAACAAACTTGAGAAATTATCTTTTAATGAGGATCATAGTATTACAATCATGCTTCTTCTAAACAGATTGAGTTTTGGATACTCACATAGGAATTTTCAATTAACAAGGTTGTGCTGCACCTTAGTGTTATGTCTATAGTTGCAATTAACTTATAAAATTGCAGAGAATGTTAAGACAGGCATTGGAGTGCCTGAATGAGAATTTGAGGTACATTGGTGTCTAGTTCATGACTTTGTGTTGTTGTATGATGTAATGATTCAGAAAGGGTAAATGTTCATTTTAATTCAACTCCACAGATTCAATGAATAAGCACATTGACCTGGACCCAATGTACCTGTAGCGGACAGGTGGGACTGACAACCGGAAGTGGCAGATACAAATTGTTATAAATGCTGGAGGAAACATCACAGAAACGCTTCACAGGAGGATCCCAAACACTGAGGATGTCACCTAGACAGGGGACGAAACGTCTGCAACACAAATTCCTGGCTCGGCGAACAGAACCACAACAACAGCTACAAATCTTCTCCCAAACTTTGAGTACCACTAGTCTCAAGACAAAGGATGTTTAGTGGTAGGGAAATACTCACACAATCATTACCGAGTACCACAAACTAGAAACAAAGGAAAGTACTGCAAGGTGCCAGTAGTGGTCATTTGGGAAATTACCAGAGGTGTGTCATTAAATCTTTAAAATGGTGACTGTGCCACACTTTGAGGTAATGTGTGTGACCATCAGATTAGCGCAGTTGTTGGAGTTCGACAGTAAATGTCTGCTAGCATTCTGGAAAGCCTGCTGCTTGTGAGGTCAGTCACTATGCAACATTAATTTGACACTAATGCTGCACTTTTTAAGGTCAAAGATCCAGCAATATTCTCTTCTTAAACTTGCGCAATTTTCTTGCATTTATTCGGGGATCTGGGCTTTGAATCATGGAATCCCTACAGTGTGGAAGCAGGCCATTTGGCCCATCACATCCACACCAACCCTCCGAACAGCAACACCTCGAACATCCTCCTCCTCTATCCTTATAACTCTGCATTTGTCATAACTAACCCACCTAGTCTCTGCACTATGGAGCAATTTAGCAAGGCTAATCCACCTTACCTGGTCATCTATGAACTGTGGAAGGAAACGGAAGCATTCACAAAATGCACACAGACACAGAGAGAATGTGCAAACCGTACATAGGCAGTCACCCGAGGTTTGAATCGAACCTGGGTCCCTGACACTGTGAGGCAGCAGTGCTAACCAATCAGTCAGAAAGCCCTTCATCGGGAATCTGATTCCTGATGAAGGGCTTTTGCCCGAAACTTCGATTTTCCTGCTCCTCAGATGCTGCCTGACCTGCTGTGCTTTTCCAGCACCACTCTGATCACCAGCATCTGCAGTCCTCACTTTCACCTAACCAATGAATCACCATGCCACCCCAAAGTTGGCTCGGCCAACATTAATGCCCATCTCTAGTTGCCCTTGAGAAAGTGGTACTACAGTTCTATAAGTACTTCATTCCGTCTATCATTATTTTAAATGACAAGATCATACAGCTATACAGTATGGCAGATGCTAAATGTGGTTTTCCTCTCTTCAAAGTTTCTGCACAGACCACTTACACACAGACATGGCCTGTTAATAACCATAGCATTCTAAATTCAACATAGCTTGGAGTATAACAGAGATTGTATAAAGCAGGACAAACTGATGAAAGCAGGAGGAGGAAAGGTCAACAGACACCTCTATCCACTCATGCTTTACAAGGAGCGTTCTCTGACCTATACCTCAGTGAAGATGTGTCTGGGATATTGGTGTTTTAATCAGCACATTCCTACTGTAATATTCCATCTCTTTCAGCCACGACCATAGCTCAGAACAAAGCAAGGTCTTATTGTTGGTGACCACACCCATGAACTCAATGTACCTGGCTGTTTTCAGGCTGGAACTCCAACTAACTGCAATATCTCACAGCTCGCCATCCTCTGATGTAGTCACTCAAGGTTTCTATTCATGGGCAGCTGCGTACATTTCATTCTGCATTTTTTTTTATTTCTAGCATCATGAAGGCCAAACAGTGTGGACCTGCTTTAAGTATTTCTAGGCACACAGAAAATTTTAAGCCTTTGTTGACGCGTATAGTGAATCTAAAATGTGATTAGCATTACCTGCATATCGAGCAGGTAGCATGAAGTTGTTGTGCTGACTACCTTGCAGTCAATGAGCACAAGTTAATCACACACCCCCATTCCCATTTTCAGACCTATTCATTCCAAATCCCCTTGTCTTCTCAAATTCAATTTTTTCTTTGATGTAAAGTGCTTCATCATGACATTAATTTCATTTTATCATTTCTCTTGTAAAAGTAATGGAGATTTTAACTGGTCAGCCACTGAGTGGCGCCTTTGGAGTACATTTAAACTTGTTTTGTTATAATTTTCACACCAGTTAGCCATAGTCACACATTCACCTGCAGTGTACATGTTGCAGGTGAAAAATTAAGTAGTAAGATGACAAATCACATAATGTGGTCTAAATGTATCACCGTTAGCTTTAGAAAAAGACAAGTACTGAGCAGGCCTCAATTATTGAGTGAAAATTTGGCTTGCAACTAGTAATGTAAACTTCATGAAAATGTTTTTAACAAAGTTGCATGCAGGGAGTGTAATATTAGCCACGAGTTTTGCTCAGTATCTGGCAGTTGCCTTAAAGTAAAATGTTAAATGATTTTCCATGACACTTCTACCTTTGAGATCAAAGTGAAAGCAAATGGTCCGGACAATATCAAGATTGACCATCTGTTTGCCTGTCTGGTGTGACTACAATTACAAACTGTACATATTAAAATGATTATAACATTTTAACAAAATAAAATATCTAATGTTCTTCCCAGAATCGTCGGTGGTGGGCAAGTTGTTGGAGCGAATCCTAAGGGAATTAATGTACATGTATTTGGAAAGGCAAGGACTGATTAGGAATAGTCAAAATGATTTTGTGCGTGGGAAATCATGTCTCACAAACTTGATTCAGTTTTTGTGAGGAAGTAACAAAGAGGATTGATGAGGGCAGAGCGATAGATCTGATTTTTATGGACTTCAGTAAGGTGTTTGACAAGGTTCCCCATGGGAGACTGATTAGCAAGGTTAGATCTCACGGAATAAAGGGAGAACTAGCCATTTGGATACAGAACTGGCTCAAAGGTAGAAGGCAGAGGGTGGTGGTGGAGGGTTATTTTTCAGACTGGAGGCCTGTGACCAGTGGAGTGCCACAAGGATCGGTGCTGGGTCCTCTACTTTTTGTCATTTATATAAATGATTTGGATGCGAGCATAAGAGGTACAATTAGTAAGTTTGCAGATGACACCAAAATTGGAGGCATAGTGGACAACGAAGAGGGTTACCTCAGAAAACAACAGGATCTTGAATAGATGGGCCACTGGGCTGAGAAGTGGCAGATGGAGTTTAATTCAGATAAATGCGAGGTGCTGCATTTTGGGAAGGGAAATCTTAGCAGGACTTATACACTTAATGGTAAGGTCCTAGGGAATGTTGCTGAGCAAAGAGACCTTGGAGCGCAGTTTCATAGCTCCTTGAAAGTGGAGTCGCAGGTAGATAGGATAGTGAAGAAGGAGTTTGGTATGCTTTCCTTTATAGGACAGAGTATTGAGTACAGGAATTGGGAGGTCATATTGCGTCCGTGCAGGACATTGATTAGGCCACTGTAGGAATATTGTGTGCAAGTCTGGTCTCTTTCCTATTGGAAAGATATTGTGAAACTTGAAAGGGTTGAGAAAAGATTTACAAGGATGTTGCCAGCGTTGGAGAATTTGAGCCATAGGGAGAGGCTGAACAGATTGGGGCTGTTTTCCCTGGAGCGTCAGAGGCTGAGCGGTGACCTTATAGAGGTTTACAAAATTATGAGGGGCATGGATAGGGTGAATAAGCAAAGTTTTTTTTTCCCATGGGGTTGGGGAGTCCAGAACTAGAGGGCATAGGTTTAGGGTGAGAGGGGAAAGATATAAAAGAGATCTACGGGGCAACTTTTTCACACAGAGGGCGGTATGTGTATGGAATGAGCTGCCAGAGGAAGTGGTGGAGGCTGGTACAATTGCAACTTTTAAGAGGCAGTTGGATGGGTATATGAATAGGAAGGGTTTGGAGGGATATGGGCTGGTTGCTGGCAGGTGGGACAAGACTGGGTTAGGATATCTGGTCGGCATGGACGGGTTGGACCGAAGGGTCTGATCCCATGCTACATCTCTATGACTCTGTGAGAATCTTGGAAAACAAAATTTGACATGAAGGCACACACGGCAATATTATGACAGATGGCCAAACTTGGTTAAAGAGGTAGAAGCATCTTAAAGGAAGGAAGAGCGATACAGAGACAGACAGATTATAGAGAGGAAATTCTTGAGTCTCTGCACCAAAGGTGGAGAAATTAAATTTGAAAATGCTCAATGTACTTTAATCAGGAAAGATATTTCGTCCAGCTGTGAAGCTGGATTTTCAGCTATCTCATGGAGTTCTCTTTCAAACTACCTTTTCATTCCATTGGTACCTTCAATGAGAGTTAATCACTTGCTTCTCCTCTGGATCAATGTTGACTTGATAATCAAAGCATCCAACAGCCTCATCAAAGATATATTTGTGACAGATATTGCTTGTTTCTCAGTGAGAGCGTGCTTGTCAATGGGTGCACCTCCTGAAACAGGAAGTGATTCCTTCTTCAGCTCATAATTCATTGAGGTTAGCTGCAACTGTTTAACCCTAAGACATCAGCAGATCTCCAGCACGATTCCGGAATATCAGCAGTGTGATCCAAGGCAACCACTTGAGGAGACTAGGTGTAGCATCATTGTGATGGAGGTGATGAATGAAGGAGGACATAATAACTGGACATGTTGATCCAGAAGGCGAAAGTGAGTACTGCAAATGCTTGAGATCAGAGTCAAGTTTAGAGTGGTGCTGGAAAAGCTCAACAGGTCAGGCAGTGTCCGAGGAGCAGAAAAATCAACATTTCAGGCAAAAGTTCTTTCCTGATGAAGGGTTTTTGCCGGAAATGTTGATTCTCCTACTCCTCGGATGCTTTTCCAGCACCACTCTAATCCTGACTCTGATGTTGATCCAGAAAGCAACCAGACCACTTCATAAAGCATTTTCCTGTTTGATGAATAGTCAGGAACAAGAGAGTGTGACTGCAAATCGAGCAGGCATGTACATCCAGAAGGCAATCATGGAGAAGCCTCAACCTCTGCAATTGTCCATAGTGTTGTGAATCCTGCAGTTTATTTCAATGCAAGTAGGAGCTGCAAATTGAATGAGCAACCTTAACATGGCACTGAAAACCAAACTTTGGCAAATGGAATATAATGTAGGAAAGTGAGCTGGTCGGTAGTATGGAATAGCAGCATATTATTAAAAGGGAGAGAGATTGCAAAATTCCACAACTCAGAAAAATCTGGGAGCCCTGATACACAAATCATGTGAGATCAGTATGAAAATGAAGCAAGTAATCACGAAAGCAATTGAATTTGTTATTTATTGGAAATTGAATGGGATACAAAAGTCGAGGAAATTCTGTTCCAGTTGCACATAGGGTATTAGTGAGGCCACTTCCTGAATATCGTTTGCAGTTTTGGTCTGCTCATTTAAGAAAGGTTAGATTTATATCAGAAGCAGTTCAGGGAAGGTTGAGCAGACTGGTTCTTGAGTTGAAGAAGCTATCTTCTGAGGAAATGCTGGACAGTTTGAGTTGTATCTATCAGAGTTTAGAGGAAGAAGAGATGATTTTATTGAAGCATAAAATTCTGAGTGGACTTGACAGAGTTGATGCTGAAAAAATGTCTCTACTTATTACAAACCAGAATGAGGGGATATAGTTGAAAATATGGGTTTTCCTTTTTAAAGGCATGAAGATGTTTTTCTTCTCTATGAGGGTTGTTAGCCTTTGCAATCTTCTTCAGACAGCAGTGAAGTCAGGATCATTGAATATTGTAAAGATTGAATTAGCCAGATTCCTTGTTGATCATGGAGTCAAAGATTACAGGGAGTAAGGAGGAAAGTTGAATTAAAGATACAATTAGATCAGTCATGATCTTATTTTTTTTAATTCATTGATGGGGTGAGGGCTTCATGGGCCAAGCTGGCATTTATTATTATCCATCCCTAATTGCCCAGAGGACATCTAAGAGTCAACCACATTGCTGTGTATCTAGAGTCATAAGTAGGCCAGACCAGGTAAGGACAGCAGTTTCATTCCCTACAGGACATTAGTGAACCAGTTGGGTTTTTCTGACGACCGGAAATGGATTCATTGTCATCATTAGACCTTTAATTCCATATTTGTTTTAAAAATTGAATTCAAATGCCACCATGTGCAATGATGGGATTTGAACCTTCGCCCCCAGAACATTACTTGGGTCTCTAGATTAACAGTCCAGCCATAATACCTCTAGGCCTTCATATGCCAAAGCAGACTTGAGACAGTGAATAGCCTGTGTCGGTCCTAATTTAAATGTTTATAACTTCGTAAGGCCATCTATTTTAGTGACATACAATGTGCAGTTAACACTTGTAGTTCTTAATTGTTGAATTTCATGTCCTTCATGTCTAAATACAATAACATTGTTCAATTTCAGAGCATGTATCTTTGGGCAACCATTTGCTTTCGGATTTTCAAAAAAGCTCTTAAGGTATACTCTGAGTGGGCTAATGTTCCTTTGACATTAAGTTTTAGCTTCAGATTTATGGTTGTGGGCTTATTTCTCAGCAACATCCTGATCTGAACTGTTGAGTGGAGATACTTTTCTACAGGAATTATCACATCCAACCAGTTCATGGAGGTGTATGATCCTTATGTCTATTTTGTCCTTTTGGATAAGACCAAAGGTATGGGAATTGATATTAGTCTTTACAGTGGACTGAAACAAATTAACTGCAAGCTAGACAGAAGACATTGTAAGAAACAGCTCTCTAAGGTAAAAGTTCCAAGTTCCAGCTGCAGTTAGGTAGAATGAACAGAATAACACTCCAGCTGCAGTGAGGACCAACCAGGGGCTAAGTTACAGTTGAGATCATAAAAGGGAGAAGGATTTGCAGAGACCAAAGGAATTTGACAATTGTATGGTAATGGCATTTGGAATTGGACAGGTTTCACAAGCAATTCCAAATAAGGAAATCGGAATGCCTCTATAAAAAGCAACCTGGGAAACCCTTGATTTTAGCAGTAATTCTGAGACTGGCAACTGTGAAGAGGTACCCTATGTCAGGAGGTGTGGTGACAATGTCGAGAAAAGTTCCAGCCTGGGCAGCTGCAACTCTCCTGGGTATTAACATTTGGGGTTAGTTACAGAACCCAGGGTAGTAAAGGACAGTGGTTGAGATATCTCAAGTAGTTAAAGACCTGTATCATTTACTTAAGTACTTAGTAACTTAATTAAGACTTAAAAGCAGTAAATCTCTCTGCTGTATCTTTGTCTATATATATATATATATATACTGTTGTCTCACTGAACCAGGTAACAGTCCTTAATCTCTTTGGCATCTTCCAGGGCATTTTGATCTCTTCCACTCCTCAGTCACCTTGTTGCTCTGCCTCTGGGAAGTCCCTGGATCTGCACATCATTCCCTGGTGGTTGGGCTTTCGATAATCTCTGCTGTATGATCTATACACTGGACATTTCCTTCTGTCATAACTTTCTCTGTCTATGCTGTTTTACCTTAGCTACCTTTCTTTAATGAACTCAGGATGGCTCGAGCATAAATGAGCTGATCAATGAACATTTCATGTGTTCTTTCTAATTTACATTTTCTGACTACATTTTTTGATCTTATTAAGAAATAGCTAATATGCTCACCATGTCTTCTCTCAGGTTCTCAACTTTATCCTGGAGGAACCAAGGGTTGGGTTTTGGTGGGAGGTACATGATAGGTTTGTCAAAAATATGACCTGATATCTTTCTATCACCTACACACACTTCCCAGTGACTGGACAAGCTTCACCTCTCCTCTCCTGCCCACTAAAGGATGTAACTGATCACTTCCTCTTCACCGATGCATTTTCAGAAGCTACTGAATGCCAGTTCACACTTTTGATGAAACCTTTCTTGAATGCACTTGCAACATCATCAATTCCCCCAAATTTTCCTCGACCTGTGTATTTATTGCTGTGGTGGTGGCTGTTTTGCCTTTTGGGACAATTCACTCAGTAGTTTTCTCTCTTTCTCTGCTTCTAACTTGGGTTAATTTTTCTCAATCTAATTCATACAATAAGTGTGAGTTTTACTCACAGACACCTGCTGCCACTGTGTTATATTCTTTGGTTTTTCATTTTGAAAAATCATACACTTAGTGACAAATGCTGGAACTTTATTCAAAGCTGTTTTACAGATCATGTCATGTACTGATACACTATAGCTGATTACTGACCAACAATGTATTGGTGAATGTGAACACCTTGGATATATGTGCTTCCAATAAGCTCCTATCTGTTTAGGAATAATATAACAATATAATACGCCATTTATTTTGACTTTATTTTATTGACACATGTACTCAAGTACAAAAATACAGGAGTACAGTGAAAAGTGTATAAAATCACCACACAAGGCACCATCTTAGGTACAAGTACCTAGGTACAGAAACTTAAGAACAAGGTAGAAATAAAAAGTTAAAAGTTAAATATTGCAGTGACTATAGTTCATAGTTTTAAATAGAAAATAAAGAAATAAGGCTCAAACATTACAGACTTTTTAAAGTGTTTAGCCATGGTGGGACCGCACTTTGATGAATCATCTCTAGACTGAAATCCATGCTCAGGCCAAGCTAGGCCATGAGTCCGCCTCACCTGGTCTGTCCCAAATCTGAGCCCATGAGTCTGTGGCCAAGAGAAGAAAGAAGAGAGACAATGGAAAAAAAAACGCAAAGGAGAAGAAAAAAAAGACCGAAAAAAAGGAAAGGAAATGGATGGAGCAGATGAGCTCTGCCTGAAATGTCCTACCCTGCCGCCATCTTGGTTTATATCACACAGCCTGCACAAGCTTCAGTCTGAACTTGCAAACTGCCCTCAATTTTTTTTTGTTGACGTCTGCTTGTACAGTAATGGGACCAGAGACGTCAGTCATTAGACACTGCATAATATAGCTCAGACACTGCAGTCATGTGAGATCTACATGTGAGTGAACAGTAACGAGCTTTATTGAACACAATGATATATAGAAAATAACAAGGGACGACATCTTACTAGCCCGGGTTCCCGTTCCATGTGATCTTCCATCATGATGATGGAGCTCCTTTTGCAAATGCTCTAAGGTATACTTAGAGGCAACATTTGATTGATTTTACTCTTTCCGCATCCTCCTGACTTTTTGTATATAAAATCCCTTTTGCTGTTAAGAATTATCCATACACATGTAACTCTCTTACTCCATCAACCCCACTCCAAACCTCTGCTGTGCTTGGTGGTTTAATCTCCAACAGAATTCTCTGTTCTTTGAGCAAATGTGTCTGACATCTGTAACTTCTTGCTGTTTCCTTGGAGAGCTAACACATTGTTACAGTGGAATGGCAGCTTCTGACAGCTGTCGGTCTTTAACTGTGACCCTCGCCAAGTCTTGAATGAAGCAGCAGTGCAAACTAATCAAGGCAAAACAAGATTTGAATGATCATAATCTCCTGAAAAGAAAGGCAAGGATTTGAAAGTGTCACTCTCCTTTCTATCTACTTTGCTTTCTGATCTAGTGGTAGGTGTAACAGATAAAAAAAACAGAATGAAGATGGTCCTGAAGAATGCACCGGAGACGAGGTAAACATAGACTCCACTACAACTTCTCTGCAAGGAAATTCTCTCCCTGAGGGTGCTGCTATCACTTCAAGACTTGCTGTGACATATAAACAATACCATGGAAACTCCTTGAGGATGTCTCAGTCCATCGTTGTGGACAGCAAGATAAAGTGGACATTGTTGACAACAAGAGAAAGATCATTAAGAAATTCTTGTGTGGTAATTTGAAATGCAGATCAACAAGAAGTGTCTACCTCAATCTGTAGATGATCTCTGTCACTAACACGGGAACAAGGGTTTTTTTCTGATTCTGGGAGAAAGTGAGGACTGCAGGTGCTGGAGAGCAGAACTGAAAATGTGTTGCTGGAAAATTGCAGCAGGTCAGGCAGCATCCAAGGAGCAGGAGAGTCGACGTTTCGGGCATGAGCCATTCTTCAGGAATGATTCCTGAAGAAGGGCTCGTGCCCGAAACATCGACTCTCCTGCTCCTTGGATGCTGCCTGACCTGCTGCACTTTTCCAGCAACACATTTTCAGCTTCTTTCTTATACTTAATATCTCTCTCCCCCCAGGTTTTCTTGAAGAAAGACCAAATTATTGCTCATTAATGATGGCAGAAAGTTTTCTTTGAGCAATGATTCATCATGATCTTAGGATTCTGAGCATTTTGACAACAGCCTCTTATTGGGAACCCTACAGACCCCACTGGCTCCACTTCACCTGTCATCACTATGATGACACACAATTTGCACGTGCTCAGTAGCAAGACTCAGACTGAAGTCCTAATTCCTCCTTTTGTATAAGCACCATTCCCCAGCAACATCTAACACCTGTTCCAGTCTTAAAATAGAATAGAGTGAGAGATGTGTAGCACAGAAAATAAGATCTAAGTCATGCATGTGCAAATTAACATTGAGTGCTACAAAGATGCTCATGTGTATGGGGCCTGGAAAGATCCAGCCAGGAAAAACTGTGGTGAAGAAAAAGATTTCATATCTAAATCTCAGAGAAAGAGACAGGTCAAATGAAAAGAAAGGATTCATGATATTTCTAGCGGTTGAGAAGTTGATTTGATGAACATGTGACGAGCTCTCCAGTATAATTGTGTTCAATACCATTTCTCGCATTTTGAACAATTTTCCAGACTCTGCTGATCCCTTACCATGGACTTTTCAAACCTTATTCATAGTATTTTACATTGAGTTTGAAAAGCAACCAAAATATCTGCTGAAAATATTATTGATTGTTTATTAAGGGAAAAATCGATTCGTTCATCATAGTTCATTAGCTGTCAATTTTACCTGTCTGTTTATTTTTGTTAATTGTTTTACACACTCACGTTAATAGACAACAGCTTCTGATTTAGGTTAATGATGATGGGAGATTTAGGTCAATAATATAGAATTTAAGTTGATAGTGTTAGTGTTGTAAACAATGTACTAAACGCAAGACTATAGGATATTTTTCAACATGACTATTATATCTATTTATTTCATGTTAGAATAGCTCATAACATAGTTGTTCCTCATTTCCCTAAAGAATATGGTCCCAGATTTTCTCATGGCCAAGCAGTCATTATTCCAGTGGAACTCAGAGATTTGTACAGGGATCCTGCAGAATCCTCATTGTAGCAAACTCTGAAGAAATTGCCCGGGAAATTGAATTTTCCATTGGGCAATTCCACTGCTCCTGGAACCTTCCAAGTGTTTCCATTTAAATTGAATAATTCTGATAGGTCTAAAGAAATTAAGCAAATAATTACTTGTGAAAAGTTGGACTATCAAATACAAGTCTAATTCCTGAGTACCTATTCCACAGACCTCATAATTAACCCTGAGCTGACATCCCCTAGGAACCAACAGTTCTGCCCCTTTCTTGTCCTCAACGCCCTCTCAGAACCTGACCTCCCCCACCCTAAAGAGCTTGTCACAGCTCTTTCTCTCCAGAACCAGAGACCTTCATCCATTCCTGATCCAATCATCCCCCTCCACCAGCTTCTATACTCTTCCTCAACCACCCATCTTTTCTTTGCTACAAACCTGATGCCCAGCAACACCTGCTTTATATCTGACTCACTCAAGATCTGAACCCAATTCCCCTGCTCCAAATCCAATCTGCCTGGGTGACCCCACCCCGGTGACTTAACCTGGGGCTCAAACCTCTGCTTCCCATGGTAGCGGACCTGACTCTTTCTGATTCAACACCCCCCTACCCACCCATGCCACTGCAAGACCCGGTTTTTCTCACCCACTTCGGTCTACTCTAAACACTGTATTACCCAACTGACCCCTTTCACCATCTTGCACCCTGGCATCCTACTCAGCTGATCCCCTACTAACATGGCGCACTGGCATCGTAGCCAGCTGGCAACCTTTGAAAAGATGCTCAATAGAATGGACAATTCCCTCGAGCAATGGTGGAGAGTTCTACTGCCTGACTCTCCTCAGCCGTGGGAGGACAGTTACAAATCAGTGTAATCTGGAGAAAATGACATCAGTGATATCCTATACACATTTGTGGCTCAAGGATTGGGAAATGACTCAGAGATTTCCAGCTGCTCCTTGAAATGAGCCACAGCCATAAATATCCTTGACCTTGGCAGCCATCAGGATGGGGATTGAAACCCAGTACTGAGCATAAGTCCTGATCCAGCAGATGATACCGTTCAGTGATGGTGGCCCAGAACTTATTTAATCTGCATCTGCATTGCCTTTCTGAAAAGTATAGATGATGACAGTGAGGATTGTACATCTGAGATCACATCATTATCCTCCATCTCCTTGTGGATCGTGATCTGCTGCTTCTCCCAGCAGTAGCTGGAGGTTGCTACTCTTGACTGGTTTACTAATGATGCTATCATTGCTCACACTTGCTGTGTTGAACTCGAATTTGAAGCAAAGCTATTGCAGCTTCAACCGCAGTAATGTCCATGTCAGATGCATGAGGTCATAATCTATGAGGATTGTCAGAAAGAGATTACCATTTCATTAACAGTGCTCCTGAGCCCTCACATCAATCACAATGATGCCACATTTAAAACCCTGACACAATGTGGCATGAAAGCTTCACCAGGATGTCAAGGTTATGCCTGAATAAGGAGCTCTGAAATACGCTTAAACATCCCTTGCAATAGTAGAGCAGGTATGTAAGATGATTAAGAAGGCATATGTAATACTTACCTTTTATTAGCCAAAATATTGAATCCAAGGCTATGCTAAAACTGTTATTAAACAGTACTTTGGCCATAACTAGAGTACAATGAGGTGTTTCGTTTGCCTCATTATGAGAAGCATGTGATTATGTTAGAAAGAGTATAGAGGAGATTTACAAGGATTTTGCCAAGATTGAAAAATTTTTGCTGTGAAGATTGAGCAAAATGAAGGAATTTCTTTTTCCCTTTGCAACAGAGAAAAATAAGGAGCGATTTACTTGAGATGTATTAAATTATGCGGGGCTCAGGTAAAATGGATAGGAAAGACCTAGTTCCTTTAGCAGAGAGGTCAATAACCGGGAGGCATAGATTTAAGGTAATTGGCAGAAGATTAGAAGGGAGTTGAGCAAAGATTGTTTCACCCAGAGGGGGATGGGGGTCCCGGAACTCTCATCCTGAAAGGATTATAAGGCAGATTTCCTCATTACATTTAAAAAACACTTGGGTATTCATGTAAGTTGCCATAGCCTATAAGGCAATAAGGACCAAGTGCTGGAAAGTGGGTTTAAACTCAATGACATTTTTCAGACAGCACATAGACAGTAGGTTGAACAATTTCTTTGAGTTGTAAATGTCTATGATTTCATGATGGATTCTTGTGATTGGGTTGCAAAACTGGTTTATAAACCATAGAAAATCCTTGACACAAATGTTGCAGAGACGTTCAAGTTCCTAATTTGCCCTGTTATCCAGCAATTGAAATGAGTCGTTATTGTACAAATCTCTCAATTTCCCTACTGGAAATGGTAACAATTATTGTACTTAACTACGTACTTTGAAAATAAATACTCTTGTACCAACTGTTAAATGAAAAATCACTGCAAGCCTGCTCATTAAGGAATGGCTTTTAAACCTATCTGATCTTTTGTCTACCTACCTGCAGGCTCTAGTTCCCACAAGCTGCCTTCTCAAACTTCCTCTGCTTTGAACACTTAATAAAATTACATCTGTTTCAATATAAGTTAAACATTTCAGTTGACTTGTTTTCCTTTTTTCCTAAAGGTCTGGAGATTGTGACAAATTAGATTAAACTCTCTGACCCAAAATGAGTGTGTCGGTCACATGGGTGACTTTCTTCAAACACACAACCATCAATCATAACTGATAATAAATTCATCACGTTGAATCAATTAGCTCAGGCAAATTAAAATGTGATTCTTCATTTTGCTTTAATTGCTTAGGTGGATGTTATTAAATCTTTATCAGAGAGCCAAAGGACTTTTGAAGACTGAGAAGTTTTGAAATCTAGTTTAAGTATTCATTGTTAATGAACTGATGCATTCATTCCAGTCAAGGATAAGATGTACAGAACATAAATTGCACCAAAACATTATCAATATTAGCAAAATGTCATTCAAGTCATAGAGAAGTACAGCACAGCAACAGACCCTTCACAGATCAACTCGTCCAAATCGACCAGCTATCCTAACCTAATCTAGTCCCATTTGCCAGCACTGTGCCCACATCCCTCTAAACCTGTCCTATTCAGATACCCTGCCAGATGCCTTTTAAATGTTGCAATTGTACCAGCATATTGGCAGAGACTCAGGTCTCTTTTATGTAAGGTTAACATCTTCCATTTTATCATTAGGTTATATGAAACAGTACACAAACATTTAAATAGAATGCAAGGTGTAATCAGGTAAATAAATCAACTGAATTATGCAAATTGCCCACTTGACCCTTATTAACAATTGTGACCTATTTTCTGTTGGTAGTATCTAATGAAAAGTGGCTAACCAACCCATTAGGGAGTGTACATCAAGTTTAACAGAACAAAAACTTCATACTCCAATGAAATAGATCATCAAAAAGAGAGATAGGATTGTGAGCCCCACAAGTTCATATGGAAAGGTCTGGGTTAAAAACCAGCACGGTTCCACAGTAGCATTCTTTCACCAATGAGTTAAAAAAAAGACTAATGTTTCTTGGATGCAAAAACGCAGTCCAGTCTGTCAAATCATGTCGAATACAGAAGAACTGTTGCACAGAGTTCAAGCAGCCATGGTTAGAATGAATTATGCTGTTACTTATCTGTACACGAATGTGGAAATTTCCAATACCTATTTTGTTATTTCTCCACATGGAATTTTATTTAGATAATACTTTGAAAGACTGACGCAACAGCGTAACTTTAGTTGAGGGGGCTTTACCTTTGTGGAAGAATCACGCAAGGCTCCTGATACTGATTGACTAATATTGATTCCATGGTTGGATATTTCTAGCGTGGAGTAGAATTCACTAAAAGCACTGACTGGAAGATCCTGAGGACTCATCCTGTCAGATTTTCTGACAATTAATTATAAAGGATAGAAAATCACTATCTGTAAGCCCATGATTGATCCTTGTCCAATATTTCATGCTCATGTCATACTGTGCTGTGAATAACTGGCCAGAGACTCAACCCTACTGCAGCAGAATCACCTGAGCCAGCTGACTGAATTCAAACATTAGGGCTGAATTTTATCAAAAATGAGCTAAATGTCAACTTCGGGAAGTTTTGAGCTCAAGCCATTTATCTCATGCAATTCTCTGCTGCTCACCTTGTTATGCCTGGTCCACAACCCTCTGGAGAAAGTGAGGACTGCAGATGCTGGAAGAGGGCTTTTGCCTGAAACGTCAGTTTTCCAGCTCCTCGGATGCTGCCTGACCTGCTGTGTTTTTCCAGCACCACTATATTTTTGACCGTGACCCTCTGGTCCAGCTCTCACACTATCTTGCATTCAGTGGTAGCTGAACAACTCAACTCACGCCATCAGTGCCATATTTAAATTCCTGCTGAGCAAATATTGCAAGCCCAGGACCGACATTTGACTTGATTTGATTTATTACTAACACGTGTACCAAGGTACAGTGAAAAGTGTTGTCTCACATGCTTTACAGGCAGATTGTGCTATACAACTGCATCTGGGTAACAGAACAGTGTGCAGGATACAATGCTACCGCTTCTGAGAAGATGCAGAGAGAGGTCAACATTTGCATTCAAGAGGTCCATTCAAAAGTCTGGTAACAGTGGGGAAGAAGCTATTTTCAAATTCGCTTGAGCATGTGTACAAACCTTTATATGTTCTGCCTGATGGAAGAGGGTGGAAGAGAGTATAACTGGGATGGGAGGAGTCTTTGATAATGTTGGTTGCTTTCCTGAGGCAGTGGGAAGTATAGATGTAGTCAATGGATAGAAGGTCAGTATGCATGATGGTCTGGGCTGTGTTCACAACTGTATTTAGTTTCCTTCAGTCTTGGGAAGAGGAGTTGCCATACCAAGCTGTGATGTATTCAGATAGGATGCTCTCTATGGCACATCTGTAAAAATTTGTAAGAGTTTCATGGACATGCCAAGCTTCCTTAGCCTCTTGAAGAAGTAGACTGCTTTCTTGACCTTAATGTCAATATGGATAAACCGTATTGTTGGTGATCATCAGTCTCAGGACCTTGATACTCTTGACTATCTGCACCTCAGCACCATTGATGAAAACAGGGGCATTAAGTAAGGGAAGTTGGCATCCCACTTCCCCAACAGGGTGTTGGAGGTCCTGGAGTGCAGAACAGTAGGGAAGAGGGCCAACCCCAGAATCTGCCAGCCTCGTCTGAAAATGCCACGCGGTTTAGAGCAGTGTTAGCATTCAGGGGGGTACAGCCAGCATCACAGGAAGAAGATTCATTACCATCTTCGCTCTACAATGGCAAGTGTCACCATCTCTCTCTCGGCTACCTCACACTCACAGGGTCACTGCTCACTCTATCTCTGCCGCTGCACCCACATCCCACCAAGGCTCAAACCACTCTCACTTCAGAATGCTACACCTTCTCTCAATCACTTTCACCCAAAATCTCCCAACAATATGATTCTGCAGCAGCTACCCCCCCATCCCCCACTCTCCCTGTCTCTCCAAAACTACTAACCTTGCCCATGCCCTGCACTTCCTATACACTCACTCAGATCATCTCACCACCCTTACCCCACCTGCACCAGCCGTAACAACTGTGCCAGCCACATTGATCTTACTCCATCCCATTGCTGTGTTCCACTCTGGGACAATGGCAGATTGTGTCGTGCCTAACATCCTTCTCCTCACCCCATCACAAGGAAACAATACTTGCCTTAGGAGGACAGAACTGTGACTGCCTAGCAAGTGATGCCAAGACTCATGTGTTCCTGCAACTGAGTAAGATTCATTGTCAAGCGAAGCTCTCTCATCACCAGCACTGTGAATGTATTCTTAACATGCTGAAATGTCTGTCCTTATACAGCAGTTTATTTCCTCTCTGGTCTTCTGCAGGCATGAGTGGCTTCCTCAAAGCCTCCCCCATGAAGGGACCAGTGCCTCCGGATATCATCCCTTCATACCAGTCAACGGAAGCACTGTGAAGGCTGTCTCCTGCATCCTCCACCAATTCAGATCCTGACAGCCCAGTATCTAGTTTGGCTAGGTCAGAGTCAGCAGCACATCACTGGCATACCTCCACAGCCAGCCGTTGAAGAAATACTCTAGTCTGTTGGCACTTAGAAGCCTGCTGATGACTAGGCACCTGCCCAGCCCCAAGCAAGGGAGGACACCATGTTGTCGACAATTCATTAAACTTTCATTGCAAGACACAGGCAAAGCAGACAGGTTTGTTAAACTGGACCAAAGGTTAGTGGAGTCCACCTACCACATCTTTTCTATTCCATCTCTGACATGTTTTCTGTCTTCTTACTGTCCAGGCCGGACCCCCTCAAACCATTTTAAGAAGGTAGCCGAGGCCCTAGCATTCCTTATTTTAAAGGCAGATGCGGAGTAGATATTCCAGGTGTGAGGCAGATGTTCAAACCATTCAGCTTTAAACAAAACAGAATTTATTTAAATACTACAGTTGAAGCACAAATAAAAGAAAGCAGAATTTAGAATAACATAACTATTGGAAAACTTGACTGACTCGAGAGAGAGCAACTTAATTAAGGAGCTGTTCCAATTCCCATAACATCCCATAAACACACCCCTTGGCAAAAGGTAAATTCAAACAGGCAGAACAGATTTCAGAGAGAAAAGTCAGTCAAAACTTATCCACTGACGCTTGGAATATTTCTCTGACCAAACTAGGAAATAAAATGAGGGATACTGTAAACTTTTATGGTTATTAAAAGACAACTTTGTGTAACTCAATTTCATTGAATGATGTTCACAAAAAAAGTCCTTGCCTGCGTGTCTTTAGAAGATGCTAATGCACTGTGAGATACAAAAGGTGCTGTTCTGCCGAAGGAATGTCTTCATTTTCTGACTTCGTATAGTGCTGCAACTTTCACAGATCCTCATTGTCCATCATGCACCATTGTCTTGTCCAATTTTCTTGAGCAAAGAATCCAAGGATTAACAGCCTCCTTTGTCTGTACTGATTGCAATGAAGTACCAGACAGGACCTGCTTGGAAACCCAATGTGGAGGAGACTTGGGCACATGGATGAAGATATCCTACCTCACGCATACTAAAGATCATGTGGAGCAACAAAGGTCGAAGGTACATGGGAACGCTGTCACCTGCAAATTCCCCTCCAAGACGTTCAACATCCTGACACAGAAATATATCGTAGACTGCAACAGTTCAAGTAGGCAGCTCACTACAATCATCTCGGGGCAACTAGGGACTAGAAGTAAATGCTGGCCCAGCCAGTGATGCCACATTCCATGAATGAATCAAACGTTCTGCTCCCTGACTGCCTCTAACAAGCAATTAAAAAATATTGTGAAAATAAGACTGAAAAATTGTCACAGTTAGCCTTCGCTGTCCATATGCCTGCATACTGCTTAGTTACAACAATCACTTCTGGTTGTGCAGTGAGTCTTTTGGGTCTTCAACCTGCCTCAAATCCTGGACTTTATGTAATATTATATTTGTGTCATCGCTTCCATCATTCTCCTTTCAATCGTCTCCTTAATCTTGCTGTGCATGAGTTGAAATCTTTCACTTCCTAAAGCAGCCTGTTGAAAGAGTGCAGAACTTCCATCACTACATAATGGTTAAAATAAGTCATGTACACTCTGAAATAATTATCATACAAATACAATAGCATTTTGAGAAGGAAATGCTATTTAAATATATTTAGATAACAGATTCAAATTAAATAAGATGTAATTTCTTGTAAGCGATGTTGCATAAAGTTGACAGAATTTTTCCATTGGTGTCGTTCTAAAATATGGTGTTTATCAACTCGTGCTTTCCAATGTTGTTTTGCAGTAGTTGGGGCAGCTGAGGTGAAAGTGCTGGCTACTCCCCTCAGATCTTGCCCTTTACTGTGACACTTGCCTTTTTTTTAAACATCCATTATTGTTTCCATTTTACTGCAGAGCTCTGCACAGTGCATTGCAAATGCACCCACAGTCATTGATGGCAGGTCAAAGAAGTCCCTGAATTCGCCAGCCTAACTGCCCTGGGATACACTTGGACCTTCAAAGCATTCTGCCATGGAATAATTAGAACTAATAGTCACTTCAGGCAATAGGCTGTGAAACAAGCAAGGTAATTCAAGCTTTGGGTATGGCAAAAACATGCTTGGTGGTCCCACAATTGCCCAACAACACAAAGAAAGAAATTTTTTAAAATGTTTCCTAAACAATTAACAAAACATTGCTTTGCAGTTAAAATAATGAGTAAACGTGAGACACATTACCATCTGAAAAGCAAGCTGAAGTAAATCACTATACCACTAATGTACTTTATCTCTCATACAAATTTACCAATTACATAATCAACTATATCTTTTGTTCAATTATTGCTTATCAAACTTTTCAAACATCTTATTTAAATTTATTTTTCATGGATACATTAATGTAGATAAATTTGAAGCTTCTATTCAGAAGAGAATGGAAGAACATTTTTGCAATTTCAGTGCAGCTTTTATCATATAAAGCTCAGAGTGCTATGTTTACAATTTTTGTGCAATATTGCATTAACTAAGACACAAAATATTATGGGAAAGAATACTGTTTACAGTGTGTGTTTTTTGATTTACTAATGCGAGATTGATTAAGCCAAATAATGTAATTATTTCATTAAAACTGGGTTTATATTTATTCCATTCCTGATCTCCTATCTTTAATCTCTATTCTAGTTTCCTTTTGTTCCTTCTGTACTATGATTTATTCCTTACCCGAGTTTGAGAGCAAATAGCTTGATCCCAGGTCTCCATTGGAACTGTCTTATAATCTGGCACAAGAGGGTGACCCAGAATGGCCTAAGGTAAAACGTCCTCAGTGTTCTGATCCCTTTCTGTTAGGAAACACCTAAAATCCATATTCACCATCTTCCTCTAAAGCTGAACCATATTTTTCTTAAAAATGTCAATCACTTTACAGAAGTAGAATCCTGATTTCAGTTAAAACCAATACAGTACTCAACTGACCCTGACATTTTTACAATCAAGTATATTTTCAGCTACACTGGCTACACTTTTTCAAAATATATTTGAAATAAGGAGATACATGATGAGGTGCAACATATCCCAGACGTACATTTTGAGTTCAATAAAATAAGGAACTGTACACTCATATCCTGATAACACCGTCACTGATCAATTTAAAAATCATTGCCGTTGCACATAAAAAGCAAAGGATATACACTTTTGGAACAAAACCCTTTGCAAATATGACTTTTTGACATGTCAAGATCAAATGGTAAAGTACTTTTGTAACAGTAGTAAGTGGTAAGTGAATCTAATGAGACACACTCAGTAAAGGACTTTAAACCTCAGAGGAAACATGGAAACCAGATGGCAGGTGGATTATAGGTGCTTTCCACATTGCTATGGGAAATTCCATGGTTGTTTAATTTCCTCTAGTGCTAAACTAGTTATCACGTTGGCATGGATCTCCTTTGTGCAATAGTCTGATTAGGTTATCAACCCATTTCAAACAAATGGGTTTGGAAAAAACAAGTTGCCTATTATTGTTACAGCAATGAAATAATTTTACCAAAATGTATTAACCAGTATACTGCCAAAAAGAATATAACCCTAAGAAATCAAAGACAAAACTCTGAGTCTTCAATACTTTGTGGCAAACCATTTTTCCAGGCACTTGTTAACTGTCTTAAACAATTCATTATAACCTGATGATAATGATGACATAGAATAGCTTAGACTTGACAAAGAGTCCTGAACGTCAACATTAAGAAACTTCTTTTACTAACAATGAGCAATTCATTATTGTGCTTTATCACTTAGTTATTTCATAAGACTAAGCTTTTGTTGTGTTTGACCATAATTTAGTTGAAATTAAAGTCTTTTGTCTGTTAACTTCAAAATGATACAAGGATTTCTCTGGCTACTAAAAATAGTCATATCATAGCAACAATCTAAGGAAGCTTCTTCCAAGCATCTGCTCTAATGAGATTGTAAACTTATTGGAAAAAATTGCTGATGGTTTTACTCAAAATTACCAGTGAAATTCCTCTTAAACAATTCATTTATTATCA
Source organism: Hemiscyllium ocellatum (assembly GCF_020745735.1). Lineage (NCBI taxonomy): Eukaryota > Metazoa > Chordata > Chondrichthyes > Orectolobiformes > Hemiscylliidae > Hemiscyllium > Hemiscyllium ocellatum. Next base: position 153,208,549 of record NC_083401.1, on the reverse strand, counting down.
TTACAAGTAATGACAAGAAAAACCCTTCCCTTAGTGTAAATATAAAAATAATTGATTAGAAAGTTTGAAAATTGTTTAGGGTGGGGATGAAGATTGGAGGTCATCAGTTTTCTAATTCATAAAATTAAACAATATATAAGTTATATATATATATATATACATACACACACACACATATATATATAGCTATGTATAATAATATATAGCTATGCATCTTTGTTACTGTTTTCAACATTGAGTAGAAAAAGCAGACATGGGTTTGCTAATGGAAAAAAAACTCATTTGGAGACTCATGTAGGCGACAAGAAAGTAATACGTGACACCGTGAATTCAGGATGTTTTATGTGCATGAGGTAAAGGTTTGTGTAAAGATTTGTGGCTCAGGTTCCAGTTGTCGTGGTTGTGGATATGTTTGCCGAGCTGGGAGGTTCATTTGCAGATTTGCAGCAGAAATGGAATCAAACAAATTCCAGATGACACAGTACAGCAGTGATTCACAGGAAGTTCCAAAGCACTGAAGATGTCACCTAGACAGGGGACGAAGCATCTGCAAACCAACTTCCCAGCTCAGCGAACATGCCGACACTGCGTACATGAGGTGAATTTAACAGTGCGCTGAGAATTATTTGTCATCTATCTTAGACTTCTTAGTCATGTTTTACTCCAATTGACTCTCATAAATCATTGTCAAGCAAAAGAATTATGGTGTACCTGTCCCCTTCTTTGGCAGTTTTGAGAAGATGCAGTATCAGAATGACACCTATTTAATCATTGCTTCATTATCAGTCCCTCACATCAGAGATGAAACTTGAGAAAAATTACCTCACATCCAAATAATTTGCTTTAAGGTTTAAATTGTAATAGTAGTAAGTGTGCCAAAACCAAAAGAATTTTGCTCGATCGAGCATATTGATAAGTTCCAAAGCATAAATTGAAATACAATTCTTACTTGAACTGCAATGTCCCAATAGCATTCTTTAATTGTGAGTGTGAATTTTATTATTTGCTATTCTCACTTTTCTAAATCAATTGGATTAATTTAAGAATTACAAAGCCAGATAGAAACATTTTTAAGTAACAATATGTTTCAATATCTTAAAACACAAAGATGAGATAGAGCAGCATTTATTCTGTTTAGTTTTGTATGTTGGATATCATATCTAAGTGTAGTTGTACTTCATTTTATTTTGTAGAAACATCATGATTTAAATGGTGAAAAACTTACACAAAAGCAATTCATAATTCTTTACTTTATTTGTAGGCTTTTAACACAACTAACTCCACAAATATACTGTCTTTCTTGTTTAAGGCAGCATTCTGAAATATCTGAAAATAGATTAAGTGGTGCAACCGAACAAGTTAAAGATAAATAAAATGCAGTACCTAATAGTCAATTATTTCAATTGTCACTTACATGAGTTCAATAAACTATTTTGTGTACAGTGATGAAGTTAAAACATTAATGAAAATCCTGATATGTAAAACTGTGTTGCAGCTCAAGATAATATGAAAGGATAAAAAATTTTATTAAGTTCATGTTAACAATGTTATTAGAATACAATTACAACACCTTGCATTTGTATAGCATCTTTAACAGCAAAATATCATACCATTGGCAGCACTTCGTAGTAGAAAATTATGAGTTAAAATTCCATACGAGACTTAATTATGCAATTGAGACTTAAACATGGGAATGCAACATTGCTGGAGGTACTTGATTACAGGAAAAATATTCAAATAATGGCTTGTCAATCTATTTAGGTGAAATTAAAAGTTGGCATGATTGAAATAATACTACACTTTATCAGATTTTTGACGAATTTTTTTTCTCAACTAACCAAAATTATAGCCGTCGACGAACAGCTAACTTGAGCTATTGACAGGGCCACTTCGGGTGGAGTACATGAAAATCATGATTTGACACCCTAGAATTTTCAGATAAGCTCCCTGCTGCATGTGAGGTCACAACATTGTCTTGGAAAATTTACCTGTGTGTAAATGGCCAAATTAAGCACATCAAAAGCTGACAATGTGACATATTTAAGCAGAAGTAAAATTCGGTCTTCTGATGCACTAGCAAATGCTGCATTTCATTGACCTATTTTTCAACATTTTTATTGTAAATACGTCTAATTCTTTATTAAAATTTCATAAACCTTTTTAAAAATCACATAAATCACTCATCACTAATATTACTTTGTGCAATTTCAGACTGCATGATGTTTGCGCAATGATTTAAACCTGAATAAATCTGAGATAGATTCAGTGCAGTTGTCAGAACAGCTTGAAGCTGTCAGAATTACAAAAACAATCAGTAAAACTTAATGCAGAGGTAAGAGCTAGTAGCTTACAGGTAATGATGAAGCTTGGATAATCAACAAACTGCAAAGCTAATGCCAATCAGATTGGAGATGTGTGGCTTCTGTGCTCAGCAAATTATCCTTCTGTTTGGACCCCACTAAGTTTATAGCCTTATGAAATAAAAAGAACATTAGCATTTGTAAATGAGCTTAATAGAATGACATCAGTTTTGAAACGAAATATTGACTATCGCTGACAGCCTTTGATGAAAGGTTCTGCAGTTGAAAATAAATGTGACACTATTAGCTAATGTGATGGCCAACATAACTGCCTTGTCAGAACAAGCAAAGGCTTGTAAACCCTATCCGATTGCCATGGGCACTTGGGCACCTCTGCTGAAATCAATCACTGAGCTGTGTGAAGAAGAGCAGAGCTAAAACAATGGCACCAGAGGAAAGGGGTCCTAATGAAAGCCATTTGCTGGTCCACACCTAACCTGTCTAGACAGCACCTCCTGTGCTTTGATCACTGATAAAAATCCTGAAAGTTGCCAAGTGACCTCTCCTGTTTACAGCCAACTGCTGGGCCTCTGGCCATCACCTTCATTTCAAAGCTTCATTCCTCATCTGAAATCCATTGCAATCAGAAAATGTGTGTGTATGTGAGAGAGATGGGGAATCCTGACATAAGATACTTGTTTTCCTGTAATTATACTTGAATGGGGGAAAAAAAGAGAAATTTACATAATTTGACAAGCATCAAGCAGAGATTTATATGGTGGAACTACAGTGGAAACATAGTTTAGTGTTGACCCCCAAAACAATTAGAAAATGAAAGAATATATCCACTTTAGTGTAACGTTATAAATGTTATGGTTGGAGGAAATCACATCTTAGTAATAAATTTTTAGTTCAAAATTCCATAGTATTTACAAATTTTAAATTCTGATGTTTCCTTTACATTAACAAACTGTCTTGAAGTATTTTATAATGCAGAGACAAAAAAAAAGTTAGGCAGACTTAAGTGTAGAGTAAATTTTAAATTGATTTTGCAATTAGAATAAAGGTGATCAAGTGGTTAGAACTTGAGATTAACTTTAAAAAGTGGTTGTGATTTTTAAATAACACCTACCAGGAAAATGCATCCACTACACAAGAGCTCAACTGAGGTTTAACAAATTAAATTTGCACAAGCAATTTTACATATTAACATGAAAAGCAAAGCATTACATTACTTGAAAGGCAAAGAAAAATAAACATCCCCTAATTTCACAGATGTAATCCTCTAATATATGATTGAATCACAGTGACGATATCATTGAATTGACTAAATCATTCCACGTTCAGATAAAACACAATGTAGGAGCAAATTACTTCAGATGCTGGAAACTTCACTGAAAACAACAAATGCTTGAGATCACAGTGGCTCAAGCAGAGTCATCTAGACTCGAAACATTAGCTTGCTGTCTCTCCACGGACGCTCCCTGACCTGCTGTGATCTCCAGCATTTGTTGTTTTCAGCACATTCAGAAAATTTATTCTCAGATCATTGTTGATACAGCAACGGTAACAGAAAGAGTATATGTATTTCCATGTCAAACCCATGACATTGAAACATTGTTTATTATTTCTGTTATATGGAGATTAATCCTCAGAAACAGCAATGTTTCATATGTATTTTATTTCAGTTCAGGTTTAAGCATACCTCATGACAGGAGCAAAATATATAAGTAAACTAGGATTTAAAATAAATATACAAATTTATATTAAAATCAAATGGGATTTGCTAACTTGTATGTAACATTTCAACTACTTTATTTGAGAGTATGGTATCAATAAACTGTAGCATTAAATTGATAATTTTGCTATTATTACCATCATATGTTTTAACTTAATTATAAAGTTGATCATTGGTAAACTGCAGTTAACCCACTGGAACAATATATAGAAGCTTCAATGATTTTTCGTAGAAGTTCAGAGTCAGTATTGCACAAGTAATGGTGTGATAATCTGGTTGTTTTGCAAGGGATGACATTTCTAATGCAATTTATGGAGTGCTTGTTGTAATTGTCACTTCATTATCAACCACAGCAAAACCTCACCATGGCAGTCATGTGATATGGCACAGTCCACCTAACTAGAGTGTTCTACAGTAACCTGCCCAGTCCCAACCTTCTCCACACCAGGGTCAGATAGAAACTCTGAACACTGTAATTCTTCATGTTTGTAAATTGATAATATACACACTGCTTTATGCAATGATTCCATTCAATGGTCATGAGGATAAGAGCGACTTAGGGTCCATTGCTGCCCCCTTGACATGGTCTATTTTTGATCTCCAGACAAAATATAAGAAGAATTAGATGATCATTCATTCCATTCTTGAATTACTTCAGTGCTGGCAACATTGCCTAATGCCTAAACGCTGGAATTTATGCTCTAATCCACTAGCCTCTATATTTCATGTTCCTCCTTTTAAGATGTTCCTTAAAACATACCTTGCTCTGCACAGCTCTCAGCTGTAATATTCATAATCATCTTATATGGTTTGGTGTAAAATCTTGTATGATAATGTTGCATAAAACACCAATAGCATACAAGATAGAAGAAACAGGATTCTTGTAAATGAGTTTAGCTTTGCTGGACTACATTTTGAATTAGCACTATCATTTGCGACAAAGTTCAATGTTTTCTTTTTTTGTGGTGCATTGTCTTGAGATGAGATAGAAATCTTGTAAGGGAAGCGAGAGGATAGCCAAAATGTCTTGATTCATAGCATTAGGGGGATTAAACCAAACCAGAGAGGTAAACAAATACCCAATCCAACAAAACAAGTGGCAGTATAATGCAACAAAATGAAAAACATGAGCTGATCTCAAACAAAATGGATTTACCAGCTCTAAAGCCTCCTGGACACTGTGTGCCTGCAGGATTATGCTGTGTTCCAATTTTACAGGCACAATGTGCTCATTTTCCACCAATAATACAATCTTGGATTAGCAAATTACTCCAAAACCGAAAAAAAAAGGTTTTTATATGCTTTGCACTGTGGGGTACTGCAGGCTTTGTGAATGCAAACAAACAGCTGTGACAATCCTGAGGTAAACATAAATCCAATACACTTCTAGTCTGGCTTGGTACAGTAGCAGATCTATGGTTTCAGTTTTGCACAGTTATAAATACATTCTGGAAGAATGGATGTTTATATAAATACCAGCCAGAAGATATTTTCTTGTTGTGCTTCTGATGTTACTAATCCAAGAAAAGTCCTTGCAATATCTTACCACAGTGGTTTGAAATTTTTCAAATATCAACAAAAGCATAATATTAAGTGAGTAAATCAATTAAATCACTTTGTCCTCCATAAGAGTAGCTAATGTTTCATCAGTGGTAAATTTGGAATATAGGAACAGAAGAATAGGTATATCATCATTCAGCCCAAGAATCTGTTCCACAGTTCAATGAGATCATAGTAGATATTTCAGGGATATTTCAGAGTGCTCATATTATGTATGTTCTGAATATGATTATAAATTCTAAGAGGTTAAATATAGAAGTTAAGGAAGGTTTCAAATGGAGGGAATAGCACATAATTGTGCAAAGATGAAATACAGATGAGATCATTAATATGGTATATAAAGAATGGCAGAGAATGACACAAAGATTAATTGATGTGAAGAAGCTAAAATAGAAATGTAAAAATGAATAGTAAGAGTATTTTTTTCAGGTATTTAAAAAAAAAGTAAAATTAATGTTGGCTCTTTAAAAAATTCACCTGCTCCCCCCACAACCCTTTATCTCACTCACCAAAAGAACTCTACCTCTCTCCTTTTTGAAAACATATGATGTTTGGACTTAAACACTTGCTGTGGTAGTAAATCACTCAGGCCCACCACCCTCTGAGTGAAAGAGAGTCTTCCTCATCTCAATTTTAAAAGACTTACCCCTTATCCTTAAGCTATGTTTCTTGGTTCTGTATTGTCAGCACCCTTTCTCCCTCTGTACTCCACCTCCCCCAGTATTGCATAAATGCTGCCCCTTCCACACGTCACATCAGCTCTGATGAAGAGTCATCTAGTCTCGAAATGTTAACTTGTTCTCTCTCCACCGATGCTGCCTGAACCAATGTGATTTCCATTTTTTTGTTGTTTTCAGTACAGGTTCCAAATCTGCAGTAATTTGCACCGAACATCTTAACCAGTTCAATCTCTCTATGGGGAGATGGTAGAGATCAGCGTCGAGAAGTGTGGCATTGGAAAAGCACAGCAGGTCAGGTAGCATCCAAGGAGCAGGAGATTCGACATTTCAGGCATTAGCTCTTCATCAAGAATACCCAAAATGTCGATTCGCCTGCTCCTTGGATGCTGCCTGACTTCCTGCACTTTCCCAGCACCACATTTTTTAATCTCAAGCTCTCAACAATTTGGTAACTATTTGCTGCAATCCATCTGGTGCAAAAACATCCCTTCTCAGGTAAGGAGATCAAAACTATGAGCAATATACCAGTCAGAGCCTCACTAGTTCCCTCTATAGTTGAAGCAAGCCATCCTTGCTCTATTATGCAAATCCTGTCGCTGTGGTAGCCAATGTACAGCCTGTCTTCTTTCCTGCCTGCTACACCTGCGTACTTACTTTCAGCATATGGTGCACAAGCACACCCAGGTCCTATTTTATTATTTTCGAGGAGAAAGTGAGGACTGCAGGTGCTGGAGTTCAGAGCTGAAAATGTGTTGCTGGAAAAGCGCAGCACATCAGGCAGCATCCAAGGAGCAGGAGAGTCGAAATTTCGGGCATGTAGAGGATTCCTGAAGAAGGGCTCATGCCTGAAACATCGATTCTCCTGCTCCTTGAATGCTGCCTGGCCTGCTGCGCTTTTCCAGCAACACATTTTCAGCTCTGAACTCCAGCATCTGCAGTCCTCACTTTCTCCTCGAAGATTTTAACCTACTGTGAATCCTCTTGCGAGGATGCCTTCCTTGAAGAAGCTCTCTTCCTCCATCTACAGATTCCTGAAGAAGGGCTCATGCCCGAAACATCGATTCTCCTGCTCCTTGGATGCTGCCTGACCTGCTGCGCTTTTCCAGCAACACATTTTCAGCTATTTTATTATTTCCCTTTCTCAATTTACAGCCACTCAAATAATAATCTGCTTTTTTTTATTTTTGTTACCAAAGTGAATAACGTCACATTTATCCACATGACATTTCATCTGCATGCATTTGCCCAGTCACTCAGCTGTCCAAATCACACTGTAACATTCTCCTCACAGTAACCCTTCCAACATGTTGCACAGTGGCGAATTGGCTAGCACTGTAGCCACATAGTGCCAGGGACCCAGGTTCAATTCCCACCTCAGGCAGACTATCTGTGCGGAGTTTGCACATTGTCCCTGTGTCTGTGTGGGTTTCCTCCCGCGGTCCAAAGATGTGCAGGTTGGGTGACTTGGCCATGCTAAATTGCCAATAGTGTTAGGTGTAGGGTAGGGGAATGGCTGTGAGTGCATTACTGCTTGGAGGGTCAGTGTGGACTTGTTAGGCCAAAGGGCCTGTTTCCATACTGTAGGGAACCTAATCTAAATTTTGCGTTATCTGCAGGTTCCTCTGATCATCTCTACTTTCTAGGGTCCTACCATTCAATATGTGCGCCTTTGATTTGTTAGTTCCCCAAACTACACTACATCACACATTTTATGTTAAAATACCTTGCTCTGTCCATCTGACTCGCCCATCTACATCATGATGCAGCCGAAGGCTTTCCTCCTCACTATTCATCACACTACCAATTTTTGTGTTTTTGCAAATGTACTCATAATATCTCCTACATTCTTAATTGATTAATGCATCATTGATGCACACACCAAACAGCAATGGACCTAACACCAGAGTAAACTGCTGGACACACATTTCCTGTTACAAAAACACCCTTCAACCATCATTCTCTGCTTACTGCAACTAAACCAGTTTTGGATCCAATTTGTGTAATTGTCCTGGACCCTATGAGCTCTTAACTTGAGTTCCATGTGAGGCTTTGTCAAAAGAATCAGAATAAAAATTTCATAGTGAACAATAAGGAAATAGCAGGTGAACTGAGCAAATATTTTGTTTCTGTCTTCGCTGTAAAGAATATGAAAAATTCTAGTCATAGCTGTTAACCAGGAGGTGTCAGTGAAATTCCATAAGGGGAGTGGTACTAAGCAAACCGATGGAGCTGCAGCCTGACTAGCCTGAGGTTGAAGATGCACTTTGTCCTAGGATCTTAAAAGAAGCTAATAATGAGATAGTAGGTGCATTGGTGTTAATTTCCTCGAGTGGGGAAAAGTTTTTTGTAGACATGCAAGTAGCTAATATGTTTCCCCTTTTTCAAGAAGGGAAAGAGCCAGGAAAGCTTGATATCTATCATGTGGAAAGTGGTGGGATTAATCATTAAGAAGGAATAGCTGAACACTTAGATAAACTCAAGCTAATTGGGAAGAGTCAGCATAGTTTTGTGAAAGGGAAATCATGTTTAGCAAAAATATTGCAATGTTTTGAAGGAGAGAGACATGGATAAAGGGAAGCTAAAGGCATAATGTACTTGGATGTCCAGTAGGCATTTGACAAGGTACCACATAAAAGTTTTTTGCGCAAAGTAAAAGGTGCGGGGAGTAACATGGATAGATGATGGGCTTGCTGGCAGAAAACAGAGAATATACATAATGGCTCTTTTTTTAACTGATTCATAGGTTATGATGAGTGGAATGTCACAGGGGTCTTTGCTGGAGCCTCCATTTTGTGCAATTTACATTGATGAGGGGAGAGAAGACAAGATAGTTAAATTTGCTGATGGCGCAGATTTAGGGGGAAACGTTTATAGGGAGAATGCAAATGTGTATAGATATAGAGCAAAAGCTAAAGGTCAGTTAGATGGATGATAATATGGGAAAATGTGAAGTTGTTCACTTTGGCAGGAAGCACAGATAAAACAGAATATTATTTAAATTGAGAACAACTTAAGAATTTCCAAGTGCAGAGACATGCATGTGTTCCAGTGTCTGAATCAAAAAAGATGGTATGCAGGTATGGCAATTAATTAAGAAGGGAAATGAATGTTCTCCTATATCTTTTAAATGCATTGGAGGTGGTTCAAAGGAATGTTTACTAGATTAGAACATGGACCGATTAATTGTTTTGTGAGAAAAATTGAAAGTGACTCGGTTTGTTTCCATTGGTCTTTTAAGAGTTAGGGCTGACTTGATTCAAGTGTATAGGATCCTAAATTGTCTCAAAAAGGTTGAAATGGAAAGGATTTTTCTGCTTGTGAGTGAGTCCAGAACTAAGAGGAATTAACTTAAAATGAGCAACCAGTCTTTTAGGACGAACATAGGAATTTCTTTCTCTCAATGAAATGTGTGACTTTGGAACTGTCTGCCTCAGAAAGTAGTAGAGGTGGAATAATTGAATTTTCTTTATGCAGATAGATAGATTCTTGTTAGGCAGGACAATAAAAGATTACAGGGTGTTAATAAGAGTGTGAAAATAAAAACGCAAATGGTTCAGCCGCGATCTTATTGTATGGCAGAGCTGGTTTGTAGGGACAAATGATCTACTCTGCTTCTAGTTGCATGTTCATATGGCAGATCTGTTTTGCGCCATATCTCTTCATATATTTAGTTAGCAAAAAGATTTCAACTTCAAATTTCATGTTAATAATAAAAAAGAATCAGGAGCAGGAATAGGCACTTCAGCCCTTTGAGCCCATATATTTAACACAATCATGATTTGGAGGTACCGGTGTCGGACAGGGGTGCACAAAGTTAAAAATTACACAACACCAGGTTATAGTTCAATAGGTTTAATTGTAAACACACTAGTTAGGGTGCTTCCAATTAAACCTGTTGGACTATAACCTGGTGTTGTGTGATTTTTAACTTTTAACATGATCACGGTTGATCTTCTCCTGGTCTCTCCTCCACTTTCCTGCCTACCCCCTTCCTAGCCCATTCTCCTATTTTTCATCAGAAATGTAACATTTTCTATTTTGAATCTGCTGCATGATTGTGCCTCCACTGTGCTCTGGTGCAGTGAGTTCTATAAATTCGTAACACTCTGAGAGAAGTAGTTTCTCCTAATCTCAGTTTTGAATCTGCTTCCTCGTACCCTATATCTATACTGTCTTGTTTGAGACTGTCCCACAATGGTAATATCTGCCCGACATCTACCTTGTCAATCCCTTTTAGCATTTTATACATCTCAGTCAGAGTCCACCGCCCCCCTCCCCCCACCCTCCATTCTTCTGAACTCTAGCGAGCACACATCCAAGCTATTCAAACATCCTTAAAGAATACGATTTGTGCTTCATGAAACTGTGCTGACACTGGTGAATTGAGTTTTGTTTTTAGATAAGAACATAAGATATAAGAACAGGAGAAGGCCATCTGGGATCCCAAGCCTGCACTGCCATTCAGTAAGATCACAGCTGGGCTCAGCTCCACTTACCCGTCCACACCCATAACCCTTAATTCATTTACTGTTCAAAAATCTATCTATCTTTGATTAGATTACTTTTTTTAAGATTAGATTAGATTACTTACAGTGTGGAAACAGGCCCTTCGGCCCAACAAGTCCACACTGACCCGCCGAAGCGCAACCCACCCATACCCCTACATATACCCCTTACCTAACGCTAGGGGCAATTTAGCATAGCCAATTGACCTGGCCCACACATCTTTGGACTGTGGGAGGAAACCGGAGCACCCAGAGGAAACCCACGCAGACACGGGGAGAACGTGCAAACTCCACACAGTCAGTCGCCTGAGGCGGGAATTGAACCCAGGTCCCTGGCGCTGTGAGGCAGCAGTGCTAACCACTGTGCCACCGTGCCGCCCTAAGCATTCAATTAAGTAGCCTCAACTGCTTCACTGGACAGGGAATTCCACAGATTCACATTCCTTTGGGAGAAGAAGTTCCTCCTCAGTTAAGTCCTAAATCTGCTCCCCCTTATTTTTAAGCCTTTGCCCCCTAGTTCTAGGTTCACCCACCAGTGCAAATAGCCTCCCTGCTTTGATCTTATCTATTCCCTTCATAGTTTTATATGTTTCTATAAGATCACCCCCCCCCCCGCCCCCCCCCCCCCCCCCCCCCCCCCCAATTCTTCTCAATTGAAATAAGTATTGTCCCAGTATACTCAATATTTTCTCAAAAGCTTACCCTTTCAATTCCGGAATCAATCCCCTCCAGTGCCAATGCATCTTTTTTCAAGTAAGGAGACCAAAACTGTACACAGTACCTCAAGTGTGGCCTCATCAGCACCCTATACAGCTGCAGAATAACCTCGCTGTTTTAAACTCCATCCCTCTAGCAATGAAGGACAGTGTTCCATTTGCCTTCTTAATTCCCTGCTGCACCTGCAAACCAACATTTTGTGATTTATGTACAAAGACACCCAGGTCCCACTGCACAGCAACATGCTGCAATTTTTCACCATTTAAATAATTGTTCAAATGGCTGTACTTCCTACCAAAATGGATGACCTCACATTTACCAACATTGTACTCCATCTGCCAGACCCTTGTCCACTCACTTAACCTAACTATATCCCTCTGCAGACTTTCAGTATCCTCTGCACACTTTGCTCTACCACTTATCTTAGTGTCAGCTATGAACCTTGGCACACTACACTTGTTTCCCAAGTGTTCAGTTATTGGCCAGTCAATCGCCACCAGAACAGAACTCCACTGGTCCTCACCTACCACCCCACGAACCTCCAGATACATCGCATCATCCTTCGTCATTTCCGCCACCTCCAAACAGACTCCACCACCAAGGATATATTTCCCTCACCTCCCCTATCAGTGTGCCGGAAAGACCACTCCATCCGCGACTCCCTCGTCAGGTCCACACCCCCCACCAACCCAACCTCCACTCCTGGCACCTTCCCCTGCAACCGCAAGACATGCAAAACTTGTGCTCACACCTCCCCCCTCACTTCCCTCCAAGGCCCCAAGGGATCCTTCCATATCCATCACAAATTCACCTGTACCTCCACACACATCATTTACTGCATCCGCTGCACCCGATGTGGCCTCCTCTACACTGGGGAGACAGGCCTCCTGCTTGCGGAACGTTTCAGAGAACACCTCTGGGACACCTGCACCAACCAACCCAACTGCCCCGTGGCTGAACACTTTAACTCCCCCGCCCATTCCTCCAAAGACATGCAGGTCTTTGGCCTCCTCCATCGCCAGACCATGGCAACACGACGCCAGGAGGAAGAGCACCTTATCTTCTGCCTAGGAACACTCCAACTACAAGGGATGAATGCAGATTTCTCCAGCTTCCTCATTTTCCCTCACCCCACCTTATCTCAGTCCCAACCCTCGGACTCAGCACCACCTTCCTAACCTGCAATCTTCTTCCCGACCTCTCTGCCCCCATCCCCTCTCTGGCCTATCACCCTCACATTAACCTCCTTCCACCTATCGTATTCCCAACACCCCTCCCCCAAGTCCCTCCTCCCTACATTTTATCTTAGCCTGCTTGGCACACCTTTCTCATTCCTGAAGAAGGACTAATGCCCGAAATGTTGATTCTCCTGCTCCTTGGATGCTGCCTGACCTGCTGCGCTTTTCCAGCAAAACATTTTTCAACAAAAGGGAAAGCCAGTGAGAAGGTTAGACCATGAACTTTGCCCTCCATTTCATTTTTTCTGACTTCCCCTCCCCCCGTGTCTAGCTTCTTACGTTTTGCAGTCAGCAAAGCTGAATATTCTGAATCAACCTCTCTTCCCACCAACCATCACCACTCCCTTGACCTTTAATTCATGATCTCCAATCTCCTTTACACTCTATCCCTCCGCTGACCTGCTATTCAGTACTTTCTGCTCGCTATCTTTCTTGACTGTATGAAACCCATAAATGTTCCACTTCTTTCTTTAGTTTCAAAGATGAGCCAGTCATACTCAAAACATTAATTCTGTTTGTCTCTCTATAGATGCTGATAGACCTACTGAGTTTCCCCAGCACTTCCTTTTTTTTCATTTCAGTTTTACAGCATCCGCAATATATTGCTTTAGCCCCAATTTATGTACTATCTGCTTATGACTTATCCCATGGAATCTAGAAAAGTTTGTGCTGAATACCATCTAAGGCATGGTATAGTGCCCAGAAATATTTATCTAGATTTCTAAGTCTTCTTGCAGATTTGCTACTTCTAGTTTTCCACTACTTGGAAAATAATCTATTCTCTCCCCTTTAGATCCAAAATGGATGGTCTCATATTAGCCTACATTGAGTTTGATTTGTTGTAGTTTTAGAAAAATATTTAGCGTATTAATGTCTCTGTTATTTTTGCTTCCAATACACAGCTTACAATGCTGCCTGCTTCTGTGTCATCAGTAAGCTTGAAATGTGACTTTCTATCTACCATTTAACTTATTAAGGAACATGGTAAACAGTTGAGATAGCAATGTAAATCCATGCAAGACGTCAGTAACCACATCCTGCCAATGAGACTATCTGCCTACTTTTCATACTCTCAGTCTCTTACCACTCAGCCAGTTTCCTAAACAGGTCAAAACTTCACCTTTGTTCCATTAGCTTGAAATTAAGCCAAGTTTAGTGTCTTACACATGATTCTATTGAATGACTTTTGGACGTCCATATAAAAAGCATCTACAGACATGGCAATGAAGGTATTTAAAGTAACATTCAGAATATTAGGATCAAGAACCAATGGAAATTAGCTTCAATTTTATGAAATCATTAAGACAAAAACAGATCGATGATTGATGTCACACAAAGTAGCCTCACACAAGAATATCTGAAAGAGAGTCAGTCATTCCTACCAATCTAATATCCATCATATGATATAGCATAATCTTCTTCATATTTTAACTTATTTCAAGACTTTTTTTTGTTGGAAACAACTATCATCATGAATGCTAATGGCCTGTGCACCACAGAAGAGAAATGACTAAAATTTAAACATATCTGCAAATGGTTTTGGCCGAAATACTGTATATTAGCAAGAAATAGTCAGCAGTAATCCAGGAAACCCTTAATGTGTATGCTTGCAACAAGCTTACACTGCCCATCCCATTGCTTAGTACTATAGAAAAATAGTGAACCTGGTTTTAAAAATGGGTCTAAAGTATTCAAACAACTGAAATCTTCTGCAATTATTGTCTGTATGTACATCACCATCTGTACTTCATTAACAACATGTGGAATTTAACAATAGCAAAAAGTACTTACATTTATATAATTCCTTTCAAGTAGAAAATGTTCCAAAGCACTTGGGAAAATAATCCAGTTATAAAACTGAAAATTGTAGAATAAAACTATAAATCCTGAGAAAGGTTTTGAGTTTATATCTATGTAATTATTTGTGCTGAGCAACAAATCAATAAGCTGCTTAAGTAGGCATTGTGCGAGCTTTAACCAACTGGTAAGTAAAACGGGGAAAATCGTTCCTTGTCAATGCATTGGTTCAAGTGTAAGAAGAATAACAACATAAATCAAGCTATAGGATAAATACCAACAGAGGGACTGAAAGATCTGAGAGTTCACACAGAGAAATCTATCAGGGTGGCAAGAAAAGTTGATAAAGCTCTTAAAAGGTAAATGCAATCCTATGCTTTATAAACAGAGGCATAAAGTACAAGGGCAATAAATAGTTTTTTGTGGTATAGACTTGGGGTATAGCTGAGAAAAGACGCACATAATCCAAGCTTTTCATCATGCACTCGTCAGGATAATTTGCTTTTTATTCTTGATTTTTTTTTAAATTATTTCAGCTTTAATCATCTGCCATGGTAGGATTTGAACTCATGTCCTCAAAACATCTGTCTGGGGTTCTGCATTATTAGTCCATTGACATCTCTTCCATTATTGCCTCTTCACGTGGCACATGAATTTCACTGTTGATGTGAAGCTAGATAGAGTCCCGAAAAAACGTTATACCCAAAACATCAACCCTCTTGCTCCTCAGATGCTGCCTGACCTGCTATACATTTTCCAGTGCCACACTTTATCGATCTGATTCGCCAGCATCTGCAGTCCTCACTTTGTCCTACCTGAAGCTAGCTATGTGGACTGGAGGCACTAAAGCCTGGTTGATCATATCCAGTAGCATATCCTTTCAACTATTTGCACCAAGTAAGATGCTGACTATATCCAACCAGCCGTGCTTCCAAAATTCACAATAGTATTCAAGATCTGATTTGATTCTGTAGTTGGTCAGCATTTGCTAAATAATCCTGACTTTATGAATGATTACACTGGCAACTTATTGAGAATTGTCAGGCAGACACGCTGTTAGTGCACTTGTGCGTGATGCGAGCAACATATATAACTACACAGGGCCCTGTTGTTTACAGATTGCAAGAGTGCATAAAATAAAATGTACCTACATACCTCAGCAACATAAGTAACAGCCATTCTCTAGTTTATTTCTCAAGACATTGTCTCCACTAGTCAAAGTACACTTGCCGTCCAATCAATGCTGTCTTCCCCAATACAATATAAATGTTGTTTTCCTTTTGCATTGGTATTTAATGTAAACTGTCCTGGTGGTTGCAAATTTTAAAAAAACTTTGAGAAAATATGTCTTCTTCACAAAGCAAAACAAAACTACAATCAATCTTAAAATTGCTAAATAGAAATGCAATTGAGTTACTCTGATCTAGAATGGTCTGGTCCAAGGGACAATGGTAGCAGATTCAATAACAACTTATAAAAGGAAATTGAATATACCTTCACAGCAAAACAATAGGAAGGTATAAACAGTTGAATAACCCAGGCTTTACAATGGTAATGATGGCAAAACTATCAGTGAAATTCTGAAATTAACTTCTGGAGTCCACATATGTCAAGTTAAACGCAGAAGTCCAGAAGTTATTATCAATGATTCTGCACATCCACAATATTGAAGTCTCCTGAACTATTAAAAAGGACACAATGTTGACCACTGTCACCATACTATGATGTTGGAAATCCTCACCCTGTTGCCATCTATGATACTGTATAATGCATCTAAATTTTCTGGATTAACTTGGGAAGATTCACTGTTTCCAAGCCTTCATCTTGGCATTAACCTAAGTTACTAATACCACATGGGAAAAGATGTCTTTGGCAGAAGCATAGACTCACCCCTATTATTTAATTACATTTCATCTCAGATACATAATTGCCTGAGTGAGACATCAGCCTCAACTTTGGAGTAAATACATATTACTGCTCCTGAAGCATTCTTATATTATAAGCAAAGCCACACTTAGGTTAGCTCCTTCAAGACCAGTCCTTTATAACTTAACAGGTGAACCTTAATTTGTGGTGCCAGTTTAATCCTTTCAAGTACTAATGCACTTATATAACATCTTCCTCAAACTTCGTTCCGGTTATTAAATTCTTTATACAACTGTTTCAAGTAAGTAATGTAAGTTTATAACTACTCCATCTCTTCCCAACTCTGTTGCTTTATAAATGGTGGATGACTTAGTTGCTTTGAAAGTCTGCTTCTTGCAGACGAAATACTCAGTTATAGTTTGCCATATTGCGACCTTTATGTATCTTTGTGTTTCCTGGTGTCAATGTCACTGTTGAATGCTTATTCCCCTTTAATCTCTGCAAATCATATTAGAGATAAATCAGTCCTCCCCTATCATAACTACAAGTCAGAGCCTGACATAGCTATGGTTACAACGTAAATTTGAATTAGTATTTGTGTATAATAAATCGTGTTTGAAGTCTAAGCTTGAGGACAGTTCTTGACTTTGCCTTCCTTCAGCCTATCTTGAACATAGGGTGGCATCAAGCCGTATGATAAAAGAATGATGATTGATGAAGTTGGGAACCTGTATTCTTCTGTTTAGTCTTACTCTGTCCATTATGCAATTGGTAGCGATGTAAGGTAAGTGTCAGATTCGATATTTTGAAAGCTATGTGTCTCTTCTCTTACACTCTGTAATTTCAAAATACGCTGTGTTACTGGATATATAAAATAAGAAAAAGGGTCCAGTTGGTCATCTCTAGGCTTATTCTGTAATCTTGAAGCAATTTTATATTGCATGAACCATTCCTTCCATATAGTCCATTTTAATTCCCTGTCTGAAGAATTTGTGATTTTAGATCAGGTTGGAATGATATTATCTTTCAGCATTGTCATTTTACTTAATTGGTTGTAGTTAAATAAAGGAATTATTGAAAGCTTCTTTTGGAAGTGAGCTGAGTTTTCTGTTCAATGTTTTAAAGTATGCAACCACTTTAATTGTATTAAATGTTGAACTTGCTTTGCCATTTTAAAAAGAAATGTTATTTTCCTAACTGCTGGATAATTAACTAGGCAAAGGTGAGGACTGCAGATGCTCCTCCTCCTCTACCGCTGCTCCTCACCACCCGACGCCTGGAGGAAGAACGCCTCATCTTCCGCCCCGGAATATTTCAACTCCAGGGCATCACCAGTTTCCTCATTTCCCCTCCCTCCCAGTTCCAACCTTCCAGCTCAGCACTATCCTCATGACCTGTCCCACCTGCCAATCTCCCTTCACAGCTATCCGCTCCACCCTCCCCTCTGACCTATCACCTCCATCCCCACCCCTATTCACCTATTGTACTCTTTACTACCTTCCCCCACCCTCCTCTCTGATCTATCACCTCCAATTCCACCCCCATTCACCTCTTGTACTCTTTGCTACCTTCTCCCCCGCCCCACCCCCCAACCCCATTGATCTCTCCACCCTGGAGACTTCCTGCTTCTATTCCTGATGAAGGGCTTTTGCCCAAAACGGCGATTTTTCTGCTCCTCAGATGCTGCCTGATCTGCTGTGCTTTTCCAGCACCACTCTGGTCTAAAAACTGCTGGATAATTAAGCTAATTGCATAATAAAGCATTTTTGTTAATAAGCATTGTTGTCTTAATGAAAAAGCTGAACATTTCTTTATTTTGCTTTCTGGTAACTTTCTTTAATTTCCATTATTTAAAGTTTAACATTTGATGCAAAAGTTATTTTCAAGCTTTTAGAGATCATTGAAAGGTTTTACAATGAAGACTTTTAAAAAAATCTTCCAACAAGGAGGAATATTCTGCTATTTTCCCCTTTCTTCAAAGTGTTTTCACACCCTTCCAACACAATTGAGGATGAAAACCCTTTATGCTCCTTCTCAAACTAGTTATACCATTTTACATCAGAAGAAATGAAAATCTTTTGATGAGATCATAAAGAAATACTTTTAACTGAACAATCAAAATTTATTTTTTTCCCTTCAAAGCACTTATTATAATATCCTCTTCTTTTCCTTCAAAGTTTCCTGCTCATTAGTCAATTTATTCTGGCAATTTTCTTAATCAGTGTCCTTTTCATATATAGATTAACAGAATCATAGGATCCCTACAGTGTGGAAGCAAGCCATTTAGCCCATCTAGACTAACCAACCGATGAAAGAGCATCTCACGCAGACCCAGCCCTGTGGTTAGGTATAATATTTTCTTTGATAACACTTCAATGAAATGCCTTAGGATAGTTTACCATGTCAAAAAGGCGAGATAAATTTAAATTGTTGGTGTTAAAACGTGGCAGCAATTAAATGAAATTTTGTGGAAATGTTAACAACACAGCGCCCAACCTCTTTAATTGTCCTGGTCGCACGAACACTCTGTGCTGCTAAACAAGTTGTTTGACATCAAGTCATAGATGAATCACAACTTTTTTTTCAGTCAAACCAGGAAGATCAAAGGCACTTTGTTTGGCCTTTGCCAATCTAGAACTTGAAGAGACTTGCACAATGCCAACATGTGTCAGAAATTTGGATGTACACCATCCTTGCTTTAAACTGTTCAGTTTAATGATTGGAAAATTGTATGCCACAGCTCAGCTTTTCACAATGTAACTCCAACAGGCACAACCTCTCTCAAAGCCTCTTAATGCAAAAAGTGTTCGCTAACCCTGAGGATCTAAATAGTGTGTAGTTAATAAGAAGACGAGAAGACTGCAGGAGGTAGGCTTTTTCACATTTTAAGAAATGAGAGGATTAGAGAAGGGAAAGGTAAAATAAGGCTTGATAGACAACTTTAATTGTCTGTGTGGTTACTTTAATTGTCAAATTTGCAAACAAAATGTTAGACAAAAGCATGGAGTACCATACTTGTTGCGAGTAATTGAAAAAGCCTTCAGCAGTTCTTTAAAGTTGTCTATCAATTCGATGAATATATTTTAACTTAGTACATGTGTCTGAAAAAGTTTGAGCCATACATTGCTTTCAATGATGATTTATTAGCTGAACATTTTGAATTGCCAAGTATGCTGCACTATTTTTCTTTTCCTGTTCAAAGTAACCAGATACATTTAGTGGGTAAGATTTCTGATTGCAGCAGGATGACAATAGAACCAGTTGGCAAAACTGCACGATTATAAACAAGCAGCATGGTTTAACAATATATTTTAGTATAATCCATCCATTTGGGTTTTTTGCCAAAATTTCTTAAGAAGCAGAAAAAATTGAGTAACTAATCAGTCAATCTTACTAGAAATAAATTCCCAATTGTTGTTTCCTTTCTCTAATGTTCATATCGACTTCTGCATTTAATGGTTTTATTGGAGATGAGGGCCAGCTGGTGAGTCAGTAGGGGCCCTAGGTTTGCTTGCTTTAGTAAAGGGCCACACTGGACAGTAGAGATCCTTCCGTGGGTTTCCTTGTTATACTCATCACATGGTGATCAGGAATCCCCTTCCACTGGGTTAATACTAGAGGCCGCTGATTTTCAGGCCTCAACTGACAGATGAGTGAGATGGTCATCCACAGGCTAGTCACCGTGCTGGTAAGGCTGTGGTGTCTACACCCATTACCATCCCATCCAAGTACAAGCCCCTGTCATTGAGAAGGACATTAAAGTGTGACTTAGCCAAGATTACGTACCAGTCGAGAGTGTGGTGCTGGAAAAGCACAGTAGGTCAGGCAGCATCTGAGGAGCAGGAAAATCGACGTTTCGGGCAAAAGCCCTTCATCAGGAAGCCCTGATGCAGGGTTTTTGCCTGAAATGTCGATTTTCCTGTTCCTCGGATGCTGCCTGACCTGCTGTGCTTTTCCAGCACCACACTCTCGACTAATATCCAGCATCTGCAGTCCTCACTTTCTCCAAGATTATGTACCAGTCTATCATGCTTTTCATTTCTAGCTTACTCGAAATAAATCCCAAAATGTTGTTTCCTTTCTCTAATGGTCTTATCAACCTCAGTCTCTACTTCTAGTGATTTGTGTACCTGCACTCTTGGGTCCAATCTGATGGAACAGTAGTAGCATCCCTACCTTTGGACTAGAAATTCCAGATTTAAGTCCCATTTCTAGACTTGTTGGTTATGGAAAGTGCATTGAAGATCAAATAGGTTGATTATCAAGCTTGCAAATCTTTCCAATCTGCCTGGTGGCAGATGGTGAGAGCAAAGATTTTCCTGGTCAGCCATCCTGGGAAGGTAATGGCAAATCGCTGTTGTACTTAGTTCACTCATGTGGACAACTGTCAGAAATGACAACAGGGAAAGAGACAAACAGACCAGCTCCAGGATCAAAACAGACGATGCTGGAGGAACTCAGGAGGAGGGTCTGGCTACATCTGTGGAGAGTGAAAGAGAGTTAATGCTTTAAATGTGGTATGACCCTTGTGAGAACCTTTCAGAAGTTCTTGGATCCTTTTGCTTCTTTCCCCATTTCAGCTTTTTATCAGAATTTTATTAGCCTCCCTAATTCTTCTTAATAATGCAACAATCAGGTGGTAATAATGACATCTGTTATAATTCTTGACTATGGTATAGTGGAGCAATTTATTGTCACGTGTATTTATGAAAATACAGTAAAATGCGTATAAGTGGCCATAATTATTCCAGCGCCATTTTAGTTACATAAATTATGAAAGGAAATAACCTGCATACACTTGAGACAAATCTAAGTGACCACGAGATGCCATCACAGTACGCAATCACCAAACCATGCCGTGATTTCGCAACACTAAAGAGGACACACATTGAAGCAGACCCCACTGCCACTGAGTGGACCCAGCACGTCACCTCTGTCAAAGCCACTTCATTACTGCCACCACAGCCAGGACACTGCCCCAACCCTCGAGGACTGGGGCCCACCTTAACTTGAAAGGACTGAGGAGCCGTCCAAATGAACTCCTGAGGACTGAGGGATCATTCACTCCGCCACAGTTACAGATGCCGCCGGAACACCAGAGGAACAGAATGGACCCCAATCCATTGACGCTGGAACCATTGCTCAAGCTGTGTCCGCCATGACCATGAGGAATGGACAGGATCCACTGCTCAGCAGCTTCCTGTGACCTCTCTTCACCGCAGCAGCCACAGAAAGAAGAATGAGTTTGATTCAAAAGTAAGATGAAGAAAACATAATAAATAAATAAACAAATAAATAGAAGAATGCTGTCAGTCATATGAGAGAGAACAGACTGGCCTGGGAGCCTGAGCACTTCCTACCCTGCAGCCTTACCATCAGTAGCAATGGATAACAGAGTAATGAAACAGGTGAAGTAAATGCTGGCACTGTTCATTGATTATCTTGTTGGCTGTTGTGGTGCAGTGGCTGTGTCTCTATCTGTCAACCGGGAGTTCTGGGTTAAAGTCTCAGCTACTCCAGATGCGTGTTATAACATTTCTGAGCACGTTGATGAGAAAATATCTGAGCTATCATGCTTTCAGAGACTTGGATAAGTTCTGACTTCAGTATGTCGCTTAAATAAAAGGAATCAATACTTGTTGTTCACTTCCTTCTTAAAGTTATACTTGCTTGCGTTTCAAGTTCAGCTATCATTTGCGAAATCGTTGAATTTCATATTCCCACTATAAGCATACCATTTCCCACATTTCCCAGACAAACATTTGCTTGGGAAGCCTCCAAAACAATATCCTTCTAAGCAGACCCAAACAGGAATTTGGACATAATGTGAATCTCAATGAAACACTTCAGGTTCCACAAGTGGCAGCTTACATAATTCGCCTTAAGGAGTCTGAATAGACAGACAACTGAAAATACGACCCTGGAAATGTACCAAGCACAGGTAAGAAAGAGTGATTATGAGCTGAGGCAGAGAAATAGTATTGGAAGGAAACAGAAAAGCTAAAATATGAATCCACGGATTTACACTTTTATAGGAATTGCATAAAAGGGTGGACTTCTTGCAGAAGTACTTCGTGCAGATAACTGAAATTTGGTGGCACGTCAGTGACAGTGCAGGAGGGTAGCTCCAATATCTGTCCAGACACATAGGATTGTAAATGTCTAGAATCAATGTAATTCCAGTTGCAACTCCATGACCATCTGCAGAGGAGGACCTTAGGGCAGAACGTGAATATGCACATTTGTTTTGCTGCTTAATGCCATGACTGTTCCTATTGAAATCTAATCCTAATTTCCTGCAGGCTGTTCCTTCACCCTTGAGAAATGCTTATAAATGCAAGCACTTGGAATGTGAACATTGTTGCAGAAATACTGAACTCGAACAAGGAAATAAATTAGCTCCATCTTCTTTGCAATATACTGTGTAGGGAAATACAGATATGACTGGGCAAGGTAGCAATCATTAGACAGGGCATGTTGTAAATAAGTGTAGTGTATTACATTAGAAACCACAAGGGATGTAATCATTCATCCTTGTGAGATCTCTGAATGAAGGCAGGTCCTTGCAGATTATTGCCAAGCCATAGTAACGTGTTGTGATTTTGTATTAAGGAGACAGGCTCTGAGTCTACCACAGCTGAAATAGGGAGCAAACCCCATGCATTTGACGGAAATCTGATCCACTCACCAGCCCTTTAGCCAACTAAGTGAATCCCCTCACCCCCAATCCATTCCTGCAGACAGAAGTGCACATTTTAAAAAAACGAGAGAAAAAGACTTGCTCAAAAGAGCAAAGGAACATGAGTTGGCTATTCAGCCCTTTGAGCCTGTTCTGCTGTTAACTGAGATCATGGCTGATCTATGGCCTAATTCCAAATACCTGCCTTTGGTCTATATCCCTTAATACCTGTTCCAAATGTAAGTTTATCCATCTCAGATCTAAAATTAACAACTGATCCAGCATGCACTGCGATCAGTGAAAGACACCCAACATCTACCTCCCTCTGTGTGTAGAAGTTGCTAAAATGAATAGGTTAACTCCACTCTGCTTTGTGCAAAATAACGCCATGCATACATCCATCTGAGGAAATAGAGATATTCTCAGTATAATGTTTCAGTCTAACATTCCCTCAATATTGGACTGAAGAGTATCTGTTATTTTTTAATGTGTTGTCTGTAAAGAGCTAGGAACTAATTAGCCAGAACAAAATGTTACGTATAAATGTTCCAGTGGCTCAGATCCATGGCTGCACTTAAGAATCACATGATGTGTAACCTGGGACCTGATCTAAGTCAGTCTTCTCACCAGTCCGCATGACAAATTGTATTAAATACAAGAAGCTCTAACTTTTCCAAGTCAAACGTGTGATTATTTCTAACATATGAGCACCAGAAGACATAGCAAATGCCTGTAAGTAATCAGAAACATTTTAAACTAATTTAATGCTGATCAGGAAAATTGACCAAAATTAGTGCCAGAGGGAGAGAGAAAAAGAAACTAAGTGTCCGAGTGAAAATGAAAAACATACTGTTCACCAGCACAGCCAGAATATCCAGCTCTATCCCATGATGAATTAGGAAGTGGATACTGTCATTTCAGAAATTTAAACAAAAATGCAGTATGTTGTATTTGGTTTCAGGATACCGGACAACTTCAGCATGTGTTTGCAGTGATTTACTGCTGCAGCTCTTGGTCGTGGTGAGTCCGGAGATGGGAACTCCCGGTTATCGGTGAGCTGGTGACAGCAACACAGCTGGGGATCTCTTGGTCACGTGCAAGCATGGGTTCAGCACAGGACCCAACACTGGTGACAGAGCAGCGAGGTGGGCCCAACAGCAAAATGATGGTGCCAAAAGAATGGCACCTCCGACGCTGGTAGATCAGCACAGGTGGCAGTGAGGTGGGGGAGGAGAGGTAGGTATTGTTGGTGAGCCAACTCAGGTTTCAGGGTTCAGGGCACAGGGTTCAAGGTTCAGAGCACAGGGCTCAGGGTTCAGAGTTCAGGGCTCGGGTTTCAGGGCTCACAGTGGATGTGGTGGAATGGAGGTAAATTCTCTTTCAGCCTAATCTCTTTATTCTTAAATTACTCAAAATGGTGCCAGATTGGTGCCAAGCTTTCCACTGTATTTTACTGCATTAGTATTACTGTAAAATGCAGGTGACAATGAATCATTCAATTCAATTCAAATCAAATTAAGTCTTAACAAGAAGAGGATTTTGTCTTGAACAAGCTATAGTTTGATTGCATGATAGCATTCATGCCCAAAGTACATTTGTAAGATTGACATTGTTACCAAGGCTACCAGGTCACAATGGGTCTTCACTCTATGATATCTGATGATGGCTGCCTTATCTCGTCCCACGCTTGTATGGTATCATCAGATTGTGTGGAGGTTAACACAGATACCTGTATTAACCCATTCAGTACCATTACCTATATAGCACATTATATTTTCAAACATCAGCAATGAAGAGAGGGTCAACCAAACCACACTGTGGGCAGTAGACAAAGCATTAAGTTTATTTAACAGCTGGGAACTTAGAGAAAGGACAGCAAACACCCAGGCTTTTTTTTTGAAAGATTCATCTCCAGTCAAAATCAAATCTGATATTATGAATTTCATGGCCTCAAACTCGAATTAGTGATGTGGCGGTCGCACGCTTTAAAACTTTGAGTCCTGATTGATGTAATGATGAAACCAGTGATTTGTTCTGCATATAAAATACCAGTTGAACAAGGAGGAACATTTGAAAGAGAGCTCTAATAATAGAGAAGCTATCACTTGCTTGTCAGGAAGTGCAGATTAGATAAATTCCATTATGATAAGAGACAAACCAAATGGATGCTGAAGACGCTACCTGTGTTGAATGCTGAATCCTCATCGCAACTCACTTTGGTGAATGTTACATTTGTTAGATTGGTTCCACATCCACTTTTCTGATAGGAATTTACAAGGCCTGGCTGGTCTAGTACAGTAGAGGAAAACTATTTGCTAATCTAATGAGAAGAGGCTCTTGCCTTAAACAAGATGTACTTCTATTGCATGATCATAACTAAGTACAAATTACATTAGTATGATAGACATTGTTAGTGCGACTATAAGGAAGACGTCAATGTTAGGCCTTATTTCTTGGAGATCCAATGTTGTTCTCCCACCCATGTTACTTGATCACATTGAGTAGTGCTTAATGCACTCCTCAACAATAACCTTTTCAGCTCCTTACACACTTCTTTCTACAACAGACTAGTTCCCAAAGATTTTAGCCAAGCCATAGAGAAGAATCATTACCCTATGCCATTCTCATAAGGCTTTTTACAAGGTCCTTCGTAACAGTCATAGAGTCATAGAGACATACAGCATGGAAACAGATCCTTCGATCCAACTTATCCATGCTGAACAGATATCCTAAATTAATCTAGTCCCATTTGCCAGCATTTGGCCCAGATCCCTCTAAACCCTTTCTATTCACAAATCCATCCAGGTGCCTTTTAAATGTTGTAATTGCACCAGCCTCCCCAAGTCACTGCCAAATTTCTAACCGCAGCTGAGACCAGGTATGCCATAGAAAGAGAGGTCATACAATCCCTACAGTGTGGAAGCAGGCCATTCAAGCCATCAAGTCCTCACCAACCCTCTGAGGAGCATTCCACACAGACCCACTTCCTCTACCCTACTCCTGTAACCTTATTTTCCCATTGGCTAATCCATATCCCCGAACAATATGGCCAGTCCACCTAACTTGAATATTTTTGGAGTGGAGGAGGAAACTGGAGCACCTGGATGAAACCCACACAGACACAGGAAGAATATGCAAACTCCACCCAGATACTCACCCAAGGGATGGAACTGAACCCAGGCTCTGTGAGGCAGCATTGCCAACTACCCAGCCACCATGCCACCCAGGGCTTTTGGCAGCTGTGCATGATTTTAAGAAGCTGAAAAATGTATTGCTGGAAAAGCACAGCAGGTCAAGCAGCATCAACGGAGCAGGAGAATTGATGTTTTGGGCATAAGTCCTTCTTCAGGAATGTGGAAAGTGTGCCAAGCAGGCTAAGATAAAAGGTAGGGAGGAGGGACTTTGGGAAGGGGCATTGGGAATGCTGTAGGTGGAAGGAGGTTAAGGTGAGGGTGATAGGCCGGAGAGGGCTTGGAGGCGGAGATGTCAGGAAGAAGATTGCAGGTTAGGAAGGCGGTGCTGAGTTCGAGGGATTTGACTGAGACAAGGTGGGGGGAGGGGAAATGAGGAAGGTGGAGAAATCTGCATTCATCCCTTGTGGTTGGAGGGTTCCTAAGTGGAAGATGAGGCGCTCTTCTTCCAGGCGTCGTACTGCCATGGTCTGGCGATGGAGGAGGCCAAGGACCTGCATGTCCTTGGCGAAATGGGAGGGGGAGTTAAAGTGTTCAGCCACGGGGTGGTTGGGTTGGTTGGTCCGGGTGTCCCAAAGGTGTTCTCTGAAACATTCCGCAAGTAAGCGGCCTGTCTCCCCAATGTAGAGGAGGCCACATCGGGTGCAGCGGATGCAGTAAATGGTGTGTGTGGAGGTGCAGGTGAATTTGTGGTGGATATGGAAGGATCCCTTGGGGCCTTGGAGGGAAGTGAAGGGGGAGATGTGGACGCAAGTTTTGCATTTCTTGCGGTTGCAGGGGAAGGTGCCGAGAGGAAAGGTTGGGTTGGTGGGTAGTGTGGACCTGACGAGGGAGTCACGGAGGGAGTGGTCTTTCCAGAACACTGATAAGGGAGGGGAGGGAAATATATCCTTGGTGGTGGGGTCTGTTTGGAGGTGGAAGAAACGACGAAGGATGATGCGATGTGTCTGGAGGTTGGTGGGGTGGTAGGTGAGGACCAGTGGGGTTCTGTCCTGGTGGTGATTGGAGTGGCGGGGTTCAAGGGCGGAGGAGCAGGAAGTGGAGGAGATGCGGTGGATAGCATCGTCAACCACATCTGGGGGGAAATTGCGGTCTTTGAAGAAAGAAGCCATTTGGTTGTTCAATATTGGAATTGGTCCTCCTGGGAGCAGATGCGGCAGAGGCGAAGGAATTGGGAATATGGGATGGCGTTTCTACAGGGAGAAGGGTGGGAGGAGGTGTAATCTAGCTAGCTGTGGGAGTCAGTCGGTTTATAATAAATGTCCGTGTTGAGTTGGTCTTCTGAGATAGAAATGGAGAGTTTTAGGAAGGGGAGGGAGGAGTCTGAGACAGTCCAGGTAAATTTGAGGTCGGGGTGGAAGGTGTTAGTAAAGTGGATGAACTGTTCAACCTCCTCGTGGGAGCATGAGGCAGCGCCGATACAGTCATCGATGTAGTGGAGGTAAAGATGGGGGTGGTGCCAGTTCAGCTGCTACATGATTTTAAGAAGGTCCATCAATGGGAAACAATTTATAGTGGAGAAACGATTGTCAACTGCTCGAGCCGATCTGGAAGAAGAATCCATGTTAAGAAAAAGCAATTATACCGAGGTTAATGTAAAGACCTCAGAATTATGATACCAACCTGAATTACCACCAGGAAAGGAGGCAGGTATCCTATCTCAGTTACTGCCACTGGACAAAGAGAAACTTGAAGATCAAAGTGTACAGATTCCTCATATAGTGAATGTAACACCATCAAAACAAAGTCAAATTAAAACTGAGACCAGTACAGATGAAAGATTATGCATCTGACCTGGAGACAGTCTAGAATTCAGCAAACACAGCCAATAATATTGGTATTGGTTTATCAGAGAATGATGCCTCACTGGAAGATGATGTTCTGCTTTCGAGATCCAGAAAATCAAACCCAAAACAATGCAGGAAGAATATCTCACAATACATAAAGACCACATGGGATTGGAAAATGTCATCACCATTCCAGGTGTGCTGTACATAGGATAGGCATGTAGAAACAGATTGAATGTACATTGTTGACATAGAATATATACCAGAGCTATAGAAGTGCACAGGGGAAAGAGGAGATGATGGCTACTGAAGTTTTACCCTGACCATTATATTGTGGGAGCTGATTTAATCACCATCAACTTAGAATGGTATTTCAGTCACAGACTACCCACCAATGTTCCCTTTTATCCTGAGGATGAAAGATTTCAGAACCGCAACTGTGCAAGTTTTGATTGTTTAGCAAGGGATTCCGGGAAGATTAA
This sequence comes from Hemiscyllium ocellatum, assembly GCF_020745735.1. Lineage (NCBI taxonomy): Eukaryota > Metazoa > Chordata > Chondrichthyes > Orectolobiformes > Hemiscylliidae > Hemiscyllium > Hemiscyllium ocellatum. Next base: position 153,180,009 of record NC_083401.1, on the reverse strand, counting down.
TAGGTGACAATGGTATGTAATTTATATCTAGAGAAGTTAAGGAATGCATTGAATTATTTGGGTTTAATGTCATCAGTTTCTCAACATACTACCCTGGGAATATGGGTTTACAGAATTAGAAGTGCAGATAGTCCTTGTGACATGCCAAGAGACAAAGGGTGGCTGAAGGCATGCCTTATTGTCGCTCTGATCCACTCAGTGCTCAAGGCTGACATTAAATCACCTGCAGAGCTGTTGAATGGAAAATAGCATAAGATTACACTGTCAGGCAAAATACATCCTTTAAGTAACCAGGAGAAAGCAAAGCTACAACTCACTAAAGCTCAGAAAAGATGAGGTCAGTGCTTCAGTAAGCTGATAAAACAAAAAAATTACCAACAAAAATACCAGAAACATTACATCCAGGAAGACAGTATTAATAATGGCACGCATGACTCCCTCAACCCCAGGAGCCATATGCACAAACATCACTTGTGCAGCATTCTGCACAAGAGTGCAGAGATTCAAAGACACCGAATGCCAAACTATATGATGGAGATACAACAGTTTATTATTTAAGCAATGCTGAATGATATCTTTAGTGAAGGATACATGTGATGAGTGCAGGTCCTTGACACCATCCACCACAAAGCTTGATTGGGATTATATCCACAGCATCTACTCCCTCCTTCACCAATGCTCAGTAGCAGCAGTGTGTACCATCTACAAGGTGCACTGTAGAAATTCACTAAAGATCCTTAGACAGCACTTTCCAAACCAATGACCACTTCCACCTAGAAGGATCAAGGCAACAGTCACATGGAAATTTCCACAAATCCCTCAAAGCCACTAACCATCCCGACTTGGAAATATATTGCTGTTCCTTCACTGTCACTGGATTAAAATTCTGGAATCCCTCCTGAAGGGTATTGTGGGTCCACTTACAGCATATGGACAGCAGTGGTTCACAAAGACAGCTCAGCACCACCTGCTCAAGGGCAAATAGGGACAGGCAACAACTATTGGCCAAACCTGCAAAAGTCAGTGGCAGCTGTGAAGACTAGGATGAATACAGAATCTGGCAAAGGAGGACTAAAAAGATCATTAAAAAGTGAGAGAAAATAAATGATGAGGGCAAACTGAAGAGGAATATAAAAACTGACAATAAGACCTTCTATAAATACATAAAGGATAAAGAGGGTCAAAAGTGAACATCGCCTCTTCAAAAATGAGCCTGTGAAGGTGATAACATCAAAAAGGGAAATGGCAGAGGAGTTAAATAGATAGTTTGCATCGATACTTACAGAGCACAATACATCTCAGTAATACCAAAGAATAATGGGAGGAACTAAGCATCATTACCATCACTAAGAAAGTAGTATTAGACAAACTTATGGGGCTAAAGGCAAATAAGACCCTTGGCCCTGATGGCTTGTATAAAAGTGGTGGCTACAGAGATAGTGGATGCATTGGTTGTAATTTTCCAAAAATCCTTGGATTCTGAAGAAGTAATGGAGGATTGGAAAAACATCAATGTGACATCCCTATTCAAAAAGGGAAGGAGGTAAAAAGTGGGCAACTATAGACCAATGAACCTAACACCTATTGTTGGCAAGGTATTGGAATCAATTATTAAGGATGCAAAAGCAGCAAATTTGGAAAATCATAGACTGAACAAGCAGAGTCGACATGGCTTCAGGAAATGGAAACAATGCCAAACAGATTTATGAGCAAAACTCAACCAGAGTGGATGTCGAGGAGTATGTAGATGTTTTTAATTTGGACTTCCAGAAGACATTCAACAAGATAACCTTACAAAAGTTTAAGCCACAAGATATGAATCCATGGTGTTATAAGTCATATAATTTGTGTAGACTGAGAATTGGCTAACAGGCAGAAAACAGCATACAGGGATATGGGCTTCTTTCTCAGGTTTGCCACCTGTAGCCAGTGGGGTTTCACAGGGCTCAGTGCTGGGACTGCAACTGTTTACAATATATATTAATGACCTTGAGAAAGGAAGTGAATGTACTGCAGTCAAACTTGCAGATGACTCAAAAAAATAAGTGGAATGGCAAGTTGCAAAGGGGATGCCAACAGTTTACAAAGGAATATCGATAGGTTTAATAAGTGGGCAAAGAGTTGGCAAATAGAATATAATGTGGGAAAATGTGAAGTTGTTCATTTTGGAAGGGAGAACAAAAGATGGAGAAAACTGCAGAAATCTGCAACACAAAGGGACTTCTCGGTCCTTGTGCATTCAAAACAGAGAGCTAGCACACAGCTGCAGCAAGTGATCAGGAAAGCGAATGGCATGTTAGCCCTTACTTCAAAGGGCTTGGGATATGAGAGCAGGAAAGTCTTACTGCAACCATCCAAGGTGCTGGTTAGAGCACCTCTGGAAACTGTGAACAGTTTAGGTGCTCATTGGAGACTGTTCACAAAATGCTCAGTGTGACGATCCCTGGTATGGAGAGATTGTCTTATGAGCAAATGTTAAACAGAATGAGAATTAACTTACCAAAGCTTTAAAGAATGAGATGGGATCTCATTGAGATATCGAGGATTCTTAAGGGATAAAGCAGGGTAAGCGATGAGAGGATGTTTCCCTTCATGGGAGAGTCTGGGACCGGAAGGCATAATCTCAGAAGAAAAAGTCACCAGTTTAAGGCTGAGAAAAGGAGAAATCTCTGAGAGTGGTAGAGTCATGGAGATGTGCAGGACAGAAACAGACCCTTCGGTCCAACTTATCCACGCCGATCAGATATCCCAACCCAATCTAGTCCCATCTGCCACCACCCAGCCCATATCCCTCCAAACCCTTCTTATTCACATACCCATCCAAATACTTTTTAAATGAAGCAATTGTACTAGCCTCCACCACTCCCTCAAGCAGCTCATTCCATACATGTACCACCCTCTGTGTGACAAAGTTGCCCCTTAGGTCTCTTTTATATGTTTCCACTCACCCTAAATCTATGCCCTCTAGTTCTGGACTCCTCCACCCCAGGGAAAAAAACTTTGTCAATTTACCCTATCCATGCCCCTCATGATTTTATAAACCTCTATAAACTCACTCCTCAGCCTCCGACGCTCCAGGGAAAACAGCTCCAGCCTGTTCAGCCTCTCCCTATAGCTCAAATCCTCCAACCCTAGCAACATCCTTGTAAATCTTTTCTGAACCCTTTCAAGTTTCACATCATTTCTTCTCAGAAAATTGTGTTTTCAGAACTTATTGCCACAGAGAACTGTAGGAATAGAGTCTTTGGGTTAGAGTGATGCTGGAAATTTACAGCTGGTCAGGCAGCATCCGATAGAGCCTTTGTCAATATTTAAGGCTGCAATATAAACTTTTGATCAAAAGGGGAATCGAAGGTTATGGGAGAAAGGCAGGAAAGTGCATGTGAGGAATGTCAGATTTTTCATGATCCTACAGAATGGTGAAGCTAAGCCAAGGGTCACTCCTATTCCTAGTTCTCACAGTCTTATCGCATTGCAAACTGCATAGGGGCTCTAATCTTTCTAAGTCTAAAATGGATGATGTCTAAGATGTGAGTACCAGAAAACAGCCAAAAAGACATAACATTGTCACTCTGCATCATGAAAGTTCTAACAAATCAGTGTTCTTCCTGGCTGTACATCAGATTGTCCCATTTCATCCTCCCTCATTTCTTTATACTCCACTCTTTCCAAATCCTCCAGCAAAGCTGCAGACTGACCTTCTTAGTCCTCTGGCTGAAGAGTTTCTGTCAGTGTTTCAGAAAACCTTTTGAGATTCTAGCAGCCTGCAATAATTTTCAAGAACTTCTTAAAATTCTTAGTATTCCAGCTGAACTATACAACAGTTCTATCCAACAACAGAAGCTCCATTTCAATATATCAAATGCATTTCCTGATATTATTTGTATTTTCAGGATTATAACAAGGCGATCATATATTTACCAGCATAATTCTCTTTCTTTATTCTAACTCCAGCTATTCTATGACGAAATTGTCTATGTGTATATGCTTGGGCAGTTGTTAGGGCCTTAGTGACTATCCAATGAGGCTTTGCACTTTAGGAACAGCTGCAATGAATAGTAAGTGTGCCGATTTCTCTTACGTTGCTGCCTGCTTTTCATTGAGGAAATGAAAATTGAATCAAGACTTTTGTGATCTCTTTAATGCATCAGTGGGGCTGAACTCTGACAATCATGATAAACATAATGGTACCTGAGGGATCTAGACTCTTAATAATTAATTGCTGTCATGAAATTCACCGACACAGAATAAGACTTTCCCTGTGCTGCATAGTTACCATATCCCCAGCTCCCATACTCAACACAAATGCATGCAAGATTCCCTTGTGGACGGGAGGCAGTGGAGGATACAGAGATATGCACAGATAAATATTCCAACATGCAATTTTTTGTCTCTGAGCCAATTCCAAGGGTTACTCCAGACTCAATCTCAAAATATATGTCCTTTCTTCCCTCGAGCTGAACATATCCACTACCAAATTCTATAACAATGGGGCATAGGTTTATCATTGTGGCGACACTTCAGGTTAGCAATTGTTCCCAGCAACCATGTTGAACCTGTGGCAAAGGTCTGCCATGTGGCAAACTAATGAAAACAACACAAGGAAACAATGCAAACACTCAAAAGCAAGAATTGTGTTATTAAAATTAAACAAAGAACTAAACTCCAAGTCTATAACTATGTGTTTGTCCGAGTTTTACAAATCCAAGTGGATCAAACAAACAGAATAGAAACCAATGGGTCTCCAGGCTATCATCAGAACAGGAAAGAAGAAAGCACGGAATTTGTTCTGAGAATAATTTCAACAGGACACCATAGAACCTGAAGGTATAAAATGCCCACATTTGGTCAATTCAAACTACAAATGTCAACATAAAGTTGTAGCACTGACGAATCAACACTTGGGCCTTATATTTGTTTCTTCAATATGTAAGTTTGGGGTCTCTCCATGGAATCTGTTCTTTCCTGTTCACCTAACTACAATCCACACTGTTATATTCACTGCCATATAGTTTCCCATCTTTCTCCGAACATACATTGGAGGAACAGTGGGATGAATGTACCATTTCACTCAATGGGCAGTAATTTAGCAAATTACCTAGTTTTCACTCTTTTAATGAAGAGAAAAAAATACCCCAATAATCTTTGCCAGCTTTTCAGCTGAAGATGTCAATGTCAAAATAATGTATGTAAGGAAAGGGTAAAAAACAGAACTAATTAATGACTTTTTCTCATAAAAGTATTAGCACTAAATACTAGCATTACACTTAGCTTTCATATTTGACTCCTATAGATTTTTCCTGCAAAATAGACAGTGTGCATAAATAATCTGTTAAAGCTCTTCACTACGTCTTTGATATAAAATCCTAATTGGGCCAAAGGTGGTTAAATGCAAATGTGTTGCAAGCCAGATGCCTCTTGTCATTCATTCAGACCCACATGTAACAGGTATGTGTTAGCTGAAAGGTTAAACATTAATTTTAGCTGTAAAAGAAAATGTACTTATCTGCACTATTGTACGATGTATCCCATCACTGAAAGTAATTGAGCCTGTTGTCATTAACAGTTCATTAGAAAGTTTTGTATGATTTCCATCATGAATGATTTCTAAGATCATGAAGGTCAGAGAGAAAGGTTATTCTCATCATCTTTCACCGCCTCCAATGAGAAATTCCATTGTAATTATTTAAGTGCCTTCTGAATCATTTGAAAATGGCACCAATTTTAGTTTATTTCCCTTTGGTTTTCATTTTCTATTGAGGTCGCTGTTCCTAAATGAAACTAGGTGACAGCATGCCAAGTCAATTTTAAGAAAAAAATTATTTTGAAATGATCTTCAGCAAGGAGTAGAAAGAATCAAACAGAAGTAAACACATTCAACCAGGGTATTTATACCCATTGCCGCAAGTCTCTTTTTTTTGCGCAATATTCAGAATTATTAAACTAAATTAATTTCATATGTATACTTTTCAGATCAGAAACAAAGGGGTAAAAATGTACGGAGTTTAGGAAATGACTCCTGTACCTGGACAGGCACATCTGACATTCCAGGTAGCTTGCGAGAAAAGCAACCTTGAATATCAAGCCACTGTTTCATTAGTAGTAATCCCCCAATAAGGACCAGACAAAAGATGACCAGAAGAGATCAATGAAAAGGGAGGGAGGGAAACAATCGATCAGCAGGAATGATTGCAGTCATGGTCAGAATTGTGAAAGCAGTGATGGTTGAAATAAAAAGGTGAGAGTGAGTACAGTACTGTAGTGGTTAAAACACCATCGGTGGGAGTGGGTGTGAATACTGTTTGCCAGTGGACAACATTTGCCACGTGGAGTCAGGAATCACAATCCTGCTCACTGTGGCTCAACATGCAGTTACATATTTTGAATAAATGGTGGCATGCAGTACTTAGACTTGGTGTACTTGATTGCAACTGACTGCAGTGCTGACTATCTCAGGACAACCTAAGTCTGTCTAAGGATTCGCAAACAAACATCAGACCTCTCACTGGGACAAGTAGAGTGCCTAATGCTTGCCGACACCAATACAATACGTTTAGTTCATTATGAGCTTTTGCATCCAGTTTGCCAACTGGAGGGGGTTTGCATTGGCTCAGATACCTCCTCAAACACTTTAATGCAGTACAGGTAGTTCTTCTGTAACAGGATGGTTGCATTCTTAAAGAGTTGGTGGTGTTACAGCGCGCGCACATTTTAAAAGTTTGCACTTTAGAAATAGTGTCCCCTGTTAGTCAATCACGTTCTAACCAATTTGTGTTAATGAAATGCACATTATAACAGAACAACGCTTCACCATGTGCCACTGACTCTGTTCACATGCTATGCTCACCAATGCACCACTGCTTTGTGTTGGCAGAGTGTGGGCTAGTCTGATGAGCCAACACCTCTCAGAATCTCTTTTGGGAGGGACAGTGGCTCAGTGGTTAGCACTGCTGCCTCACATCACCAGAGATCTGGGTTTGATTCCACCCCCAGGCAACTATCTATGTGGAGTTTGCATATTATCCCCATGTCTGTATGGGTTTCCTCTGGGTGTTCCAGTTTCCTACCACATTCCAAAGGTATGAGGTTAGATGGATTGGCCACTGTATCCAGGGATGTGCAGGCTAGGTGGACTAGCCATGGGGATTGCAGGGCTATAGGGTAGTGGGATAGGTCTGTATGGGATGCTCTTCGGAGAGTCAGTGTAGACTTGATGGGCTGAATGACCTGCTTCCACAATGTAGGAATTCTATTATGTTTTGTCTTGATGCCTGAGGGTTGCGGTGGCCCTGGGAGAGGGATTGGGGTTAGATGCAACAACAGCACTGGAGCCTGGGTGAGACATTCAAGTGCAGAATGTGCAGTAGCCCTTTGTATTCTGAGAGCTTGCTCTGGTACATACCTTTAATCTCAACATAATAGTGATGCCCTTATCAATCTTCATACCAACATCTCCTTGTGCTCAGTGAACGAATCAGATCACCTCCACCTGCCAAGTCACGTTCCGAAATGTCTCTACCACCGCCTTTCACATCTATTTTGGACAATTCTCCAACCCCAACAACCACCCAGCTGGGCACACTGGCTACCTACAGGGTTGTCTTCTCCATATTCCAGCGCTTTCTAAACTGACGTTTTTTATTATTGTATATATTTATTGGAAAAAGATTTCCCTTTTTTTTGAAAAAATTAGCTACAAAAAAAAGTTATAAAAGTGCAAAGGTACAGAAAAGTAGGAATAGTAGCGCACTATTATGTTACATTACAATATCATTAACAATAAACTGCATACCATACTCCAGATTGTAGTTGACTGTTATTTATTTAACTTAATCCAAACTAACACAAACATAAATTAAATTAAATAACATTAAATTAAATTGCAATCCACTAAAATTAAATTACACTACGTTGTGCTATATTACATCACTCCACTCGCTACACTTCGATCAAGGCTCCCGTTCATGGGGGCAACAGTGATTATACCCATATTTATGAGGCCTCCTGCTTCCCCACCACCCCCCTGGGTTTCCATACTCCCATACTCATATATGACCCTCGTGGCTATATGAAGGACCTAATCAAGACTGCCGACAAATCCGTGTCAATATAATTTAGAAAGGGCCGCCGAGTCTTATAAAATGTCTCTCCTGAAGCACGTGCTCCATCACAAGTCTGCACCATCTTACAAGACTTGGCAACGTTTCTGATATCCAATTCATTAGGATGTTTTTCCTCACACAGTACATCAGAATATTGAATAATCTCCTCCCGTGCTCGTCCAAACAGGGAAGATTTGGTAGTCCTAAGAGGAGGGATACCAGATCCCCCCTAACTTCCATTCCCAAGATTCCCTCCAGTTCACTCACTATAGTCCTCCAATACCCAAGATCTTGTGACAGGACCAGAGGAAATGTGTAAGGATGCCAACACTGTTTTTACATTTGAGACATTTCAGGGAAGATCCTTTCTTAAACTTTATTAGTTTCTCTGGTGCCATATGGGCCCTGTGGAGGATCTTCAATTGCAACGCTTGTGCTTTATTGCATATTGAAATCTTCTTTACATTCCCCCATATATCCTCTCACATTTCTAATGAGACATTTTCCCCTAACTCCTGATTCTAAATCTCATGGAGTCTCTCCATATCCCCCCAGGCATTCCTTCTTTGCAGATGATATAAGGTACTAACTGAGAGTGCACCCCCATATCTGAGCACTTTACATTCTATATCAGACTTGTAGGGCTGGGTCAAGAGCATGGTTTTCTTCTGTATATAGTCTCTAACTTGGAAATATCAGAAAAGGTCCCTATTAGGGATTCCATACTTCTGACCTAATTGGCTAAAAGACATCATGACCTCTCCCTCAAACAGATCTCCCAGATAGGAGATTCCTTTACCCCCCCCCATGCTCTAAAGCCAGAGTCCATTGACCCCTGGGGCACCCACGAATGTAAACAGTGAAGTCTTGAGTGAATTGCATAAACCAACTTTTAAAGAAAAGAAGGCACTGGGGTTAAACGAGAATGTGGATGTTTCATTCTGTGATAAAATGGATCTATCAGGGGGTGGCATTGTGGCTCAGTGCTTAGTACTGCTGCCTCACAGCACCAGGGATCTGGGTAAATTTTATGCCTGTAAGGGCATTATTAATGGTCTTGAAGGGTCCTCTAATTTGTTTTATTTAGTGATGACAAAGGTATCATCCAGGTAGCAGACCAAATGTTTGGATTGAATTCACTAAAGAGGAGGAAAACAATAACAAATTGCCATTCTTGGGTGTCACTGTAGATCAAACAGCCAATGGAGAACTTCAAGTCAGTGTTTACAGAAAACAACACATATGGACCAAATACTGAACTACAGAAGCAATCACCTCAATATCCACAAATGAAGCTGCATTAGAACATTATTTCAATGAGCCACTACACACTGCATCACAGAGGAACTATGAAGAGCAGATGACAATCACCTAGACAGCGTATTCATAAAGAATGGGTACCCAACGAACATAGTCCACCAATATCTTAGCAACAAACCCAAACAAGCAGACAAAACACATCCAGAAACCCAAGCCACTCTCCTCTACATCAAAGACATCTCAGAAATGACTGCCAGACTACTCAGACCCCTTGGCATCATGGTAGCCCACAAATCCACCAACACTCTAAAACTGCAGCTAATGAACTTGAAGGACCCTATACAGACAACAAGCAAAACTAATGGCATTTACAAAATACCTTGCAAGAACTGTAACAAACACTACATTTGACAAACAGGCAGAAAACTAGCCACCAGGATACATGGCCATCAACTAGCCACAAAAAGACATGACCCATTCTCACTAGTATCCTTACATACAAAGGAGGAAGGATACCACTTCGACTGGGACAACACATGCATCCTTGGACAAGCCAAACAGAGACACGTGCGAGATGTCCTTGAAGCATTGCATTCCAAGCGGAACTCTATTAACAAACACATTGACTTGGACCCCATTTACCAGCCTCTAAGAAAAAAAACAGGAAATGACATCACCACAGGAAATGGCATCACCATCCCAAGGAAACCTAAACACATAAATAGAAAGTGGGTGACTAACACCAGTGTTTCATTGGAGGCTCATTGATGATCTTAGTATGGTGGCACAACGTCTGAAAGTAAATCTTCTAGCTCAGTGAGCAAACTTACATCCAGAACCTCAAGTTGAGCTACAAATCTTCTCAAAACTCGCCATTGAAGCAGAGTCAAACAGTGTGGTGCTGGAAAAGCACAGCAGTTCAGGCAGCATCTGAGGAGCAGGAGAGTCGACGTTTCGGGCATAAGCCCTTTGTCACACATTCCTGATGAAGGGCAAATGCCCAAAATGTTGACACCCCTGCTCCTCGGATGCTGCCTAACCTGCTGAGCTTTTTCCAGCACTTCTGATCTCCAGCATCTGCAGTCCTCACTTTCTCCTCGTCATTGAAGCAGTGCCCAACCCCTCTCAAGCCTTCCCCATTTTCCCTTCAGTGAGAGATTTTAACATGAGGAATGGTGAAAGAAAAGAATAGGTTTCCAGCTTTTAATGGTCTCACGTACATATGTTTGTCGAGTTACGTGAACCATGTCCTTTATCTCATCAATGCCTAACATTGGTGGTGGGAGGAAGGGTCAGTAGTGGGTCTGGGTGAATGCAGATTAGGGGAGAAAGTGAGGTCTGCAGATGCTGGAGATCAGAGCTGACAATGTGTTGCTGGAAAAGCGCAGCAGGTCAGGCAGCATCCAAGGAACAGGAGATTCGACGTTTCGGGCATGAGCCCTTCTTCAGGAATGAGGAGAGTCTGCTTGGCACACTCTCCTCATTCCTGAAGAAGGGCTTATGCCCGAAACATCGAATCTCCTGCTCCTTGGATGCTGCCTGACCTGCTGCACATTTCCAGCAACACATTTACAGCTCTGAATGCAGATTAGCCCAGCTTTTGTTGCTGTCATTCCCAGATGGTGCGCTATGCTCCCAGTGATGCTGGCCTGTTCCTTCTGAGTCACACTGCTCTACCACAACAATGAGGTCCTGGTCATTTTCAGTCGAACAAGCCCTGATCAAGTCATGTGACCCTTGCCAAGATGGTCTCCACACCCCCACTGCATCTAGGATTGGTGGGTCAATTCCAGTTAGAATCCTCCAAACCCTTCACCACCCACCTCCTGCAGTGAACGTCAGAGCATGTAAAGAAGGTCCCCTTGGGGCAGTTTGTGGAGTTGGGAATTTTGCCAACTCTGTGCAGTCCAACTCACAAGCAAAAAATTCGAATCATGAATTGTTTGTGGGAGTGGTTTTAGATTTCAAATAATTTCAAATGCTGAGTGGTGCTGACTGAGTACAATGAATAGGTTATTGCTTTGCTTCAACCTGATATCACTGTCAACAAACCCTCCCATCACTTTACTGATTGAGACTAAAGCAGAAATTGTCCAAGTTGGATTTGTCTGCTATTAGTGCCCAAAACATGCCTGGATAGTTTTCCAATCTGCTGATTAAATGTCAGTGTTGTAGATGTACTGGAAAAGCTTAGTTTGGGACATGGCTAGTGCTGAAGAACAAATCTTCAGTTCCATCACCAGCATTTTGTCAAGGTCCATTGCTTTTTTCAGTATCTTAGATTCTCAGCAGTTTTGTGACTTGAATTAGTTAAAGATGAACAACTACACTACTTGGGACCTCGAGAGGAAGCCAAATGCTTCATCCTCTTGGCACTTCAGATTATAGATGGATACAAATACTGCAGCCTTGTCTTTTGGAGTGATATGTGCGTCTCCCCCATTGTTAGGGACGAGATATTTGTGGAGTCTCTGTTTCCTGTTATAGCTCTTTAATTGCCAACCCCCATTCAGGACTGGATGCGTTTGGAATACTGAGATAAGATCTGATCCACTGGTTCTGGGATCAGTTAGCTCTTTCCATCACCAACTGCTTCCACTGTTTAACATGCAAGCAATCCTGTCTTATAGCATCACCATACTGAGACTTACTTTTAGCTAGACCTGGTGCTGTTCCTGGCATGCCTGAAATTACTCCACAGAGGCTGGCATCCTGTCACCAAGTTATCCTTTACTTACTCATGGAGAGTCCTTCATACTGATCCAATTCCCTCACAGCCAGCTCTCAGAGTGAACAGGATGTCTGACACTCCTGTATATAGCCGTCAACAAGAATAACAGCTCCAATCAGAGAACTCATATTCTGTGAGGTCCACCCGGTTGACCCCATTGCAAACAGTACATCCATCCACCTCTGGGTCCAAGGACATAATCTGGTTCTTATTTTTGTACCAGGTCAATTTTTTTCCAACACTGCCTCTGATAAGGGTGGTGCGTAACACACAGAAGCTAGCCTCTTGCACCCAGAGTGTTTTGGAAGAAATTCGTCCCTCTCTTCAGGCGGTAAATGCGTCAAGGCGGCATTTGTTCATCTCAGATTCCTAGATATCTTCAACGCTTCTTAGAGAGGGTTTTCCGAAACAATTGAAAATGCTGTCGAGGAACCAGGCATGTTTTGCTCCCAATCCGGCATTAGCATTTGTGATGCTGGTTCTCACCATCACCACTCCCTGCCACCCCCCCCCCCCAGATTCGGGAAGATTAGATTTATCTTGAAACACAGCTATGTTGCATTCAATCTCTAATGTCGTCCCCATGTTTGACAATTGAACTCCATGCACATCCAGCCACTTTGACTGCGCATCCACAATGACTAAGAACATTGAGCCCATGAAATGACCTGCATTGTCAACTGTAACGTGTTTACCCAGCCATTCCCACTAATTGGGGGAGCTGCTAGCAGTAAGATTTGTCCTTGTTGGCACTCTGGGTCCTTCCCCACCAACACAGCTATGTTTCATTCAATCCTGGCCACCAGACATAACTTCTCACTCACATCTTCATTTTGGAAATGGCTGGGTGACCCTGACATGGGAACTAGGGCACCATTGATTGCCCTCACTTTATCTAATAACGAGTGTAATTTGGTCATGTCGACTCTGTAGCCCAAATAAGTCACTTGCGGTGCCTGGAAAACTTTTTTTCCCTTCTAAGATGCCCACCCACCTGGGAGAAACATCTCAGGACTATGTCCAAGTTCTCTAAGTGCTCCTTATTGGTCTTCCCTTACTCGTTTCTTTCCATCTAACTCAATGTCATTTGCCCAGAAGAAAATAATGCATTCTTCCCACAGTCTGGACCCAGTCTTCGATGGCAGGATCAAACGAGTGAAGCTTCCCAAATAATGACATGACACCAGAAATGCTTACCCCAACTTAAGGATGACTGTTGCAAGTGAATTTCTTCAGAACCGTGTTTTTCTCTCGTCACCACTAAGATAATTCCACAGTGGCCAATATCCTGTCATCAAATTACCCTTTACTTACACGTAGAGAGTCCTTGACACTGATCCAACTTCCTCAGAGCCACCTCTCAGAGTGATCAGAGCAATCCTGTTTATATCTGTCAGCCAGGGCTCCCTGATCGGAACAGCCTCAATTACAGAACTCATATTCTGTGAGGTCCACCTGGCTGACCTCATTACAATCACTACGCTGCCCTCCTGCACTCTTCATTGAATCAGGAATTATCAGGAATTACCTTGATGGTAATGGTGGATTGGGGTTTTTGTCCCATTCATAAGATTACAGATTATGTTTAAATACTACTCTGTTCACACTGATGACTCACAGCACAACATGAATGCCCAGTTTTGAGTTAAAACCATAAGATATAGGAGCAGTAGTAAGGCATTCAGACTATTAGGTCTATGTCACCATTCAATGCGATCGTGACTTATTTGATAATCCTCAATTCCTCTTTCTTGCCTTTTCCCTATAATTCTTGATTCCCTTATGAGTTAGAAATCTGTCTATTTCAGCCTTGAATGTACATAACAATTCAGACTGTGCAGCCCTCTGTGGTAAAGAGTTCCCCAGATTCACTACTCTCTGAGAGAAGGAATTCCACCACATTTCTGTCTTAAATGGGCAACTCCCTATTCTGCGATTATGGCGTCTGGTCCTAGACTTCCCCACAAGGGGAAACAACCTTTCTACATGTATCATAAGAATCATCTAAATTAAAATAAAGGCCACCTTTCATTTTTCTACAATCCAAAGAGTACAGGCCCAACCTACTCAACCTCTCCTCCTAAGGCAGTCCCTCCATGCCCAAGAATCAGCTCAGTGAAATTCTTTGGATTGTCTCCATTACCAGTGTATGTTTTTCTTAGATAAGAAAATCAAAACTGTTAACTGTTCCAGCTGTGCTCTAACTAGTGCCTTGTACGGTTTTAACAAGATTTTGCTATTTTTATATTCCATTCCCTTTGAATAAAGGCTAACAGTCCATTTACCTTCCCATGTACCCACTGAATCTGTAAGATCGTTTATTGTGACACAAAAGAAGCCTCCCAAATCAATCAGTGTTGCAGCCTTCTGCAGTGTTCCTCCATGGGAAAGAAAAATCAAGTTCTCTACTCTTCCTGCCAAAGTCCACAGCTTCATATTTTCCTACATCATATTCCGTCTCCCAGGTTTTTTTTTCCTATTGGTTTGATGTGTTTGTATTCCACTGCAGATTTGTCTTCAGCAAACATGATACATTTATTTTGCTCATCCAAGTCATGTATTATAAATAATTATGGCCACAACACTGGCCCCTATGTCACTCCATGAAAATTAACCCCTTATCCCAACTGTTTCCTAAATCTGGAAGATCTGTTGTTGTACTTATTCAAAATCTATCCCTTCTAGCATTGTGGCCACACCATACAATACCACGGAGGGTATTATCAATGTGAACATGGGACTTTGTCTCCACAAGGACTGTGTGTTGGTCATTCCTACACTTACTATCATGGCCATCTTCACCTGTAACTGGTCGATTGGTAAGGTCAAATATATTTTCTCCTTTTCTTGGTTCCCTCACCAAGGGCAGCAGGCCCAATCCAGCAGCTATGCCTTCACATTGCCCACCTCTACTCTTTCCTGCCCTGCTCAATGTCTCCAACTCCAGTTTTTAAAATTTGCTACTAATTAATATCCAATAGAAGCACACTGGCTCCCACACATACTTGTTTCTCACACATTTCTCACACACTATTGCCTGTAAAGATTCTCTTTCTCTCTCATTTTCCCCTCACAATTAAAACAGTTCTGATGGTATCACCTTCCCTACCAAGTCTTCCAACACATCCTTCTTTTCGTTCATTTAAGGATTCCTGTCCATTGGGGTTGACAATACTTTAAACCCTTCCTGTTCTGTTCACAATAATTTTGCTTTCACCTCCCTCCTAGAAATATGATAGGATTCTCTTTGTCCTTATTTTCTGTTTACCAGCCTCCACATTCAAATCATTCACATTTCGAAGCACTGCCACCAACCACAGAATGGCACCATAATGTAATAAATATTGCTCTCCCCTTTGAGCATTCTGAGGGATTGTTCTCCTCACAACACATTGTCCACACTCTTCAATCACCATAACATCTCCTTTCCTTTCCACTGTACCTCCCTATGCAATCCCAGAGGATGCAACACCTCACTGTTGACCTTCTCCCTTCACACCATTCCAAACCCTAAGCACCACTCCCATCGGAAACAACAGTTTACATGTAGTTTTTCAATTCTGTATAGCATTTGCTGCTCAACATGTGAAGCAGAACACAGTTCAGTAACACTTCTGTGAAATATAATCATTCAGTTTGTAAATGTGACTGTGAGATTATGACTGCCAGCCTTCTTAATTTCATACCTCACTTCTTTTCTGGTTCCACTACTCCCTACTCAATACGCTGCTCCTAAAAAGCATAATGTTTGCCTAAGGAACGCGTTAATTCAGCATGTTCTGACCTTGAACAATTTCAGATCATAATTTGTGTGTTCTGTTCTTTTATCTGACAGTTTGTTGTTGATTCAGCTATTGCCATTTACACCTCCACTAGCCCAACCTTTTCAATTCCTCGCTTGACCCATTGCACTGCAGCATCAGCCCATTTAAGATTTATTCTTTGTTACCTTCCATCCTATCACTGATCATCTACCTCCTCTCGTAATGAAATGAAGAATTGTGAATGTTGATGATCTGAAACAAACAAAAACAGAAATTGCTGAAGAAAATCAGCATAAATGAAGAGAAAACAGTTAACAGTTTGAGTTTTTGAAGAAGGGTCACAACACTTGGAACGTTAACTCTGCTTTCTCTCTACAGATGCTGTCAAACTTGTTGCATTTCTCCAATATTTTCTGTTTTTGCTTGTATCAGATCTATTTGCTCATTCTGGCCAATCCTGCTCCTACCTACTCTTCTTGCTTCCATGCTGCTTTAAAATATTACATCTCTAATACTTCTAATGAAAAGTCATCAACCTGAATAATTGATCCTGTTTCTCTCTGTTGACTTAATCTATCATAGCTATTTTAGAAATAGGCCTGTCACAATTACTCTCAGCAACATTGAATTCGTGACAATGAAATGTATCAGCTATCATTTCCTTAGTCATCAATACCTAATCATGATTCGGAGGTGCCAGTGTTAGACTGAGGTGTACAAAGTTAAAAATCACACAATACCAGGTTATAGCCCAACAGGTTTATTTGGAAGCACTAGCTTTCGGAAGCTGCTCCTTCATCAGGTGGTTGTGGAGTAAAGATCATAAGACACAGAATTTATAGCAAGGGTTTAAAGCGTGATGCAACTGAAATTATATTTTGAAAATTACCTGGATTGTTTGTTTAGTCTCTCATCTTTTAGAATGGTCATGTTGGTTTTATTTCTTTCATATGTAAATACCAGAATTTTTTTTTAAAAGTCACATTCTCTTGAACTTTAACAATAGGTGTCATGTTAGCTCAGATAATACATTGAAGGTGCAAGGCGCCCTGTGTGAGGTTGTCTGTGCCCCAGTGTTCAGACTGATTCTATTTCTAAAATAGGATTAATAGAATCCTATGTGGATTCAAGCAGTTTTTGAGCAAAATAAAATGTAAATCTGCAAGTACAAATTCACCCCACAAATGTATGTGTGTGTGTGTGTGTGTGTGTGTGTGTGTGTGTGTGTGTGTGTGTGTGTGTGTGTGTGTGTGTGTGTGTGTGTGTGTGTGTGTGTTGTGCAGTGGGGTCATCTGTAGTGTGACGTGAACCAAATGTCCCGGTTGAGGCCATCTCCCTATGGGTACCCAACTTGGTTATCAGCCTCTTTGCGCTGTTCCCTGTCCCAAAGTCTGCCTTGGAGGATACTCACCCGAAGGTACAAAGCCAAATGTCCTGGACCGCTGAAGTGCTCCCCGACTGGAAGGGAACACTCCTGCATGGTGATTATTGCACAGTGTCCATCCATCCATTGCTGTAGCCTCTGCTTGGTCTCATCAATGTACCATGCCTCAGGGCATCTTTGCCTGCAGTGTATGAGATAGTCAATGTTGGCCAAATCACATGAGTACCTGCCCCATACACATGGTGTCCACACATGTAATAGTAGTATCTGTGCCCACACTCTGACACGTCTTGCAGCGTCTGCTGTGACAGAGTTGTTTGGTGTTGTCCTGAAGGCTGGGCAGTTTGCTGCGAACAAATGATCTGTTTGTGGTTTGGCAATTGTTTAAATGCGAGGAGTGGAGGTGTGGGGAAGGTATAGGTGAGGTACTCATCCTCATTGATAATGTGTTGCAAGCCGTGAAGAACTTGGCATAGTTTTTCAGCTCCTGGGAAATACTGAACAACAAAGGGTACCCTGTCGGTTGCAGCTCGTGTCTGTCTCCTGAGGAGGTCATTACAGTTTCTTGCCATGGCACCTTAGAACTGGCAGTCAATGAGTTGAGCATCGTACCCCGTTTTTATGAGGGCATCCCTGAGTCCTTCCAGGTGCCTGTCATAGTCCTCTTCATCTGAACAGATCCGGTGTATGTGGAAGGCTTTTCCATAGGGGATGGCTGTTTTAATATGTTTCGGGTGGAAGCTGGAGAAGTGTAGCATTGTGAGTGTATCCGTGGGTTTGTGTTAAAGTGAGGTGCTGAGGTGCCCTCCTTGGTGGAGCTGCATGTGTCCAAGAATGAGACAGATATTAAAGAGTAGTCCATGGTGAGTTTGAGAGTGGAATGAAACTTATTGATATCAATTTGTAGTTTTAGTTGAAATCACTTTCAGTGAAACAACTACACAGTGATATCAATGAGTTTCATCCCACCATCACACTCACCATGGACTACTCTTTCATATCTGTCTTATGCATCTCCAACAAAGATGGACACCTCAGCACTGCACTCTCCCGCAAACCCATGGATAACCTCATGAAGCTACAATTCTTCAGCTTCCACCCGAAACATTTTAAAACAACATCCCCTATGGAAAAGCCCTATGAGGAGGAACGTAACGGACACCTGGAAGTACTCAGGGATGCCCACAGAAGAAGGTGGTCACGATGCTCAACACATCGACTGCCAGTTCTGACGTGCCACAACAAGAAACTGTAATGACCTCCTCAGGAGACAGACAGGAGCTGCAATCGGCAGGGTACCCTTCGTTGTCCAGTACTTCCCAGGAGTTGTACTGGAGTTCCCAGGACTGTTCTTCACAACCTGCACCACATTATCATGAGGTTGAACACCTCGCCAAGACCTTCCCCATGCCTCAACATTTTGCCTTTAAACAACCACCAAACTGTCCAGCTTGCAAGACAACACCATACAACACTGTCAGAGCAGATGTTGTGAGTTATATCAGAGTGTCGACACGGTTACATCATTACACGTGACGACATCACCCACCGTGTATGCAGCAGGTACTCATGTGACTTGGCCAACGTTGTCTATCTCACACACTGCAGGCAAGGATGCGCTGAAGCATGGTACATTGGTGAGACCAAGCAGAGGCTACAGCAATGGATGAATGGACACTGCACAACAATCACCAGCCAGGAGTGTTCCCTTCCAGTTGGGGAACACTTCAGCGGTCAGGGACATTCAACCTCAGACCTTCAAGTGACTGTCCTCCAAGGCAGACTTCGGGACAGGCAGCAACGAAAAGTAGCTGAGCAGAAGCTGATAGCTAAGTTCTGTACCCATAGGGAGGGCCTCAACTGGGACCTTGGGTTCATGTCACACTACAGGTGATCACCATTGTACTCTACAGACGCACAGACACTCCTACATACATACACACACGCACCCTCTCAGAGACTTGTACCCCTTTATGCTCATACTCACACACATACACATACACTCTCTCAGAGAGACTCATAGCCCCCCATTTCCCCCCCACACACACACACACCCATATGCACACAAACATATAAGTTGTGGGGTGAATTTGTACTTACAGAATTGTATTTTAGTTTGATCAAAAACTGCATGAATCCATATAAGATTCTGTAAATTCCTATTTTAGAAATAGAACCAGTCTGAACACTGGGACACAGGGTACCTCACCACTCAATGCATTATCTGGGCTGACAAGGCTCACAATGTTATAGTTCACTTGAGAATGTAACCTTAAAAAAAAGTTTTGAGTTTTGCATATGGTCATTCTAAAAGACGAGAGACTTAACAAACAATCCAAGTCTTTTTCAAGATATAATTTCAGCTGCATCACACTGTAAACATTTGCTATAAATTCTGTGTCTTACAATCTTATACTCCACAACCACTTGATGAAGGAGCAGCGCTCCGAAAACTAGTGCTTCCAAATAAACCTGTTGGACTATAACCTGATGTTGTGTGGTATCAAATCATCCCATTGTAAAACAAGAATCTGCAGATGTCAAATTGTCATCGGATGGGTTTAAGATAGGATGAGTTCAGCTATAATGCTTCTCCAGGCCAGAAAATAATTTTCTTATTTAAGCTTCCCTTGAGCCAGCAGTATATACTGGAATTGACAGCATGATTTTCACATGATTTTCTGATGCCCAATTTGAATCACATTTATTTGAGTACCTACCTGAAAGTCTAATAAGCATGTTCAAGGGTAAGCATGCCCACTGAATGTACAGGGAAGGATGATTACTGGGCAAATGCCAGACAGCTGCCAGTTTCAAATGAGATAGAACAGAATTTGGAAGAGGGACGATGTCTCCACAAGGACTGTGTGGTAGTCATTCCTACACTTACTATCATGGCAATCTTCAGTTGTAGCGGGTAGATTGGTAAGGACCTTTAATTATATGAAACATTATTATAAACATATATCTTCAAAACTTAAACTTATAACTTTATTTTAACATGGTTGCCTTAGATGATGCTCAGGATATGGCAAGTGTCATCACAAAACATCAGTAGCATTAAACGGCACACAGTACATGCTATAAACTCACTTAGTTATTTACCTTTTTGTGTTGGACTTGCTAGTAATTCATGAAAGGAGCAGCTGTACTGAGATTCACCAAAGCTTTTTTTTATCTTTATTTTCAGAAACACTGTAACACTTAATTATTTAGAATCTATTTGCAGTCAGACCTGCCACAAAAGTCCACTTTTGTATTGGAGTTCAGAAGGATGTATTATGGGAACATAATACCCATACTGTTATTGAAATTTAATTAAAATTAGATCATATCAAGAAAATATTTCCAACATTCTTTCTAAATGGGACAAAATGTGTGTGCAATTGTGAGCTCAAAAGGTTCAGGTTTAGAGTGTGCTGCAAGGAGACTAAAGATGTATTGTCCGGCCTTATCTATATCTACCTCATCTGTCATATAATCCGGTTAAAAAGTAGGACGCCATTTCAGTTCAGGGTTCTGGAGAAAGGAAAGTCCTTATTGCACACATAATATAATTATCAGTTCATCTTGGAACATCTAATAACTTTCATAACAAAGGCCCTGTTTACATGAAACAAAATTGATTCAATCCACATGATTTCACTTCAATTCACCTTGTTCTATATCAATCTATTGTATTTACAAAGCAGTCGATCTTATATCTCACATCTGTTCCTGCCTTTTTTCTGAAAGCCTGGCTCAGAGATTTCGGAAACAACTTTGCATCTTAAAATCAAAATTTCAGGCAGTGTTACAGAAAGTCGCATAGCAAAAAAAAATACAAAATGGGCGCTTAGATTTGGAATAAAAAAGTTGTTCTTTACAATTATTTCTAAGAGGTCTAAACATGAGTATATCAGAAATGTCAGAAAGCTAATGACTTTGAATAAGTTGTTATCGAAACACTTACTAGCCTCTGAAATTATAAAGTCTGTCATTTGATATGCTGTGAAATCTATTCTATCAAAAAATACATTTCACAATATTAAAGGTCATAAAGTACATTCTGCATGTGCCAATGTTACTTGAACTTCTGAAATTCCTCTGAGAGGTTCAATCTGAGAGGGTTTCAGAGTTACATGGGCCTGTATCCATACTGAGTCTATATTCATGACAGATTTAGATCAACAGTGATCAGCAAATCCCTTTCAAACAATTTGGATTTGGCATACTCTTTTGAGGGGTAAATCCTTTGAAGTACTTGCCTTTGTTCTTTTCAGATGATTTTTCTATTTTCTTTACAAATGCAGTAATATTTCTAGTCAACAGCAGGATAACGCTTTGTTGAGTCTTTCAAAATAATAAGCACCTCTTCAAATAAACAGATGAAAGTTGAAAAAAAACAAATTTATTTCTTTGGCCAACTATATGATGTATCAGTTACATTTTGGTGACATGTTTAAGCATGTGGACAGCAACATGCACTTTTAAATAAGGTTCTGTTTTAAGAATGAATTTTGCATAAGGGTATGAAATTCAAAAATTCACTGTTTTTGTCAGTAAAATGTGCTCTGCAACAAATTATAGGTTTTTATGTGAAACACCACTTTGACAAGTAAATACAAAACATGTTTTGGAGATATTTTACTCAGAATTTTAATTTACTGTCTCTTCACCCAATTTGTAATGTCCCTTTACACAATTTTCTTAACTCTTACCTAATTTACAGTGATCAGAAGAGATTTTGTTGGAGAGTTATTTCAGCAGACGTGAAACAAGACGGCATTATCATGAGATCCCCAATGGGGAACTGAAGCTCCCATTTTGAGGCTGGTGTAATTTCTACTCTAACTTAAAAATTCTCTCAATAGTGCCTCTACAGTATATACATTAAGAATAGTTACATGTTACTGTTCACACCTTTACCATTCACATGCATGTTACCTTTGAAACATTTATTCCCACCTCTATAACATGCTCACTTAAGTATTTTTTCCCATCCTTGGACAAGCAGTAACATATTGGTCTTTCAATCTGATATCTGTGAGACAAAGAAATGAGGGAAACATGAGCATATATACATGTATAAATCCTGTAACAGACTTCAGTTATTAATATATTTAGAATCCAACAAATTCACCATCTGTCCCAGGATAGAATAATAATGCACACCAACAAGAATTCCTTTTCCTGAACTCAATTTAATCCAAGCCATGAAGATCAATAGATGATTTAATTTATATATTATTGAAGAAGAGGAGGCAGACATACAGGGGGGAAAAAAACAATGGTGAGAAGCAGAGAGGAAAGACAGATGAGCAGGAGGACAGAGAGAGAGAGAGAGAAAGAGAACAAACCCATGGAGAGAAACAGCAGTGTACACCAAGAGGGAAAGAACCCAGGAGGAGAAACAAAGAAGGACTGAGGAAAGAAGGGACAGAGAATGTCCAGGGAGATAAAGAGAGAAGGGCAGGCAGGCAGACAGAAAGAGAGAGAGAAAGACAGATAGACAGACAGAGAAACAGAAAGATCAAGAAGAGAGAAAAAGACAAAACCCTAGGAGAGCATAATGATAACAGATGTATTTTGTTCCTTTTTTTATGAAGACTGGTTAAGATGGAGGTGTGAGCAGTCTGCTCAAGCCCATTGCATTAAACAGCCTGTGAGGCCCTGTTTTATTTTTAAGTTGGAATAATAGAAGCAGCTTGAATGGGTGGGGTCAAGCTCCCACAGAGCCTGGACTTTTAGTTTTAGCTTCCTGCAGTTGTTGGGACCTTGAAGCTAAATTGGAAGCTCTTATTCCTCTCTCTGTTACAGTTAAAAACTGGGGTTGTCTTCCTGCTGCTAGAATTGAATGTGAGACAATCTATTTCACTGAATTTGCCTTTCCAAGGTTGTGTTTATGAGATGTTATTGCATTGGATACAAAAATGGACGGAAAGGCAAGTTGCAAGAGGGATATAAACCGTTTACAGAGATATTGGTCGGTTAAGTAAGTGGGAAAGAAGTTGGCAAATGAAGTATATTGTGGAGAACTGTGCAATGATACATTTTGAAAGGGCGATCAAAATTTCAAATTATTATTCAAATGGAGAAAGCTGCAGAAAATCTGCAACACAAGGTGCCTGGGGATGGTTTGCATGAAACACAGAAAGCTGGCACTCCGTTGCAACAGATAATCAGCTAATGGAACGTTGGCCCTTAGTTCAAGCAGTTTGGAGTGTGACCTTCAGGAAGTCTTACTGCAACTGTACTAGGTGCTGGTGAGACCTCATCTGGAGGACTGTGAGTAGTTTTGGTCCCCCTATTTAAGGAAAGATATTTTTTCATTAGAGATAGTTCAGAGAACATTCAGTAGAATGGAGGGATTATTTTATGAGTGAAGGCTAAACAGAGACTGTTTAGGTTGGGACTCTACTCACCAGAGTTTGAAAGAGTGAAAAGTGTTAGAGTCATAGAATCTTAGAGTCATACAGGCCCTTCAGCCCAACTCGTCCATGTCGACCAGTTTCGTAAACTGAACTAGTCCCATTTTCCTGCATTTGACCCATATCCCCTTAAACTTTTCCTATCCATGTACCTGTCCGAATGTCTTTTAAATGCCATAACTGCATCCTTGTCTCCCACTTCTGCTGACAGCTTGTTCCATATATATGCCTGTATGTGAAAACATTGCCCAACTGGTCCATTTTAAAACTTTCCCTTCTCACCTTATAACTCAAACATTCCAATCTTGTTCACATCCTTGTAAGTTCTTTTTGCACCCTTTCCAGTTTAATTGTGTACTTCCTATAGCAGGGCAACCAGAGATGTACACCGTACTCCAAATGTGGCTTTACCAATTTCTTGTACAGCCATGAAATGACACTCCAGTGCTCTGACCAATGAAGAGACACATACCAAATTGCCTTCTTCACCACCTATCCACCTGTGACACTTTCAAGGAACCATGTACCTGTACAAGGAGGGCTTTCTGTTCAACAACACTCCCCATTAAACGCCATTAACTGTGTAAGTCCTGCCCTGGTTGCCTTACTAAAATGCAGCATCTCACATTTATCTGAATTAAACTCTATCTGCCATTCCTCAGATCATTGGCCCAGATGATCAAGATCTTGTTGTACTCTTAGGCAATCTTTTTTCACTGTCCACTATATGACCAATTTTGATGTCATTCACAAACTTACTAAACGTGCCTCCTATTTTCTCATCCAAATCATTTATATAAATGATTAGCAATAGTGGACCCAGCACCAATTCTTGCATCACTCCGCTGGTCATAGGCCTCCAATATGAACCACAACCCTTTACCACCATCCACTACTTCCTACAGTCAAGCCAATTTTGTTCCAATTGGCTACCTCTCCCTTGATCCCATGCGATCTAACCTTAAAAACCGGTCTATCATGCAGAACCTTGTTTAAGCCCCTGCTAAAGTCCATGTAGACATCTCATTGAAACATATAGGATTTTTAAGGGGCAGGGTAAATGCTGAGAGGCTGTTTCCCCTCATCGGAGAGACTAGGACCAGACGTCTCAAAGTAAAGGGGTGGTAATTTAAGATGGTGATGAGGAGGAATTTCTTCCCTCAGAGATTTGTGAGTTTTTGGAACTCCTTGTCAGAGAGAGCTGGGATGCAGAGTCCATGTGTATGTCTAAGGCTGAGTTAAATAGATTCTTGATCAGTAGGGAAATCAAGGGTTATTGGGAAAATCCAAGAAGGTGAACGTGAAGAATGTTGGATCAGCTGTGAATCTATTGAATGGTGACGCAGGCGGATGGAGCTAAATGGCCTACGCTTGTTCCTTGTGGTCTTATGGACGGTTTGCTGCCTGTCGACGAATGGAGTGACCAAGGCAACAAGAGTTACATTTGTTGAATCTGAATATTCGGCATCAAGCCAAACAGTGCATAGTAATGCTTCACATGTTGACTTTCCAACCTCTCAAACCACTTGAGCCAGTATTATTTCTGCCATTTGTAAGGAAACATTTAAGTAGAGAATTAGCTATCATCTGCTGGACCCATGTTTCCTGGAATATTAATTGGACTACATTGAAAGATGTTATACAAATAAGAGAAGTTGTTGTTGGCCTGTAAATAGTCTTCAGGCCTTGCTATTCTCCCAAGTACCAACAGCACTGATGAAGCTTTCTGGCCTCCACGAAATACTTTCTCAGAAAATCTGAACTTCAGCCAAAAGAAGAGAAAAGGGTCTATAGTCATTGGCCCAAGTCACTGTACTTCAGCTAAATTAGTGGATAATAAGATACTATTTAAACATAATTATCACTGCAAACAAAGTCTTGCTCTCACATGATATGATGTGCCTTCCAACAGTGGTTATTGAGTTACTGAGGAGATTTGTGTGACAATTTGACACAGTCCAATTCAAAGAGACCAACAGCAACAATCAAATTACTACTTGACTGAGGTAAACTAACTCAGCACAGATCAGGGGTGAGAGTTTTAAAGTAGGTTTAGGAACCTGAAAACTGGATGAATTCCAGTTCCTGACCCCCACAGTGTTTAGCTGCATTGCTCTTTTGATATCATTATGAGTGTGGGCTTGTAGCACAACAGTAGCATGTCTAACTCCAAATCAGAAGGTTGCATATTCAAATCACATCAGGCCCATTGTGCTTAATTGAAACACAATTTCTTTAATGGAATGGTGGCTCAGTGGTTAGCACTGCTGCCTCACAACCCTGTGACCAGGGTTCAATTCCAGCCTGGAACTACTGCGTGGAGTTTGCACATTCTCCCTATGTCTGCGTGGGTTTTCTTCAGGTGATCTGGTTTCCTCCCACAGTCCAAAGATGTGCAGGTTAGGTGAATTGGCCATGCTAAATTGCCTGTAGTGTTCACGGATGTGTAGGTTAGGTGCATTAGTCAGGGGTATATATAGGATAACAGCGGAAGGGAATGGGTCTGGGAGGGTTGCTCTTCAGAGGGTTGATGTGGACCTGTTAGGCCAAAGGGCCTATCTCCACATTGTAGGTATTCTGTCATTAAATCCAAACTCTCAAATTTACCATGAAGCAAGGTCTGACACTGACCACCTCAGGAGGTAGGAGCTGCCTGTCTGACACCAGACAGTCACCATGTCATTAAATTACTCATTACAGTGGGCAGTTCCTTTAAGGTCCAGTCATGTCAATGAGGATGCAAAGCACTATGCAGCCAAAATGAAGGTCCACTCTTCTCAAGGGCAGGTAGGTCCATGAGAAACATTTGATCACCAAGGCAAATAAACCATATTTCACCTTGCAGTAAACCTGAATATTAATATGCTACAGACTCAGTTGGGTTCACCATAGAGTTACTAACCCTCCGTGATTGCCTTGGAGTCACCAGGAATAAAATAAGAATCAACAAGATGCTGAGAAAAGTAACTCAGGAGGAAAATCTGTGCAGTATTAAACAATTCAGCAGTTTGTTCAGTTAAATTCCTTAGTTGTAAAAATATTGGTGATGTGGGGTGGGTTGGGGAACCATTTTTCTATGTGTAGGGGTTGGCGTTGGAATGTTTGTGATGAGACCCTCAAGAATACATCCATCCAGAATTACAAACCTCCTTCACCAAGTGTGTATGGTTCTCCTTCAGTGTGGATAAGACACCTGAGTGCTTACCAAGCTCCCCGCCCCCATGTTGCCGTGCCTTGAGTCCTGAGCAACAATGGCGGGTGCCTTAGAGTACAAGTATGTGTGACTCTCCAGCACACCCTGAGCATGCTGGGCCTGACTCTCCATGGCAACCCCCAACCTGTCCATGGAGGCGGATGGATGGTCACATGACTCTCTGCTCTGCTGCAGCTTCATCGCTGCCTGCTCCTGTCCCTCTCTCTGCATGAGGATGAAGTCCCTGATTGTCAACACCACAGGACCCTGGTCTCCAGCAGTCCCTAAGAGCCAGCAGCCTGAGTTGTTTTTCCCTCAGCCAATGCTGTGATACATTGGTAGCTGCAGATATTTTTCAAATCAATCTGTTCAGACATGTTATAACACACCTGTGGTGAAGTGCCCCTCGTCTGGAGCAGGTGGAATTTGAACCCAGGCTTCCTGGCTCAGAGATAGGGATATTACCATTGCACCAGAGGAACCCACTTCGGTCCCTGCATTGAAGCGATGGATACTGATTGCACATGAGATATCTGATGGAAGTGCCTTGTGCCCCATCCTCTGTGTGATAGTCCTTTGTAATAGTAACTTAACAGACTCAAAGGTGCATGAAGCATTGGCAGACAGTGGTACATCCCCTGGCAGAGCACTGTTGATCAGCTACCCCCTTGTAGCAGTAGAGTCAGGGTTTTGTGAGCTGTCTACAGGTGCTGACCTCTGCAGCCACCTCCTTCCAGGCTGTCTTTGTCAGTCAGAATGGCAATCCTGTTGCCACCCCAAAGGACATCCCTTCTCACTTGGACAACTTTCAGGCAAGCCTCAAGATGGGCGCTACTAAAGCACATTGCTCCACTTTGCCTCAGCCTTAGTATCTCCAGGGGGGTGGGTGTGATGAGCAGTGATTGAGTGATGCCTGTGGGCTGCAGGCAATGAAGTGCTGTCCAGATGCCTTTGAATTGCGGCACTCAATTGACAAAGCCTAGGAGGTCCTGCCTCACATTCATAAAATGTCGAGTATTGCCCATGCATGTACTTGCAATGAGCCAAGAAGAACCTAATCACACATGAAAACTCAACCAGTCCACAAGAAGTACATCATGCTTTTAGATCTGCCTAGACATTTAGCCGAAACAAAACTGATTCCATCTAATATGTATGTGAAACACAAGTAGAAAGAGTAAACACAACTGAATTAATAAAATAACCAATAGAGTAAAAGAGTAAATCTCCCTGAAACATGATTGAAAATGAATGATGGCGACGGTTATGTAGAAATTATAAACCAGATAACATAAAACAAATGGGAATTAATGAAATAGAGTGCTGAAAGACAATGCCCAGACTGGTAAACAGAGACTATGAATAACAAGACATCATTAGCTCATGATGAAAAAAAGATGTAAAATTTAGAGACCACTTATAACCTTGATAACTCAAAAGCTGTCTGAAAAAGTGAATTTTGATACCAGGATAAAATTAACTCTGAAACTATATGCTAACAATACTCCCTGTCAGGAATACATGTTGAGATCATGACAGTTAAAACTTTCGAAGAATGAATGAAAAAGCTTAGGAAATTGTTAAATAGTTAAACTCTAAAACTGTCAACAAATGTATTTCTTTTAGGCAGTCGCATTTCCCACTGTTTGTGAATATAAATCTGTCAGATATGCAAGCGTGGAACACTTGCAAACTAAATCAGGAGCTGTTCTTTTGAAATATGATCATTTTGGTATAGAAATTACTCGATTATCTCACATTTCCTTCAAATACCACATGTGGTCTTTGAAAACTGAAGAGTTTGGCTTGGAGCGGTAACACTATACTGCATTTATTAGTTACACTTTCCTGCCTTTGTTTCCGAAGTATTATTTTTGAAATGATTAGTAGAAATATCAAGAGGAGGATTGAATAGCATGATGTTCATTTATTTGTTCATAACACAGAAATGTATACCTGCTTTCCAAAGCAAACAAAAGTTTATAGAGAAAGAATGTTGCTCAAATAAAAGACCATTTTGCTTGCCATTGTCATATCTGGAAACAGCAACTGCTGCCATATAATGTAATCACTTCCATAGCTGGAGGAACTCCAGCAAAGCTGAGGAAAACACGGGCAATCACCACAGAAAAATATTCAGTCATTTTGATAAAGACATTTGCATTACAAACTACAAGTGTTGGGTTTTAAAAACCCACATGGGAAGAATATGTCTGTCGTTGCAACAAAAGCTGTCATGATACTTTATAAGAATGGTCCTGATTTTCTGCAGGGTTGTCCAATCCCCTGCCATAACATCAGCAGAGATCAACTCAACACACAGGCAAATAGCATAGAGTTAAAGCACAAGATGGGTCCGACCTCAGTAGACATTTAGTACCTGCAGGTTTCCATTTTGGTAAAATCCTCTACTATCTACTGAGATAAAGCTAAACTTGATTTATAAATTGTGCAGCATTAAACAAGTGGAAAATGATTACACTACACTTAATGCTTTTTTCATCTATTAACATTTGAAGGTGGCACAGTGGCTCAGTGGTTAGCACTGCTGCCTCACAGCACCGGGAACCCGAGTTTGATTCCAACCTCGGGCGACTGTCTGTGTGGAGTTTGCACATTCTCCCCATGTCTGCGTGGGTTTCCTTCAGGTGTTCCGGTTTCCTCCCAAAATCCAAAGTTGTGCAGGTCAGGTGAATTAGCCATGATAAATTGACCATAGTATTAAGTGCATTAGTCAGAGGGAAGGAGTCTGGGTGGGTTACTCTTCGGAGGGTCAGTGTGGACTTGTTGGACCGAAGGGCCTGTTTCCACACTGTAGCGAATCTAATTTTTAAAAATTTCAAAGGTAATCATACAAATTAAAATTAAGCTGCAAAGATGATTTTTAAATGGAGAATGAGCTTTACAGAGTTGTGCTGCAACAGTCTTAACCAGTTTGAGGATTTCTAAAGCTGCCCAATGACTTGCTTATATTACAATTTCTTTCCCCTACTAAAATCCTGAAAAAATAATCAACAAGAAATCTTAATTGTCTTAAATGGTCACACCAAGAAAATCTTACTCTGAACAATAAAATCTAGCCTAAGATTCTGTTTTGTTTGTTTTTTATGCAGTTTGCCTAATTTTGCACCATGGTAAATTATTGTATTATTTCTGATAACACCTGATTTTCCACAACATCTCCCACTTCCATTATTTGTATCACTGAATTATTGAATTATAGCTGAGATTACCGAGTAGTTGCAGATCTTAGTGCAACAATGCTGACATGTTATCGTCAGTGTGCTCAGTAACTGCTGCTTTCACACTGATAATTGCTTTCTGAATGATCAAGGGTCAAATTACTGTTTGATTGCAGGGTATACCAGTAAAGTAAATGTAATGTGAAGGAAACTTAAATAAGCCTTGAAAAAGAGACACTGACTCTTTACCTTATTAGCTAATGATTTTCTGCTACACTATTCAAATAACATTACACATTTCTGTCATATGGTTACCTAATTTATGTCTCTATTCAGTGACACTGATTTTTTTTAAGTCTATAAATTGAGCACAAATTAGTTCCAATTGATGAATGCCACCGTACAGTGGATGGAAGGTTTACTTGTTGACTCAAAACTTTATTGTATTGAAATGTAACACGTATTTATAACCTAGTTTTGTGGTAAAGTTACCACAATACCACCAGCTATACTTTTCGACACTACTGAAAAAATTATTTAAATTTTCTTGACTGTAGGTATGAGGTCCCTCAAGTAAGCAAGTTAAGCCTCACAACTCAACTTGGCTATTGTCTAATTAATGGTAAATTTAGCTACGATTCTAACCAAACGTATCTGTCTCTGAAGTCCAGAGCTCAATCGTTGTGCTTCAAAGTTCTGCTACTAACTTGTTCTGGTGTTGGATTCTTATGTAGTTTTCTTCTGTCCTTCAGGTCTATAATGTGAAATTATTGATGATTGTTTAGATTCTTTCATCACAAATATTGCAAATCTTCGGTTTGCCTTCTTATCAGAAGTAGCTTCCTTGATCCTTGTTACATTTGGCCTTATTGGTCATAAGATTTAATGACACAGCTTTCCTGCAGTTAATTCCTTAAATGCTTCTGCTGGATGATGCGTTGTCCTTGTGGTGTAAGTTAAAAATTGCGCACGCCAGGTTATCGTCCACCAGATTTATTTGGAAGAACAGGCTTTTGGAGTGCTGCTCCTTTACCAGGTAGCTTGCGGGGCAGGATTATAGGACTTCCGGTGTAAAGCAGTCAGTTACCAAGGAATTGACTAGTGCAGTGTTTTCTTATTACATTATATTGTCAACCATGGCTCAATGAAATATCAGTTGTAATTGAATCACAGAATTTTACAGTACTGAAGAAGACCAATTGACACATCGTGTCTGTACTGGCTCCCTAAAGAGCTACCCAGCTGTTCTTATCCTGCAGACCTATCTCCGTAGTCCACTGAATTCATCACTTTCAAATATATATTCAGCTTTCTTCTGAAACCTTCCACCCCACCACTCTCCCAGGCAACACATTCCAATTCTAACAACTCTCTGAGTAAAGATGTATCTCCTCATTTCACTTCTAGCTCCCTTACTGAAAATCTTGAAATTGTGACCCCCAGTTACTCACATACAAACCATTGGAAACAGAATATCCTTCAATAATTTTGAACAACTTAATAAGGTCACTCAGAGTCATAGAGATGTACAGCACAGAAACAGACCCTTCAGTCCAAAATGTCCATGCTGACCAGATATTCCAACCCAATTTAGTCCCACCTGCCAGAACCCAGCCCATATCCCTCTAAACCCTTCCTATTCATATACCCATCCAGATACCTTTTAAATGTTGCAAATATACTAGCCACCACCACTTCCTCTGGCAGCTCATTCCATATACGTACCACCCTCTGTGTGAGAAGATTGTCCCTTAGGTCCCTTTTATATCTTTCCCCTCTCACCTAAACCTATGCCCTCTAGTTCTGGACTTCCCCACCCCCAGGGGAAAGGCTTTGTTTATTTATCCTATCCATGCTCCTCATGATTTTATAAACCTCTATAAGGTCGCCCCTCAGCCCTAGCCTATACTTCAAGTCCTCCAACCCTAGCAACATCCTTGTAAATATTTTCTGAACCCTTTCAAGTTTCACAACATCTTTCCAATAGGAAGGAGACCAGAATTGCAAGCAATATTCCAACAGTGGCCTAACCAATATCCTATACAACTGCAGCATGACCTCCCAACTCTTATAATTCTGACCAATAAAGGAAAGCAGACCAAATGCTTTCTTCACTATCCTATCTACCTGCAACTCCACCTTCAAGGAGCTATGAACCTGCACTCCAAGGTCTCTTTGTTCAGCAACACTCCCTGGGACCTGACCATTAGTGGTATTAATGAAGATTACGATGATCCAAGTGCTTTTGGAGAAGAAAGAGGGAGAGGCCTGTGCAAAACTGGGAATTGTACAAATGTGGGGAAAGTTCAACAGGATTTGAAGGTAATCCTAGACAGAAATACGTGGAAAATCTAAGAAATCTCAACCCATATATGAATGTTTGAAGCTGTGCCCAGATTAGGTAGTTAATTTTCAAATTTTGACAAGTAATTGTCGTGAGATTTGTATGATTAAGTCAACTGGATATTGAAGAAATGCAATTTCAGAAAAAATGTAATTGCATCGATTGTACCTTTAATATCTTTTAGGCAACCAGTCATTAAAGATAGAACACAATTATGAATTTTCACATTCTTTGATTTATGTTGTGTTAAGCTCTTGCAATTTAAACTATGAAACTTGTGGGTTTTTTTTAATATATATTGGTGTTTTCTATCCTAAAAATGAGTAATACAAGACATTTAGCAAACTCAAAGAAGGAATTGATAGGCATACGTTGTTGCATTAGAAGACACATTTCTAAATCAATTTATCACTACCTATTTTTGCTGCAGAATGCCCTTTCATGCAGATATTAAACTATATGGAAACCAGTTCCCCTGCAAACTGAAATCAGTAAAATCCTCTCCTATCTTAATTAAACAGTTGATTTTCAAACAAAAGTGAATTAGAAAAACTTATAAAATCTCTCATCTAAAAGCTGAAAACGTTAGAAATGCCATTTTAAAACTGGCTGCTAAAGTACAAAAACAATTGCATAGATATTGTGCAAACTACTGCCAAATGAAGAAAATCAAAGCAATTGAATTTGCTTTGAAGATTTGTCCTAATCAGGTTTGAAAATATTTGCACAGTTAGCACTTTAAATAAATTAAATTGAAGAAAGATTCCAGAACCATTCAGCTACATCAAAAGTTTATATTATCCATGGTTCAGGAAGGTGTTCAGTTTCTATTGTTGCATGTTTGAGTTGAGTTTAGAATTTTTATTTTTGCATGAATAAATTATACACAAAAATACACCTAATTATCAAAGTAAAAAGAGATTGAGAAGTCACTATTTTTCACGGGTACTAATTATTACTGTATGTGTTATTGTCTTCATCATGTCGTGCTCTAGTTACAAGTTCAACACATGGAACCTTATCAGGTTCTGAACGACATGGGCTGGAGTGAGATGTTTGACAGAATTCAGTGAGATTTTTGGCAAGACTCAGCTCCATGTTGAGATAATCTCACCACAGTTTGAATGCTTTTCTCAAGTGGCATGGTAAGACTATCACTGGGCAACAGCAAGTTCATAATCCATTTCTTATTGAGTACCTTGTTAACACTCCAATTTGTCATGAATTGTGATCTTACTGAACTAGCTGTCAGGAAAACTCTTGGTGGGTTGTTACTTTCTCTGAATAATCTCCATATTTCCAATGGTCAAACTGCAGAGAAGAACATGATTCATGAGCACCATCCCCACCTACCCTTCCACCAGGTCCATTGGCACTCAATTTTCAAGGACACTGCCAGCATCCTGGCATCCACAAATGCCCTAGTAGTGAGCCCTGCAAGGGCAAACCTATTGAGTAGGAAATACTGGTGACCAGCAGCATATAGCTGCAACCGGTACAGTAGCTGGATGGGGGCAGGAACTCAGTCATTGGCATGGTCCAGGCTGCCTACCAGGGCTGCTCCCTGGTTCTCACCTGATGCATAACAATATGCACAGCATATTTTGTTTGCTCTGCTGTGCCTTGTAGTGTTAATGGATGCAGTGAACAACCTAGCAGATAGCTGTACAGTGCTGTCACCCTCAGTCATGAATGTGTGCATCTTGTCTTTCGACGATGTGCTGACATGGCAGCAGTCTTTACCCCAAACACATGGCATCTGCAGCAAGCAGTGCAACATGTCCCAGAGCTTTAGGAAGGTAATCCACGGGGAATGCAGTGGAGACCACCAGCACATTTGGCCAAGTGCAGTCTCCCAGACCAGTCTTGGACTTTGGACAAAGTAAGGCATCCAGTCTTACACAGGGTGACTAGGGAGTGGGTCACAGTTCGATCTCTGTCTCCATAGGGACGGATCTGGGGCAAGGTGTGGCATCTTTGGAGACACATGTGTCCACCAGCCAAGGGTCTGCCCAGTAATGCTAAGTCAGGTTACTCGAGGGAGTGGGCCATGGTTGCCCCATTGCCTACTTGTTGCAGAAATAAACATAGACAAGGGTTTGGGGGAGCAGACTGGGGAAGGGAGCTGAAGTTTGGAGGGTCTACATCTATGTGCATGGCTTGAGTAATGACCCAGCACAGTATGATGCTTGTGGATCTGATGCAATGGACACCGAGAAAGGAGAGGGTGCTGTTGGGAGTCTCAGTGCCATGTTAACACTGAGGGTGGCTAGTTCTCCCTGTACTCCATGAGATCAAATGCCTTACTGAAGTCCATATAGATCATGTTTACTACTCTGTCCTCACCAATTCTCTTTGTTACTTCTTCAAAAATTCATTCAAGTTTGGGAGACATGACCTCCCAGCATGCTGACTATCCCGAATCAGTCCTTGCCTTTCCAAATGCATGTAAACGAATGGTGAAAACAAGGGTTTATACAAAGAAGAAACAACAGACATCATACTCTGAATAAAACAAACTATCAACATACCATTGTTAGCCATCACACCGGTGGGCCCCTTGTACACTTCTCTCCTCCCCTTCCTCTCTATCGACAGGCTGTTAATTTGCATTTCTCATCTGGGAACATGTAAGATTGCTCCTGTGATGGGTAAAACTTGATGGGATATTTAGTTTAAGGTCCATTTAGGGGATGCATAGCCAGCAGGAGAAACAGATTGAGGGAAGCAGCTAAGAACAGGCAGCCAATAGACAATAGACAATAGGTGCAGAAGTAGCCATTCAGCCCTTCGAGCCTGCACCGCCATTCAATATGATCATGGCTGATCATTCCTAATCAGTATCCGCTCCCTGCCTTATCTCCATAACCCTTGATTCCACTATCTTTGAGAGCTCTATCCAACTCTTTCTTAAATGAATCCAGAGACTGGGCCTCCACTGCCCTCTGGGGCAGAGCATTCCACACAGCCACCACTCTCTGGGTGAAGAAGTTTCTCCTCATCTCTGTCCTAAATGGTCTACCCCGTATTTTTAAGCTGTGTCCTCTGGTTCGGCACTCACCCATCAGCGGAAACATGTTTTCTGCTGCCAGAGTGTCAGGGAAACTGGTTGATCTTTAGAAAACAACGAAGAGACTATGAAAGGATTGGATCTCACGTAGCTCGTAGCTCCTTGAAAGTCCTAGGATAAAACCAGACCTTCTTCTGAAGTAACTGTCAGATCTACCTTCAATTATTCAACCTGAAATTGGGAGCTGGTATTCAGGCAAAATTGATATGGGGGAAAAAAATTACTTGAAGGTTTATTTAACTCGAAACGAAAGTAAGAAATTCATTGTAATCCTCCCAATGAAACTTTGTTGCAGGGAAGTTCTGGAAGTAATCAGCATTGTTGCAATTTGAAACCGCAGCAGGAGGATATTGAAACCAAAGGTGTTTTCTGATGTTTTTAGCAAGGAGGCCTGTGCTTGATCTCTGCAATCCAGAATTTTGAGGTTGTAAAAGAACATTGAGGGTCACCTAGCCAAAAGCTAATGGAAGAAATTACATGAAATAGCATACCTCGGAGAATAGCTGGAAGGTTGAAGAGAAATCAGATCTTGGTGGACCCAAGCACACATTTTGTGTTTGTCCAGGGAAAATAAATGAATCTTCAAGATTTTGAACATGATCTCTTGGGGTTGGGGATAAGAGCCATGGAGGGGGTGAAGTGAAATGTAGAACTGAACTTAGCATAAGTTTTTATAAGCTTTGATCTGAAGTGCTTGTTTTGTTTCACGTCACTTTATTGTATAATAAAGTTTGTGTTTAGTTTTTTTTAAAAACCTGGAATCTTGCGGCTTAGTTTTTTTTTCCAGTGATTATTGAATACTCGACTTGTCTGTAAAATGATAATGCTCCTAACTGGAATGTAACAGTAACTAATGATGTGCCACGGGGGTCAGTGTAGGGCTCTCAACTGTTTGCAATCTATATGGATGCTTTAACTGAAGGGACAAAGTATATTGTAGCCAAAACTGTTGGTGATATAGAGATAGGTGCAAAAGCAAGTTTTGATTATGACATAAAGGGTCGAACCTTGTTTCATCTCCCACAGCAAGTTCGGTGACAAGTGGCATTTAATCCATCAGGAATGAGATGGATGGAAATCTCAGCACTTTCTCATGTCTAGCCCACGATAAATCTATGGTGAAGACATCCTTCCTACACTGCCAACAACTGAGGCCCTTCAGTGGGCAGTTAATAGAAAGACCTCCACTGTGGTGACCACCACAAGTATCCATCCACTATTTGTTGGAGGGCTCACCACGCAATGAACATTACATGTAAAACTGTGTGAAGTTGTTTAAAGTCTCATTCAAGGTCTCTCAGCGTCCTACCAAAGAACCAGCCTTGGGGACAGAATTCGTTGATAAATTCCTAACTCCTCCCAATATTCTCCATACTCCAACCACTCCTTCTTCCACAGAGTCCAGTTATGTTCCTGTTTCGCTTTGGGTGAGTGCCATGCCAAGAATAACCACTGCCTCCTTGGTGGCAGTGCCATTCAATTGAGCTACCAGCCTCTGATGGACTGGCAGCTACTGGCATGTAGGATTTCTGCTCTGGGGTTCCTCAATCCCAGAGGAAGATCAGGCAATGGCTGGTCAAGTGCCTAAGTGGCACGAGGTATAGCATCCTCCTTGATAAAAGGCTGATGTGGAGCACTCGGAGGTAGCTGAGACTCTGTCCCCTCTATGCTGCCTGGTAATGACGTGTTAAGTGAATGGAAAGTCAAACAAACAGAGTACAATCTGTGATGTGTGAGGTTGTCCATTTTGATAGAGAAGAACAGAAAAGCAAAATATTATCTAAATAGAGATAAACTACAGAAAACTGCAGTGTTTTCATCAATAATCACAAAAAGTTAAGAGGTTGGTAAACAATTAATTGGAAAGCAAATGGAATGTTGGCCTTTAGCACAGGTTTCTGGAGCATTAAGGTAGGGGAGTCTTACTGTAACTGTACAGTGCTTAGGTAAAACCACACTTCAAGCAATGTACATTGTTTTCATTTCCTTATTTAAGGAATATCTACTTGCATTTCTGCAACATTTCACAAGGTTGATTCCTGGAACAAAGAGTTTTCTCATGGCAAAAGGTACAGCAATTTGGGCCTAAGTGTATTGGAGCTTAGAATGAGCAGGATCTTATTTATCCATATGAGAACCTGAGAGGGTCTTGAAAGGGTTGATGCTGAGAGGATGTTTTCTGTCACGGGAGAATCTTGAACTAGGACACACAGTTGCAAAATAAGGGATATTCATATCTCAAGGCTGAAATTAATTGATTTATTTTTGTGAAGAGCCAGAGGTTGGTGATCCACACTGGTATCAATGACTGAGGTGAAAGGAGGATGTGGTCTTGCAATCAGAATTTGAGCAGCATGGTTGAAAGTTATCAAGCACAACTTCCAATACAGTAATCTCCAGACTGCTTCCAGTACCTTGTGCAAGTGTGTACAGAATCAAAGGATAAAGTAGATGAATGATTTTGAGGACTTAGCATCTCACACGTATTTCCTCAAATGGTCAAAGATTGTTCTGTTGCACCGGACGCAATGTTGAATTTCATCATTGATGTTTGCACTCAGTAAAAGAACACTTTTGGGGGACAGTGTTGTGTGTTGGGAATATGCAGGCAGCGGATATTTGGCATCTGCCTCTTTAGCATAAGTCATAGAGTCTCCGGCAGTCCCTGGGAGCCAGCAGCCTGCGCAGTGTCTTCCTCAACCAGTGGCGGAGCTGTCACAGTGAGGTGCTCATCGAATTGTGCTCCCACACTCTGTGGCCAAAATTTGCATTGAGGTCTCAGTATCTGAGCTGGTAGGGGGTGCAGGAGGCAAGGAGATGATTTTTCTAAGGCTCAATACTCTCAGGGGTCCTTGCCTGAGTACCTCCCTTCAGTCCAACCCGTCCATGCCGACCAGATATCCCAACCCAATCTAGTCCCACCTGGCAGCACCCGGCCCATATCCCTCCAAATGCTTCCTAAGTCCCTTGATGATGGCTTGGAGCTGACCTTCTGAGTATGCATTGGTGCAGCTGGATGAGGTTGGAGTGGGCTTCGTTCTGAACTGGAGGCAATGCAGGTTGAAACGTTTCCTGTCCCTCCAATAGAGAAGCCCCACTCCAACAGGGGTCTTCATGGATGTGAGGTGGAGTGTTACAGTGAGGAAGATGGAGAAAAACATTGGCATGATTACACAGCCTTGCTGGTTCTATAAGTTTTGGATCTATTGTCAACCCATTGGTAAGGCTCACAGTTTAAAGTGCCTTGCAGTAGGGAGTGGATGGTAATGAATTTCTTTTGTGGAAAACCCTCCATGCTCCTTCTTGGGTGACCAAATCTTGGACAGTTGTGAAATCAAAAAGGTCAGTAATGATGGTTATTGTGGGTCTCTGCACTTTCCTTGGATTTGGCTTACTGTGAGAGTCATGCACACTTTGCCTCTTGGGTTTCAGTTTCATTGAGGTAATGCCTGGAAATCTGCTCCCAGAGTTGTTACAAATGGTAAAGACTTTATAAGTAATCAAATCCCACAATTTACTTTACTTTCCTTTTAGACTCATGTTGACAAAAAGCATAGAACAAGTTTCAGAACTTAACAAAAATTACTATTTATTGTAATAGATTCCAGTTACCGGACATCAGTCATGAACCATCCTCATACAACTTCACTATTTAAAGTTCTAACCTTCTTATAAACTCCCCCTCTACACACACACGCATACACAAATGCAGACACAAAAAAAGTATGCACTGAGAGACTGGGAAGGCAGTTCAAGGATCCCTGTTCATAGCTTACACTTAGATAGTCCTCTTGGCTTGCCAAAATGTGCTGCCCCTTGTTCCTCCTTCCCCAGATACTTCCACTTGTCTGCAAAGACACAATGTCTGATGAAGAGCTTTTGCCCGAAACATTGATTTTCCTGCTCCTTGGATGCTACCTGACCTGCTGTGCTTTTCCAGAACCACTCTAATCTAGACTTTGATTTCCAGCATCTACAGTCCTCATTTTTACCTCGAAGACACAGTGTGGCTGGTGCACACTTACAAAGTCTCTGGCCTACTGGTTAAGAGCCACAGCTTAAAGCAACTGCTGAGAGGAAAAGAATGTGCTTTGTTAACGATTAAGGCTTTTTTTTAACTGCAGAGCATCATAAAATCATCATTGAATCCCTACTGTGTGGAAACAGGCTCTTCGGCCCAACAGGTCCGCACCAACCCTCTGAAGACTCTCTCAAGACGCATTCCCCTACTCTATTATCCTATATTTACCCTTAACTAATGCCCCTAACCTGCACATCCCTGAACACTATGGGCAATTTAGCATGGCCAATTCACCTAACCTGCACATCTTTGGATTGTGGGAGCAAACCGGAGCACCCAGAGGAAACCTACACAGACACAGG
Organism: Hemiscyllium ocellatum; assembly: GCF_020745735.1. Lineage (NCBI taxonomy): Eukaryota > Metazoa > Chordata > Chondrichthyes > Orectolobiformes > Hemiscylliidae > Hemiscyllium > Hemiscyllium ocellatum. Next base: position 153,140,186 of record NC_083401.1, on the reverse strand, counting down.
GAGAATGTGCAAACTCCCCAAGAAAGCAAAACAATTCTTTCCCTTCCAGAGGTATGATGGTTTCTCTCATTCACACCCTCCAAATCATTAAGCCACCTGGGAGCAAATCATAAATTTGTTGGCAGGGAGAAAAGCTTTGTGAATGATAACTGGTCGTTAGTCCATAGACTAATTAGCAATTTATTACCAGCTAAATTTCCCTTCAGACACAGTTCCCCGGCTCCAGCCCATCTGTAAATAAATGTGACCCATTGCTTGAACAAGCAGTTATGCAATCTGCACTTGCAATGAGTACAGAGGAACCTCAATTATCCAGCATTCAATTATCCAAATATCAGATTATCCAGCAAGATTGCGAGTTGGCGAAATTATGTTATCCGGTATTCGATTATCCGGAATTCGATTAACCGAACGAGATACTCTCGGCCTATGTCCTTCAGATAATCGAGGTTCCTCTCTATTAGGTAGCTTGCTCTTAAAAAGTGCAGTAAACCTTTCCACAGATCTTTGGTTTTTAAAGTAGTCTTTTTCCCATTTCAGTCCACAGTCAAAAATCAGGAAAAGGCAAAGAGAAAGTGATGCAGTCTTTATTCTCCATGTGTGTAGCCCAGATTGTGATTCCAGTAAGTGTACATCAACCTGTTGTTAGTCTCATTCATTGCACACAGCTTCTAACCACTGACTGCAACATCTTCTTTCTTGTGTGTACAGCCATTTCCTCAATGACCTCTGGGGAGAACCGTACGGTTTCCCCAGATCTCACCTCTGAGGTTGAATCCATTTGGCCAACCAGTCCATGCTCATCCACTGAATAGTAACCTACCCAGACGCATTCTCCTACCCTATTATTAATTTACCCCTGACTAATTCACCAATCTACACATTGCTGAACACTGGGCAATTTAGCATGGCCAGTTCACCTGACCTGCACATCTTTGGACTGTGGGAGGAAACTGGAGCACCCAGAGGAAACCCATGCAGACATGGGGAGAATGTGCAAACTCCACAAAGACAGCCACCCAAGGCTGCAACCAAACCCGGGTCTCTGGAGCTGTGAGGCAGCAGTGCTAACCAGGAGCCACCGTGCCAGGTAAGGACCTGGCCATTCCTGGCTGGGAGATGCTCAGGCAAGGTCCCCTGAGAGTACTGAGCCTTAGAGAAATCATCTCCTTGCCTCCTGCATCTTCTACCGGCTCAGTTACTGAGACGTCAATGCAAACTTTGGACACAGAGTGTGGGAGCACAATTCAGTGAGTACCTCACTATGACAGCTCCTCCACTGGCTGAGAAAGACACAGCCCAGGTTGCTGGCACTCAGGGACTGCCGGAGACTAGGCTCCTGCTCAGGCACAGGCAGGAGAGGAGCATGTGGTGCTGACAATCAGGGACTTGATCCACATGCACAGGGAGCGACAGCAGCAGACAGCGATGTGGGAGGCAGTGGCCCTCATTGACCAGAAGCTGCTGCAGAGCAGTGAGTCATGTGACTGTCTGTCTGCCTTCTTGGACGGGTTGGTGGTTGCCATGGAGAGCCAGGCCTAGCATCACCAGAGTCTGCTGGAGAGGTGCACACACCCACACTTCAGCCACTGGTCCTCAGGACTGAAGATGCAGCAAAAGGGAGCTTGGAAACTGGCACGGACTACTAGTGCCTTTCCTCACAAGGAGACAAGGCGGTGCCAGGAGGTCCTCAGCTAGTAAAGGAATCACACACAGACATATCAGAAATCAACACTCAGGATACAGCTGGGATGGCCAGCTCCTTGCCTGGTCCTCTCCTAGCCAGGGATGTCCAGGTCCTTGCCTGGACTCCTGTCACCCTTAAACATTCACTCCGAGTTGTGTCACCACCTACCTATGGCAAGAAGATCCTCGGCACATCCGGTCACAATTATTTCCGGGGAATTCTGCTTAGATGTCCATAGCCACTGGACTCCACTGCTGAACAGCTCCCTCCACCTCACCTACAGAACCAGGGATTACACTGAGATGTAGTTGGTGGAAGGGGAAGACCTATTGAGTGCTGTATGGTGTTATGGGTGGCATTGAATTGTTAATGATCCTGAATATTTCTGTGGAAATTAATGTGCCTTCACTGTACATCTAGTTGTTAGTCTCTTTGTGTAGGGCCAAAAGACATTATTATATCTCCATATCACTTCTTGGTGGCAGATGTGGTGCCTTGAATGGAGGTCTGCACTCCTGCATCATATGGATTCAAGACAGTCAATGTGTGTAACATGATATTGGATCATTCTGAGCCTTCGGTCCCTCATCTTCCAACATCCCTCTTCTTATACAGCCACTGTGCTCAATAGTGTAGATTCCGATGAGTTTGGCCCACAATGTCTTTGTCAGGAAGGTGCAATGCAGAGACAGAGGCATTGATTTAGAGTGGTCAGCAAAAAGGGCCACAACAGGTCTGTGTGTAATGTTCTTTTCCTTTATAACCCTTAACATGAATGTGTGCTGTAGCCCCCTCCCTTACTTACCTCACCCAATCCGAGTGTGGTTGCAACAGTTCTTCTTCCTCGTTGTGTACTCTTGATCTTCAAAACTGCACACCCACTTTGCCTTTACATTCTGGATCTGATCGACAGATCATGGCCCTCCCACTTCAATGGCCAAACAAGACAGCTCCAGCGTAGGACCACCCAAACCCCTGAGTAATTGCTTTACCTTCCCCCAGCTGCACTAGCCCAACCCCAGACTGGCCAATATGGAACAACAGGACTGATCATGAACCATTCCCGTGGACCCTGGCTGAGAACACAACGCCCTGACCCCTGACTGCAGCCAATCCCCAGACTGGTATCAGAGGCTGCCTTTGAGCGAGGACCTGAGCTAGGACCTCTGAATGACATGTACCTCCATGGACTTCATTGAGACTATATCCCTAAGACTTGGACATCTCTTTGGCAAGGCTGCCTGCTTGCTGCCCTTGCAGTATATTTGTCTCATAAGCTGCTCCTATTTGGTGCAGGTGTGAGATTGACAGAACACACTGCCATACAGAAAGATGTATGCCTCCTGGACAAAGACTGCTGACCAGCAAAGCAAACTTCCTAGATGGGTGTCTGCACTAATTGACTTGGCAAGTCAGGGGCTGGCATGGATTCTCCAAGAACGCAGGTACATGCTAAGTGAATCAACTCTGAAAGCGTGGGTGATTAGTTCTGAGGTGCAGTCTGGTCCAGGCTTCCTGCCTGTCTGCATGCTGTAGCTTTTCACTGCTATCTGTCAGTGCATCCTGCCACGTTAGCCTGTCTAATCAAAACGGCAAATGCATTGCAAAAGCACCATGATGCTCATAATGGATTGGCAGGTGCCAGATGTCACTGTCTGTGGTGAGACATGATGGTAGCTGATGCCCATGGGTCGTATGCTGGGCTGTAGTTTGGTAGTGTGCAACATAGAAGTATTTTGGAGCAAGTGGCAAGCTGAATCTGCCCAGAACCCCGCACAGAAGTAAGAAGAGTAGATGCCAAAGGTGCCCAGTGTATAAGGCAAAGGGAATGCAAATGGTAATATCGGACAGAGCCAGATATAAAATACTTGTAAATGATTGGTGTGAATAATCAAAGATAGGTCAGCTCTGCTGAAAACAAACCCAAGCCATCAAGACAACGGGAGTTGGGAAAGGAGTATAATCAAAATGAAGGAGAGTGTTCAAGTTGAATCCTGAAGTCTGTAAAAAGACTGGGTGGAAAATTAGGTGCAAATTAGGGCCGGAATAACTGGCTCGGAAGATTTAGGAGATACACCACTGATTGAAAAGATATAGTGAAATTGGATTACAGGAAAATGGGGCTAGTTTAGCTTGGGATCCTTGATTGACATGGGAGTGTTGGGGCACAGGGTCTGTTTCCATGCTGCATAACTCTATGACTCTATCAATACAATGGATTTTGTGAAATACCTCCTTTCCTTTCAGGGCAACCATCTACTAAATTAGATATAATAAATTTGATTCAACATCCAATCCAAAGGTTATCTAGCTAGAACCATAATAAATATATTATCTATGGCCAAAATACCATTGCAAATGGCCCAAGAAAACTAATGATTGCAACAAAATTAATTGTTTATTTATATCCAACAGAATATTGCTTCAGTACATCCAAGCCAAACCTGACAATATATGACTGTAATCTCTGAACATGCTTTGAATAGTTTAATTTCTGAATTGCTTTGGTTTGACTTGAGCTGTCCCAAGGGATACAGGCAGCAAACTAAACTAACAAAGGTATACCAAATATACCATTGGCTAACCTACAGTGAAAACAACCTGTGAAGGCATTACTCCTTCGAAATTGTGATTCATCATTTCTTCACTCAACCAGGTAGTGGTTTGTTACAATAGTTTGTGTTTCATCATGTGACCATCATCACAGCTTTTATTTTTGCTGAATACGTCCCACATCAAGAATAATTAGTTTTTAAAATAATTGATTTGCCAACCTAAATAAAACCGATTCACAGGGCTGCGCACAGAGGAATAGACATCAAAGTTCAAATAATAATTCATTTAAGTGTCCACAGAAATGTCAAAGTGCACATTAGATAAAAGAAACAATGCATTTTGTGTTTTCATTTAATTAACCTACAGCACACACTGCTGCCTTCTGTCTCTTCAGGAACACTTCATGCAGAAATTTCACATCCTGGGTCATGAAACCTGCAGCACAGAACTGTTCCAGTGAATTCGAGTGATTTGAAGTGACTTGACAGGCAAGGGCTGCAAACCCCAGAATCATGTAAAATGCAAGAGAAACACTATGTTTAAAACTGTGTTTAGAAAAGAGGATGAAAAAATTAATCTTGAGGAAAGAAAGTGAATTCTCAAACTACAAGATTTCTCAAAATAGCACTTCATGAAGAATTAATGTTTTCTACATGAAGCAAACTTTTGCAGATATATTAATCTTATTAATATATTTGTACAAAGATATTAAAGTCAAATGTTTTGGAATTAAAAATTAATTGCGTGCTGTGTATGCACAAATGACATGAAAAACCATTTGCTCATCCAATGAGTCCTGTGGAGGGAAAGAAATATGAAGCATTTCTAGAAAACTCTTAACATTTATCAAAAATTTATGTGCAAGATTGAATATCAAAACTGCTCTTTTATAATCTTTATGACTTTCCTATTATTAATAAAAATATGCAATAAGCTGTCCAATAAAATATTATCTATTTTCAATGTTTGTTGAACATGTCATGGCATGCTTTAATGCTCACATGTTCTTTTTTCAAATCTTAAAGACATCAGTATCACATAGTTTTGTAATTGGAAAATTAAACAATCAACACAAAATGTGGCAAATACTCATTACACGCTTTAAATAAATATTGGATCAAAATCTACTTATTCATGTGGCATTGGAGAGGATCATGATCTCATATGAATTACATTTCTTTCAATTTCTATTTCTAAGATCAAATCAAGCTAACTTATTCTCACATCTTTTAAACTATTATACAATTTCAAAATCTAACCCCTTAATTAATTTCTGCCAGAATGTTTATCTTGAATATTTAAGCGGAACGCCTTCCTCATTTTAGATCAATAGGGTAAGTGTGAGCTCAATGGCTTAGACTGGATCATATCAACTGATGGTTAATGCCCCTGGGAAGGATGTGGGACACCTTATATTGGCCAGTAATGGAGTTACAAAATCACTTCAGCAAAAGTAAACCTGTATTCTTCCCCCATCCAATCAATAAACTGCTGAGATTTGAGTCCCTAAATATGACCCCATTCTTCCTAATTTAACAAAGGAAGATACTGCAATAGATTGTAATGGGCAATATTATCATCATAATGAAAGCAAGATCTATCACTTCAAACTCAGCTTTGTGCAAGGCAGGACAGCTCTAATCAAGTATTGATATACAAATAATGTGATAGCTAATACATCACTCTGACAGAGAAATTAATTAATCAAAGTTTATTATTCAGCAATAATGTCAGATAAACATATTCATCAGCATTTGACACTCAAGATTGAATGAGACTAATATTCCAGTAACTGCACCATAGTAAGCCTCCCATATTTCTGAGTTAGACTATCTCACATTGATGAATCTGACTGGGAACTGAATATTCATGGCTATTTGACATTAGGAAGAATAGGCAAAAAGAAAAAGGAGGTGGTGTGCTGATAGGAAGGGATGGGATCAGTACATTAGTGAGGCAGGATTAGGATTTAGAATCTGCCTGGATTGAGCTACTAAACAACGAAGGGCAGCCATCATTGGTAGGTTTGTTTCTCGGCCATCAATCAGTAGTCATCATGTAGGTCATGGTATTTATCAAAAGATCAGAGAACAATGAACAATGTGTAAGATAATAACCATGGTGACCACAATCTGCATTTAGACTGAATAAATTTAATGAGCACTAATGCTGCAGATGATGAGATATTTCTGGAGTGTGTTAGGATTGGTTTTCTAGAGCAGTATGTTGAGGAATCAACTGTACGACAGACTATTTTAGATGTAGATTTTTGTAACTAAAATGGGCTAATTAATGATCTTGTTGCAAAAGAACCTTTTGAGGATGAGTGACCAAAGTATGGTAAATGTGAGAGAGATAATCTAAAGCTAGGGTATTATATTTGAATGAGGAAAGTTACACATGAGGGGCAAATTGTTGCGATGGATTGGGAAAATACATTAAAAAATCCATCTTAGCACATGGGCAATAAGTGGTCTTGAAGAATTATCATCAATTTTACAGCAACCAAACATTACTTCATGGCTGGAAAAAAATAGTCAGCCGTGACTAACACAGAAAATTAAGTATTGTATAAGATTGAAAGAAAAAGCTGATAAAGTTGCTAGAATCAATATTAATTCTGATGATTGTGGAATTTTTAGAATATATATAGTAATGGTGGACCAAAAACCAATTTAAAAAATGGAATAAAATGTGAATGTAGGATATTCTATAGGATGTAATAATTAAATACTTGGTTCACAGAAATGTGGATGCAACATATGCAGAGTCAGGAGAATTTATAAAGGGGAGTAGAGAAACAGCAAAGAAGCTAGATGATTACTTTGCATCCACTTTCACTGAGGAAGATATCAAAAATCTCCCAAAATCAGAAATCAAAAGAATTTGGGAGAATTGTAAGAAATTATTATGAAAAGAAGATTGTGTTAAGGGACATGATAGTTTACATTGCAAGAGTTAACCATGGGGAAAGTGGATGCATTGTGATGTCTATCAAAGATTCTGGAATATTTCAGAAGTGGAGAGAGAATAGGAGGTGAACATGGGAACCACAACCCTGTCAGCCTTCCAGCAGTAATGGGGAAAGAAGTTTCTGCAGCTTTCTGTACTGTTGTGGACAAATCTTGGTGTGAAGGCCATGTGTACCATGCCTCTTGATGGCCAGAACCTGCTTTATGCATCTAGAAGGAGATCTTCAGCCACTGGGAAGAGACAATTGAGGAGGAGTTTTACAATGTCTGCAACAAATCTGTAGTTACAAAAATTTCCTTATCACCATTTAGAAACTGATCGTAATTAAGGCATCTTAAATGTCCCATAGCATACTGTTCTTCCTCCAGATGTTTCTTTTTTATTCACTCATGGGAGCTGGGCATTTATTGTCCATCCCTAGTTGCCCTTGAGAAGGTGGTGGTGAGCTACCTTCTTGAACTGCTGCAGTCCGTGTGCTGTCGGTAGACCCACGATGACATTCAGAGGGAGACTTTTGACACAGCAACAGTGAAGAAATGGTGATATATTTCTAAGAGGATAGTGTGTGTGTCTTAGAGAGGAACTTGCAGGAGGCGTTCTTCCCATGTATCCACTGCCCCAGTCCTTTTAGATGGAAAGTGGTCATTGGTTTGAAAGGTGCTGTCTCAGGATCTTTGGTGAATTTCTGCAGTACATTCTGTAGATAGTACACACAGTTGCGACTGAGCACCTGTGATGAAGGAAAGGGATAATTGTAGGTGTGTTCCCATCAAGCAGGCTGCTTTTGTCCTGAATGGTCATCAATCTTCTTGAGTTTTGTTCAAGTTCATTCAGATAAGTGGGACTATTCCACAACACTGAAGTGGAAAAAAGTCATTCTTGGTTCTAGGGACTGTTGCAAAGATGGAGTAGGGAAAATGCAAGAAACTATGTTAAAGGATGTAATTATTTTGATGATATTATTCTGATTGGGCATAGCCATCATGGATTTCTGAAAATAAACTCATATTTGATTAACCTGTAGTTGACTTTCAGGGCATGTTACTAACAGAGTTGTTTAATAGCAATTGGTGGATCTAGCTGCAAAGTGGCTTCAAAAGCAGTTAGACGGACTGAGTGAGTGGCAGATGGACTATAACATGTAACAACTTGAAGTAATCCACTTGGTAGCTGGGGACAGATATAGAGTGTATTTCTTAAATGATAAGGGGTTAGATAATATGGCCAAACAAAGGTGATGTCACTGAAGGCTAACAGGTAGGTGCAGCAAGCTATTAGAAAGGCTAATGAAATGTTAGCTTTTATCATGAGATGATTTGAGCACAGGAAAAGAAAAGGGTTGCTGCAATTATACGTAACCTAGTTTAGACCACATCTGTAGTGTTGTGTGCAATACTTTTTTCTCTTAATTTATGAAGGATCTTATTGCCATCGAGGAAGTGCATCACATCTTGAACAAACTTGTCTCCAAGATGGTAGAACTGTCCCAAAAAGGGAGATAAGGAAAACCCAACCTATATTCTCTTGAGTTTCGGAGAATGAAGGATGATCTCATTGAAACTTTCAAAATATTTTAAAAGGATAAATAGGGAGATGCAGGTAAGGTGTTTTCCCTTTTTAGGTGTCTACAGCCAGGAGCCACAATTTCAGATGAAGGGGGAAATCATTTAGGACCAAGTGTGTATCTTTGGAATTCGAGAGTGTGGTGCTGGAAAAGCACAACAGGTCAGGCAGCATCCAAAGAGCGGGAGAATCAATGTTTCAGGCATAAACCCGTTCATGATGAAAGGCTTATGCCTGAAACGTTGGTCCTCCTGTTCCTCAGATGCTATCTGGCCTGCTGTGCTGTTTCAGCACCGTACTCTCGACTGATCGTCAGCATCTGCAGTCCTCACTTTCTTCTATGTTTGGAATTTCCCCAGCCAGGAAGTGGTGGAATCTCTGTCTTTCAAGCTTTTTAATTTTGAATTTGACCAGTTTCTAAATGATAAGCTGATATGGGAACAGTGCGAGAAAAGGCATTGAAGTGGATGATCAGTCATGATTAATTGAATGCTGAAATAGGTTTGGAGGGCTGAATGGTTATCTCCAGCTCCAATGTTCTTATGAATCATTGTCACACGTTATTCACAAAATAACAGTGTTGAAGAAGTAGGTTCTGGTGCATGAACCGTGGGCACCAGTACTGACGAAGGAGGGATTAGTACTGATGGGATGGTTTCCATGCTGGGGCAATATTCTGGCCAGCTGCAAAACTAGGAAAGCAGAGAAGCCTTTAAACTGAGGGGGTAAGGGACCAATTTGGGAAGGTGTGGTATATCAAAGTATAGGGCCAAGGAGAAAGATATTAATATGGGAAATGGGAAACAAACCATGGCATGGATAGAAAGTATACATTTAGGAATAAACAACAAATAAGATTAGAATTTTAAAAAAGCATGAAAGGATTTTAAAAAAAACACTCTGTACTGAATGCACATTACATCAGAGACAAAATAAATGAACTCAGAGCACAAGTGGAAATAAATAAGCATGATCTGCTCACCATCTCAGAGATATGTCTGCAGGATAACGTGGATTGTAACTTGAATCTTAAAGGATACAGGACAGTAAGGAAGAACAGGAAGCTAGGAAAGGTGGAGGGTTGGCTTTGTTAGTTAATGATGATATCAGCACAGAGGGAAGACACAAATTAACGAAACCCAGATGTGAAAATGTTTTGGCTACATATCGCATGTGAGAGTGGGATAAAGGCCTCTTAAGAGTAATCAAATATAAGGTGACGTATAAAAAAATTGTAACTTGTCAGAAAGGTACAACAATAATCATGGGATATTTCAATCGACATATGGACTGGAAAAGTCACTTGAGCAAAGGAAGCCTAGATATGAAATTCATAGAATGTTTCCAGACAATTTCTTAGAAAATCAAGTTCTGGAGCTGATTAGAGAATAGGTTATACTGGATCTGGTCCTGTGCAATGAAATGGTTTTAATTAATGATCCCCTGGTGAAGGCATCCCTGGGTAATGGTGAGCATAACATGATTGAATATTACATGCTATCTGATGAAGAGAGTGGTGGGTCTGAGACTAACTTAAAATATAAATAAGGGCAATTATGACAGCACGAAAGCAGAGCTCACAAAAATGAATTGGCAAATTAGGTTAAAGGATAGGTCAATAGAGCATACCACTGTGCAAAAGTGTATCATTGTATAAAGGCCACATATCAGAAGATTGGACACAATATAAATAAAACAGAAATGAATGAAGAAAATAATCAACAAGGAGGGAAATACTGAAGTACAAGAGAAAGCTAGTAAGAAATATAAGAAAAGATTTGAGAAATAATTAAAAAAGAAAAGAGTTAACAAATCAAATAGCCGTCCTGCAGAAAGTGAGATTGTCAAATTACTATTGGAACCCAAATAGAAAGCAGATGAATTTTACAGATATTTTGCCTTGGCCTTCACCATAAAGGTTACCAGGTAACATACCAGAAGCAACTTTAAACATGAAATGGAAGAGAGGCAGGAATTCAGGAAAATCATAACCACCAGAGAAGTGATACTAAACTGCAAACTGGCAAATGCCCAAGTGCTAATAGAGTTCATCATTGGATTTCAAAGGAGTGAGATCATTGTTGCATTGGGTCTTAATTTTCCAAACATCCCTTGATTTGGGGAGCATTCTAGTAGACTGGAAGGTAACAAATACAACCTCTTATTCAAAGACGGTTAGAGCCCAAAAAGCAGGAATCTGCAGATCAGTGAGCTTCGCATCTGTCGGTGTGTGTGTGTGTGTGTGTGTACACCACTAAAGTTATATAAGTATGGAAACTAAGTTCATTAAGGTTAATGGAATATATAAATGCTATCTGTCAACCTGATTCTTGACAATAAATAAATTGGGAATTCTGTGTACTTATAAAATCTTTAACTTTTTAAATGACGTGGGGAATAGCTGGGTTTGAGTTCCAGTTTGAGACAAGAGCCTTCCCATCTGAAGTAACTGAGTCAAATGCAGGAATCCATGTAACCAGAAGAGATTGATGTTGAAAGCACTTCCTTCAACCATTTACATCCTGAAATCATGTTAACAGCAATTGAGAGTAGGCATGTGTTAAAATAAATAAGGAGCTAGTGTGGGTGGGAGTATACAATGTATGTGGCTGAAGCTCTGATGAAGAGTCATGTAGACTCAAAGTGTTAGCTTGCTTTCTCTCCATGGATGCTGCCTGACCTGATGTCATCTCCAGAATTTTTTATTTTAAATTAAAGTAATTTTCTCAACACCTCTTTTTCTTTGTTCATGTCTGTGAGCACCTGAAGCACATTAAGCACCGAAAGTCAGATTACTTTTTAATCTTTAAAATATCAAGGATATTGCTGAAATGAAAAGTATTAGAAAGATATGATTGGACATAATTTAGGTCCATAGATTCCATTTATGTCTTTGCAATGCTATGAAACATTTCTCCACATATAAATTCTACATAAATGCAAACTGTTGTTTCTTAACAAATCTAACTTCAGACCACATCATTTTGTTTTAATGCCATGGAATTAATTACCTTTGCGCATTAGGGCACATGCGAAACACCATATTTGGCAGTATGTGTCACAGTCACATCAGCAATGTCCCGAGTCAATATGAGCATCAAATCAAATTCTGAAATGAATGTTGGAAGAAGAGCAGACATTATTGAAGCCAACTAAATGCATTTAGGTTAATGGTATATACAAACAGGCATTACCCAGACTTGAAGGGCGAGGTAAACCCATTAGTGATGGCTGCAGAGTGGCGTGTATGGCCATGGCGTGCTGCTCTTTTGCTTCTCCTGAATTCTCAAAAGTGGCATTGGAAATCATTGATCAGACTGAGAGGAAAACTGCTGAAATGCCGCTAGTATACTGGTAGCTAAAATACTGATAATTCACTGCTTGACCCTAAGCTGCTGTCTATCAGAGCTCCGTCTGCCTTTTCTGTTCCAAAAGAATCCTCTTGTGTTGAAGCCAGAATGTGAGACTATTGCATGAATTAGGAAATGTTGAAGAACGGTGATCCTTTCACTTAGGGATATGGTCCACTATACACTGTTCATAAATGGAGAGCTGGAATTTCCTTCATTCACTCAAACCTAACATCAAGTGCTTTAATGATGATAGATCAAGGGAGATCTGGTAGAGAGGGATTTATTAGCTGAATGCCACACAGGAAATAAACTAATCTCTGCTAATCAATGCTGTTATATTTAAATGATGGTGTGCTCAAGGTGCTTTACTTAACCAACCTCCCTGCCTACCTAGTACCCCAAGTAAAACATATAGAAAGAGGCAGTAATTTACTGAAGGTCAGGCAGCATCCGAGGATCAGGAGAATCAACATTTCGGGCAAAAGCTCTTCATCAGGATGAAGGGCTTTTGCCCAAAACGTTGATTCTTCTGCTCCTTGGATGCTGCCTGACCTGCTGTGCTTTTCCAACGCCACACTCTCAACTCTGTAGTCCTCACATTCTCCTAGTAATTTACTGAAGCTCATCAGCAAGGCAATTGTTTTATTTACTCAAATATGCATCATTTTTAATCTTCATGGTTTTGGTCATGCTGTGATTCAACATGAAAGCTCACTGAAAGTCATCCTGAAACAAAGTTACTATAGTCTTCAGGAATTGTCTGCTTAAAATCCCCTTCATTATCCTTTCTGTTCAGCTTCAATGTATTTTCCAAGCTGACAGCACTGGCTTCCTCCATTCCACAAAAAACTTGTCTTAACATAAGAACAAGGGGCAGGAAGAGGAGTAGACAATTCACCCCTTGAGCCTGTTCCACCATTCAATACAATCATGGCTGATCTTACCTAGGCCTTAACTCCTCTTTCCTGCACACTCCTCATAACCCTTTGACCAATTACTAATTAAAATTCTGTCTGTGTCCTGCTGAAATTTAGTCAGTGTTGCAGGGGTAGTGAATTCCACAGAATTGTGACCCTTTCAGAGAAGTAATTGCTCCTCACCTTAGTTTTAAATCTGCCACCCTTTAGCCTAAACAATGAGCTTTAATTCTATTCTGCCCCATGAGGGGATTGCTGTAACATCCTTGACATCAGCGATGGGTCACATCCTTACCCGCAACCAAGGTAATGAGCTCACTGAGCATTCTGAGAGAGGATGGTGAACAGTCAGATGTTGTGGTATACGTCAGTACAAATGTCACAGATGGAGAAGGGATAAGGTCCTGCAGGCAGGTTTTTAGAGAGTAGCAAGCACAGTGTCAAAGATAATACTTTCCAGGTTACTCCAGAGTACCATGGGCAGGTGAATATAGAAAACACAGGATGGAGCAGATGAACACACGGTAGTGCAGGAAGGAGGGCTTTAGATTTCTAGGATATTGAGATTGATTTTGGGGAGCTGTGCAGGATTAACCAGCTGCAATGGAACAGAACCAGCCTCATATCCTCATGGAACGGTTTGCTAATGCTGTTGGGAACTATTTCACTGTGAAGACAGAAGCAGGATTCAGCACCTGGAGGGGTATGTGAATAAGAAATGTTTAGAGGGATATGGGCCAAATGCTGGCAAATGGGAGTAGATTAATATAGGATATCTGGTCGTCATGGAGGAGTTCGACCGAAGAATCTGTTTCTGTGTTGTATATCTCTATAATTCTATGATTGTATGAGAAAGGAGATAGTGACTTTAATCTGCATGTAAACTGTCAAAATCAGATTGATAACGATGGCATGGATAAAGATTCTACAGAATACTTCTGAGATAGTTTCTTAGAGAAGCATATTTTGGAACCATCCAGATAGCAAGTTATATAAACTTATTATTTTGTAATGCGGCTAGACTAAATTAATGACCTCAAAAGTAATGCACCTCTGGGTAGCAGCATACACAATGCAATTGAACTTTCCATCAGGTTTGAAAGGGACAAGTTTGATTCTAAGACTAGCATTTTAAACCTAAATAAAAACAACTCTGTGGGTGTAAAAACTGAACTAGCTGATGTGAAGTGGCAGATGAGTCTTTAGGATTGAACAATAAAGACACATTGACAGGCATTTAATGGAATATTTCAGAATACTCAGAAGTATATTTCCACTATAAAGAAAAATTCCAACTGATTAAATAAAGAAGTTAGGGAATGCAACAGGCTTCAGGTAAAAGTTTATAACTGCACAAAGATGAATGGTACATCAGTTAGTTGGTCAGAAACTAATGAATGTCAGAGAATCGGGGGAAGAAATTAGAACATCTGAGGAAACTAGCTAGGAATGTAAACATGAATAGCCCAAGTTTCTACAGATATTTAAAAAGGGAAAGAGTAAGTAAAGTGAGTATTGGTCCTTAAGGCCGTAAAAATGTGCAGGTGATAATAGATAATAAGGTAATTAATAAATGTTTTGCTTCTGTTGTCACTGTAGAAGATACAGGACAGTCAGCTCAATTGACTTTCCTTTATTCATTTGGGATGTGGGCATCATTGGTAAGACCAGCATTTATTGCTTATCCATAATTTCCCAAAGGGCAGTTCAGAGTCACCCATGTTGCTGTGGGTCTGGTGTCACATGGCCACCAGATCAGGTAAGGATGGTAGTTTCTTTACAAAAGTAAACCAGACAATTTTTCCCCAAAAGTCCATTCACAATCATCATTAGATCCTTAATTCCAGATTTTTATTGAATTCAAACTTCACCACCTACGAAAGAGGGATTCAAACTCATGCTCATGGTAATATTTCCCTGGGTCTTTGGATTAACAGTCTAGCAATGACACCACTAGGCCACTGGCTTAGAGTATAGATTGACACCAACAGTGTAGTTTCAAAGCCCAAACGGGCTGAGGCCGCTATTGAGGACCTACCTTCTTGAACTTGCCCCTTGCCTGAGGTGGAGACTTTCAGGTTAGAATCACCTTCATTTGTATCTCACGAATGTCTTCTGGGACTACAACTACACCTGCAAAGAGGAGACAAAAATCATTCCAAATTTAGCTGTAAGTCAGGAGGTGAAATGGTGAGAGGATCTTATTGAAATGACAGTCATGAAGGAAATGGTACTAAACAAACTGATGGAACTGTGGGCTGACAAATCAAAGCCCGTGTCAGGAAGCTACTATGAGACTTCAATTTTGTACAGGAAAATTTCTGAAGTGTGTTTGGATGAATGCTCATCAGTGTTTGTTCAGTTCAATCAGGAAGGAGGTGCTACTAGATCTCATTCTTGGAAATGAGGTGAAACAGGTGAAAATCTTGGAACTATTAGGGAATAGTAATTACAGTGTCATAAGGTTTAAGTTAGCCCCAGTAAAGGAAAAGGAACAATTGCAATTAAAAAGATGAAGTTGGAGATAGTTGATTTCATTGGTTTTCGAACTGATTTGTCCCAGGTAAATTGCACTGTCTTTGGTAAGCAAAACTGTAAAGAAATATTGAACTTTGAGTACAGTCCAGGAACGTTCCAAAATAAAATGTAAGGAACCAAAGCAAGAATTCTCTTGATAATTAGAGAATAAGAATAAAGACAGAAAAAAAGGCTCATTTGACAGGGCCAGGCAGATTATACACAGTGCAGAAGGGGAATAAAAATGGAACTCAGATGGGCAAAGGGAATAAGAAAAAAATTGGCAACCAATGTGAAAAGGAATCCAAAAGCTTTATACAATTATAAATAATGAATGTGAATAGGTACAGTGTGTCTTTGCAGCTTTAGGACTGAGTCCAAGCTGGAATTCTTGTCTGTTTTCAGCACAGGCATTTCAGACTAGGGAAGAGCAGGCAGAGCCAGGTCATTTGGGGTCAAGAGTCAAAGGGTCATTCAGACCATGGGAAAACACAAGCACGAATGCCAGTATCTGGTCGGCGTGCCATCACACAAGTGTGAGAGAGGAGCAATAAATAACAAAAAAGATTTCTTCCACAACCTACAATAATTAAAATTCATTCCTCGGAGTTGACAGAGAGCCAGATTTGAGACATTACCAATAGCAAAAGGAGATCAGGTAAGGGTTAATTATGGTGCTACTTGTGTAGAAGACGTACAGAGCAACTGAATAAGTCCTACACACCTGCCTTTACCAATAAGAAGAGGAGTGGGCAGAGGTAGTAGATCAGCTAAAAATTGAAAAAGAGGAAATATTAGAAAGGGCGGCTGAACTTAAAAGTTGATCATTCATTGGGATCAAAAAAGATGCATGTGAGGAAGCCAAGGGAAGGAAAAGTGGAAATTGCATAGGGCTTGGCTGCAGTTTTCCAGTCCTCCTTAGATATGGAGTGATGACAAAAATCTGTAAAACCATTACACCCATCTCAAAATGTGTTTAAGGATAAACCCAGCAGCTGCAAGTGTTTGTCAATGGTGGTGGGAAAGCTGCTGGAGACAATTACGTTAGACAAAAGCAACAATTCCTTGGACCTGAGCAGATTAATTAGGAAAAGCCAGCTGACAACTTGTGTTTCATTAACTTGTTGAGTACTTTGTTCAATTAACAGTGACAGTTGATGAGGGCCATATGGTTAGTATAGTGTCTGTAGACTTCCAAAAGATAGTTGACATTGTGCTTCAAGAAAGACTTGCCAACAAGGTTGAAGGCCATGAAAAAAGATAAAGAGCGTTTGGATGCATATGATGTCATTTGTTTTTCATATTAGAGAAAGTTATACAGTAGGGTTTGCTAAAAGACTGTGTTTAACTTATTGTTTATATATATATATATATATATATTTATATATGATATATACACGCACATATATGTTTATAGATATTTATATATACTTTATTTCTATATATATTAATGACCTAGACTTGGTCATAATTTCAAAATCTGCAGAAGATACAAAACTTGGAAGCATTGTGAACTGTGTAAAAGAAAAGTGATAGACTTCAAGACAGTTGACAGACAGTTTGGTGGAATGGGTGGACAGGAATAGATTATCTCATGAAGTCATGCATTTTGGTAGGGACAGTGAAGAGACATAATATAAAACCACAGTTATAATGTGGGTGTAAGAGCAGAGAGATCTGTGAACAGGATGGAGGGAAGTGGGCAAGGTGAGGATGTTATGACAGTCAGCATCACTCAATGGAGCAGGACTGGTGAGAGCCTTTGCAGAGAAGCAGAAATATCGGCGACAAACCTGAGTGGGGTTCAGGACACACACAAGAATAAGGTTGTTCTATTCTATATTTTAGTACGGGTAAGAAAAGAAGCAAGATTTCATATCTGATTCCGTTGAGATATGTCGGAGGATCTCAGGCACCTGATTTGATGAGATTTGGTTTGATTTATTGTAGTCACATGTGCAAAATACAGTGAAAAGCTTTGTTTGTGAGCAGTACAGACAGATCATACCAAGCAAGGACGTACAGATCATAGGGTGCTTAGACATAGTGAGGCATGCATTGCATAGGAGGTGCCCTAGGCAAGATCAACATTAACAAAGTCAACATTATTTGACAAGTGGCAACCACCTGATGAAGGAGCAGTGCTCTGAAAACTAGTGCTTCCAAATAAACCCACTGGAATATAACCTGGTGTTGTGTGATTTTTAAATTTATACACCCCAGTCCAACACCAGCATCTCCAAATCATAACATTATTTGAAGTTAGAGAGTCCATTCATCTGTCTAATACTGGCTGGGGGAGAGCTGTTCTTGAGCCTGTTGGCACATGTATTCAAGCTTCTGTGTCTTCTGAATGACAGAAGAGGTTTTAGGAGAGCAATTTCAGGGTGGGAGGGGTCTTTGATAACGGCAGCCTTTCCACAACAGTGAGAAGGGTAAATGAAGTCCATGGATGGGAGGTTGACTTCCGTGATGGTCTGGGCTGTGCACACAACCTTCTGTAGTTTCTTATCGTCCTGGGCAGATCAGTTGCCATACCAGACCATGATGCACCTGGACAAAATGGTTTCTACGGTGCATCTGTAAAAGTTAGTGAGGGCCCTTATAAAGATGCCAAATTTCCTAGGTCACCTGTATGCCTTCTTGACCACCAAATCTACATGGGAATTCCAGGATAGGTTATCGGTTATTGTCACTCCCAGGAACTCAATGCACCCAAATATCTCATACCAGAAGAGAGCAGAAGAGAGAAGACGATGAGGAAGGCAGAGAGGAGACAGTTGCAAGAGACCCTGGGGGAAGTACCTGTCAGGAACAAGTTGAATCTTTTGGAAACAGTAGAGACAGATGACACTGCCAGTCCCCGAGGCAGTCAGGTCTGTCAATCAAAAGTTGGCGTGGAGGCAGAGCCGAGGAGTCAGACATCACACAGAGCCGTGGTGATAGGGGGCTCCATAGTGAGAGGAGTCCCTTTCCCTTTCAAATTGCAGATTTCCGTGGCAACAGGCGGGATTTAAGGATGGTGTGTTGCCTTCCTGGTGCCAGGATTAAGGACATCGCAGGCAGAGTGCTGGAAATCCTCAAGGATGAAAGTGAAGAGCCAGAAGTGGTTGTGCATGTCAGCACAAATGATGTCAGGAAGAAGAGGAGGAACATACTACAGCAGGACTTCGGAGAACTATGAAGAAGGCTGAAAAGCAGGACATCCAGGGTGGTTTTCTCTGGTTTGCTTATAGTTCCTCAGGCTGGAGAGGCCAGGAATAGGGAGATAATGGACATGAATGTGTGGCTGGGGAACTGGTGCAGGAAGCAAGGATTTAAATTCTTGGATCACTGGGATATGTTTTGTGGTAAGCATAAATTATACAAAAGAGACGGTTTGCATCTTAATAGGTTGGGGGCCAGCATTCTGGCAGGCAGGTTCGCTACTGCAACACAGCTATGTTTAAACTAAATAACGAGGGACAGGGGACAAACTGGAAGTTTAAGAAGGAAATTGAAGGGAAAGTTAGGACAAGGGAAGTCAAGAAAGACAACTGTATCAATGAAGCAGAAAACTCAAAAAGGGATCATGCTGTAAGGTTGAGTGAAATAGGGGTTGATAGGAAGGATAAGGGCAGTAACAAATTAAAAATACTATATATGAATGCATGAAGTATTAGAAATAAGATGGATGAGCTTGAGGCTCTTTTGGAATTTGGCAGATATAATATTGTGGGGATAACTGAGACGTGGCTTCAAGTGGACAGGGCCTGGGAAATGAATATTCAAGGCTATATGTGCTATCGTAAAGACAGACTGATGGGCAGAGGGGGTGGGGTGGCGCTGTTGGTAAGGGATGACATTCAGTTCCTTGCATGAGGGGGCCTAGAAACAGCGGATGTAGAGTCAGTATGGATAGAGCTGAGAAATTCTAAGGGTAGAAAGACCCTCTTGGGAGTTATCTACAGGCCCCCAAACAGTAGTATGGATGTAGTTGAATAAGGAGCTGAAATTGGCCTGTCACAAAGATGTTACTACAGTTGTTATGGGGGATTTCAACATGCAGGTAGACTGGGAGAATCAGCATGGTATTGGACCTCAAGAAAGAGACTTTATGGAGTGCCTCCGAGATGGATTCTTCGAACAGCTGGTGCTGGAGCCTACCTGGGAGAAGGCAATTCTGGATCTGGTATTTTGCAACAAACCAGAATTGATCAGGGACCTCGAAGTGAAGGAGCCGTTAGGAGGTAGTGACCATAATACAATAAGCTTCAATCTGCAATTTGAAAGGGAAAGGGTACAATCAGTAGTGACAATATTTCAGTTGAATAAAGGGAAATATGGAGCTATGAAGGAGAAGCTGGCCAAAGTTCAATGGTGCAATACCTTAGCAGGGATGACAGTAGAGGGACAATGGCAGATATTTCTGGGTATAAGCAGGAGATGCAGGATCAGCTCATTCCAAAAAGGAAGAAAGACCCTATGAGGAGGCATGGGTGGCCGTGGCTGATGAGGGAAGTTAAGAAACATATAAAGTCAAAGGAGAAAAAGTATAACATAGCAAAGATGAGTGGGAAAACAGAGGATTGGGAAGCTTTTAAAGAACAACAGAGGATTACTAAGAAGGAAATACGCAGAGAAAAAATGAGGTACAAAGGTAAACTGGCCAAAAATATAAAGGAGGATAGTAAAAGCTTTCTTAGGTATGTGAAAGGGGAAAAAATGGTTAAGACCAAAATTGGGTCCTTGAAGACAGAAACAGGGGAATATATTACAGGGAACAAAGAAAGGGCAGAAGAATTGAATTGGTACTTCACATCTGTGTTCACTGGGGAAGACCCAAGCAATATCCCAGAGGTAACAATGGCTGAAGGACCGGAACTGAAGGGAATTTATATTTGCCAGGAATTGGTGTTGGAGAGACTGTTAGGTCTGAAGGCTGATAAGTCCCCAGAGCCTGATGGTCTACATCCCAGGGTATTGAAGGAGGTGGGTCTAGAAATCGTGGATGCGTTGGTGATTATTTTCCAGAGTTCAATAGATTCAGGATCAGTTCCTGTGGATTGGAGAGTGGCTAATGTTGTACCACTTTTTAAGAAAGGAGCGAGAGAGAAAGCAGGAAATTATAGACCAGTTAGTCTGACCTCAGTGGTGGGAAAGATGCTGGACTCTATTATAAAGGATGAAATTACAACACATCTGGATAGCAGTAACAGAATAGGTCAGAGTCAGCATGGATTTATGAAGGGGAAATCATGCTTGACTAATCTTCTGGAATTTTTTGAAGATGTAACTCTGAAGATGGACAAGGTAGATCCAGTGGATGTAGTGTACCTGGACTTTCAGAAAGCTTTTGATAAAGTCCCACATAGGAGGTTAGTGAGCAAAATTAGGGAGCATGGTATTGGGGGCAAAGTACTGACTTGGATTGAAAATTGGTTGGCTGACAGGAAACAAAGTGTAGTGATAAACGGCTCCATTTTGGAATGGCAGGCAGTGACCAGCGGGATATCGCAGGGATCAGTGTTGGGACCGCAGCTTTTTACAATATATATTAATGATATAGAAGATGGTACTAATAGTAACATTAGCAAATTTGCTGATGATACTAAGCTGGGTGGTAGGGTGAAATGTGAGGAGGATGTTAGGAGATTACAGGGTGACGTGGACAGGTTAGGTGAGTGGACAGATGCATGGCGGATGCAATTTAATGTGGAAAAATGTATGGCTATCCACTTTGGTGGCAAGAACAGGAAGGCAGATTACTACCTAAATGGAGTCAAGTTAGGTAAAGGGGCAGTATAAAGAGATCTGGGTGTTCTTGTACACCAGTCAATGAAGACAAGCATG
The DNA here is from genome assembly GCF_020745735.1 of Hemiscyllium ocellatum. Classification (NCBI taxonomy): domain Eukaryota; kingdom Metazoa; phylum Chordata; class Chondrichthyes; order Orectolobiformes; family Hemiscylliidae; genus Hemiscyllium; species Hemiscyllium ocellatum. Next base: position 153,118,788 of record NC_083401.1, on the reverse strand, counting down.
CAGGTACAGCAGGTAGTGAAGAAAGCTAATAGCATGCTGGCCTTCATAACAAGAGAGATTGAGTATAGAAGCAAAGAGGTCCTTCTGCAGCTGTATAGGGCCCTGGTGAGACTGCACCTGGAATATTGTTTGCAGTTCTGGTCTCCAAATTTGAGGAAAGACATTTGGCTATTGAGGGCGTGCAGCGAAGGTTCACGAGGTCAATTCCTGGAATGGCAGGACTATCTTATGTTGAAAGATTGGAGCGACTGGGCTTGTATACCCTTGAGTTTAGAAGACTGAGAGGGGATCTGATTGAGATGTATAAGATCATTAAAGGGTTGGACATTCTGGAGGCAGGAAACATGTTTCCGCTGATGGGTGAGTCCCGAACCAGAGGACACAGCTTAAAAATTAGGGGTTGGCCATTTAGGACAGAGATAAGGAGAAAATTCTTCACCCAGAGAGTGGTGGGTGTGGAATGCTCTGCCCCAGAGGGCAGTGGAGGCCCAGTCTCTGGATTTGTTTAAGAGTTGGATAGAGCTCTCAAGGATTGTGGAATCAAGGGTTATGGAGATAAGGCAGGAACAGGATACTGATTAAGGATGATCAACCATGTTCATAATGAATGGTGGTGCAGGCTCGGAGGGCAGAATGGCCTACTCCTGTACCTATTGTCTATTGTCTAACCTCAGCTCCATTGATTAGGATGGGGGCATGTTCTCCTCCTTTCTTTCTGAAGTCAATGATCAGTTTTCTAATTTTGCATCATTGGGACAAAAATTATAATTGCACTATGTCACCAAACCCTTTATCTCTTTGCTGTATTCTGACTCATTGTTGTTAGATACCTGCCCTATCATGGCAGTGTCATCAGCAAACTTGTAGATGGCGTTCGTTCGAAATTTGGCTACACAGTCGTGGGTGGGCAGGGAGTACAGTAGGGGACTGAGAATGCATCCCAGGGGGGCTCCAGTGTTGAGGGTTGTTATGGAAGAGGTGCAGTTGTCCATCTTCACTGATCATGGTCTGTGAGTCAAGAAGCTGAGGATCTAGTTGCAGAGGGTGGAGCTGAGACTAGGTCTTGGAGTGTTGAGATCAGTCTGGAGGGGATAATCATGTTGAAGTCAGAGCTATAGTCAGTGAATAGGATTTACACATCCTGCATTATATAGGAAATCCTAGACACTCCCAGCACGGGCGGCACGGTGGCACAGTGGTTAGCACTGCTGCCTCACAGCGCCTGTAGACCCGGGTTCAATTCCCGACTCAGGCGACTGACTGTGTGGAGTTTGCACGTTCTCCCCGTGTCTGCGTGGGTTTCCTCTGGGTGCTCCGGTTTCCTCCCACAGTCCAAAGATGTGCGGGTCAGGTGAATTGGCCAAGCTAAATTGCCCGTAGTGTTAGGTAAGGGGTAAATGTAGGGGTAAGGGTGGGTTGCGCTTCGGCGGGTCGGTGTGGACTTGTTGGGCCGAAGGGCCTGTTTCCACACTGTAAGTCTAATCTAATCTAATCTGCAAGACTATGTGTGCAAGTTGTGCTTCTGGCTGGAGCAACTCAAACTCCGTTAAAATGTGAGTAAGTAAGTCTGGAAGGCAAAGGAAACAGAAGATACCTAAGAAAAGAGTGTGCTTATCAGGGCTAAATGAAATATATTTGACGGTGAGGAGCCTGAGGATAAAGACAGACAAGCTGAGGGCACAGATAGGTATGTGGGAATATAATACCATGGCTCTAGACAAGACCTTGTTGAAAGATAGACAGAATGGGCAGATCACTATTAAGGTTAAGACTGGGGTGGGGTAGAAGATGAGGGTAGGGGGATGTTGCAAAATTTATTGTGTATAGCAGTAAGGAGGGATAATATCTTGGCAGGATCATCAAATGAGGACATATGGTTGGAATAAAAAGCACAAAAGGGACAAACACATTCGTGTACTGTATGCCCCTGATCTGGGAGGGATAGGGAATCATATATGTAATTAAATTTCAGAAAAAAATGAGAATAATAAGGTAGATACAGTCGGGAATTTTAACTACCCAAATACTAACCAAAATAGTTTTAATGTGCAAGGTAGGGAGGAAACAAAATTCTTATAGTGCATCCAAGAAACCTTTATAAGCTAGGATGTAGATGGTCTAAAAAGAGGAGGGGCAATTTCTGGACCTTACATTCGAAAATAAGCTCAGGAAGGTGGAAGGTGTGTCAGCAGTGAAGCACTTTGAGAATAATTCAGTTAAGTTCCTGGAAGTTTTTGAAGAGGTAAAGGAATGGTCAATGTGGTTAATACTGTTGATGTGGTGTGCATGGAGTTGATACAGTGCTATACAACAAACTTGTGAAGAAAATATGAGGTAAGAGTATAAAAGAGACAGTTGCAAGGCAGATATAAAGTTAGCTGAGAGTAATGATCAATGGATATTTTTCAGCTTGGAGGTAGGTTTGTAATTTCAGAGTTTTCAGATGACCACAAAACTTGGAAGACTTGTCAACTATGAAGATGGTGTGGAACTCCAAAACACCATTGACAAGTTGGAGGAGTGAGTGGATAGATGGCAGACGAGGTTCAATCTAGAGAAGTGTGAGGTGATGTACTTTGGTAAAAAGAACAATGAAAGACAACTTAAAAAGGGGTGCAATTCTAAAAGGGATGCAGTAACAGAGGGGCCAGAAACATCATTTTAGGTAGCAGAACAAGTGGAGAGAATACTTAATAAAACACGCAGAGTTCTCAGCTTTGTTTATAAAGACATCGAGTTCAAGAGCAAGAAGGTGATGTTGAACTTGTACAAAGCACTTGTTTAAACACCAACTAGAGAATTGTGAGCTCCACATCATAGGAATGACATGAATGCATTGGAGAGAGTGCAGAAACAAATTACAAGAATTGGTCCAGAAATGGAAAACTTTTGTTAAGAGGTTAGATGAAGAAATCAATCTGTTCACCTTGAAGAGAAGAAGGCTGAGAGAATATTTTATAAAGATTTTCAAAATGATAAGTAGGTTGGGCAGAGTAGATAGGGTGAAGCTGTTTCTGTTTGTAACAATGCAAGAACAAGAGGGTATAGATTTAAAGTGATGTGCAAACAAAGCAAGGACGGTGTAAGAAAAATCTTATTTCACACAGCAAAGAAGTTAAAATATGAAATGAACTGCCTGGAAATGTGGTGGAGGCAGGTTCAATTGAGGCATTCAAGGGGGCTTTATATGATGATTTGGAAAGTACTGGTGTGCGAGAGTATGGGGAAAAGGCAGGAGATTGCCACTAAGTAGTAGAAACAGTGTAGACATGATGGGGCCAAATGGCCTTCTTCTACATTGTCGCTGGTCTGTGATTCTGCGATAGCGACCATAATGCAATTAGATTTAGAATAATTATGGAAAAGAATAAGGATGGGCTAGGAATAAATAATTCCAAAATGGGTAAAATGGCTAATTTTACTAAGATAAAAAAATATTTGGCCCAAATGGACTATTTATAGATAAAACTGTGTGTGAGGCATTCAAAAGAGGAAATAGCTAAAGTATGGGGCAAACATATTCTTGAAAAGACAATGGGTGGGACCAAAACGTGAGAACCCTGGATGTTCAGGAGAACAAAGTTTGGGATTAAGGAAAAAAAGACAAGTTTATGGCAGATACCTCGGGCTCAGTACCGCAGAGTCCCAGAGGCTGGGTAAGAAGTGCAAATGGAGGATCTTAAAAAACAAATTAGGAAAGCAAAGGAAGAGCATAATAAAGCAATGGCAAGTTGAATAAAGGAAAACCCTAAGTTTATTTTAAAGTATGAAAGGTAAAAGAATAACTAGGGAAAGATTAATGGAAAAACACAATGGAGTACTAGACATCAGTGTGGATGGCCGTGAAATATTAGAAAACATTAACATAGAGAGAATGGAGATGCTTGAGAGCTCATTAGCCTGAAAAGTGGATGAAGTCATCAGATCTGGAAAAGGTGTAACTTGGACTGTTGAGGGAGGAAAGGGAGGAGATTTCAAGGGCTTACCAGTATCTTTCAAATCATCTCCGGCCATATATGAGGAGCCAGGGGTCTGGAAGATTGCTAACATTGTTCCAATTTCCAAAAAAGGGGGTAAAAATAAAGACCAAGAATTTATAGCCCAGTTAGTCTAACTTCAGTGGTGGGAAGATATTAGAAAAGCTCTGAGGGACAAAATATATCTGCTCTTGGAGAGATAGGAATTAATTGGCGATAGTTAGCAAGCCCTGTTATGTTTGAATAATTTATTCAATATGTTTGAGGAGATAACCAGAAGTATTTGATGAGGGTAATGTATTTGATGGGATCTTCATCGACTTTAACATGAAGATAAGGTCTTTCATGGTAAACCAGTCAAGAACGTAGGATCCAATGGGATCCGAGGCAAAGTAGCAGGCTGCATCCAAAATTATCTGAGAGGCTGGAAGCAGAGTGCAATAAAAGAGGGATGTCATTGTGACTGAAATTCTCTTTGGGTTCTGGGGCGCTCAGTGCTGGAACGCTTGCTTTTTGTGGTGCCCATTAGTAATTTGGACTTAAGTGTAAGAGGTAGGGTCAAGAAGTTCATGGATGACACAAAAATGGAAGGGTGGTCAATAATGAGGAAACTAGCTGTTAACTTCAGGAGGATATCCACAGACTGGTCAGCTAGGCAGGGCAGTAGCAAATGGAATTTAAAATGTAAAATTATGAGATAATACACTTGGAGAGAGAGTAAACAGTGCAAGAAATTATACTATGAATGGTTAGACCCTGAAAAGTACTGAGGCTGGAAGGGACCTTTGTGAACATATCTACTGATCCCTGAAGATAGCAGTGCTGTTGGCTAAGGCAGTTAAGAAGGTAAATGGGATACCTTGTAAGCTGAATCATAGAATATCAGAGCACAGAAATGAGGCTGAAACGAACTAAAATGCTAGTTGGGCCACATGTGTGCAGTTACAGTCGTAGAGTCATACAGTCATAGAGATGTACAGCACAGAAACAGACCTTTCAGTCCAACTTGTCCATGATAACCAGATATCCCAACCCAAGCTAGTCCCATTTGCCAGCACTTGGCCCATATCCCTCTAAATTCTTCCTATTCATATACCTGTCCAGCTGCTTTTTAAATGCTGTAATTGTAACAGCCTTCACCACTTCCCTTGGCAGTTCAGAGGATGTGATCGCAGTAGAGAGGATACAGAGGATATTTACAAAGATTATGAAGCGTATAGAGATGGTGGATATGAAGGCACTTACAAAGCATGTAGATTTAAAGTTAGAGGCAGAAAGTAAGAGGAGAGTTTGAGAATATTTTTCACTCGGGGTGAGGATGGTGGAATTCTGAAACTTCATGAAAGGATGGTCAAGCCAGAAACTATCCTTAACATTTGAGCAATACTTAGATATTCATTTGTGTTGTCATAACCTCCAAGGCTAAGGGCCAACAAATCAATAGGTTTAGCACAGTCAAATATTTGTTGCCATGGTGGCAAAGGCATGACGGGCCAAATGGCCTCCTTTTGTTCTATAACATCTGAGTCTCTAAATCACTGAAGATGGTGGTGCTGATTGAGGAAATGGTGAAAAGGCCACGTGGAATTCTGGACTTTATAAACTTAAGCCTAGCACACAAAACAAGGAGGTTACAATGAACCTTCCTATAAACCTGGTTCAATCTCAGTCAGTGTTGTGAGTCTGATTCTGGGCACCACACTTTTGGAAGGAAGTGAAAATGATGGAGAATGTGCAGAAAAGATTTATGAGTAGGGCTTCAGGGATAAGTGTCTTCGATTCTGTGGGATATTGGAGAAGTTGGGGCTGTTCTCCTTAGAGAAGTGGAGATTGAGAGGAAATTTGATAGATGTGTTTTAAGTTTAGAAATCTGTAGTGTAGAGAGTGAAAACCATTCCTATTAGCAGAAAGGCTGAAAAACAGATGACATCAATTTAAAATGATTGGCCAAGAAACCAATGACGACATAAAGACAAGGTCTCTCAGTACCGAATGCATAGCATCTGGACTGCATTATATGACAGAGTGGTGGAGACAGATGCAATTGGAGCTCTCAAAGGGGAATTAGATAAGCACCTGATGAGAAAAGGAAATTCTAGACTAAGAGGCAGGGGCAGTTCTGAGCTGAGTTGATCTTACATGTCCAAATTGTATTTTTCTGTGCTGTATCCATGCTATCATTTTATGATTCAAATAGCCTCCAGTCGGAAAATCCATCTCAAGATGACAAATTGCAAATTCTGAAAGTCTGAAATATCTTTTGTCGAAAAATACATACCCAATCGGTCAGCACATCACTGATCTTTCCAGGTGCCGATGAACCAGGTATGTTTAGGCAGTAATCCCTGCAGCTTCCAATCAAAGAAACAACTTTGTTTCCATCCTTGGGCGACTGTCTGTGTGGAGTTTGCACATTCTCCCAGTGTCTGCGTGGGTTTCCTCCGGGCGCTCCAGTTTCCTCCCACAGTCCAAAGATGTGCAGGTCAGCTGAATTGGACATGCTAAAATGCCCATACTGTTAGGTGCATCGTTCAGAGGGAAAAATGGGTCTGTGTGGGTTACTCTTTGGAGGGTTGGTGTGGACTTGTTGGGCCGAAGGGCCTGTTGCTACACTGTGGGGAATCTAATCAAACTCCTTTTTATGTCACATTCCAAGAACTACTCGTACTTATTATCCATTTTTTTGCATCCTGGCAACAGAAGCTTTTGTGCCATTAAGTTCTTTGATACTTTCACCACCCATTGACAAGACTGTCATAGAAGATTCAAGAAGTAAAGCTGAGGGGTCGTGTTGCAGTTGTACAGGACATTGGTTGGGCCACTTTTGGAGTATTGCGTGCAATTCTGGTCTTCCTATCGGGAGGGTGTTGTGAGACTTGAAAGGGTTGAGAGGGGATTTGCAGGGATATTGCTACGGTTGGAGGATTTGAGCTATAGGGAGAGGTTGAATAGGTTAGGTCTGTTTTCCCTGGAGCATCAGAGGCTGAGAGGTGACCTTATAGATGTTTACAAAATCATGAGGGTCGCGGATAGGGTAAATAGACAAAGTCTTTTCCGTGGGGTGAAGGAGTGCAGAATTAGAGGACATAGGTTTAGGGTGAGGGAGAAAGATATAAAAGAGACCTAAGGGGGAACTTTCTCATGCAGAGAGTGGTGTACATGTATGGAATGAGCTGCCAGAGGAAGTGGTGGGGACTGGTACAATTGCAATATTTAAAAGGCATTTGGATGGGTATATGAATAGGAAGTGTTTGGAGGGAAATGGGCCAGGTGCAGGCAGGTGGGAGTAGATTGGGTTGGGATATCTGGTCGGCATGGATGGGTTGTTTCCGTGCTGTACGTCTCTATGACTATGACTCTATGACTATAAGTGGGGCAACTGGTTCTTCACACCCATGTAATGAACTTCTAATCATTTTATGCCAAATGTGTAACAGATGATGAGGTCAACTCCACAGAAGTTGCACCCCATTATATATTACATTTTATTCAGTCAGAGGTACATAGGTTAACTCTAAGTAGGTGTTGCTGATTCAGTGAAGGGCAAAGCATAGTGATGAAGTGAGGCACACTTTATTTTTGGCTTTTGATTTTAGGTTCAGGATCAAATATCCACAATATTTTCAGAAGGCAGATCTGAGATGGAAAACAATTGCTTGTCTTTTTTGCCTTCTAAGACTTCTGTTGCTTCAGTCTTCCAAGGTACAGCCTGTACTGGCATTGATTTCATCTCTTTTAAAGTAGGCTTGTTCAGGAGTACACATGTGACAAATTAGCAAAGTGTAATTGTGGACAAAGAAAGGGTCATCAATCTAAAATCACAGAGTCTGTGGGGATTATCAATCTCTAACTGAACATAATGGGCCATTAATTATCCTCACACTGAACAGTCAGCTTTAAAAGTCATGAGCAGTAGATGACACATTGTTCATATTGTTATACTTGACTGTATCAATTCAAAGCCAAGTAGTTTCATATTTCTTGAATTGAATATACTAATTGAAAGACAAGTTCTCATCTTATCGGGTCCTGTATTCTCCAGGGTAAATTTCCAAAAATGATTTGAAATAAACAACATTCACATTGTATGACTCATTGTCATGAACTAGGAACTTAATTGGGTAATTTTGACCAATTCGAAACCTACAGTTTTTGATTGAACAGTTAGGAAATTTTTTTTTTACAATAGAAAAGGGAAATCTTAGTGCCATTATAACTTGCCCCTTTTAAAAACTTGAGCAAAGTCATAGCTCTACAAGGAGTTAAGTAAATATTTGCAACATTTGACACAGAGCTGGTTATAGCATATATGCAAAAATATTCATGGAAAGGCCAATTTCAGTAATCAAGGTGACAGGAAAAACATCGATGGTTTTGGCTTTGTTGTTGCTCATTACAGAGATGGATGATCCAACAACACATCGGAAGCTGTAGAAGAGTGAAGTGAAACTTGGGCCTTTGCCAACTGTAATCTGAACCATGTGAGATACCTCTGCTTAGCTTTGAGGGAAACAAATTTAATTGTAAGTGACAGCCAAAAGTGTGGAAAGTAGTTGCAGGAAAATAAAAGACTAGAATATTCAAGCACTGCAGATAGGAGATAAAAGGGAAGATATTCAGATTGTCAGGGAAAGGGACTGCGCACAGTTTTTCAACAATAATCACATACTTGTACCAGAGGTATTACATATTCTAACCTATTGTATCCAGCTAAGGATAGGATAAACTGTCTCTGAGAGTTCTTGTGGCCCAGTGATAATCTCCCTCTCCCTGAGCCAGGAGGCGTGTGTTCACATTACACCAAATCCAGAGATATATCATAACCTCTTCAAACAGGTTGTTTTGAAAATGTTCAAGTTTTTCTTCCAAAAGTAGATTTCAACAAGTTAACCTGAAAAGTATATATATATATATATATATATATGCTATCATGTCTGTACCATCAAAGGACAAAAACAACAGCTAAGGAATCATGTATGAAATATGTTTAGTGCAGCTAAACAAGTTACATTAACAAAAAAAGAATTGGTTAATCATTACACGAACAGTTAACGAGGGTTCAATGGTGTTGAGAAACAATTCAGAAAATTCCCAAACAGTTCCCAACTGAGAAGCCAATAGAAGATGGCAGCAGCACAGCGGGCAGCGTACAGTATGGACACCTGCACCCAGGGCCCGCTCCACCGCTTTCTTTTCCTTCTTTCTTTTCTTTTCTCATTTCTTTCTTTTTTTTTAATTTTTGCTTCTACGTTCCGGGGAGAAATCGGGCCTGGCGGCCATCGGCGGTGATGGCATCGACAACGAAAACGGAAGAAAAAAGGCGATAGGAAGATGGGTTCGTCGGGGTGCGGAGCGAGGTGGCAGCTGGTGAGCCAGAGCGGGACTCTGGCAGCTAGTGGAGGGGCAGGCACGGGACGCAGGATCAGCTGCTGCATCGTGGAAGCGCTGTCAATGGGGTAGGCCCAGAAGCGGAAGATGGTGGCTCAGGAACTGCATCTGGTTTGGTTCCAGCACTGACAAAGGCAAGACAGTGGTGGAAGGATTATGGACTCTCTTGAAATTGTTTATTTTCCTTTTTTTATTATTCTTAATCCATTCAAAATGGTGCTGGCTCATTGCAACAGTTTTAATCTTTTCATTGTATTTTCCACTGTAAAATACATATGATAACAAAAACATTTCATTCATTTAAAATATGTCATTATGATAGCATTTAAAAATTGTATGCACTAAAAATGTTTTGCAGGAGACAAAATAGGGCAAAACAAATGGAATTCATTTCAATCTTCCCGGTCAATGGATTAGATTTGATAACCCTACAGTGTGGAAACAGGCCCTTTGGCCCAAGCAGTCCACAGCAACCCTCTGAAGAGTAACCCACCCATGCCCACTTCCCTCTGACTAATGCACCTAACACTATGGGCAATTTAGCATGGCCAATGTACCTAACCTGCACATCTTTGAACTGTGGGAGGAAACCAGAGCAAACCCACACAGGCACAGTGAGAATGTGCAAACTCTGCACAGTCGCCCAAGGCTGGAATTGAATCTGGGACCCTGGTGCTGTGAGGTAGCAGTGCTAACAACTGAGCCACCCCTTTTAGTATATTCTGAAGTTTTACCCTGTACATACATTTCAAGTTAATGACGAGAAGAAATAAATGGGAAAAAGTGAGGACTGCAGATGCTGGAGATCAGAGTCGAGAGTGTGGTGCTGGAAAAGCACAGCAAGACAGGCAGAATCTGAGGAGCAGGAGAAATTATGATTCCTGGTGAAGGGCGTATGCCCAAAACATTGATTCTCCTGCTCCTCAGATGCTGCCTGTCCTGCCGTGTTTTTTCCAGCAACACACTCTCGACCGGGAAATAAATGGGCCCAAATACCATTGTTCTTTCAGGTATTACAATAGGGTTCACATACAGACCAGGACATAGATACATCAGGTCCTAGCCTCTGTTACCAGTATGCTTTGAGTACAGTAACAGTTAAGACTTCTGTCCACCCATTACAAGGTCATTTGTGTCAAAGATTATATAGCCACGAGTGGGAACTTTCAAGCCATAAGACCTCTTGGTTCAAACTTTTCAAAACACATTGGCATGCCCATGAAGAATGGCTTCCACAAAAAAAAAAGTGAATTTCAAGAAACAACTTCTGGGAAGTTCCTCCACATACCTTAATTCAATTCTAGCTGCAGCAGCTAATGCCACTCATTGGAACTGTCTCCCATTTATCATGAGGTTGTCTCTATTGCCAGAAACTTGTCCAACTCCTTTTAGAATCTTAATACTTTCCATGTTGATTAAAGACATCTTAACATCAAAACCAATTCTCCATTTTCATACTTTAAGCTCTTGCGGTAGACAGTGGCCTAGTGGTATCAGTAGTGGACTGTTAATCGAGAGACCCAAAAAATGCTCTGGGTTCAAATCCTGCTACAGCAAATTGCATCGCATGTCAGCCAGACTAGGTAAAGTTGGCAGATTGAATTTGAATTCAATAATAATGTGAAAATAAGAGTCAATTGATGACAATTGAATCATTGCTGTTTGCTATGCAAAACCCATCTGGTTCACTGAAATCTGCCAACCTTACCTGGTCTGGTTGACATGACATGCAAAATGGTTGACTCTTACTGCTCTCTGTGAAATTAGTGACAACCATATCCCATGAGTGAATATAAACCAAAATGTGTCAAATTTCTCCCCTAAATTACTCAAGTGATTTACCCATGGCATTTCTTCTTGCATCTTATAAAGTTGAGCATAAGCCCTTCATCACATATTCCTGATGAAGGGCTTATGCTCGAAACGTCGAATTCTCTATTCCTGAGATGCTGCCTAACCTGCTGTGCTTTGACCAGCAACACATTTGCAGCTGTGATCTCCAGCATCTGCAGACCTCATTTTTTACTCTTATAAAGTTGAATCATGTTCCCCTGACTTCTCTGGAGTCGGACCTGTTCTGGACCAACCAATGCAGGTCCAAGACCTGATAAATAATGGAAATCCATCAACAAACTTCATCAGTGCATTTGATCCAAATAGTGTGTTTATGTCTGCAGCTACCTCTCCCTCAGCCTCCCAACTTCTCTGATCTGCTTTATGACAATCTTTAAATCCATCTCTTTGAACAAGCTTTATGCCACTTGTCCCGATATCTCCTTACATAGCTAGTTGTCATATTTTGTTTCTGTCAAGTACCTGAGAATGATTTGCTATATTAAACTACACGATGTAAAAGGTTATTTGGCTAGTGTAGGTAAAAGGCAGTGAAATGTTTCATCAGCCATGAACATATCGAATAGTGTATTGGGCTCAATGAACAACTACTGTTCCTATGATCCAATGTTGTGATTGTCATTGCTGCTGTACAATTGGGGTCAGGTAGTTCAATTAGTCAAACGGCTGATTTGCAATGCAGAGTAGCTCCTGCAGCATGGGTTCAATGGTGCAGTTACCACAAAAGACTCTCAGCCTCTCCCCTCACCTTAGGTGTGGGGACCCTCGGGTTAAGTCATCACCAATCATCCATTTCTCTCTCCTTCTAATGGGAAAGCAGGAATGTGGTAAAGTTGCTTTTACCTGTTGTATACTAGATGACCACCCTGCAAGTCTCTAAAAGAGATATGGATTTTATTTTGTACAGTGAACACAATAACATTTAATAGCTAATGCAAACATGGACAATATGATTTCCTGCCCTCTTTTGACCACTCAGGAGAGTCAGGGAGGAAGTTGTTGTTTGTCATATCAGTTGCACCTTTGCTGAGCTGTTGAACTAATGTCAAACATTGCAGAAGAGGCTGCACTTTCTTCTGCTGCCTTCGCATCAGGAAGCAGTTGTGGAATGGGCAGCACTGCTGTAGTACTGTCTGAAAATGCTGGGCCTTTCTGATTAACTTCCACCGGAACTTGGGCAGGAAGGCTGGTCAAAGACCAGGAATCAAATGCGTTAAATCCCAGCCTGCCCCTAATGAGACTAACAATGAAGGTGAAGGCGGGATTCGGGGCACTCCCGGGACATCCTTTCACATGTGTAGCCTCCACAAGTGTGGCCCAGGAACAGATTGATCTGATCAGGCATGCCAGCTGGCATATCCAGTGAGAAAATGCATCATTGTCTGCCAAAAGCGCACATACACCCCATCTGGGGTCCAGCTCAGATAATAGCCTGGACACAAAGAGAAAATGGGTCAATTTTGTTTTTGTTTTAAAATGCAGTCCACTTATAAAGAAGAGTTCTGCCAGCACGGTCTTTATTTTTTCCAGGTGTTGATGACTCAGCACACCTTCCCACTAGGTCCTAAAGCAGTCCCAGAGTTTCTGGCATTCTCAAGGTCACAGCAATCTGTCCAATCATGGGGCAAACTCCCCCTCACCAAACAAACTGCAGCAAGGTCAGAGTCAGAGGTCACCAGATGCTGCAACTGGACACTTGTAGAGGGATGTGCCCTTGCCAAAGACTTATTGAAGAGAATCAAATCCAGGAAAGTGTCTTAAATTAAAAAATACTTACAACCAAATCAGTGACCATGATCACATAATACGTTATGAATGCACCCTAGGGCAGGTTTCAGGCTTGAGTTATGATTTCCGATTTTCTTCAGCAGAGGTGAATTTGCCAGATTAATGCTGTCTGCTTCACTTTTGCCTGATGTGCTTCACTGAAGATAAATGGTGCAAAGTAATAATTGCTCAGTTTGCTGACAGATGTATCCACACTGACAATCAAAAATCCCATTTAATTCCATTTAAAGCTTTTAATTCTCAGTCAGTGATCGTGACACAGTGTGAACCAATCTCGGCCCTTGACAGCTTTTATATTGTTGTCAAACATTATGAGGCCCAGGAATGTGATTCAAAACCCTACTGTTCTCTTGGAATAAAACATCCATAGTTCGTTAATTAAAGTACATGGTATCAGATGATTAATCAGTGGAAATGCTCTATGCTATAGTTAAGAAAAATGCAAATATAATGGCTTTTGCAATATTTAAATTCAGATTAACTGTTGCTGAATTTATTAGAGAGCAAGTTATTAAATGATTGACTTTGTAAGTATCAAAAAAATTGTAAATGCAAGATCTGCCAGTGATAAACGAGGTAGTCATCTGAAAATAATAAGACTTCTCCACATTGTATTACAAAAATGTGCAGGTTTTTTTGACAAATTGCTCCAGACAGTTTGCTCAGTCCTAACCTGCAGCCTGGAATGTCGGTTTAAGAGGTTGATGTCTTCAACTAATCCTTCACTTAATATGGCGTTAACACCTTCCCCCATTCCCCCAGGGTGTGTTTTTTTGCATAAACAAGATCAGTCATAGATGAGTGACTTGAACAAGTTACTTAAAAGAAGTGCTTCACAATTTTGTTTAAACTGATGTATGTCTGGTCTTATCCCCCAGAAAAGCTTAATCTTTTGTCTATTCAGGGTTAGTAGAACTGAAGGAAAAATTCTAACTGAGCAACTGTATATTCATTGTAGAATTTTGAGTGGGGTAGGAAGACAGCAGTTCAGACAGGATTGGAATTTATGAGTAACTCTTTCAGTCTAATGAAACATAAATGGCTACTCATGAACTCCACATACCCACTTTTGCTTCACACCCCTTCATAATTTTACTAATTAAAGCCATCAATTGTAGTCATAAAACTTTGAATTGACATGACAATGAGCTTTTGGAAGAGAAAAATTCAGACTTTTACAATCCTGTACAGGTTGCTTCATGACTGTATATTGCATTCAATAATTTTAAACCTTCCTTTACATCCTTTACCCACCCTCACCTGTCATTCCTGGGCTGCTTTCGGCACAGCCAACCCATTATCACCATTATCCCCATCATCAGCTGTTCTTTCTCCCTGGCTTCCCATTATCCACTCTTTTGTGTGCCTAACTGCCTCTCTCTCTCTCTCTCTCTCTAGGCTCTGTGTTCATCTCTTGTCTTAGTCCTTCCACTCCCCTCACCACACCCCCTGCCCACACCATGTCGTCAGTATCACCTTTTCCTTGAAGCTAATAATTCTGAAGACGGGCCACTGGACTCAAAGCATTAAATGGCTTTCTCTCCAAAGATGTTACGAGACCTGTTGAGTTTCTCCAGCAGTTTCTGATTTTTTTCAGATTTCTTCATGATTTTGCTGCAAAGTGATTTTCTTCTAATTTGAAGATTTTTCTTCTTCTTCCAGACACCCCCAGAAGAGAAAAGAGCTTTCCTGTATTTATCTTATCAAATCTTTTTCGCACTTTAAATCATTAAGTAAAAAATTGCAAGCCAAAGTTATGAAATATCACGTCATATTTTAATCCTTTATCTCTCCTTATCATTTTAGTGAGCCTAAACTGCACCGTCTCCAAATGTAGTTTGAGGTGCAGTGCTAATGGGCTCTGACTAAGGTTCTATTCCACTTCCCCTTTGATCTCAAGGCTCCTTGTACTAAAAACCAACTTTGTACAATATTTATTAATTGTTATTTAAAGCTGCCCAATAGATTTTAATGATTTCTGTGCATGGATACTTAAATTTCTACAATTCCAAGTTTCTCCACATTTGGAAAGTATCCCAATTGTATTTCTTGTATACAAAATCTGTTGTCAGGAGGTTTTATGTCCACATACATGAGCTTGGATTTGAGACAGAAGGCAAGGGCATTAATTGTCTCCAGCCTTAGTTTCATTATAAATCTGAACACTGCATATTTATCCTTATATTTTTAAACATGATAATCTGAGGTATACCATACTCTAATCTTACATCACATAATTGAAATATTATTTTCTTTATGTGCTTGTGCACACTGTTGAAAAGTGTGGTACTGGAAAAGCCCAGCAGATCAGGCAGCATCCAAAGAGCAGGAGAGTCAACGTTTTGGGTATAGGCTCTACATCAGGAATGTTGGGTCGATGAGGGGGTGTTGAGAGATAAATCGGAGGATGGAGGTGGGGGCGTGAGGGGTAGTAGCTGGGAAGGCAATAGGTGGGTCCAGGTTGGGGGGAGGGTGCTTGGTCCGTGGGGAGCATGGAGTGGATGGGTGGGAAGGAAGATGGACAGGTAGGACAGATTCAAGATTGCGATGCTGAGTTGGAGGGTTGGATCTGGGATGAGGTGGAGGGAGTGGAGATTTGGAAACTAGTGAAGCCGATGTTGATGCCGTTTGGTTGGAGTGTCCCAAGATGGAAGATGAAATATTCTTCCCCCAGTTGTCAGGAAGATTGCATTTGGCAGTGGAGGAGGCCCAGGACTTGCATGCCCTTGCGGTAGTGGGAGGGAGAGTTGAAGTGGTCAGCCACAGGGCGGTAAGGTTGTTTGGTGCATGTGTCATGGAGATGTTCCTTGAAACACTCTGCAAATTGGCGTCCTGTCTCCCCGATGTGGAGGAAATCACATCCACACTGTACTAATTATGCCCAGTGAGGATCAGTTCCAAGGCAGCTCCAAGGTCTTAAAGTTTTTGCACAACATCTCTCCACAAGCTTTATTTCCCCATCGTAAAATTGATTAACACTTATATACCTTTTGATGTAACTCATTTGGATTTGTCCCTTTTACTGAACAATTTATTCCTTATCCACCCCCCACCTCTTGTCCACAACTTTCACTTGATTCATCTGTATTGAAAGGCAGGTAAGACCAATTTGTAACAGTGTACATAATCACTTGTGGTAAAGTTGGTGTAACATTGGGCTAAAGTGTCTTAACTGGGTCTTTAATGTCTGATTAAAATGAATACCCTGATATAAAGCAAACTTATTAGCTTAAACTACATTAGACATATGCAAACTAATGAATGAATCTGTTAGCTTAAATTACTTCCAACATATTCACTTATCAGGGGCCCCTCAGCAATGGCTAGTACTTGGAATTCGATCTCAATTTCCATGGCACATTTGTGAACCTTGTCCAATGATGAACTCCAACAAACTGAGAGAATTCCCCAACACTAGGGAGACATGGTATAATGACATTATTGCTAAACTATTAATCCAGAGACCCAGTTAATGTTCTGAGGACCCAGGTTTGAATCCCACTGCAACAGATTATGGAATTTGAATTTAATCTATATCTGGAATTAAGAGTTTAATGATGACCATGAATCCATTACCAGTTGTCAGAAAAGCCCATCTTGTTCACTAATGTCCATTAAGGAAGGAAATCTGCAATCCTTACATGGTCTGGCCTACGTGTGACTTCAGGCCCACAGGAACATGGTTGACTCTCAACTGCCCTCTGGGCAATTAGGGATTGACCATAAATGCTGGCCCAGCCAGCAACTCTCTCACCCTGTGAATGAATTTTAAAAAACTAGATTTGATATTATGAGTATCTTTCTCATACTTTCCACTGCACTTGGTAGTCAAAAACAAAAGTTCAGATATTGCTGCAAAACAGCCGTCATCATGCCAAGTCCATCTTCTTGCAAAACAGCCTGTTCTCTCATAATGTTCCACTCTCATCAATTGCTTATTTCCATGTCCAATTAACCCTTAATGATCTGGTTTGGAAATATCAGTTTTGGATTCATAACTCCAGTTTGTGCACATTTATTTGCTAATGCTCACATCTGTTGTATAGGACAGGCATTCAGTCTGACAGCCTGCCCCCATATCTTGGGCAGCTAACCCAAGCCAAGGGATCAGGCCAAGGCAGTAGTACTTTGTAGCACATTGGTTATTGTGTCTGATCATTGGGAGAAGGTGATTCCTCCAGTGGGGAAGGTATCTTTGCAGAACAGTGAAATGAGGTGACAGCAGTTGTAACAAGTAAGATATTCAGTTGTATTGGAAAAGTACGACAAGGGTTGCCCATAATAGCTTGTCTCTGACAATACACTTCCAGTGAAGGCCTCTTATCCAGACTGGCTGTTCATTGTTCCTAAGTAGGTAACGTTTGGTGTGGTAGCGATTATTATTATTAAACATAGGAATTAGGCATAGGAATTAGGATCACTTAACATGATCATGGCTGATCTTATCCTGGTCTCAACTCCACTTTCCTGCCTGCTCCCCAAAGCCCTTTATTCCACTTTTCTATCTCCTCCAGAGTTGGTTTTCCTTCTGGAAAGTGATCTTAATGTCCTAACATTGTCCCTTGAAATCAAGTTGTTGGTAACATAGGAAATTGAGGTTTCAATCTATGCCCCATCAATAGTTCTTGAGGGAAGGAGAAAGTGGAGTGGTACATGAGCAGAAGACTAAAATAATCTGGATTATTCTTCAGCTGATTTTGTTACTATCTGAAATGTTAGTTCTGCTACTCCAATAGACTGAGAGTATCTAAGCAAACCTGTGACATATTGAAAGCCTTTGTAAACATTTTGCGCATCTCCTTAGCAAACTGGACCATTGTTGGAAACAACAACATTCGGGATATGGTGGGTAGCAAACATCCCTTGAGAGATCTCACAACCGTGTCAGTAAGAGTTAATGTCATTTCATTGATCTCAAACCAACTTGAGTGCTAATTGATCAGGATGAGGAAACAGAAGCAGAATAAAAAGGTTTGTGAACCCTTTCAATTGGTCTTGGAAATGAGTCACCCCAATGCCTATATCTTAGGTATTTGCTTCAATAATTGTCTGATGTGATGGTTAATATGAATTAAATGTAAGACTTGCTGAATATAAACACTTCAGGACATTAGGAGAAACCATTACCACCCAACACCTGGAGGAGGAACGTCTCATATTCTGCCTTGGGACCCCGCAACCACACTTGATAAATATGGATTTCAACAGCTTCCTCATTTCCCCTCCCCCTACATTACCGCAGACTCAAGTCTCCAACTTGGCACCGCCTTTCGGACCCATCGATCACTGCCCCCTGTGACCTATCACCTTCTTCCTCAACTTCATCCACCTATTGCTTTCCCAGCTACCTCCCCCCAACTCCATCCCACTCTCAACCCCAACCACAAGCCTCATTCCTGATAAAGGGCTTATGCCTAAAACGTCAATTCTCCTGCTCCTCGGATGTTGCCTGACCCGCTGCGCTTTTCAGCACCACAGCCTCGACTTCAGGATTGTTATATAATCTCCTTTTATGGAGATGGTTAATTTCAGCATGTATCATGATATCATCCATATGATAAATAGTACCCTGCAGAATGTTGGACATCATGTAGTCTATCAAAACAGTCTAAATTGAAACATCTCATCCAAAGGCATCTACTAAACCTATTAATGGCATTCAACTACATAAATGTTCTACTAGCAGAAAACTAATCCAAACTTTTACCAAATGCAGAGATTGGGTGAATTTCTTCTGCCATTACTTTAATGAGTTCAATGAGATTCAACCCAATACTGATTTTGGGAACAATAACCATTGCTGAGCATCATTCTGTAGGATCAGTCACCAAAGAGATTACCCCCATATGAACAAAGTCATCCAGTTGCTTTTGTGCTTTCTATTAGTGGATGTGAGTCATTCGCTGTTTATTGAAACATTTGGTCTGGCGCCAGCTTCAAATGAAACTTTGGAAGGCATTTTGAGTTTTTCTAGTCTGTAAACAATTTGGGAGACTGACTCTCAAAGACTTGCTGTGTTTTTAAGTGCATGTTGGAGGTTGAGGAAAACAGCATACCTTTAAACTCAGCAGTGAATCAGTACTGGGACTGTAGCTTTTTCCAATATATGTTAATGATATAGAAGCTGGTATTAGCAACAACATTAGCAAATTTGCTGATGATACTAAGCTGGGTGGCAGGGTGAAATGTGATGAGGATATTAGGAGATTACAGGGTGACCTGGACAAGTTAGGTGAGTGGTCAGATGTATGGCAGTTGCAGTTTAATGTGGATAAATGTATGGTTATTCACTTTGGTGGCAAAACAGGAAGGCAGATTACTACCTAAATGGAATCAATTTAGGTAAAGGGGCAGTACAGAGAGACCTGGGTGTTCTTGTACACCAGTCAATGAAGGTAAGCGTGCAGGTACAGCAGGTAGTGAAGAAGGCTAATAGCATGCTGGCCTTCATAACAAGAGGGATTGAGTATAGAAGCAAAGAGATTATTCTGCAGCTGTACAGGGCCCTGGTGAGACCTGGAATATTGTGTGCAGTTCTGGTCTCCAAATTTAAGGAATGACATTCTGGCTATTGAGGGAGTGTAGCTTAGGTTCACAAGGTCAATTCCTGGAATTCCAGGATTACCTTACACTGAAAGACTGGAGCGACTGGGCTTGTATACCCTTGAGTTTAGAAGACTGAGAGGGGATCTGATTGAGACATAAGATTATTAAAGGATTGGACACTCTGGAGGCAGGAAACATGTTTCCGCTGATGGGTGACTGCCGAACCAGAGGACACAGCTTAAAAATACGGGGTAGACCATTTAGGACAGAGATGAGGAGAAACTTCTTCACCCAGAGAGTGGTGGTTGTGTGGAATGCTCTGCCCCAGAGGGCAGTGGAGGTCCAGCCTCTGGATTAATTTAAGTAAGAGTTGGGTAGAGCTCTCAAGGATTGTGGAATCAAGGGTTATGGAGATAAGGCAAGAACAGGATACTGATTAAGGGATGAACTCAGATTTCTCCAGTTTCCTCATTTCCCCTCCCCCCACCTTGTCTCAGTCGGTTCCCTCAACTCAGCACCGCCTTCCTAACCTGCAATCTTCTTCCTAACCTCTCCGCCCCCACCCCACTCCGGCCTATCACCCTCACCTTGACCGCCTTCCACCTATCACATCTCCATCGCCCCTCCCCCAAGTCCCTCCTCCCTACCTTTTATCTTAGCCTGCCTGGCACCCTCTCCTCATTCCTGATGAAGGGCTTATGCCCGAAACGTCGAATTTCCTATTCCTTGGATGCTGCCTGACCTGCTGTGCTTTAACCAGCAACACATTTTCAACTGTGATCTCCAGCATCTGCAGACCTCATTTTTTACCTTACTGATTAAGGATGATCAGCCATGATCATATTGAATGGTGGTGCAGGCTCGAAGGGCAGAATGGCCTACTCCTGCACTTATTGTCTATTATTGTCTATTGACGACTGCTGCTTATTGATGATTAGTGCTTCCTCCTCACTTGATCTTTGAATGAAAGTACAACATGCAGAATCACTTTGACTGAAGCCATAGTAATTCTGGCTGCATGCAGTTTTAAATCACATGGTGATGTGTTCACCTTAGCTAACCATAGGGTACCATCGAGATAACTGTAATGCCGACAACCAGAAACCAACGCACATTTGGTTGGATAACAATTTAAACAGGTGACTTCTGTCAAATTCACATCATTCACAATATGTTGTGGATCCTACCAGGGATCTGGCTATTTGGGATCTGGTGTTGTTCAATGAGTCAGGTTTATTTAATGAAGGATGTTGTGAAACTTGAAAGGGATCAGAAAAGATTTACAAGGATATTGCCAAGGGTTGGAGGATTTGAGCAATAAGGAGAAGTTGATTAGACTGGGGCTGTTTTCCCTGGAGCATCGGAGACTGAGGGGTGACCTTATAGAAGTTTATAAAATCATGAAGGGCATGGATAGGGTAAATAGACCTGCAGGTTTACACTCAAAGTTTATTTTCTCTATCTTTCATTTTTTGGTAATTCTTTTGTTCATATTTAAAACATTTCCAGTCCTTTGCCTTATCACTTATTTTTGCCACATTGTATGTTTTTTTTTCTCTTTTTCAATTTGATGTTATCCTTAACTTTCCTGGTTGTTCATAGTTGGTGTATCCTCTTTTTAGCTTTCAAGTTTTATATATTCTTATATATTCTTATTTTGAAACAATGTTTGCGAACATCTGCCATTGTTCCTGAATTGTCTATGCTCCTAAAGGCTTTACCATGTCCAGATCAGCCAGCTCTGCTCTCATTCCTTTGTAATTGCATTTGGTTAAATTTAGCCTAATTGTTTCCAATCCAAGATTCTCCCAATGACTGAATTCTGGATGTTACAATGTTATGGTCACTGTTTCATGGGGCTCTTTTGTTCTGGAGTCATAGAGTCGTACAGTCATAGATAAGTACACCACGGAAACAATCCCTTTGGTCCAAATGGTCCATGCCAACCAGATATCCTAACCTAACTTAGTCCCATTTGCCAGTACTTGGCCCATATCCCTCTAAAATCTTCCTATTCATATACCCTTCCACATGCCTTTTAAAAGTTGCCACTTCCTCTGGCAACTCATTTCATACACGTACCACCCTCTATGTGAAAAAGTTGCCCCTTAGGTCTCTTTTTTATCTTTCCCCTCTCACCCTAAACCTATGCCCTCTAGTTCTGGACTCCTCCACCCCAGGGAAAAGACTTTATCTATTTACCCTATCCATGCCCCTCATCATTTTATAAACCTCTATAAGGTCACCCCTCAACCTCTGACGCTCCAGTAAAACAGCCCCAGCCTATTCAGTCTCTCCCTATAGCTCAAATCTTCCAATGCTGGCAACATCCTTGTAAATCTTCTCTGAACCTTTTTAAGTTTCACAACATTCTTCCGGTAGGAAGCAGACCATAATTACACACAATATTCCAAAAATGGCCTAACCAATGTCCTGTAGAGCTGTAACATGACCTCCTAACTTCTATACTCAGTGTTCTGAGCTTGGACATGTTATGACACACATCCAAGGCAGGTGTGTCTTGAACCCAGACCATCTGGTTCAGAAGAATGGACATTACCTACTGTATTCACTGCCTCATCTACAATGGCAAGACTAAATGCAGAGTGGGTGACCACCTTGAAGAACAACCCCATTCTGTCCATAAGAATGACCCTGACTTTCCAGTTGCTTCTCAACTCTAGTACAATCTTGTACCCATGCTAACATTTCTGTCCTGGGCCTGCCACTGTGCTCCTGCAAAGCCCATTGCAATTTGAAGAAACAGCAACTCATTTTCTACTTAGGAATTTCACAGCCTTCAGGACTCAACATTGAGTTCAACAATTTCAGAGTATGAACCCCACTCTCTATTTTGATTATACACTTCCATTGCCTCTGGTGTCCTTTGTTTGTATGGACTTGCTCTTTGCAAAACCGATCTATGTTCTACTATTTGCAACCAAACACCTATTTTGCATCTATAAATCTCCTCTATCCCTTTGTCTTTTACTTTGGGCAATGTCATCATCTTATCCAGTGAGTCTTCTTCCTCATCAGTCAACAGCATAAAGACGTTCATTTTCTCGACCCTTCAGTTCTGAAGAATCACATTAGATTCAAAGTGTTAACTTTCTTAACATAGATGCTGCCAGACCCATTGAGTTTCTACAGCATTTCCATAAGACCATAAGACATAAGACATAGGAGTGGAAGTAAGGCCATTCGGCCCATCGAGTCCACTCCACCATTCAATCATAGCTGATGGGCATTTCAACTCCACTTACCCGCATTCTCCCCGTAGCCCTTAATTCCTGTTTTTATTATCTTATTAAAATATTAAATTGCATTACATTTACTTACCACTGCACTCCCTCACCCACTTCCTTTTTCTCTGTAGCTTGTCAAAGTGCCTTTGGGATCTTAAAAATTTCCCACGGTATGATAGTGCTTTAAAATGACATAAGGCCTGTCCTGCAATGCTGATCCTGTACTGCAAAGTAAGGCTCCTAGAGACATTTCTCAAAAAGCTTGATGTCCAGGCCATGCGGAGGTCCAGGCAATGGGATGGCAATTTGACTACATTTATCACTCCTCCAAAATTCTGCCTGAAGACAATTAAACTGTAACTTTAATCAGGAAGCTCTGTTTCAATGAAATATCAATTTCAATTAAAAATGCATCTCCAATTGATTGTGTATGGAGTCACTATTGTCAGAATAACCAGACCATCATGTCGTCATACATTATACATCAATACCTTCAAGTCAATGACATGAATCAAGTCAATAGAAATGTCATTTTGTGGCAGTTCTGATGTCACTACAACACTAATTATTGTAAATGGCAATCTAAAATTTATTTGTCAGAAATGTCTTGTGTTGGATGGGTTGTGAAGCCAAAGGAAATCATTTTATTTATAGGTTATAAGTGTTTTCATCAGCTTTTCTCTTAACTCAGATTGAGAGTAACGAACCTATCAAATACATTAGTATTGTTCTGTCATGCAGCCTGATGGATTTTATGATTGTAAAGTGATTGTGGAAACTTTTCAGTAACTGAGGAAAAAGGGAACATTCATTTTTATTAAACTACTTTCATTGTTCACTTACACACTTTTTGAACCTTTCAGGAACAAGTACACCCCTTCCTTCATGCGGGTAACACTCTTACACATTCACACACAAACTATCGCAGACGCACACTAAATGTCAGTCACCAATCTGTGCTATGAAGGCCACACCTTCTGGTGTAAGATTTCATTTCGCAAAGGTCTGAACATTATCTGATGGACATTTGGTCAATATTTTTAAATGTTTAAATAATATGGCCCGAATAGCTTCTGCTATTATCCTACCTACCTATCTCTTTCAAGACCCCCTTTTCACAAGTGCAAGGTAAACTTGAATAATGTTTCCACTTGATCACTCTTGGAATACAAAATATGGTCAACTGCTCGGCAGGAGCTGACACTACAGAGGTTCATAAGCCCACAAAACAGCACGGGCATTGCTTCTCGACTTTTTCAGTGTGGTCAGCATGATACCTTGGTTTGAAGGCTCCTAGCATGGGCATTTACAGAAAGCATTCATGATAGGTAGATTATGCTGCCTTAAAGCTGATTTGATGCATCATCCTACCAAACCAGAATGGGTAGGTCAAGTTCGCACTCTTTCGTAGTCACTTGCAGCTCAACAACCTATTTAACTGGACAAGAAACTCTCTTAAAGGATCAACCATCCAACTTGAAAGTGAGGTGCTTTGATGTGAATACACCTTTGCGGAGTTTGGAGGAGGTATGGCAACTTGCTAGATTTGCAAAGATACATGGTGGGGAGGTCAGAGGAGGTTTGTATCCTTACCACAGGAAGGTTGTTAGGAGAACTACAGTTTTCATCTCTTGGTCTGCAACACAACAGGGAGAGGGAGCTGAAGCTGCAGGAGTTGTGGGCCAGTGTTAAAAAGGAGAAAGAGAGTTCTGCATGGAAGATACTACAAGAAAATCTAGGTAGCTCTCCTACCTCCACCTCACCAAGGCACAATGCCTGAGATGTCTGTGATTTTTACCATGGACGTGTCCACAGAACTGTGTCACCTATTTACTTCCACGGGATCTGCAACTTCCGTAAGGTGTTGCTCTTTCCTTCCACTCAAACAGATCTATCCCAATTTTACACCTTACAGAGAAAGAGAATGCTGGAATTGGGACATTATCATCTTTTCTCCAATTAGAGAGGAGAACAATACGA
Organism: Hemiscyllium ocellatum; assembly: GCF_020745735.1. NCBI lineage: Eukaryota > Metazoa > Chordata > Chondrichthyes > Orectolobiformes > Hemiscylliidae > Hemiscyllium > Hemiscyllium ocellatum. The sequence goes on along the minus strand of NC_083401.1, from coordinate 153,094,007 downwards.
CTGCCCATGAATTTTTTTAAAATTATAATTCACGGTGTGTGGGCATTTATTGGCCATTCCTAATTGCTGTGAGTCTGGAGTCACATGTAGGTGAGACTGTAGTACTGAAAAAGCACAGCAGGTCAGGCAGCATGCGAGGAGCTGGAGGATTGATGTTTCGGGCATCTGTAGACCATACCAGGTAAAGATATCCATTTCCTTCCTTCCCTAAAGGACTTTAGTGAACCAAGTGGGTTTTTCCAATAATTGACAATAGTTTCATGGTCATTAGTAGATTCTTAATTCCAGATTCTTTATTAAATTCAAGTTTCAGCATCTGCCAGGACAGAATTTGACAATGGGTCCCCAGATCATGAGCTGAGTTTCTGGATTAATAATCAAGCATTGGTATCAATAAGCTATTTCCTCACCTAGTTTGCCAAATTAACATGATGTCCAATTGTGCAGTGAGTTATTAACTGCACACACAAGATTCGGTGGGGCCCAGATGTAAAAGGGATGAGTTACAGGACCAGGAAACAGACGGTGATTGTGCTATCAATAAACATATGGTATCCTTACTGCAGCCACATGGCCCTCATCCTGAGGTAGTAGGGTACTCCACTGCTGTCTTTTAAGCTACCATAATGAATCAGAAACTGACTGCTCAGTGTCATTGTTGTGTTGTAGGAACATTTGAATGTTGTCACATAGGAACAGGAATAGGCCATTCTGCCTGTCAAGCCTACCCCTGCTATTTAATACAATCATGTATTAAATGATCAAACATTTCAGTGCCTTTTTCCCACCCTATCAACATTACCTTTTATGCTGCTGATAATCAAAAATGTACCAGCTTCTGAACACACTTAAAGACTGAACTTCTATAGCCAATGGATTAGAGAATTTCAAAGATTCACCATCTACAAAGTAAAATAAATTCTCCTCATCTTAGCCCTAACTGGCAGCCCCCTCATTTTCAAACTGTGCCCAACTCCCCAAACAGGAGAAATATCTTACCTGCATCTATTCTGTCCATCTCTTTAAGTAATTAGTAGGATTCAATGAGATCACCTGTTATCCTTCTGAACTCTAGAGAATACAAGAAGTGTTTGCCCAATCTCTCTTCATGTTACAGTCCTGCCATCCCAAGAACAAGTCTGGAATACATCTGGAACAAGTTCTTGCACTCCTTCTGTGACAATAATATGTTTTGAGCTCAGGAGACCAAAACAGCACACAGTACTTCAGGTCCAGTCTAACCAAGTCCATATACAATTACAGAAGATCTTCACCACTTCTGTACTCAAATCCTCTTGAGGGAAAGGTCAACAATCCATGAGTGTTCCTAATAGCTTGCTGCACCTGCATGTTAGTTTTCAATGTCTTATTAGCAAAAGCACTTAGGGGCAGCACAGTGGTTAGCACTGCTGCCTCACAGCGCCAGGGACCTGGGTTTGATTCCCACCTCAGGCGACTGTCTGCGTGGATTATGCACATTCTCCCCATGTCTGCATGGGTTTCCTCCCACAATCAAGAAGTTCAGGTCAGGTGAATTGGCCATGCTTAAATTACCCATAGTGATAGGTGCATTAGTCGGGAGTAAATATAGGGCAGAGGAATGGGTCTGGGTGGGTTAATCTTCAGAGGGTCAGTGTGGACTGTTAGGCTGATAGAGCCTGTTCCCATTCTGTAGGTAATCTAATCCCTTTCGCCATTTAAGAATTACTCTTGACATTTGTTTCTTCCTTGCAAAACAGATACACTCATTTGTTTTCACATGATATTCCATATAATTTGCATGTTATCTGTATTCCATGCCCCTACGTAATCATGTAGTCTGTCCAAATCCTCTCAAAAATGTTTTACAACACAGTTAGTTTGTATCTACATGATTAGAATCCCAACAGTGTGGAAACAGGCCCTTCCGCCCAACAAGTCCACGCTGACCCTCTGAAGAGTAACCCACCCAGACCCACTCACCTATCCTATATTTGTCCCTGACTAATGCACCTAACCTACATATTCCTATGTGCAAATTAGCATAGTCAATTGACCTAACCTGCACATCTTTGAACTGTGGGAGGAAACCGGAGCACCCAAAGGAAATCCATGCAGACAGAGGGAGAATGTGCAAACTCTACACAGACAGTCGCCTGAGGCTGGAATTGAGCCCAGGTACCTGACAGAGTGAGGCAACAGTCCTAACCACTGAACCACCATGCCATCTATCATCTGTAAATTTGTCAATATTACATTTGCTCCCCAGTTTCCATTCATTGAAATATGTTGTTGAAGACCAAGTCATGATCCTTGAAATACCCCATTAGTCTCAGCCTGCCAATGTAAGAATAACTAAGTGGTTCCTACCCTCTGCTTTCTGTCAGCCAATCATTAATCCATGCCAGTTTGTTGTGTTTAATTTTGCTAACCAAACTCCTGTGGGGAACATTATCAAAAGCCTTCTGAAAATTCAAAGACACTACATCCATCGACTCCCCTTAAACCAATTTTATTTGTAACATTCTCAATAAACCTCCAACAAGTTTGTCAAACATGATTGTCCATTCACAAATCCGTGGTATGGCTAAATCAGACTTTATTTTTATCCAAGTGTCTATTTATCATGTCTTGTATGATAGATTCTAGCAATATCTATATTATTGATGTAAGTTGTAAGTTTCTTCAAGCTCAATTTTATTCAGATCTTTATGGTCTAACTAGAATAGTCTTGTTGAGTGAATAATATAAACCTTTTGGAACTATTTACAAATTACATATAAAAGTGTGACCCACATTCTCAGAAAGATTATTGAAAGTGCATGTGAGATATTGTATTACAGGTCTGTTTGCCACCCCACTCACAAGCACTTTACATTTACTCATTCATAACTCCTTTACTACCCCACTCACAAGCGAACACTGCTTTCCCATTTCATTCATTCATAACTCCTTACTACAACATGGCTTCATTCATTCATTCATTCATTCATTCATAAAACCGTGGTTTTGTAGTACATTTTACTATTGCAACATTATTTTCAAACCCATTACTGCTTCTTCGCACCTCTCTCCCACCCTCCACTCCGACCTATGACCATCATCCTCCACCTTCATCTATCTATCACATTCCTAGCTACCTTCCCTCCAGCCCCAACCCTTTCCCATTTATCTCCAACCTCCTTGGCTATCAACCCCACATTCCTGAGGAAGTGCTTATGCTCAAAATGTCCACTCTCCTGCTCCTTGGATGCTGCCTGACCGGCTATGCTTTTCCAGCAACACATTTGTAGGCCCTTATCAGGCCTTCTTCTACATCAAATGCTACCTCTGAATAGGTGTCAGTATTATAAACAATACCATCCCCATCAAGTCTCCATAAAACATCATAGTGTTAATCAGCCCTTACCAACTGTATCTCATATCTAAATAGATTGCACAACACCAAACAGTTTCCCCAGTTAGTATGTACCTTTTCACTGAGCCACTATCCCTTTAAGAAACTAGTTGTCAAAACAGCGCTTATGTGAAAGTGCATGAATGAATGAAACTCACACCAGCAAATGGTAAACAAATCTTACTACCCAGTTGCAGTAATCAGTTTAATATCCTCTATTCTTTTATTAAGTACAGGTATAATTTCTAATTTGTTTAGAGTATGTAGGCCTAGTACTATTTTATGAACATTTACTAACTTAAGAGACAAAAGGACAAACACCTCTTAAGTATGTAACCAGACCAGACAGACCTCTTAATTAATCCTATCAGGAGTAACAGCTAGCACTTAGCATATGTTTACACCAGCTCCTGTTTCCTCAAACCTTTGTGTACTATACATAAAACAATATATTATCTTAGTGATGGAATTTTAATATCTCTAAGAACTGTGAATAAAGAGACTACTGTATGAACTGTATTTTGGGATTCTATTGCCATCCCAGACTTGTGCTGCTGCAGTTGCTTAATAATGTAAGCTATTTTCACCCTCACCGATTTCGGTCGTTATTTGAACACGATCCCATATACACCAGCTTTAATTGGTGTCATCTTTCCTATATTTTGAATTCTGTTTTATTACCCTAATGTACTTGTGTAATGATGTGGAGGTGCCGGTGTGCAGTGGACAAAGGCAAAAATCATACAAAAGTTTTCTAGTCCAACAGGTTTATTTGAAACCTTAAGCTTTCAGAGACCCCGTTCCTTCCTCAGGCAGCTAGTGACAGGGAATATATCGGACACAGAACTTATAGTTAAAGATTGCATTTGCAGATTTGAATTTTCAAATCTGCAAATTGTAAATTTTTACTATAAATTCTGTGTTACAATCGAGCCCTCCACTATCACCTGATGAAGGAGCGTCGCTCCGAAAGCTAGTGTGCTTCCAATTAAACCTGTTGGACTATAACTTGGTGTTGTGTGATTTTTAACTTTGTACATCTCAATCCAACACAGGCATCTCCAAATCTTGAATTTTCAAGTGTGTTCTATTTTGTTCAAAAAGCACACAATCTGTAGCCAGTCAGTCAATATGGCATTTTATAAATTCCTTCTTTGGAAACAAAATCAGTTTGTCTCCAGGATGAGATACAGACAAATGTGAAACATGGCCTCACACCTAAAATACATTGTCTGACCTAAGGTGCCACCTTTATTCTGATAAAACTTGATGTTATCTTGGGGCAGGAATTTACATATTAATCAATCAAACCTGCACTTCCACTCTAACTGATTAAAGACTTAAAAGCCATCTAGGTTTTAACTTTTGCATAAGTTATATGACTCTTTGATCTTTTACTATATAGTAAATGCTGTGTCCGATGTATTCTCTCTCACTGGCTGCCTGAGGAAGGACTAGGGGCTCCAACAGCTTGCAGATGCAGATAAACCTATTGGACTATAACCCGGTGCTGTGTTTGTATGTAAGGTATGATTTATCTGCCGACACCTCCAAATCATAAGTTATCTGGATAGCATGCAAAACAATACTTTTCACAGTACCTCAGTACATGTGATAATAATAAATCAAATCAAATCAAATATCAGATTCTCCTGCATTATTCTCACCAAGTTCTTGTGACATCAGCAAAGTATTTGGTGGTTACTGCAATCAATTAGACCCTTTCAACCTCAAAATCACCCCACAAGATTGCTTTTCTCTTATTCTATTATTGTTCTACATTTGCTTATATATTTGCATCTACTACTACCTAATCTTCCACCAGGTCTTTAACGTTACAAAATCAGATGTTGTTTTGGAGGAGATTATAATGTGCTAAGACATCAACATTTATTTAATCATTTAAAAATTATTCTCTAGATGCAAATTCTAATGTCATAATTATGTCTTGATGAGTTATCTCAAAGACTCGCAAATATTTGCTTGGTGAGAAAAACATTATTTCACCAATTCAAGAATCTTTAAGATCCTGGACTGATTTTTAAGTTGGGAATTCTGTGATGATTTTAGTTTTCTGAGGGACTTACATTAATTGTTGGCAATGTATCACAGAATAAATTATTTGGAGAATTCATACAATGCTATTAAGTGTGAAATCTTCTTTCGGGGTAAGCCTTTTAACACATGCACACTCTCTGAACTTGCTCTTCAACTGTTCCCCCATAGATCACTATAGTGTCCATGTAGCAGATGATTCCCTATTAGATGTTTTACATTGGAAAAGCTGTAATTCCAAACTGTTAAAAGAAAAACTTCCAAATTGAGTTATAGATGTGGTAAGCAATCTTGATTGCTGATCCAATGGTACTTGCCAGGATCCTTTATTTCTGTCAAATTTTGCAAAAACTCTGTTCTTAGTTGGGTTAGATAGATTCTCAGTAACACTGGATATAAGGTGAATTTCTCTCATGACTACCTGTTGGGCTGTTAAGATCAATGCAAGCAGGAATAGTATTGTTAGACTTCAGTGCAATAATCAAATACCACTCTATTGTTTACGTAACTAGGGAAATGGCTCCCATTCATGTCACCACTATTGATTGGTTCTCATCCATGTTCATGAAGTATATTCTTGGATGTTTGAAGGGTTTAGTACCTTTTCAAAATGTAATGTTGTGTTCTGTCCTAAGCTTTCCTAAACATTTGATTAGATTCCCTACAGTGTGGAAACAGGCCCTTCGGCCAACCAAGTCCACACCGACCTTCCGAAGAGTATCCCACCCCTACCCATTTCTCTCTAACGAATGCACCTAACACTATGGGCAATTTAACATGGTCAATTGATCTAACCTGCACATCTTTGGACTGTGGGAGGAAAACGGAGCACCCAGAGGAAACCCATGCAGGCACAAGGAGAATGTGTAAGCTCCACACAGACAATTGTCAAGGCTAGAATCGAACCTAGGAGCCTGGTGCTGTGAGGCAGCAGTGCTAACCACTGAGCCACTATAATGTTCTCAAAGTATCCTTTCTGGCTTCTGCTGTTGAACCTCTTCCACCTTTTGAATACAGTTGAAAATCACACGACACCAGATTATAGTCCAAGAGATTTATTTGAATAAAAAAGCTTTCAAAGTGCTTCTCCTTCATCAAGTAGCTTTTGAATAGAATTGAGATAAATACATACCTGGTTTTTCTCTCGGTAGTCTTTTTTTAGTGGGGCAATCCTGAACGTGTTCCTTGAGTCCCAGTTGAGAAAGAGTTATGTAGAGTCATAGAGATGTACAGCACAGAAACAGACCCTTCGGTCCAATTTGTCTATGCTGACCAAATATCCCAACCTCATCTAACCCCATTTGCCAGTATTTGGCCCATATCCCTCTAAACCCTTCCTATTCATATGCCCATCCAGATGCCTTTTAAATGTTGTAACTGTATCAACGTCCACCACTTCCCCGGCAGCTCATTCCATGCATGCACCACTCTCTGCCCCTTTAAATCTTTCCCCTCTCACCCTAAACCTATGCCCTCTAGTTCTGAACTCCCCTCTCCAGGGAATTTATTTTGTCTATTTACCCTGTCCAGGCTCTTCACAATTTTATAAACCTCTATAAGGTCTCCCCTCAGCCTCTGGCATTCCAGTGATAACAGCTCCCACCTATTCTGCCTCTCCCTATCTCTCAAACCCTTCAATCCTGGCAACATCATTGAAACTCTTTGAACCCTGTCAAGTTTCACAATATCCTTCCTACAGGAGGAATACCAGAACTGCACACAATATTCCAAAAGTGGCCTAACCAATGTCTTGTACAGCTCCAGCATGACCTCCCAAATCTTAAACCAAATGCTCTGACCAATAAAGGAAAGCATACCAAACACCTTCTTCACTATCCTATCGACCTGCGACTCCACTTGCAAGGAGCTATGAACCTGCACTCCAAGGTTTCTTTGTTCAGCAACACACCCAGGACCTTACGATTAAGTGTATCAGTCCTGGACTAATTGGCCTTTCCAAAATGCAACACCTCACATTTATCTAAATTAAACTCCATCTGCCACTCCTCAGCTGATTGGCCCATATGTGACCAGCAAATTTGTAATTCTGACAGAATCACTATTCCCACACAATTTAGAAGAGTCAGACACAATGACTGAAAATATTTAACATTGATGAATAATTGTTCCACAAAGCAAAGACAATTATGACGGCCCTCCCCTTTCCTCTTCACATGTTTTGAGGGTGAAATGGGTTGTCCTACCATAATCCTTAATTCATTCAGTGTTCTCTCTAACATTGCCTTAAAAACATTTAACAAGGTAGCCTCAACTGCTTCACTGGGCAGGAGATTACACAAATTCAGAACCCTTTGGATGAAGAATTTCCTCCTCAATTCAGTCCTGAATCTGAAGCCCCTTATTTTGAGATTATATTCCTGGTTCTATTTTAACCCATCAGTGGAAATAAATTCCCTGCTTCGATCTTAGCTATTCCTTTCATAATTGTATATGTTTCTTTAAGATTCCCCTTATTATTTTAAATTCCAATGAATCCTTGAATTATATAATGATCTGTTGTGTATGCCTCTCATTAACATAATGTGGTTGCCTGATTTTAGCAGCAGTGGCATCCACAACAGAAGTCATGTGGAACAACTTTGTATGATATGTGTTAAAAGCACATTAGCTTTCATTACAAAATATATCATATTGTTTGTGACATTGTAATTAGTTCAGGAGCTAAGTGGCATTGATGGAACCCAAACTGAGCATTAGTTAGCAAGTTGCTGAAGTGAAGCTAAAAGTTTGCAATATGAAATTTAATGTTGTGGTTATCCAGATGTTGACCTACAATACGTTTTCTGTCTTCATTCACTGGGAGTTAGTCATTACCTCCAAGTTAATACCCCCACATCTGAATGCAAAAGTTATTCACTTGGGTTTGGAAGTCAGCAGTGAATGTAGAGCACCCGTTTGCTACATGTATATTGCCAACAGGTATTTTTTTCTGGAGGCTTCTGCAACAGAACTCAAAATGATCATAAACTATTTGAGCACCATGTCTTTTACAGGAAATCTGGGACCTGTGCAAATATGGCAAACAACTGTCTATCTGTTTTACCAACCAGCGAAATATTCTGATGAGACATGAAGTGCAGAGGGAAATTATACTATTTGCTATCCATTTTTAAGGCGTTGTGTGCTGTCTATGAAAAATGGCGGCAAATGCTCCAATTGAAAACTTGGCAAAGGTAGTTTGCCTGTACTTACAGCCAGTGACTGCCAACAGAAGCTGAGTTTGCAAATTGTAAAGGCGAATAAGTGTACAGTGCTTTAAAATCAATGCTGTCATTTACAAACACAATGCTCTAGCCCTGTGTTAACTTCCAACAGATTGGACAAGTTGCTAAATGGTGATTTAATAACAGTTATATCATTAGACAAGCAATTGAGAGTCCTGAGCTAATAATACAGGGACATTAATTCAAATTCCACCAGAGCAGCTGTGGAATTAAAATTCATTTAATAAGTAAGTTAGCAATGAAAAGCTCATTATGTCATGGTGACCGTGAAACTACTTGAATGCTATAAAACCCCATCTGCTTCAGTAAAGGGAAGGGAATTTTCAGTCCCTACCCAATCTGGTCCATACATAACTGCAGATGTACATGTGGCTGACTAATAACTGCCTTCTGAGGCATTCACAAGCTATTCAGTTAAAGGCATTGGCAGGAAAGTCTATGTTCTGCGAATGAATAATTTTAAGAAGTCTCCTGTCAGATTATTTAAAAATTTGTGAACTACTTATTGATTAGTTGCTGCATTCTTTCTTCCAGCTGCTACTGTAAATGTACATATAGAGTCATAGAGATGTACAGCATGGAAACAGACCCATATCTTTAGAGCTGTATTAGACTTGTTTAATGACCGAAGTGCTCGTCGGTGCTGAAATACTTTTTTGTTGATTTAAAAGCTTGTGTTGACACAATCGCTCCCAAATATGATTGACCAAGCAAATGAAGGGAGGCCCCACAAACTGCTAGAATAAGGATGACGAGAATGGGGAGAAGAGCTCTCAACAGAGGCCGTATCCACACAGGGTCTTTAGGAAGCAGTTTTCTTACCTCTCCTCCAGCAAGAATCAATGTTCGAAATGCCTTTGCTTCATGAAGGAGGTTGTGACCAAGAGTGGCTGGCTAAATGTTGCACAGAACATTGCTACCTCCAAGCAGGACAGGAACTGCATTCTGTGGATGTCAAGGTTACATTTCGTTGATCCAGCTTTTACAGGGCTGCTTTGGAGATATAAGCAACACATCATAGTTAGTACCGCTGCTGAAGGGAAGTCACCGAGGCTTCCTATATTCAGAGACACTGCTTCATACCATATGTTAAGGCAAGAGCCAAGCAGGCAGAGCAAACCCTGGGCTTTCAAACATGGCAGGTTTTCCTTGGTGCGGGCTACCAATGATTTTGTGCACTTTGCCTTGAACATGCCTCATCTGAACTGGATCATTTTTTTCTAAATCGAAAGGTACTCTTCTCCATCAATGTGCAGTTGGTGCACGATCACTGGCAGCGAATGTCACTGTTAGGTGAATGATTAGCATCTTGCCAACAAACGTGCTTCCTCCTTTATACAACAGTCCTCTGTGCCATTTGAACCACTGAAGCCAATCAATCGCTACTTACTGGGGGCAAGAGTTTCCTGATAAAGGACTTTTGTCCGAAACGTCAATTTTCCTGCTCCTCGGATGCTGCCTGTCCTGCTGTGCTTTTCCAGTCCCACTCTAATCTTGGCAAGAGTTACCTACTCATGCCCTACTTCAACATGCTCAGCAGGACTGCACCCTGTACTGTCACAAGTAACATTATAGAACACGCACTCTGTGATCTGGAGCAAAGGCTTACATGCCTGGATGGACTGGAGGAGCCCTGTGATATTTGGCTGAATGGGCATCAAGATTTGTGGTCAATGCTGCAGGCTGCTCAGTCTGGCCATTATGAGGGATGGTCCCTTGAAAGAAGTGGAAAAGGAAGAAGAGGAATTGAAGAAGAGGTGCAAGAGCAAATGGAGGAATGCAACCAGGAAGATTGGATGCAACATTTGAAATTACTTTATGTCAAGTTGCATCTACATTATCAAACAATTCATGGGTGATATGCATAATCTCAAACTCACCTCCCTATTCACCAATAGTTTTATACACCTTCCTCCCCCTCTATCATTGACCATTGCATTGACAGGCAAAAATGAGGGTCTGCAGAAGTGGCGTGATGGGAGTAAGAATGTTGTCATCCTGAGTGATCACAACTGGCTTGTGCTCCATAGAAATCTGTGCCATTCCTGTAGGGCAGAACTCCAACAAACCTAACAGTTTGCTGATAAATTGCTGATGGGACTCTGGAAACCCCTGCTAACAGTATCATCCGTGTTCCTAATTGTTGAAATTTGAGCTTCCACTGCAGCACTCCAAGTTTTGAGTGCTGCATTAGAAACTGTGTTAAAATGAATGCTCTGACATTGGACATGGACTGTAACTTGATGCGTTCCACAAGTACATTATGGAAGTGGCTATTGATACCATGTTGGAAAAGATGTGTTCGTTATTCAACCCCATAACAATTTGGTTTTGGACTATTTCAAACACTTTGAAAGTGCAGGTTCTGACAGTCTTTCTGGTGTACCACATTTTTGGTTGTGACTATAACAGTTTTCTTCTGCAGTTGAGCCATCAACATCTTCATTGAACTCCTCTGGTACTAGCCCTATCCCTTCTCCCTCCACATTGGACACACTTCCCAGGGCAGGTTTTTCCACCATCTTAGTCTCTAAGATGCAGTTACCTGAATAATTCAAGCTGCTGGGGGCTTGCAGAGTCTATATTTCCCTGTAGCTTTCTCCATGGCAACACATTATCAGAAAAACACCAATCAGAAAAGTCTGGTCTGTTCTTACTGACTTTAATGGCATATAGACTTCTCTGTTTGCTAATTTAACTCTGCTGTCAGCTCATATAATTTTAATATTTAATACATCAACTAAAATAATTAGTAAACTAAGGAATCTCATATATATGTGTATTAAATGTCCATCCAACAGAATCAAGTATAAATTTCAGTTTACACAGATTTGCAGATGTTTTCCTCAGCATCAAAAGATGTGGAGAAAGGGTTCAACCAGCATTCCACAATTTGAGGAGCCTTACACATAGTCATTGGGAATGATAAAAGGAGCCGGTTGTGAAAAAGAAGTCTTGCATTTTCATTCCCTCTTTCAATTCTAAGTTAAATACTTATAAAATGTCATCAATGTTGTAAGATAGGAAATGCAGCAGCCAAATTGTGCACACCAAGCTCTCACAGGCAGCAGTAGAGTGAAGTAAACGATTAGCTTATTTGTTGATGACAGTATGTCTGAGCTGGTGATTTACATTAAGATGTACGCACAAGGCAGCCAACCTGTTCTTCATAGTCAGATACTAACTTACTCTCAGCTCATAAGCTGCTCAGACCCTGGTCCATTTCCCTGTTATATCAAATGGGGTTATTCCAATGCGCTCCTGACTGCCCTCTGACTCTATTTTCATTGCCGCACAGTTGGGTGCTCATCCAAAACTCCACTGTCCATATGTTAAATTGCTCCAAATTATAATCTCCCATTGTTCCTCTTTTTGATGAGTTTCACTGGCTCCTTGTCAAACAACACCTCTGTTTCATAATGTTTCTAATTTGTTTTCAGATTCCTTCACATTATGGTCATTTTCTATCTCAAGGATTAAAAGAGATAGGATTTATAATCATTTAGCAAGCAAGCAACATGGTTTCGTCAAGGGCAGGTCATGTCTCACAAAGCTCATTGAGTTTTTTGAGAAGGTGACCAAGCATGTGGAGGAGGGTAGGGCAGTTGACATGGTGTACATGGACTTCAGTAAAGCCTTTGATAAGGTTCCACGTGGTCGGCTGTTGGAGAAAATGCAGAGGCATGGGATTGAGTGTGATTTTGCAGTTTGGATTAGAAACTGGCTTTCTGAAAGAAAGCAACGATGGTTGATGGAAAATATTCAGCATGGAGTCTGGTTACTAGTGGTGTGCCACAAGGATCTGTTTTGGGACCACTGCTGTTTGTCATTTTTATAAATGACTTAGACACAGGCATAGGTGGACGGGTTAGTAAGCTTGCAAATGACACTAAAATCGGTGGAGTAGTGGACAGTATGGAATAATGTTGCAGGTTGCAGGAGGGACTTGGATAAACTGCAGAATTGGGCTGAGAGGTGACAAATGGAGTTCAATGCAGCTAAATGTGAGGTAATTCACTTTGGCAAGAATAACAGGAAGGCAGAGTACTAGATCAATGGAAAGATTCTTGGTCGTGTGGATGTGCAGAGGGATCTTGACGCCCATGGATCCCTCAAACGTTGTGACCCAGGTTGATAGTGCTCTTAAGAAGGCATACAGTGTGTTAGGTTTCGCTAGTAGAGGGATTGAGTTCTGGAGCCACAATGTCATGCTGCAACTATACAAAATGCTGGTGCGACCGCAATTGGAATATAGTGTACAGTTCTGGTCACCCATTACGCCCAGGAACGATGCAGAAGCATTGGAAAAGGTGCAGAAGAGATTTACCAGGATGTTGCCTGGTCTGGAGAGAAGGTCTTATGAGGAAATGCTGAGAGACTTAGGTCTGTTCTCATTGGAAAGAAGAAGGCTAAGAGAGGATTTGATAGAGACATATAAGATGATCAGAGGATTAGATAGGGTAGACAGTGAAAGTCTTTTTCCTAGGATGATGATAGAGGCAGGTTCTTTACACAGAGAGTGGTAAGGGCGTGGAATGCCCTATCTGCCAATGTAGTTAACTCAGCCACATGAGGGAGATTTAAACAATCCTTGGATAAGCACATGGATGATGATGGGATAGTGTAGGGGGATGAGCTTAGAACAGTTTACAGGTTGGCACAACATCAAGGGCTGAAGGGTCTGTTCTGTGCTGTATTGTTCTATGTTCTGTAACTCTCTTCAAAGCCTTCGACAGTTTCTGCGCTTCTCAAACTCTGGGGATTTGTGCATCCCTGATATGAATCATTTCACTATGTTTTCAGCTACCTTTGCCTAAGTTCTGGAATTCCCTCTTTAAACTTCTCTGCATCTCCTTGTCTCTCATTCATCAAGCATTGGGTCATCTTTCCTCATTTCTTCTTTGATGGGTCAGTGTGAAAAGAAATCAGTCTCTTTCGGCACCACACTTGTTCAACACCTTGGGACCATTTACAATGTTAAATGCAGTATATAACTGCGAGTTATTGTAGCAATTGTTGTTTTAGTCCTGTTATACAAGTTGTCCAGGGTACTAGAGAGCACTTAACTGCTCTTCCTCAAAATAGAGTCATGATCCTTCATGTCAAACTAAGTGGAAAGATTGGTTTAACACCTCAGTTGAAAGATATTTTCTCCGAACGTACAGCATTGAATTGTCAGCCAAAATTTTGTGCTAATGTTGTGGTCATAGAGTCATAGAGTCATAGAGATGTACAACACAGAAACAGACCTTTTGCTCCAACTTGTCCATGCTGACCAGATATCCCAACCCAATCTAGGCCCACCTGCCAGCACCTGGCCCATATCCCTCCAAACCCTTCCTCTTCATATACCCATCTAGATGCCTTTGAAATGTTGCAATTGTACCAGCCTCCACCACGTCCTCTGGCAACTCATTCCACACACGTACCACTCTCTACATGAGAAAAGTTGCCCCTTAAGTCTCTTTTGTATCTTTCTCCTCTCACCCTAAACCTATGTTTTCTAGTTCTGGACTCCCCCACCTCAGGAAAAAGACTTTGTCGATTTATCCTATCCATGCCCATCATGATCTTATAAACCTCTATAAGGTCACCCCTTAGCCTCTGACGCTCCAGGGAAATCAGCCCCAGCCTGTTCAGCCTCTCCCTATAGCTCAAATCCTCCAACCCTGGCAACATCCTTGTAAATCTTTTCTGAACCCTTTCAAGTTTCACAACATCTTTGCGATAGGAAGGAGACCAGAATTGCATGCAATACTCCAGCAGTGGCCTAACCAATGTCCTGTAAAGCCACAACATGACCTCCCAACTCCTGTACTCAATACTCTGGCCAATAAAGGTGTGGAACTTGAACCCACAAAAAAAGTAACAGTCTCACCATCAATTCATAGCTAACACAATAAATACTGTTCATTTTGTATGTTCATATGTTACATGTAAATACTCTGGAAACTAAAATTAAAACCAAGAAACTGAATTGTTCAACAGTTAAAGCCACTGCAGCTCAGGATTACTTTTAAACATGCACCCAAGGCACTGCGTATTGTAATGGGTACTCAGTGGTGTTTAGAAGGACAAGAGGAGATCTGATTGAAACTTACAGAATGCCGAGAGGCATGGATAGAGTGGATATGGAGAAGATCTTTCCACTCACAGGAGAGACTAGAACAGGAGGGCACAATCTCAGAGTGAAGGGATGACTCTCTAGAACTGAGATGAGGAGAAATTTCTTCTGCCAGAGGGTGGTGAATCTGTGAAACCCATTGCCACAGAGGGCTGTGGAGGCCAATTCATTGAGTGTAATTAAGCCAAAGATAAATAAGTTCTTGATTCATAAGGGAATCAATGGTTACAGGGAGAAGGCAGGAGAATGGGGTTGAGAAACATATCAGCCACAGTTGGGTAGACTCGATGGGCTGAATAGCCAAATACTGCCTCTATATCGTATGAACTTATATTTTTTGACAAGAGATGGCTTTGAGCTTATGAGAATTGGAGAGTTCATGTGTTTATCATAACAAAGGAAAAACATATTATGACATTAAGTTATGATATTTTACAATTTACATATATAAACACATATAAACTTGTCATTCTGAATCATAGTGAATAGAAGTGATATTCTGCTCTGAGCTGCAGGTCAATCCATCACTACCACGATACAAAGTTAAAAATCACAAGGTCATTCTAAAAGCATATGAAAGAACTGAAACCAACATGGTCATTCTAAAAGATGAGAGACTTAACAAACAAGCGAGGTCTTTTTCAATATATAATTTCAGTTGCATCACACTGTAAATTTTTGCTAATAATTCTGTGTCTTACGATCTTATACTCCACAACCACCTGATGAAAGGGCAGCGCTCCGAAAGCTAATGGTTCTAAATAAACCTGCTGGACTAAAACCTGGTGTTGTGTGATTTTTAACTTTTTACACCCCAGTCCAACACCGGCACCTCCAAATCATGGAGGGGATTTGAGAAAAACCTTTTACACTCAGAGAATGTTGGGAATCTGGAGTGCACTGCCTGGGAAGGTATTGGAGGCCAGTAACCTTTCTATCTGTAAAAAAAAAAATTTGGATGAGCACTTGAATATCAACAGTCATGGATATGGATCCAGTGCAGGTAATTGGGATTACCATTAGTGGTAGTTATTTCAGTGCAGACCCAATTGGCTAAAGGGCCTTTACTGCACTGTATGAATCTATGACTAAAGTGTAAAGTCAATGCAACAAGTATCTTTATGACATAAACAAGCTATTATACAGAAAATCAGAATAACTGCTATTGCCATCAATAGGTATTAATTTGAAAGGTAACCAGATTTTTTTTCACCAATAATATCATTATTCTCCAACTGCTCTCTGAATCATAGAATCACTACAGTGCAGAATGAGGCCATTTGGCCTATTTATTCCTTACCATCCTTCTGAAGAGCACTTCACCCAGACCCAGCTCCTCCACCCTATCCCTGTAGCCCTGCATTTCCCATGGCCAGCCCACCTAACCTGCACATCTTGTGGACTATGGGATTTTACCCATGCAGCCACAGTGAGAATGTGCAAACTCCATACAGACGGTCACCCCAGGATGGAATTGAACCTGGGTCCCTGGCACTGTGCGACAGCAGTACTAACCACTAAGCTACCCTGTGCCCCCCCAAAAAAAGGCCACTTTTTAGTTTAGTTCCCAGATGCCTACGTAACTCATGAAAAACTTTCGCTTTCGCGAAGATTAAGGTAAGTCTTTACTGTTGTTCCTGTCTCTCAAAATGAGCATGACAGCCTTGCCTGCATAATTTGTGCAGTTTATGGTGAATCTGCTGGGGTAGCCATAAGCTCCTGGCCTTTGGGCAGAAGTGACAAGATGGCTTCCCGGGAAGCAATGTGCTTGAGCCAGGTTTCTGCTTCCTTTCCTTCTATTTTCATCTCTTCTCCACTGCAATCACTTTCTGACTGGGTTGCGACTTGATAGGTGAGGTGATGCCGCCCAGCAAGCTGCTCCTGTGCACCAATGTCAATTGGTCCCCTTTTCAATGAAGTCTTCAAAGTATCTCCACAGGATGTTCAAAGTCAAATGGAAAGACTGACTCCAACATCCTCACTGCCAACCATGTTCAGGCCAAATCAGCTCTGCTGGTCTGGGCATTGCATCTACCTGCCAGGAATCATGGACTGCCGAAGCTGATCCATTTTTCACAGTTTAATAATGGCACCGATCTTAAGGTGGATGTTAAAAAATTTCAATGACACTCTGAAGGCCTCATTGAAAGCTTAGTATCTTTCAGTAACCCCAGAAACCTATGGAAAATGAGCAACTGAATAATTTCGTTGGTAAACTGTATTTCACAGAATATTATCTTGAAAGTTGAGGCCTCTTGGCATGCATTCACATAATCATTGAAGTGTTAGCGCGCCAAAGAAAGTCATTCAGCCCATCTTGTCTGCACCAGCTCATCAATTAACCATAACACTTAGTGCCATTGTCCTGCCTTTTCCCCATGACCCTTGCACATCACTTAAATAAAAATAATCAGCTCCTGAAATCTTCAATTTGCCCCCACCACATGTCCAGGCAGAGTATTCCAGACCTGAACTATTCCTTGCATGAAAAGTATATTTTTCCTATCTTGCATTTAAATCTTGCTTTCAGCACATATTTGCAGTAATTGTAAAGAATACATCTAAATAATTAAATCAATTTAACTGATTGTGGCATGAATTGTTCAGGATTTTATGCTGTTGATGGTGAAATTGAATGTGGAAAGAACATTCACTTTGGTAGGTGGTAGTATACTGCAAAGGAAGGCCCAGGTCGATTTCTGATTGAAGGCCTTAATTATTAACATGTTAGGAACTATTTCCCCAGCAACCACTGGAATTGACCTAGCTCTTGGTGGGCCTGTTGATGGATAGCATGGCATTGCAGTATAAACCTGTGGCCAGCTTGCCTCCCTAGGGCTGAGGATGCCACTTCATTGAAAACACTTTGTGCCTGATCAAGGCACTGAACAGCAGGATGGATTGCATCGTTCAAGAGCTCAGGATGCTTCTCGATTCTGGTACCCGTTGTTTCGGCAGCAGACGTAGTTTCCCAGTAGTTTTTTTTTCTGAGCGTAAGAGCTTCTGACCTCTGATTTGTTGATAATTCTTGGCAGGCAAGACTTTTACCTCAGCTGCCACCTGATCTCCACCACCACCTCCCAGGGCAGGATTCCAGGGGAAACCCCCAATGGCTACACCTGAATGGCATATGGCTTGCTGTGCCTTCCCTGACATGTAATCGCAGACTCCCTACAGTGTGGAAGCAGGCCATTGGGTCCATCAAGTTCACACCAACCCTCTGAAGTATCCCACAGATCCACCTCTCGACCCGATTTCCCACACCATTCTACCTAGCCTGCACATCCCTGGACACCAAGGACAATTTCCCATGTCTAATCCACCTAGCCTGTACATCTTTGGACTGTGGGAAGAAACCGGAGCACCCTGAGGAAACCCACGCAGACACAGGGAGAAGGTGCAAACTCCACAGACAGTCACTCAAGGCTGGAATCAAACTCAGGTCTCTGGTGCTGTGGGGCAGCAGTGCTAACCACTGAGCCACTGTGCCAACTCAAAAGTGGCATCGAAGAGGGGTCTTTCACAACCTTCCCAGTTGGCAGGTGAAATCATAGAATCCCGACAGTGCACATAGAGACTATTCAGCTCACTGAGTCTGCACAGACCCTCCAAAGAGGGTCAATCTCTGTAACTGCACATTTACCATAGTTAACCCACCTAGCCTGCACATCCCCGAATACTACGGGTCAACTTGACATGGTCAATCCACTTAATCTTCAGACTGTGTGAGGAAACCCACACAGACACAGACAGAATGTGCAAACTCCCCACGGTCGCTGAGGGCTGGAATCAAACCTGGGTCCCTTATTCTGTGAGGTAGTCGAATAGAACAGAACAGAATAGAATAGCCTTTATTATCACATGCACTCGAATGAGTGCAGTGAAACGTTTGTAATGTCGCCTCTCAGTACCATCGTAGGTGCAGAATACTGAGGTCAGATACTTTAAGTGTTGTTACAGAATTGAAATAGTAAAAAAAAGGGAATACAATGTTTAAAAAGTCCAGAATGAGAATACAAAGTATCTTTAAAGTACTTAATTTATAATCCTTTTTTACTGAGTACTAAGCACTGTGCCAATGAGGCACCGCAACATCTCTGATGCCTCAATAAGATTTGTCCAATTCGCCACACTTTCAGACTTATCCATGCCCAGTGGGAAGAGAGTAAAACTTATAAATTCAAGTTTCTGTCATTTTCATCACTTGGAGCATATTCAAGGAAATTGCAAGCATATCTCCCGCAATTCTTTTAGCCATTCAATTTAACAGACAAAATATCACATCATTCTCTCATAATTTTGCCTTCTGCATTTTATATTTCCTAAGTTAAAGCCATTTGAAAACAGAAGTTGGAAATGGCTATTCACCAGTCCTGTATTTTCTGCTTTGTGTATCCTTGTTCAGGAATGTCACAGGTCTTCCGGCTTTGGCACCAACCACTTATCCTTTTAATTCCTATGCAATCGGGAAGCTGTCCAATATTTGCGTGTAAGTGAATCGCTTCCAGTAAATGGACCAGATTGCCCAACAAAATCATTATATCCAAGTTTGCAAGAAGTTATTCCTGTGCAAGTAAGTATCGCTGACAGACAGTGCTTCATCTCCCAGCTGAATCACAGAACAGCAGGAATGGTCAATATGGAAGTCAAACATTAGCACCATGAAGGTGTGAAGGTATTGGCTTCAATATTAGAAGCTTCAGAACCCAGGCACCTTCCAATGCATTCTGACCTAGTTCAGGCAAATGACCGTAAGATGACAGGAGAATTAAGTTGGTGCCTGTTTAGATTTAGATTTAGATTAGATTACTGTGGAAACAGGCCCTTCCGCCCAACAAGTCCACACCGACCCATTCCCCTACATTTACCCCTGCACCTAACACTACGGGCAATTTAGCATGGCCAATTCACCTAACCTGTACATTTTTGGACTGTGGGAGGAAACCAGAGCACCTGGAGGAAACCCACGCAGACACGGGGAGGATGTGCAAACTCCATACAGGCAGTCTCCCAAGGCTGGAATTGAACCTGAGACCCTGGTGCTGTGAGGCAGCAGTGCTAATCACTCAGCCACCGTGCCACCCCACAGTCCAGAAACTGGATAGGTCCAGTTTCAACTGGTAATTTTCAAGGAGTTAGGTCAGGGTGGAACCTTTGCCAGCTCCAAACCTGGTCAACCTGAATCATTGAAGACCAGCCGATGGCGATGTCTCCCACATAAGGAGTTCAGTCAGCCCATCCAGCAGCAGTCAATCCATCACATGAAATGCAGACCAGCCGCCTGAGAGAAGGCATGGTTTGGATCCTTCCCTGACCCCAGATTAAATGGCAAGAAGAGGGCCCATATGGCTTTAATTCCTTTCCCAAATCTTTTCAGATGGTATATAGTCGTAAGACACTGTTGCTTTATTGTCCACTACTCAGAGATACACATAAGAAATGCCTAAACTGTACAGATACTCACACCAGTATTCCACTAAATGAGGAATCTTCCTTAATCCAAAAAGCATGAGGAGAGTCAGCACAGAGTCATACAACATCTTATCTGCGCTGAAAATGTGTTGCTGGAAAAGCGCAGCAGGTCAGGCAGCATCCAAGGAGCAGGAGAATCGATGTTTCGGGCATGAGCCCTTCCAACACGCGATTCACCTGCTCCTTGGATGCTGCCTGACCTGCTGCGCTTTTCCAGCAACACATTTTCAGCTCTGATCTCCAGCATCTGCAGTCCTCACTTTCTCCTAACATCTTATCTGCACCGACATGCCATCCCAATCTAATCGAGTCTTTTTGCCAGCATTTGGCCCATATCACTCTGAACCTTTCTGATTCACATACCTACCCAAATGGCTTTTAAGTGTTGTAATTGTACCAGCCTTCACCACTTCCTCTGAAAGTTCACTCCATACACACACACCACTCTTTACATGAAAAAGTCACCCCTCATGTCCTATTTAAATCCAGCCCGTCTCACCGTAAGTCTATGTCCTTAGTTTTGGACATCTCAACTCTAGGAAGAGTATCTTTGCTATTCACCCTATCTATGTCCCTCATGATTTTATAAACCTCTATAAGGTCACCCCTCAGCCTCCGATGCTCCAGGGAAAATAGCCCCAGGTTATTCAGCATCTCCCTATGGTTCAAACCCTCCAACCCTGGCAATATCCTTGTAAATCTTTTCTGAACCCTTTCAAGTTTCACAACATCCTTCCTATAGAAGGGTGACCAGAGTTGTACACAGTATTCCAAGAGTGGCCTAATCAATGTCCTATACAGCAGCAACATGATATCCCAACCCCTGTACTCAATTTCTGACAGATGATGGCGCAATTCCAAACATTTTCTTCACCACTCTGTCGACCTGTGAGTCAAGAGTGCGGTGCTAGAAGTGCACAGCAGGTCAGGCAGCATCCAAGAGGCAGGAAAATCGATGTTTCGGGCAAATGCCCTTTATCAGGAATAAGGCTGGGACCCTAGTGGGTGGAGAGATAAATGGGAGGGCATGTGAGGCTGGGGGGGAGGTAGCTGTGTGCGATAGGTGAATGGAAGGGGTAATGGTGATTGGCCGGAGAAGGGGGTGGAGCAGATAGGTGAGAAGGAAGATGAACGGGTATGACAAGTCATGAGGGCAGTGCTGAGCTGGAAGGGTGGAACTGGGATAAGGTGGGGAAAGGGGAAATGAGGACGCTGGTGAAATCCACATTGAAGCCCTGGGGTTGAAGGATTCTGAGGCAGAAGATGAGGTGTTCTTCCTTCAACCGTCAGGTGGTCAGAGAGGCCCCAGACCTGCATGCCCTTGGTGGAGTGAGAGGGGGAGTTGAAGTGTTGTGCCACAGGGCAGTGGGGTTGGTTGGTGCGAGTGTCCAGGAGATGTTCTCTGAAGCACTCTGCGAGTAGGCGTCCTGACTCCCCAGTGTAGGGGAGACTACATCGGGAGCAATGATTACAGTTAATGTCATGTGTGGAAGTGCAGTGAAATTTTGATGGATGTGGAAAGCTCCTCTGGGGCCTTGGAGAGAGTTGAGGGGGGAGGTGTGGGCACAGGTTTTGCAATTCCTGCGGTGGCAGGGGAAGGTGCCAGGAGGGGAGGGTGGATATCCCATTTTCAAGGAACTATGCACTAGATCCCTTAGATCTCTATGTTTAGCAACACACTGTATGCCCTACCTTTAAATGTATAAGTCCTGCCCTGGTTTGCCTTATCAAAATGAAACACCTCATATTTATGCTGAAAATGGATGCAATAGATGATGTGTGTGGAGGTGCAGGTGAACTTGTGGCGGATATGGAAGGATCCCTTGGGGCCTTGGAGAGAAGTGAGGGAGGAGGTGTGGGCGCAAGTTTTGCATTTCTTGCAGTTGCAGGGGCGGATGCAATAGGTGATGTGTGTGGAGGTGCAGGTGAATTTATCATATTTATCTAAATTAAACTCCAAATGCCACTCCTTTATCCATTGGCCCATCTGATCAAAGTCCTGTTATACCCTGAGACATTCTTCTTCACTGTCCATGCCACCACCTATTTAGGTGTCATCTGCAAACTCACTGACCATATCTCCCATATTCACATCCAAATCATTTACACAAATCACCAAAAGCAGTGGGCCCAGCACTGATCCTTGTGGCACACTGCTGGTCACATATGTCCATCCTGAAAAACAACCCTGCACCATGACCCTCTGTCTCCTACATTCGGGCCAATTTTGTATCTCATTGGTTAGCTCCCCTGGATCCCATGTGTCTAACCTTATTAACCAGTCTACTGTGCTGAACTTTGCTAAACACTTTGCTGAAGTCCATATAAACAATGTCAACTGTTCTGCTTTAATCAGTCTTTATGTCATCTCCTCAAAAAACTCAATCAAGTTAGTGAGACATGATTTCCCCTGCACAAAGCCATGTTGACTATCCCTCATCAAGTCATTTCTGAAATCACGAACCCTGAGATCTAGGGATTTTCAGGTCTGAGCTTTAGATGTAGCCTAAAATAGTTATATTCTCTGATCTGACTTTGGAATATACCTACGTGAGATTCTACTGAAGAAAGAAGTCTTGTGCTGCAGGGACTTATATTGCATTAGGTGGTGTCGGAACTCTCGAGCAGCACCAAAATGAGTTTAGATAGTGCTTGAGGTTTACTGCATTCTTGGCAGAAACAGAAACAATAGTTTATTTAAATCATAGAATGCCTGTAGCATGTGGAAACATGCCCATCAGCCCAACACATCCACACCTACCTTCCAAAGAGTAACCCACCTAGACGCATTCTCCTACATTTACCCCACACTAATGCACCTAATCTACATATCCCTGAATGCTATGGGCAATTTAGCTCGGCCAATTCACCTAACCTGTACATCATTTGATTGTGGGAGGAAACCGGAGCAAACCCAAGCAGACACAGAGAGAATGTGCACACTCTACACAGACAGTCACCTGAGGTTGGAATCAAACCCTGGTCCCTGATGCTGTGAGGTAGCTGTGCTAACCACTGAGCCACTGTGCCACCCATTTTTGGGAAGGCAGGTACTATTTCCTGCATTTTCAAACTATTCAAGGTTTGACAGTTGAAGAGTGGAGCTCCATCCATGTATTACACTGATAGAGGTAGCATCAGCAATGGACTATTAACCTTCGATAGTGTAAGATCTCTAATCTTGACCTGAGATTTTTCTCAGATTGTTCCAATTTACTATATAACCAGCAGTAATGAGGCTACAACCTCATTTCGGGCTATACTGTTGAACTCTGCTGTCATAACCATGCTCAACCCATTACTAATCACTTTTCTTAATCTTCACAATAAGATATGCTTCTGCCCTTATCCCTCCCACTCCACCAGGAAAAGGAATGCTTTTATCACTTCAGAGTAAGGCAACTCCAGTGTTCTCCTTTTCAGTTTTCCCATTTGCAATGATGGTAGCTTTCAACTTTGGCAGGAGAGGGAAAACATGTGGGATTCGAAAAACCTCTTGCTTCCATGCCTCACACCTGGAAAAGAGAATCTAGCAGGTTGTGTAATGAGCAACCAATGTGAGTTCTGTTTGTGTTCTTGACTTAACTGAAATAAAAGTTATTCCTTAAAAATCATTCGGAATATTGCAGTGTGCATGCTCGTTGCATTAAGGCTTGCAACCACCATCATTCTTGTCAGCTATCGATTTTCTTTCTAAGAAAAAGTGAAGTTAAGACTTCTGACTCTGCCTTCCAATGCTTCCAACCATTCTCTCTCCTCAGCAGGGCAAGTTCCTCGAGTATTACGTGCTAACCTTCGGTCCTCTAGCTGGTCAACATATAACTCTCAGCTACTCTGCTCTGCTATTCCTATGTTTCATCCTTCAGTATCTCATTCTTATCACCTCTCTCTCTGGCCTTCAAAAACCAACAAAAGGTCTTTGCTCTTTGATCCACTATTTTCTGTCCAACATGCTCCCTTTTTCTATCTGTGCCTCTATCCATTTGTGCCACAGTGTTGGAAAACAGGAACACGTTCGCTTTCAGGTCAGAATCTCTCTTCCATGGGAGATGGATTAAAGTTAACATTTTTCAGTGCCCTTAATTGGCCTGGACTGGGTTTCCTGTCCAGTTAAGCACAGCCGGGCTCACAGAGGCCTCACACCTTCAGAGGAGCACTTACTTAGTTGCTGTACCAGATAATCTATTGGTTCCTCAACAAGAAGGTGCCTTTTCAATCACTTTATAAAAAGCACATTAGTAAGAAAATACAGAAAGCAGCCAGGCCTCCATTGTATGGGTAGTTTTCTGGAACTAACTTTGTATTCCAGACTTATTAATTGAACTGAAAATTCCATCAGCTGCCATGGAGGGATTCAAATTCATATAAGTTCCCCTCCAAGCCACACACTATCCTGACTTGAAAATATTTGCCATTCCTTCGCTGCTGTTGGGTTGAACTCTCTCTCTAACAGCACTGTGGAGGTCCCTACATCCTAAGGACTGCAGTGGTTTAAGAATGCAGTTCATACCATCTCCTCCTGGAAAATTAGGCATGGGTCATAAATGTGCCAGATATGCCATACTCCATGTACAATTCTTTTAACAATGTCCTCAACTCTTGGGATTATTAGTCCAGTGACACTACCACTATACAACTGGTTCCCCACCCACCCTGACCCCTCCTAAATTAATTGGTTTAAAACCTAACTTATTGTGACAGACTCAACAAGCTGGATCTTTTCACACCAGAAGAATGTAGACTTTGGGGAGACTTAACTGAAACAGTTGAAATGATGGAGAGATTGATCCTTATGAACGTGGGCAGATTATTTGAATTAAGGATGCATTAGCGAGGATGTGGGACCTGACAGAAAAACTGATGAAGGTGCAGATTAGATGTCAGGAGGCTTTTGCAGTTCATGTGAATTTGCTATGAATTTTCGCAAGGCATCTGGATAAGTTCCATGACTCAACTGGCATCACTGCAGGCATACAGAATGCAGGGAAACTCTTTCTTCCTATTCTTTTTTATATTACGCTTTGATTAATTTCAGGGGTCGGAGGGGAGTGTCACAAGATTAAGTTTTTCCCTGCATTGTGTAGGTATTTTATTGAGTTCATAGAGTTCTACTGGTGACTGTCTGGCTACTAAGGGTTGTGTTGTCTAGTTAGTCCTGTTTCTCATAGGATTACCTGAATATTCTATACCTGTCATAGAGTCAGTTTGACATATATATTTGCATGTCTAGTTTTTACCAAGTATTTTACAGGTCTACTTAACATATATAATCATAAGGAAATGGAGTAGAGAGAATGCTGTTGACTGTTAATAAAGCTTAAATCAGATTTTCACTTAGCAGTGGTCCCTTGACAATTGAAGGTGAAATGCTTTTACTCTTTTTAACTTCAGCTCGGTCTGCTGTGCCTCCCTAATGGCTGCCCAGAGGGGATCCTGTGATTGTAATTTTAACCAGCAGATTGATGGTGGATTAATCCCCTACCTCACCAGTGGCCTCCAAAAGCATCCTGCTCTCGTAAATACTTCAAAGTCTGAACTGTCAATGAAATCTCATGTATCAAGAAACTTGATAGATAACTCCTTCTTTGTCATAAGTATTTCTAATTAATTGGCTCTTTCAGGAGCACTGCAAAGTTGACGCCTTTTACTTCTTTAGGTTGTTTAAACCTGATAGTAAAGACACTTTCAGGAATACATCGGCGTAGAAATTTGATCATGTAGAGAAGTGGACATCCAAATGCCAGGGTAAGCGCTGCATATGCCTGCGAGTGGTCTCCAAACAGCATCTAATATTCTACTTATGTTACTCAGTGGCTGTATCTCTGCTGAAAGGCTGGAAATCAGGCATATCTGATGTCATTTGTAGGAGTTGTGTATATTGAGTGCAGACACCAGGAAAAGTTTCTGAAGAGAAAATTAGCTGCAAAAATAGCAATTGGCAATCTTGTAACAAAATTGGAAGATGCCAACCTGAAAATGTAAGTCTAAGATGAAAGGCTAATAGATCAACTAATCTGTGATTCTATATAACCTGAATTACAGAAAGCACTAATCAGCAAAGGCCATCTCACAATATCTGCAAGTTGTGGTCACCCCGTCAGAGCACATGAGACTACAAGCAAATGGATGAAGACTCTGATTACCCAAAGCACTCGCTCTTGGTTAAGCTGGACAAGGTTGAGAAAGACTACAAGTTTAATGTAGTGAGACAGCAACAAAACAAGAGAAAGATGTGCAGAAGATATGATTGGCCAGATCAGTTCACAAACAGAAGCAAATATTTCACAATAGATTGATATTTTGAGATTGTGGAAAGACTACTCACAGGGAAAGACGTGAAAATCGAAGGAAGAATATGATAGACAAATCATGAAAGCCACAACAACAGGGCAAATACCTAGGAGACTATCCCAAAATGTGCATTTCTGGTGGAAATTGGTGATTTGCAGATCAGGATGGGCACAGGAATCACAGAAATGCTTGAAATGTTCAGACCTATAAGTTTCCAGCAAATAAATTTGCACTATAATTCCAATCAGAAAAGTGTGAGAAATGAACCACAGCAATAAATCTGAAGCTAAAAATTGACAATGGGGCATCAACTAATAGCATTCACTCAGGCAATACCACGAGATCTTCCCTAAAAATTTGAAAAAAAAATGATTATCCACGGAACGATATGGTGAAATAACAATATACGCTAATAGCATAAGGGGGAATTGAAATCTGATAGCTAGGAACAACCACTATCAGAGGGATACTTAAAAGGAAAGAAAATTGTTAATTGTATGTTCCAAATCACTGAAAACTGTGGTCCTGCCATAAAGAGATTGAGCAGTTATGAAAAACTACAGATGATCTCAGTGAACCATGGAGTAATGAGGAAGGAACTGAGTTGATGGTAATACATCCATCAATAAATGGTCTCAGATCAAGAGCATAAGTACCTAAACCATTCAATGGGATGATTGGATACTTTGAAGACTATTACATCACAATTGACCCAGTAAGGGAGCCAGTGATTCAGAGTCCACCAGGTAGCCAAATGAGATCCCATTTAGTGGCCACATTGAAAACATCCGTCCTCAGCATTGGATGAGCTGCATGCCATAACCCTACAATTTCCTGAAAGCTATCACCAATGATAGGTCATTGAATCCTCCTGAATTACTGGCTCCCTCTCCACTTCAGTCATAAATGGGTATCATTTAACTTAAAAATTCAGCAGACCTTCCAGAGCATCCTCACAATTATCTGTCTGTGTGTGTGCTCAGAACCCCAGCTGGGGCTCATAGCTGTGATCCTTTGGATCAAGGATCCTGCGTCATGAACCATTCTGAATTGGACAACAAATGCACAAACAACCTTTGAATCATTATATAATTGAATGTAATGCTTAATTCAAAAGTTTGCTTGATGCATCCATGAATATGTTTATATTTTATTTTCTAAATATATTTTTAATCCAAGACTCTAATGCTCCATCTGACCACGTTAACCATTCAAGCCCAGGATGCTGGCCTGACTCTGTGAAATCAGTGGTGCTACCGTTCCATCACGGTTAGGTTCCTATACCAGTTCTGCCATGAATGATAATGCTATTGCCTTCTGCCCATTAAGTCACTAGATTTTGCAGCAGTGACAGAAACAGTGTGCATGAACTCATCAATCAGTTTGCATGAGCTCATCAATTGCCATCAATAGGATTTGAGGATTCTTTTCAGCTTTGTACAGCCTTTGACCCAGACAGCAGCTAATAAAACTGTGAAGTGGCAGTACTGTTAAGTCTTTGTGAAAGTTGCCTCAGGTTAGAAGAAAAACAGACTCTACTATGTTCTCAATGTGAGCAGTACCAGAATTCTCAAGTATACTGCAAGTGGATGAAAAATACCATTTATATATTTGGCATTTCCAGTGGCATCATGCCAACTAACATATTAATAGAAACATGGTGAGGAAGCTCATAGCACAGACACTTGTGCTGACTCTGACGGTGACTTTCAAATTAGCTCCAAAGTTTTCATTTAAAGAACACAAATCGCACTTAATGCTGATGTGAAAACTCAGGATATTGCGTGTCTTCACATTTCTTTCCCCACCTGATTCACTCAAGTTAAAAAAATCTCTCACTTACAAAAACCTCCAGAGAAAATGCTGTTTTTAATGTTGGTGATAATGTTCTGCTAAAAACAATTTATTGATCCTGTCAGGAAAAAAGGAAAAAAGAAAGAAAGATTTCCAGCTCAAACTACTGAAACACATAAATCTATAAACATCGCGACTCCATGCTCGAAGGTGATATGTAATATTCTCTGTGGTTTTGCAGTGTCCAGTCAATACATTTCCATTAGGTATGGCTGAAGCTGTCAGAGTGACCTGTTCCCCTCTCACAGCACACAGCTATGGCCTTGATTATGCATATTAATATGAGTTTTAGCCCCTTGATCCAGCACCTTATTTCTGTGTCCATTAGTATCACATTTCTACTTATACTATTGATTTTCTTTAAAAATGTACAGTCAATTTGCGCAAATGTGGTCGCAGAGGTCAGCTGTGAACAGAACCGCAACAACCTCTGTTCCGTGTCCTTAATGCAAAGGTCAACAGCTCCTAATGACTTCCTTAACCTAGCCTTGGTCCATTCCATTCTTATATACACAGCCAAAGACAGCTAAATAATTATTGCCTTGAACGGAGATATTTTTGTTTGTTGGTCAATCAATCAGTCAACATATAATCATAACAATGTATTATGTATTGATTTAAATGTGTCTTCCTGGATATCTACACATGTAATCTATTGCCACAATTAAGGATTTAACTGGACAAAGCACAAATATTATCATCTACAAATCAATGATCCAAAAAGGGATGATATTAGTATGAGAAAATATAACTGCAATCCTCAGACGTTCAGAGTTTTGTTCATCAAGTATTTTAAATGGCAGTGAAAGCATGAGGAATTTCCCAATTTTATTAAATATTCTGCGCTGGAATTTCCCAGAAGGTCCATTGCTTATTGATGTAACTGAAGTATGAAACCTATACCAGTTCCCAATTTCATTCAGCACTTACAAATGAATGTTGTTCAGGAATAGAGCTAGGAGCACGATCATAGAAGGAGAAGTAAAGACTCTTAATTTTTCCATATTACTGATTGTGGATTAGAATAGGAAAAGGACTATGTTAATAACCAAGGATTGAAGAAGGGATATCTGCATCTTCTAAAGGTTACTGACACTCATTGGAAGTTCACATTACTGCTTTGTTCAACCAGTGTCGAGTTGCAGATGGTCTGAAACAGGAGCATGTTTACAAAGTACGATTCATTTTTCAACAAGTAGCTGATTAGTTTGTGGAGCTGTGGACAGTTGTCAATGACAAAGGCCATCTGTTTGCTAACAACTATCTGGTTGTTTCCTGGGTAACTGAAGAGCATGTGGGTGTGAACAATATTGTCAGAAGCCTTTGGACTTCAAAAGGCAGTGGGATTTTAGGGAGTGATGGAGGTGTCTCTCTGCAGTTTAAAAAAAATACATGAAGCTTGAAGGAAGCCAATTACCTTCACCCACACATTGCTGTAAGCTGTTATTTTTAACCAAGAAGTCAGAGACATGACAATTTGTGAATAAATCGCTCTGTGCCTCCTGCAAGGAAATGAAAAGTATTGAAGGAGGTAGATTGAACAACACAAAGTTGTGGCAAGCAAAAGGATCATCTCAGCACAACCTATCAAATGGGGCCATTGAACTGCCTTCTCAGCTTTTCCCTCCATTAACAGCATCAATATTTTTGTCTGGCTCTGTCAGTGTTTGAGAGTAGATGGCATTTTTATAAGGGGGTTAAATTTTTAATTAGCAGAGTTGTGCATCAATAGTTCATAGTTATTTATCTGTAGCTAGAATAAGTAGCAATTCTTTTTAAGTACAGAAATCTGGTCCTTATTTTCTGTTCACCTTATTTTATATAAATTTTGTGTACTTTGATAACATCTTTCACTTTAGTGAGGACTCCACAAATATTGAGACTTGGTTTCTAACACGTTTGCCCCAGTGAGGCATGACACTGGTTCATATTGTGTTTCTACATTAAAGATGCTCTATGTTAGGAAATTAGCTTACCATGTGAGTTGAGGTATACTGACCCCTAGCTGGATAAAAATGATCATATTAATATGATCCAGATAGCCATGAACTTTCAAAGAAACAGTTGATTCATTCTTTATTACTAAAACATATCCGGCTCTCAACAAGGGAGCAGGAAAGTACAAGGTTAAGGGAGGGACACAATGGATGTGTGCAAGAGCTATGCTCACAATACCACTTGTGCTTGCCTGTCTATGCAACCTGAGCTTGAAAACCGGTATGGGCATTGCTGGAAGATGACAATAGACACAATATAAGGAACATCAGGTTATTTATTTTGATGGTTGTATGAGTCCTGCAGTTTGTGGCTTTAATAAAAAGAATCCCGCTTCATTACTGTTTTACTCAAAGATTTCCATTCCTCCTGGAAAGGTAGCAGGTCATGATGGTAAGCCAATGATTAAAGTCCTCTTGTGATGCAGTGGCAGTGTCCCTAGCCCTGAACCAGGAGGTCTGTGAAAACATCTCTGAACAGGTTGTTTCGAAAAATAGGTCAAACTTGGTCATCAAACTGTTAAGGTTCATGTCTCATGGTTAGAAGAAAAGTAGAAGGGAATGAGGCTCCAGGGAATTTCTTACGCTCATTGCCTGGTGCTCACACTGCTATGGAACAAATTAAAATAAATTAAGGGCAGGATTATCAAATGCAAAGGCCAATAAGTTAAGGCAGAAGTCATGGGACATAGATTCCAGAGGGATCCAAAGAATGCAACAGGGAAAACCTGGAGAACAAACTACTGGCAAGTTTAAATATTGGCCAACTGTTCACAATGATGGCCAAGAATTGAAGTACATGAGCTGACAGGATGAAGCTAAAGAATCTAAAGTCAGAAAGTGAGTTCTAACTGTGGGTCTGAGAGTGACTGCTGTGTTAGAAAATGATCAAGATCCAGAGAAAGAGCTTCCAACTCTGCAAGAAAGACAGCTCATACCAATAGTCCTGAAAAGATATTAAGTGGAGGGCGTAGTGTGAATACACTATGTAGTAAAATGAGGGCGAACAGAATGACAAGCAGAAATATTCATGACTGTGAAGTTTTAATGGCTACCAATAAACTTGAAGGTAAATTAATAAGAGAGGCAAAACAACGGGAATTAAATAGGACAAAGGAGTTTAGAATTTATTCTGTAGTATTCGACAGTATCAGAAAGCTTTGCCACAAAGAAAAATTCATATTGAAATTGTTCATAATGATGGAATTTAAAAGGTAGAGTGAAATTACTTGTCCAGTGTTTTGAAAAGTGACTGGGCAATACAGGTTCTAAAATCAACTGTTCCACGGTGGGAAAAGGAATTATGAAAACTATTTTAGTTTCTTTTTCAACAAAAACATAGAGCATAGATCAATTGACATAAAACCCAGATTTCTTCAGTAATAAGTTTCATAAAGAAGTGCTTCTGAAGTCATCCAAAGCGGTAAGCAACGCAGAAGAGAAACTATGGAAACTAATGTTCTATGGCCTGAATGATTTATCAGTGGTGTGACATTTTTCAGTGATATCTGTTTATGCTGAAAAATGGCTATGCTCAACTAAAAGCAAATCCCACAATTTTTATTTGAAGATTGAATCTTACTTATTTTTGGCCAAGTCCAAGTTGCATTGAGTTTTTTTAGGAGAGATTTATGACATGAGGCCTAGTGGGTTTCCTCACCATCTCTTACCAAACTTGTCTCACTAACCATGTGTTCCGTCTCTATGGCATCCGCCACGTCTGATCCTAGCTGCAGATTACTCTGCATTATACCTAGAATAACAGGCCAATTAGCAGATAGCCGTTGAAACATTGGCACCCATTGTACTAGCACCATCTTTAAAATCCCATAGTTCACCTGGACAAGCCCTGTCAGTCCAGAGCTGTTCCGTACAGTTTAGTAGCATTTGCCCAGACATGACACACAGCAAGGTCCTACCAGATGGGGTGGTACCAATGCATTTAAATAAATGTCCACTTGTGGCAACATTTTTCAGGGACCCAAAATGTTGATATTGGTCATTTTCAGACTTCACACGCTAATCTTCCTGACAGCAAGTCAAATGTAGCCTACGGTCAAAGACTTGTTGTTACTCTTAGAATAGCTACTGATCATTGGAGCAGCTTGGACTGATATGGGCCAGGTGCTGGCAGGTGGGACTAGATTGGGTTGGGATAATTGGTCAGCATGGATGAGTTGGACTGAAGAGTCTATTTCCTTGCTGTACATCTCTATGGCTCTATGACTCTAAGAACATGAGCATAGCGTTGTCAGATCACAAGATGTTCCAAGATATGGTGTCTTCTATAAGCATATAGTTATATGAAATAAAACCCTTTAATTTTAATTTAAGAATGTAAACCTCATCTCACCACGTGATGGCAGACAGTGACCACATCAACAACGACTCTGAGACAAGTGAAAAATAATGCCTGAAGCGAAACTCGCCAGTTATACTGTTCTACAGGTGAAGAATGAGTTGATCCAGAAATCTGAATACAGAAATGTGAGAAATACCTGAGGAGAAGTCCATTGATGACAGGAAACAGAGAGCAACAAACTTCAAGGCCCACCACACAGAGAGAAAGACAGATGCTGACAAAGAATGGGAGAAAGCAGGGAACATCGCAAATAGCAAGGAAAGTAATTGGCCACAGTGAGTAAAACACCAGCATAGATCAGAGGACTTACAGTCATGAGGAAGCAATGGACAGTCAGGAAATTCCCCAGTAGCAAGCAATTTAAGAAACAGGGCATGGTTAATGCCAGGAAGATATATCAGTGATGGGAATTTACCTTCATAGATCATTATGAGTGCCAAAAGAAGTCCAGGTCACAACTGCAGCAGCAGTACTAAAAAGTAAACATAGATCACAGCAATTTTCCCAGCAGTAGGAGACACAGAAGGCTGGAAGAAATTCATCCTGAGCTATGCAGCAGGCCCACTGCAACACCTATATTCCTGTTAGGGTGTACACCTACAGGATTAAATCTGCTGAGCATAGAATTTATTAATAGCAACAGCAATAATTTTAAATTGGAGACAGGGGAGATGCATCCATTCTTTCAAATAATGAGCCAATGTTGCAGAGCTGAAGGGCAATCAAACACAAGATGGAATCCTATACCTTAATTTTCTCTTTCTGGACCAGAAGACACCAAATGAAAATACTTGTTATGTTATTCAATAAACATGCAGTTCCAGCCATAGCCACTTCTCCTGGTGGCACTGCTGGGGCAAGAAAACTGGAGGTCATTTGATTAGCCAGCAGCTGTCAGAGGCAGCTGTCAGAGGCAGCAGCTGTCAGAGGCAGGCTGGGGGAGAATAGCCCAGTCATGCCAACGATTGGTCCGATGGTCATTAGATAGCTGCAGAGTAAGCTGCCCATCCAGGGTGGTCTCCACACTGAGTGTAAAATTCAGTCCTAAGCAACCACAATCAGATTGCTAACCTGTCTATGGGCTGGATTTTACATCGTTCCATGTATTGCGGAAGGTAGAATGGAAATTGCATAGTCCCTTTGCTCCCACTACGTTGACTCTGCTCATCAGGTCAGGCATTAGATCCCCAATCAGCGGCTTTGCAATATGAAGTTGGTCGACTAGATGCTTGAAGATGACTTAATGCTCAGTCAGAACTATTGCCAACAGGAAGTCAGTTAAGGCTCCCTGAATGTATCCTTACTTTTATTGAAGGCTTAAAAAGCTCAAAAGAAAATTAGTTTTAAAATATACAGAAACTGCCATTTTCCACAGGAGAATCTGTTCTATGTTCAGACATGATTTTAGTGACAGGATATTTCTTCCATTCTTCCAGTCATAGCAACCAAGGTTCACTACTTTTCGAATTAGAAATTTCAAAATGTCAAGTAGACCGCAGACGAATCTTATTTTTTGATTCCATAACTAATAAACTTAAAATTTATTCACCTCCTACAATCGTTTAATATGTGTCCTTCAGAAAATTTGTTAAAACAATATAAGTGTTTATTTGAGTTAATCTAAAACACATGAAGGCATAAGAACTTGTTGTTTTAAAATCATAATTTTTGAACATTATTTTAAACCTGTCTGATTTAAAATGAAAATAAATTCAGACATGGAATAAATAATCTTCATCTTTAATTGATACTACACTTCTGCAAAAAAATGCCTCAAGTTCCAAGATTTACAGAATACATTTGGTATCATCTAATCCCTGAAACTTCCCCTGACAGGTTGTGGAAACATAAACTCACCAATGTCACACGAGAAAGTGTTCATGAGCGTATTACTAAGAAATTTGTAGATGACCTTTGATTTGAATGTTGTATGCGCTGTGTCAGGTTTGCCACTGTGACCCACTGTGGCTCTGTTTTCTAGTGTAATCTCTTGGCCAAGTGGATGCTGCAGCAGGACGACATTTTTATTCAAGCGCTGAAAGCTGCTGAATTAAAAGATCGATAAGTCATCCAATTCTCATCTGGGAGCACTGTAATACCCAATGTCCTTCTCAGATTACAGGCCTAAACGAATAGTTTGTTGTTTGTGTTGTACTTTTCACTGTTATAGAGTTCATGTTACAAGCTCATTACTAGCACTAAAGCACACTCGGGGATTGTCTCACTCTTTCATGTTTGAGGCCAATAAGACTGCCTAGCAATCCCTAATTGACCAGCATTATAACCATTTAATTTCTTAGTTGCAAATAATGATACACTATTGCCATTATTTTCTTATTGTGCATTTATTTTCTTTTGAATTACCAATTGATTTAGTAATGTCTAGCAGCCGACAGAAAGTCAGACAATATATTGTTTGATAAGGATGTTGATATAATGGAGAATGTATCATTGTCATGTACTATAGAAATTAATAAAAAGTGCATGAAGATAATTGAACACTAAAACAAATTAGAAATGTTTCATATAGTTATTGAAATTTCAAAAAATGAATTTCAAATAAGCAAAATAAAACTATATTAAAATACATTTAATAATATGATATCTATACATCCTGCAAATATATATATATATATTTATAAACCCATGGCATTGGTCACTCAGTCAATTGGTTTTCAGAAAATATTAATGTCCAAGGTACATGAGACCTTCAAAGTCAGAGCCAGTCAGAGCATCCATCAATCGAGGCACACTCCCTGCTCACTGTAACTTTCACTCACTTACCTCTTCTCTTACCTAATGAGCCTGTCTCTCCTTATGTTTGGACCATGTAGTGGTCACGTCGCAATCCTCGTCACCAATCAGGGATCAAGTGAGTGCCAGTCCTGACCTGGATTCTGGCTGATCTGATGTATTTATGCTAATGATTCAGCTTGAACACCTGTAGTATTAAGTTAATGAAACTTACAGGATTCTTGCTTAGAGTCATACTGAGGTACAGCAGCAAAACAGACCCTTCGATCCAACTTGTCTATACCTACCAGATATCCTAAATGAATTTAGTCTCATTTGCCAGCACTTGTGCCAATGGGCGAAGGAGTAACAAATGGATTTTAATTTAAATAAATGCAAGGTGTTGCATTTTGGGCAAGGCAAATCAGGGCAGGACTAATACACTGAATGGTAAGGTCCTGGGGAACGTTGTGGACTAAGCATCCTTGGAGTGCAGATTCAGAGCTTCTTGCAAGTGGAATCGCAGGTAGTTAGGATAGTAAAGAAGGCATTTGGTATGCTGTCCGTTATTGGTCAGAGCATCAAGTATAGGAGTTGGGAGGTCATGCTGCAGCTGTACTGGGCATTGCTTCGGCCACCTTTGGAATATTGTGTATAATTCTGGTGTCTCTCCTACAGGAAGGATGTTGTGAAACTTGTAATGGTTCAGAAAACATTTGCAAGGATATTGCCAGGGTTGGAGCGTTTGTGCTGTAGGCAGAGGCTATATAGTCTGGTGTTGTTTTCCCTAGAATTTTGAGGGCTGAGGGGTGACCTTATAGAGGTTTATAAAATCATGAGGGGCAACTGGATGAGTATAAGAATCGGAAGGGTTTATAGGCATATGAGCCTTCTCCAACATAAACTTGGCACAAACAGTTTCAGGAACAGAGGACAATAGTATTTATTCTGTTCTCTTTTCACAACCACTGCTTCAGTACATGAGAGGGTGAATCCTAAAAGATTCTGCCTGTAACGAAGTTCAACTCCATTAAGATGCTAAGGATCTTCCAGTTTTCAAAAACTACACAGAACTCAATGGAATCACAAATAGCTGTTATACTATTTTCAATCACATTTCATTTAGAGCAATATGTAAGGAAGTATTAATCATTGGATTCTGAAACCAATTTGGTAAGAACTGGTAGTGTCATGGATAATCAAGCAATACTATTGGAACTTCGAAGTCTTCCACTTCTTTTTATCAGACTTAGCACGGTTTTATAGGCCTGGTTAGAAACGCCATTTATTTTTCAATAGTACATTTTTTCCAGAATAATTTTGGTTTTATACCATTTATAAATACCTATGAAAATTTATGGCGAATCCAAAGAGATACAATGATCACTTTTGGGTTTAATGTTTTTACAGTTTCCTCCATGTTTGAGTCACATAGTAGAAGCAGCCTCTGCATATTGTTAAGGATTGAGGCACATTTATTAACAAGCAATCATGACCTATAAACTTTGGGTTGTCCACATCAGATACTGTGCTAATTAGTGCTCTACATCTTTTTAATTCATGGCTAATTGCTTTTCCATGGAGCTAAGTTGTAATATTGCTGTTATTGCCTGGTCTGTTAGCTGCGTATCATTTAGACACAGGTTTTAAATAATTGATTAGCTATCCTATGCCAATTTATTCCCTCAGTTTATGAATTGCAAAATGGATAATGAAAATGCAATAACATAACAATAAGATGTTCAACTCATCACTCTTCTTTTTTCTTGCTTACTCCCTGTATTTATATGATAAGTGAGTAAATGGGCTAAGTGGCCCATAAATGGAGTGTTTTATTGATTTTAATGTTCTTTTCTACAACTTCAAAAATCTTAATTAGGCTTGTTGTCTTTTTGTCAGGTTCTACATCTGTTACAGTGTGTTATAGAAAGTGTCAGAAAACAGCTTGCAAAGGAATAGATACTTCTTCCTAATGATGCATTTAGCTTGAGCTAAATATGAATTGTTAATAGCCATAAAATACGATAATGGGTTCCAGTCACTTAATTAATATGGTAACACACATTCTCCATTCTGTTTTATTCCACACATGAGGTCTTTTAATTATTGTATTAACATAGTTTCTTTTGGCTGCCAATGAGCCAAAAGTCTATTCTGTTAAAATAATTGGAAGTGGTAACCGAATGTACTGAAAGGTTAGTGTACCTAATCTAATATAATGCTTGCAATTAGCTAATAGGTGACTAGCCCCCATTTACATTTCACTGCTACTTTATACATCACCCAGCAGATTAATATATGTTGCATGATGGTGGAAGCATAATTGTGAAAGTCAAATCAATATTGAGACCATTAGAGGAAATATATCTATCTCGAGATGGAAGCATAACCCTGCACTACATTTCTGTGGGTTGAAACAGAGCAACATGTTTTCTATCAAGTTCATTAATGCATCTCATATACCATGAACAAAGAAAGGCTAGAGGGTTGAAATCTGTCACTGTTACATCCATTTTCCAAAGCAAAATGACAAAAATTATTATTTTCTCAGAATTATTCCCATGTCACCAGGGGGCCGGTAAAAACATAATCCCATTGCTTGGAAAATTTCAGGCGTCAGAGGCAGCTGCCTGAAACAAGGGCTAAAGAGGAGCCTTACACTTGTTTAAGATATTGAGCTGTCCTGAGTTAAGCAGACATGAAGTCTGCTCCATTTAGGCTTTCTGGACACAGATGCAGCCTAGGAACCAGACAAAAAGGTAGATTCATATTTATTTAAATTTTCTGTGGATCCTATTCAGCCCCTCCCTGCTACGCAATATATTATTGTCACTAACAATTGTATTTGTCCCCTTCCACTGTCTCCTCCAGAATGTACCTGGCTGCCAGTGCTGGCAAGGTAAAGGATCTGAAATTCATGTGCAGCCATGGCTGAGCTGCCAATGGAAACACCTTAAGCAAAATAACTAGACTAAATTGTTGAAATGAGGCCCACACCTAATTTAGAGTTGGTTTCTGATGTGCTCAACTGAAAACCATTCGGGAACTGTAAGCATATCTGGACAAGAGCTTTTGCATTTGTAATATTATCATAAATCTCAAAAAAGAATCACAACCTTGAAGTTAATGGAAATTGTACACTGAACACTTACAGATTTAGCATATCGTTCACACCTATAACGGAAGAGAGTACATCATATATCTAACAAAATTGTAGTGTAGAATATAATATATTTGTAAGGGAAAATCTGCCTTCCTTTTAGTTTTTTATAGCTTTCAGGGAAAATAAAATTTATTTTAATGCTGTCATGACTCACTGGGATAGTACACTTGAAATCAAACCCCACTATTCCCTGCCTATTCACAAAAGTTACTTGTTTTATAAAAGTACACAAATTCCCTACTTTACTTGCCTTTTAGTCCTAGGTTGACCATGGAATAGGTTTCTGTACTTAACAAGAACTACTATTTATTACAAATACATAAATTCTAGCTACAGATAAAAAAGCTATGAACCTCAACATATGTCTCTGTGAATGAAAACTTTAATCGTCCCACCTGCCTTTAAAAACCTCTGCCTACATCCATACATTCATATGTAGCAGTCAGAAACATTCAAAAAGGACACCTTGGGTGAATGGCAGTTTAATAGTTCCTGTCCACAGATGATTCTTTTGACTTGACAGAATTTGCTGTTTCTTGATCTTCCTTCTCCAGGCACTTTCCCTTACTTGCAAGAGACACGGGTTAGCTGGTTCACACTTACATAGTGCGTCTTTTATGATTCATTGGTGAAACGCCATAACTCTCAGCAACTGACAAAGGAAAATAAATTGTCTTTCTTCAAGCTGAAGATTTTTTTTACTGCTGAGAAAAGAACAGCTCTTTCCTGAAATGGGGTTCGATGATTTCTACCCAAATGTTTAAAAGCATAGGCTGTTCAGGTACCTGGGTGCCAACCACGTAATTAGAACATAGAACATAAAACGTTACAGCGCAGTACAGGCCCTTTGGCTGCCAATGTTGCACCGACCTGTGAAATTAATCTGATGCCCATTTAACCTACACCTTTTTCCATTATTATCCACATGTATGTCCAATGCCCTTTTAAACGCCCTTAATGTCAGCGAGTCTACTATTGTTGCAGGCAGGCCGTTCCATGCCCCTACTACTCTCTGAGTAAAGAAGCTACCCCTGATATCTGCCCTAAATCTATCACCCCTCAATTTAAAGCTATGTCCCCTCACGTTAGCATTCATCATCCGAGGAAATTGTTGGCAGGCAAAAGGCCTTTATCATCAAGAAGCGGTCACCATTCCACAGACCAATCATATAATTATTGCCAGCTGAATCTCCCTTCATATACACCCTCATCTGTAGTATCCTCCCCCATTTCTTGAACAAAAAAACGTGTAGATAACATTTACACTGGAGTGCCCAGAAATTGCTTTGAAAAAGTGCAGCAATTCTTTCTCCAATCCTCGGTTTTTAAAACAGTCCTTTTTTTTTCCTATTTCAGTCCACATTCAAAAATGCAGAAAGAAAAGATACAGTGCCAATTTGTGTTTTGCTGGGATTTATTGGTCAGGCAAGTGAGAAGAGCAACAGAGATGTCCGCTTACTGCCACCAGGAAATAAAA
The DNA here is from genome assembly GCF_020745735.1 of Hemiscyllium ocellatum. Lineage (NCBI taxonomy): Eukaryota > Metazoa > Chordata > Chondrichthyes > Orectolobiformes > Hemiscylliidae > Hemiscyllium > Hemiscyllium ocellatum. The sequence goes on along the minus strand of NC_083401.1, from coordinate 153,053,861 downwards.
CCTAGACCATTCGTACAACTGGACCTCATTTTAATATCCTTGAACTGTTATCAATGTGATTTATAGTCTGTTGTGACAGTTTGTCCAATAAGAGGGGTGGCATGGTGGCTCAGTGGTTAGCATCGCTCTTCACAACGCCAGGGTCCCAGGTTTGATTCCAGCTTTGGGCTCCTATCTGTATGGAGTTTGCACATTCTCCCCGTGTCTGCGTGGGTTTCCTCTCATAATTCAAAGATGTGCAGATCAGGTAATTGGCCGCACTAAATTGCCCCATAGTGTTAGGTGCATTAGTCAGGGGCGAATATAGGGTAGTGAATGGGTCTGGGTGGGTTACTCTTCGGAGAGTCAGTGTGGACTTTTTGGGCCGAAGGGCCTGTTTCCATACTGTAGCGAATCTAATCTAATAATCTGCAGAACTCGCATGATTTTAAATCTGACTGTATTTCTTAAGGCGAGGTGTGCTCTTTCGTGGCCCATCAGTGGAGTAGTCTGTTAGGGAAAAAGATCATTGCAGCTAAGACTCCTGGTTGCAGATAGTGCATTTGTTTCATCACATATAACAGCAGAATCATACTCAGGCTAAAGCTGGAATGAAAACAAAGGGTATATTAGAAAAGGTGACCAAAAAGTACTTGTCAATGATGTGTGTTTAAACAGAGTCTCAAAGACAATATTGAGAAGAGGAGCCAGCTGGAACATGGCACCAAATCTGTAAGATGATATATCTGTGGTCCCAAGCCAGCTGGATGTTGAGACTGTGGTATAAATTTCAATCCAGATATTACCAGGATGAAATTGGGATTGCATAAGGCAATATAGATGCAGTCGCTGGTATTTTGGACCTGACAAACCTGCAATATGGTCAAAGGCTAGCTCTCTCTCTCATCCTTCTTTGTTCTATCTTTTAAGAAAGTAAGGCAAGTGTTCCTGTCATCACAGCGAACCTTATTGTTCATCCCAATGTATTGGCAAAGGGCAAACTGTGATGTGTTACTGTTGAGATTTGCAGCCTTCAATGAACCACAAACAGGAAGGCCAACAGTTGGCATTGAGAAGCAACATCAGTGCTCTCTCTCTGCCTGGGTTCCAAGCTCTGGCTGCGGCAGGTGACACAACTCTATAAGCCTGCTTGGTGAATTGAAAGCGGATATATTGCTCCTCAATGAAGCTAAAGTAAGAATATGTTAAAGATTTTCAGATGTGTTTTGGTTTTGTGCAATGTCTCTGCATCTTCTCTCTTCCATTGACATTGCTCTCCCTGTCTTCTTGGCCAGTCTCAGACATACTTCAGCAAAAGCCAGATCACCACACCATCCATCACTACAGTCAAACTGAGTGCATGCAAAAATGAATGAAGTAACGAAAATAGCAAAAGGAGTTGAAATGTTTAGGTCACTTTTTAAACAAGCCATTGGGCAAAAGGTAGCGGTTCCAAACTATACTATTCTATGTTCAAGTGCTTTACACTTTCATGTTAAATGTATGACTTGGAGGTGCCGGTGTTGGACTGGGGTGGACAAAGTTAAAAATCATACAACACCAGGTTATAGTCCAACAGGTTTATTTGGAAGCACTAGCTTTTGGAGTGACGCTCCTTCATCAGGTGGTTGTGGAGGGTAAGATCATGCTCACAGAATTTATAGGCAAGGGAGTCCAGTGTCAGGGAGATGTGACACAGTAAACAATCTTAGATTAAAACTTTCATCTTTTATAATGGGATAAGCTGGTTTCTGTTCTTTGGTATATAAGTCCCAGAACTTCTTTTAAATTACATTCTTAAGGTAGCTCAGGCTTTTAAACAAAAGGTGTGTCCCAATGCTATGTCAGACTGACAACTCCTCTGTATAGTTTTACATGGAATCATGCAGGTTTTGAGCAAAATAAAATGTAATTCTGCAAAAGCATATTCACCCCATAAGCTTATATGTGTGTACATGTAGGAGCAACAGATTGAGTGTGTGTGTGAGTGTGTGCATGTGGGTGTGAGTGCATGTGACAGAGCATGTGTGTATATATGTGTCCATAAGCTTGGTTAAGTGTGTGTGTATATCATGCAGTGGGGTCACTTGGAATGTGACATGAACCCAAGGTCCCATTTAAGGCCATTCCCATGTGAACCGAACTTGGCTATCAGCTTTTGCTCTGCCACTCTGCATTGTTGCTTGTTCCGAAGTCTGCCTTGGAGAATGGTCACTCGAAGGTCTGAGGCCGAATGTCCCTGACCGCTGAAGTGTTCCCCGACTGGGAGGGAACACTCCTGTCTGGTGATTGCTGTTTGATGTCCATTCATCCGTTGTCTGAGCATCTGCTCGGTCTCACCAATGTGCCATGCCTCAGGGCATCTTTGCCTGCAGCATATGAGATAGACAATGTTGGCTGAGTCACATGTTGGGAGGTGTCCCCACGTGTAATGGTGTTTCGCGTGTCAATACTCTGACACGTCTTGCAGCGGATGCTGTGGCAGGGCAGTATGGTGTTGTCCTGAAGGCTAAAGGTATGCATTGCTGGCCAAATGAACAAGAAAGACTACTATAGCTTTTAAAAATAACTTTCATCGTGATTCAATTAAAAAAATGCGCTAAGTGACCAACTTACAACAGATTCAACTGAGAAATAAACATTTACGGCTCTGACTTTCACCAGGACATAAAGCCTCACCATTGTGTTAAAAAATGGCAGGAGTGGCTGGATATTCCAAGCCCCATTTCCAAAATTTTCTATTTTTGAAGGTGCGACTTTAAGATTTGTGCATAGATGGATTCGCCATTTAAATCATCAGCTGCTTTCATTTGTGTGCGATTTTTCTTGAGGTAGGTGTGAAGCTAAAAGCATGCGGATTAGATGAGATAAGAGCAGGGCTGAAGCACCTGGATTTGTTTGGATAACAGTGTACACTTTTAGATTTGACCCCAGAAGACATTTGGAGAAGATAGTCTGCCTTTGCCAGAGGTAAGGCACCCAAGGAGAAATTGTTTACCTTTTCGGACTATTAAAAAATTTCATAAAAATTACAGATTTTTTTTATTTGTTCATGCAATGTGAGTCATATTGTTTAGGCCTATCAATAGGACCATCAAGCTGTCAAAGACTGCCATGCTGTCAAATGGACTGTCAAGATTGTAAATGATATAGACTTGTCAAGTGGACCCTGTCATAACTGTCAGTGACCTTTAAAAAGTGACCTGTTAAGAATGTTAAGTCATTTTAAACTCCAGCTATTTTCATTTTTGAAAACAAGTCCGGAGAGAAAAATAAAGATTGCTTACTATTTACCTTTGTCTCATAACACAAGCCTGCAGATTTCCATTACCGATGATTGATTGAACGAAGCTCCATTTCAGTAGTTGATTGACAGCTCAAGTTTTATTGGACTCTTTGATGTGGGACTATGAGTTCTAATTCTTGAATATTTAGTTTTTGTAAAATTTTATTGAAGGGAATTCATTTAAATGTAATAAATGTACTTTTATGAATTAGACTTTTTTTCAATTTGGTGAAGGCTGCAATACACCTAATTTGGTAAACAGAACTTTATTTATTCTCATCTATGCATGTGCCCTTATTTTTTCCTATGATGGTATATTGATATGGTGGGTGAAAAGGGAAAGAACAGAGGGTTGGGGTCATGCATTTGCACTAAGGTGGCATAGTGGCTATAAATGGCCAATATGAGGGTCCACATGGTGGGTATGAAGAGGGTTGGAATATAAAAGCATCGTTGTGCTACTGAGACTTTATAAAGCTCTGGTTAAGCCCCATTTGGAGTACTGTGTCCAGTTTTGGTCCCCACATCTCAGGAAGAACATACTGGCACTGGAGCATGTTCAGCGGAGATTCACACGGATGATCCCTGGAATGGTAGGTCTAACATACGAGGAACGGCTAAGGATCCTGGGATTGTATTCATTGGAGTTTAGAAGATTAAGGGGAGATCTAATAGAAACTTATAAGATAATACATGGCTTGGAAAGGGTGGACGTTAGGAAATTGTTTCCGTTAGGCGAGGAGACTAGGACCCGTGGACACAGCCTTAGAATTAGAGGGGGTCAATTCAGAACAGAAATGCGGAGACATTTCTTCAGCCAGAGAGTGGTGGGCCTGTGGAATTCACTGCGGCAGAGTGCAGTAGAGGCTGGGATGCTAAATGTCTTCAAGGCAGAGATTGATAAATTCTTGATGTCACAAGGAATTAAGGGCTACGGGGAGAATGCTGGTAAGTGGAGTTGAAATGCCCATCAGTCATGCTTGAATGGTGGAGTGGACTCGATGGGCCGAATGGCCTTACTTCCACTCCTATATCTTATGGTCTTATGGTGTGGGGCTATGATGGACGGGTTCAATTGTGGGTGACCGTGAGGTTAGGGAGTGAAGGGTGAGGGCTGGAGGGATGTTTGATGTTCATCTTTATTTTAATTAAGAATCGCACAACGCCTGGTTATAGTCCAACAGGTTTAATTGGAAGCACTAGCTTTCGGAGTACCACTCCTTCATCAGGTGGTTGTCACCAGATGATTATTTATTTTAGAATTTTAGACAGACAGCCAAGTCAAAGACCGGCCTGCATCACATTCTGCCTCTGTCCAGTTCCTTCTTTAATTTAAGGTGATGTCATGGAGTGATCTACTACCATAGATACAATTCTATGCTGTTCTGTGATTCAGCCTTCCATGAGATAGTAGCATCAATGCTTAACTTTGCCCTGCCAAGACTGTTTTTTTTAGACTCTATTGACCTTACTCTGAGTTTGCTGTGTCTCTGTCGCTAGCTTAATAAGACTAGCTATTTTCTGATTATCTGGAGTTCCAACAACTCACTTATTTATATACCAAGATTCAGAATGCTGCAGTTTGTATTCTGGTGTTGAGAACAGTTATTCCATCCTCTTGGAATGTCAATAGCAAGTTCCTGCATGTGTGAGAGTTTTGATATCTGAAACATCATGATTTAATAGCATTTGTATTCTCATTATCCAACACACTCCAAGTCTTCCAGTCATCTGCCCTGACATTAAATCCAGGATGACCATGAACACTGAAAGTGGGACTTTCAGGATTTCATTTTCAAAAGTCAAGTTTGTGCAGCTGGGAATTCTCTTGACTTTGCTCACCACATCATGAGGTTTCCTTCTTTATTTATTTGACAGGATAATTTTTGAACAGTACGTTCAACTGATTGCTCTGTTGGACTCAGGCAAAGCAAGCTTCTTAAAATAACAGGTCCAGCTCCAGTGTAGAGGTGAGAAAACAACTGAATTGCCGGTATTGTTGGGAGTTGATGAAATAATTGTGGAGAGCTACAAATACAGAGATTTCCTGCAAATCAGAAACCCATCAAAATTATTACAGTCTCAAGAAGACACGATTAAATACGAAGTACTGAACGTTGACACGATGACCATCTTGGAGATACCTCACCTCCAAATCCTCTGACATACAAGCTGGAACCAATATATCAAGGGACGCACCAGCAGTTTTGCAGAAATAATTGGAAGGGAAGCTGCTGTTTCTATTTTTCTTTCTATCTCTCTCTCTCACACGCACATAAAATGGCCTCCAGTTCCCAAAGAAACAGCTCCAGAAAAGAAGCAGCATAAGCTGAGAATTGTAAGTACCACTTCTTCTCTGGTGATTGCGATCAAGAAAGCAGCTCATCAGCCTCGGCCGCAAGTTAAGTCTGTTCACCTTAAAGGCAATCAAAGGACAAGGACATCAATGCTTATATTCCTTTATCTTCCTTTGTTTTGGACAGTAGAGTGAGTTTTTATGTGAGGGAGTGAATGAGTCAGTCCAATTGACTACAAGAAGGTCATATGCTTGATGTTGCATCTTTATTATTTTTCTCATGTTTAGCAGGTAATAAACTCGCTCTTGCGATTGTTTCCATATTTCTTACAGCAAAAATACTTCACCACATTTTTAAATGGGGAGAGGAAGATCTTCAGCCCTGATTTTTGCGAACTGAAAGGGTTGCACCAAGAACGTTCAACCCTTTCACCTGATTGTAAGAACCTACCTCAGGATTAGAAATCTGGACCCCAATCTTGAATTAGCAAGAAATATAGTATGCATTAGCAACTTTCTATAGGCTTCATTAATCTGTTTAAATTTTAAGTTGTTTGGTTGAAAATAAAATTTCTGTTTTCAATTAAGTCATAAGAGAAGTGGGTTGTTAAATTCTGTAGAAATTATGCAACAAAAATACATTTGACAAAAATATTGCAACCGTTCTAAAGAATTTTGCTCACAGTGAACTGAATGAAGGAACTGAAGCAGGAGCTTTATTAATACGATTTGGATTTATCCATATTACAAAGGCAAGTAGCATCACAGAGGTCTACAGTACAGAAAAAGGGCCTTTGGCTGGTCAAAAACAACAACTTAATTATTCTAATACTGTCTTACAGCACTTGTTCTATGGCCTTGTATACAGTGACATTGCCAATGTACATCTAAATACTTCTTAAAAGTTATAAGAGTTTCTGCCTTTCTCACCCTTACAGATAAAGTTAAAAATCACACGACACCAACAGGTTTATTTGGAAGCACTAGCTTTCAGAGCGCTGCTCCTTCATCAGGTAGTTGTGGAGCAGGACCAGAAGACACAGAATTTATCACAAAAGATTACTGTGTCATGCAACTGAATAATATATTGAAAAAACTAGATTATTGTTAAGTGTTACAGGTCATTTAGTCCCCCAATGTGACTGACCATATCCTTCACTGAATTGATCAATACTCTAAGTTGTTGCAAAGTGGAAAAAATGTTCCTCAGTTCTACACTTTTCAAATATGAGGGTGTTGTTATATTCAAATGTCTGAAAAATTAAACTACTCACATAAGAATCATGCCTTGAACTGACAGTTTTTACACAGCAATAAATTGTTTCAGCAAGCTGAATAAATTATGAAGCTACGGAACAAGGTTCTTCTATCTGTGCAGAAGCAGTCTTTGCCACTGAAGCTTAATACGCAGTTGAAACTCAACAGCTCGACATCAGACAATCTATAATTCTTCAAATTTAAGCATTTAATCTTTGATCTTTTAATCTGTTTGGAGTATATTTAACATGCATTAGACTATGATACAATTAAAGAAGATAAGATATAATTAAAACCCAGCTTTGACTTCAAGTGGAAACAAGCTAGATATGTTTAATGACCTTTTCTCATTATGTATTCATGATGCTATTTTCAACCTTCATTTACTGAATGATTGATGTTGATAATGTCTTCTTTCAGATTCTGTGTGCTTGATTGTTGATTTATTTGTGGTCAAACTTGTGAATTTTACAATGTGCAGACAATGCAACAACTTATTATTATCATTTTAATTTATTCAAGTTATGTAAAAGGACATAGCTTTGTGGTATGAAAATATATATTTTTTTCTTTTAATGAGCACATTCAGTTCAAAGTTAAATTTATCTTTGATCTATATTGGTTCCTGATAAGTAGGTCAAAATGTTCAATTTGAGCAAATATTGAACGTGTAAGTTGCTGAAAATAGACATGTTTTATCATAAATTTTCATCTTGCACTCAATAGGAGAATTCATGAGAATGTCAATCTAAGGGGAACAATATGCTTCTGCGGTTTAAGAAAATCATGCCGATTGGTTAACTAGTGAACTCTGATTGGTAAAGGTATTGCCATAGAACAAGCTATGCTGGTGCTTTCCCTGAGTTCCTCATGCAAGTCTTACTTGTTAAGAATGAATGAAGTGGGTCAAGTCTTGACAAACTTCCGAGCAAATGAGGAAAAGTGGAACTTCAGCAGCTAAAAACAGCAAAGAAAGATTCTTATAACTCTAAGGACTCTGGGATAAATTTCAACTTCCCACTGACACATAAAATTGATATTCTGTGTTGGGTACCGAATATCCAATTTCCTCTCAAGGCTCAGCACTCAACACATTTTCAACTCTTCAGTGCTAAGTAGCAAATTATCCCCATAACAATATTGCAATATAAATAACAATGCTGGCAGCATCTGAGGAAACAAACAGAGTTAATGTTACAGGATGAGATGGCCCTTCACCAGAACTGAAGAAATTCTTACAAGACTTGTCATAATAGATACAGGAAGGATGTTTCCTGCAGCTTAAAAATGTCTAGAACCAGGAATTGGGGCAGGTCACTTAGGACTGAGATTTGGAGGAATTTCTTCATACAGAGGATGAGGAATCATTGGAATTTTCTAACAAGAGGACTACAACGTTCCAATCATTGAGGAAGTTCAAGATTATAATCAATAGCTTTCCAGATATTAAAAACATTAAGATCTATGGGGATGGTGCAGACAAATGGCATTGAACTAAGTGATCAGCTATGATTTCGTTAAGTGGTGGAACAGGATCAAGTGAATGAATGGTCAACTCCTGCTCCTATTTCCTGTATTACTAAAGGTAGAAACATTACAGAATTTGTGTCTGTAAATGAGGGAAGAAGGGCTGGAAAACAACAAGGGAAGGCCAGTGATAGGATGAAGGACAGAAGAGATTGAATGGCAAACTATTTCATGACACAAAATCCAAAGGAAGTGGTAATGGTTGTCATAAAGAAAGGAAAGATGTGAACAAGTAAGACATGAGTGACAGCTGTGTCCAGCATTAAGGGATAAAGAAGGAAATGAGACAAGAAAGACCCACCAAAAAATATATAGGAAGAGGTGGGAGCAGAGGTTCAGATCAAAAATTGTTGAACTGAGTGCAGGGTATGAAAGGTAAGGTATTATTCTTCAAGTGTGTATTGACTTTATTAGAAGACAATAGCTGATTATAGTCAGAAAGGTGAAAAGTGAGAGTAAAATGGTGAATTCAAGTGGCAGGTGACTGGAAGCTCTGGGTCTTGGTTGTGGGCTGAATGGGGTGTTCTCCAAAACGGTCACCCTGTGTGTGTTTGTTCTGTCCTAAGGAGAGAAGACCACACACCATGATCAGCAAATATATACATAAGACTAAACTGAAAGATGTACAAGTAAATTACTTGTATCATGGATGCAGGAGAAGGGAGAAGATGGGGACAGATGTTATATCTCCCTCATATTAGCAAAATGCCTTAGGCAAGAGAGGGCTATTCAGGTGACTGAGGAGTTGGTTAAGCTCTTTCAGACGGAATAGTCCATTCAGAAGTATAAAATGAGAGGGTAGGCTAAGATTCTTTCTAATGGAGTTATTATAATGGAGGCAGCAGAATTAGTGGAGGATGATCCATTGAAACAATGGCCTGTGGGGTGGAAGAAGGGATTTCTGAGAGGAATGAAAGGGATGAAAATGGAAATGAGTGAAATAGATTGGACATGGTGGAGAGCACTTGCAAACACAATGTTTGGGAATCCTTGGAAGAAAAAAAGAAACAAGTTGGAAGTATTACTTTAAAACGTTACTCCGTCTGAACTGACATAAAGAAAACAGAAAAACTGGGAGAATGGAGAACAGCACTACGAGAAAACTGAACATGAGGAAGTGTAATCAAGGTAGCTGTGGGAGTCCATGAGCACGTAGCACATTATGGTTCACAGCTATTTCCAGAAGCCATGACAGAGATCTCAGCGGAGACCAGGTAAGTGAAGGAGTTGGGCCAGATGAAGGTCAGAGAAGACTGAAAATTGAAGTCAAACACAGTGAAATTTTCCAGTTCATGTTGAGAGCTACAGGCAGCACCAATACAGCCATGGATGTAATGTCCTGGAGCAAGAGTTGAAGGAAGGAGCCTGACTAGGGTGTGAATGAGGAATGCCCATATATTCCACAATAGGGTTGCCTTAGCTATAAAATATTCTGGTAACCATAATCCCTTTGGTTTGGAGCAAGTGACTGGAGTGGAAGGAGAAGGTAACCTATGTGAAAACAATTCAGCAAGGCAGAGGATGGTGGCAGTGGATAGATACTCACTGGCTCTCTGTTTAAGAAAAAGCAGAAAACTTGCAGATTTTCCTGGTGCTGGACGTAGGTGCAGTATGACTGGATGTCAAAAATGGTCAGGGCTTAGGGACTGCTGAAGTTCTATTGGGCATCTAAAGAATTACAAATCTAGATAAGGAGAGACTGGACAAGGGGAGGGAAAGTGGCATTCAGATAGTTAAAAATGTTCAGTGAGTCAAGGACAAGCTGAAACAATGAGTTGGTCAGGACAGTCTCTTTTAATCACTTTGAACCATGACCCCATTACCGAGTGACAAACCATTGACTTGGACTGTTCAATAACCACTGGAGCAGATCTGTCAAATGGTAATTGGAACAAAACCTGTCCATTTATCTTTCCATGTTTCCAAATGCCTCCATCAGAGACTGCTGTCGAGGTCTCAACACAGCACCAGACAGGCAAAGCCAGGCTCCCACATGAAGCCAAGACACTTGGAAGCACCACTTAAAGAAAACATAAACAACATAAAGATTAATACAGAAAAGCAAATGTAATTAAACTTCTTTTAAAGCTTTAATGCCCTTCTTAATTAACATTAATGCTAATTGTATTCAGTTTTTCTTATTTATTTTAACACTCAATATTATTTAATAATTCCTCGTGAATGAGCCCAGTGGGATAAGGTAAGTGGGTAAGAAGGTAACGAGTGAAGTGTGGATAAAGGACAAGTTGGAAGGGTAGGCAGTTTGGTAGGGTGGTAGATTGGCCAGGATAGCACTGGGTAGGGTATCATGTGATAGGGTAGCATGGTGGCAGATGGACGGTGTCATCAATGAAGCCGCTGAAGATGTTTGGACCTGGGACACTACCCTGAGAATTCTTGTAGTCATGTCCTGGGACTAAGATGATTGACTTCCAACAACCATGACCCTTTGTGCCAGATATTGCTGAATAATTTTTTGACTTTTTACAACAGTGCAAAACTCCCAATAGAGAAGTGGACAGCCCGTTTTCCCCAACTTCTACAGACTTCAGTTGATTCACTAAACCCATTGTGTGCTATCACATACAATGCTTGGGCTGAACTTAAAATTTTCCATGATGAGATTTGCATTTGAACTTCTGGAATAACAAATTCATTGCATCTACCTATTCACTTCCACAGCTGTATCACTTGGAATGGATACAACTTAGCACATCCATAAATGGCTAATTTTAAACACATTGGAGGACTCTAAAACTTTAACCTAAGGTTAAAACTAGCTTCAGAGATTACCGCATACAAGAAATCTACTCAATCAAATATACCTGTGTTGGTTGTTTACCAGAATAAATGAATATTTAGTCTTAGTTCCTCATTCCTCATAGATTTATTTTTAATATTTATAATTTTCATTTTTCTATTGTGCAATGTATGTTGCCTTAACAAATCCCAGTGATGAGGCATTTTGTAATTCAACTCACAAATCTCACTCTTTACTCACTCACAGGTATCTTTAAAATCATCACTGACTCCTCATTGAGAAGAATTAGTTTTTCTCCAATCCATTCAATTAAACTCATCACAGATTTGTAAACAATTCCCAAGCCTTCTCTTAAATATTCCTGCCATTGGAAATGGCCTGAACAGTTCAAGCTTTTGCTCTGAATCTACCATTTCCACACATTGTCCTGGTGAATCTATACTGTACACTCCATTAGGAAGAAATTGATCCGTACAGAACTGGGATCTGGGTGGAAAACATGGATAAAAATGAATTAAGTATTTGGAGCGATGTCCCAAGGCCAAGGATACCTGAAATGCAACAAAACTATGTGAACATCAGGTCATATTCAGTTAAGCCAGGCAATTGCATTAAATAGGCATTAGACTCCTTACAGATGTTGATGGGGGTCCTCAATAGGCTTAAAGAATCCTTCAAGAAATTGAGCAAATCTGAATGATGTAATCAGCTTACCTGTTTTGCTTAGACATATTACAGTGTTCACTGTGATGAAACAAGAACTGCCAGCTTTCTTTTTAAATGGTTATCTTGATGGGGAGTAGAAATGTTCTTGCCAGCTCCCCAGCATTCCTGACCAATGCCCATCAACTAATCCCCTTCTTATCTTCCTTTCTCCTTCCCTCAATGCTTCCAGCTCTAATGGGAAACCTTGGAATTTATGAAGTGAAATATGAATCTGTTGGACTATAACCTGGTGTTGTGTGATTTTTTACTTTGTCCAACTCAGTCCAACAGCAGTACTCTACATCCTGAAACTGATGAACAGTCACTCGTGAAGTGACAGATATCTACAATTCCCCTGTATTAGTATTAAAATATTCCCTGATGATCATTTTCAGAGATCTTAAGCATAATCTCTTCAGGACACCAGTGCAGTCACAGCTGCTCTTTCCAGCTTACAATTAGAACCCACCCAGTTTCTCTTCCCTGGCTTTAGTCTGTTCGATAATTGTTGCTGAATACTGGACACTGTGACCTGAACAGTGCTCTGTATAAATTCATCCTAATTCAGATTCTTGTGGACCAATGAACTCAAATGGCAAGCTTATCATTCAAAGTAATGTCAATAAGCATGGGTTTGATTTGAAGGCAGAAACACTGCTCCCTCTCCATTTTTCTGACTAAAAACCTGGTCATTTGGCATGAGGTACTCTTAGTGTTGTTGTGTGTTTTGCAGGTCTGAACTATTCCCCAAGCCTGCAGTCACTTGAGCCATTTTCCACTTCATCTGAAGTCAAAGATGTGGACTGTGTGTGTGGGGGTAACATGAACAAAGTTCTGGATGAAGGGAGAGGAACATATGCAAACTCTGCCCATATCCGGACAGCCACTTTTGTGTGTGGCTGCATTAAGCTGTGTGTCGACCCTTGGTACACAAGTATCACTATGCACTGAGGTTCCCCAGTGTTACAAAAGATGGTCTGGCCTCATTATTGCAGAATGCTCCAAGTAGATGGACCAATCCATATAACACCTGCTCATCATGGAAAACTTTGCAAAAGACAAATACCTTTGACTACTATTCCATCAGGAAGTGCTTCATACGTAACATCCTAAAGACCCTGCAGGAAAAGGAGAGAGTGGTTCCCTACGCAAACTGTCAAAGTCATTTGGCAGAATGCTTCACCATCAGAACTTTCCAACAAGCACCAAGACATCAGTTGGTGATGTTGGGAAGGGCACTGCCCATCAGAAACTTCATGCATGCCCAGACTCCCTGCACCACTGCATACCACCCTCGAAGGGTTGCAGGGGAAGAGATTGTCAAACATCTCCTCCTGGAATGTAGCTTTGCAAAGAAGGTCTGGAAATAGATGTAGTGGCTTTGTCGAGGTTTATCCCGAGCAGCTCTGTGACATGAGATCTGTGTTCTATGGGCTGCTCCCCAGGACACAGCCCAAGGCAAGCATGGACTGCACCTGGAGGACCATCAACTCACTGAAAGATGCTCTTTGGTCTGCCTGAAACCTGTTGGTCTTCTAGTGTAAAGAGTTGACTACAACCGAATACTGCAGACTGGCACGTTCCAAGGTCCAGGACCACATGCTCAGGAATACATGAAAATTTAGGGCAGCTGCTGTCTAAGGTCTTTCAGCCAAAATCTAACAAGGGTCTGTTCAGTCTTCGGACCCTTTCCTTGTTGCAAAATGAATTAAATCGTGTCCTGCATGAGTAGGAAGTCCCTTTGTTTACAAATGAAGCGAAGCTCTGAGGAATGTCAAATTCTAACTTGTTTGTTTATCACTTCTGTAAAGATTGTACAGAACTGCTTTAGTACCTTGTATTTTACATTAAGTGTTTGTTTAATGAATAAAGTATATTTTTCTATAAAAAGTAATATGGGTTTGATTTCCATTCTATCTGGGATATCCTTAGGTCATTGCTCCTCACTCTAGAAAGTGGAAGGTATTGACAATCACCACTGACAAACACAGTGAAGAAAATCGCTCCGGATGTGGTATCAACAGACAATGAGGAGAAAGTCAGGACTGCAGATGCTGGAGATCAGAGTCGAGAGTGAAGTGCTGGAAAAGCACAGCAGGTCAAGCAGCATCCAAGGGGGCAGGAGAATCGACATTTCGGGCATAAGCCCTTCATCAGGAATGTTGACTCTCCTACCCCCTTGGATGTTGCCTGACCTGCTGTGCTTTTCCAGCACCATACTTTCAACCGTCAACAGACAATGAGGCAAGAACTTATCTCTAGGCTGGGCATACATGCATTAATGAATTAATACACTGTGCCTCTATTTTCAAGCTCAAAGTTCAATTGTTTTTTACATGGCTTTATCTTCCTGCATACTCACTTGCAGGGTACAGTGAAGTAACAGGGCGGTGTAACTTGCTATTTTGAACTCTGCACAACCAGAACATTTACAAATGACATCATTTTACATGTTTAGCACTTCCTGTGATACTGCAATTTCATAAGAATATAGAAGTTGTAAATATTGTTTGCTTGTTATTTCATGGGTTATAAAAATATCAGTTGTAGATTTTGTTGACATAAATCTTGTTGTGACCTTATACTGGCATGATTCAAATAAATAATTTTGATTGGATGTTATTAATTAGAAAATAGGAAACATATCTAAACAGAGTAAACCATATACAAATGCAAAATAATTAAATCTTATTAATGTAACTTTTGATTTACATAATTATTAACAATTTTCAGTGTTATTTTACCCATGATATAAAGTCTTTATAAATTATGAGGTGTAATAGTTTCAAGAGTTATGTTGTAAAATTAAAGAGACCCTATGAGAAATCATATTTTTGAATCAATGCATTTATTAACTAAATTGCAAACAATGGAGTGATTGCCTATGTGTAACTACATTGTATCCATTGTCCAGCATACGTATTATCAGCCATTATGATTAGCATCTTGGGTTATAGGCTGACCCTTACTCTTTATCTTCTCAAAAGATTAACACTCCAAGTACTGTCGCATTTCATCAAGATTCATTTATTTGTGCCATAAAGACAGTGAAGCATTGTTACCATTGACGTGAACTGTCAGATAGCTGAAAGTGCCACAACCATTCTGCTTTGGCAAGAATGCTTGTTGTTTTTTGAATGCAAGTCTTAAAACACCTTCCTCTTGAAATAGAACTCTTCAAATATTAATGTCTGGTTCTTAGCACACTTTTGTGGAATTCATTCCCTGTAGTGTAAATAGATTGGTGTCTCCACTAAGGGAAGTAATATTTTCTAACAAATGTATGAAGTATTGGAATGCTAATTTGAAGACCCCATTTTCAAGATGCTTAACAGAGAGACATAGAACAGTATAGAGCAGGGGTGAGTAAATCTATCAGCCACAGGACCACATCTGGATATAGATATTGTATGGTGTCTAGGTATTGTATAGATATTGTGGGAGGTCTATAAACACTCGAGAAATTACAGTTATCACGCGGATGCATTTTTGTGTGTATAAAGTAAAACCTTCATCATTGTGATGATTATACTATGAAAACACTGAATTACAGACTATAATAATACCAAACATATGGTATCTTTCAGATATCTTTCAGATGTTGTCTTAGCTTATTATGAACAATGTAGTTGACCACACCTCTTTCCAACGTCCTTTGCTAACTGATGCTGCCTGGTCTGTTGAATACTCGTGCATTTTTATCAGGCGGCATGGCGGTTCAGTGGTTAGCACTGCTGCCTTAGAGCACCAGGAACCCAGGTTTGATTCCAGCTCGGGCAGCTGTCTGTGTGGAGTTTGCATGTTCTCCCCATGTTTGTGTGGGTTTCCTCCCACAGTCCAAAGATGTGCAGTCAGGTGAATTGGCCATGCTAAGTTGCCCATATTGTTAGGTGCATTAGTAAGAAGGAAATGGGTCTGGGTGGATTACTCTTCGGAGGGTCGGTGTGGACTTGTTGGGCCGAAGGGCCTGTTTCCACACTGTAGGGAGTCCAATTTTCGGTTTTTATTTCTTTCAGGTTTCCAGCAGCATTTGCTTTTGCCTTGTAGACATAACTGCTGCTTTACTGTAATCTAGAATAGACTGTTGCAAGAATCACAAAGGGGAAAATAGCAAAGCAAGGAGAAATTAAAAAGTCAGGAAGCAAAAAGGCAATTTAGAGATAGTCACCACATCTTGTGAAGAACAAAGTGATCTGTTCCCTTTTCTCCTTCCCTACATCAACTCGGATTAAATAAGCTTACACCATCTTTTAAAAGTGATGTTTCCAAATGTATCTGCCGTCCATTCTATCTTGCCAGAGCACACACTCTTAACTTTTAATTATTTCAAACATCAAAGCCTCACCTAAAACAATACAGTCTTTATAATTAGAATCCCTATCGTGTGAAAAGAGAACCTTTGGCCCAACAAGTCCACACCAACCCTCCGAAGAGTAACCCACCCAGACCCATTCCCCTACCCTATATTTACCCCTGATGAATGCACCTAGCCTACACATCCCTGAACACTATGGGCAATTTAGCATGGCCAGCTCACCTGACCTGTACATCTTTGAATTGTGGGAGGAAACCAGAGCACCCGAAGGAAAGACACAAAGACACGGAGAGAATGTGCAAACTCCACACAGTTGCCCAAGAGTGGAATCAAACCCGGGTCCCTGGTGCTGTAAGGTAACAATGCTAACCACTGAGCCACCATTCTGCTCTTCACTTTCTATTGCATTCAACATTAACATTCTTCTAAAAGTCTAAACCTTAGCTGGGCCTCTGGCAGGAAAGGCATTTGTTTGAACTTTTGATGCTGGGTTTTAATGTTGAAAGTAGGCCAGGCAGGACTGCCCAGCTCTCTGAAGCCCAGACTGGCTTCTGCCAGGGCCACTCAGCTCCAGACCTAGTTATAGCCTGAGTTTAAACATGGTGACATCCAAATGTCAGGTGAGAATGACTGTCTTTGACAACAGGGAAGCACTTAACTGAGCCCCAGCAAAAGTGAAGTAAAAGAGAATTAGTGGAAAAAACTTTCCAATGGCTTAATTTTTATCTCATAGGAAGATAAATGTTGTTGGAGGCCAATGGTTTCAATCCCAGGATTACACTGTTGGAGTTCTTTGGAATAGTGCAGAATGCTCAGCCTTCTTCAGCTACTTCACCTACAACTTTCCTTCCAAAGAAAGTTCAGGAGTGGGGATGTTTGTTGATGATTGAGCAGTACACAGCACCTTTGCCTCTCCTTAGATTTCAAAGCATGAGGACCTGGGCAACCTTCAGGTATCAGCTGCTCAGTGGAAAACAACATGTTTGTCACACATGTACCAGGCAATGACCATCTCTAACAAGAGAGGATCTCAACATCTCCTATTGACTCTCAATGCCATTATTCTTTCTGAATCCCCGTATCAACTTCCTGAGAGCTACTATTGAACATGAACCTAACTGGACCAGGTAACTTGACTTACCTGGGAGTTGGAAAGGCAGACCAGGCAGATGCAAAATCGGGGCACTGAGTTTAAAGGATGAGTGAAAAAATATGACATCACAGCAAAGGAGTGCGTTGATTTGTCAGTAAGTAACACTCCTGTTTAAGGAGGTGGTCTCACCATGGGTTAAGAGCAGTCAGGCAGAGAGAAAATTTATATAACATTGGGACCAAGAACTGCTATCTGCTAATGAATAGAGAGTTGCATAGTAGGCGGGAGAGAGGCGGCTACAAGGAGTCAGAGGGGAAAGAAGGATGCTCTGGGGAGTTGTGGGATGTGGTAGGCTTCCTATGAGGGGAAGGTGAAGTGTACAAGGAATGAAGGGATAGGTGTAGATGCATCAAGTGGGAGCAATATAAGGAGGTTCCAAAGGTGGGGAAAAAGGAGAAGGCTAAGGGGAGTTAGAAGGAATCATCACAGAGTTGTGGAATAGGTCTGCACCGACGATGAATAAGTGTGGAGGAAAAGAAGGGGATGAAAAAGGCATGGGAATAATAGAGGGTGCACAATGAGGGAGCAAAGAAAGAGGCTGCAAGGTGGTAGTGGGGGGGGGGGGGGGGGGGTTGGTGAAGGAAGAGGATGCAAGGTACTGAGAGGAAATAAGGTGGTTTCAAGAGAGGGTGGGAAAGGATTGTATGATTTCCCTGTTGAAAATCCTATCTAATATAGCTCAGTATTTGTTAAGACTTTTGCATACAGCCATCTTATCACAACCAAAGCAAGTGGCTGCTCATTCTTCCACCAGGCAAAGAAATTAATTACATTGGATTCCTCTGGTATCCTTGCAGTATCCTGTTATCTCAGAAGCTTTGAATTTTCATGCCTTTAGATGACCTATTGTGTTGTCCAAGGGTTAATCAAAACCTAAATCATTCCTTTATGACTGATGATGAGCAAACACAGTTCAAGTAACAGATGGTTGTCTGCTCGGACTTCCGTCTTGTATGGACTTTTAAAACTTAAGGATTTTATTTCAAAGCTATAGACTTTAATGTAAAGATGTTCTGTTAGCCATGTTTTTCTCTTGAAAAACTGTATAGTTGCTACACCTCTGCACTCTGTTTTCTGATCACTCTGTGTTTCAGAAACTGTCCAGTAGCAAAGGCCATTTATTTATACAATGGTAAGTGTAAAATTCTTGAAGTCAAGACAAACTTTTTGGTACACTTGTCGCAGAATTCCATTTAAATTTAACTGGGAGGCGAAGGCCTAATTATATTATTGCTAGAGTGTTAATCCAGAGACCCAGGTCATATGGTGTAATTTGAATTCAATAAAAATCTGAAATTAAGAGTGTGATGGTGATCAGAAATCATGCTTCACAAATGTCCTTTAAGGGATGAGTCTGCCATCCTTATCTCCTCTCACTGCATGTGACTCAAGACCCAGAGTGAAGTGATTGACACTCAAATGCCATCTGAATCATTAGGTATGTGCAATAAATGCTGTCCTAGATAGCAAAATCCACATGATTGAATTTTTAAAACTTTGCAATTTACAGAACATATGAGTTGAGAGCAGCAGTAAGCCACTTGGCCCATCAAGCCTGTTCCGTCATTCAATAAGATCATGTTGATGTAATTGTGACCTCAGTCCACATTCCTGTTGATCCCCAATAACCTGTTGACTCCCTCATTCATCAAGAATCTGTCTAACTCTGGTTTTAAAAATATTCAACTTCATCAGCTTCACTGTTCTCTCTGTTCTTGAGCCTCAACCCTCTGAGAAAAAAACTCTCCTCCTCTCCACCTTAAATGGAAGAGTTAAAAATCACCCAACACCAGGTTATAGCCCAACAGGTTTATTTGGAAGCACTAGCTTTCAGAGCACTGCTCCTTTATCAGGTGGTTGTGGTGCAGAATCTTAAGACACAGAATTTTTAGCAACAGGATTGTAGTGTCATAGAATGTAATATTAAACAAATTTACCTCTATCTTGAATACCGTTCAATGACTTGGCATTCTTCAGCAATGAGTACCACAGATTAACCACCCTTTGGCTGAAGAAATTCCTGCTCATCTCAGTTCCAAAGGGTCATCCGTTTACTTTCAGGCTGTGAACTCAGGTCCTAGTCCCTCCTACTAGTGGAACATCTTCACCATATCCACACTATCCAGGCTTCTCAGTCATCTTTAAATTTCAATGAGATATCCCCTTATCCTTCTAATCTATGTCAAGTAAGACCCAGAGTCCTCTACACTCTTCATATGAAAAGTTCTTTATCTCCAGGATTATTCTTGTAAAACTCCTCTGTTTCCATCCAGCGCATACTTTCTTAGATAAGGGTCCAAAACTACTCACAATATTCCATATGCGGTCTGACCTGATACAGTCTCAGCAGGGCATCTCTGCTCTTCTATTCTAGCCCCCTCGAAATGTTTGCTAATACTGAATTTGCCTTCCTAACTACCAAGTGAACCTGCATGTTAACCTTAACAGAACTCCCAAGGCTTCAGATTTCCAAAGTCTTCTCCATTTAGAAAATAGTCCGCGCCTACCAAAATGCATACTCTCACACTTTCCCACATGGCATTCCATCTATTCCTTCTTTGTCCACATTTCTAGCCTGACCAAATTGTTCTGCAGCCTCCCCCTTTCTCAACACTACTTGCTCCTCCACCTATCTTTGTGTCATCTGCAAACTTGGTTGAAGGTAGAAGTAAACAGTGGATGGAGATAGAGTCCAGAGCAGGAGAGAACAGCAGTTGGGCAGACAAAAGAAAGGCTAATGGTCAAGTTGGGAGAATCAAGAACTGCAAATGGGACAATTAGTAGCTGACAATGGGTTGGTTGTGGAACAGCTCATATGATGATGAGGAAGATGGGAGAAGACGATGGGAGAAATTGCTCAGGCCCTAAAATTGTTGAACTCGATATTCAGCCCTGAAGCATACAGGGCACCCGAGTGGAAAATGAGACACAGTTCTTCCAGTTTGAGCTGGAGCACTGCAGCAATCCCAAGATACTGAGCGCTTGTCCAACCTGTTCTCTTAACATAACCACTGCCAATGTCAGGTATCAGTCAAGTGAACTTCTTCTGAACTGCCACCAATGTATTTTTATCCTTTCTTTAAAAAGGGAGTTTAAAACTGTACACAAAACATTCAATCAGGTTTTACCAATACCATGTATGACTAATGCAAGCATCCCTACTTTAATATGCCATTCCCCTTTCAAAAAGCCGAAACATTTCATTGGTCTGCTTTATCACTTATTCTACCTGTACATTAACACTTTGTGATTCATGCACCAGGATATCCAGAAAGCCTCCAGTAAGATGGCAGTGGAGTAGGGCATCTGGCATCTGGTTCTGGGGCTTATCCACCCCACCCGCTTATCTTTATACGTTTTTCTCTCTTTTTTCTTATTTTTTTTTGCTTTTATTTTCCTTACCGTTTGTTGAAGAGCTTGGTTGCAGTGACAGCATTGGCAGCAGCAAGTAGCCCCAGTGCAGACTCATGGCAGTCAGGACGTGGGCCCTGTGCAGACTCAAGTGGGCCCAGTACGGACTCAAGTGGGTCCAGTACAGACTCAAGTGGGCCCCATACGGACTCAAGTGGGCCCCGTACGGACTCAAGTAGGTCCAGTACAGACTCAAGTCAGCCCCATTTAGACTCAAGTCGGTCCAGTACGGACTCAAGTGGGCCCCATACAGACTCAAGTGGGTCCAGTGCAGACTCAAGTGGGCCCCATTTAGACTCAAGTCAGCCCAGTATGGACTCAAGTGGGTCCAGTACGGACTCAAGTCAGACCAGTACAGACTCAAGTGGGCCCTGTACGGACTCAAGTGGGCCCATGTAGACGCAAGTGGGCCCAGTACAGTCTCAAATGGGCCCTGTGTTTTACTCAAGTAGGCCCAGTACGGACTCAAGTGGGTCCCATGTAGACTCAAGTGGGCCCAGTGCAGACTCAAATGGGCCCCATATGGACTCAAGTGGGCCTCATGTAGACTCAAGTGGGCCCAGTCCACGCTCAAGTGGGCCCAGCATGGACTCAAGTGGGCCCTATATGGACTCAAATGGGCCCAGTGCAGACTCAAGTTGGCGCAGTGCAGATCAAGTGGGCCCATGTAGACTCAAGTGGGCCCCATGTAGACTGAAGGGGGCCCAGCACAGACTCAAGTGGGCCGCGTGTGGTCTCAAGTGGGCCCAATGCAGACTCTTGTGGGCCCAGTACGGACTCAAATGGGCACAGTGCAGACTCAAGTGGGCCCAGTGCAGATTCAAGTGGGCCCCCTGCAGGCTCAAGTGGACCCCGTATGGACTCAAGTGGGCTCAGTGCAGACTCAAGTGGTTCCCATATGGACTCAAGTGGGCCCCGTGCAGACTCAGACATGTCCAGTGCAGACTCGTGGAGGCGGTGACAGATCAAGTTTGGGTTCCCAGCAGCTTCTATATCGACAAGGCGGTCCTAGAGCTGACTCACAACAGTTGCGTTGGAGGTGAGATTGGGTTCCCTGCAGTGTCTGCGCCCAGTGCAGATTCATGGAGGCAGCATCAGCAGAGGCGAGTTCAGGCACAGCACACGAGCCTGCAGCAGCGGCTGCATCGGCAAGATGGGCATGAAATGGACTTGTGGCGGTGGAGAAGTCAAACTTGGGCTTGTCAGTATCCAATGGCATCAGTGGCATCTACATTGGTGAGGTCCAGCAAGGAATCATAGTAGCGAGGGCGTTGGTAGAAGTGAGATGGTGCTGAAGTGTGGTGTCTCAATACAACACCTGCTACTGTATTTTGTAAAAAAAAAGTGACAATAAATCAAATCAAATCAAATGATTCTACCACCAAGTTCCTCAATATTTCAATTTAAATATTATGCTGTTTTTACATTCTTTCTGCCACGTGAATGAGTTCACATGAAAAACAATAGAAACCATTAAACAATTCTCCAATGGCAGCAAAAGAAAAATTAGCAACAAACCTGTAAGTTATTGCTGGTACCTTCAAATTGCATTGTTAGGGTGTGTGTACTTCTGCCCTGCTACTAAAATTGTTCATTAGTTGAACAGTTGATCTTCAAAATGGCAGCATGACATCAAATCAGAATTAGGGAAGATGTTGCAATCCAACAACTGTGTCCACAACTGCCTGACATTCTCAGCAGGTCTCACCAGGATGGTATTCAGCATATTTAGCACCTGAAGTGTGGCACAAATTGTGAATGCCATTTTGCAACAAAGACAGCATTCAAGGCGCTAAGCAACCTGGCATGAACTTGGTACATTTTGCAGCTTTATGTTTTAATCTTGTGCACTTGTTAGCAAAAAAAGTTGAATTTACAATGCAGTTGATGACAGTTCTGTTACTTCCTATACTTTAGAGACATTGCTAGAAGCACCTGTACAGGATTCTTATCTAATTGGGTCATTTCATGTATTTTTTTTCTCTGTAAGTAGTAAAGACATTTTAATATTTGTGCTGAAGAGTTCATCACAATTTCAGTAACTTGGTTAGATATGTTACCTTTTTTGTTAATATGTCCCTAATTTTCTTAAAATTTCTTTAGAACTTATTTAGTTCTATTTTCAAACATTTTTTTTTCTTTTTTCTATTCAATGAAGCATGTCCATTTATTAATGTATAAATATTGAAAGGTTATGTCATCAAGATAACATTAATGCATAAACCTATTAAAGATCTAGACTTTCCTCAAGTTACAACAGAATGAATAGCTGCTTCCAGCATATTCATTTATAGACAATGACCTCTGTCAAACTATTTATCAAAGGGTAAAGGTCAGTGCTATGGGAGGTACCAGCACTGGGCTGATTTATAATAACAGACTGTTCATGCAGAAATAGCATTTAAGACTTGATCCTTTAGTCCATTAAATGCATGCTTTGTGACCTCAAACAAAGCACTTGAGGCACATGCAATGTTGGACAGGTTCATAAGTTCTACTGAACACCTTTCATGGTGTAAAAATAGGGACAGAACTTAATATTGAACATTTGAAAAGATCAGCAAGAAATATATCGTAAACTGAACTGAAATCAAAATGGCAGCTAAAGTGCATTATCGTTATTGAATAAGATTTTGTTTTTGTTCTTAAAATATTCCAGTCTCTATCACTGGAACAAATGCGATCAGTAATAGGTAAAAGAAATAAAAATCAAAGAAGAGGCAGTTAAAAGGTTTTTAGTTGGGCTGTGCATGTCTGAACTGGGTTAAGCTCTTAAAAAAATAATATTATGGAACGTTGACACAAACTGTATGTGATGTGCCATACAAAAAATTATTTAAATGCTGTAATTGTACCTCACAGCAGATACTGTCACTTTCAATGTGTAATTCCAAGCAAATTGACCAAAGAGTTATGTGAATACAATTGTCTTTTAAAACTTCATAACTTATGCATTCTTTTTTATTGCTGTAACTGATTAGATTCAACAAAGGTTTGAAATCCTTTCATTATTTTCTTTCACGTATTGAATTAAATGAGAGCATGTAAATATTCTGTGTATGTGAAAGTGTAACATTGTCTGTTTACTTGATAAATATTTCCAATTCATTTTGTTCCCCAAATAATCACAAAAACACCTGTACAATCTGATAATTTTTTTCTTATAGATATTTCAATAACAAGGGAGAAGATTTGAGTGATCAAAATTATACCAAAGAGCAGCTTTGGCATAATCGCAGTTTGTCACCTCAAACCCTGGTTTCAAATCTAACTAAAATTGATGGGATGAAAACCTTATGTTTCTGACACATTTAAGGAGCCTGATTGAAATTAATGTAGACACAAACCCAATAGAACTTGATATAAGCTGACACAAAATCGTCGGTTTAATTTAAACAAATTACATGGATTGTTGTTCGTGAGAAATTTGGAAGCCGCATTGCATAAAGTAGTGGGATATTCCACTGAGGTTGCAATTAATTTAGCACATTAGAGAAAGCTTTACTTTGTATTTAATCAGCTCCATCCCTGACATGGCACTCTTCATAGTGGCACTCAGTGCCAAAATCCAAATATTTTATTCATTAACCCCAACACAACCAATCTTCAGAAGAAACAAATATTCACAAAAGGGATATAAATTAACAGTCAAAAGAAATAGCATATTCTACAGCCAGGACTATCGACGTTCCCAAATCATTCAGTTTAAAGGTTAATACATCTGTTAGATTCACAGATGAATTTCCAATAAACGCAAGCATATTGTCATACTCCACAGCTTCATTGAAGGATCTAAGCTATTTTCCTGAGATATTTTTGTCGATTTTATGAACACAAACATGTAAATTAAGAGAAGAAATAGGCAAATTTGTCTCTTGAGCCCTTCAATAATATCATGGCTAATCAACTTGTGTTTTAATTCTGCCTTCCCGGCAGGTGACAAAGAAAATGATTCATGTTAGGGATCAGCTCCTAATTATCAGCCATTATTGCTGCCTGTCCAGTAGTTGCCAAACTTTGGTCTTCAGCATGGGCTTTTACTCTGGAAGATAATGAGTATTTTTTAAATTCTTCAAGGAGAATAACCTTCCAAAGAGCTT
The DNA here is from genome assembly GCF_020745735.1 of Hemiscyllium ocellatum. Lineage (NCBI taxonomy): Eukaryota > Metazoa > Chordata > Chondrichthyes > Orectolobiformes > Hemiscylliidae > Hemiscyllium > Hemiscyllium ocellatum. The sequence goes on along the minus strand of NC_083401.1, from coordinate 153,029,071 downwards.
TGTACATGTTTTCAATTTCTAGTGTTTACAAAAATACTTTTGATTAACCCTTTCAAATTCAATGTAGGTTTGCCCAGACTGTTTCCTTAAATTCTGGAATGTTTGCCTCTATACCTTAGGCACTAACTCATGTGAAGTCAATACAGTTTGCTCTACATTGCCTCTGACAGTGAAGTATATATGTCCTCAAGTCATAGAGATCAAAAGCACAGAAAAAGACTCTTCAAAGGCCTTTGACATTGATAACTGGTCATTAATCCGTAGACTATTCAGCTACTTGTTGCTGGGCAAATCTCCATTTGTGGACAGCCCCTAGCTCTCGCTTGTCTGTAAATAGCTTTCCTCTACTGTTTAAATACACAGCTGTAAACAGCACTTAAAATGAGGGCAGGTTACTTGTTTTACAACGTTACAGCAATCCTTCCATAATCCTTTTCATGTTCATTTTCCCATTTCAGTCCACTAGCAAAAATATAGAAAATAATATGGTTTCACTACCTGATGATTGCAGAATGTTCAGTACCATTTACAGCTCCTCAGGTATTGTAACAGTCCATGTCCACATGCAGCAAGATTTGGACAATATCGAGGTTTAGGCTTATAAATAGCAACTAAAAATCACACCACACAAGTAGCAGACATCTCTTAAAAAGATAGTCTAAGCTTCACCCCTTTGACAATTGATGGCAGTGCCATCGCTAAATCTCCCATCGCCAACAACATGGGGGTTACTGATGACTGGAAACTTAATGGACCAAACAGTTAACTACGATGGCTACAAGAGCAGGTCAGAGGATGGGATTGCTGTGGTGAGTATCTCAGTTCTTCACTCCCAATGTATATCACCTACAGGACACAAATTAGGAATTGATAGAATGTTCTCCCCTTGCCTGGATGATTGCAATGAAATGCTCAAGAATGTGGACATCATCCAGGATAAGGGAGCTTGGTTGACCACCCTCCCCCCACCCCCCAACTGAATCTTAAACATTCACTTTCTTGATTACTAGTGAACAGAGGCAGCAATTTGATCTATATACATATGCAAGCTGTTCTGCAGCAGTTCCTTCCACAAATCTTTTAAATCCACAATTCTTACCACCTAGAAAGACAAGGAAAGCTTACATTTGGGAAACCCACCATTGACAAGTTCCCATCCAAATCACACATTATTCTGACTTGGAACTATATTGTCATTCCTTCACTATCAGTAAATTACGGTCTATGTGTAACCGTATCGCACAAAACACAGCAATTCAAGTAGATGCCAGTGTCTCAAGAGCAGTTAGGATCAGGCAATAAATACTGACCTAGCCAGTGATACCTACATTCTACAAATGAAAGTAAAGAAGAATGAGTGGGCCATATAGAACCTTAGAATATTCAATTTCCCACTCGCCCTAAGAATCATCCTTCAGCCATCATCCCAATTATTTTTCCATTGTTTCAGAATTCTGGCTTTCACTTCAAATTTTCACAAGCCAATATTTTGGTTTTAGACATTTTTTTTACTTTGTTTGACAAGCTGAGGAAATGATCCTAATACCAAGATGACAAAGATGCAAATTAGCCATTCTCACATTTTGAGATAGGAGAAGCAAGGGAACTCCATGCAATTGGCTTAGTCTTAGCTTGAGATGACGTATATTGATACTGCAGATGAGACAAGTATAAAATTTGAAAGAATTTACCCAAGTTTCAGATACCATAGCTCTTTTCATTTGAAGTATGTTTTGTCTTTGAGGAAAAATATTAACGGTATTCTGTATATTATGAACAACATCGCTACACTTGAGACCTGCTTAACCACTGTAAATTGTATAAGGCAAGATTGAATTCTACCATATTACTGAACTATTAACACACACACACACACACACTCTCTCTCTTACACACTGTTTTACATGCACACACACACAACATTCTCTCTCACATATACACTCTCTCACACATGCACTCTCCCTCATACACTGTCTCTCTCACACACATAAACACACACACATGCACACGCTCTCTCTGTCTCCCATATACACACTCTCCAATCATCCTTGGTGGTTCTGCGGGAATCAATACTAGACAGATGGGTAGCAACTTTGATTTTCAGTGACATAAATTTAGTCGTGCATTACACAGTCTTTCTTCTGTTAACTTCAGAATTTCCTCTTCTATTTAACTTAGCTGAGGTTTGCCACCATACCCTCAGGTCCTTCTTGACCATTTGCTCTTAGTGTCACAGAAAGAAAGTTCCCTGAAATAAGCATTCATTATTCCACTTACCATGCAGTGATTGAAATGAGGTCAGCCAAGAGAACCTCATAGAATATGAGTTCACTGATTGGGGCTGTTAATCTGGTCCAATGAGGGAACCCTGACTGACAGGTATAAACCAGACCATTACGTTAGAGCCTGGGTGTCCTTGGAGAGGGAGCACGCGGTGTCCACCATCACCCTGGAGTTGTTCAGGGAGAGGTGGGCGTCGCAGGGAGTGGAGTGCATCATTTCCCCCTCCAACTCTATTTTGATTTAGTCCCTGCCCTCCCCTTCACTGTTTGATCACACAGCATTGCCCTCTTTGATGTGAAGGGCACTGCTTGTCACAGGCCACTCGGGTGTTTTCCTACTTTTCCTGGTGGTGGAAATTGAATAAAGATTTGTACACCTTGTCTCTCACTGTGTCTCACAACTGCACACACACACCATGGGTGCTGGGGTTAAAAATAATAAGCACTACTGCAGTTAGGTGGTAGTGTGGGGGTTAAGAAAAAAAAGAAAAAAAAATAACCAAAAAAAAAGATAAAAAAATAAACACAGTCTCGCCCTTTGATGGGAAGGGCACTGCTTGAAAAAAAAAATAAACCAGACCATTACGTTAGAGCCCGGGTGTCCTTGGAGAGGGAGCACGCGGTGTCCACCAACACCCTGGAGTTGTTCAGGGAGAGGTGGGCGTCGCAGGGAGTGGAGTGCATCATTTCCCCCTCCAACTCTATTTTGATTTAGTCCCTGCCCTCCCCTTCACTGTTTGATCACACAGCATTGCCCTCTTTGATGTGAAGGGCACTGCTTGTCACTGGACCACTCAGGTGTTTAAAAAAAAATAAAAAAATAAAAAAATATATAAACCAGAGCGTCTGCTCACTGTTAGAGCTGGCTTAGAGGAATCTGAATCAGTATCAAGGACCGTCCACGCATCAATCAAGGATGACCTGGTGATGGGATACCAGCCTCTGTGGAGTTATTTCACATAATATGACAAAACAGTAATCCTCAGTACCATTCATGGCTGTGTCTGTAATTACCATCTGATTGAAAAAAATCACTCCAAGTATGTTCCTTTTCTTGTACAATAGTCAATAGCATAGTGTATTCAATGCAATGATTACAAAATGCAAATAAAATACTATCATACTCTTTCCTCTTTCCATTACTCTGTCAGGTGCCTGAAGGAATTTTTCTTTCATCCATTCTAAAGCTAGTTCTAAGTGTTACCTTGGGGATTTGGATCACAAGAGATCACCAGACCTTCATTCTGCACAGACAGATCATGTGAAATCAAGTTTAAGAGCAGGGAGTTTATGCTGGTTCTGCATGAAATGTTGCTAAGGTCACAGCTGGAGTGGTGTTTGCAGTTTTGGAATCCATATCCACATGATTGCACTGGAGAGGGAGCTGGCGAAATATATCAAGATGTTGCCTGAACCAGAAAGTTGTAGTCATGAAGAGAATTATTGGATAGATTTGGGTTGTTTGCCATGGAGCAGAGGTGACTGAGGGGCAGAGACATGATTGAGATGTGTAATGTTATGAGGGGTAGACAAGAAGGAACCTTTCCCCTTGGTGGAGGATAAATGACCGAGGATATAGATTTAAGGTAAGGGTCAGGTGGTTTAGAAAGCATGTGAGGAAAACCTTTTTCACTGAAAGTCATGGGAATCAGGAACTCACTGCCTACAATGATGGCAGAGGCAGAAACCCTCATAACATATAAGAACTATTCAAGTATGTACCTGCAATGCCAAGGCATACCAGGCTATAGGCCACGTGCTGGAAAATAGAATTAGAATAGGATGGTCATTTTTGACTGGTTCAGACTCAATGGGCTGTAATAGCCCTCAATTACTTTACAATTCGATAGCATTTGTCTTATAGAAACCGATTCCCAGCAGGAGTATCTGTTGGCTGAATTTCTGGGAATTGCTGCTACACATCCTGATATTACCATCTATTTTCCTCTGATGTAACATTCCCAGGGAAGGGAGAAGAAAGCAAAAGCCTCAGAAATGCTGCTGTCCTAAAAAGTGAACGGTCTGTTACTTTTCGGCAATCTTGGGTCATCCAATCATCATCATCATGATCTTTACTGCTCCCATCATCATCTTCCTCCTCCTATATCATTCATTGCTGTGGTGTGAAGGAAGGTAGAAACTAAGAACCAGTGACCCTCATCTATTGAGACGATAAGATGTAGGAGAGAAGTAAACCATTCTACCTATCAAGTCTGTTCTGCCATTCAATGAGTTAATGGCTGATCTGATCATTTAACTCCATTTTCTTCCTTTCTCCCTTAAACACTTGATTCTCTTCCTTATTAAAAAATTTGTCTCAGCCTCAAACATATTTAATGACTCAGCCTCCACAGTCATCAACAGGAAAAAATTTCACAGTTTCACTATCCTCTGAGAGAAGAAATTCCTTCTCATTTCTGTTTTAAATGGGTGGCCTCTTCCTCTGAGATTAAGCTAAATGAACCTACTCTACCACAAGGGAAAACAACTTGTCCATATCTACCCTGTCAAGTCTCCTCAGAATCTTGCATGTTACAATAAGGTCTCCTCTCATTCTTCTAAACTCCAATGAGTATAGGTCCAACCTACTCGACCCTTCCTCGCCTCCACGTCAACCTAGTGAACCTTCTCTGATTGCATCCAATAACAATACATTTTCCCTGAGATAAGAGGGTCAAATCTATTCACAGAATTCCACTTGTGGTCTAACCTGTACCTTGTATTGTCGAAGCAAGACTTCCTTCTTTTCAGACTCCATTCCCTTTGAAAATAAAGGCAATATTCCATTTGCCTCTGTCACAATGCATTGGAGGAATGTGCTGAAAATCAAGCCCTCTTCTACCCAGAGTTGTCACAACGTTTAAAATTTGGAAAGAAGTACACAAAATCACTAAACAACCTGATTTTCAGACTCAGACTGAAGTCCCAATGACCCATTAAGCCCGTGTCAACAATTTATCTGGTGCCAAATGTTTTTGAAAATGCAATGTATTTGTTCTAAGAAAGATTGATAAGTTAAACCTCAGCTGAAGGTGAACAAGTTATACAATGGTCATCCAGTGTCACGAGTGGCTGTCTCATGGCCATTAGCCAAAACGTTCAGCCAATTGATTGAGAAAGAGTAAATTACCTTCCCCTATAAATAGACTATAACAACAAGTGCTCAAGGGCAGTCATAGAGACATAGAGATGTACAGCACGGAATCTCCTTGTCTTTTATTCATTTGTGGGATGTGGGTGTCATTGGCTGGCTAGCATTAATTGCTCATCCACAGTTGCACTTGAGAAGGTAGTGGTGAGCTGCCATCTTGAACCTCTGCAGTCCAACTGCTATGGATTGACATTAGAGAAGGAATTCCAGGATTTTGATTCAGCGACAGTGAAGGAACGGTGACATATTTCCGAGTCAGGTTAGAGAGTGGCTTATGGGGGTGTCTGAAGATGGTGGTGGCCCAATGTACCTGCTGCCCTTATCTTTCCAGGTGGAGGTGATTGTGGGTTTTGAAGCTGCTGTTGAAGGATCTTGGGTAAATTTCTGCAGTGCATTTTATAGATAATACACACTGCTGGTACTGAGCGTCGGTGATGGAGGGAGTAAACGTGATGCCAGTCAAGCAGGCTGTTATGCCCTGGATGGTGTCAAACTTCTTGAGTGTTATTGGAACTGCACCCATCCAGGCAATTTGACAGCATTCCATCACACTCCTGACTTGTAGATGATACACAGACTTTGGGAGTCAGGAGGTGTGTTACTCGCCACAGTATTCTTAGCCTCTGGCCTGCCCTTGGGGCCATTGTGTTTATGTGGTGAGTCCAGTTGGGTTTCTTGTTATCAGGTTTCCTCATCAGGCAGGACTTGTAGGCAGCGCTCCTCAGCAGAGTGTCGTCATTAGCAATCCTCATGGGCAGTCCTCAGAGAGCTGTCTTCTCCAAATGGAAGACGGACCAGAAGAAGAGAAGGAAGTTAGGAAGAATTCCTTAATACCTTGAAAGCAGAGCAGGATGCCTCCTTTTATGATACGAGTAGCCACATGTTAAGTTTAAAGATCCTGTCTTTGACTGGTGACGAATGAAATAGTAGGTGAATCAGTGAGTGGATCAGTGGGTGGAAGGCTGAATGAGTACATGGATAGGTCGCTATGGTGAGTAGATTGTTAGGTAAGTATTTGGTCAGATGGCTAGATGGGTGGGGTGATGGTAGGCAGGGTGGATGAGGTAGATAGGCGGGTTGTTTGTGGGACAAGGATAGCTTTGTTCGGTGAGTTGCCTGAGGTGAGTACATGGGTGAAATGGTGATCAATTGTTGAGAAATGGCATATGGGTTGGGCAGGTTAGTCAGTTCTGGTTAATAACATAGTCTAGTGGTCAGCAGTAGTCAGAGGGAGGGGGAAGATGTGATTGAGGGAGTCAGTTGTGGATTTAATTTAGTTTTAATCTGTCTACCATTTCCTGAGTAAGTATACAACTAAGTTATGCAGACCCCTCTGAAGGCTCTAACTCTGACTCATAATGAGAGACGCTTGCAATGAACCTGCAGCAAAATTGCCGATCTGAAATGTAACTTCCCAAGTAATTTCCATGAAGGTCCAACTGACTGGCCTTTCACAGAGTCCCCATATGCATCTATAGTCAGATGTTAGTCTCTGACAATGTGAGGGCTGAAAGATATGGCCCATTATTATGCGATTTTAAATTATCACTGGGAATTCAAATCTCTCATTTAAAATTGTCAGTCTCTGCAGGGATTGAAATAGCATGAACATCGACCATTCTGTTCAGGACTGTGATCAAGAAAGGTGAGTTACATGATCTCACAAAGGAAATAACTCAGTGTGACACACCACACTAAATGCATTTCTAACTACTGTATTTGGTTTCATGGTGTCAACTGTGCTATAAAAATATGGATTGGCAAAGTAGAACAAGGATTTTGTAATTAGTAAGCAACAAAAGCAGGCGTACTTGCCTCAGGAGATTCTGTATGTCTATCTCTTGCCACTAATGCACTTGTTAATGACTACGCTGCCACTAATGTGATTGTTACAGGTCAACTGATTTCATGCACTTTAAACCTGACAAATTAATTCGTTCAAAAATCAAACTCATAGATCTTTACCTTAACACCTTCCTAGTGCCCTATCAATTTACACAGTTATTTAAAGGAAAATGAAGTTGGTCTGTTTTTTTTTGTCAAATTCCAAAAACAAAACTAATGATCTGATATAATGTTATAATGATGGATAGATTTAAAGCCATTTTGGAGAGGAAGATCTTGCAAGATCAAAGATAAACAGCAAACAATGGAAACATTCTCTATTACTAGTATAGAGCGCATTCAATTTATTTTTTTTAAATCAACCATAGAGTCATAGATTCATACAGCACGCAAACAGACCCTTTGGTCCAACTCATCCATGCAAACCAGGTTTCCTAACCAAACTGGTCCCATTTGCCGGTGTTTGGTCCATATTTTTCCAAATCTTTCCTCTTCATCTACCTGATCAAATATCCTTTAAATGTTGTAACCATACCTGCACTGACCACTTCTTCTGGCAGTTCATTCCACATATGAATACCCCTCTGTACATCCCTCAGGTCTCTTTTAAATCTTTCTCCCCTCACCTTGAAAATAAGCACCCGAGCCTTGAAATCCCCCACCCTTGGGAAAAGACCTTTGGTATTCACCTAATCTATGCCCCTTATAATTTTATAAACCTCTGTAAAGTGATCCTTCAATCTCCTATGGTCCAATGAAAAAGGTCCCTGTCTTTCCTCATAACTCAAACCCTCCAGTCCCAGCAACATCTTTGTAAATCTCTTCCGAACCCTCTCCAATTTTATAATACCATCCCTATAGAGGGACAACCTCTGAAAATCTATAACTATTAGTTAACAATAGCCATGTGTTCATTAGGAATCTGTATTTATTACACGAAGTGCTTATGTTCTCTTCATTTTGCTAATAGCATCAAAAAGAAACTCATCCATGGATTAGGGATAGTTAACATGGTTTTATGAAGGGTAGGTCATGCCTCACTAATCATATTGAGTTCTTCCAGAAGGTGACAAAACAGGTAGATGAAAGTAAAACAGTTGATGTGGTGTACATATACTTCAGTAGGGCGTTTGATAAGATTCCACACAATAGGCTACTGCACAAAATACGGAGTTTCAGGATTGAAGGAGATTAAGCGGTTTGGATCAGAAATTGGCGAGTTGAAAGAAGACAGACAGTGGTGGTTGATGGGAAAAGTTCATCCTGGAGCTCAGTTACTAGTGGTGTGCCTTTGTTTGTTATTTTTATAAATGATCTAGATATGGGCGTAGAAGGATGGGTTAGTAAACTTATGGATGACACTAAGGTAGGCAGAGTTGTGGATAGTGCTGAAGGATGTTGTAGGTTACAGAGGGACATAGATAAGATGCAGAGCAGGGCTGAAAAGTGACAAGTTGAGACTAATAAGATTAGATTACTTACAGTGTGGAAACAGGCCCTTCGGCCCAACAAGTCCACACCGACCTGCCGAAGCGCAACCCACCCATACTCCTACATTTACTCCTTTACCTAACACTACGGGCAATTTAGCATGACCAATTCACCTGACCTGCACATCTTTGGACTGTGGGAGGAAACTGGAGCACCCGGAGGAAACCTACGCAGACACAGGGAGAATGTGTAAACTCCACACAGCCAGTCGCCTGAGTCGGGAATTGAACCCGGGTCTCTGGCGCTGTGAGGCAGCAGTGCTAACCACTGTGCCACCGTGCAGCCCATAATGCAGAAAAGTGTGAGGTAGTTCACTTTAGAAGAAATAACAGGAATGCAGAGTACTGGGCTAATGGTAAAATTCTTGACAGTGTAGATGAACAGAGATCTTGGTATCCAGGTGCATGAAACCCTGAAAGTTGCCACCCAGATTGATAGGGTTATTAAAAAGGCATATGGTGTGTTAACTTTTATTAGGAGGGGGATTTAACTTTGGAGCCACAAGCTGTACAAGACACTGGTAAGGCTGCACCTGGAGTATTGTGTGCAGTTTTGGTCACCGCATTATAGGAAGGATGTGGAAGCTTTGGAATGGGTTCAGAGGAAATTTACTAGGATATTGCCTGGTATGGAAGGAAGGTCTTTTGAGGAAAGGCCGAGAGAACTGATACTATCTTCATTGGAGAGAAGAAGGTTGAGAGGTGACTTAATCGAGACATATAAGATAATCAGAGGGTTAGGTAGGTGGACAGTGAGAACCTTTTTCCTCAGATGGTGAAGGCTAATATGAGGGGACATAGCTTTAAATTGAAGGGTGATAGACTTAGAACAAATTTAGGGGTAGTTTCTTCACTCAGAGAGTTGTAGGGGCATGGAATGGCCTGCCTGCAACAGTAGGAAACTCGCCTAATGTGCTTTGGACATCAATGTGAATAATAATGGAATGGTGCAGGTTAGATGGGCATCAGATTATTTTCACAGGTCGGTGCAACTTTGAGGGCTGAAGGGCCAGTACTGCGCTGTAACATTCTATTTTCTGTGTTCTGTGTTCTGCGTTCAGTCTTCTGTGACTGATGGTGAAAAATGACAACACCAGGTTATAGTCCAACAGGTTTAATTAGAAGCACTAGCTTTTGGAGCGTTGCTCCTTCATCAGGCGCTCCGAAAGCTAGCGCTTCCAATTAAACCTGTTGGACTATAACCTGGTGTTGTGTGCACTTTAACTTTGTACACCCCAGTCCAACACTGGCGTCTCCAGATCATGACTGTATTGTGAAGATAGCTATAACACAGAAGTTGACAAAAGTTATTGTACAATTTTTAAAAACCTAATAAAATGCCTATGTTATGAATAACCTGCTATCACAAGAAGCAATCAATGCCAATAGATTTCATCCAAGTAAGGGAAAATCAGATAAGCACTTGAGGGGATAAAGAATATCAGGATATGTTGATTGAGTTGGATGAAGAATAATGGCAATAATAGGGGCTGTGTGAAGCATAAAGGCCAGTACTGCTCAGTTTCACAAAATGACTTCTTTCTGCACTGGAACGAAGATATAATTTTATGTGAAAAATGTTTATATTCCACATATTCTTCGTATGCTTCATCATAATATATAAAGTTAAACACTTTAAAACAGTATTCAGTTTTTAATAATTATAAATGTGAATTTTATTTCAATAAAATCATGCATATGTCATACTAGAAATACAACCTCGAATCAGGCATAGCTTCTAAGCTCTTTTCCCTGCCATGCTATGTAATTACCAGTCTCTGCCTTCCATTAACAAAAAAACCAGAAAATTAAGAGTAATGACAAAAAGCAGAAACTCAGAATAGAGAACTCATATTCTTCAACTTACCATTTGCAAATGTGATGAGAAGCCACACTAAAGGAAGAACCCCCTGGTTCCGGAACACTCAGAAAACCTGTCAAGGAGCTGGGCATGTTTTGCTCCCGTTTCATTAGTGAGTGTCTGGCTTTCCTGTTGATCACATGCTTGTTCAAAACTGCCTCACCGACCTGTTATTTGTACACCACAGGACCTGACCTCACATTAACCACGCCTCTTACCCATGCAGCTGAAAATATGTTGCTGGAAAAGCGCAGCAGATCAGACAGCATCCAAGGAGTAGGAGAATCGATGTTTCGGGCATGAGTCCTTCTTCAGGAACCTTCCTGAAGAAGGGCTCATGCCCGAAACATCGATTCTCCTGCTCCTTGGATGCTGCCTGACCTGCTGCGCTTTTCCAGCAACACATTTTCAGTTCTGATCTCCAGCATCTGCAGTCCTCACTTTCTCTTACCCATGCAGGGCCATTTCCATGGTTCTGGCACCAAACTCACTAAGATGAGTCTTGTGTCTGGCACTGGCCAGATCCTAATGCCATTTCATCCTCCCTCCCAGGTCCGGAAAGATCAGATTTAACCTGACGTGGAGTCTTTTTCCCATTAGCAGTTCTGCTGAAACGATCCCTGTAGTTGCATGAGGAATGGTACGATAATCAAATAGCAACCAGGACCGTTTGTTATCGAGTGAAGCTGCAGGCTGTTTCTTTAAGCCTCTTTTAATTGATTCTCCTGCTCCTTGGATGCTGCCTGACCTACTGCGCTTTTCCAGCAACACATTTTTCAGCTCTGATCTCCAGCATCTGCTGTCCTCACTTCCTCCTAATATGCCAAATGCCATTCAACTTTAGGCAGTGATGGTAAGTGATGGCCTGTTGTCTGTGATCAACACTTCTGGGAGCCTGGTATTGCAAAAGATGCTCACAGACTTTCAATCATCTGTTGAAAAATGACACAGGCTGATGTTACCCCAATTGGCAGTCTCATATATTGGTACAAACCCTTATGGGCATTAACTGTAAGATATTTCTGGAAGCTCTCATCCTACCGCAACTGCAAGTACACATGGCTCGTGTCCAACTTTTTGAAGAACAGCAGCCCCCTCGTATATAAATCTTCTATACGAGGGACTGGGTATTTTTCCAGCTGTGAGAATCAGGCTACCATTTGTTTAAAATCCCAAGGCAACCTTGGCTCATCAGGCTTCACAATCAGTACAACTGGTGTTGCCCATTCCACAAACTGGACTGCTTTGATGATTCCTTCACTTTCCAGCCTCCTGATTTCTGCTTCTCCTTTTGCCCGTAAGGCAAATGGCACTTGGCGGGCCTTGCGGAATCGTGGAATTACGCTTCTTGGTCAACATGTAAGGTGGCCTTGGCTCCTTTGATAGTCCCTCAAGCTTCCTGAAAAACTGCTGGGTATTTAACTTAGGACTTCACTCAGGCAGCCATGTTCTAATCAAGAGGTGTTGAGCCAATCAAGGTGAATCTTTCTCAACCAATTTCACCCCATTAGGCTTGCACCTGAGCCTCTTGATACAATCAGTGATAACTAGCTGCATCTCATACAAGACCAGAACAAAAGTTATACCTTTAATCTGTAAAGATTCCCCAGCATAGCTTCTCGGTCTGGCCAAGGTCCCACATAAACCTAAGGGTTAATGTCCATAGTGAATTTTGTTCAAGGCTGGTTCTGCTACCACTGATACAGCTGTGTCGTCAAGCTCCACTAGAACCGGCTATCAATATAACCAGTCTATTTTGATTGGTTCTGATCTGAATATTGCTAAGCAATTTAACTGTTCCAAACTAAATGTAGGAGGGCTTTCCAGGATGTGCACTCTCCTGGATTACAGCCTACGAGTTCTATTACTCAATTCAAGCCTGCTGGGTCTCTTGCTGTTTCAAGTCTGCATGATGGCACAGCTGCAATGGTTTGCTGGCCCGGATCCTCAAGAAAATGTTAAGCATTTGGCTAAGGTCTGGCTTGGTTTTGGGGTTTTGCTATTGGGCTGACCCAGAGTCCCTCTGTTCAAGATATGTCCTGAGGCTATGCAATTGCCTTCACTCAAGTGGCGTTCCTCAAGTTCAGTCGGACTGGTGAGGGTGTCCACTTCCATCAGAATACCCTTCAACTCATATGCTCCACTTGCCACATGATTATTGGAATATTGCGTGCAATTCTGGTCTCCTTCCTATCGGAAAGATGTTGTGAAACTTGAAAGGGTTCCAAAAAGATTTACAAGGATGTTGCCAGGATTGGAGGATTTGAGCATTCGGGAGAGGCTGAACAGGCCGGGGCTGTTTTCCCTGGAGCGTTGGAGGCTGAGGGGTGACCTTATAGAGGTTTACAAAGTTATGAGGGGCATGGATAGGGTAAATAGGCAAAGCCTTTTCCCTGGAGTCGGGGAGTCCAGAACTAGAGGATATAGGTTTAGGGTTTAGGGTGAGTGGGGCGACTTTTTCACACAGAGGGTGGTACGTTTATGGAATAAGCTGCCAGAGGATGTGGCGAAGGCTGGTACAATTGCAACATTTAAGAGGCATTTGGATGGGTTTATGAATAGGAAGGGTTTGGAGGGATATGGGCCGGGTGCTGGCAGGTGGGAATAGATTGGGTTGGGGTATCTGGTCAGCATGGACAGGTCTGACCGAACGTTCTGTTTCCACACTGTGTATTTCTATGACTCTAAGTCAGTTGTAGTGCCAGTTTGAAGTCCAATCGAGCTTCAGCTAGTAGTGCTTTTTGTATGGTTACATCATTAATCCTACTGTCATCACCACTGAAATAATTTGACAGAGGTCAGTATCCCATTACAAAGTCACCCATTACTTATGTGTGCCTTGTACTTGATACTGATCCAGCTCCCTCAGAGCCAGCTCTCAGAGTGAACTGAAGCTCTGACACCCCTGTTTACACTTGTCAGCTCGGGCTCCCTGATTGGAGCTGGTTAACAGCCCCAGTGAAGGAGCCCGCATTCAATGTGGTCTACCTGGCTGAGCTCATTAAATCACTGCATGGAGAAGGAGAGAGGCACTGCAAGGACTGCAGGAGTAGTGAAGACATAGCGAGATAAAAGGAGTTGAAGGGAGTTTGGGAGGAAGTAATAAATCTAAGCCAGACTGATTGGGCATGCATGAGAATGTGGAGGGTGATAAATAAAGTTGGTCAGTTCCAGGAACAGATGGTCAAGTGGAAATGTGATGTTGTTGCCATAACAAAGTTCTGGCTCAAACAAGGACAAGGCTGAGTGTTAATTGTTTATGGATACAAGGTGTTCAGGAAAGATGGAAAAGGAAGAAAATCAGGAGGATTGGTCAAACTGATTAATGATGGTGTTCCAGTGCTGGAGAGAGTGAGGGTGTCCCAGAGGGGTCAAGAATAGAATCCCTTTGGTTGGAATGAAAGAACAAAGTAGATAATTGCAATGCTTGGTGTGTTTTACTCTCTAGCTATTAGTTGGTTAGACATTGAAGAGCAATCTTCAGAGGAAATTACAAAGTGGTACAAGAATTACAGTGTGATTCCAGTACCAGTTACAGACCTTATTTAAGCTGAATGAAATTCATGAACTAAACCTGACATACCAAAGATTGTTTGATGTGATCAGTATTGGTGGAGTCAGTGCATCATCAACATCAACGATTTCAGAATCATTACATAATGCAGCACAAGCTCTATGAGTTATCACACTTTAAATGCATGTTGAGGCAAGTATTAAGAAAACTGATAAGCATTGCAACAAATGATTTTTATCAGCATGCATATTTTAATCATAGCACAAATGCAAAAGAATTAAACTCAGTCAGAAGTTTACCCTTCATTCACATCTAATCTAATCAGATTAATACAGTGAAAGAAGGTTGCACCTAAATATTTATTTTTCTTTTATAACATTATCCCAGCATCAGTAAACTTAACATCCTGTTCCTATATTGGGTATCCTTTCCATATTATAGATACAATAGTCCCTTAATCAAAGAAGACTATAACCTTAACATACATTTTAGACACAGTTGTATATATGGCATCCTTTTCACACCAAGGACTGTTCAAGAAGGTTACATATTTCCTGTTTTGAGGAATGTTTGGTTATAGACTGGTCCAAGGAAATGTGAGTTTGCTCTCAAGATTGTTATTGAACTACAGAACTACTCAAAGCCTGCTGTGTGATGAGCTGTCTTGCCTTTCCTAAAACATAATTGCATTCCTGAGAGAAGTGAGCTAATCTCTTGACTGACAGGTGGAGTTCTTTAATCTGTTTGTTGATGGTTGCCTTTGTCAGGAGGTGCACAATTCATCTCCACAGTCCTGACTGTAATCTGGGCTGGAATTTCCCCCTATTCATAATTCATGAAAGAAATGGATACTTATGGCTACTTTCTGTATCATATTTTTCCTGTGTAAACTTTCAGCCTTATTGTGTCACAACGTGTCTTTGAAACCTTTATGCATGCCCCTTACCTTGTTTCTATTCTGACCTGCATGGAGGAACAGATTCAGAATTGAATTACTGTGACAGAGCTCTTGCTGATGGAGGATAGATTTTTTTTAGTGCTATTCATTCATGAGATTTGGGCATCACTGAGAAGGCAAGTATTCATTACCCGTTGTTAAATGCCCTTGAGAAACTGATGGCAAGCTGGTTTCTTGAACTGTTGCTGTCCAAGTGCTGTTAGAGAGGGTGTCCCAGAAGTTTGACCCAGTGACAGTGAAAATCAAATGACGGAGTTCCAAGTCGCAATGATTTCTGCCCAAATAGAGGTGCTCCATTGCATCTGCGAACTTTGTCCTTTGCAATATTGCAGGTTTGATATTACAGAAGCTTTTAGAGGTTTTTAAGATGCGTCTGGCAAATGCTGCAAACCGCAGCTACAGTTTGGATGGAGTGAATGTTTAAGGAATGATGTGGCCACCAAATGGATGACCTGTCCAGATGAAGTTAAGCTTCTTGAGTGTTGCTGGAACTCCATCATTCAGGCAAGTGGGAGAAGTTCGCCACCAGTCCTGACTTGTACCTTGTGTTTTGTACCAGACCAAATGCCCTCCATATGTCAAAGAGATAGCCCAGACCGTAGCTTTTGTCTTATTTAAAGATAAGTGTGAGACATTACATTCCAGATGTGATTCGATTGGTCAAACTATTAGGCTTTAAACCAAATACACTTTATTCTTACATCACAGTTATAATGTATACAAAAAAAGAACTTTCATAATTTTAACTCTATTTAAAGACTTAATAAAATATATATTATATAACTGCTAGTCATCAACTGTTCCAACTTCATAACATTCCACAGACACACCCTTGGCAAAGGCAAATTCAGCAAAGCAGGTTTTCCTGGCTTGATATCTCCTCCAGTCCAGGAGGAAGGAAAAATGAAAAAAGAGAATCTAATAGTGGAGAGAGAATTCAAGCCTTTTGCAGCAATAGAAAGAGAGCTGTATCAAGCAACTCCAACTCCAAAACTCCCAACTTCAACAACTGAAAGCAAGAACGGAAGCCTTGAGTCTGTATGAGTCTGAATTCACCTAGTCATGCTTCTTTTGTCCACTTTTTTTAAAACATAAAGCTATTTCCTCTGCTTTCCATGAAACAAGTACTTTGTCATCCGGTTTACAACACACCTCTTCAAGAGAAACAGAACACAGCGAATCCCGCTTAAAGGCACCTTTTGTCACACATGAGCTGTAGAATGCAAATCAAAGATACAAGCTGCTAGCTCTCCTACCTGAAAATAGGACATCTTATAGATGATACAGAGAAGTTGGGAGCCAGCAGTCGTTTGCCCAAAATAGCCTGCCTCTAAACTGTTCTTATAGCTGAGAGTTTGATGCTGGAGAAGCACAGCTGGTCTCAAGCCTGACCTGTTGCGCTTTTCCAGCACCATGCTCTTGACTCTGACCTCCAGCATTTGTGGTCCTCACTTTCTCCCAATTTACATGGTTGACCCAGTTATACTTCTGATCAATGGTGACCATTACCCCACAACACCCTATATCCCTCCCCTCCCCTTTCTCATGATGTGGAGGAATCCATGATGGTATTGTCAAAGAAAAGTACAGGGATCTAATTATGTTAAACTTACAAACGCTTGTACTGACGACTGCAATTCAATACAGGGGTTTAATTTTAAATAGCTTGATGTACAAACACTTCTTGTTTGATACTGCCCTGCATTGTATTCCATCTTGCATACAAACTGACTTGCAAACAGACACAGATACATAGTTCATTCACAACTGGGATTGCCTGTGGTTAGACTCTCCCCTGCTCAAGATGGTCATTGACTGACACTTGCATGCTGCAAATGCTGCTCACCACTTATCTTTCCAAGCCCTGATTGTGGCCTGTTTAATTCAACATTGCAAACTTAAATGAATGCTACGTAATCAATAACAAACAACAACATTTCTGCCCTTTTGATGGAGGCAAGGTCACTGAGGATGCAACTGAAGATAGAATGATAGAAGTATTAAGACACAGGAGGAGGATATTTAGAAAATCAAATCCACGTTGAATATCTAAAGAATAATTAGCGAGTCCCAATCTCTTACTCTATCTTTCAAGTTTCCATCCAATTTATTTTTCATGGTCGAACCTAGAACACTAAACAACTTTGGAGTGACCTGAGACCACGATCAGAATTGGGCAACTTTGTCTGCTCCATGTACTTTTGGCCAAATTTTGTTGGAGAAGGGCATATTGTGGTGTGCTCTTGTAGTTCAATATACTCAATGGAACATCAATAAACTCATTGAAGTCATTCTCAGCATGTCATTGTGTGTAGCCAATTACCTCGGTATGAGGAAGAACTAGCTAAGGCTGACTGGGCAAATAGACTAAAAGGCATGAAGTAAATGAATACTGAGTAATTTGCTTTGAAATTAAAATGTTCAACAAAAACACTACATTAAAAAACATAAGAATTCAGCAAGAATGACCAAAGCATGGCTCACTCAGGAAGTTAAGGTAAGCA
The DNA here is from genome assembly GCF_020745735.1 of Hemiscyllium ocellatum. Classification (NCBI taxonomy): domain Eukaryota; kingdom Metazoa; phylum Chordata; class Chondrichthyes; order Orectolobiformes; family Hemiscylliidae; genus Hemiscyllium; species Hemiscyllium ocellatum. The sequence goes on along the minus strand of NC_083401.1, from coordinate 153,011,466 downwards.
TCAGATTTTAAAACAGGCTTTTAAGTTGCCATGGACAGAGAAGTAAGAGGATTTGGACCACAAAAGATTAAAATGAACATAAAAATAGAATATGAGAGGAAACTAGGCTGTAATATCAGAACAGATTGCAAGACGTTTTGCGGGTATATCTAAATGAAGAGAGCTGCTAAAGTTAATGTTGCTCCCTTGGAAGCAAAGGTAGGAGAAATTGTAAAAGACAATGGGAAAATGACAAAGGCAGCGAACAAATGATTTGTGCCTGGTTTCATAGTGGAAGACACAATGTGTACCAGAATTAGAGAGAAACCTAGGGGCTAAAATGAGAGAGGAAATTACGATAATTAATATCAGCAGAGAAAAAAGTTTGTAATGCTTAAGGAGCTAATATTTGACAAATCCCTGGAACCTGAAGGCCTCTATCCTAACACTGTAAAAGATAAAGCTGCAGTGTTTTCTTTGACTATGATTTTCCAAACCTTCCTTCTGTTCAGGAGGAGCCCCATTAGATGTCTAAAGTCATATTGAATGGTGAAGCAAGCTCCATGGTCTGTATTATCTATTCCTACCCAGATAATCTGAGCTCTTGTGTCACCTCATCCTCAACAATCTGATCTTCTACCACGTTGGAGCCCTGCCACGGTTGCAGTCTAATTGTGCCAGTATCTTGTAATAAGCAGATCCAGAATCCAAGCTACCATTGAACTGCCAATATCTCAACTGATTAGTATGAGTGTGAGAGTAAATGATATTGCTCATCAGTGTCAACTTGCTCCTTCACCTCCTTCTTTTTCACCGCTGCCTAGCCACTAGGCTGTTCTTCAGCATATGCAAAAAGAAAGGCAAAATGATAAGGTTGCAGACAAGGGAGTGGAGGAAAACATGCATGTTGACACCTTGTGTAACTACGAAATCAGATAAGTTAACATGGATAAGGAAAAAGAAGGATTATGAGAAGGAAGATTAAGTATCAACATGATAATATTTTCAGATATATGCCTGTGTTTCACTTGAATCTTTTGCTGTTTTGGCTTTCACAGGAGTTTGGAGTCATTGGCTAGGCCAGCACTTATTGCTTGTCACTAATTTCCTTTGGGAAGGTGGTGAATAGTGGCTTTCTTGAACCACAGCAATCCAATGTGATGTAGGTGCATCCACAACGTGGTTAGGAAGGGAACTCTAGAATTATGTCTGAGTAGCAGTGAGGGAATGGCACTTTAATTAACATCAGGACTGTATGTGGCCTGGAGGAGTAATTTCTGTTGTCCACATTCTTATGTATGGGCTGTTGCAGCAGATATCATGGTTTTGGAAGATGCTGTCAAAGGATCTTGGTGAGCTGCAACAAAAATATTTGTGTGCTGCTGTCGGTTAGCACCACATTTGTAGACATGTTTGGTGCTGTTCTTGGCATGCCATGCTGCAGTCTTCACTGAACCATAGGGATTTTCCCTGGTTTGATAGTGATGGTAGATGCAGAGACATGTCGGACCATGAAGTCACAAATTGTACAGATAGAGTCTGCATTGTTAAAGACCACAGAGCCTCATCAATGCCCAATCTTAAACTGTTAGACTTTCTCCAAATGTCATTTACAAAATACCTTGCAAGAACTGTAACAAACACTACATTGGACAAACAGGCAGAAAACTAGCCACCCAGGATCCAGGAACTTCAACTAGTCACAAAATGACATGACCCACTCTCGCTTGTATCCTTACATACTGTTGAGGAAGGATTCCACTTCAACTCAGACAACACATCCATCCTCAGACAAGTCAAACAGAGACATGCACGAGAATTCCTAGAAGCATGGCATTCGAAGCAGAACTCTATCAACAAACACATTCACTTGGATCTCATTTACCACCCCCTGAAACAAAGAACAGGAATGACATCATCACAGGAAATGTTGTCACCACCAGAAATGACATCCCCAACCCAAGGAAAGCTAAATACATAAATTGAAAGCAGGTCATGCCACCAATGCTTCATCCAGAGGCTCACTGATGATGTTACCTAGTATGGTGATGCAATGTCTGAAAACAAACCTTCCAGCTCAGGTATATGAATAGGAAGGGTTTGGAGGGATATGGGCCAGATGCTGGCAGGTTGGACTACATTGGGTTGGGATATCTGGTCGGCATGGACGGGTTAGACCGAAGGGTCTGTTTCCATGCTGTACATCTCTATGACTCTATAAGTCAGCTGCTACTTACCGCAGGAGACCAACAGAACCTATGCACTTTATAAGATGTAAATAGGTAGAGACACATGACAAATCAACATAGAAAACAAGCCAAAGAGCAGATAGTAACAATCATTGTCAGCACTGTGGAACATAATGACTTCACAAGCAGAAACAGATTTCTGTTTTGACAAAGCAATTCGTCATCTGCAAAACTATGAGTCATTCCAGAAGCGTGCTGAAGTAAGTCAAGTTGCACAGGATCAAAAAGTGAGATGTTTACCCCACAAAAAGGTTCATGCAGATAGAACTTTCTTCTCTAAGCAGAAGACCCCAATCCTTTTTCGATAATATACTCGAATGGAAAATATATCTAAAGCTTTCTTGGAGAAATTGATAATTCAATCAGAATGAATTCAACAAACCTGCAAAATTGTTTCAACAGATAACCATCTTCCATGATAAACTTTTAAGAGATTCAAGGTGCCCCAGATGATGTTTTGACATATCTACTTAAATTAGCATGGAAGATTTCCCCTGCAAAGTAAATCCAGGAGATTAAAAATCCTCCAGGTAATAGTAATGGATTGATTGCCAGGTTTAACAGGGACAGCATTGTCTATGAAGGATATCCAAGAGATAAGCAATCCATCAGCAAAGGAATGAGTCATAGACCAATCGAAGGAAAGATCAGAATCAAGTCCTTCAGCAAAGCCCTATCAATATTCCAAGCCTGAGGAGAATGGGTTCTCGAAAAATTGTGAAATACCTCCAGACAGCCTGAATTTGTGAAGTCAGTTACTTGGAGAAGATGAATGTTAGTAAAAGTCAACGTAGTTATATATGTGAACATGCAACTATTTAACATGTAGGAAAACTTCTGGGATGAGATGCTATGTAAGGCAATGGATCTGAATGAGTTAATAATGAAGCTGCATGAAGTTCACTCAATTTAATAATGTGATGTGGTCTTTAGGGATGGAGAAGAGGCATTAAAGCACAGATCCTTATCGGACAGATATATCATCTTTGGTTCTGGATGATCTTTGTAGTTGTGCCTTGCTAGTCAATGGAGTTTGTACCAATTTCTAGCATACAATAAATTACATCTTATTGTGTAAGAAAACATTTGTTACTGTTAAGATTCAAAGGTGATTTATGCTCCACCATTGCTAATTAGATAAGCCTTCAGATTCAGCATATGAGGGAGGGTTGCTTAAATTGATTTTAAGATTGTTCAAAAGAGAGAAAAGGAAGACTGGTGGCAGCACTCTGCCCCCAAACACAAGCCATCAGTGACTGGTACTGCAATATGCAACATCCACCACATTTAACAATTATTCTCTTGGCCACTGATGTACTGAGGCAACCGTCTTTACTGTCTACAAGATGCAGTACAAGAATTAACAAAGTCTCCTTCAACAGCACTTTCTAAATTCACTACATCCGCCACCTAGAAGGAAAAGGGTAGCAGATCTATGGCAAGATCACCACCTGCAAGTTTCATTTACTAGATACCATGTTTACTTGAAACTATATCACCATTCTTCTCCACAACTGGGGCAAAATTGTGGAATTCTCTCCCTAACAGTACAGTGGGTATATGCTACACATGAAGAACTGTTGTGGTTCAAGAATGCAGCTTAGCACTGCTTTCTCCATAGAGTCATAGAGTCAGAGGCCTGTTAAGCATGGAAACGGACCCTTCAGTCCAATTTGTCCATGTTGATCAGATATCCTAAATTAATCTAGTCCTAATTGCCACCATTTGGCCCCTACCCCTCTGGACCCTTCCTATTCATGTGCCCATCCAGATACCTTCAATTGTACCGGTCTCCACCATGTCATCTGGCAGCTCATTCCGTACACGCACCACCCACTGCATGAAAACACTGCCCCGCAGGTCCCTTTTAAATCTTTCTCCTCTCACTTTAAACTTATGCCCTCTAGTTCTGGACTCCCCGACCCCAGGCTGCTCATGATTTTATAAACTTCTATAAGGTCTTCACTCAGCCTCAGATGCTCCAGGGAAATCACCCCCACCCTGTTCAGCCTCTCCCCATAGGTCAAATCCTCCAACCCTGGCAACATTTTTGGAAATCTTTTCTGAACTCTTTCAAGTTTCACAACATCCTTCCTGTAGCATGGAGACCAGAATTGCACACAATATTCCAATAGTGGCCTAACCAATATCCTGCACAGCTGCAACATGACCTCCCAACTCCAATACTCAATGCTCTCACCAATAAAGGAAAGCATACCAAACACCTATCCATCTGGGACCCCATTTCAAGAAACTATGAACCTGCACTCCAAGGTCTCTTTGTTCAGCAACATTCCCCAGGACCTTACCATTAAATATATAAGTCCTGCCCTGATTTGCCTTTCCAAATGCAGCACCTCATATTTATCTAAATTAAACTCCATCTGTCACTCCTCTGCCCATTTACCCATCTGATCCAGATCCCATTGTAATCTGAGGTAACCTTCTTTGCTGTCCACAACACTTTCAATTTTGGTGTCATCTGCAAACTTACTAACTGTGCCTCCTATGTTCACATCCAAATCATTTATATAAGTGACGAAAAGGAGAGGACCCAGCAGCGATCCCTGTGGTACACCACAGGTCACAGGCCTCCAGTCTGAAAAGCCACCACTCTCTGTCTTTTCCCTAATAACCAGTTTTGTATCCAAATGGCTAGTTCGCCCTGTATTCCAATGTGATCTAACCTTGCTAACCAGTCTACCATGAGTAGCCTTGTCGAACACCTTATTGAGTCCATATAGATCACATTCACCACTGTCCACGCTGACCATGTTCCCAAACTAAACTAGTATTACCTGCCTGCACTTGGCCCTTTTCCTCCAAGCCTTTCCCATTCCTGAATTTATCCAAATGTCTTTTAAACATTGTAACTGCACCTGCATCCATCACTTACTCTGGCAGTTCATTCCACACACAAACCACTCTCTATGTAAAAACATTGTCCCAATTCTTTTTTTAATATTTCTCTAGTTTTGAATTCCATCACCCAAGGGAAAAGATCCTTGCAATTCACCTTATTTATGCCACTCATCGTTTTATAAACCTCAGTAAGGTCATCCCACCATTCTCCTTCACTTCAATGAAAGAGCATAGAACATAGAAAAGTACAGCACAGAACAGGCCCTTAGGCCCATGATATTGTGCCGAGATTTAATCCTAATGTAAAATATAGTAACTTAACCTATGCACCCCTCAACTCACTGCTATCAATGTGCATGTCCAGCAGTTGCTTAAATGTCCCCAATGACTTCGCTTCCACCACCTCAACTGGCAACACATTCCATGCATTCACACTCTCCGCATAAAGAACCTGCCTCTGATGTCTCCTTTATACCTTCCTCCTAATATCTTCAAAATATGACTTCTCGTACCAGTCAATCCTGCCCTGGTGAAAAGTCTCTGGCTATTGACTCTATTTATTCCTCGCATTAATTTGTATACCTCGATCTTGTCTCCTCTCTTCCTCCTTCTCTCCAGAGAGAAAAGTCTGAGCTTATTCAACCTTTCTTTATATGGCAAGCCCTCCAGTCCAGGCAGTATCCTGGTAAAACTTCTTTGCAACTTCTCCAAAGCCTCTGTATCTTTCCTATTGTAGGGCATCCAGAACTGGACACAATATTCCAAGTGTGGTCTCACCAGGGACTTGTAGAGCTGCAGCAAAACCTCACTGCTCTTAAACTCGATCCCCCTTTTAATGAAAGCCAAAACACCATATGCTTTCTTAACAACCCTATCCACTTGGGTGACAACTTTGAGGGATCTATGTACTTGCACACCCAGATACCTCTGTTCCTCCACACTGCCACGAATCCTGTCTTTAATCCTATATTCAGCATTCAAGTTCGACCTTCCAAAATGCATAACTTCGCATTTATCCAGGTTGAACTTCATCTGCCATTTCTCAGCCCAGCTCTGCATCCTGCCTGCAGTATCGACGACACCTCCAACCTAAGTGTCATCTGCAAATTTACTAACCCACCCCTCAACCTCCTCATTCAAGTCATTTATAAAAACTACAAAGAGCAGAGGCCCAAGAACAGAGCCCTGCGGGACCCCACTCAACACTGACCTCCAGGCAGAATACTTTCCATCTACAACCACTCTCTGCCTTCTGTCAGCCAGCCAATTCTGAATCCAGATAGCCAAATCTCCCTGTATCCCATATTTTCTGACTTAATGAATGAGCCTCTCAATGGGAACCCTATCAAATGCCCTGCTGAAATCCATATACACCTCATCCACTGCTCGACCATCGTCGACCTGTCCTGACAGCTCCCCAAAGAACTCAATAAGATTTGTGAGGAATGGCCTGCCCCTCACAAAGTCATGCTGACTGCCCTTAATCACACTATGCTTTGCCAAATAGTCATAAATCCTATCCCTCAGAATTCTTTCCACAACTTTGCTGACCACAGACGTGAGACTGACTGGTCTGTAATTGATAGGGATTTCCCTATTCCCCTTGTTGAAAAGTGGAACAACATTCGCCTCCTTCCAATCCTCCGGTACGACTCCCGTGGAGAGTGAGGAGGCAAATATCATCACCAGCAACCTCCTTTCTCGCTTCCCAGAGCAGCCTAGGATAAATCTGGTCTGGCCCTGAGGACTTCTCAATCTTCATGTTTTCCAAATGTTCTCGCACATCATCTTCATCAATCTTGATCTGATCAAAACTGTATTCCAGCTCCTCTAAGTTTTCAGTTACAAAACGTTCCCTTTCCTTGGTGAAAACTGAAGCAAAATACTCATTCAGGGCTTCCCCTATCTGCTTAGACTCCAAGTACAAGTTCCCTCCGCTATCCGCAGCCCTACCTTCTCGCTGATCATTGTCTTATTCCTCACGTATGAGTAAAATGCCGTTGGGTTCTCCCTAATCCTATTTGCCAAACCTTTTTTGTGCCCTCTCCTGGATCTCTTCCGTCCATTTCTGAGCTCCTTTCTAACAAGCCTGTAATCCTCGAAAGCTGTGCTAGATCCTTGCTTCCTCCACCTTATGTAAGCTGCCTTCTTCCTTTTGACGAGAAGCTCCTCTGTTCTCGTCATCCAAGGTTTCTTAATCTTACCCCTTCTTACCTGTCTCAGAGGAACAAATTTGTGCATCACTCGCAAAGAAGGCCCAGCTTTTCCCATCTGTTTTTATATCTCAAACTTTCCATTTCTGGCAATATCCTGGTTAATCTTTTCTGAACCCTCTCCAGCTTAATAATATTTTTCCTATGACAGTGCAATCATAAATGCACATAGTAGTCCTGAACAGGCCATACTAACATCCTGTGCAACCTTAACATGATGTCCCAAATCCTTTACTCAAAGATCTGAGCAATGACAGCAAGCACGCTAAACATCTATTGAACCATCCTGTCTACCTGTGCCACAAACAAAGCGTCATATACCTGAAACCCTAGGTCTCTCTGTTCTATCATTAATTGTATAAGTCCTGTCCTTCCTGATGAAAGGCTCCGGCCCAAAATGTCGAATTTCCTGTTCCTTGGATGCTGCCTGACCTGCTGTGCTTTAACCAGCAACACATTTTCAGCTCTGATCTCCAGCATCTGCAGACCTCACTTTTTACTCTAAGTCCTGTCCTTGTTTGTATTACCAAATTTCGATGTCTCACATTTATCCAAATTAAACTCCATCAGTCACTCCTCAGTCCATTGACTCAATATGATTAGATTAGACTCCCTACGGCATAGAAGCAAACACTTCAGCCCAACAAGTCCACACTGACCCTCCAAAGAGTAACCAGCATAGACTCATTCCCTTATATTTACCCCTGATTAATGCACCTAACACAATGGCCAATTTAGCACAGCCAGTTCACCTAATCTGCACATCTTTGGAGGAAACCCACGCAGACATGGGGATAATGTGCAAACTCCACGCAGACAATTGCCCGAGGCCAGAATCAAACCTGGGTCCATGGCGCTGTGAGGCAGCAGTGCTAACCACTGAGCCACCATGTCAAGCCGTATTGGTCAAGATCTCTTTGAAATCTTAGATAACCTTCTTCACTATCACTACACCACCGCCTATACCATCTGCAAGCTTACAAACATGCTTTCTATATTTTCATCCAAGTTATTAAATGACAACCAAAGTGGACACATTACCAATTCCTGATTATAGTGGTTTGCTACAACTTAATGGTTTTCCAAGCCAATTCGGAGAGCATTTAAGTATCACCATATTGGTGTGGGTATGGAGTCACAGATTAGACTAGGTAAGGATGGCAGATTTGCTGCCATAAAGAACTGTAACAAATCAAGTGGCTTTTTACAACAATTGGCAATGGCTTTGTGGGCACCATGACTAGCTTCTTACGGTTCTACACTCAGGTTCTCTGGGCTACACTTATAGCATAGGTAATCACAGTAGGAGAAATGTGATTGCATTGGAGACGGTGCAAAGTAGATTTACCAGGATTTTGCTTGGGCTGGGAATTTTCGTTTTAGTTCTGAAGAGATACTGGATAAATTTCAGTTGTTTTCTTTGGAGTACAGGAGACTGAGGAGGTACATGCTTGAAATGTATAAAATTATGAGGGGAATAGATATAGTAGACAGGAAGGGACTTTTCCACTTGGCGACAAAGGGCATGGGTATATATTAGAAGGTTTAGTAGGGATGTGAGAATATTTATTTTTACCCAGAAAAGGCTGGGAATCTGGAACTCACTGCTTGTAAAGGTGATGGAAATAGAAACTCTCAAAACATGTAAGAAGTATTTAAATGCCAAGGCATGCAGGGCTATAGATCAAGTGCTGGGAGATGGAAGTAGAATAATTTGGTGCTTGTTTTTGACTGTCACAAACGTAATGAGCCAAAGGGGTTTTTTCAGTGCTGTCAGCCTCTATGAGTCTAAGATAATTACATGCTCTCACTGTCCTCTGAGAGTTGGTTTGGAAATCCTCATAGATCCTTACAGATGGATGCCAACCAACTTTCTCTACAGTTCTTCAACAAAGGCCTTCAATGACAGAAAAGTTTGGACTCTGTTGACTAATTTGTTGTTTCTTGCACACACTCTTTTCTGCTGCCAGTTCCAACATCTGCTCCAGCTAGAGTGTACCTCCTCTTTAAGAGGTGCAATCTGTTCTCTGTATTGCAATTGTTATCTTGGATTCTCATTAATAAACCCGTAACGTAGTTTATAGGCTATGCCATGATCTGAAAGAGGTTCTCCGATCACACAGCAAGACCTAAGCAATTATGGGAGGGCTTGTAACATCTCTCATAAGCCAAAATGACAAGTAATTCTGATTGTCCCTTGGTCCATTGTGACAAAGATATGCTATTTCATTTACTGGTAGACTTCTAATTCTTATGGACATGGCAACACTGGAGAGATGCCAGACTCAGGAATAATCTAAGCAGTTTAATTACAGAAGAACACTGAAAAACAAGTTGAAGCTATATTGGACAATGTTTAGCGAGGAGTTCAAGTTAAATATAACCTGATTAATTCAATTGGGATGATACAAATTTAATTATTCTTTGATTGTAGCAACCAACTATTTTGAATGAAAAGTGTAAAATTGAATCTTCTCCCTACACCTAAAACTATTAGGAAATCACAATGGAAAGAAGCAGGTTTTCACTTGCACTATCAATTGTGATATGTCCTTCATTTATTTAGATCTAGTATATAGACTTGCGTGACTTGAATTATTGAAACAAAATAATGAACTGAAGTTGCTTCAAACAATTTTATTTAAAATGTTCGTTGCTTGTGAGCCATAATAATTCAAGGTTCATTTATATTCACTGCTAAAGTTAAGAGTGAACCCACGAGCAAAACAAAATGCTTTATAGCTCAATAAAGTTGACAATCATGCCTCATAATTGCAAGATTGGGGTTTATAATCCCCCAGGCACACAGTTGTTTAATCAACTCATTAAAATCTTATGCAATAAATTGGCAGACATTTTGCAATTCCTATGAAAGGCAATACAACTGTGCAGTGGATTCACTGCAAGTTATTGAACATTGTATGAAAGGAAAATATGCAATTATTTCTAACATTGCAGACAGAACTACAAACCCTGTGACCCATCTCTCAATTTGTTTTTCAAATCTAAGACGGAAAGTGTTGACTTCAAGCCTTTAGGCTACACCTCCAGCCCATGTCAGGACCCACTGATGAGCAGCTAATTAAGAGATGCCTTGTATGTCTCCCTCAACTGTGTTTAGGCACTTCTTCAGTTACAGCGCTTGACAGGATCCATGGCTATTGGCCTCTGCAGATTGGAATAAAGTCTGCAGATGCTGGAACAGCCACAGGGCATTTGCTTCCGACATTAGTAGACAAATGCACAACAGAATGTACAGAAACCCGAGACATCTCTGATGGCTATTAAGGGTGCTTGAGAACATGTTGTTCCTAGCACCCAAACAGGCTTTTAGCATTTGATCCTAGTAATTTTTTAGACAAGTACTTTGTGTGATCTAAAGATCTTTTTCATAAATGTTCCTGTACATTTCCTATGCAGTTTTAAATATAAAAGCATTTCAGATCAAATAGCCAGAAATGAGCCCTAGCATTTTACTCTCCAGCTTACAACAAATTCAGGAATGTAAAACAAACTCATTTTTTTAATGAAACCACGTGAACACATCCCTATAATTAACCATGTGGACGTTAAAAAATAACATTATCTTCAAAATGTTTAGGATATTAATGGAAATCATTAATACATATTTCATTTGATACATAGCTACAGAAAGAAAATTCAAATTCAAATTGGACTTACAACACTCCTAAAGATATTTTAATGCAAAATTATTCATGTTTCAATATTGTGTCATATTATCAATTAGTATGGATTTGGAAGCTAATGGAAAATGGCAGTGACTTGCATTTAATCAAGTAAACAGTGCATTATTTCTTTGGTGTAGTAACTTTTGTTTGAAAGAAGCATTTTGAGACTGTTTTTTTATTTCTTCCACCAACTTAGATATTGATATCCTTCCAAAACTTGGAGAGCATAAGCAGTGAGCCTCCCCATGAACCTGACCATAGTTATCACCAACGACATGTTCAGAATGGGTTCACAGATTCATCTTGAGCAATAAGGGAAGAGATTCGATATAATTGTACAAAGAGCAGCAGAACAGTATGTTTTAGCTGTTTGAATTTGGATATACAATATGGAAATATAAAAGTGCAGTATAATGTTTAAAGCTTTTTCTTTAAAAATAACACCCCATTGTCCATTTATTTTGCAGCATTCAGAGTCATATTAAGACAGCCCTGTTTCTCAGGATTAAAATGTTCATATGTTTTGTGTAATGAATAAGCAGTTATTAGGAACACCAGCTTTTACATTCCTCAGAAATTACCATCACAAATTAGTAATATTACCAATTCCTTCGGGAATGGCTGCTTTGGGAACATCCCTCAACCACCATGAAAATGGATGCCTCATGTGTACACACCCCTTAAATCACCATGAAAATGGATGCGTTATGTGTAAACCTGCCGTTAATCACCTTAAATGTGGATGCATCAGGGAGATACTCTCTAAATCAGCATGAAAGTGGATACCACTTAATTCCCCAAGCTGCCTAACCCGAGAACATTGATAGCTTAATCGTCATTTTGCATGCAGTAACAACTCGAAAACAACAAAATAAAAATTGAGCAAACATAATAGACAAAAGCTCATAGCAATATCAATATAATGCCAGTCTAAATCACAAAACACCAATGAATGCTTGCTATTCAACCTTAGAAGATCATCAGAAAATGGAAAAGTACATGGCACGATGGCTCAGTAGTTAGCACTGCTGCCTCACAACACCAGGACTCCAGGTTCGATTCTAGCCTCAGGTGACTGTGCAGAATTTGCACATTCTCCCCGTGTCTGCGTGGGTTTCCTCTGGGTGCTTCGGTTTACTCCCACAGTCCAAAGATGTGCCGGCCAGGTGAATTGGCCACACTAAATTACCCATAGTGTAAAGGCATTAGTAAGAGTGCAGTGGGTCTGGGTGTGTTACTCTTCGGAGGGTTGGTGTGGACTTGTTGGGCTGAAGGGCTTGTTTCCACACTGTGGATAATCTTTAAAAAAATGACTACTGTTTCTTAAAAAAGATGCCCAAATTTACTTCAAACATCTCAATTAGATGAACATCTATAATTGTTTAACAATATGCAAACAGGCTTAAAAGTGACGCCATATCACTGCTCACTTTGGTACTTTATATTATTTATAGATATAGACCAGAATCTTGTAGGTGCCTAAATGACATTGGCCACAGCAAGATTTGTGACAGAATCGTGTGAGATTCCAGAGAGATCTATCTCAATGCTGGGAACAACAACATGTTGGGAGACTTGCATCTTTTATGCATCTGTCAGGTAGCAAGGTGAGTTCCTTGCTAGGCAGTGGGGTGTTGTCAATTAAGGAGGATTATATAACTATACCCCCCTGCTCCCCTGATGCTGCTTGACCTGCTGTGCTTTTTCCAGCTCCACTCTTTATCCACTCTGACTCTCAGCATCTGCAGTTCTCTCTATCTCCCAGTATACTTGTTAAACACCTTATTAATGCCACGAATTAATATTCAGCTTTCTATGTTACCAAATGTGCCAACAAGCTAGATTTCTCCATGTGGAAGACTGGGTGGGTACCTGTAGATCTCAGCTCATTGCTAGTTGCCAGGAGCCTCCATGTTGCTCAGCACTAAGCAGCACCTCAGCACATGATCAGCTGGAGAAGGCACCAGCCGCGCACACTCCTCATCTTTGGACATTGGCATCTGCCATTTTGCAAATCTTTCAGGGTCCTCGTGATATCTCTCTGACCCATTCACAGCACATTTCGGTAACACGGACTTGCAGCACAGGGCATATCACCAATTAGCATTCAGAGGTTGGCACGAGGACACTTTGCATGCACTGTCAATCACCAATTTCAAGGATTGGACCAGGCTGCATCTGAGCTGCTCAGTTGGTCTCTTACTTAGTGCTCACTTAGTGCTTTCCTGCATACTTGCATTATCCATGCAGTGCCTTGTCATGCCATGCCAAGCCTGTGTGCACATTGATGCATCAGACAGAACCAAGAGGCTATCTTCACCATTATATTTAGCGTGGCATTTTGTGCAGACACACAGGCTGCCTCTGATAGAGGCTAAACAGATCTATCAGAGGGAAGCGGGGACAACATATCTTTCTGTCTAGAACACCAAGACAATAATCTAACACCAGCAGCAGCAATAGAACACCAGTTATTCAACCATAAGGCCATGCTGAAAAATGGTTGGGGAGGGGGAGTGGTTAATCCTCATTCCAGCCAAGAGAGGGCTGTTGCCTGTCAGGCAGTGCCAGTGCCATCAATCACAGGTACAGTTTACACACAGTCCAGTGGCTTAGTCATGGTCAGGCCTCAGCTTGGGCTGCTCACTGTCAGGGGGTATGTGCGAATGACAGTCCATGGAGGGAGAAGCAGCTGTAAAGACATCACGCAGTCAGGAGACTCATGTATCATGAGTTGGAGAGCTACAAAGACTGCAGTCAGGGGTCCTATCAATCATCATTTTGGGCAAAAGCCCCTCATCAGGAATAGAGGCAGGGAGCCTCCAGGATGGAGAGATAAATTGGGGGGGGAGTGCTGGGGAGAAGGTAGCAAAGAGTACAATAAGTGAATGGGGTGGAGATGGAGGCCTCCTTCTTTAGAGATCGTAATTTCCCTTCCCACATGATTGAAGATGCCTTCCAACGCATCTCATCCACATCCCGCACCTCAGCCCTCAAACCCCACCCCTCCAACTGTAACAAGGACAGAACCCCTCCGGTCCTCCAAATGGACCCCACTACCACTCTCCCATCCTGGCATCTCTCCTGTCACCGCAGTAACTGCAAAACCTGTTCCCACACCTCCTCCCTCACCTCCATCCAAGGCCCCAAAGGAGCCTTCCACATCCATCAGTTTCACCTGCGCATCCACCAATATCATTTATCCTGATGCGGTCTCCTCTACATTGGGGAGACTGGATGCCTCCTAGCAGACTGCTTCGGGGAACATCTCCAGGACACCCGCACCAATCTACCCCACCGCCCCGTGGGCCAACATTTCAACTCCCCCTCCCACTCTGCCAAGGACATGCAGGTCTTGGGCCTCGTCCACCGCCAATCCCTCACCACCCGATGCTTGAAGGAAGAACACCTCATGTTCTGCCTCAGAACACTTCAACCCCAGGGCATCAAGGTGGACTTCACCAGTTTCCTCATTTCCCTTCCCCCCCACCTTACCTCAGTTCCAACCTTCCAGCTTAGCACTGTCCTCATGACCTGTCCTACCTGCCAATCTTCCTTCCCAGCTATCCGCTCCACCCTCCCCTCTGACCTATCACCTCCATCCCCACCCCCATTCACCTATTGCACTCTTTACTACCTTCCCCCACCCTCTTCTCTGACCTATCACCTCCATCCCCACCCCCATTCACCTATTATACTCTTTGCTACCTTCCCCCACCCTCCCCTCTGACCTATCACCGCCATTCCCACCCCCATTCACCTATTGCACTCTTTACTACCTTCCCCCACCCTCCTCTCTGACCTATCACCTCCAACCCCACCCCCATTCACCTATTGTACTCTTGGCTACCTTCCCCCACCCTCATCTCTGACCTATCACCTCCATTCCCACCCCATTCACCTATTATACTCTTTGCTACCTTCCCCCACCCTCCTCTCTGACCTATCACCTCCATCCCCACCCCCATTCACCTATTGTACTCTTTGCTACCTTCGCCCGAGTCCCATTTCCCCCACCCCCATTTATCTCTCTACCCTGGAGGCTTCCTGCCTCTATTCCTGATGAAGGGCTTTTGCCCGAGAAGTTGATTTTCCTGCTCCTTGGATGCTGCCTGACCTGCTGTTCTTTTCCAGCACCACTCTGATCTAAACTCTGATTTCTAGCATCTGCAGTCCTCACTTTTGCCTTATCCTATCAATCATGTCAGTTGGTCAAAGGAGATTGACACCAGACCATTGGTTCTGGTAAATGGAACATTGGCCTCTCAATGATGCTGAAATTAGCAACAATGACTTAGAATGAGGGAATACTGATTAAAACCGATGCTTCGGTTCCAAAGGTATAATGAAAGCAGTGACCATTGCTTCATCATCTCTCATGTAGCATTACCATGGATTCTAAGAACCCAATGAAATGTTGAATGACCGAGATACATCAGGGATGGGAAGGGGGAAGCAGGCACTCCCTTTTTGATTTCATGTGTAATTCATTCAGCTGTTCACCAGGTTGGTACACTTACTGGAGCTGAAACTGATTGAATGATGGAGACTGGGCCCTCGTTATCAGAATGTCTCACTGCACAGACCAGATTGTGCAGCCCTCATCTGTTGGGTATTCCATTACTAACTGTTCAAAAGCTTATTATCTTTATGTTTGTTAAAGTCAGTCGGAGTTCTGTTGTGAATGTAATTCCGGGATTTTGTGTGTTGATCGTTGAGGAGGATGCAGGGCAGGGGGATGACTGTAAGGACAGTAGGGATGGGAGATCACAACCAAAGAGAGGGATGGATAATTTTGGGGAAAGAAGGAGCATATGTGGGAGTTGAAGACAAGGACAATGATAGAGGAATCTCAAGCTGCATGGAAGGTAGACAGATCCCATTAGAGGGCATGCAGAGGGTGTAATCGGACATGACCACCAATATGGCCTGTACAAGCGGAGCATGGCAGAGTAAGGTGGGCATCAGTAAAATGTGATGTCAGGGTTCTTGGGCCAGAGAGGACATCTGGGGGCAAACTTTAATGTGGCTCCACATGGGAGGGGCTGGATGGAAGTGGGGCATCAGGGTAGTATGAGGCAAAAGGAGATATGCAGGCTCTGAGGAGGGAGGTAGGTATCTGGTAACCAGGCAGGACCTAGTGCTGATAGTGTTGACTGTGAGCTGTGCTCCCTGCCATCGCTTGCTGTTCTCTAGATGCAAAATACAACAGAAAAATCATTGGGACAGTGACAGTGCGAATGGAATCAGTGTCAGTTTGATGGGCAAATGGATGAAACATACAGTTGCTAAATTTAACTACATTTAATTTTCAAACAGTTTATGGATTTCATGCAGAGTGAACATACGAAGGGTTCAAAGGTTGGTCAAAGAAGATTGACAACTGACCATTGGTCCTTGTAAATGAAACATTGGCATCTCAATGATGCAGAATTAGCAACAATGACTTAAAATGAGGGAATACTTGTCCAAAGTGATGCTTCAGTTCCAAAGGTACTATGAGAGCAGAGACCACTGCTTCATCATCTCTCACGTAGCATTACTATGGACTCTAAGAACCCAATGAAAAGTTGAATGATCAAAGTAAGTCAGGGATGGGAAGGGATTTGGAATCCAGCAGGCACTCCCTTTTTGATTTCATGTGTTATTCATTCGGCTGTCATAGCACCTTCACCAGGTCAATGCACATACTGGAGCTGAAACTTATTGAATGATGGAGACTGTGCCCTCATTATCAGAATGCGACAAGTCTCACTGTACAGACCAGGGTGTGCAACCCTCACCTGTAGGATATTCCATTACTAACCATTCAAGCCCTTATGTTCCTTATGCTCCCAACACAGGTCACTTCAGCAAGGGTCATGTATCCAGCTGCTGCTGGGATGTTGGTCACCATGGCTCTCTTCCAAAGAAGGTGAACGTGAAAGTGAATACAGGAGGATCAGACCCAATGACAAGTCCAGAGGCAGTAGCAGCAGGGTGCTTTGGAGGTCAAGCTGCATTCCCAATTCAGGCAGAGGTCCAAGCCACAAGGCCTCTCAGGAGTCATGGGGTCCACAGGAGGAGCACAGTTTGTTGACCTGGCTCTATTTCCTGGGGATGAGCGAGCCACTGTTTCGGCACAAGCTCCATACTTCCTATGATACAATGACAGAACTGTGCTGGACCCTCGAGCGGGCCTGAGGCCTGCAGAAGTGGGAGGTTCTCTTCTCTTGTTGGCTGTTAAGTTGACAGACCCTTTGAACTTCAGTAAAATTGGCTTCTTCCAGGCAGCGACAGGTCACTTATGTGGGATCACTCAGTCATGCATCCACAAATGCATCAGGTCAGTGACAGCATCTGTGCAAAACTTGACCACATTACATTTTCTGATAATGATATCAGTAGGATTCAGCAGCGTGTCTGTCTACCCCCAGTTGCAGGGAGCCATCGACTGTATAAACTTGGCACTGAGATGGTCATACCACAACATTGTGGAATTCATCAACAGGAAGATCATCCATTCCATTAATATTTCAGTGATGTGTGTTCACGTGGCAATTCCTGGAGGTGTGTGCCCAATACCCTGGCAACTGCCCCAATTCCAAATCCTGGAGCACTCTCATGTATTTGGTGCTTTTGAGGGTTCATGTGCATTAAAAGGCCAGTTACTGGGGGATGAGTTACCTACTGTGACCATGGCTAATGGCACCATTGAACTCATGTAGAGTGTAGATGCAGTGCTGTCAATGCTTTGACCTGGGCTGTGGTGGACCAGACAAAGATATGGTTCTACTCCTTGGACTCTCCAGTATTATCCAGACAGAGTGTACAACATTATCCTATCATACTGTGCTCTGCATCATTGGAGCAGATAAAGAAGGGTGCCCTGGATGCAGAGGAACTAGAGGAACAGGAGTAGCCTTCCAAGAAGGAGGATGAAGACAATAGGAGGATGAAGTTCTCCTTGTGCAGGACAGACCTCATCTGCGCTGGGTGATACAAGCCAGGTGGGAGCTAACTGATCTAAACATAAAAGATGGCAGCTGCTGGATATCTGAAACAAAAACAGAAATAGCTAGAGAAGCTCAGCAGGTCTGGCAGCATCTTTGGAGGAAAAAACAAAGTTGACATTTCAGATCCAGTGACCCGTCTTCAAAATTCATGAACAGACTGACACCCTGTTCCAGTCAATGAGCTCTGGCTGCAGCAGACTATCATAGATGTGGACTAGTCATTGGTCATGTTGCTGGCATTTGGGTTGCATTTTGGGATGAACTGCAGCCTCTATTCATTTTGTTTGTGTTCTCTTTTCTTGGCTTTAAATGAAGGTTCATGCTTGGAATTGTCCTATTGTTGCCCTTTATTGTGATGTTTTTTGCTCCTGGACAATGACAGCATGCAGGTTGCCAGTGGATATGCGAACAAAGTAGTATGAGTGTGTTTGGGTGAGATGTTGCTAATTACAGAGACATTGACTGGCCTAGGGATCAGAATGCAGCTAGGTTGAGAGAGTGGGGTTGCATATGTGAAGATTGTCAGCCATGAGCAGCCTGGCTTTATGACTGCAGTGCCATTACGGTGCAGGTGAAGGGCATCGCTGGTTAGCTAATGCTTATTAGGGTGTGCAACAGCCTTTCAAAGATGGCAAAGTTGCCAGGGTTATTGGCCTTTCCGCAAATAGCCAGTGAGTGGTGAATTGTTCTCGGAATGATGGTGGTAAAGTGGGGATGGAATTGGAGGAGCGGTATGCCATAGGACGGATTAGGTAGTAATTGAGGCCAGTTTGCTAAGATACAGTGGGAGATCATGCCAGGCCTCACGAAAAAAAATACTACCAAAAGCTCAACACAATTGGAACTCAGCCAAAAAAAATCTTAAGATTCTGCCTGTAATTTATTTTCTATACTTTTAAAAACGTTCCTCTCGGTTTAACAGTTGGTTAATAGAGTGACCATGAACAAAATTCCTAAAAGCAGGTTTTGCAACAAAGCATTAATGAAGTGGAAAGTGTACATTATTTAAGAGTTCAGTCATAGTGAAGCTTTGAAAAGAACAAAAACACCAGAACTTTGCATAATTGATGAAGCAAAGTTAAAGAAATTATTTGATGCTTCGATGGATGAATGCTTTTTGGTATCTTAGATGTGAAATAGAGTGAATCGAACTTTCGCGGATCATTAAACCTTTCACATATTAGCATTTGTAGTGATGGATGCAAATAAAAATAGTTTAAGAAATGTAGAGCCAAGCAATTATAGCATTTTTATTGTCAAGGTATATCCAAGCAGGAAGATGCTGGAGATGGAGGACAATGGAATGCACAACAAATTTGAATGTTTACATTTCTTGTATTTGTTATAGAGTAGAACCATTGAGTTCCTACACAAAAGAAACCTTTCAGTCTGTCTAGTTTATGCAGGCTGTCTTCAAGAGCAATTCAGCTGATCCCACTTCCACATTGTTATCTCTGTGGTCCCTAGAAATTCAAAATTAATGACATTTTTAGCACCGAAGTTTCTGTCGAGTATATTTTTTCAGATATTGCCACTCACTGCGAAACAATGTTGCTTTAGTAAAGTGGCTATAGTCCAGTGGTGAATGATGTAGCATCATGACAACATATGCACGAGCACGACAATACAGTTCCAAATCATTTTGGAATAACATAAAAAATGTCACTCTTTCATTTTTGAAAAAAAACTCTCAGTTTTTCAAAACTGGTCTTTCAAACCTTAGCTTTTTTTCATGCCTAAAGAAAACAATCAAGTAGACAATTAAACTTGGCAAAAATAAGGACGAGGTAAAAACGAGGACTGCAGATGCTGGAAACCCGAGTCTGGATTAGAGTGAGGACTGCAGATGCTGGAGATTAAAGTCGAGAGTGTGGTGCTGGAAAAGCACAGCAGGCCAGGCAGCATCCGAGGAGCAGGAGAATTGACGTTTCGGGCAAAAGCCAAAATTCTCCTGCTCCTTGGATGCTGCCTGACCTGCTGTGCTTTTCCAGCACCACACTCTGGACATTTAAACCTGTCGATACACTCTCTTGGAGCTTATTCTTGTGTTTTAAAAACTTCACTCATAATACCTCCCTGGTGATGAGATGTTGTGCCTGTGTGTCATGGAGTGATGATGAGTTGGCATTTCTGGACTCAACTGACATGAGAGTTTTTGAATGTGAATACTATCAGCTATCCACCCTGCAGCAGAGTGGCTCCCTGATCTTTTGTGGAAACATCTACTTTCTGAGTTATATACTACTCCATTATGTTTTTTGAAATTCATCTTGTGTGAATTTAATCACTGATGCTCAGCATCTTCTCTCATATGTTACGCATGTCTTTTGGCGTGTGAAAACTCATATACTGAATCAAACTAAGAATGCCTCTCTGCTCTTTGTTATCTCCAGAGCTATCAGTTAGGAGATATCTGTGACTTTTCCAAAACTCATCTTGACTCTGTTTGGTGTGTACATCATTCTGAAAAAAACTGGCATTTTGTGACCTTCATGATGCAACTGTCGGTGCTTACCTTGATTCCAAGTTTCCCTGATTCTCTCCATGGTTTCATGTAAACGATTGTAAGGAGCATTTGCATTTACATCATAGATCTGGATGCAATCAGCTTTGCTGACTGTGACATTGCTTCCCCTGCATATCTCATCTACTGTCTGCTGGAATATATTTTGGCTCACTGAAGGGGCAAAGGTCAAACAAAAGAATTTGTGTCATCTAAACAGTGTTTTGAATGTTGTCAACTGCAAAGATTCCTCATCTAGTTTCAAATTCCAGTAAGTACTGCTCATATCAAACTTGCTAAAAATGTTTTGCCACTGCAATTAATATCTCTTCCAGTATTGCAATGGATGAGAGATTATCTTAAAGCTTGATTAAAATGCTTGGAATCCTGGCAGATTTGTAGCTGTCCACTTGACTTCTTCCTCACAATTTTAAAAGCATTAGAATCTGTCACCTTTGTAACTCTCTCACTTTTTTTTCTTCTAGCTCTTGTCACTAATTTAGGTTAAATTTATTGTAAGCATACATTGTTTTTAAGAGAATTCTACCTTAAGGGCTCCCAGATACATGGTGTATACAATGTTGTGACTCTGCCCGCAATTTTGCTTGCAATAGCTTTGTGACCTGCACAGACAGAAATTAGTTTTTTTGCTGTAATATCTGCTATGTGATATGTTTTAATGCTTTCTGTGCACTAACCCAGGGAAGCATTCAATCCCTGACAAACAATTAATTTTTGACCACTATCTTTAATATGTCATGGTGGACATAATTGTGGTGATGAGGACTACTGCACATGAATGGTAAGCAAGTAAGTCAATGTCCAAAAGATTCCTTAATTTAAATGGGATACAGCAGACCTCCTGATAAAGTTTAATATATTTGAGCAGCATTCAGGGCTACGGTTTCTGATTCAGATGTGCCTGAAGCAGAAAAACAAGTCATTAAGAAGTAACATTCTGCTAGAAGTATTTTACATTAGTTAATTATCTATACAATGAGTGAAAGAATGGCTCATCATGTCAATCGCATGGAAAATATTGATATTGTTGCACCATCAGAAGTATTTGCGCCCTTAG
Organism: Hemiscyllium ocellatum; assembly: GCF_020745735.1. Taxonomy (NCBI): domain Eukaryota; kingdom Metazoa; phylum Chordata; class Chondrichthyes; order Orectolobiformes; family Hemiscylliidae; genus Hemiscyllium; species Hemiscyllium ocellatum. Next base: position 152,989,898 of record NC_083401.1, on the reverse strand, counting down.
AAAAATGGTAACTAATTCTTTTGGCAGAAGTTACATTTCACAGTAATACCCTGTAAATTCTAAAAACAAAGTAACCAAGACACGGAAAGCCGTGACAATACCCATGAGTGTAAAACTTTCAGCATACAATGGTTCACCAGCTCCATGTGAAACCATTGAAGCAGTCACAGGGTCATAGAGATATACAGCATGGAAACAGACCCTTCGGTCCAACCCGTCCATGCCGACCAGATATCCCAACCCAATCTAGTCCCACCTGCCAGCACCCGGCCCATATCCCTTCCTATTCATATACCCATCCAAATGCCTCTTGTGTGGAAGAGGTTCATGTTTCAAAGAAAGCAAAGAAAGAAAAACGTTGAAGAAGCTCAACCGTTATTATAGCAGATATAAAGGTAAATCATCAGCTCCTGGTATGTACATGTATACAAGATACTCTGTCTGGTCTCAAATTAATAAATTCAGATGTACAGTTGCATGTTTCCCTCAGATGTCGTTCTGCAGGGGAATCAAACTCAGGAAGATGGAGACTAAGAGCTTTGTACCATCATGTCTCATGCTATGATACAATTATGACATTCTTAAAAGTAGATTACATATCTGCTGTGAGATCTAACACAGTAACCAGTTCCTCTGCAATTTCCACCTTTACCTCCCTCAGCATCCTCAAATGTATGTCAGTAGGTCAGCTAAAGGCGTGGCATGGTGGCTCTGTGGTGCCTCACAGTGCCAGGGACTCAGGTTCAATACTGTCTGTGTGGAGTTTGTACACTCTCTGCATGGGCTTCGTCCCACAGTCCAAAGATGTGTGGGTTAGGTGAATTGGCTATTCTAAATTCCCATTGTGTTCAGGAACGTGTAGGTTAGTTGCATTAGTCAGGGGAAATGCAGTGTATTAGGGTAGGGGAATGGTTCTGGGTGGGATACTCTTCAGAGTATCAGTGTAGACTTGTTGGGTCAAATGGTCTGTTTCCATACTGTTGGGATTGTGACATTTTGAATTTAAATAGAGCCAGCCTTTCTAAGAGCTCCTTTTATCAACTTTTAGTCAAGTATCTCAGTTACATTATTCTTCCTTGTGAACTAAACCAGAAATTGCTGGAAAAGTTCAACAGGTCTGAGGAAGGGTCACCAAACCTGAAACGTTAACTCTGATTTCTCTTCACAGATTCTGTCAGACCTGCTGAGCATTTCCAGCAAATTCTGTTTTGCTTACTGATTTGCAGCATCTGCAGTTCATTGATCTTGTTTTATTGAATTTTGGCATCATCCACTTCTTTGTAAATGACAATACAAAATGCCCATAATGGCATCCTCTGCCTTGATGCTTAGATCCACTTATTAGTCCTCAATTGGATGCACTCTTCCAGCTTCTACCATTTCAATATTATTATAGAAAATATTTGGATCCATTTTTAAGTTGATTACCAGTCTATTCTCATATTCAGGTTTAGATTAGATTAGATTACTTACAGCGTGGAAACAGGCCCTTCGGCCCAACAAGTCCACACACCGACCCGCCCGAAGCGCAACCCACCCATACCCTTACATTTACATTTACCCCTTACCTAACACTACGGGCAATTTAGCATGGCCAATTCACCTGACCCGCACATCTTTGGACTGTGGGAGGAAACCGGAGCACCCGGAGGAAACCCGCGCAGACACGGGGAGAACGTGCAAACTCCACACAGTCAGTCACCTGAGTCGGGAATTGAACCCGGGTCTCAGGCGCTGTGAGGCAGCAGTGCTAACCACTGTGCCACCGTGCCACCCACAAGGTTTGTCCCTCTCAATGCCTTTTTGAACTTCATATAGTCAGCCTGGTTCTCACTTGCACTAACAACCTAACTTTTATCATCTTCTTCTATTCCACCTTACTGTCTATCATGTTCAGAGGCCACAGAAAGCAAACTTTTGTTTCCTTACCTTCCCCCTTGTGCGAATAGCTTGCCTGTCAATCTCTGATTCTGATTTGCCTCAAACTGAGCCATTCACACCCCTGTTGAAATTGATCCTCCACCAATTTAATATATTGACTCTAAATTTTGCCTTTTCCTTTTTCAGAGTTAATGTTAACCATATGATATGTGGTCACCAATCAGCAAAAGATCCTTAACTGACTTGATTCACTTGGCAGACTGATAAGTAAAATTTTCTGAAAGCTTTTCAGAAATTGGTCACCCTCTCTGACCTTGAAACTAATACTATTCCAGTCTACTTAAGAAAAACTGAAATCGCTGATTGAAACTATTCTGAAATGTCTGTAAAGTCTTTGCAAATTTGTTCCTCTATATCTTTCCTTCTAATTGGCAGTCTATTCAATATTATTTCTATTGTCTCTTATTTCTAAACAAAGATTCTCTCCTTGACCCTCTTTCCTGCATTGTAATTACTTCCTGCCACTGGTCTTCCTTTCTTTCATTCTCCATCTTTCCTGACACTTTGTATCCAAGAAAATCTAGCCGCTCGGTTTGCCTTATTTTGAGCCACGTCTCTATTATTGTCACAATATAATACTTTTATGCGTTTATTTGCACCTATCTGTCATCAGCTCTACCTGCTATATATGTTTACATACTGGACAACCTATTTAGACTTAACCCCATCTGTCACCTTATTATTTCTTATTCTGATGTTAGCCAACTTGCCAAATTCTTTGTGCACACTTTTTATTCTTGCTGCAGGACAGGGGTTCACATTTCCCTTACAGTTACATTACAGCTTCATCAGTAGCATTAGTGAACCATCTCAGAAGGCCATTGTTCAAGACTTGAGGTGCTACACTGACATAGCCCCCCACTCCTCCCCAAAACTGATCCTGGCTTCCACAACACTAGTATACGGAGTGATCTGGAGATTATTGCTTTTGAGATTCAGTTTACTAGTCTTTGTTTTGGCTTCTGAAATTTTTATTGCAATACCTAATTCTTCTCTCTATCTATATCCTTGCCACTGACTTGACCCACATTGACAGTTGTTCATCTTCTTCCTTCAGAATACATCTCTTTTTTTAGATTAGATTACTTACAGTGTGGAAACAGGCCCTTCGGCCCAACAAGTCCACACCGAACCGTCGAAGTGCAACCCACCCATACCCCTACATTTGTCCCTTATCTAACACTACGGGCAATTTAGCATGGCCAATTCACCTGACCTGCACATCTTTGAACTGTGGGAGGAAACCAGAGCACCTGAAGGAAACCCAAGCAGACAAGGGGAGAACGTGCAAACTCTACACAGTCAGTCGCCTGAGTCGGGAATTGAACCCGGGTCTCTGGTGCTGTGAGGCAGCAGTGCTAACCACTGTGCCACCGTGCCCCCCATTAACCACCGTGCCGCCCACCCTCCCATCAAAGAATCATAGAATTCCTTACAGGGCCAAAGGAGGACATTCAGCCACTTAAGTCCAACCAGCCCGCTGAAGAGCTTCCCACCCAGACCCAGACCTCTATCATATCCCATAATTCACATCTACTATGGCTAATCTACTTGACCTACACATCCCTGGACATTATGGGCAATTTAGCACCGGAAGAAAATGAGGACTGCAGATGCTGGCAATCAAAGTTGAAGAGTATGGTGCTGGAAAAGCACAGCTGGTCAGGCAGCATCCGAGGAGCAGGAGAGTCGACGAAGGGCTCATACCCAACATGCTGGCTCACCTACTCCTTGGGCAATTTAGCACTGTCAATCCATGTCACCTGCCCATCGTTGGACTGAGAGGAAACCAGAACCCTAGAGGAAATTCATGCAGACATTGGGAGAACGTGTAAACTCCAAACAGTCACCCAAGGCTAGAATTGAACCTGGGTCCCTGGTACTGTCAGGCAGTACTGCTAACCACTGACCCACCATGCTAGCCAGAAGGGAGTAACACACCATCTGGAATTACATCTGGAGTTGCAGAAACATCATTAAAAATAGAATCTCCCACCACTATCATTTTACCAATTTTCTTTCTGTCCCCCTGTAAAGATGAGTCACCTGCGATGCCATGGACTTGGCTCTGGCTTCATTTCCTTGAGGAACCATCACCCTCACCAGTTTTCAGAAATGTTTATCAGTTGGAGAGTAACCAAAGAACTTCTGGACTCCCACCTTGGCCCTGCTTAGTTGACTGGTGATCACATATTCACTCCTTGCTACACACGCTTATGCTGCAAGCTGATCACCTCGAGAAACATGACAGATACAACACTCTCACACACAAGGGTCCAGCCCAGTCATAGAGTCATATAGCACAGAAACAGACACTTATGGTCCATGCCAACCAGTTTTCTAAACTAAATCAGTTTCATTTGCCTGCATTTGACCCATATCCCTCTGAACCTTTCCTATTCATGTGCCTGTCCAAATGTCTTTTAAATGTTCCAATTGTACCTGCCTCTACCACTTCCTCTGATGGTTTCATTCCAAAAATGCACCACTCTCTGTCTGAAAAAGTTGCCTATTAGTTCCCTTTTAAATCTTTCTTGTTTCAGCTTCAACCTAGGCCCTCTAGTTTTGAACTCCCCTACCCTGGGGAAAAGATCTTTCCTAACCACCTTATCTATGCCTCTCATGATTTGATAAATCCCTCAATCTCCTATGTTCCAGGGGAAACATGTTCCAGCCTTTTCAGCCTCTTCCTATATCTCAAATTGTCCAGCCCTGGTAGCATTCTTATAAATCTTTTCTGCAACCTTTCCAATTTAATAACACCTTTCCAATAGAAGGACAACCAGAACTGTACGCAATACTCCAAAAGTGCCCTTACCAAAGTCCTGTATAGCCACATCATGATGTCCCAGCACCTGTAATCAATACTCTGACCAACACAGGCAAGTGTGCAAAGCACCTTCTTTACCACCCTGCCTACCTGAGACTCCACCTTCTACCTGAACCCCAAGGTCTCGCTGCTTGACTTCCTTCACACTTGGCCAGCTGAGAAAAAGAAGTTTTGTGTCATTTCCAGATAGGGAAGCTGTTCACCTAATAGGATAGGGGCATTCTGTAGTGCCATTATTAATTGGTCATGAACTAAGTTTAGAAGGGAGAAAACTTAAGTTGTACAACAAATGTAGGATTGGAATTGCAATAATTTATTTGGGTTATGTCACTTCTGAATTTGATATTTATCTCATGTTAGAACCCTCACTAATTTTTCATTATTTTGAATTTTTATTATTTTATTAATTTTGCTTTGGAGTTGTTAATTGTGAATAGTGAGCTTGGGGACAACATGTGGTAACAGGTGAAAAACAGATCCTGGGCAGAGCATTGTGTTTAAACAGGTAGCAGAAGTTGGGTATTAATGAGGTCAGGCCCTGAGAATTGGTTCCAGCAAGTCTGGAAGAGACCCTATATTCAAGTAGATGGCAGTTGTTGGATGATAATTAAGGCCTTGGGAAGAAATGATTGGTCTATCAGGGCAGAACCAGACTTAAATTTGCTGTTTGAACAATGTTTTCCAAGTAGGTGAACTTGGCTACTGGCAAGCCAGCAGGAAAATTTGAAAGCTCTCTGATTAACGTCCACACCAGAAGCCCAAGAATTAGCCAGCTATATTAGAAGTATTACTAAATTGCCTGAGTGAACTGAGAAGGTGCCTCTAATTGGCAATTCCAGAAAAGCAACTGAGCAGTCCGCATTTACACTTGTGAAACAACACATTCTGAAAGCCATTTGAGTGACCTGGCCAATTTTGTTGCGTTCTTTTATTTGTCACATAACTGAATTTGTTAATCTTTTCGTCTTTTAGGTATAAAGCATGAACATTGGTCATCTTACGTTGCTGTTAACTTTTTCCTCTCCTAAAATTATGACATATTTAATAAGTAGTTACGTCTCTTGTTTGAGATATAAAGGAAACAATGTCGAGAATTATCTACTCACAAAGTCTTAGATTGGTTATTCAAAAGTCTGGTTAGAAACCATTGGGGATGTTTTAATTTCAGTGTTTTGTGAATACAGAGTTTGATTTCATACTGCTGTGTGTTTCCGTGTTGGAAGATTCGTTACTTACAGCTCTGGCGACATTAGTTCCCTTTGATTCTGTTGCTCATTTCCCTATACATTGGTTCTACATCACTCTCCTGATGTTCTCAGTAGCTCCAAGCTCTGGCCTTGCTAGTGAGCCACCCTGACCTCCATCATGCCTTCCTGTTTATAAGCGTTTTGCTGAATTTAATTGATATTTTTGCTTCCACACATAATGAATGACTCATGTGGATGTTTATCCTTCTTTTAAGTTATAATGTTAACTGCAAGCTCTCAAATTGCATAAAACATACAATGGAAAATGTACAATGATGCTCTTTTCATTGATAAAGTCATAGAGATGTACAGCATGGAAACAGACCCTTCGGTTCAACCCGTCCCTGCCGACCAAATATCCCAACCCAATCTAGTCCCACCTGCCAGCACTAGGCCCATATCCCTCCAAACTCTTCCTATTCATATACCCAATCAAATGCCTCTTAAATGTTGCAATTGTACCAGCCTCCACCACTTCCTCTGGCAGCTCATTCCATACACGTACCACCCTCTGCGTGAAACAATTGCCACTTAGGTCTCTTTTATATCTTTCCCCTCTCACCCTAAACCCATGCCCTCTAATTTTGGACTCCCTGACCCCAGGGAAAAGACTTTGTCTATTTATCCTATCCATGCCCCTCATGATTTTATAAACCTCTATAAGGTCACCCCTCAATCTCCAATGCTCCAGGGAAAACAGCCCCGTCTATTCAGCCTCTCCCTATAGCTCAAATCCTCCAACCATGGCAACATCTTGTAAATCTTTTCTGAACCCTTTCAAGTTTCACAACATCTTTCTGATAGGTAGGAGACCAGAATTGCAATGCAATATTCCACCAGTGGCCTAACCAATGTCCTGTACAGCCGCAACATGACCTCCCAACTCTTGTACTCAATACTCTGACCAATAAAGGAAAGCGTACTAGATGCTTTCTTCACTATCCTATCTACCTGCAACTCCACTTTCAAGGAGCTATGAACTTGCACTCCAAGGGCTCTTTTTTCAGCAACACTCTCTAGAACCTTACCATTAAGTGTATCAATCCTGTTATGATTTGCTTTCCCAAAATACAGCACCTCACATTTATCCGAATTAAACGCCATCTGCCACTTCTCAGCCCAGTGGCCCATCTGATCAAGATCCAGGTAACCCTCTTCGCCGTTCACTACACCTTCAATTTTAGTGTCTACTGCAAACTTACTAACTGTACCTCTTATGCTCACATCCAAATCGTTTATGTAAATGACAGAAAGGACTCAGCACTGATCCTTGTGGCACTCCACTAGTCACAGGCCTCCAGTCTGAGAAACAACCCTCCACCACCACTCTCTGTATTCTACCTTTGAACCAGTTCTGGATTCAAATGGCTAGTTTTCCCTGTATTCCATGAGATCTAAACTTGCTAACCAGTCTCCCATGGGAAACTTTGTCGAACGCCTTACTGAAGTCCATATAGATCACATCTACTGCTCTGCCCTCATCAATCCTCTTTGTTACTTCTTCAAAAAACTCAATCAAGTTTGTGAGACATGATTTTCCACACACACAGCCATGTTGACTATCCCTAATCAGTCCTTGCCTTTCCAAATACATGTACACCCTGTCCCTCAGGATTCCCTCCAACAACTTGACCACCACTGACGTCAGGCTCACTGGCCTATCGATGGACATTTGCATCCAACATATGCCAATCTCTAACAGCCCCCATGACATATTTTCAATCCATGTACAGGACACGTTTGCACTTCAATGCTTATCTTCAGGCTGCACAGCCAACCTACACTGTCATGCTGCAGCAAGGACACTGTGCGCTCAGGGACATTAACTCAGCTCATTTACCAGACCAGGCTGTATCTTTGGGCTCCTCACACTCATGTCGCTCACTCACTCTGAGCCTGCCTGAATTCTCACAGTATCTCTACCTTGCATTGCCGTGCCTTGCTTATTGTGTCTTTCTTCCTCAGCCAGAGACACAAGGCTCATATTACTGCTCTCTTACCTTGCTCTTCAACACAGACCCAAAGCCAGGATGCTTGTCGTAATTGTCAGCAGATCCCAGTCAAGTCAAGGGGGTTCCCCTGCACAGTTAGTCAAAGTCGGTCTCCAATACCAGCCCAGGTCCTGCTCAGGGTGGTCAGAATTAGCCCCATTGTGGGCTGTTTCCCTCATGGAATGAGAAAGCAACATGCATTAAAGGAGGTGAAAGTGCATGTTATTAATAATGGAAGAAGTAGGGATGTGCCCCGTGTGAGTCAGTAGACACCGCAGAGGCCTTGCAAGTTTAGTGATGTCAGGGTGAATAAGACTGAGTGAGTATTAATAACATGCACTTTCACCTCCTTTAATGCATGTTGCTTTTTCATTCCATGAGGGAAACTGCCCACACTGTGGCAAGAGTCGAAAAGTGTGGCACTGGAAAAGCACAGCAGGTCAGGCAGCATCCGAGGAGCAAGAAAACTGACATTCCGGGCATAAGCCTTTCATCGGGAATGGGGTGGGGGTGTGAGGGGTCTGGGTGTTAAATACGATGGGGAAGGGAAATATAGCTGGGAAGTGATAGGTAGATGCAAATGGGGGTGGGGTGGGGGGGGGTTTTACTCTGATTTCTTCAGCATCTGCAGTCCTCACTTTCTCTCAACTCATGTGGGAAGTTTGGTAAGAGATGTGATAGAAATCATTAGGGCTTGTGAAAACTCAACACATCTCAGACTTAGCCAAAAATATATAAGTGTCAACCCTTTGTGTTCAAATATCACAGCAAGGGCTTTGCAATTCAAAAATGACAGTAAAGCGTTTGATGAAACTTTAATTGCCAATGTTCAATGAGTGCAAAAGTCAGCTGTGTAATGCTGCATCAAATGGCACTTTGGATGCCTTGAACAGGTTTCTATATGCACAGTTTGCTTCTGGCTATTTTCTACGTGGTTCTTGCAGGGTGAATACATTGGAATCGCGCACAAAGGAACTCCCCCCTATTTGCAGCCAAAGACCTTGAATGAGCGCTGTCATGACTCAAGTGGCCCGAAAAGGCTGATGCAATCCTCGAATCCCCAAATTTGTTCACCATCTCTGAAACAATAAACAGACTGAAGCAAGAATGCCCCTTTCCTTGGGTTATTTAAAGAGCCAGTTAACAAGTTATTGCTGACTGACTTCTGCTGTGTCAAAGTTTGTGAAGATATTGTGCTGAGTTGGTAAACTAAAATGAGAGACTTTGCTGAACACAGGATGTGAAAAACCAGTGCATTGCATAGCATAGCTGTGGGGCAATTGTTGCAGTACTGCAAGGATGTTCACTGATCAATTTTCAGAGCATTGGATATTGTACATGTGTAAGTCCAGGTGCAAAAATTATCATGAGTTTAAGGTCTGTCAATATAAAAGATTAAAATGAGCATTCCACTTACATTTGCATATTGACTTATTTTATTGATTAAATATAATTAATAAGGACTGCACTATATCATATAAAAGTTAATATAAAATTGAAGTAGTGCCTCGGAATCCGACTTTAATTCGTTCCAGGAGGCGGTTCAAATTGCGAAAAGTTCGGATTCCAAAACTATTTTCCCCATAAGAAATAATGGAAAGTGAATTAATCCATTTCTGGACCCAAAAAATAACGTTTTCAATTTACTTTTAACTGCAAATACACATGGTTAAGGTAAAATAAGATGAGTAAATAACCTAAATATCAAGTAATAATAATAAAAGCAAGAAATAAATGTATTAACATGAAAATAACTTCATTTACCTTAGTGAGAAGGACTAATGGTGAATGCACTTATTTGCTTCACTGCTCTTCTTAGGTGCCATGGTGAATGCACAAGGGTGATAATTATTTTAAAAACAGCACAAATCAAGGTGAAAACACGAAGTAAACTAGTGATGGACACACGAGAGATGCTTTCACAACTACTTCCCGGGACGAACTGAACAAACAATGTGTGATCTGAACGGTATGTGGTGTTCGGATTCTGAAAATGTGTTCGGATTTTAGGGCAAAATTTTCTCGAAATAATTGTTCGGATTCCAAGCTGTTCGAACAATCAGGTGTTCGGATTCTGGTCACCACTGTAATAATTAACAATTGAAAGGTAATTGACCCACCATCTAAATGATTACAAGGCATTATAAGTTGGTTGATAAGGACATTGGCTGAATCGTCTTTGTGACAGATAATATGATTGTCATAAGGACACTAAAAGTTCAGAGTTAGGGCAGAGGCATTGATGATCAGGAGAACGTGGAGGTCAATGACCTGGGGAAAATCACTGATACTCATGTCAATGCCTAGATTTTGAAGGTTGAGGATCGCCATTGATTATAAATAATGGTGATCTGGTTAGTACTTCCCCAACTTTGATTATACCATTATTTTTAAATGTTTGGTTTGAGGTTTAAAAAAAAAGAGCTAAGGTTGGTTATTGTCTGGGACACCAATGAAGTAGTATTTAGCCCTGATATGTAAAGGTCCAATGCCTTCATGGTTCTAGGTAAATGATCCCTCTCATTTGTCTGTGTCTCATGGTGAATTTCCAGTTGGTAGCTGTATCTGCTACCAGTGTACTATTTTGAAGTCTTAGGTAGCTCCATAATCTCTGAAAGGTCAGGTTCTCTGGGTCTGATATTAGGTGCCCCTAATTGGTAATAATGGGTCAGTAACAATCTCTAAGTAGCTTTACTGCCCCACTAACACAAAATATTTACAAGCACAGATGGCTGGAGAAACACAGCAGGACTGGCAGTATCCATGGAGAGAGAAATAGAATTAAAATTTTGAGTCTGATATGATTCTTCTTCAGAACACCAGATACATTCTCCAGACAAAAGTGAGGACTGTAGATGCTAGAAGTCAAAGTCTAGATTAAAATGGTGCTGGAAACGCACAGCAGGTCAGACAGCATCCGAAGAGCAGGAAAATCAACTTTTCAGGCAAACGCCCTTCATCAGGAATGAAGGCAGAGAGCCTCCGGATGGAGAGATGAATGGGAGGGGGGGAGGGCCATAGAGAATGTAGCCAAGAATAAAATACGTGGACAGAGCTAAGGATGAAGGTCAGAGAGGAGGGTGGAGTGGATAGGTGAGAAGGAAGATTGGCAGGTAAGACAGGTCATGGGGACTGTGCTGAGCTGGCAGGTTGGAACTGGGGTAAGGTGGGGGAAGGGGTGAAGTAACTAGTGAAGTCCATATTGATGCCCTGGGGTTGAAGTGTTCCGAGGCAGAAGATAAGGCGTTCTTCCTCCAGGCGTCGGGTGGTGAGGAAGTGGCGGTGAAGGAGACCCAGGACCTGCATGTCCTCAGCAGAGTGGGAGGGGGAGTTGAAATGTTGGGCCACAGGGCGGTGGGGTTGATTGGTGTGGGTGTCCTGGAGATGTTCCCTAAAACGCTCTGCTGGGAGGCGTCCAGTCTTCCCAATATAGAGGAGACCGCATCGGGAGCAACAGATACAATAAATTATATTGGTGGATGTGCAGGTAAAACATTGATGGATGTGGAAGGCTCCTTTGGGGCCTTGGATGGAGGTGAGGGAGGAGGGGTGGGCACAGGTTTTACAATTCCTGCGGTGGCAGGGGAGGGTGCCAGAATGGGTGGGTGGTTTGTTGGGGGACGTGGACCTGACCAGATAGTCATGGAGGGAACGGTCTTTGTGGAAAGCGGAAAGAGTGGGGAGCAAAATATATCCCTGGTGGTGGGGTCCATTTGGAGGAGGCAGAAATGTCGGTGAATGTTGCAGTTTGTGTGAAGGTTGGTAGGATGGAAAGGTGAGCACCGGGGGGGCGTTCTGTCCTTGTTACGGTTGGAGGGGTGGGGACGGAGGGCAGAGGTGTGGGATGTGGACGAGATGCATTGGAGGGCATCTTTAACCACGTGGGAAGGAAAATTGCAGTCTTTAAAGAAGGAGGCCATCTGGTGTGTTCTGTGGTGGGACTGGTCCTCCTGGGAGCAGATATGGCAGAGGCAGAGGAATTGGGAATATGGGATAGCATTTTTGCAGGAGGTAGGGTGGGAAGAGGTGTAATCCAGGTAGCTGTGGGAGTCGGTGGGTTTGTAAAAAATGTCAGTGTCAAGTCGGTCATCATTAATGGAGGTGAAGAGGTCCAGGAAGGGGAGGGAGGTGTTAGAGATGGTCCAGGTGAATTGAAGGTTGGGGTGGAATGTGTTGGCGAAGTTGATAAATTGCTCAACCTCCTCGTGGGAGCATGAAGTGACACCAATGCAGTCATCAATGTAGCGGAGGAAGAGGTGGGGAGTGGTGCCAGTGTAACTTCAGAAGATGGATTGTTCTACGTAGGCGACAAAGAGTCAGGTACAGCTGAGGCCCATGCAGGTGCCCATGGCTACCCCTTTCATCTGGAGGAAGAGAGAGGATTCGAAGGAGAAATTGTAGAGGGTGTGGACCAGTTCAGCCAAACGAATTTGAGTATCAGTGGAAGGGCACTGTTGGGGACATTGGGAGAGGAAGAAACGGAGGGCTTGGAGGCCCTGGTCATAGCGAATGGAGGTATAGTGGGTTTGGATGTCCATGGTGAAGATGAGGCATTGGGGGCCAGGGAAACAGAAGTCTTGGAGGAGGTGGAGGGCATGGGTGGTGTCTCGAACTTATGTAGGGAGTACCTGGACCGGGGGGAATAGGACAGTATCAGGGTAGGTGGAGATGAGTTTGGTGGGGCAGGAGCAGGCTGAGACAATGGGTAGGCCGGGGTGGTCAGGCTTGTGGATCTTGGGAAGGAGGTAGAACTGGGCAATGCAGAGTTCCCAGGCTATGAGGTTGGAAGCTGTGGGTGGGAGATCTCCTGAGGTGATGAGGATCTGTATGGTCTGGAAGATAATGGTTTGGTGATGGGGGTGGTGGGGTCATGGTCGAGGGGGCAGTCGGAGGAGGTGTCTTTGAGTAGGCATGTGGCTTCAGCAGTTTAGAGGTCAGTGCGCCAAACTACCACCTTTATCCACTGGTTTGATGGTGAGATTGGGATTGGAGCAGAGGGAGTGGAGGGCTGCGTGTTGTGAAGGTGAGAGGTTGGAGTGGGGAAGTGGGGAGTAGACAGGTTGAGGCGGTTAATGTCTCGGCAGCAGTTGGAAATGAAAAATCGACGGAGGGTAATAGGCCAGTGTGGGGTATCCAGGTGGATGGAGTCTGTTGGAGGCATGTGAAGGCATCCTTGGAAGGTGGATGGGATCCTGATTGAAAAAGCAAGCTTGGAGGTGGAGGTGGTGGAAGAAGTGTTCCATGTCATGATGAATTAATGATGCGTGGACGGAAGGGGATAAAGGTAAGGCCTTTGCTGAGAACTGATTGTTCGTCCTCAGTAAGGGCGAGGTCTGGGGGGAATGGTGAAATCTCAGCAGGGCTGGAATCTAGGACGTGGGGTAGGTGTGGAGCTGGGTGTGGGGGCAAGAGTCTGTAACTGCAGTGGGTATGGTGGTAGGAGGAATGGGGGTGGAATCATGAGCAGGGGTGATGTTCCCCTGGGGGGGTGGGGATGGTAACAGTGGGATCAGTGGGGAGAGCGTGTCAGCAGTATGCAGGTGAGTGATATTGGTGAGGGAGGAAGTGGTGGGGAACACAGCAGTAGGAGGGGCAGAAGTGATGTCACGTGTGGTGCATGTGAAACTGTGCAGGGCAGAAGTAGCCATGAAGGGTAAGAAGATACATTCTCCACTTGTTGACTGCTAGCTGTTGTGTTCTGGCTCCGCATGTCAATACACCTTTAAGAAACATAACATCGTTAAGAGGATGCTCACAATATCATCACTACCACAGCATGAGACCTGACAAGATCTCAGATTCCAGTTTATTCCTGATCACTTGAAGCATACTGCAGGAAGCATACTCCTTAGTTGTAATCTAATAGCTTAATAATAAGATACTGGTGTCCCTGTGAACGTACATAATAGCTGGTTGGAACAAATAGTAGTTAATGCTTCAATACTATTATATTCACATCGGGTTTCTTACAGTACATGATATAACAAACATTGCTGTACAAAATATTGTAATAGTATAATGTTAAAAATCACACAAGACCAGGTTATAGTTCAATAGGTTTGTTCGGAAGCACTGCTCCTTCATCAGGTGGTTATGGAGTATTAGGCACAGAATTTGTAGCAAAAGTTTACAGAGTGATGTAACTGAAGTTGGGTGGCACGGTGGCACAGTGGTTAGCACTGCTGCCTCACAGCGCCAGGGACCTGGGTTCAATTCCCACCTCAGGCGACTGACTGTGTGGAGTTTGCACGTTCTCCCCGTGTCTGCGTGGGTTTCCTCTGGGTGCTCTGGTTTCCTCCCACAGTCCAAAGATGTGCGGGTCAGGTGAATTGGCCATGCTAAGTTGCCCGTAGTGTTAGGTATGGGGTATATGTAGGGGAATGGGTGGGTTGCGCATCGGTGGGTCGGTGTGGAATTGTTGGGCCGAAGGGCCTGTTTCCACACTGTAAATAAGTAAAGTTATAAATTAAAGAAAGACCTGGATTGTTTGTTAAGTCTCTCATCTTTTAGAATGATGATGTTGGTTTCAGTTCTTTCATATGTAAATTGCAGAACTTTTTTAAAGTTACATTCTCAAGTGCACTTTAACACATGGTGTCATGTCGGCCCAGATAATGCATTGAAGGTGTGAGGTGCCCTGTGCGAGATTGTCTGTGCTCCAATGTTCAGACTGATTCTAACCTCGAAAACAGATTTACAGAATCTTGCATGGATTCATGCAGTTTTTGAGCAAAATAAAATGTAATTCTGCAAGTTGTAATAGTAAAATTACCCAGCTGGAAGCATCACATCATTAAGTGTCAAACATGAGCACCTGATTAAACGATAAGTCCCTATTAATGTGGAAACTGGATCCAATGATATCAGTAGGATTCTAGCTACCATTTTATGCAAGAACTGGTCCGACCCTGCTTAATGCAAAACAATGGAAGAGAAGATGACCTCTGAAGATGAGAGCCTCAGAGCTCACAAAAATAATCTATTTCACTGTTACTCCAGGGCACCAATTCTATTTGATCATAACTACTGCCCAGTCACAAAGTTCACTTTACTGGTAGCCTCCATGGAGACAATTGTTGAGTGCTCCTTATCAGTCATGGTTCAGAGACTCAAAATGACAGGAGCAGTTTTCCTGCTAGAACAGAGACGAGAGTGTGGTGCTGGAAAAGCACAGCGGGTCTGGCAGCATCTGAGGAGCAGGAGAAGCGACTTTTCATGAAAGTGTCTTGACTCTGATCTCCAGCATCTGCAATCCTCACTTTCTCCTTCCTGCTAAACAGTCAACCACTGAAAAGCCAAAATCTGATGCATTGGTTCTATTCAATAGAAGACACATATCATATGTACTCAAGCAAATGTCAAATATTTGAGACAATGTTTTAGGCCAAGAGTCAATGGGTCAACATTGTATTAAAGACTATATAAGCATACTTGTTTTGATGCAAAAATGTCTGGCCTCAATGGAATAAAGTACTAAAGACCCACATTAAACCAATGTATTGATTCTGACACAATTATTTATTTTAGAAAGTTAGAAATTTCATACATTTTGTTCAACAGAATGTAAATAAACAACATAATGAATTAACTACACCTCAATTGAAATCCTTCAAAATTAATCTGATCCCTACTTGAAATCACTGAACAATTCATCATCATTCCTTATCTTCATCATTATCATCTTCATTGGTAATGCTGTAAGCTGGGCATCAAAATTCCATAAGTAATTATCCTCAGCGTTATTGAGCAGGTTTGATATTCCATGTTTGAGGAGTTAATTTTTGACAATATCGGGAGAACTAGATCATTTCATGCAACCATATGCCATTAGCACAATGCTTTTGGTGAGTTCGCTCACGATATTTCCTCCTTCAGTGAATTTTATTTGTCTCGCCTAAGTCTAATCTTAAAATTACCTTTCAGCTACTGTCTTTAAGAGATTTATCTATCAAATTCAAGCACTCGGTGATACTCAAAATATTAAAATAATTGTCATATCATGTTGATATTATATCAAGAATTACATTCTCAAAAAAGTTGTGATTTGAACATATCCTAGGTGAACACATTAGATTAGATTCATTAGTGCGGAAACAGGCCCTTCGGCCCAACAAGTCCACACCGACCCTCTGAAGAGCAACCCACCCAGACTCATTCCCCTGCATTTACCTCTTCACCTAACGCTACGGGCAATTTAGCATGGCCAATTCATCTAACCTGCACATTTTTGGACTGTGGGAGGAAAACGGAGCACCCGGAGGAAACCCACGCAGACACGGAGAGAATGTGCAAACTCTCCACAGACAGTTGCCTGAGGCGGGAATTGAACCTGGGTCTGTGGCAGTGTGAGGCCGCAGTGCTAACCACTGAGTCACCATGCCGTCCATATTTTTTCCTTTACATGATCATTTTGGTCCCAACATCCATACTTTTTTTGATGTCTTGCACCTAGTTCATCCATCCAGCCTTTCTCATGATCATAGATTACATTCTCTGTCTGAAATTTCTCCATGGAGAAGATTTTTAGAGATCGCTGCACCCGATGTGGCCTCCTCTATATTGGGGAGACAGACCGCTTACTTGCGGAACGCTTCAGAGAACACCTCTGGGCCGCCCGGACCAACCAACCCAACCACCCCGTGGCTCAACACTTTAACTCTCCCTCCCACTCCACCGAGGACATGCAGGTCCTTGGACTCCTCCACCGGCAGAACATAACAACACGACGGCTGGAGGAGGAGCGCCTCATCTTCCGCCTGGGAACACTCCAACCACAAGGTATGAATTCAGATTTCTCCAGTTTCCTCATTTCCCCTCCCCCCACCTTGTCTCAGTCGGTTCCCTCAACTCAGCACCGCCCTCCTAACCTGCAATCTCCTTCCTGACCTCTCCGCCCCCACCCCACTCCGGCCTATCACCCTCACCTTGACCTCCTTCTACCTATCCCACCTCCATCGCCCCTCCCCCAAGTCCCTCCTCCCTACCTTTTATCTTAGCCTGCTTGGCTACTCTCTCTCATTCCTGATGAAGGGCTTATGCTCGAAACGTCGAATTCCCTATTCCTGAGATGCTGCCCGACCTGCTGTGCTTTGACCAGCAACACATTTTCAACTGTGATCTCCAGCATCTGCAGACCTCATTTTTTACTCGAATATATTGAACAAACCTAGATTGCTATTAAATCTTTCATCTTTTAGAATGGGTTGCAGGTTTTGATTCATTGATGTGTAATACCCAGAAATTCTTTCAAGTCACATTCGTGAGATAACTTGATGTTCTATATAAAAAAGGTGACATCTCAGCTCAGACACTGCATTAAAGGTGTGAGGTTAGAGTCCATCTGTATTCCAATCTTGAGCCAGACTGGTTCTATTTCCAAAGTGGAATTTATAAAATATCACATGGATTGAATGCCTACAGATTGTGTGCCTTTTGAACAAAATAGAACATATCTGCAAATACAATTCTGTCCAAAAGGACACACTCTGTAGGCAGTCAATCCATGTGATAGTTTATAAATTCCTACTTTGGAAATAGAACCAGTTTGACTCAAGACTGGAATACAGCCAGATTCTAACCTCACACCTTTAATGCCAGACATCTTTTTTCTCTACCAATCTTGATATTTGTTTTGTTTGCTGGCATGTTGAAGTTCTTTAATGCTTCATCCATATTTTCAATGTAGATCATTTGATGTATGTTCTTCTCTCAATGTTAAATTAATAAAAATGATGAAATTCGATGGTATTATCATTGAATCCAGGTAGCGAATGTTATGAACATCTGTTTTCTGACAGAGTACTATCTCTGAATCATCTGTTTGCCTGAACCTTGTGACAATATGGTAATATCTTGAATTCTAAAATACCTTCTTTCCTCATTTCCCCGAAAATATAGACTCAGATCATCCCATGGGCGATAGTATGCCCAATTTGCCAATGCTTGTTAACCCTGCCACCTTAATCGCCTGTAAAAATTGAATTGCATACTTATTCTCAAAGGCATCATGACAGATATATGGTATGCATTACTCTTGATGATTGGCTGGGAGATTGCCACAAGAATTGAAAGAGGGTAAAAATATTCATCTGAGTACTTTCAAGTTAATTAACCGTAAATTACTAGTAAGTCACTAATAATCACAATAAGTTTAATGCAGGTGAAAAATGGTGGGGATTTGAGGTCAAACATTATGGGGCTGATTTTTACAAAAGATCAACTTGTATGCAATTATGTAGGGAATTTTATTTTTTTAAAAATGATGTTTTTGCAGTAAAAAAAGAATTCTGGTTCAAGTCACAAAAACGTAAATGTTCATGTTTAACATGAATATTTTGTCAGCTTTAAGGGGAGGAATAGTTGGGGACTAGACATCAAAAAGCAATGTGTGCTGGCTCCACAGGGAATCTGAAGCCCAACTTAATAGCGTCTGGTGTCGTTAATAGCCACTACCAGTGAGAATAATCAATAACTTGTACAACACAACACTGTAATGCACTATAGTCAGGAATATCCTACAGATGGTGTACTTTTCTACAGAGTGCTTTGCATTGGTGGAATAATCTAATAGACTTTCTCCAAACAAGGCTTGGTGCTAAACATGACAAAACGAAATGGACTGGAATGGGCCAGAAGGTCATTTGAAGCCTGTGGTTTTGGAAGAAGTCTGAAAATGGCAGAAGGTGTTCATGTGTTTAATAGCTTTGTACAAAGAAAGAGTCAGAGAGTCTAGCTCCTTCCATTTACCCATTAGTAGGCTGAGGCAAGAACATTAATGGGCCAGTGGTGGAAGAAAGCAGAGGAGAAAGGAAATCCAATATTATGTAATGGGTAACACCTCAATCTTCATTTGGTCAGCCAAGCTATCAAAATTTGGAGATGATCATTAAGTAAATCCTTTTAGAATCAAGGTTATATCTAAAGAATGACTATGAAAGATAAACCACTTGGCGTAGCACTGCAAAAATAAATCATTACATTCAGAAAAAAAAGTAGGAAGTTTTCTCAATAGGTTCTCCCAATCACATTGTAAATTGGATGAATTAATGTAAAAGGTTCTGAGCCAATTTTAGGAGCTACCAAACAGAGATTTGTCAGTGTTGTTTTTCCAAACTGTCTCCTCTGGTAACCTGCCAATATATATTAGTGACGTGACCCCGCTCTAACCACAGTCCCTCTGCGAGAGGGAGAGTGGAGGTCACAGCTGCCCATTCTGCTGCACATCTGCAGAATGCGGCTATGTATTCTGTTCTCATAATTCCTATAATCTCATCTCTTGTCCAAAACTTTTCTTCCTTTTCTGTAGTGCATCTGATGAATATATTTTAATATTTACAATTTTACTATGCAAGGATATTTTGTTTTTGTGTATGTTGTTTACACCAATTATGTAGAACAGAACAATATATCATTTACATAGAAAACATCTGTCTATATGCTGATTTCTAATATCTCAGAAATGTTTCTATGTACTGTGTAATGAATTACTTAACTGTAAAGTTTAATTGCCAATCGTGGATAGAAAACAGCAGCGACCATTTTGCACACAGAAAGATCCTATAAATACAATTAATCAATCAGTTATTGACAACACTGCAATGGCCTGCCTGAAGTGGAAAGAATTTGCTGGTTTCCTTCAAATAGTACCAGGTTCTTTAAAAGTGAGTTGAGCCTTAATTTAGCACCTCAGTGAAATAAACAATGCAGCACTTAATCAGTACCAGCTAGAGTTCACCCTGATTATGGGTGAAATGTTCAGCTTTGACAGATTTATTGAATGGCTGTGGAGGAATTGTCTGTTTTTCCTTACATTCACTTTAATGGCAAATTGATAGCACCAATTTTTAAAGTTAGATTAAAACTGCCCCATATTCTGGACATGCAGCAAGTCCTGCCTCGTTTAACAATGGAAGTTGAAACTATTACCTGTGGGAGCTGACACTGCTACTTGGAGGACTTTAATTGGAAAGCCCAGCCACATGATGCAGTTGAATGCAATAGTTGGTTCATCTATTGACTGCTGGGTAATGTACATTCCTCTTCTCATTGAAGTCATTAGACAATCTGTGAGACCTCTAAGTTCCTTGAGGCAGAAGAGAAATACTTATGGGCAACATCACAAACCATCTCAATGTCCTTTCCTCCATTTTATACTTGTGCTCCTAGTTCCACTTTAAAACTTCAAACCCAGAATTCCCACTGGGAATGTACTGAACCTTTAATGTGCATGCTAAATAACACATTCCAATGATCTTACAAACTTAGTGTGGGTTACAGTAATGCCCAGATCTATCCAAATGCAAAGCAGAGGCAAAATAAACATGAAGTATTTTCTGTTTTCTGGTTACACTGTAGTTGGTGTAATGTGTCAAACCCATGGCAGTGCAACTTAGAAAGGAGGTGGATTCTTTAATTCCAAAACACTTTGTGAGAATGGTTTTAAGGATTGGTATTAATATTTGCTATGATGAAAGATTGGACAAACATGATTTATTTTCGTGTATACATCAAAAAAATGCGGGCAATCCGATAGAAAATTATTAAATAATGAGGGAAGTTTACAAAATAATAGAATGGATAGTCAAAGTCCTTGGTTCCAGGGCAGAAATGTAAATTATGAAGGTATATAACTTTAATATAATAGGGGGTAAGTTTAAAGGAGACGTGAGAAGCAAGGTGGAGGGTACACACAGTAGAACATTTAGGAGGCAACCTTCCAGATTTATGATCATGCAGAGAATGGAGAACACAGGCCCCGTAGAGGCAAAAGGTTTCGATTTTAAAAAGGCATAGTTTATGGACACAGTCTTGGTGGGCCAAAGGACCTAATCCTGTGCAGTATCGTTCCTTTTTCTTTCATGAGGGGCTCCAGTTAGATGGATGGATTGTAGAAGCTCTAGTTATTCTCCTTGAGAAAGAGAAGGTAAAAAGATTTAGTGAAGGTATTCAGAATCATGAGGATCCCTGATAATGCCAGTAGAGATCAACTTTCTCATTGGAAGAGAGGTTAAGAACCAAAGGACATGGACTTAAAGCGATTGGAAAAGATCCAAAAGCAACATGAGGAAAAGCTTTTTATGGAAGAAGCAGTTACAATCTGAATTTTATTCCTTAAAAGGTTGATGTGGACAGCTTCAATCATGGCCTTTAAAAGGGAATTGGATAGAAAACTGAAAAGGGGGAGAAGACCAGACGGTGGGATTTGCTCAGTTGCTCATGCAGAACACTAACAGGTTTGATGGACCAAATGGTCTCCTTTCTATGTTGTAAGCATTATATGATTACATGGTTTTCGGCGTCAAACTTTCAGCAGTTTGGCAATAAATATGATTCTTTCCTAATATTTCAAACAACTTCAAATGCCTGGTAAGGAGAAAATCTGCACACCATTCCAGACCACATGGTTTATGTTTATTTAGAGTCATAGCGTCATAGAGATATACAGTATTGAAACAGACCCTCCGGTCCAACCCGTCCATGCCAACCAGATATCCCAACCCAATCTAGTCCCACCTGCCAGCACCCGACCCATATCCCTCCAAATCCTTCCTATTCATATACCCATCCAAATGCCTCTTAAAATGTTGGAATTGTACTAGCCTCTACCACTTCCTCTGGCAGCTCATTCCATACACATGCCATCCTCTGTGTGAAAAAGTTGCCCCTTAGGTCTCTTTTATATCTTTCCCCTCTCACCCTAAACCTATGCCCTCTAGTTCTGGACTGCCCACCCCAGGGAAAAGACTTTGTCTATTAATTCTATCCATGCCCCTCATGATTTTGTAAACCTTTATAAAGTCACCCCTCAACCTTCGTCACTCCAATGGAAATAGCCCCAGCCTGTTCAACCTCTCCCTATAGCTCAAATCATCCAACCATGGCAACATCCTCCAACATCCTTGTAAATCTTTTCGGAACTCTTTCAAGTTTCACAACATCTTTCGGATAGGAAGGAGACCAGAATTTCACTCAATATTCCAACAGTGGCCTAACCAATGTCCTGTACAGCCGCAACATGACCTCCCAACTTCTGTACTCAATACTCTGACCAATAAAGGAAATCATACCAAATGCCTTCATCACTAGCCTATCTACCTGCAACTCTACTTTCAAGGAGCTATGAACCTGCACTCCAAGGTATCTTTGTTCAGAAACACTCCCTAGGACCTTGCCATTAAGTGTATAAGTCCTGCAAAGATTTGCTTTTCCAAAATGCAGCACCTCGCATTTATCTGAATTAAACTCCATCTGCCACTTCTCAGCCCAGTGGCCCATCTGATAAAGATCCAGTTGCAGTCTGAGGTAACCCTCTTCACCGTCCACTACACCTCCAATTTTGGTGTCATCTGCAAACTTACTAACTGTACCTCTTACGCTCACATCCAAATCATTTAAGTAAATGACAAAATGCAGAGGATCCAGCACCGATCCTTGTGGCACTCCACTGGTCACAGGCCTCCAGTCTGAAAAACAACCCTCCACTACCACCCCTGTCTTCTACCTTTGAGACAGTTCTGTATCCAAATGGCTAGTTCTCCCTGTATTCCATGAGATCTAACCTTGCTAATCAGTCTCCCATGGGGAACCTTGTTGAACGCCTTACTGAAGTCCATATAGATCACATCTACCGCTCTGCCCTCATCAATCCTCTTTGTTCCTTCTTCAAAAAACTCAATCAAGTTTGTGAGACATGATTTCCCCTGCACACAGCCACGTTGACTATCTCTAATCAGTCCTTGCCTTTCCAATACATGTACATTCTGTCCCTTCCTTCCAACAATTTTCCCACCACCAAGGTCAGGCTCACCTGTCTAGTGTTCCCTGGCTTGTCCTTACCACCCTTCTTAAACAGTGGTATCACGTTAGTCAACCTCCAGTCTTCCGGCACCTCACCTGTGACTATTGATGACACAAATATCTCAGCAAGAGACCCAACAATCACTTCCCTAGCTTCCCACAGAGTTCTAAGGTACACCTGATCAGGTCCTGGGGATTTATCCACCTTTATGCGTTTCAAGACATCCAGCACTTCCTCCTCTGTAATTTGCAAGGTGTCACCACCTATATTCTTAAGGCAACTCGATAGAACTGACAGACAGGCCGTGGAGAAATCACAGTTACAGTAAGAAATGATACTATTGGGCATTACGGGCTGGAAACCCATTGGAGGCACATCTGAGATGGCCAAAGCAGTGAAACAATGCCCCAAATGATATTAGGACGAAGTATTTTCTGGTACATTAAAACAGAAAATGATGAAAATACTCAACAGGTAAAGCAACACCTGTGCAGAAAGGAAAGAGGAGTGATTAATGTTTCAGTGCAATGACCCTTTAAATGAATGTTGAAGTGTGCAGCAAAGTTCCAATACAGATACTGACACCAGACTAATGTAGCAACATATGATCCAGGTCTCTTTTTTTTTAATCCTTTTCAGTCCTGCCTCATTTAAGATGCCCAGTGGGTGGAGAAGGGTAGTTTTAACTTTATGCAACAGTATAAGAGTTTGCCTGTACTGTCAATTTACAATGAACAACACTACACTAGGGCACAAGCTTCAAAGCAAACCAAATAACTGCAACAGAGATTTTATCTTCTGGTTCAGCCATCTCCAGTTTGGGATCCAGTCCATTCACCTTTCAGTGGTGACAGCCTTTGAATAATAATGTATTCTAACATCTCCAGGTTTTCCAATCCTCAATGGGTGCTTCCATTCTTACAGACCATTTCTCACCTAATATCATTCAAATTGATCACCTAGCTATTAGATGAGTCATGTTTTCTGGGCTTGGATTGATCCACCTTTTATTGCCAAGATCCTGGCAGTATGTGTGTCACTGTTGGGTCACCCACCTCAAGGAATGAGGCCAGGGTTGGAAGCAGGGATAGAGCTTAAGTGTGTCTGAAACAGTATTATGTAGCCACAGCCGCCGAAAGTTACATTGCCTTATTTAGTGCAATTAATAATCCTTTACAGCTAGTGTGCTTCCAATTAAACCTGTTGGACTATAATTTAGTGTTGTGAGATTTTTAAACTTTGTACACCCCAGTCCAACACCGGCATCTCCAAATCATGACTCCTAAGTTCAAAACCTACTCCAGATTCAAAACATGAGTTCAGAAGTATAACTGCCAGGTTGTCGCTCAACTTGTCTGTGAATCAATTCCCCCAGTTTTGGTTCCAATCATTAGATGTTAGCAATGATGATTTTACAGGGTCAACATTTGCCATCACTTATTCTGCTGCTTGGGTCATCAGTTTGAGACAACTCAGTTTGGTGCTAGTCTACTTCAGAGTCTACCAAATTACAGGAGGTATGGAATGTCAAGTTAGTTTCACCTTCCATTAAAGGATATAAATGAAGCAGGTGCATTATGTGCAACAAACATTTTATGGTCAACTTAAAATTAGTTTTTAATTCCAGAGATATTCATTGATTTTAAATTCCAATATTTGCTGTTGAGAATTCACCACATGTCCCAGAGCACTAGCCTGAGCCTCTGGATTATGAGTTCAGAGACTGTACCACATTACCACTACCTTCCTTTATAAAAGTAATAATGATGTACTTCATTATTAGCATGCAAATCAGTCAACTTGTAATGCAAATAAGACACAAAGAGATTTTCTTTGAATAGCAAATCACCACAAGTTGCTGGCTGATTTAAAGTAAATATTATTCAGCCTTCACCTTCCAGAGACTGACATGAAGTTGTGCAATAACCGCCCATTACATTTGCTTTAGGAAGTCAAGTCTCATAATTAGTATTGTATGCACCCTTTTAACGATGTGATCATTGTTATTTACTGCCAATATAATTCACTTGATTTAAACTCATTAAATTTTTATTTTACCTTTTTGCATTTTTCTCTTGTTACCTGAATTATTGTTCTATTTTTATTTCTTGATTTTCTCAACTTAATGAAACCCATCTTGCCAATCCTTTCACTGTTTATTTCTCAATCCTTGTATCTAATTAGTTAGAAGAGACACACCATTGGTTTCATTGTTCAGTAATGTCCCTAATGCCCAGTTGTTCTCACTGTTACCAGCTTACAATTCCAGCAACTTGCACAGCAAATGGTTTTCACACTAAAGCACGCAAGAGGATATCGAACAAACTGGCCACAGCACACGATGTCATGCTGCAGCAAATTCTGCAGGATGTCTTGTGCTTACAATTTGCCTTGTCAATGTTCCTTGGGAATGTTTTGGTTGTGTACACTTGCCTTATGCAAAGATGGTGCAATTCTGAAAGTGACTGCCCTGATTCAACATGCTCTGTTGAGCAATCCTCTGCTGCTCTTCCTCTTCTTATTCCAAACACCTCAATTAGAATGATTCCCATGTGTAACTGTAAAAGAAGCAGCAGTGCAATTGTAATGAAGGCCTCTTGAAATTTAAATAACACTTGCAAAGAAAAATGTCTTAGAACCGATCATTAAATTACTTACTGAATGTACTTTCCATGCATTTCGACAGTAACTACACTTCACAAGCCCACGAAACAGATTGAGATACCCTGAGGTCATAAAAGGTACTTTGTTAAGGCACGTTCTTACCTTTCATTCTTCCGCTGTCCTTTAAGCGATTTCCATACGTAATTTGGTTCCTAATTGCTAATAGACATTCCTGCGTGATAGAAGTACTGGGAATTATGTACCAACCCAATTTGTCCAGACCCTGGCCTTCCCTATCACTTTCTCTGAAACATTTTGAGAATGCCCATTATGTAAGGACTATGTTTTTTTCTTATTTTTGTGTTTTAAAAACCAGAATTAAAATGAAAAAGTAAACAGTGTTTGAAAGAATGGCTGCCGTTTTGAAAGCAAATAACCTACATACATTGCAGGAATCTTGTAAACAGCTGTTTGAATAAGCTGTAATTGAAGTTGGAGATGCAAACAATTTTGTGCCAAGGGGATGAACAATAAGACCATAAGAGATAGAATCAGAAGTAGGCCTGCTGGTCCCTCAAGCCTGCTCCACCATTTTATAGGATCATGGCTGGTCTGACATTCCTCACATCTGCCTTTCTGCCCTCTTCTCATAATCTTTTATTCCACTACTGATCAAGAATCTATCAACCTCAGCTTTAAATATACATAAAGAATCTACCTCCTCATCTCTCTGTGGCAAGGACTTTCACAGACTCACAGTCCTCAAGAAAAAGAAATTCCTCCTTATCTTAGTCTTAAATTGGTGTGCTCATTCCTGATGAAGGGCTATTGTCCAAAGCTTCGATTCTCCTGCTCCTTGGATGCTGCCTGACCTGGTGTGCTTTTTCAGCACCACATTCTTGGCTCCCTTTATTCCAAGACTATGCCCTGTGGTCATAGACTCTCCTATGAGGGGAAAACATCCTCTCAGCATTTACCCAGTCAAGCCCGTTTAGAATCCTATTTATTTTAACGAGACTACCCTCTCATTCTTCTAAACTCCAGTCAGTAGAGTCCCAAGCTGTTTAGCCTTTGCTCATCAGGGAATCCCTCCACATTAGTGGGCGGCACAGTGGCACAGTGGTTAGCACTACTGCCTCACAGCACCAGAGACCCGGGTTCAATTCCCAACTCAGGCGACAGACTGTGTGGAGTTTACACATTCTCTGTGTGGATTTCCTCCGGGTACTCCGTTTTCCACCCACAGTCCAAAGATGTGCAGGTCAGGTATATTGGCTATGCTAAATTGCCCGTAGTGTTAGATAAGGGGTAAATGTAGGGGTATGGGTGGGTTGCTCCTCGATGGGTCGGTGTGGACTTGTTGGGCCAAAGGGCCTGTTTCCACACTGTAAGTAATCTAATCTTAAAAAAAATCTAATCAACTGAGTGAACTTTCCATGAACTATCTGCAATGAAATTATATCTTTCCTTAAATAAGGCGACCAAAATGCTCACAGTACTCCAGATGAAGTCTTACCAGCACCTTGTGCAGTTTGCAGTAAGACTTCCCAACTCTTCTACCCCCAACCTCTTTGAAAAAAAAATCAACCTTCCATCAGCCTTCCTGATTACCTATATACTAACTTTCTGTGTTTTGTGCACAACTGCCTCCAAACCTTTTTTGTGTTGCAGCTTTGCACAGTGTTTGCAGGCAGCAAGAAGCTGATTGGTCAATGGATCAATCATCAATGATAGAGACCTTATTGCCTGTCAGCAACTGTGTGATTGGTTCTCAGGTAACTTAAACGCTTAAAGTTAGTAACAAGTTACAGGGACAAAGAAAAACGGGTTCAGTTCTTGCCCTGCTCGGTAGTGGTCTCCCTGTTCTTTGCAGTCAAAATTCACTGTAAACTTGAAGAAAAAAAAACAGTTTATCTCTCCTGCAACAGTTGTATGTAGTGACTCTTAACTGATAAGTTGGAGACATTTTATAAGGGAAACATCCACCTTTTGCCTTTCACCAAACAGTGGAAGCAACCGGAGAAGGTTAATTGAAGTAATATGCAGAAAAATCATAGCAATTATCTCAACAACTGTTGGACAAGCACATGGATGGCAGTAAATTGAGGGGTGTGTAGGTTAGGTTGATCTTAGATTAAGATAAATGCTCAGCACTATATCATGGCTGAAGGGCCTGTATTACGCTGTACTGTTGTATGTTCTATGTTCTGTGTTCTAATACTACACGGGAATGAAAACAACTGAACTTCCTTTCCATTCTTTCCTCTATGTTCATAATCTAATCTGGAATTAAGTCTAATGATGACCAAGCATCCATTGTTAATTGTCAGAAAAACCCATCTGGTTCTCTAATGTCCATTAGGAATAGAAGCTGCCAACCTTATCTGGTCTGTCATACATGTGACTCCAGACTGAGAGCAATATAATTTACTCTTGACAGCACAGAGGGCAATAAATGCTGGCCGAGCCAGCAATGTCGTCATCCCATGAATGAATCAAAAAGCCTATTTTATTGTATGTATGTATGTATATGTGTGTGTGTATGTATGTTGCAATTGTGTGTAAGGAGGAATTTATAAGGGAATTGTAGTTTTAATTAGTACTATTATTTGCCAATGGATTATAACAATTTGGCTTTAGCTACTTATAATAACTAGTGACTTTTGTACTGCAGAGAAATCTGGTTGGTGCTTTCTATCAATCTGGTCTGAAAGTCAGATAGATTGGGGAACTTTGCAACATTTACAAAAATCTTTAATTTCTGTGATGACTTTGGGAATAGCTGGGCTGCACTACCAATGCACTACCTCAGTAGAATCATAGAGATGTTCAGCAAGTAAAACCCTTCGGTCCAACCCGTCCACGCAGACCAAATATCTTAACCTAATCTAGTCCAATTTGCTAACTCTTGGCCCATATTCCTCCAAACTTTTCCTATTCATTTACTCATCCAGATGCCATTTAAATGCTATAATTGTACCAGCCTCTACCACTTTCTCTGGCAGCTCATTCCATACATGCACCACCTTCTGTGTGAAAAAGTTGTCCCTTTTATATCTTTCCCTTCTCATCCTAAACCTATGCCCTCTAGGTCTGGACTCCCCCACCCCAGGAAAAAAAAACCTTGGCTATTTATCCTATCCATGCCCCTCATGATTTTAACAACTTCTATAAGATCAGCCCTCAGCCTCCAACGCTCCAGGGAAAACAGCCCCAGCCTATTCAACTTCTCCCAATACCGCAAATCTTCCAACCCTGACAACATGCTTGTAAATCATTTCTGAACCCTTTCAAGTTTCACCACATCCTTCCAATAGGAAGTACATCAGAATGGTGCGCAATATTTCAAAGTGGCCTAACCAATGTCCTGTACAGCCACAACATGATCTCCCAACTCCTATACTCAATGCTCTGACCAATAAAGGAAAACATACCAAAGGCCTTCTTTACTATCATATCTACTTGCAACTCTACTTTCAAGGAACAATGAACCTGCACTCCAAAGTCTCTTTCTTCAGCAACACTCCCTAGTACCTTACCATTAAGTGTAGAAGTCCTGCTAAGATTTGCTTTTCCAAAATGCAGCACCTCGCATTTAGCTAAATTAAAGTCCATCTTCCACTCCTCGGTCCATTGGCCCATCTGATCAAGATCCTGTTATAATCTGAGATAACCTTCTTCGCTGTCCATTACACCTCCAATTTTGGTGTCATCTGCAAATTTACTAACTATACCTCTTCAGTTCACATCCAAATCATTTATATAAATGATAAAAAGCAGTGGACCCAGCAATGATCCTTGAGGCACACTACTGGTCACAGGCCTCCAGTCTGAAAAACAACCCTCCACCACCACCCCCTGTCTTCTACCTTCAAGTCAGTTCTCTTTCCAAATAGCTAGTTCTCCCTGTATTCCATGAGATCTAAATTTGCTAACCAGTCTCCCATGGGGAACCTTGTTGAACATCTTACTAAAGTCCATATAGATCATGTCTACCACTCTGCCCTCATCAATCCTCTTTGTTACTTCTTTAAAAAACTCAATCAAGTTTGTGAGACATGATCTCCCACACATAAATCCATGTTGACTATCCTTAATCACTCCTTGCCTTTCCAAATGCATGTACATCCTGTCCCTCAGGTTTCCCTCCAACAACTTGCCCACCATCAACATCAGGCTCACTGGTCTATAGTTCCCTGGATTTTCCTTACCACCCTTCTTAAACAGTGGCACCACATTGGCAAACCTCCAGTCTTCTGGCACCTCACCTGTGACTATCGATGATGCAAATATCTCAGCCAGGGGCCCAGGAATCACTTCCCTAACTTCCCACAACATCATTGTAACAATTAAAATCATAAAACTCTGGCTTTATGGATGAACTTGCGGCATGATTCTGCTCAACATCAGACATGATTTGATTAAGAATGACATAAAAGTTTGATGGGTGGGCCTTCTAACAGGACTGTCCAAGTTTTCCCTCCCTTTCCTCCTTCCATGTGAAATATAATAGATAGTTGGCCATAGGAATAGAAGTAAGTGTGTCTAGTTTCCCAATAAAGACACCTAAAGGAATTTTGGAATGATTTGGAGGTGTCGGTGTTGGACTGGGGTTGACAAAGATAAAAATCACACAACACCAGGTTATAGTCCAACAGGTTTATTTGGAAGCACACTAGCTTTCAAGGCAATGCCTCTTCATTTTGGAATGATAATGAACTCATCGCTGACCACATTTAGTCATCACACACCTGCATTTACCAAAGCAAGCAATATGTTGAGCTTTGTTACTGAATCAGTGGAAGAAAAGAAGTAAGTATTTAGTCTGAATGCAAGGAGTACGCTAATCAATCTGTCCACACAATATCACTTTCAGTTCTAGTCGCATAGAAGAACATCCAAGTGTAACAGAAATGTGTCTTTTTTTGTCCAGTTTTAATTGAGTGGCTGGTCCTTTAATTTTAGTCATGGTACAGGGACATTGAAAAACTGACTGGAATTCTCCTTTCAAAGCCAAATTTAGTTAAATTCAGATACAGTTGGCAGGTACAGGCTAATTCAAGTTTAAGCAACATTCTACTTGATCAACCATCTATTCCTTTTTCAAGTTGATATTCAAAATCTAGGATGCCTGAATTAGCTTCTTCTGAGGTATAACCTTTAAGGCTGAAATTTCACAAGTTGCATTATGGCTGAACACTGCTGTCTTTCAACTTTGACCTCATTGGAGTGCATTAAGTCAAAGGATATTCTACTTGGCTTGGACAATGGGTCCAACTGCTACTTACCAAGCATCTGGATGGAGCGAAAGCAGCCCACCCATATGAAGTCATTGCCCAAGTCCATTGCAACTTTGTCATTATTCTAATTGTAGCCCAGCAATGGGAGTCAATCTGGGATTTTGTACTGTATACCTGTTCAGGCCTGTAACCCATGGGGAGCCCCAGTACTTTCCTGCATAGGCTGTACTCCTCATCTTTCTTGGCAGACTTCCACTCTGATTATGGAGGTCTCATCCCAGCCATGCATCAGCTTTCCATCTGCATGATACGTATCCCCTTGAAAGCTGAGTTGAAAAATAGCATAAACTGATGTAACTAGATTTCCACCATTTTCTTGGGGACTCTGGTGATCTCCTGATAAAAGCTGTGTCAGAAGACTGTAGAACGCGGGTGTTTGATGGGTGGTGATTAGTCTGTTTGAGAACCTCAGGGAATGGACAGATAGTTTGAAACACACAAATGGAAAACAAATTGGTTTGAAACTCTAGCAAGGAGTTTAGATTAATTTGATTAATCATTTGACAGATTCCATTAATTGAACACAATATTTAGAGGGAGATATGGATGGTGCAAGAACATCCATGAAAAGCTGGAGATATGGAGGTCATGTTGAATTATATTAGAACATTTTAGTTCCATTTTTCAGCAGGCAGTCTGCCAGCCATATTGACAGGCTAAGCAGCGCACCCCCACCCCCCCCCAGTCGGAAAGTCTGCATCTTTTGAATTTAGCTCCCATCAGTTGCAAAGATTGGGAATTTGGGTTTGGTGTAGCATGTTCGGAACATGACAACGATGAGGGAGCAACAACCAACAAACTTACAAATAGCTGCCAAACCCAGGGAACATAAACTTTAGCACATTTTAGCTAATTTTAGCACAATTTGTCTTGCCCCAAACCTATGATGGTTCAACTGGCAGTAAGCAGACTTGGGTGAAGTTTCACATTTTTCGCACAATCATTCTTTAAGATCTGCCACGTACACCCCCCTCCCCCACAACCATCCCTTGGGCTGTGTCAAAATTCCCCCAACACTTATAGCTATGGGGAAAAAAATGAGTTTTACTTCTGACCATATAATGCTCACCTGGAAAAAGTAGTGAACCAAAACAAAACACTGGAATGCGTTCAGATGACGACCACCTATATTTTCTAACTTCATTTCTCAGCCCATGGCTGGCCAGAGTGAAAGACTGTCCAGTTACCAAGCAGGAGAGCCTGCAGTACAAATCAGTAAGGAGAAAGTGAGGACTGCAGATGCTGGAGATCAGAGCTGAAAATGTGTTGCTGGAAAAGCTCAGCAGGTCAGGCAGCATCCAAGGAACAGGAGATTCGACGTTTCAGGCATATGCCCAAAGAAGGGCTTATGCCCAAAACGTCGAATCTCCTGTTCCTTGGATGCTGCCTGACCTGCTGCACTTTTCCAGCAACACATTTTCAGTACAAATCAGCAGCTGGGGACCACCACAAATTCTCTGAACAATCAAGATCAGTTGCCTTTGGAAGGTGAGTATTCAAAGGTTGAAACTTCAACAAACACAAAATCATAAGGTGAGAATCTCTACATGGGTTTGTTTATCTCGTCTCATGAATGCCCCCTATAAATGGCGAGGAAGATCCTGAGGATATTACTGCTTATCATGAGCACATTGAGTACTTCATCAGAATTCTTCAGCAAGGAGTTGTAACACTGCCACATTTTATTATAAATTTGGCCTTTATTAGTGCAGTCTAAAGTTAAACAATTGTAGCAATGTTTTTGCGGATATTCCTTTGTACATCACTGAATTAAAATCAAAACCAGTTTAGGTTATATTTCAAAATATCAAGCCTTAATCAAAATATTAGCCTTAATCAAGGCTAATATCACACAATACAATTTAAACCACGGTAATAGTTTCCTTGTTTCTCTGCACCTCCATACATGTGGAAGGGACAAACTTAGAAAAAAGTCACTAATGAACCTTCTCACATTATCAAGCAAAATTCTTGACAGGAACATTTTGTATGTGTTATGACTCATTTGGCTATTAGCAACTTGCATGGAATTGTGTTACCCTTAATGCCCATTGAAATGGTAATAAAATACTTTCCTTATATCTTAATGTCTTTAAAGATGGTATTACACTTAAACACCCATAATTTGCCAGAGGGCACTCAAAGAGCTGACTTTTGAAGATGATATTTTATCCTCGGTTTTTTGACATACCAAGTAGATTTGTTTCTGTAATGTCTGCCAGATGCTAAAAGTGCTGACTTCAAGTAAGAACAGCGTGCTTAAATTCTGTCATGCTTTTGATGCTACTCGGGAAACGGAATACACAAGAGAAGGCCACATTTGATGAGGAAGGAGGGAATGAAAACTGACTAATTATGAATTTTGTTGTCTGTACTTGAAAAGACCTTTGTGTGGAAAGCTGCCGTTTCTTGTTTGGGCTGTCAACAGTAATTTGACTAAGAATATCCCGCGCATGACCTGCTTTTTCAGAATCCTAAGCGACATTGTACAACCTCCCAAAAGCAACTGCTTAAGCATCCTCAACAACCTTTATACTGAATTTGCTGCACATTTAAGCAGATTTCTGGTTTGACAGACATGATGATTGATTGCTCAGTGTATCAAAAACCTTTTTAAAGACGAAGCGAGTTTTCTTCTTTTGTGTTGCGACTGTCTCCTCCCATCTTCACCCCCACCCCTCAATGCACACTTCAGAACAGCTTTGTGGTGAATGGTCAATTGTTACCAAATTCTAATTGGTTCTGGGTCAGTCTCTTTGAAATGCTCGTTGTGCTCTGCTAAACTTTCCAATTAATCCATGACAATTAACAACCCACAAAACCTAGGTGCTTGTCAGAAACATTTTAAAGAACATTGATTGAAAACGAACAATTTTACCCTTCATCAAATTCCTTATAAAATCGTTAGACAAAATCACAGTGACTACTACAGCTGTGGCTTAATGTTGTATGTGACTGTTTTAAAATGATCTGTACTTTACTTTCAGCCACAAAACCTTTATCATCTCTATCATTAATTCTGTAGTGGAACTGACCCTGCCAAATAGATCTTGCCCTCTCTAAAAACACCCACTGTAAGCAAACTGTTATTTGTTATTTGCCAACAATTCAGAAACAAGATAATAATCAATAAAATAACACATCAACAAGGACTGAGATTATAATTTTTACCCTCAATCTCAAAGAAAAGTCTGCAAATTTAAATGCATGGCTTCTGCATTTACCAAAAGAATTCTGAAAGTGACTGTTTGAGTAGCAACCATTTTTGTGTTGCCTTAATGTTTTCATGATGGAGGCCAAAGTGATCCTAAAGACAACTACCATATTAAAATTGGAAAGCCTTTAGGAATCATAGGTTTGCATGAAAGCTTTATCAATTATCACAGGAAACGCAAACACAATTGTGTCCTCAAAATGCCTCCACTTAGACATTTTTATGCACAAACATATGAATTGGGAGCAGGAGTAGATCTATCCTGCCCCTCAAGCTTGCTCAACCGTTTAACACAATTGTGGCTGATCTGATTGAAACAACTCCATTATCCGCAATAATCTTGTACCCCTTTGCTTTTTGCCAGATCTTTCAGATCAGCTTCCATTATGTTTTTCCATTATTCTCCATCCTATCATGTGGTTACTTCAAGGGGCCTGTATACCAATCCCAAAAAGGAGACACCTTGCCCTTATCCTTCTTCATCTCTACCCAAACTGCTTCTGTATCCTGTTTTCACAAAATTAGGTCATCCTTCGTGTGCTCATTCCATCAATAATTAACTCCTGCACCTTTTCTTAGCTTCCTGCACCTCCTAAATGTCATGAAGCCTTCAGTATTCAGATCCCAATCCGTATCCTCCTGCAGCCAAGTAATGATTATTAGATCGTACTTATTAGATTTATTCATATTTGGCTATCCATTCATTTATGTTGTTTCAAATGAGACATGCATTCAAATTCAGTGCCTTTCCTTTTTCCTTTTTCCTTTTTTATTCCTATTTTGTAACCTAAGCTTATCTGCTGATTTAGGTTTGTACTCTTTAGCCTTTCCTATCATTGTCCATGTATCATATCAATCTTCTCTTGTCTGTTCTCTTCAATTTGCCAAATGTTCCCAGTTTTACATAAAAAATAGGAGGTGGAGCAATCCATTCAGCCCATTGAGTCTGCCTCACCATTCAATATGATTATGTTTCATTATCCAACTCAATAACCTGCATCTGCTTTCTCCTATACCCTTTGACACCTTCAGTCCTGAGAACAATATCTATATCTTTCTTGAAAGCCATCAATGTTTTGTCCTTAATATTTTCCTGTGACAGATAATTCCACAGGCTCATCTCTGTCTGAGTGAAGAAATTTCTCCTTACCTCAGTCTAAATGGCCTATCCCGTATTCTTAAATTGTGATCTTTCACCTCCCCAGTCACTGAGAACATCCTTTCTCCAACTACACTGTTGAATGCTATTAGAATTTTATAGGCTTCACAAGGATTCTCATCCTTCTCCTAAATTCAACTAAATACAGTCCTACCAATCCAGTTTCTCTCTGTATGTCAGTCCCACCAACCCAGATATCAGTCTTCTAAAACCTTTTTGCAATCCCTCAATAACCAGAATATCTTTCCTCAGACAGGAAGGCCTTAAGTACTCTGGGATGAAGTCTTATACAGAATCATTTCCTTTAATTTCATTACATTCCCCAATATCATCTCCCTAAAGAAAATATATTTCAGTTTCTACTTCCCACTGAATCCTGTGTTCCACCATATTTCCTCAATAATATCTGTCTTCCTTTGCCAGGATAGAATTAAATTGTTACTCCATTATAAATTCCTCTGTTTCTGACTGTACATGATCTATATTTGTTTTTTTAATTCTTTCCCTCTTCATATACTTAGAGAAGTTTTTACTATCAGTTTGTATGTGCACCACAAGCTTACCCTCTCACTCTATTGTACCCTTCTTAATTAGTCTCTGTCTCCCTTTACTGGAATGTGAACTGTTCCCAATCCTCAGGTTTGTTGCATTTTTTTGGCCAACTTGTTTGCTTCTTCCTTGGATTTAATATTATCCATAATTTCCCTTGTTAGAGATCATCTCACCACATTTCCCATTTTCGTTTTA
The DNA here is from genome assembly GCF_020745735.1 of Hemiscyllium ocellatum. NCBI lineage: Eukaryota > Metazoa > Chordata > Chondrichthyes > Orectolobiformes > Hemiscylliidae > Hemiscyllium > Hemiscyllium ocellatum. The sequence goes on along the minus strand of NC_083401.1, from coordinate 152,954,068 downwards.
TGCCAGACTGGAATTAATAATTTTTGCAGTTTGTCCATGCTTTCTTCAAGTGTTTGCTATTGCCCATCTACCATCAACCTTTTTAAAAATCATCTGCAATTTATCATACCTAACCCACACTTCATTCTGTCATAATTTCCTTGATTTAAATTCAGGACCCTAGTTCAGAAATAATTACATCATTCTTTATCTTCCATCCTATTATGCTCACTCTTCCCTAAGGACCCATGCATAACTGGCAATTATTCCTTCCTCACTCCTCAATACACAGTCAAGAATGGCCTTTCTCTAATTGGTTCCTCAATGTACAAATGCATAAAATTATCTGGTATGCACTCCAAGAAATCATCCTCAATGATATTGCTACTGATTCAAATTGCCCAATCTATAAGCAGATAGACATCATTCATAATTACAGTCATATCTTTATTATTCCCATCTCCAATTTCTACCTAACTAGATTAGATTAGCTTCCCTACAGTGTGGGACCAGGCCCTTCAGGCCAACAAATCCACACCGACCCTCTGAAGAGAACCCACCCAGACCCATTCCCCTACATTTACACCTAATTAATCCACCTAACACTACGGGCAATTTAGCTTGGCCAATTCACCTAACCTGTACACCTTTGGACTGTGGGAGGAAACCCACGCAGACACGGCGAGAATGTGCAAACTGCACACAGACAGTTGCCCGGGGCATGAATTGAACCCGGGTTCCTGGTGCTGTGAGGCAGCAGAGCCACCAATGCCTGCCTCAATATTACTACTACAGTTTGAGGGTCTATTTCCCAATTCCTATTATCGTTTTCTATTCCTTGATGTTTCTCAGGTTAACTCAGATAGATTTTATTTCACCAGAGTTAACATCCTTCCTGAAATCACATTAATTTCCTTTTCAGTCAGCAGCTCAAACCCACCTCCTTTTCTTTTTGTCTCTCCTTTCCAAAAACTGAAAACCACTGGATATTCAGTTCCCATTCCTGGTCACCCTGCAACCATGACTCTGTAATCACCACTATATAATAACAACTTAGATCTATTTTCATGACTAATTCATTGGCTCAGTGGTTAACATTGCTGCCTCAGAGCACCAGGGACCTGGGTTCAATTCCAGCCTCAGACAACTGTCTGTGTGGAGTTTCACATTGTCCTCATGTCTGAGTGGTTTCCATTGGTTACTCCAGTTTCCTGCCACAGTCCAAATATGTTGAAGTGTGTGATGCTGGAAAAGCACAGCAGGTCAGGCAGTATCTGAGGAGGACTTATGCCTGAAATGTTGACTCTCCTGCTCCTGACACTGCTGTGATTTTCCACTGCCACACGTTTTGATCAGCAGTCCTCACTTCCTCACAGTCCAAGGATGTGCAAATAGGAATGTGTAGGTTAGGTGTGTTGGCCACGAGAAAATGCAGGGTTACAGGGATAGCATAGGGAGATGGGTCTGGGTGGGATGCTCCTCTTCGGGGGGTTGGTGTGGTCTTGTTGGGCCAAATGGCCTGTTTCCACACAGTGGGGATTCTGTATAAAAAAAATTCATCTACTTTATTGTGAATTTTCCATGCATTAAGGCACTTCTTCTGTTCTGAAGAAGAGTCTTCAGACTTGAGTGGGTGTCCCTGTTTCTCTCTCCTCCAAAGGCTGCCTGACCTGCTGAGTTTCTCTAGCATTTCCTGAGTTTGGTTCAGATTTCCCGCATCCACAGTATTTTGTTTTTATATTGTCCGAGAAGGTGCTATTGGCTGTGGTTCAAGACACTTTATCTAAAGAGATAGCGCATGGAACAATGATATGAAGGAGAACCGTGCTTTTACAAATACACAAATGTGGAAGCGCAAATTGAAATCATATATTTTTTTAGTAGTTTCACATTGTGATTGTTCTCATCGTCTGCCCTAGAAACAGGAGTACTGGAACAGGGTTAAGCCATTTCGCTCCTCAATTCAGTTAGAGCAGGGCTGATATGTACCTTAACTCCATCCAACCATCTTGGTTCTGGTATGCTTGAGACCCAGGTTTTAAAAACATTATTAATCTCAGTCGCATTTTTGACTGACCAAATCACATTTTTTTGTTTGGGAGCGGGAGTCCAGATTTCCATGAGCCTTTGCTGGTGGCTGAGAATGTTAGACATTTTGATGCATTTTTATCCTCACTGTCTTCTTCCACTTCATCTTCTCACTAGGAATAATGCAGTTCTTCAGGATCTGAAATTAAAAAGAGGACAAATGCTGGATTGTGATATGGGAACCGAAGAAAGGAGAAAGCTTCTGCAGTCAGGAGCGTTTGAGAAGCAAGGAGAAATAAACTGAAACAAGGACCATTAGACATTCCCATATCCTCGTCATTGATACTTTCAGTCCCACCCGTCACCATGACCTCTACGGTAATCTTTGCCATGATGGCCAGCACTGCCTGCTATATGAAAGGTACAACATGTCCAATGCACTTATCCCCTACAATCATTTTGAGCTGCCCAATATTCTCCACAAAATACAGGAGGAGTGTTGCTCAGAAAGCATTGTGCAATTTTTTTCTGGGTGATGCAGCTGTTTTGGTTGCAGAACTCCCACTGTTTACAAGTTGTGAGGTGTAATTGTGCGCCTCTTGACAGTGCTATTTACATGAGAATGAGGTGAGGGATATGAATGAGGGTTAGGTGCGAACTAAAAGAGATTGTTAATAAGCATCTGGTAGACCTGGGCAAAAGATTAAGCTGGTGATGCTAATAATAGGATGTTGCACCTGAAGGTTATCTCATTAAGCCTGTCAACTCTTGAAAGGTCCTTAAACATTTTCAAGTGCTGCATCCACGTTCTTCCAACTATGTACCAGCATTGATCTCGCTCTCTATTACAGACTTCTTTACCCCTGCTGTCTCAACATGTGATTTTCTAAAAATGTGCCTCCCGCCTTGTCCCATTGGGGAGAAAGAACATTTCTCCTCCATCCCTCCACCCAAAACCTCTGGTGCTGTGTCTGAAAGCTTTGGTGCATATGCTCTACCATGACCAGCTATTGTTAAATTTTCTGCAGAACATATTGTTGAAAATATTGTTGACATTTGGTCCAGGCACAACACACCTCCCCTTTATGAAGCAAAAGTTGCAGCTTGAGTAGAATTAAGCACTTATTGAGATTGGATCTGCTGGTGATGCTTGCAACTAATGAACAGCACAGGGAGTGCTGGCTGCATGTACAAATCGTTAAAACAGCAAGCAGTACGTATTCGACATATGTAATCTCCATGTCCCTTTTCAGGTGTTAGCCAATTTAACTTCAGGATCTACCTCTAACTGGTTTTCCCTCTCCCTCCTTTTTGCTCTGCTCCTTTTTAAATGGTCTGTATCAGTATTAATGTTTTTATTGAACCCCGAGCTGAAACGTTAACTCATCAGTTTTCTCTTCACATATTGCCTGGCCTGCTGAGTGCTCATATCATTTTTGGATTTTTTTTTATTTCCGACATCTGCAGATGTCTTTTTTGCTTTTTGTTTATATTACCACCACTATGTCAGTCATTACTGTTGTACATTAATGTGACGAAGGACAGGACACAGCAAATTGTACAGTTGTGCAGAATGAAAGGTAATGAAAGGATGTATCTTGTTATACATGCAGAATCAAGTACGTACATTTCCTCACTCTGCCCAGGAAACATGCCTTAAACACCCTACGGTGCAGCTGTGAGATGTTTCTACTTCAGACTGTGGAAACGATCAATTTGGATCAAATCATGGGAACATTTTTGATGGAATTCAAGTCCATAAGGTATGATACTACACCAATACAGAAAGAGAATGGGGGCAGCACGGTGGCTCAGTGCTTAGCACCTCACAGCACCAAGAGCCTGGGTTCAATTCCCACCAGTCTGTGTGGAATCTGCACATTCTCCCCGTGTCTGCGTGGGTTTCCTCCAGGTGCTCTGATTTCCTCCCACAATCCAAAGATGTGCAGGTCAGGTAAATTGGCCATGCTAAATTGCCCACAGTGTTAGATGCTTTAGTCAGGGGTATATATAGGGTAGGGGAATGGGTCTGGTGGTCCCTTTGGAGAGATGGTGTGGACTTGTTGGGCCGAAGGGCCTGTTTCCACACTGTAGAGAATCTAATCAGAAAATTATTCCGCTGGCCTACTCTACATTTGTGATTGTCTTACCACAGTGAGAAAGGAAGAAAAATGGTACAAGTTAATTTGTTTTGATCCATCTCACCTCCCTCACTAACAAGGTCAATCAGAGGTATTGCAAGTTGCAGAGTGGAAGGATTATCCTTCTCCTTGACACTAATTAAACTTTGCATGTAATGACCACAGAAATAATAACTGGTCCAATTTATTTTCCAGCATATGAAATTATTTCACAGCAAACCTGTTTTCCTCATAGTTCATTATTGTGGCATTACATTTACATCTATCAATTGTTTATTGTAATGAATTTCAAAGGCAAAAAATGTGATGAGAACTCAACAGACAGGCAGCTATTTAGTCAGAATGCAAAGAGAGATTAGGTTTCGCTACATTTATTGCCAGGACCTGACAGAATGCTAAAACTAGCCATGTAGCTTTTGACAATGTGACTATATAGTATTTCAATGTATTTTCAAAATGAAAAAAACACCAGGAGTCACAGGGGAGGTGGTGTGTTCATGGTAATGTCACTGAATTTGCAATCCAGAGGCTTAAGTGAATGTTCGAGGAATAATGGTTTAATCCTAACGCAGCAGCTGATGGAATTTCAATTCAATTAGTAAATCCAGAATCAAATACTTGTCTCAGTAATAAACTAATTGCCCTTAAAAATAGTCTGGTTCATTGATGCCATTTAGAGAAGGAAATCTACTGCCCTTAGCTACTCTGGTTCTCATCCAGCTCCAGGCACGCAATAATGTTCCTGACTTTGAAATGCCATTTGAATTTACCGAGCGGGACATTCAGTTTTATCAAAGCACTGTAATGTCAAAAAGCAATGAAGCTGGATAAACCACCCAGCACTTGTGGAGTGAAGACATATATTCACAGATCTCCTTCAAGTCTTCATTACTATCTAACCAGCTAATGCAACTTGTACCTAACTGTAATCACACAAGGACATACAGTGGCTGTTCCTGTACCACTGGAGCTAAACAGGCCCTTTAGATCCAGGCGAGTAAAGAGGAATGATATGTGAATCTCTCGGTATATAAATACCACATGGTGATCAGCATTGGATATCACTGCTTTAATACCACATTGTAAAATAGTGGAAAAATGGTTTGACCAGGGAGGAGAAAGTTCTAAGAGATCATATAAATTGACAGCTTTAAAGTAAAAGCAAAATACTTTAGATGCTGATTATCTAAAGCAACAGGAAAAATGCGAGAGAAACTTAGCAGGTCTGCAAGCACCTTTGGAGAGAGAAACAGAATAAACACTGAATCCAGAATAACTGTTCCACTGAAATGCATTAATTTATACTTTTGACAGAGACAGAAGGGTGGAGTGTTGTAGGGGGCCCAGTGCAAAAGACAAAAGGGGTTGTTAACGAGAACAAAGTAAACAAGACATGAACAAGGCAGAGTGGTGTGGGGGTAGAGCGAGAGAGAGAATGTAAGAAAATTTAGAAGTGTAAGAAAAATGCAGAGTGGACGTCATGTGGTTAGACTGTAAAGTTATAGAATTCATTACAGAGACCTCGTGGCAAAAAGTGCTGATGCAGAAAACGAGGTGTTATTCCTTGAACTCGTTTTGTTCTTCATTGGAATATTAAAGCAGGCTTGGCACAGAAATACTAGCGTGAGAGTATGGTGACTTATTGTAATGGTAAGCAACTGGGAGAATCTTTTGATTGGTGCAGGTGGAGTAAAGATAAGGCAGTATCCAGAGCAAGTAAGTAATCTACTTACAGGTCTGAGCATCCCACAGATGGCCAGACCCAAGTACCAAGATGCTGGTTTCACAGGCCTAGGGAAAACCTACTGGCTTCTCACAGGATCCACAAGGACGCCAGGAACCAAGATCTGACCCCTGACCCCATAAACACCTGACCCTGACCTGGAATAAAATTAGTCCCAACAGCAACACGATCCCGAGGAAGCCAGTCAAGCCCAGGACCTAACCATGGACTGGCAGCAATATGACCCCAAGGAGGCCCGTCTCGCCTCGGCCTAGTACTGGACTGGCAGCAACATGACCCACAAGGAGGCCAGTCCAGTCCATGACCGAACCCTGGACAGCAGCGACATGACCCCAAGGAGGCCTGTCTAGCCCAGGACCTAACCCCAGACTGGCAGCAGCATATCCCCGAGGAGGCTCATCGAGCCTAGGCCCAGTCCCCGAACTGGCAGCAACACGACTCCAAGGAGGCCAGTCCAGCCCAGGGCCTAAGCTGGGACTGGCAGCAACATGACCCTGAGGAAGTCTGTTCAGCCTAGGCCCAGTGCCTGGTCTGGCAGCAGCACGACCCCAAGGAGATTCGTCCAGCCTAGGTTCAGTCCCTAATCCCACAACTACTCGACCCGAAGAGGCCTAATTCATCCCAAACTGACTCAAGTACCTACTGGAGCAGAAGACTCGTACCACCTACACACGGGACCATCCCAGAGTGAAAATCCTGCCACCACGAATCATCCCTGAGGAGGCAAGACAAGCCCAGGCCTAAATCACAACATCGTGGGATCTCGACCCAGGGTGGGGCCAGTTCACTCGGACCTGTCTCATGTACCTCCTGGAGCTGCAGACTCACATGACAGACTCCCAGGACTATTCAGGAGTAGGATTCCTACACTGAAACAGGAATGACATACTGGCCAGGAGGTGAGGCTGAAGTAATTTGGTTTGAAGTCGCCCCTCCCATGCCCCACCATACTCCACTGTTTGGAACCAGTGGACTGGATCATGTTCAAGTCCTCAGCAGAATACTAGACAGGTAGGCCACCACCATCACAGACTTCATGAGTAAATGCATGGAGTACTGCATGCTAAAGAAGTCAATCGGGGTGTTCCCCAACTGTAAACCTTGGGTGAACCTGGAAAGCTGCTCCCTACTTAAGGCCAGACATACAGGTTTCAAGTTGGATGACCCAGACCTCTACGGAAAATCCAGATGTGACCTCCAAAAGCCATCAGGTATGCCAAGAGCAGTTTCAGGCCAGGTTAGAGGCCCAAACCAACCATACATACTCCCGCTGACTGTGGCAAGGCCAAAACAACTTAACAGGATACAAAATGAAGCAAAGCAGTATCGCTGACAAAAACACATCCCTCCCGACGCACTCAATGCTTTCTATGCTCGGTATTTGAGCAGAATGCCTGTGGAATAGTGACGCCTATGCCGACAGCCCTGGACACAGCTTTTCCCTCTATCACCACTGCAGACGTCAGATCGGTCTTCCTGAGAGTCAACCCAAGGAAAGCAACAGGCCCGGACAGTGTGCCCTGCTGTGCATTTAGATCCTATGTGGACTAGCTGATGGAGGTATTCACTGACATCTTCAACCCCTCCCTCCTACAAGCTGTAGTCCCCACCTGCTGTAAGAAAACCACCATCATCCCCAAACCTAAGAAAGCACACGCAATGAGTTTTAATGATTACCATCTCGTGGCTCTGACCTCCATAATCATGAAGTGCTTTGAGAGGCTGATAATGGCCCACATCAATTCCAGTCTCCCAGTCTGCCTCGATCTCCTACAATTTGCCTATCAATGTAACAGGCCAAAGGGGACGCCATTTCCCTATCCCTACACTCATCCCTGGAGCATCTGGATAACAAGGACACCTACATCAGACTCCTGCTCATTGAAGGTGGAGCTGTAGTCAACACCATTATCCACTCCAGACTGATCTCAAAACTCTGCAACTGGATCCTCAGCTTCCTGACCCACAGACCACAATCAGTGAAGATAGACAACTGCACCTCCTCCACAATAAATCTCAACACTGAAGCCCCCTAAAGGTGTTTTCAACCCCCTGCTGTACTCCCTGCACTCCCACGACTGTGTAGCCAAATTCCAAATGAACGGCATCTACAAGTTGGCTGACGACCCCACGGTGGTAGAATGGATATCAAACAACAATGAGTCAGGATACAGGAGGGAGATAGAGTGCTTGGTGATTCGGCGCAATGATAACAACCTCCCTCTCAATGTTGAGAGAACTGATCATTGACTTCAGAAAGAAAGGAGGAGAATACGCTCCCATCTGCATTAACAGAGCTGAGGGTGAGAGGGTGGACAGCATCAAGTTCTGAAAAGTGACGATAACTGACAACCTGTGCTGGACTTCAAATGTCATGTCCATAAGGACCCTTACCAACTTTTATAGATGCACCATAGAAATCATACAATCCAGGTGCATAACAGCCTGGTACAGCAACTGTTCTCCCCAGGACCATAAGAAACTACAGCCCAGACCATTATGGAAGCCAACCATGGATTCCATTTACATTTCTCATTATCACGGAATGGGTGCCAACATCATCAAAGACCCATCTCACCCCAGTAACGATCTCTTACAACCTCTTCCATTAGACAGAAGGTACAGAAGTCTGAACACATGCACCAACAGGTTCAGGAAAAGCTTCTTCCCTGCCGTTTTTAGACTTCAAATAATGAAGTTTCTCGAATTTCAAATAATGCTAATCATGTTAATGTTGATCTTGTCTCATGTATGTCCATGCAGTGTAACCTGCACACCTTAATCTGTCCAAGTTTTATCACACCCTTTGATCTGTATGTCCTTACTGACTATGATCGACCTGTACTGCTCACAAACAAAGGTACATGTGACAATAAATCAAATCAAATCAAATCAAAGTAAGTAGGCAGTACAGAGGGCATGCAGACTTACTGCTATCAGGGGTTAAGATGGGTAATAACAAGTGAGAGAAGATATTGAAGACATTAATGAGAGTGGTAGACCATGAGTCTTGGTGGGAGATGAGTGCAGGAGCAAAGAGAGAGTGATTGTGAAATAACATGGGGAGATAGTGGCACTGACACCATTGGATCAGAGAAGGTCATTGAGAAGAGCACTGATTTCCAACTGCCTGCCATGTCTGAGGCAAATATCAGGAGCTACACAGAGCAACTCCAGGCTTACAGTGCTTGTCCAGGAGCACAGTAGTCTTATGGAGATGGTGTAGGCACCAGAGATTCCAGTGCATTTTGGGACAGAATTGGTCTGGAAATGGCACATGGTAGGATGGGGCCAAAATTGGATGTGAAAGATACCTAGGGGCAGGATAGGTAACGAATGAGTTGAGTTTTATAAGGTATAGAGAGATTACTCCTTGAACTTGGTGGGAGAAATCACTCCAAAAGACTTGATGCAACTTAGACATGGTTAAACAAATTGATGTTCAGTCCAAAGAATCAGTATCAGCAACATAGAGCAAAAATGCCTCACAAGCACAAACAATGCCCAGCTATGACAAAAGAATGCTATATGAGGGACTATAGCTCAGTTACAGAAGATGAGCAGAGGTGGGACTCAGCCACAAAGCAGCAAAACAATCCAACTACCTACTCATACAAGGATGTTAATATCGTAGAACCACCAACATTAGAAAAGATATCCAGTGCATTCACAGTTGAAAGTAATGATCCAATGGCTTGAGTTTGACCAAACCTGCTTATGTTATTGGGCTTTTCATTAGTTTTAAGCTTTATACAAGGATGGGTGTCACTGTCTATTAGTGAGAACACTATGACTGAAGAAATACAAACTACAGCTGATAGACATGAAACTAAACGGTCTATGTGGCATAACTCTCGAGATTAAAGCTATGCTATATCAATGCTGCAACACAAAGACTGAAAGAGTTTACGTTATATACATGTATAGGAGAGTTACCCATATATATGTGATTTAAAATCAGCGCTTCAGAGCCTGCATACTGTACAAGTCTTGACTTTGTCATGACTAATTGGGAAAATATGCTGGAAATCAATCTCCACTATTTCTGTGCTCATCACAAATAAAACAATTGATGGAACTATTAAATTACCCCATTCTTACTTGACTGTCTAATTCAGATTAAAAGTATGTGCACACCAGGTGATTTCCATCAACAAGAAAATTACTTTTTATCATCATGAAACTGTTTTTAATTAACGGTACAAATTAGAAATATTGAATTTTAACCTACAACTGTATAAGTTAAACTTTACTTATAGATTCATAGAGATGCACAGCACGGAAACAGACCTTTTGGTCGAACACGTCCATGCCGACCAGATTTCCTAATCTAATCTAGTGCCATTTGCCAGCATTTGGCCCATATCTCTCAAAACCCTTCCTTTTCATGAACCCATCCTGATGCCTTTTAAATGTTGTAATTGTACAAGCCTCCACCACTTCCTCTGGCAGCTCATTACACACACGTACCACTCTCTGCAAGAAAACGTTGCCCCTTAGGTCTCTTTTGTATCTTTCCCCTCTAACCCTAAATCTATGCCCTCTAGTTCTGGACCCCCACACTCCAGGGAAAACACCTTGTCTATTTACCCTATCCATGCCCTTCATAATTTTGTAACTCTCCATAATGTCACCCCTCAGCCTCTGACACTCCAGGGGAAACAGCCCCAGCCTATTCAGCCTCTCCCTATAGCTCAAATCCTCTAACCCTGGCAACATCCTTGCAAGTCTTTTCCGAATCCTTTCAAGTTTCACAACATCTTTACAATAGGAGGGAGATCAGAATTACACACAATATTCAAAAGTGGCCTAACCAATGTCCTGTACAGCCACGACATGACCTCCCAACTCCTATACTCAATGCTCTGACAAATAAAGGAAAGCATACCAAATGTCTTCTTCACTATTCCATCTACCTGTTACTCCTCTTTGAAGGAACTATGCATTCCAGGGTCTCTTTGTTCAGCAACACTCCCCAGGACTTTACCATTAAGTGTATAGGTCCTGCTCTGATTTATTCTTTTAAAGATGTTCATTCACATGTGCAGACAGACACACAAAAACAGAACAGACATGAATATTCTGGGTACACAAAAAAAGTGAAGGTAACACAGTTCAATGGCACCAATTCAGACCCAGACATTAATGAGTTGCTTTTTCTTGATTCCTTCCAACTCTTTGCTGCTGACATGAGTTTGTGCTTACACTGATTCTCAATGTTCCATTTGCTGGTTAAGAATTTGACCTTCCAGTATTTCTGAAGGTGGTTTACCCTGTCTTTTCTCAATAGGGGATTTGCAGAGAAAGCAGCTTACAAAGAAAAGGCAAAGGAGAGTGACAAGCAACTTAAGATTTCCTTTTATTTCTCCACACAGAAAGGAGAGAAAAAGAGATGGAAGCTTTCTGTTTCCAGGCAGGATGTTTCTGTTGTGTTATCCATTTGTGTTATCCAATTGCCAACTGCCCAGGAACTAATCAAGACGTTGTTAGTATAGTGAACTCTCCTCACAGCAACTGGAAAAGCCAATCAAAAACTTGTCTCTTGACAGAATTGCCTTAAATGTACATAGCTTGTGTAAATTTAACTAGAACCACCGCTCCAATAAGATACTATTGTGTATATAACACATAATGTGTTCCAGTAATTCATGTTAAAAACTGCAAGCAACTTCTTACACAACCTTCTTAGTTTAAAGCATTATCTTTTCCCTTTTTAATCCACAGTCCAGAAAAAAGCATGATCTTTACAACCTCAACACCCTTGAAGTAACGGAAAGTACTCAACTAGTTTCAGGAGACAAGAAAACAGGTCATAGGAAAGTAAGCTATGCCATTCTATTGAAGGCCATCATGCAACAACTAGTCTGGGGTAAAAGTATTCTTCAGCAACAGGCCAGGGGGTCATGAGTGCAACATTTCAATGAGCTTCCTAGGATCATTGTACTACCCAAAATTGGAACGATTCTGTTGAACTTAACTATTATCATCTAAAAGAGATGTTTCATGTGGCTGGGAAGAACCAATGACCAACAAACCAAACAAGACAAATTTGATAAGAACAAAATACTGACTAAGATTGTGCTACTACACACTGGCGTTGTGCAGAGACCAAAAATCCAAAGGGCTGACTGAAAGGACATACTTTGAACTCCAACAGCATTTCACAATCATCGACAATCTACTAGTGTATCACAGAAGCGTACTTATTCCAGTGATCACTAAGAGATTAACAGATTTACGGCCAGGATTGAGTTATAGTGTTGTGTCCAAAGTGCTCATGTGAGACTAAGGATATGAGAAGCTTTTGTGTTGTCTTTGGTCATACAGGATTATCAGGAGTGAAAAATAATCCTATTCTCATTGAAGAAGAATCAATTTCAAGAAAAACATTTCAATTTTTTGTCTTCCAAAGCAGAATTATCAGTATCATAGAGTCATAGAGATGTACAGCATGGAAACAGACCCTTTGGTCCCACCTGTCCATGCCGACCAGCTATCTCGACCCAATCTAGTCCCACCTGCCAGCACCCGGCCCATATCCCTCCAAACCCTTCCTATTCATATGCCCATCCAAACGAAACAGATAATGCTAAATAAGCAGAAATTCTCCAGGACCAGGATTGAAGATGATAAAATGTCTGATACACCAGTATAACCACAAAAATGAATGAAGACATCCAACTTAATCAAACAATTGAAAGAATGATTTTACAAATTTCGCCATGGAGCCATCCGGAGATGCAGAATAAGGATTTGTTCAAAGTTAAGGCCAGCAGCATGCTTTCAAGGAAACTTGATCTATTTTCTCTAATTCAGGACACAGTCTAAAAGAAGAAATTGCCAGGCTCAGAAATCCAGGATAGGGCAAGGAAGTACTTGGTTTAACTTGGTGGTAATGGGTGAGATCAATGTTCCCATTTGATGCTATTGGGCAACCACATGATTCAGCAGGGAAGAGTTCCACAGCAATTGAAATTCATGGTAAGGTAGGGGCAATGTACCTAGTTCAGAGGAATTACATCTCTGCAAAGGTAATCTGAGAAATAAATCATCCTCCAATGAAGAAGGACTTTACAAAGCACAGTGTCATGATCGCAATCAAGGTTAACAATTCTTAGAATCTCCTCATTTTGGAAACAAGTCATTCAGCCCAACAAGTCCACACTGACTCACTAAAGAGCATTCCACCCTATCCCTGTAACTTTGCATTTCCCACAGCTAATCCACCTCACTTACACATCCCTGGACACTGTGGACTATTTAACATGGCTAATCCATGCACATCCTTGGATTCTGGGAGGAAACCAGAGCACCCAGAGGAAACCCATGCAGACATGAAGAGAAGGTGCAAATTCCACACAGACAGTCTCCCAAGGCTGGAGCTGTGAAACAGCAGAGCTAACCACTGAGACACTGTGCCATCCAGAGCCCATTCTAAAGGAAAGCACTGACAATTTTCCAAGTTAAAGGACAGAACATTCTGGAAGAACTGTGAAACTTCCAAAGTGTCTGAAATGGTGAAATCAGACACATGGGGAAAGGTAATGTTCTGGCAAAAATCATGACATATGTGTATATATATATTATATATGTGTGTATATATATATATATATATATAGGATAAAACTTGAGGAAGCTGTTGTATAAGGTTATAGTTCAAAAAGGTTGGGGAATGGGTGGGTTGCTCTTCGAAAGGTCGGTGTGGACTTGTTGGGCCGAAGGGCCTGTTTCCACACCGTAGCTAATCTAATCTCAACCTCCTTCTGAACTCCCAGCTTCATGAATCCCAGTCTTCTGAAATTTGATTCATTCCATGTGATATCGAGAAATTGCTGAAAAAACCCGTAACTGCAAAGACTGCAGACACTGGCAGCATCCCATCAATGATACTGCATATGTATGTTCCAGACTGTCCTGCATCTGAAAAAGGTTGTTCAAGTACTCCAACACTGGCATCTAACCAGCAACATGGAAAATTACCCAAGATGCCCTGTACTCAAAAGGCAGAAATTCCAACCAATTAGTCTGCTACAACAACCTCCTTTTGTTTTCGGTTTATCCCAAGTTTTTAGAGAGTTTTCTTGCTGATACCTTTGAGAATTGCCGTGTAATCTGGAAACTCCTGATCATCAACAAGGTGGTGGAAAGTGTCAACAACAATCCGATTGAACAGCCATTGCTTCTCAATAATCTGCTTACTGATGATGCTCAGTTTGGTTTCTGCCAAGCCCACCTAGTTCTTGAATAAGTTGTAACTATAGACAAAATCATGGACAAACTCCAGAGCTTAGGCAAAAATAACTACTTTGGACACAGAGGTAACATTTTATTGAATATGGCATCAAGACACAATAACAACACTAAAGTCAAAGATATCAGCAAGAAAACTCTCTAAAAACTTGGGTTAAACCAAAAACAAAAGAAGGTTGTTGGAGCAGACTTATTGTCTCAGCTCCAGGACATCTCTGTAGGTGTTCCTCAGGATAGAGTCCTAGGCCCAGTCACCTTCAGCTGCTTCCTCAATGACGTCACCACCATAGGTTTAGAATAGAGATGTTGTTGATGACCGCACACTGTTCAGTGACTTTGTGACTCCCAGATGTTACAGCAATCTGGGTCCATCTGCAGCAGCACACAGACAACTGGAGTGATATGTAGTAAATAATATTCACGCCACACAAATTCCAGGCAATGACCATCTCCAACAATAGATAATCATTTATTCCCTCCATACAGCAGCAGTAAGTACTATCCACAATAAGCACTGCAGAAACTCACCAAGAGTGGCTTCCAACTCATGACTTCCACTTCCTGGAATATTCAGGGCATCATTATGACTTGGAATTATATCATTGTTCATTAACTGTCAATGGGTCAAAATGCTGTAACTCCCTTCTTAACATCATTATGGGTGTTCCCACACCACATGAACTGCAGAAGTTCAAGAATTGGCTCAACATTACCTTCTCAAGGACAACAAGGGATAAGCAATAAATGCTGGTCCAGGCAATATTGCCTACATCTTATAAACAAATATTACTTTTTTAAAAAAATTATGCACCTAAATTCAATGCAATCATGCATTTATTACATTTACGTATAAACACACTGATGAGGTAAAATGAAATGAGACAGACGGTACCGAGTATAAACACCAGCATAAATATTTCAGAACAAATCACACTATAACTTTGATGTGAAGGTGCCATTGTTGGATTGGGGTGGGTAACCACCTGATGAAGAAGCGGTGCACCGAAAGCTAGTGTTTCCAAATAAACCTGTTGGACTATAACCTGATGTTGTGTGATTTGTAACTTTATAAATTTGATGTCATTCCATATACACTGAACCTCGTATTAACATTGCGTACATTCCAATTATTTAGAAGGCAATGGTGGGGTTGTCCGCAATCATACACAGCAATGACTGAGAATCGACGTAATGTTGACAAGACATAATCTGATAGATGCAAGAGGAATATTAAGTGCAGCAATGCTGTGAAAGACCTCAACTAGGTTCAAGAAGGTAACCTGATCAATTCGATTCAATTCGATTCACGACAGTGTGGAAACAGGCCCTTCGGCCCAACAAGTCCACACCGACCCTCCAAAGACCAACCCCACAGATCCATTCCCCTACCTTCACCACAGACTAATGCACCTAACACTATGGGCAATTTAGCAAGGCACCTAGATGAAATGAGTCTTTGACAACAAAAATTATGACAACAATTAGGTCACCTATATTTATATGGATCTTCTCATATAAAAGCAAACATGACAATTCAGAAGAGTTAGACAATAAGCAGAAAAAAATCAGAAATGATTTGGAACATAGATATTGACTACTGTGAAAATAATTCACTTGGCCAAAATATTACATTGACTACTGACAACAACAGAAAGGTTTTAGGTACGTTTGAAGGCATGGTAGAAGGAACCAAGATAAATAGTTTTGGAAAAGAACTGCAAAAGGCAGGGATACAGTGACCGAAGGTGTGACCTCTGCTGGAACACTGAGTGCGGAAACATGGTGTAATGCTGTTCCAGTTGAGTGTATTGGAGTGATGTTCAGCTGGAAAATATTGCTCACATAAAGTGGAGCCCATGAAATGACTTGAAGATGAGAACCAGAATCTTATTGTTAATTTACTGTGAACATTGAGCACATATTGTTTAGCAAAAAGCATAGATATATCATTCAGATACATTCATCAGCAGGTCACCAATAAAAACGCTCCAGGGAGCAAGGCAGAATATGGAATTAAAGACTCTGGATGGCTAGCATGAGGGGACATAGCTTTAAATCGAGGGGTGATAGATTTAGGACAGATGTCAGAGATAGTTTCTTTACTCAGAGAGTAGAAGGGGCATGGAACGCATTGCCTGTAATAGTAGTAGACTTGCCAACTTTAGGTGCATTTAAATGGTGATTGGATAGACATATGGATGCGAATAGAATAGTGAAGGTTAGATGGGCTTCAGATTAATTCCACAACATCGAGGGCCGAAGGGCTTGTACTGCGCTGTAATGTTCTATGTTCTATGCAGTCAAGATTCTGACTTGAGAATAAGATACTTGGGTTGGGCATCTTTTTTTTATTACAACAAGTTACCAGTTACCCAGACCACTGGAAAGAAAACTTAAAAAGGTCTAATGGCATAGTTATTCTGGCTTATAAATCTTAATTATACTTTCTGTCAGAGAATCAAATTTTAGTATAGCAATGAAATAATACTTTGCTTCAGAGTGTTCACTCTTATCCCATTACTGTGAATGCATTTCTCCTCCTCCTTGATCAAACTAAGTGACTCTCATACGTCTTCCTCCAGAAAATAATTCATTTTGCCAAAATATTATATTGCTCTATTGTACTGTTTTGAATGACGGAATCTGATATTGGTTGCAAAGTGACACAGATTCTCTCAGCCTGCCAGCAGGAATTTATTTGCTTGCTGCAGTGCTCCAGCAGCTCAGCACAAGCTGGAAGAACACCACCTCATTTTCCCGTTGAGAACTCTACAATCTTCTAGACTCAACATCGAGTTCAACCATTTTAGGGCTTGGGGCACCTTCTCCCATGTCCCTACCCAACACAGCGGGCCTTGTTATCACATGGTCTGCTATTACATATAATCCATTGTTAGCCACTAATGCTCCCTATTAGTCACTATTCATTCTCCCAGACTGGTCATTATCCATCCTTTTGTTTGTCCAACTGTTCTTCTCTCTTTTTGGGCTCTATCCCCACCTATCATTTACTCTTTACCCTCTCCTCCAATGCTATCTTCTGCATAATAACCAACTTTTTCCCATCAGTTCTGAGGAAGGGTCGCAGAGCCCAAAGAATTAACTCTGATTTCTCTCCACAGAAACTGCCAAACCTGCTTCGCTTAGCCAGCAATTTCTGTTTTTGTTTCAGCGTGTGAACCCACATTTCCCCCTCAAAAGGGAAATGAGAAACCTACCTGGTTAAGTAAGGCCATGCGCGAAGCTGTAAGGGGATCAGGATTGGGAACTGAATGTTCAAGGATATTCATCCTGTTGAAAACATAGGCAGGTGGGTAGAGGTGTTGGGGTTGCTTTGTTAGAAATAAATAAAATTAAATCAATAGTAAGAAACACAGTAGGGGATCAGATGGTATAGAATCTGTGTGGGTAAAATTGAGGAATCGCAAAAGTTTGTACGTAACAACCATATTTGGGGTTATGTACAGGCTTCCAAATAGTAGTCAGGAGCCAGGGTGCAACATTCACCGGGAGATAGGGAAGGTGTGTTGGAAAGGCAAAGTTACAGTGATCATGGGGGATTTCAATATGCAGGTGGACTGGAAAATCAGGTTGGTCATATTGCATTGCAAGAACAGGAATTTGTGGAATGTTTACAGGATGGCTTTTTGGAGCAACTTGTGGTGGAGGCCTCTAGGGAACAGGCAATATTGGATTTAGTGTTTTGTAACGAGGCAGGTTTGATAAGGGAGCTTAAGGTGAAGGAACGCTTAGGAAGCACTGATCATAATATGATTGAAGTTACAATTTGAGAGGGAGAAGATAGAATCAGAGGTAAGTTATTACAGCTGAATAAAGACAACTACAGAGGCATGAGGGAGGAGCTGGGTAGAATTGATTGGGAGAGGAGCCGAGCAGGAAAGACAGTGGAACAGTGGAACAGTGGGGGATAGGGTAAAGAGTAAATGATAAGTGGGGATAGAGCCCAAAGAGAGAGAAGAACGGTTGGACAAACGAAGTGATGGATAATGACCAGTCTGGGAGAATGAATAGCGACTAATGGGGAGCATTAGTGGCTAACAATGGATTATATGCAATAGGTAGGAGTTTCTGGGAGTAATTCAGGAGACACAACAGAAATTCATCCCAAGGAAAAAGAAGCATGGTACAGGGAGGATGAGGCAACCATGACTGATTATGGAAATCAGGGATAGTATAAAAGCAAAAGAGAAAGCATATAATATGACGAAGGATAGTAGGAAACCAAAGGATTAGGAAGCTTACAAAGACCAACAGAGGGAAACAAAAAAAAATTAAGGAGGGAGAAGATTAAATATGAGAGTAAGCTCGCCAGTAAAATGAAGGAAGACTGTGAGAGTTTCGTTAGATATACAAAGGGCAAAAGAGAGGAAAAAGGGAACATTGGGCTGCTGGAAAATGACACAGGAGAGATAGTAGTGGGGATAAAAGAAATGGCTGAGGAACTGAATACTTACTTTGCATCAGTCTTCACCATGCAAGGCATGAGTAATATCCCAAAAAATCAAGAGGGATGGAGCAGAGCTTAGTATGGTGGCCATCACCAAGGAGAACATGCTAGAAAAACTGAATGGGCCTGAAGGTGAATAAATCACCTGGACCAGGTGGACGATACCCCAGAGTTCTAAGGGAGATGGGTGATGAGATAGTGGAGACGTTAGTGGTGATCTTTCAGGAATCACTAGAATCAGCGAGGGTTCCAGAGGACTGGAAAATTGCAGACGTGTTTTAAAAGGGAGAAGGCAAAAGGCAGAAAATTCCAGACTGATTAGCCTAATCCCAGACCTGAGTAAGATCCTGGGATCCATTGTGAAGCATGAGATTTCTGAATACTTGGAAGTGCCTGGTAAAATTGGGCAAAGTCAGCATGGTTTCATCAAGGGGAGGTCATGCCTGACAAATCTGCTAGCATTCTTTGAGGAAGCAGAAATCAGTTTAGACCAAGGAGAACCAATGGATGTTAGCTACCTGGACTTCAAGAAGGCCTTAGACAAGGTGCTGCACAGGAGGCTACTGAGTATGATAAAGTCCCATCGTGTCAGAGGCAAGGTGCTAGCTTGGATAGAGGCCTGGCTGTCTGGTAGTAAGCAAAGAATGAGGTTAAAACAATCCTTCTCAGGATAACAGCTGGTGACAAGTCATGTTCTGCAAGACTCAATGTTGGGACCACAACTTTTCACTTTATACATTAACGATCTAGATGAAGGAACTGAGGGCATTCTGGCTAAGTTTGCAGATGATATAAAGATAGGTAGAGGGACAGGTAGCACTGAGGAGGTGGGAGGCTACAGAAAGATTTGGACAGGTTAGGAGAGTGGGCAAAGAAGTGGCAGATGGAGTACAATGTGGGAAAGTGCAAGGTTGGTAGGAGGAATAGACTCATGGACTATTTTCTAAATGGGGAGAAAATTCAGAAGTCTGAAGTGCAAAGAGACTTGGGAGTTCTAGTCCAGGATTCTCTTTTAGGTTGAGTCAGTAGTTAGAGACGCAAATGCAAAGGTGTCATTTATTTTGAGAGGATGTGAATATAAAAGCTTCTGAGGCTCTGTCAGGCTCTGGTCAAACCATATTTGGAGTATTGTGTGCAGTTTTGGGTCCCTTACCTCAGGAAGCATGTAGTGGCCCTGGAACATGTTCAGAGGAGGTTCACTAGAGTGGTCCCAGGAATAAAAAGCTTAACATATGAAGAATATTTGAGGACTCTCGATGAGTTTAGGAAGGTGAGGGGGGATCTAATTGAAACATATAAAACAATGGTCTATACAGAGCTGGGAAGATGTTTCCATTGGTAGGAGAAACTAGACCCCGAGGGCATAGCCCTAGATTAAAGGAAGACTTTTTAGAATAGAGAGAAGGAGAAACCTCTTCAGCCAGAGAGTGGTAAATCAATTAAATTCTTTGCCACAGAAGGCTGTGGAGGCCAGGTCATTGAGTATATTTAAGACTGAGATAGATAGGTTGTGTATCAAAGAGACTTGGAGTTCTAGTCCAGGATTCTCTTGTAGGTTGAGTCAGTAGTTAGAGAGGCAAATGCAAAAGTGGCATTTATTTTGAAAGAATTTATTTTGTATCAAGAGGATCAAGGGTTATGGGGAGAAAGCAGGGGAATGATGTTGAGAAACTTATCGGCCATGATTGAATGGCGGAACAGACGTGAAGGGCTGAAAGGCCTAATTTCTGCTGCTATGTCTTATAGTCTTATGGTCTAATACCAATATGTTGTCTTTAAAACGCATTGATAGCACAATAAAACAATCCAAGGAAACTTCACCAGAGCACTGTAAGACAAAATTTGACAATGAGACATATGGAAAAGTATTGAAACAGATTTACAAAAGCTTGGTGAAAGAAGCTGCTTTTAAATATGGAAAGCAAGGTACAGAGTGAAGAGGTTTAGGGATGGAATTGTATGCTTCGGCTCAACCAACTGACAGTGCAACCAATGTTGGCACAGCTAAATCAGAGATGGTCAAGAGATTGGATTTACGATAATACATTTATCTTGGAGGGTTGTGGGGTTGGAAGCAATTACAGAAATGAGAAGAGGTGAGGCTATGGAGAAATTTGAAATGAAGGATGACATTTTAAAATCCTTCAAATTGTCTACCATGGTCTAGAATAAAGGTTAACGAGCAGTGAGTCATTATATCAACTGACTTCCAACAATGACTCAGCTTGGCTTGGTTGTTAGCACTCTACTTTAAGTTTGAAGGATTAGATAGACTCCAAACTCATTTCCAAGTCTTGAGACTGGAGCATACAAAAAATGCTTCAATACACAGACTGAACTTTTTCAGAGGCTGAGGTTAACTTTCCTTCTGGGCATGAGTGGAGAACTGGCAAGGGACATTGGGCAAAGTGAATAATGGACAGCCAACTCACAACTTGTACCCAAAGATAAAATTATTCTTGCTATTTGCTTGTTCAGGTGAAGGGAAACGATCCCACAGCTGTACTCAGGAAATGGATCTTTGACATTGTGCCGGGCAGCATTTCCCTTGCCAAAAACACCAAAAGCAAGTGAACTGATCATTCATCTCATTTAGTCTTTAGCAGGACCCCCTTGTGTGAGTGAATTCACTATCACGTTTTCTTGCATTGCTAACTACTTTAAAAATAAAGTATTTAAATGCGATACACATTAAGATGGCCTTAGGATGTTAAAGAGCACAGCGTATAAACAAACCTTGCTATTATTGTGTGCCGATAAAAGAAAGCGAAACTTTTTCTAAATTTACGGCAAAAGCATAAACCTAGCCAACGATGCAAGTCAAGAGGCTGTTACAAAAAAAAGCATGATATTCTTTCTGTTGAGACCAAAAGGAAGGACAATCAGAGGTTTTATTGAAACAGGTGCTTTTAGATTCTGATGTTCAGTTGAAAATGACCTCTAGAGAATCTACCAGATGCATGATTTTCCTGAGACTCAAGCTCGAGACTTTGAGTTTATCCATTTGAATGTGTTCAAAATGGATAAAGAAACGGCCAGTGCCAAAATTAGCAAGGTTGGTAATGTATCACTGCAGAACAGGAAGAACAGCTCGTGCTGTTCAGTTAGAATCAATACTTTGTAACAATTTGGAAGTTTCCTGACGAATTTGTCGAAAACATGTGGTTAAAGACTTCTGTGGAAACTGATGAGGTCATTATCTGCAGAGCAGAGAATACAGCCACCCAGCTGGGCTGCCCTAACGGAAAGGACATAGGGCAATGAAGTCTGCATTTAAGTATTTGTGGAACACAATAGGTCATACAATTTGATTCACAAGGGCGTGACATCCAGATGTCAGTGAGTTAAGAATTTGGCTAGCTGGAGGGAACGATAAAGAAAACTCTAGGTGCAGAAAACTTGAACAAACGTAGTTTTTAAACAGATATATTTCAACAAATCGGAAAATTTCAATAGGATGTATCCGCCATCTGTAGTTAGCTAAAAATGTTGAAGATAGTGTCCACCTCAAGAAATAAAGACATATAACTGCAAAAATAGGTGGCAGGACCAAAGATTCTACGCAATATAAATAAAAGCAAATAATGACCAAAAGATTAATACCTAATCTTTGAAGACCAAGTACTACAACACACATTCTTATTGCAATGGAGATAATACTGTTTAAGAGGAACAGAATAAATAATCTAAAAAGTGAAGATCAATGTATTGAAAAGGCAGGGGAACAGATTTAGAACATTTTCCTTTGAAAAGCTAGCACTAAAACAGGTTGAATTGGCTGAATGGCCCTTTCTGCTTTAATTTCCATGGACAGAGCTTTCCTCTCCCTGGAATAGCAAGGGCAATGGCAAGAAAGAAATATGATGAAAATCAAAGCAATCAGAATCTGATAGTGGCAAAGAATGTCATTAACCTTTCAACAGCAACTTCATAATCTCGTTATTGAGAGGCAATGACTTTAGTTCCATGCAATTGCATCACATTGAGCCACCAACTCTCATCATCTATACACCATTTCCAATTCTCCTCTAACTTTCCCTGAGAACGTAG
Source organism: Hemiscyllium ocellatum (assembly GCF_020745735.1). Taxonomy (NCBI): domain Eukaryota; kingdom Metazoa; phylum Chordata; class Chondrichthyes; order Orectolobiformes; family Hemiscylliidae; genus Hemiscyllium; species Hemiscyllium ocellatum. Next base: position 152,931,408 of record NC_083401.1, on the reverse strand, counting down.
ACATGTAAATTCCTGATACGTAAATCAGAGCTCGGAAGCTGGTGGCTGCAGTTTATTGATTGCATGTTCATGCCTTCATCCAACTCGGTCTCCACCATCACATTCCTGCATGCTCAAGGAATGTCATCCTCCTCCACACTTCATCCACGCAAATTGGCAAACCACCAGCCTCACCACATCATCATGCATTCTTCCAGTCCAATGCTCACTCAACCTTAGCCTTTCCACAAAGCTCAAGAACGCCTACAACTTGCATGCTTCTGTTTTGTACACAGGGTCATAGATCTATTTCATGTATCTAACCAGGATGCATTTTAAGGCTCTTAGCTTCATTGCTTAGCACTCACTCATTTCATACTTGTACATAAAGGCTACCAGCCTGTCTAGCTTGCATTACTTTTCAGGTTATGGGGCTTTCAGTATTCAGCTTCTGTGTCTTGTATTGCTTTTTAAGCAATGAAGAATAGACAGGTGACATTGTCACAGTGGAGAGCAGTGAACAGTCAAGGGATGTACATGTCACTGTAAGGCACTATCATCATCATCATTGACAGTCCTCGCAGATGACTCTCTTCAACTCTCAGAGTGAGTCAGTAGGTGTGTGTGCAGATCAATGCAGCTACCACAGAGGCAGAAGGTGGTTGCAGAAGGATGGGTGGGGCATTGGTGTAGCAGCGCGATCATTTCGCTATGTTCGCCTGGCTTCCGTTTTTTTCCCAACAGCAAGTCTTGAGGCGCTAGACTCCTTCCAGAATGCTCCTCCTCCACTTTGAGCAGTCTTGGGCCAGTGTTACCCAGGTGTCTGTGGGAATGCCACACTTCACCAGTGTCACTGTAATGCACAATGCGACATCAATGTCACACCTAAAGTATGTATCAACAACGAACACAATTCATGTGGTTCAACCAAATGGCCAAAGGGTGAAAGTCGGAGGGGAGCAATCCTTATTGGGGTGAAATGGGGACTCCAATCAGTCAGGAGGTGTCACCACAAAGAGTCAGGGGTTTTCTCTCTGATTCGCATCCATGGATTTGGCTGTAGTAAGACCTGCATTTTGCTCCACGAAAGTTTGGGAATAGGTGTGGTTGAACTCTAGAGATTGGATCAGGGTCAGTTGTATGGGATTTGCTTAGAAATGTTCAGGAGATTAATCGGTGAGGTCCATGAATTCCTGAGGAAAGCAAGCAACACAAATATGGTAATGTCCATGCTTTGGACACTCACCAGTCTTATGCATTAAAAATACATTACTCATGTGTGTTTTTCGGTGAGGTGGAGAAAGGTACATAGAATTCAGTTAGCGGTTCAACTCAATTTTATTGAAATATTCAGTATTAAAAAGCACTGTATGAACAGTTTCCAAATTCCCACAATATTTACTCTCTTTCAAGCTCTATCCACTTGAGGAAAGATATTACCTGGAATGATCCACTTATTCAAAGTCATTGGAATCTCCTTCCTCTCCAACATAGAGCTGGATCTCTTCCAGGAATCAGTGTGGTGCTGGGAATCTCTGGAGGAGACCAAGATGGATCTTTCTGTCTACACTTCTGGCTAAAACTTTTTACTAAACGCTTCAGCCTTACCTTTCGCACAGATATGCCAGGTTTCCCCATCATTGAACCTGGGGATATTTGTAGAGACTCCTCCTTCACTGAGTTATAAAATCATGGAATCACAGAGTCCCTGTAGCGTGGGAAAAGGCCATTCAGCCCATCAGGTCCACACCAATCCACCCCCATCACCATAACCCCAGCATTTGCCATGGATGACTCATCTAGCGTACCCATCACTGGACATGACAGACAATTTAGTGTGGCTGATCTACTTAACCTGCACATCTTTAGAGTGTGTGCGGAAAGCAGCGCGCCTGGCAGAAACCCTAGCAGAGACAGGGAGAATGTACAAATTCCACACAGACAATCCCCTTAGGTTGTTTAACTGTCCAACACCATTCTTACTTTGAATACAGGACTTCATCTCCACAGGACTATATGGTAGTCACTCTTACTGTTACTATCACAGACAGATGCACTTGTAGCAGGAGGATTGGTGAAGAGGTCATATATATTCTTCCCTCTTCTTCATTCCCTCACAATATCTTACAGACACAATATCTTACAGGACCCAACTAGCTCAGTCTGCAGAGGTGCTGCCAATCCACTCTTGGTGCCAGCACGATGCTAATATCATTGGTGGACTCCTCCATCCTCTGATACAGATCACTGACAGACTCTGGTAAACCTGCCTGATGTTCCTGTGCCTATCTCTGCCATTTAACCACATCATTAAAAGCGAAGAACAAGGCCTCACTTTCTACAGGGGCTGAGAAGATGTCTTGTCTCTAGCACTCCTTTATTTTCCAGAAATCTAGAGAATTTCTTCTTTGGCCAGCTGCCAAATTGTGCTCCTGAGTCCAACCGAGTTGAAAATCTCTGAGGTGGTGGACTATACTTGTCAATGCATCCTCGAAGAGTAGAGAGACTTGTGGAGCTGCCTCTGCTGGTTGCCTCTGCTGCCTGCAATATAGAAGGAATTAGTTGTAGGAGATGCATACAATTCGTGCAGATTAAGAATGAGCTAACATCAGCTGTAGTAGGAGAGCAGTGCAACACAATGGAGATTCCTGGGTTTGTTGCCCACTGAGGTCTCTCGATATCCAGATGTGCAGTCATGTTCTATTCCAGCCAGAGTTATGATAATCTATTCATAAGGAGTGAGAATCCTAAGGTCTAAACACCACCTTGCACCCTTACCCTCTGCCACCATGCTTGGACTGGGCTGTTGGGTCTCTCAGTTTGGAAATGGGTCATTTTTTTCCCCTTTTAATGTGACAAAGGAAGGGGCTATGTAGAATGGAAGCAGATGGAAGAGCATTTAGTGGTTTAATGGTAATATATGAGCTGGAGAGGTGGTAAAGTGTCCCCATTCAGTGAGGAGAAACCATAGAGGGAGGAAGGCTTAATAGTTTGGGATCTTGAGGTGGGTGAACGTCATTGAATGGGAATGTTGTTTGCATTAGAGAGATTACAGTCCATCAGCCTTGGTGAGGTGTGTGTGCAGTGACAGTATTAGAGTGAATGATGACCCTGTTAATGTGAAATTCCAGAAAGAGGGTATTGGTATTTACCCTTAAAGAGTGCAGAAGATTAATGTTCAGTTGGGAACTCCTTTTAACTTGGGACGCAGTCCTAGGCTGCAATTTATGTCCAAATTGGCTGTCTTTGATGACATGACCTCTGAATCTGGTCCTCTGGGAATAGGACTGCGCTGTTCTGCCCAACTCCTCTGGGTCCCTGTCAGTGAACTGGCAACTTAATTGCCTTTCTTCTGGGCCATGTCTTCCACGATAATGGTCACACCACAGTTTAAGGGGAAGTTCCTGCTTTGCAGCATCTAAAGTGCTGCATCATTCCATACTCCCTTCACTTGCCTGCTCAATTCATTATGAGGCCAGTGATGAACGTCAGTGCATGAAGAAATTTTAAGTGGCTTAAAGTAAGTACTGTCAGCATCTACTGACTTCTACCCATTAGATCACAGCACATTATTGTCATTTGTGTTTTAAAGACAATGCAAGATAAACTCTCACATGGTCATCTAGTTTTGATCATGGGGCATGCGGGTTTTAAAGATAATTATACTTGAATGTTAAATATGATGCTAGAGCTGTGTACACCAGAAGGTCTCATCAATGACCAGCACATGCATCTCCAGCCAACTGATTTCAAGAAGGGTGCCCAAAAGCCCAGTTGCATAATTAAGAATGTGAACAGCAGAAGAAAGTGTGAGGACATCACTTTAGGCCACCACTGACTTACTCAGCACAACATTTCAACTGCAAATCGAGAACACTGCATTTCCTACACGCAACAGTCACAGAGCACGCAGATTGATGGCTTAATTGCTTTGGGGAACAAACTACAACTCTAAATTTTATTGAAATGTTGTGAGCACTCTTTGTTCCAGGGACATTATCAAGTTTATTTAAATGTCTTCATAGCTAATTTTAAGAAATATGCACTGTATTTAAATTTGGATCTTCCTTAAATAATGCAATTTGGGACAGATCGGCATGTCATAGGCAATGCATATGCTACAGGTTCAGAGATAGATCATTTAATGCAGCATGCACTGAACACTAATGCAGCAGAATTCACTTTGATACTGCTGAAAAGGGTTGAAGTTGGAAACTAGTCCGCATAGAAATCCACTGTGGTTAAACACAGGCAGTCAAGGGTGGTATCCAGTCAGAAACCAAGGCACAAAGTGCTGCTTGTGGAATGCCAGAAGAATTGGGAGCTCCTTAGGAACAATTAGCAGATGACAAGAAAGCTATTAAAAATGGAGGAAATTAATTATAAAACTAAATTGGCAGGGTATATAAAAACAATAGCAGGAGCTTCTATGGATATATAAAAACAAAAGGTAACTAAAGTAAGTACAGGATCTTTGGGAGATGCAACTGGGAAAGTAATAACAGGGAGCAAGGAAATAGCAGATAATTTAAAGCAATATTTTGTTCCTTGTGGAGTACACTCTAAACATTCCAAAGATGACAGCTGATTAAGAGGTAAATGGGAGGAAATATCTTGTAACAGTCTCTGCCATGAGGGACAAAATATCTGACGAACAAAGTGGGGCCAAAGGCAAATAAGTCACCAGAAGCTGATGGCTTGAATCCAAGGGATTTAAAGGCATTGGCCACAAATATAATGGAGGCATTGGTCCAAATATTTCAGAACCCAGTATAGTTGATAGTGGAGAAGGTTACTTAAGATTTCAAAGGGATCTTGATTAATTGAGTCATTAGGCTGAGGAGTGGCAGAGGGCATTTAATTTGAATCAATGTGAGGTATTGCATTTTGGTAAAACAAAGAAGGGCAGGACTTGTACAGTTAATAGTAGGGCCCTGGGTAATGTTATCTTAGAGAGGGACCTTGAGGTTCAGGGGCATAGTTGTTTGTAAGTTTCATCAGAGGTAGACAGGGTTGTTAAGAAGTCATTTAGCAGGCTTGGTGTCATTGCTCAGACCTTTGAGTATAAGAATTGGGACATCATGTTGAGATTGTACAGGACATTGGTGAGGCCACTTTTGGATAACTGTATATAGTTCTGATTGTCTTGCCAAAGGAAGAATGTTATTAAATTGGTGGTTGCCAGGACTGAAGGCTTTGAGATATAAGGAGAGGTTGGATAAGACCATAAGATCATAAGACATAGGAGTAGAAATTAGGCCATTCAGCCCATCGAGTCTACTCCACCATTCAATCATGGCTGATAAGTTTCTCAGGGAGAAAGTGAGGACTGCAGATGCTGGAGATCAGAGCTGAAAATGTGTGGCTGGAAAAGCGCAGCAGGTCAGGCAGCATCCAAGGAACAGGAGATTCAACGTTTCGGGCATAAGCCCTTCTTCAGGATTCCTTGGATGTTGCCTGACCTGCTGCGCTTTTCCAGCAACGCATTTTCAGCTCTGATAAGTTTCTCAACCCATTCTCCCACTTTCTACCTGTAACCCTTGATCCCCTTGATACTCAAGAATCTACCTATCTCAACCTTAAATATACTCAATGATCTGACCTCCACAGCCTTCTCTGGCAATGAGTTCCATAGATTCACCACTCTCTGGCTGAAGAAGGCTTTCCTTATCTTCATTCTAAAAAGTCTTCCCTTTACTCTAAGGCTGTGCCTTTGGGTCCTAGTCTCTCCTACCAATGGAAACATCTTCCCAACAACTACTCTGTCCAGGCCATTCACTGTTTTGTATGTTTCAATTAGATCCCCCCCTCATCCTCCTAAATCATTGAGTATGGACCCAGAGTCCTCAAATATTCCTCATATGTTAAGCTTTTCATTCCTGGGACATTCTTGTGAATCTTCACTGAACAAGTACTAGGGCCAGTACTTTCTTCCTGTGACAAGGGATCCAAACCTGCACACAATACTCCAAATGTGGTTTTACCAGAGCTTTATAGAGCATCAAAATTACATCCCTACTTTTATGGTCACGTCCATTCAAAATAAATGCCAGCATTGAATTTGCCTTCCAAACTACTGACTCAACCTGCAAGTTTACCTTGAAAGAATCCTGGACTAGAACTCCCAAATCTCTTTGCACGTCAGACTTCTGAATTTTCTCCCCATTTAAAAAATAGTCCATGCCTCTGCTCTTCCTACCAAAGTGCATGACCTCACGCTTATCCCCGATGTATTCCATCTGCCACTTTTGCTGTCCACTCTCCCAACTTGACCAAATCCTTCTGCAGCCCTCCCCCCCACCTCCTCAATGCTACCTGTCCCTCTACCTATCTTTGCATTGTCTACAAATTTAGACAGAATGCCCTCAGTTCCTTCATCTAGATCGTTAGCTTATAAACTGAAAAGTTATGGTCCCAACACCAAGTCTTACAGAATGCCACTTGTCACTGTATATCCTGGGGACCTTTACACTGGAGCATAGGAGGTTGAGGGGTAACTTTATACAGGTTTATAAAATCATGACCGGCTTAGATAAGGTGAATAGCAATGGTCTTTTCCCTTGGATGGGTGAGTTCAAAATTAGGGGGCATATTTTTAAAGTGAGAGGAGAAATATTTAAAAGGTAACTGAGGAGCAACTTATCCAGACAAAGGGTGGTTCATATGTGGGATGAACTGCCAGAGGAAGTGGTAGATGCAGGTACAGTTATAACATTTTAAAAATGTTTGAATAGTTGCATGAATAGGAAAGATTTACAGAGATATGGACCAAATGCAGGCAAATGGGACTAGTTTAGTTTGGGAAACTTGGTCAGTGTGGACGAGTTGGACTGAAGGATCTGTTTCCATGTTGTATGGTTCTGATTCTGTGACTCTATGATTCTCTAGATTTCAGAAGTCTTCAGCTGATTGGAAAACTCCTGACGAGAATGTCTTTGTTCAAGAAGGGAGGGAGACAGAAAATAGGAAACTCTAGGCCAGTTAGCCTAACATCTGTCATTGGGAAAATGTTAGAATGAATTATTAAGGTAGAATAGCGGAACAGGAAGAATAGCAGAGTCTAGGCTAGTAGATTGTTGTGTTTGTGACCTTTGTAACTGATTTCTTCAGATGATCCCAGAAGGACAAAGTCCTATCTACACTTACTCTAAGTATGCAGGTTTGAGGTAACTCTATAAGTCTCTGGCTACCCATGTAGAAATTCAATACTTTTTTGGCACTGGCATTATGGAGGTGGAATGCATCTCCAAAATGTACAAACACAAACTGTCTGTGCTTTTAGAGGGATTCAGTGTGATACACTATATTCAGTTGTAGCAGCCTTGAGGATAATTGTCTTAAATCAATTGATTACTCTGTATAATTGGATCCTCATGCTGTTGGGCAAATGGGTCACAACTTTATACAGCTTCACTTTGGTATCAAGTTGTTTTAAGATTTAGAGAATGGTGGGTTTATCTTTGGAACGTTTGGGTTTTATTTGTCAGTGTTCTCTTTTTGTTTGAAGTTTCTGATTTTTATCTGTTTACCATTCCACAGATACCCACAATGTCCAATAGAACACTGATTAACTATTTTTTTCACGAAGAGTGAATGCCAGTTTCTTATTTCGCCACGAGGTTTGTCTCAACAAAGCCTAAATGTGTTCTTCCCTGATGTTAATGCTGTGCAATTTTGCTGCTGAGTCAGAATAGAGAATCACGATGCTTCTTTTTCCTCATCAGAAAAGGAACATAGGACTTAGGAGCAGTTCTCAGCCATTTGGCCCTTCTTACTCTGCCTATTGATAAGAACATGGTTGATATTGTTGTCTCAACTCCATTTTCCTGTCCAGATTAGAGTGGTGCTGGAAAAGCACAGCAGGTCAGGCAGCATCCGAGGAGCAGGAAAATCGATGTTTCGGGCAAAAGCTTTTCACCAGGAATAGAGGCAGGGTACCTGCAGAGTGGAGAGATAAATGAGAGGGGGGTAGGTGTGGGGAGAAAGTAGCATAGAGTACAATGATGAATGGGGGTGGGGATGGAGGTGATAGGTCCAAGAGGAGGATGGAGTGGATAGGTGGAAAGGAAGATAGGCAGGTAGGACAGGTCGTGAGGGCAGTGCTGAGCTGGAAGGCTGAAGCTGGGGTGAGGTGGGGGAAGGGGAAATGAGGAAACTGGTGAAATCCACATCGATGGCCTGGGTTTGAAGTGTTCCGAGGCTGAAGATGAGGCGTTCTTCCTCCAGTCGTCAGGTGGTGAGGAAGCGGCGGTGGAGGAGGCCCAGGACCTGCATGTCCTCGGCAGAGTGGAGGGGGAGTTGAAATGTTGAGCCACAGGGTGGTGGGGTTGATTGGTGCGGGTGTCCTGGAGATGTTCCCTCAAGCGCTCTGCTAGGAGGCGTCTAATCTCCCATTTGCCACCCTATAACTCCATTTTCTGTGAAAAATCCGTGTAGGCCGATGCCTTGATTTAACTCAATGACTCAAACTCCACTGTGTCACCGATGTCACCAATAATCTTCTGAAATTAAAAAAATTTCCTTGTTACACCTTAAAAGGGATAACTCTTATTTTTGAACTTTTATCAATTATCATAGAAAACTATCTGGTTCAACGATGTTATTTAGGATCAGAAACGTGCCATTCCTTTCTGGTCCAGCCTACACGTGACTCCAGATACATGGTTATGTAGTTTATACTTAATTGCCTATGGAAGTGGCTTAGAAAATCATGCAGTTCAAGGGGTGGGCAGCAAATGCCACCTTGCCAGGTGATGCCCACATCCCATATTGCGTACGTTGAAAAATATTTGCATGAAGAATTTCCAGTCCTAAATGTATCTTTTATTAGTATGAGTGTGTGTTCCCTTGTCCTGATTTAACAATTTATTTTGTAGGAATTTTCTGGATTTACAATTTACTATTTTGTATAGCTCTCCTTCATCTTGCAAATTGAAAAGCTTGGTTCTCCACTCTTCGCCTTTAGCTTCGATCTCTATGCTGGGGATTAGCCTTATCTGAAATGTTGGCACTTAGCCTCCATGCAGCAATAAATCTAATTTTTTTTACCCCGAGGTAGACCTTTCTTTCTTCAACTGTTCATAGATCAGATGTAAATCACATTTATACTGGAAATGGCATAGCTTGTTCACACCTGTGTACAGGTACAGACACATCAGCTGTAAATCACAATTTTCTGGACCATTAGGAGCAATTTTATGAGTATGCCTGTAATATTGGCCGTGCCTTCATGAATCATGTTACATGTTTAATATAGTGTGACTAGAAACAAATGAAGTGCAAGAAAATACAAACTTCTTCTATTTAAATTCTAGACTTTATGTTCTAATAGCATATCCTACTATTCAATTTAGGTGTGTCAGTATCTTCCACCTGGGAACCCTCCAACCACAAGGGATAAACTCGGATTTCTCCAGTTTCCTCATTTCCCCTCCCCCCACCTTGTCTCAGTCGGTTCCCTCAACTCAGCACCGCCCTCCTAACCTGCAATCTTCTTCCTAACCTCTCCGCCCCCACCCCACTCCTATCACCCTCACCTTGACCTCCTTCCACCTATCACATCTCCATCGCCCCTCCCCCAAGTCCCTCCTCCCTACCTTTTATCTTAACCTGCCTGCCACCCTCTCCTCATTCCTGATGAAGGGCTTATGCCCAAAACGTCGAATTTCCTATTCCTTGGATGCTGCCTGACCTGCTGTGCTTTAACCAGCAACGCATTTTCAACAGAAATGGAAGTAGGTCATTCAGCTTCAGGGATCAGTTCACCATCCAATTAGATGGTGGGTGATCAGCACCTCAACTCCTGTCTTTGCTCCATATCTCTTGATACTCTTCTTTAACAAAGATCTATTGATCTTAGTCTCAACAGTTTTGACGTACCAGCACCCACATCCCATCAAGATCACATTCTAAATGGCGACTGTACTTTCTGTGAAGAACTATTATCAGGTTTCACTCTTGAATGGTTGAACTCTAATTTTGAAATCACATCCATTACTTCTGGATTCTTGCACCAAAGGAAGTTGATCCTTCAGACACCACATCAAATCTAGTTAGTATTTTACTCACCTTGGTCAGGTCACCCCATGATATCCTTTGAACAAAGTAGTGCAAATCAAATCGACGCAAATTTTAACTCTGTAAGCCTCAGTAGCAATGAGGTGACTCTGCACTGCAGGACCATCAACCTAACTTTCCAACAAACCAATCATTTTCATTCGCATAAAATAATTAATAGCTGTATTCAGTTATGGCGCAGCTATGGTTTCACAACACAAATGTTGTAAGTGGTAAAGAAAGTTCTTTTTTAAATCTCATGAGGTTCAGACAGGGCAAATGGCATCCTTCAGTACTGTAATTTCTATGATGCTAAGATTCTGTGAAGAACTACCAGACTGAATGCCTGGCCACTAATAATTTAATTAATTTGGGCTTTTAATATAAATCTTTATTGCAGCATAAAGATCTCAACATTAATACAACTGCAAACATAGTTGCACTCCAGTTTAGAGTGGTGAGGACACAGGTTAATGAATTAGATCCAATGAACTACATCTACAATGAATTAGAGCTCAAACCCAACTTTTCTGTTCTCTAATAGTGTGTGGTCAATGTATTCAACTGTGGGTAATCATGGTAATCAAGACATCAGGAAACATATAACCCATACATAAGAACACCTCCAAAAATGTCAAGCCTTTTGAGACAAAAGAACATCTCTTAGAAAGTGGATTGAGTGGATTACCAAAATGGTCACATTACTACTGTAAATGATTCAAAACTTACCAAGATAATTGAAGACAAATGAAAAGTAATGTAAGTGAATTTCAAAGACATATAATGAGGATTACTTAAGCAACATGCAAAACTGGTGAGAATGTTTTGAAGAAAGCAGGGTACACAAGAAAAAATTTGGCAAATTATCATTAAGGTAATTTCCTTGGCCAGAAATGTAGGAAAGAAAATGAGTAAATCTGATAGTAACTGGTAAAACTGATGACAGCATAGCAAGAGGGAGAGAAAAGAACGCATGCATTTTAAGAAGCAGAACAGGTTTGATGTTTGAGAGCAGCACCAAGATGTTGGCAATCACCAAAGACAATGAAAATTGGAGAGCTATGATCATTGACATTGCAAAACATGTCAAAGAAAAGGAAGAGTGTGGTATGAAATCTGGTGAGGAACTTTAGCATTGTATCCTATCTGACGTTAATCTTAGGTCACTGAGCTAAAAGAGGTTTATTTGTAATCTCCCTTCTGTCATCTTTATATTTGAGAAAGAATGTGAATGACTATGGTCTGTAGTTAAGTAAGAAAAGCTGATGCATTAAATTCAAATAAATTATCACAATCAGAGATATTTTGTTTACTGCATTAATGATATGTAATGGCTAGCTTCTAACTGAATTGAATAGTTTATCATTTTAGTAGCAACTGAAATCTTCCAAATATTTAATTAGAAATTGGTGCAATATGATCCCCAAACTGTAGTGAACTATTTGACTTCCACAGGGGCAGCAGTGTAGGCATTCCATTGACCTCAGCACCTCCAGAGCTAAAAACAGAAATAATCAGCTGAAAGATGTACTCCTGACCACTATCTAGTGACTCTGGTTTATGAAGTCATAAGACCATATAACATAGCAACAGAAGTAGGACATTTGGCCCAAAAAGTCTGTTCCATAGTTTGGGAGAAGATTTGTAGCTCGGGTGCTCGTTGTTGTCAACCGGAAGCGGCAGAGACAAACCACCACAAATGCCAGAGGAAATATCACAGAAGCACTTCACAGGCGGTTCCCAAGCACTGAGGATGTCACCTAGACAGGGGACGAAATGTTTGCAACACAAATTCTCAGCTCGGCGATCAGAACCACAACAACGGTCTGTTCCATAATTTAATGAGATCATGTCTGTTCTCTTAATCTTCAACTCCACTTTTGTTCCTTTTCTCTTAATGATTAAAAATATTAGACTTGAAGGTACTTGACGAATTAACCTCTATTGGTTTCTGTGGCAAAAATTAACTATCATTTATGAAAAAGAAATTTTCTTCAACTCTAACTTAAATTAATAACCCCTTACTCTGAGATTACATCCTCTGGTTGTGCACGATCCCACATGGGAAAACAACCTCCTTACTTCTAATCTATCAAATCCCAAAAGAACCTTGTATGTACTGATAAGGTCTTCCTACATCTGCATGATGGTTGAATGAAGATGGAATGATGGTTGTGGTGACTGCAGTAATTACATAACTCACCAACATTAACTGTCCGGCACAGAAATGATTAATTGTCACAGATGAGTTGTCAGAGGATGGACGGTCTAAATGGAAGTAGAGCCAAGTCAGGAGCAGAACCGTAAAATAAATCAGCAGCAAATATTGTTCAGGGCAAAAGAAAAACAAAAGCCTGCTAGATAGGCTAGAACTGAAAGTTGCCTTCTGAGATTTAGTATAGGCATTCATGTGAATTCCATCTTATAAACCTTCATCAGTCACATTGTTTTGGAAACTGTGTGGTACTCGAACAGCATACAGCCATAGAGATGTACAGCCATGGAAATAGACCCATCGGTCCAAATCATCCATACTAACCACATATCCTAAATTAATCTTGTCCCATTTGCCAGCATTTGGCCCATATTGCTCTAAACCCTTCCCATTCATATATCCATACAGATGCCTTTTCAATGTTATAATTGTACCGGCCTCCAGCACTTCTTCTGACAGCGCATTCCACACACGCACCACATTCTGCATGAAACGTTGCCCCTTAGGTCCCTTTTATGTCGTTCCTCTCTCACCCAAACCTATGCCCTTTAGTTTTGGACTCCCCCACTCCAGGGGAAAGGCTTTGTCTATTTACCCTATCCATGTTTCCCATGATTTTATAAATCTCTATGAGGTCACTCCACAGCCTCCAATGCTCCGTGGAAAATAGTGCCAGTCTATTTGGCCTCTCCCTCTAGCTCAACCCTGGCAACATTCTTGTAAATCATTTCTGAACTCTTTCTAGTTTCACAACATCCCTCTGATTCAAAGTTTAGGAGAAGATTTGCAGCTCGAGTGCTCGTTGCTGTGGTTCTGTTCGCCGGGCTGGGAGTTTTTGTTGCAAACGTTTCGTCCCCTTTCTATGCCGAAGGAAACATGACAGAAGCGCTTCACAGGAGGCTCTCAAACACAGAGGATGTCACCTAGAAAGGGGACGAAACGTTTGCAACAAAAACTCCCAGCTTGGCGAACAGAACCACAACATCCCTCCTATAGCAGAATTGTATACAGTATTCCAATAGTGGCCTACTCAATGTCCTGTACAACCACAACATGACCTCCCAACCCCCATCCTCAATGCACTCAATAATAGAGGCAAACATACCACATGTCTTCTTCACTATCCCATCTACCTATGGTTCCTTTCAAGGAAGAATGGACCTGCACACCAAGGTCTCTTTGTTCAGTAGTACTCCCCAGGACCTTACAATTAAATGTATAAATCCTGTCCTAATTTGCCTTTCCAATTTGCAACACCTCACATTTATCTAAATTAAACTCCATCTGCAATATGAGCAATAGTCCTTTTCTTTAGTGACTGTGCAACAACAGATTGCACATGTGTTTCAAATCCCAAAATGTCTGTTCTCAAGTAAAAACTGCTGGATTTTACAACTGGAAAATTTTTACTCATCTTCAGGCAAAACAGACAAGGAATTTGTCTGCTTTTCAACAGCCTGCCACATCCATCGTTGAATGAACATCGTAAGGAATGAAAAGATTTGGTCCAGAAATAACAGTGGCCAATGACAAAATCTGAGTTTTTTTATTGGGGAGACTTGAATTTCAATTAATGGAGCCTCAAGGAAGAATCAGTATCAGAAACAGTGAAAGCATGAATCTTTAATTTGGATGCCATGAAAGATTATGCAGGAGTTAAAAATGCACCTAGTCCAAAAATTATTTTTAAAATTCAACATAGAGTCATACAGATGTAGAGCACAGAGGCAGACGCTTCAATTCAACTCGGCCATTCTGACCTGATATCCTAAATTAATCTAATTCCATTTGCCAGCGCTTGGCCCATATCCCTCTAAACCCTTCCTATTCATCTACCCATCCAGATGCCTTTTAAATGTTGTAATTGTACCAGCCTCCATTACTTCCTCTGGCAGCTCATTCCATAAATGCAGCACTCTCTGTTTGGAAAAGTTGCCCCGTAGGTCTCTTTTAAATTTTTCCCCTCTCACCCTAAACCTATGCCCTCTAGTTCTCTTCTACCTCCTCACTGTTTTGTAGTCAGCTTAGATAATTGTTCTTCAATTTATTTCAAACTCGGGTTGATTTGACTTACTTATACCAAGTGATTAGTTGTCTTTATGTTATTAGTCAAATTGTCTTTATTCATCATAAATTCCTGAACAAATGAGATCAGCATTAATCAATTAATTCTTTGTGATTTGTCCTGTGCTCAGAATAGAAGTACTATAGCAAACAAAATTATTGTATAGTATAAAATCCTGCTGTAACATTCTACATTAAAAAATGTTTAATGCTCTCATCACCAATCTTAATTTTGAGTTTGTCTTGCATTATTATTTTCCAATGAATTCAGACATCTGCAAGACTGTAAGTTTTGGAAAAGACAGGATGCTATTTTTCATCTAAAATCATGTCATCATGGTTAGTTGTCCTATCCAAATTTATGTGTATGATATGCAGCTTTCAAAACTGTCTCCAAGTAGCCTGAAGCTGCTGATATCTGAAACTACTCCTACCCAGCAGCTTGCATATTTGCGGTTGGTTTTGCAATATTTGAACCTGTGGCTGCATTGACCCAGAATTACTCCATTGGTCTATGTAGTATCCATTTTATGAGCACTAGTCAGAACACTGAAAATGGCAGGCAGGAAGTGAGTGCAAATTTCTCACCAGAAGTGCACAGTCTGCTATGTTGTGTTAGGACAAAAGGAAATACATTCTTTGCACACACTTAACACACATGTTAGTCTCTTTGCAGACAGAACTAATTAGCCTAATAGCTGTTTAAGACCATCTGCTTGGAGAAACCGAGTCAAAGGGCCCTATGTTCTAACAAAGAGAGTAAGTAACATAACTGAATGTGGATTTGAAAAAAATAGGAGTGCTAGATTAAAGATCCACATTACTTCCATTCTCCCATTCTCTCTCCTGCTTACACGCAAAATTGGATTTTCCTTGTCCATGATCATGATTACTGATCTGCGATTCTCCCAGCTTTCAGTCCTGACTCCTGCCCACACCTGCTCCGCTTCCTGCTCCTGATCCATGATGAGCCCTGCTCCCTGATCCCTACCCTCATCGGCACAATTCTCAGCCACCATTATCCCTGAAGCCACTCTGACTTTCCCGATGGTTGCTGTGATAATGGTTTTGGTCCAAGTTTGCACTCCTCTTTGTCAGGGTCCTTAAGTGATCTCCCTGGTTCTCAATGGGACCTGTGGCTCAATAAGTTGACGGCCTTGGATCTCATCATTTAAGCACTGGAGACATCCCTAAAATGGACAAATCCTAATTTCTAGGATGACAGGTTTCAAATCTCCCTTTCTCCAATCCAATGCACAATCATTTTCTGTGCTGCTGAATTTTCTGTATGTCATTGTTGCAATGTGTTGGAAATTGGAGCCTCTTAAAAACTAAACTTTCTTTGTATTTACTGTTGGTGTGAGATTTCATTTAAAAGCTATTCACTTTCAAAACAGAATGAAAACAGAAGGAAAAAAGTGAGGACTGCAGATGCTGGAGATCAGAGCTGAAAATGTGTTGCTAGAAAAGCGCAGCAGGTCAGGCAGCATCCAAGGAGCAGGAGAATCGATGTTTCGGGCATTTCTGAAGAAGGGCTCATGCCCGAAACATCGATTCTCCTGCTCCTTGGATGCTGCCTGGCCTGCTGCGCTTTTCCAGCAACACATTTTCAGCTCTGAAAACAGAAGGGAACAGTTACAAGAAATTGCAAGTTATAGTTCACTACTGGACTAACATTAACAATATACCTGGCATCAAATGTACTCTATTATTAGTGTATTGTCTGAGAGAGTAAGAAATATTTGTTCTTAGAAAGAATGATGAACTAACATTTAAGATGTTAAGGCATTTAGGAGGAAAATGATCAATTGACATCGTAATTAGTTATCCCGTGGCTGTTTGTTTCAGACAATTGATGGGCACAGAGGAGATGACTTCCTCTGAGAACTAAGGTATAACAATTGGTGCTCACAGGCAGAAGGGGGATCTCATCAGAGAGTTCTCACCAGTCGGTCCTCAGAAAGTTGGTTTCTCACATGGAAGCACAACAGGAGGAAGACCTAGGGAAGAGTCCCCTAGCACTTCAGCTAAAGAGCAGGATGCTATCCCAACACAATTGTCATGAAGCGCCAACAGACTGTTCATCCTCTGGTATCAGTAAGCCAGCTCCAATTGTCACTGTTGTACGCTATCTTTGTCTAATTAACCAATGTACTGTATCTAAACTGCTACTTCTTAATAAACTCAAAAAGCTATCAGGAAATTGCTAGAAGTCATCAACTGGATAACTGTGATCATGAACCTCCCCAAAATTGACAAAAGGCAGGAAGGGCCACAGTGTTGCTCCAACTATGCCCCCCCACCCCCCACCCCCCAGTTAAGAAAATAGAAGGAAGTACAGTGCTTTTGCAAAAATTAAATATGCTGAGAAAACCTGTTAGTGAACTACTTCCAGTTATAATGCAAGTGCAGTGGCAAGAAAATAGCAATGAAAGGTAAGCAAAAGCATCACTGAGAAAGCAAGAGAACTATTACAGTTGAGAAGCCAAAGTGACAGTCCCATTCTTTCATGAAATGCAGTTTTGGGATCCAAAAAACAAGATAAACTAGGAATTAGAAATTAAATTACACCTAGTTTGGTGTGCTAAAATAAAGATCCGGTATCATATGATATTCTAATAGATTTTTATTGAACAGTGATTTTCATAACTTCAGGATGTCTAATATGCTTTACAACCAGCAAAGTACATTTTGAAGAGACATCCTTATTTAACATAGGAAATCTGACAGTCAATGTGCACACAGTGGAATCCACTAAAAAGCAATGTTTGAAATTGGACCAGACCCATGAGGGATATAAAGAAAGCATGAAAGTACTCAAGCAGGAAATTAGGAGAGCAGGAAGGGGACGTGAAATGACCTTGTAGGATTTCAATACATACATTGAAAACAAAAGGATATCTAGGCAGAAGGTAGGACCATTCAAAATTTAAGAAGAGAACTCATGCTTGGAAGCAGCGGATGTGGGTGAAACCCTGAATGAGTACTTTGTGTCAGTAATCACCCAGGAAAAGGATATGGAGGATAGTGAGACTTGTGGGCAACATGCTAAAATGCTAGGGTATTTGAGATAAAGACAAAAGTGGTGTTGGATCTCTAGAAGAGCACTAAGGTGGATAAGTCCCCAGGGCCTGATGGTATGTACCCCAGGTTACTAAGAGAGGCAAGAGACGAGATTGCTGGAGCCTTGACCAAGACCTTTGTATCCTTGCTGGCCACTGAAGAGATTATGGAGGATTGGCAAATAGTTAATGTCATTTCTCTATTCAAGAAGGGAAATAGGGATAATCCAAGAGACTATACACATGTGAATGTTACCAACAGTGACTGGGAAGCTATTAGAGAGAATGCTTAGGGATAGTATTTTGTGCATTTTGAAAAGCATGGCCTAATTAGTGACAGTCAGCATGGCTTTGAGCAGGGCAGGTCAATTCTTACTAACTTGATTGAATCTTTCGAGGATGTGACAAATGTGCTCATTGAGGGTAGAGCAATGGGTGTTGTCGACATGGATTTTAGTAAGGCTTTCGACAAGGTCCCTCATGGCCTATCCAAAAGATTAAGATGTATGGGATCCACAGTGATTTGGCTGCCTGGATTCATAATTGGTTTGCCCCTAGAAGGCAGAGGGTGGTGATGGAAGGTTGTTTTTCAGGCTGGAGGTCCATGACTAGTTGTGTTCTGCAGGAGTCCATAAGTAAGTTGGTCAGTAAGTTTGCAGACATACAAAGATAGGTGGAGTTGTAGATCGTATAGAAGGTTGTCAAAGAATACTACAGGATATAGATCAGTTGCAGATTTGGCAGAAAAATGGCAGATGGAGTTTAACCCAGGTAAGTGTGAAGTGCTGCACTTTGTGAGATCAAATATTAAGGAAAAGTATACAGTTAATGTCAGAATCCTGAACAACATTGAGTACAGACAGATCTTGGGGCTTGAGTCCTTAGCTCCCTGCAAGTAGATAGAATAGTGCAGAAGGCATATGGCATGCTTGCCTTTATTGGTCAGAGAATTGAGTATAAGAGTCAGGATGGCATGTTGTAGCTTTATAAGACTTTGGTTAGGCCACACTGAGAGAACTGTGTTAATTCTGATCACCACATTACAGGAAGGATGTGAAGGTTTTTGAGAGGGTGCAGAGGAGGTTTACCAAGATGCTGCCTGGATTAGAGGGTATAAACTACAAGGGGAAGCTAGAAAACTTGGGTTGTTTTCTCTGAAGTAGTGGAGGCTGAGGGGAGACTTGATAGAAGTCTATAAAATTATGAGATGCATAGGTAGGGTTAATGGTCAGAATAATTTTCCCTACATTGAAATGTTGAAAACTAAGGGGCATGCATTTAAGGAGAGAGGGAAAATGTTCAGACGAGATGCGAAGGACAAGTTTTTTACACAGAGACTGGTAGGAATATGGAACGCACTGCCAGGCATGGTGGTGGAGTTAGATAAGATAGGGGCATTGAAGAGACATTTAGAAGCAAAGGATGGAGGGCAGACAGAAGGGATTCATTTAATTTGGCATCATGTTTGACACAACATTGTGGGCCAATGCCAGTTTCTTTGCTGTCCAAATCTATGTTATATGTTCTATATTGACCAAATAATCTGCTTTTAGTTTTATTAGGGTATGAATAAATATTTTTCAGGACATTGGGAAAAGTTCTCCTACATATTTGTTTTTCATAATGTGTCTTGGGATCATCAATTTCCATCTAAGAGGATTTTGTTCGCATTTCATTTCAGTATTATATCAACTTGAGATAGTGTTCAAACATGTATTCAGTAGACTGAGGCATCCATCTTCTATATTGTGAAAAGGCAGGTTATGAATTTTACCATGTACTTTTCTTTTCAGAGGAATAGGAAAGAGAAACCAACAAGGAGAGTATTTATGTATCAGTGATCTACAACCTACTGAATAGAAACCAATCCAAAGTGCCAAGAAAATATCCGGTGACAAGATGTAAACGAAATGTAAAAAGTACTTTTGTGTCTTTGGGCTTCATCAGAACATGTTCTCATCAATTCACCACCAATTATTTTGGGGCAGGGTAAGTCCTGTTTTTGAGGCACTTTTAGCAATAGGACGGGTGCAAAAGTTGCATCTAATATCCAAGGAAATAATGAGATGATGTATATACATTGTGAAGATGTGACTTTAGGAGCAATAGTAACAAATACAAAGCAACTATTAGATTTGCATGTTTTCTGAAGAATTGAATGAAGTGGCATTTTTAATAGCCCCAACCACCCTGATCAGCCTGCCTTTAGGGGATCAAAATGCAGTTCACTCTCATTTCGTTATGAAAGTTATAAAAGAGAAAGTTAAATGTTTTGAAGAAGATAACTTGTGAATTATGAATACAGGCTGGTAGTATCAGCCTACATTCTAGCTAAATTGAATAACGAGAATAAATCATTGAAATGAAGAAAGAAGAACAAAGCTCCTAATGTAACCTGATTTACTGTATAAAAAAGTCAGACAATGTGCATTAATTGCAGTACAGATAGAAATGAGTCTGAAAGGAAACAAGTTGATACTGAAAACATTTCCAGCAGGAGAATATTTGATTAAGATTTATTTAGAAGGATACAGTGACACACTCTGTCAATGATGTTAAAGGTGCCCAAGGCAATGATAAATAATACACCAAAGTCTTGAAGAACTGAATTTCAAAAGTACATTATAAGCAACACAACTTTACTTTTTTTTTGCATGTGAATGTCGAAATACATCCCACGGTACTTTGCAAAACCATGATAAGAAAAATACTGCTTGTCAAGCTACTAAATGAGACATTGGAAGCATTAGTAAAAGCAAAGCAGTAGGAAAACCTCCAAGGCAAGCACTACCTGAAATTATGAGTTAGGCTATCACTTTCAAAGTGATGACTATCAGACAGCTCACCTGTAAAAAGAGTCGATAAGAACCATAAAGCAGTAGTCAAAAGGGTCAGAGAGATTGTCTTTCTTAGGTAAGGCAGTGAATTCCAATTCTAGTCTTTTGTGGATCCTGTATTTCAATGTCTTCGTTACTGGCAGCCATATTTTCAGCTGCCTAGGCCGTAGGCTGTGAAATTCCATTCTTAAGTCTTTCCACTTATGTATCTTTCTCTCCTCCCAGAAGAAAGACTTTAAAGTCTACGTCCTTGAACAAGTATTTTGTTAATCATCCCAAAACTTTCTTATGTGGTTGTCTCATGCTCCTTTGAAGAGGGTTTTGATGTTCTTACTCTGTTGAGAACTTCATAAAGAAGTGCAAAATATGCAAATTTTCACAAAAGCAATGAACTGGGAATAAGAAACATTGAAGAAATGGCAAAAGCTAAGTTAAAAGACAACGTTTGATGATGATGATGAAAAGGATATTATCAGGATGATAATGTCTTCTTGGAGCCAGGCAACTGAAACCTACTACAGGTAAAATTTAGCATCAGTCACAATGATACAAAAATTGAAAGTGGTTTTCGACCAAGAAAACTGAAATTTGAATCAAAGAGAAATGGGGCAATATTACCAATGTTCTTGATTGATCCATAACATTCTGATGGAGGATAGTAGAAATGTATGACCATGCTTAAGCAAGGTGTCAGCAAAAACATTTACTCCAAGAGGAACACATAGTCAATATTTCTTACCTATAAAAGTGTATTTGATTATGTTAAAAGTGAGTTTCTGGAAGTTGAATGAGTGAAGCCCCTTTTGGTCATGTCTGACCGGGTTCCATCCTCGTTGTTTGAGGTTTCTGCTTCCCTGAAGCAATGTCGCTTGTGACTGAAGAGACCAATGCCAGAGTGACAGTCCCGGTCACAGAGGTCACATCTGCATGTGGTCGTTGATCTGCTGGAACTGCTGCACTCCTTCCTACGTGCCCACTTGTGTGCTGCAGCGCTCATCAGCACCTTTTCCCTTGTTTTGAGGTGATGGCTCAGGGTGCTTTTCCATCTTGTGTGTTCAGCTGCAAGTCTTTCCTAGGACTTCGTAATGATATCAAGTGCCTTCATGACCCTCATGCAGATGCCCTTGTAGGGCAGTTGAGGACACTGACTGGGTCTCTTCCAGGGTGCAAAGTCTCCATAGTGGATATCCTTTGGGATGCAGCCATCCTCCATGCCGTGGACGTAGAACAGCCAGTGCAGTCTCCACTGCCTGAGCAGAGTGTACATGCTGGGGAGGCCAGTACAAGATACGACCGCTGTGTTGTACACTCTGTCTTGCCAAGATATGCCCAGATATAGTGGATACTCCTCAAGTGGAAGCGGTTCAGTCTTCTCTCCTGTCTGGCATATGGAGTCCACATTTCACTGCCGTACAGCAGCATGCTTATGATGTAGGCATTGTGAACTGATAGTTTTGTCTTCACTGGCAGCTTAGGTCATGAGGTGAGACAGAGTTGAGGCTGCTTTCCCGATCCTCTTGTCGATCTCTATGTCCAAGGAGAGATTGTCAGTGATGGTAGAGCCAAGGTGTGTAAACTAATGGGCGAGATTGAGTTCATAGTCGTCCATGGTGATGACCAGCAGTGCCTCTGTGTCCTGTCTCAGGACACTCCTCTTCTTCAGACTGCCTTGCAAGTGTGAGAGAGTGGTCTATCAGTAACAGGAGGTCCTGCTGGGTGTGTGTCGCAACAGCAAACATGCCCCAATGAGTGCCGTGCATATCTTTGTCTTGGCTCTGAGGCAGGCCAGGTTGAAAAACACTGGAATATGATCTAGTACGTAGGTAAATCCCCTCCTTTGCGGTACCAAAGGCATGTTTGAGGAGCCCAACAAAAGAAATCCCAAAGAGTGTGGGAACGAGGACGCAGCCTTGATTGACGGTGCGGCGGATGTCGAAGGGCTCAGAAGAGCTGCCATTGAACTGCACTGTCCCCTTTAAGTTACTGTGGAAGGATCCTATCATGCTCAGCAGTTTCAGTAGGCAGCTGATCTTCAGGAGAACCTTGAAAAGGCCGTTTCTGCTGACCAAATCGAACCCCTTGGTGAGGTCAATGAAAGCAACATATGGGGCATTTTCAGTTCTTTACAGTGGATGAAGGGAGAAGATCATGTCTTCTGTTGACCTTTTAGCTCGAAAGCCACACTGTAACTCTGGGTATACACATTCTACCAGTTTCTGCAAGCAAGTCAAGATGACCCAAGCAAAGGCTTTGTCAACAGTGTTGAGGAGAGAAATGCCTCTGCAGTTGTTGCAGTCACTTCTCTCACCCTTGTTCTTGCAGAGGGCAATGATCATGGCATCCCTCATGGCCTGTGGTACAGGGAAGTTACCTTCTGGAAGTTACAGCAACAGATGCATCAAACTGATAAGGATGATTGATCAGATGACAAAGTTGTTGTTTACCAATGACAGCCAAGCAATCGATATATTTGAAAAAGATGCAGTACAGAATGCGATGGAAGATAATTTTCAGCTCCAATATATTCCAAATGAGATTAGTGTCAAGGGAGTGGAAGCAGTAGTTAGACTAGAAAAAAAAACACATATGAATTGCGAGTAAAGCTGTTTTAGTGCTTTTTATCTCATAAAACAAGATTGAAATGATTTATGGAGCACAAGTTGCTGCAAAGCTTGCAGTAGAATATAGGTACAGCCTTCAAACTGACAATAATCTCACCCCTCGATAGCACACCTCTTGGTTTTACTCCAAATATAACTAACCATCATCTGGTAACTGGCCTGAGTGCTGATATCTTGGTTTTGACCTTCCAGGGATAATCTGGACAGGCTACTCTGCTTAAGAGCACAGCAGGTAAAAGATGCCTATTTGCTCCACACATCCAAAACAGACCAAATCAGACCATAGCCCATGCATTGAACATCTGCCCTGTCTCTAGTGAAACACTGCATCAGCTGAAGTGTTGAATGAATTATTAACATCAACAGCAAATTATAACTTTCTCTCCAGTCATAAAATATAAAATACTTTGAACTATAGGTCAAGAGGCTTAATGTTTGGCTGGTGATAGATTTTATCCAAAATGCAAGCCCAAAACATCCAGGGAGAGTACAGAATTCTCAGACAGAGCTGACATTCTATCATCCTCTCTGCTTCCATTTTGTTTATTCTCCAGAATCGTGTTCGTCACAATTTACACACAAGTCAGGGAATTTTTTTTTCAGATCAAAAACTTCTCATTTGATTTACCTTTGCCTGATCATAACCTTAAATTTCTTCAATATTCTGCTGTCACAACTCTTGGCCTTCTGCTCCCAATGTTTATGTTTATATTCTGAGTTGGAAGTACATGACACCAAATGTAGTGTTGACCTGATTTGTTTTTGACCAGTCCTACACTCACATTTGATGAAATGAGCAAAGAATTGGGTTAATTTCAGTCAATGTTTCCTGATGAAGAATGCCCTTGAAGCTTCACAATAATGTCCATGGTGCACATGCCAATTAGTGACTTGAATTGCACAGAACACCATATCGGTGAGTGTTAACACACTTGGTGTGCATATCACCTGAAGTATGCAGAACAAACAGACCATGCATGTGAACAGCATGCTAAAACTGATACGCTTTCATAAGCTCATGAAATCTAAACACATTAGGAAGCACTCCATGCTTCTTCCTACTCCTGATGTGGAGGTGGACAAAGTCAGGAGTCACACAGCACCAGGTTATAGTCCAACAGGTTTATTTGAAATCACAAGCTTTTTGAGCGCAGTCCCTTCTTCAGGTGAGGTGAAGAGAAAGGCAAGCAGACATCAAATTTATAGGCAGAGAGATGAAGGGCAGAGAGATCAAAAGATCATATAACTGGTGTAAGGGGAGTGCCGCAGGTGACCAAGAGTGTTAGACGATGTGAGTAAAGTATTAACCGCTAAGTAACAAGCGAAGGGAGGACCTATAATCCAGTTAAATAAGGCAGAGAGATACTTACAAAAAAATTAAAGTAAGATGGTGCTAGAATGACCTCCTCAGAAGACAGATACAGGATATGACCGATAGAGTAACAAGCATAAGAGGTACAGTTAGTAAGTTTGCAGATGACACCAAAATTGGAGGTGTAGTGGACAGCAAGGAGGGTTACCTCAGATTACAACGGGATCTTGATCAGATGGGCCAATGGGCTGAGAAATGGCAGATGGAGTTTAATTCAGATAAATGCGAGGTGCTGCATTTTGGGAAAGCAAATCTTAACAGGACTTATACACTTAATGGTAAGATCCTAGGAAGTGTTGCTGAACACAGAGACCTTGGAGTGCAGGTTCATAGCTCCTTAAAAGTAGAGTCACAGGTAGATAGGATCATGAAGAAGGCGTTTTGTATGCTTTCTTTTATTAGTCAAAGTATTGAGTACAAGAGTTGGGAGGTCATGTTGTGGCTGTACAGGACATTGGTTAGGCCACTGTTGGAATATTATGTGCAATTCTGGTCTTCTTCCTCACAGAAAGATGTTGCGAAACTTGAAAGGGTTCAGAAAAGATTTACAAGGATGTTATCTGGGTTGGAGGATTTGAGCTATAGGGAGAGGCTCAGCAGGCTGGGGCTGTTTTCCCTGGAGCATCGGAGGCTGAGGGGTGACCTTATGGAGGTTTACAAAATTATGAGATGCATGGATACGGTAAATAGGCAAAGTCTTTTCCCTGGGGTCGGGAAGTCCAGAACTAGAGGGCATAGGTTTAGGGTGAGAGGGGAAAGATGTAAAAGAGGCTGAAGGGGCAACTTTTTCACACAGAGGGTGGTACGTGTATGGAATGAGCTGCCAGAGGAAGTGGTGGAGGCTGGTACAAATGCAACATTTAAGAGGCATTTGGTTGGGTATATGAATAGGAAGGATTTGGAGGGATATGGGCCAGGTGATGGCAGGTGGGACTAGATGAGGTTGGAATATGGACAGGTTGGACCGAAGGATCTGTTTCCATGCTGTGCATCTCTATGACTCTATGACTTCCCCAGAGTGGAGAGACTACGCCATGTTCTTCGCAGTCTTCAACATGTCATCAATGACGAGGAACACCTTGCCAAGATCATCCCTATAAGTCCGCTTCTTGCCTTCAAACAACCACCAAACCTTAAACAGACCATCATATGCACCAAACTACTCAGTCTACCACAATACAACTCTGCCAAGGCAACCTTTGCAAGACGAGTCTGATCATTGACATGGATACTACCATCACATGTGGGAAAACCACCACCATATAAATGGCAAATACTCATGTGACTTGGCCATATGCTGCGGGCAAGGATGCCCCAAGGCATACTATATTGCCAAGACCACGTTGCAACAACAGATGAATGGTCACTGTGTTACAATTGCCAGACAGAAATGTTCCCTCTCAGTCGGGAACACTGCGCCGGTCAAGGACATTCAGATCCTGTTCTTCAGGTAAGTATCCTTCAAGGTGGCCTTTGAGATACACGACAACACAGTGTTGGTGAGCAAAACTGGCCGAGTTCCATACCCAGGGAGGCGGCCTCAACTGTGATCTTGGGCTCACCTCACGCTACATGTGACCCCCACCACACAGTTCTATACCTGTAAAATCTTCCTTACTGTCCTGTTTTAATGCTTTCACCTTGGTAAATTGTTATGATCTCTTTACTTTAATTAGTTTCCACAGTTTTAGTTTGGTTATTACTTTGGTTAGACCCTTGGCATGCGATCCTTGTACCTACCATGTTATTCCAGTCATTTAGATTGCCTCCAGAACCACCTTATTTTGATTTTTTTGTCAATATCTCTCTGCCTCATTTAATCGGATTATAGGTTATCCCTTCACTTGTTACTCAACTGCTGAAATTTTACTGACCTTTGGTCATGGTGGCTCACTGGTTAGCACTGCTGCTTCACAGCACCAAGGACCTGGGTTTGATTCCACCCTCAGACAACTCAGTGGAGTTTACACATTCTGGCCATGTCTGTGTGGGTTTTCTTCCACAGTCAAAACATGTGCAGGTTAGGTGGATTGGTCATTGGAAATTGTCCATAGTCTTTTGGAATGGGGGGTTAGGATGCCCTTCAGAGTTTTAATGCAAACTCAGTGGGCCAAATGGGCTACTTCCAACTGGAGAGATTCTTGGATTTATCTGCAGAGACTTATTATTCCACACTCGACTCACACCAGTCGTATGATCTGTTGATTCGTCAGCCTATAAATTCATCGTCTGTGCGCTCATCACTTCACCTGATGAGGGGGCAGTGCTCCAAAAGTTCGTGATTTCAAATAAACCTGGTGTACTGTAACCTAGTGTTGTGCGATTTCTGACTCCTTCCTACTCCAGACGTGAGCACAGTTTAAAACAAATTGCCATCTACATTCAGTCCAGGTGTTGATTCTCTTCTTTCAGCCATAGCTTCATTTCTCCAAATAGTTGATGATTGCTGTCTTCTATAGCTTTTTTAAAAAGTTGCAAAAATATGCAGAAAGCGATTTACCAAATGCTGAGTAACTTCAAAGCTTCTGCACAAACCAGTTGACCCCAGACATTGATGCACTAATAGGTATTCTCCTCAGAATACAACTTGACTTGAAAAATGACAAGCTGTTGTAAGGGGAAGGGCGGGATGGGTTCTCAGTAGAAGAACAAATCTGCTCAGGGTGTTCAAGAAGCAGTTCTACCATCCAAACCTTAATGCTGAAAAAGATGCAAAATCTTTTCAGTTCAGTAGCTAAGTCCTCACTGAAACCTGCCACCTGCTCTAGCTGCAGTGGCAGTGCCAAAGCAGGAGAAGTGCCGTACAGGGCTGTGATGTAACTGTAAGTAAAAAATGAGGTCTGCAGATGCTGGAGATCACAGTTGAAAATGTGTTGCTGGTTAAAGCACAGCAGGTCAGGCAGCATCCAAGGAATAGGAAATTCGACGTTTCGGGCATAAGCCCTTCATCAGGAATGAGGAGAGGGTGCCAGGCAGGCTAAGATAAAAGGTAGGGAGGAGGGACTTGGGGGAGGGGCGATAGAGATATGATAGGTGGAAGGAGGTCAAGGTAAGGGTGATAGGCCGGAGTGGGGTGGGAGTGGAGAGGTTAGGAAGAAGATTGCAGGTTGGGAGGGCGGTGCTGAGTTGAGAACGTGGCTGTAAGAGTTTCTGTGCAGAGGAGATGACGTGGGGGGTGCAGTGAGAGAGAGACTCACTGAAATGTTCTCAACTCAGCACTGCCCTCCCAACCTGCAATCTTCTTCCTAACCTCTCCGCCCCCACCCCACTCCGGCCTATCACCCTTACCTTGACCTCCTTCCACCTATCATATCTCCATCGCCCCTCCCCCAAGTCCCTCCTCCCTACCTTTTATCTTAACCTGCCTGGCACCCTCTCCTCATTCCTGATGAAGGGCTTATGCCCGAAACGTCGAATTTCCTATTCCTTGGATGCTGCCTGACCTGCTGTGCTTTAACCAGCAACACATTTTCAACTGTGATGTAACCGTGCCAATGTGTTTTCACGTGTCTGATTCCTTCCAAATTGGACTTGGAGTATCTCACAAAGGAGGCGATTCAGGTTGTCTCCTCAGTGAGAGCTGACTGTATTGCGCCCTCTCTTGCAGACCGAGTGTGCAGCTTCTCTAATATTGCAGGATTCCCCATGAGGTAAGGTGGCATTCTTCCCATGTGTATTATTAATACTGCCCTATACAGGAACCTAAGGCAGGCTATTGCCAGATAACTTGGCAATAGCCATGTAGCTTTGTACTGTGGCAGTCTACTATGCCAGCGCATTTGAGCCACTTTAATCTAATAAACTAATAATAAAATAATAATAATAAACTAATAATAACATTAATAAACCAAAAGATGGCTGTTTGGTTATAAGGGCCATTTACATATGATGGCAGGGCTGACAACTCTGATGTGACAGCAAGCATACAATGGCAATCATGTTGCCATTTGAAATATGATATAGCAGACTATTGTCATACTGAAAGGATACTGCTACTAGGCCTGCTGTACTCTATAGAACCCTATTTTCTGTGAAGTCTTTCTGCCATCAGGGGACAACCTTCATTACTTACTATAAAGGGAGCAGCTAAGGAGAAGGGGCATGAAGAGAAGGAAAGGAGAAGGCAACCAAGACAACCTCTTTCTGCCTAATTAACTCAATGCAAATTCATTTAAGTACAATTCCAATGACAAGAGCCCCAATTCCCATTCACCAAAGGTTTCATACCCCTTGTCTCCACTGTTACTGTTCCTGACTACAAAACTCAAAATATTGTCCAAAATTACATGTGATTCTGCAACTGAATGGTATTGGCTAAATAATTATGAGTGAGCAAAGAATTCCCAGCAACCAATTTAGGATTGTCAGTCAGGCTCACTGTGTGTGAGCTTGCTCCATGTACTAATACACAGTTCTTTGCAGACAGAAATAACATATCCACTCATTGCAACTATTCCACATCAACATGCTAGATGATGATAATCTGTGGTTCATTTCTGAATCTTGATTAATCAGTGTCAACTTGCCTGGTTTAAAATTTGAACAAAGCTTGCCACTTAACTGTCAGTCATCATCAACTAAATTAATGATCATTGCAGTACCTTTTCCCAGCAATGATAGAACTTTTCCCATTCAGTGGGGAGGCTGTCAACCATGTCACAAGGTGAAACATAGCAACCTTGTGCCCAGCATAGAGAAGTCCATCCTGTTGAAGCAACATGCCCGATGGACATTGGTTCCTACTAATATATGCCATCCATTCACCACGCAGGAATCTACCAGCCTTTTCCACTATGACTATGGACTTGACTAAAAATTGGGGCTGCACTGGTGACTTCTCTTCATGACTAGTCTTAGCAGTACCCACAACTCTAAGGTCATACTCCAAGGAAAACAGCAGCAAACCATTTGGTCGGCAAACACTTTTTGGAGGCTGGACCACTTTGCTCTGTCTCACCTCAATCAATTAAAAGCCCAATAGCCATTAGGTGGTTATTGGTGGAGTTGACCAGGCACCAATGGGCTCAATCTGACTTTGCAGCATGTGAGTGTCCACATGTGAGCAAACAGTTTAAACTTGCAGCTTTGCAGAAGATTTTATTCCAAGTTGTTCCCTAAATGCGATTTAATATTGGCTGCAGGCTTCCCAATGCACCTCATCATTGTGCTTATCCACCAGCCTTATTTTGTGAAGTCCTTTATCCAAGTGCTTTATCCAAGTGCTTAATGGAGACAGCCAAAGCCCCATCACTGAAGCTTGTGGCACTCCATTAGTTGCATTTTGCCAACCAGACAATGACAGGTTATAACAATGATTGATAATGACTGCACTATCAAATCACTCAGAAGCAGAACTTGCCTGCAGCACCATACTCAAGTGAGCCAGGAATTAGAATATTCTAGCTCTGGGACCTAGCTGCAGACTATTTACACCTTGTGTCACCCCTCAAGCAGAAGCCATCTCCATGGTATACAACACAGATATATACATCACAAAGTATCCCATTTTAATTTTAATAGAATACTATCAACACAATATGACCTAAAGCCACATGAGGAATTATCAGGAACAGTGGTTAAAAGCTTTGTTGAAGAATTAGGTTTCAGGAATGTTTTATTTACACTCAGGTAAAGCTGACATGGTTTTGTGAAAAGGAAATTACATTAACAATTCTTTTTGTGTTTATTTCAGTCAGGGTAGATAAAAGGGAACCAGTAGATGTGGTATATTAGAATTTTCAAAAGGTATCCACTGAGATGTCACATAAAAGCTTACTTAATAAGCTAAGAGTACGCAGTTTTGCAGGCAATAGATTAAGATAGGTAGGTGACTGGCTAACTGACAAAAAATTGAGATAAATCTGTCATTATCAGGTTGGCAGAACAGTGTAATGCCACAAGCTTCAGTGATGGGGCTTTGGTTGGCTATTAAACACTTGGATAAAGGTCTACATAGATGGCATGTACAGGGAGGTGGTTTCACCACAGATTAGAAGTGTCCTGGCAGAGAGGGAATGGGCAACTATCAGACAGTCTATGAAACACAGATTGGTGCTGCAGGAGTTGGCTGAGTCAATCATATTTGTAAATCAGTATTCTATTTTGGAAACAAAAATACAAGAGTCCTAAGGGGCAATGTTTTCACACAGAGGGTGTTACATGTATGGAATGTACTGCCAGAGGATGTGGTGAAGGCTGGTACAATTGCAACATTTAAGAGGCATTTGGATGGATGTATAAATAGGAAAGGTTTGGAGGAATATGGGCCGGGTGCTGGCAGGTGGGACTAGATTGGGTTGGGTTATCTGGTCGGCATGGACAGGTTGGACCGAAGGGTCTGTTTCCATGCCGTTCATCTCTATGACTCTATGACATCATGGAGTAACTGCAGGGCATCCTCCAGGGGAGTGGGGGAAGCAGCCAGAAGTTGTGACCCACTTTGGTACCACTGACAGGTAGGAAGAGGGATGATGTCCTGAAGGCAGACATTAGGGAATTAGAAAGGAGGATCTCAACAGCAATAACATCAAGATTGTTCTCAGTTGCCTGTGCTACTGGGCATAAGATCAGGAGGATTGAATGGATTCAATTGATGAATTGAATATACGGCTGGAGAACCAGCATAGATGAGAGGATATCGAATTGTTAAGGAATTGAGACAAGTTCTGCAGCAAGTGGGACCTGGAGGAGCTGGATATGTAATACTTTAACAGGACTGAGACAAGTGTGGCACAATGGCTCAGTAGTTAGCACTGCTGCCTCATAGTGCCAGAGAACTGGGTTCAATTCCCACCTCAGACAAGCTGTCTGTGTGGAGTTTGCACGTTCTCCCCTTGTCTGAGTGGGTTTCCTCCTGGTGCTCTGGTTTCCTCCCACAGTTCAAAAATGTGCAGGTTAAGGGAATGAACTATGCTAAATTGCCCGTAGTGCTAGGTGTAGGGGAATGGGTCTGGGTGGGTTGCTCGTCGGTGTGGGCTTGTTGGGCCGAAGGGCCTGTTTCCACACTGTATGTAATCTAATCTAACTGGAAACGACAAGATGCTAGGGACACTCGAAAATAAGGAAACCAAAGGTGACCATTGTACATACTTCAAAAACAGTGATGCCAAAAAGGCAAAGTTTAGTTACCTGTGAGCACACAGTATTCACGAGATAAATTACAAATACCTGTAATAAATTACAGGTGAGCAATTACAGGTAAATAAATTACAAATAAACATACATGCTGAAAGTATTGCATCATTCTGAAAGGCCTCACTGCTCCTCTGGCTAAAGGAATCTTATCATCATCCACCTCTCCCAACAAAAATATCCATTGCGGTGCCAAAAATAAAAACGTTGGGCTCATTCTCATAGAGCGATAGAATTTTGCAGGACATAAATAACCCCTTCGGCCTATCATGTTATATGTTGCCATTCTCCAATGTTTCCCAGGTTTTGAATCAGCTGCGTTCCCCAATGACAGCACTTCTTCCTGCCATAATAGCACTCTCCCTTCACAAGTGCAGGCTGCCTTTTAATAGCGCTGGTCCTCACGGTCGGGTGGGCCAGGTTTCCCAAGGAAGCAACAGCACAGTTGGTGCCGATTCGACCCTGACATCACAGAAAGAAACCAGTAGCATAAGGTCGTGTCCAAGGGCATGTCTTAACCCCGCCGATAGTTTGTGTTTGGCGGGGCTTGTTGAATGTGGCAAAAAAAACAAATCAGGTTTTGACGTTAAAGTGAATAGATCTTGTCAAATTCTTCAGTAGCTTAATATTATTATCACTACATAAAGGATTCAATTAAAAACATTGCTGTATTTGTTCCCACCTATTCTAGCTGTGAGAACAGTACTTTTGCGTATTAGATGTCACGAAAAACAATTCTTGTTAGAAACTCGATTGATAACTATGTAACCAAGGATCACGTTTTGCATTGAGACGGTATGTTTTCTGGGCATGTGCTGCGAATTGTTTCTGTGTTGTCCCTGTGAAGGAGTACCCAGCTCAGATAGTTTCAAGACTTGGACCCTCTGGTGAAATTAATGTTGTGGTTCACTTCACCAGATTTAATGAAATCACGGCGGATCGCTCAGCAAAACATACATTTTACTGCAATGTGTTGGGTTTAGCCCCAAGTTTAACAGTGTCAGGCTTCAAAATGATTTGGAGGCGCTGATGTTGGAACATGGCTTCTAAATAAACCTGTTGGGACTACAACCTGGTGGTGTGTGATTTTTAACTAGCTATCAAAATCACCGCGTTAAATATCTCGCCATGTTTTGTGCAATTTCCAGTCTAATTAGGCATGAAATCTTCCAGCACAAAATTAAAAATATCTCAATCGTTCTGAACGTCGGTAGAACACGTAGGTGTATTCTGTCACACGCTGGATTCTGGGCGTCACAACTTTCTTGCTTGTTTCACTAACTTGCTCAGAATCAAAACTGTGATTGAGCCCTCTCAGCCTCCCATGATGTCGAGCAGATAAACAGCGTGAACAATTCAATGCGCTCCGCAGAGCTGCATTCGGAGTGTGCAAAGCTCTGCAAAGAACTGCAAAGCTATGCGAAGGTTTACGATTGGATCCAGACCAATTAGCATTGCAACTTTTCCTTGAAGGGAAAATGCAAAGACCTATTCACAGCAGCCCATACACATTAACATAACCCTCATCAGCCACTGTTCGCACTGCCTTCGGTTCGCCTCTTTATCTTTGCAAAATGGTGATGATTGAAGAAGGTTCAAAATTGCACTAAGGGCAATCGTGATAAATGTAATTTGTGAATGAAGAAACTATTTAATACGGATAATATACATCAGCAGAGAGAGAGATGAAAACGCACAATGAAAATTGTTCGAATTCTTTGAAGATAGAACGTAGACAAATATAATGGGATAGATTTCCTAGTTATTTCTTGCTACATCCGTGCTGTTAGAAAGCTCAATCACATACTGTTAAGAATAATTTTAATTAAGCATCTTGCAACTAAAATATATAACTGAGATTTGACAGTTTCATGTTGGTTAAGAACCAACACGTGTCTGATAAAACAAAGTCTACGTTTCCAGTGTGTTGCAGATGCAGTCCTAGAATTCTGTACAGCTTATTTAGACCGTGCGAAAGTTATTGTAAGGAGAAAGAGTCCATATAAATGGCTGCTTGTTTAATCGCGTTTTATAGAAATCTAAGTAAGTTACGGGAATAAAACCGGGTCCTCTTCATCTGAAAAATCAGTTGTTCAGGCATTCGATTTACGGATGTGTGTGACTGAGCGAAAATAACTTCAAGATCTATCCGTTTAAGTAGCTAATGTAAAGGGGAAATGCATTATTTCGCTATAAAGATAAGCTAATCACAAACAGAACGTAATAGAACTGTAATCTAATGGACACTCCGGAAATGTGGAAACGTGGAGAGAATAGAATTCTTTGTGTGGTATATTTTAGACTAAGTGAAGAATTTGGCGATTTTATTAGCAGAACTATCTGCTTATTTTAATCTATTGCAACTGAAGTGGTCTATTTCCACGTGCTAGTGACTCAACTACAAGGCAAGCTATTTTCTCCTTTATTTTGGTGAACGGAGTCACTTTTCAGTTGCAACTCTTTGCTAGTTACTGGAGTGCGATTAAACACTATTTAACCAAAAGCTCAATAGCAACCTTTATTTATATAGCGCCTTTAATTCGATAAAACACCGACAGAAAACCATACCCATATGAGTGATTGCAGACCAAAAGAAAAACAGTCAGCTATTCTTCTTAAGTTAAAAGTGTCTATGCTTAATGTTTTGAAAGGGTATGATTTATGCATTGCTCAATAGATATTAATCTGATCCATTGATTCATTGTAAGTTTTTTTTACGTTTTCATATTGACCAAACGATAGTTGTCGTGTAGTCCTTGTTTTCATTCATGTTTGATTGAAAACAAAATGATGTAAACACTCTTTTCGAAATAATTGCAATGTACCATTAATCTAAAGCGTGAGCTTGACTCCTGTCGTTGACGGGAGAAACAAACATTACAATGGGTTTGCCGGCTCGCCGTTGCCTGATTTCCGGTCTCCGAATTTCCACACACGAACACGAAATGCAGGTCACTGTGTTTCGAACTTTTCAAGCGATGTTTGGGTGAGATTGGGTGTAATATTGACTTAAGTAACCTAAGATATCAAAAACAAGGCTGTCGCAGCATCAATGGCAAGATTGCTTCTTTTCGGGTGTGCACTAATTCTGACCGGCTCTCTGCTGAAAACTCTTTTCAACTCAACAGCTGGGGCGTCCAAATAGATCGGTTTCCTTTTTGCTTCACAAATTTCACAAATAAATGTACGTGGCAGGCGGTTTCGCAACCCCGGGGTATTCATCAGGATAATGTTGATGATCAGTCAGCACACACACACTCAAATACAGAGAGAGAGAGAGAAAATGCTGCTCACCAGCTCAGAGAATGAGCAAGCTTCCACCAGCCAGGAAACCCAGGACACCTTGCACTTAGAGGCACAGGCATAAACATAAATGGGGAGAACCCTGAGGTAAATGTTTGGCCTATCATTCTATTTTTTTCCACAGAAAAATCGACCTGGCAAGTCAAATAGCAAATGTCAAACGACGACCTCGAAGCCAAGAGATCTATTTTATGCGCCCACCATTGGGAATCTAACCATCCCTGCCACCAGCCATTTTCCTTTGGAGTCAAGTCGACTCTGCAAACACCTTTCTTACCACTGTATGGCATAGATCCACGTACATACATTTCCATCATTCTATCTGCCCAGCTGTGATCATAAAACAGATAAGACCATTGTGCACTTCAAATAATGCAGCAAACAAAAACAGACTTACAATGTGCTTCAAACTGATAAATAAACCATTTTTCACGCTGCTGTTCCGAAGTGGCAGACTAAGTAACTGGTTGGAAGTGTTGCAATTGAAGAACATTTCATGCTGTGAGAAGCCATATTTCCTGCATTGGCACGGTATGTTTCAAATAATTACGTTTACTTTGGTTATATATTGTTGATATAACTTGGCGGTTACCCATCGTCAAAATGCCCATGAACGCGTGATGGCACAAGGGAAACTGAACAAACTGTGAAGCTTGAGTCAGCGGTGCACGACATCCTCCCCTCTCGGTCACTAAGTTGTTTCCTTCTTTTGATGTTAATTATAAGTTCTAGTACTGGCAATCATTTTATCTCAGATATGCTACTGTTGCACAGTGTAACATTTAATAACGGCGATTCAACTTGTAAGTATGTGAGGGCATGCAGCTATTTAGACGGTATGCCATTTAAGTATAAAATAAAATGTACGGGCAAAATATTTGAAATGAGTCATTTTATCAATAATTCAGATATATCCGCGTGCTATCCAAGTCTGTAAATAAAGGTGATTTGGAGAAGTAATTAGTTCGTGCTAAGTCATTCCTCGCCGCATGTAGCTAAGTTACGTTGTTAGCAAAAAAAGGAAGTTATTGGTGACATGCTTTAGAGATTACTAAACGTCCAACAAAGTCGAGCAGGATTTTTTGTTGGCCCACTCCAGTTATAATCGCCTAATCCAACTTTAGCTTCAGTCAATTCTCTCTCCATGTCAAAGGCCACTGTCCTCTGTTGTGATAGGAAAGGTCAAAGGTTATTCCAATGTGCTATCACATGATGAGCTCGGCGTCTTCTTGTTTTGGCTTACTTGTGCTGATGTGGACACTGTGTAGTTCCACTGTCAGTTTACCAACACAACTGGGGTGGCATGTTGGAACGTATGTACAGAACCAGGAATTAATGTTACCAACCATTGTGCAATTGTAATTTTGGGTTGTCGTCTTTACCAGTGGGGCCCCGTTCTGTCCTTCCTTGAGTTTATTATGTTTTATTATTTTAAAATAGCCTGCAATTTCAAAAATCAATGGAGACGTTTTCTACGTGTAATAAATCCCTTGTGTTTTCCCCCTTGAGTTATATTTGACATATTATCATGCCGACCATACAAACTGAACAGTTCCCTCACCTCAGACCCAGCCACACTGTATAGACACGCAGCCTTGATGCTGGAGCTGCAGTTGAGTCTAGATCTTTGTTAAAATATCCCATGCGGCTGATGTAAAGGAAATTAAACTATCAATTATGTCCCCGGGTGTTAACAACTTCTACACGGTATAGCTGAACTGTATAATGTGTGCGCAGTAATTTCCACTTCCCACCCTTTGATAAACTAGATAGCGAGCAGTCTGAATTAAAGTCATTGCCAGCGCCACTTTTCTATTGCCATTGTATTTCATGTTTCCAACCTCTCCTCGGCTTTTCAAGAAATCGCCAGTATTTAACACTGAATGAAGAACTTTAATCCGCGAGAGGGTTTGTTTCAGTTTTAACCGTTTTGCCTCCAAAACACAAGACCACAACAAACGGCTGGAAACGTAACGGGCTCCCCCAGAAGATGCGCCGTCGATATTATCCCCATCAGAAAAGTCAGGTTAGCGGCAATGCTTATTTAGGATTCCAACTCGTTTAATGTCCAATAGTAACAGTACTGTACATCAATTGTCCAGCTTCCCCTTAAATACTTATACATGCAAAGAATACCTAGCGTATGGTTGGACCATACAATTATAAACAATAACAAGATTACGAGCAGTAGAATGGCAGCTGTTTCAAGTAAGATAAGAAATCGACTTATAAAGTTCAAGCATCATGATTGTGAGAAACTGTACAACTGTACACGGTACAATACAATACCTGGACTGTCATTTAGCTTTATTAGGGCGGCATGTCTGTGTTCTAGTTCGGCCTAGAGAACAGATCCCCTCCTCCCCATCCTCCGTAATAAAATCCGCCCTTACTCCAAATTATATAACGAGAGGCATAATCCGTGCCAGAGTTGATTGTACACAGGATATTGTGAACCAATAAATCTCCTAGCTGCTGCATTAGTTACATTTGAAAACGACATAATTGTGCTCAGGTTTACATCAACTCAGAGGCATCGTCATTTCGTTGAAAAAAAATCTGCCAATTCTGGCTATGAAAATTATCCCTCTGTTGGATAACATGCGGTTTGTCCGGAATAACAATACTGGCAAGTGAGGACGACAAATATTAAACAACATCACCGCTTCAGCAAGCGTGGCGCGGTGGGACCGTGTCTGGCCGTCTGAGAACACAGGAGGGGACGGATAAGGAAATAAGTGCAATTATTGCGTGGTTTGTCATGATCGCAAACAGGCTCATTCATTCAAATGTAGTTGGAACATCTTCCAGACCAATTGTTACTCGCACGTCTTCTGACTGAATGGGTTAACATGAAAGTATACACCATGTGTTACAATGAACAGTTCGGTGGACACCGTTTTAAAATCTAAATTGAAAGTAATACATGTATAGCTAACAATTACTCTAACTTGTGCGTGTCAATGAGTTATTCATTTATCACTGGAAAAGTAACAAATTTATTTCCATCTACCAATTTAATTTTGCCTGCAGTTGTGAGTTCTATTTGCGAGACAGTTGGTCTATTTTACGTGCTGGCGCAGAGTTCTGAAAAACGTTTAATGAAATGGTTGCGACTCTGAAACAGCGTAAGATTAATCTGGGTAAATTCTGGCCACAAGTATCCTAACTTCGTTCCGGTGTACTCTGTATCTTACCAAATTAATACTGAATGATAGCTGAACTACTCTTGTCAAATGGATTCTGGGCACCACCCCACCCTGCCAACACCATATGTACACACTCAATTCAAGTAAATGCCAGGAACTGGCAGATTTTATTAAAATCGAGCTGAAGTGTAAATTCAAAACAACTAATGGTCGACTTTATATCCATGTGTTCTTTATTCCTGAACGGATGGCTAATTTATCTCCAATTTAGCAAGAAATACTGCTTTAATGAAGGCGGCAGTTCTAAGCGGGGTGGGAGAGAGGCATACGAAGCGTGAATTAATTCCAGAGTGGACCTATCTCGTCACTGCCTATCAGACATGTTATGGAATAATCCCTTTACATTCAAATGCAGTTCTGCACATGAGTAATTTGTAACATGCAAAGTTCGGAGCAACAAATTGCATTTTAGTTTTAATGTTCACATTGAATATCGAACCTGTTATATATAAATATTAACGTGCCGTTCGGGTTTTATCAATGAAACCGATGTTGTACCAGATTTGCAAACATTGCCAGCAAAGAAATTGGATTATCACTGATCTAATGGACTACACGCAGTGTAAGCTGGACAAATACCCAGGCTGGAAACAAATTGGCAATGATGATTTCAGTCAAAACAAAAACAATGTAAATGCCAGGTCCCCGGAAGAAGGGTTTTTTTTAAGTCTACCTTCGGAATTTCGCACGTTGGGAGCTGCAATTTATTTTCTTTTTAAACTGTGTGACCCCAGAGGAGAAAAAGCGGGCCAACTAATCCCATTCACTACGAGTGGAGAGGGCAGGCATAGGGGGTGAAACTCTGGTCATTGACACCTCCTGTTAAATGTTTTCCAGTGTGTGTGTGTGTGTGTGTGTGTGTATGTGTGTGTGTATGTGTGTGTGTGTGAGAGAGTGTGTGTGTGTGTGAGTGTGTGTGTGTGTGTGTATGTGTGTGTGTGTGTGTATGTGTGTGTGTGTGTATGTGCGTGTTTAAGTTGACACCAAAACAGCAAAGTGGCGTGCGTGACTTTTGAAAAGCAGTGGGAAAGATCAAATCGGAGAAAAAGGATGCTGAGCAAAAAAATTGCGAGATTCGCAGATGAACAGGCACAAAAAAATCTAAGAACAGAAAAATAAAGAGGCCGTAAATTTATTTTCGATCGCACATCAAAGCCAGGTGGTGTGAGTGCCCTACTCTTAACAAAATCCAAACAGCATTTCTAGGAGCGGGCAGCGCGTTGTTTTTATATAAGCAGCTCACACTGCCTTTAAAAACATAAATATGGGTCGAGGTGGATAGTCCTAGACAATGATGATTAATTCTGGATTAAGGTATAACATCTTTTTGTGTGCGACTAATCCATCAGCTGTACAGTAAATATCCACATCTTCCTCAACCTCTCTCTCTGTCTGCACACTAACGTGTGTGAAGAGTTCCGAATACAAGTGAAGGTTGCACATTATAACTGGGCACTGCATTGTGAGCAAATCCATCAAAACACCGTACAGTGGTTGAATTAATTCAGCGGTGCTAAAAAAAATCTCAATCGTTTTACTGAAATGTAAAATATCATTCAGACTTGGAAAGCCCCAGAACAAATTCGAGCCGAGAGAGATCGAAAAGATGAGCGCCGAGTAGATAATTTCCAGTTAAGAATCAGATAGGAAAGAGGCAGTGAAGCGTAAAGGAAAAGGAAAAGGCCGTCGACAAATTACATACCATATATATATTTCCCCAGTTAAACAGTATAAACAGTGACTAAGCCACCACTAAAAGTTCCTCAGATACAGTTCAGGCGATTATACGTCCGCGTCCAGGACATGGACATATTTGCGGGCGTCAGGGAGACAAAGGTAAGGCGTGCTGCTCCCGGGATACAGAACAGGGAAAGACACTGGTAACAAACATCTCCGCAGGAAGCTGCTCTCTTTGTACATTGCTGGCATCTGGACTATCTTGGGGGCAGGTTCGGGGGCGCTTGTGACCTCCAACTCGGCGGACAGTTGCCTTTTTAGTTTATTCCTGCGGTTCTGAAACCAGATCTTCACCTGGGTCTCGGTGAGTTGCAGAGAGTTCGCCAAGCAAGCGCGCTCGGCGCTGCTCAGGTACCGCTTCATGTCAAACGTCGACTCGAGCTGGAAGATCTGGCTCTTGGAAAATATCGTGCGCGTCTTCTTTTTGGCGAGCGCTTTGGCTTTCTTGCTGGGTTTGACTCGACCGGCATCGTCGCTGTGATCCGCCGTTTCGAACGATTCGTAAGATTCCGGACTTGTGACGGAATGGTTGCCGTCGGTGGTGAATTCGAGCGAGGAGGAGGAGGTGAGATAGCCGCCGTTCATCGTCTCTGCATCAGAAAACCCAGCAAAGTCAGTTTTCCCTCGCTCTATCACTGTGTGAGCATTTGCAAAACTATGTGTGGCACGTTATTGCATAACTGCTGGATAAATAAACCGGGAAAAGGGGGAGATTGCAACCCCTGGGCCTCTCGAACTGTGACATGCAAAGGCTAAATCAGACATTTTGCTCATTGCTAACCTACCATTGAAAAATAACAAGGTCCTGTCAATGCATGCATTTAAACCTTCCAACTAAATTCAACTTCTGCGAGTCCTCTTCATAAATGCATTGTTTAATAACCGACGGCTGGTGAACAGGGACACAAATGAACAGATAACAATATTCCCGCGGCACTGGTGCGGCATCTGCCTAACGCTGACAATACCTTGACCTGTTTTCCTGCGGTCCTTGCCCTGTCTCACATCCGCCCTGGCCGCTTCATGCCGTGATTTGAATTCTAACGCCGGCGTGACTTGCTGCTTCGCACGATCGTGCCTCAGCTCTTTGCATCTGGGGCTGGCTTTCAGAATGCTGTCGATGGTAAATGTCAGGGACAGAGGCTGACACTGGAAGCCCCCTTCCTTGTCCATCATCCCCCCTCTCCCCCCACCCCCACCCCTCCCTCCCCCCCTACTTCAGGCTCTCAGACGGTGAACCGTCTCAGTGAACTGTCCGGAAGCTCTGTGCAATGATCCCGGTCCCGCCAGCACCATTCCTGCCCCTCTCAGAGCCCAGCTCCCTGGTTTCCCCCCAAAGTTATTCACTCTGCGGGAAGATGGCCGTTCCTGGAAGCTTTACATTGGTCCAAATGTGAGCAGCCGGCCTGATCCAATGGGAGGGCGGAGGCGGGCTATGCTGCTGGCAGACATCAGCTCCTCACCACAGCGCGGTGACTCTGCACTTGCACGTCGGCCCCACAGTGCAATCCTCAAAGCGTCTTCCTCTTTCTCGCGTTCATTTGCAGCTTAAAAACTCCCAGTTGCGAAAGATTGTCAGTCAGTGGCATCGCCGTCACTGGGGGAAGGCAGAAAATCACAGTGGCGCTGCACTGCCAAGGTACAGGGCAATCAGGTTCACATTCCCACTCTGACATCTCCACTCTAGCAAATTCTCTACCTGTACTAGCAACTTGGACTTCTGATTTTCAGTAGAAATTTATACTCCTATCATTTTTAAAAATCAAAACCACCGTTCCTTGTGTTTTTTTTGGGTAAAAATAGATTAATAACGCTCATAATTATTTGCAAGTTGCCATTTTGTCCACTCTCCACCCCCGTTGCCGGATGACGCTTTTGGGGGAGGGGAGAAATGTGAAATGGTGTCAGTATTTTCGATGCAGGCTCCAGCAAGGATGGGAGCATCCCTTCCTCTTGACAGCTATCTTTCTGTGAAGATTCAAACAGGGCAGGGGAGGGTTGCAATGGTGGTGCGCGTTCGGAGTTTCGCTTCATCGAACACAAACTGCCAGCTCCCAGTTATGATTTGAAGATGCCGGTGTTGGACTGGGGTGTACACAGTTAAAAATCACCCAACACCAGGTTATAGTCCAACAGGTTTAATTGGAAGCACTAGCTTTCGGAGTGACGCTCCTTCATCAGGTGATAGTTAATTCGCAAACCATTGTCTGCGAGCATCAAAACTTGGGTCAAAAAGGCAGCGTTAGACTTTAATACTGGAACCACGTGTATTAAATGCAAATATACATTGACATATAAATATATATTATATATGTTTGATATGTATCAATGTATACAGTATGTATATGAGTGGGAAATTTAAAATAATTTGACCTATTGCATATGTTGGGTTCGGATTTGCTTCTGTGTTCTAGCCAACGATTGGCTAAGATCCCGACAGCGGATTGCAGCTGGAATACTCCACATCTTCCCATTCATAACTGTTTCATGCTTGTCCCGCTTCACCCAGTCCTCTTGAATTCAAGTATAGTGTCTGGCAACGTTGCACATGGATCTTGTGCCGCGCGGGCTCTGGGCCTTCACATTTTGGCTCCCTCATACCCCGTTTATTTACGCCGTCCTCCAGGGGCCCTTCCATATTCCAGCTCAGGTGAATTGGCAATAGGTTAACTTCGATTACAATGTTACGGTTACACTATATGTATATCACAATTTCCGTTACATTTACTAAAATAGTCCGTTCTGCTTCCCAGATATCATGGTGGCAGGATTCGCACTGAAAGCCATTAATAATCTATAAGCGAGCATTGAGTACTGAGTTTACCTATGGCGAGATATACTCCCCTTGTAGGTAGAGAGTCAGTAAACCGATGTTTTACATACAAGGTTTAACAGAGGTAATGCTGGAAATTTTTTTCAACGTTTAATTGTCCGTTCAGAATGGCTCGAGATCTCCAGGTCGAAAAATCTTTAAACACGCGATTGACAGAATTGGAGTGAAATGAGCAGAATATGAGTCACTTTCTGTATTGCACAGAGGTAGGAGATGTACAGTGCATGAAGCGTCCTGTTGATCAGAACTGCAGTTTGCCCACTCAATAAGTCAGCTATACTGACATCCGGAAAGCACAATTATAAGTTATTCACTGTCAACCATGTTTCTAAATCTAAGTTTTTAAACTTTTCTATTTCTCTCTTTAGCTATCCCTGCCGATGTACACGTGCGCTGCAGTGTCATTAACTTTAAACCAGGGAGAGCTCCGAAACAACACACGCATCAGAATATTACACTTAGTTAGCATTGCTTTTTCAATAATTCACTTGAACTCGAAGTATTCGCTTTTACTTTCCCTTGTAAATCTTTACCCTCATGAACGTGTGTGATAAAATAATTTCTACTTCAAGACCTTGTTATCGCCATGGGTCAAGCATAAATAAGTACATGTAAAATAAAACTCCTTTCTAACCCAACTCTGTACTTAACTCTAAAATTGCAAGAGCGTAAACAATTCTTCAGCGTGTTGTGTTCTGTCCATTTAATTCAGTATCGGAGAGTGAAGTAGACGCAAATAGAATCGGAGCTTTCAAAAGAGAACCGAATAGGTTCCTGAGGAGAAACAGCGAGGGAGTAGAACTGGCTGGTTTAGTCCTATAGAGAGCAAGCAACTGCACAATGGGCCGAACGACCACACTTCTGCTGTGATTATTCTATGATTCCCTAACCTAGCCATGCCGTACTCTAATTGAGTGAGCTTGTCAACTAGCCCCATGATTAAAGCTGTGCAAATTGGATTACAATGTACAACCTGACCCAAAGTGTGAGGAGATATTCAAACATCAGATTGGCCTGGATTTGAATTCGGGCAGCTGAGGTTACTGATGTTTAACCATATAGTTTGTCAAGATACATGACCTTTTGAAGTATTCACGTTTTTTTTTATTTCAAGAGGGTTGAAATATAAAAGCAGTGATGTGCTACTGAGACTTCATAAAGTTCTGGTTGGGCCCCATTTTAGAATATTGTGTCCAGTTTTGGGCCCCACACCTCAGGAAGGACATATTGGCACTGGAGCGTGTCCAGCGGACATTCACACGGGTGATCCCTGGAACGGTAAGCCTAACATACGATGAACGGCTGAGGATCCTGGGGTTGAGGAGAGAGCTAAGATAAATTTATAAGACAATGCATGGTTTAGAAAGGGTGGACGCTGAGAAATTGTTTCTGTCAGACTGGGATACTAGGACCCATAGGCACAGCCTTAGAATTGGAGGGGGCCAAGTTAGAACGGAAATGAGGAGACATTTCTTCATCCAGAGAGTGGTGGGCCTGTGGAATTCATTGCCGCAGAGTGCAGTGGAAGCCGGGATGATAAATGTCTTCAAGGCAGAGATTGATAAATTCTTAAACTCGCAGGGAATTAAGGGAAACAGGGAGAGTGCGGGAAAGTGGCGTTGAAATGCCCATCAGCCTTGATTAAATGGTTTTACTTCCATCCCTATTTCTTATGGTCTTTTGAACAAATTGGGTGGGTTGTGTTAGGGCTATTCCTAATGCCAGTTTAAGATCGCGCAGGCGCACCGTGCTAAATATCGTTCGGTGGGTAGCACTCTTCCCTCTGACCCACAAGGTTCTGAGTTCAAGTCCCACTCTCGCACTTGGATCCTGACGCTCCGGTGTGATCTATCAGATCCATCAGCCTTTCCCAATGCGGCTCTGAGCTGGGGTTCTCTCATATGAATGTGAAAGATCTGTCATGACCAAGAGGCTTCTCCAGCATTCTAGCCAGCAATTATCTCTCAATCAAAAACAGGTTTTCTGTCAATTTTCTTGATTGTTATGTTAACTGCGTTTTAACAGGAATGGCCACACTTTTAAAAAATAAGATTGTTGGCTCTGAAGCGTTTTGAAACGTCCGGTGGTGGTGGAGAGCAGCAAACATTCTCTTTCTTAAATCTCGTGAATTTGAACGCGTTTATTAAAGTTGCGCCCACTGAGTCTTGCTCAAGCGTCTCGTTTCCCATTTTGTTCCGGAAGGTAGCTAACACAACATCTACCGCTCCCATCCTCACCCCAACCATTTTAATTCCTCCGCGATTTAGGTGGCTCAG
This sequence comes from Hemiscyllium ocellatum, assembly GCF_020745735.1. Lineage (NCBI taxonomy): Eukaryota > Metazoa > Chordata > Chondrichthyes > Orectolobiformes > Hemiscylliidae > Hemiscyllium > Hemiscyllium ocellatum. The sequence continues at coordinate 152,886,713 of NC_083401.1, read as the reverse complement.
CGGTTAGCACTGCCGCCTTACAACGCCAGGCACCCGGGTCTCATTCCCGATCTCGGGCGACTGCTTGTGTGAAGTTTGCACATTCTCCCCGTGTCTGTGTGGGTTTCCTCCCACAGTCATGAATTGGCCATGCTAAATTGCCCATAGTGTTAGGTGCAGGGGGAAGTGTAGGGATGGCAGGTCGGTGTGGACTTGTTGGGCCGAAGGGCCTGTTTCCACACTGTGAGTAATCTAATCACCTCTCCTCTCCCTTTAGAATTAAAGTTAGGGGAAAATAAATAGAATCTCAGATTCTAACAGGTGGTGGAAGTTTCAACTCTATTCAACAAACAGAAACTGATGCAATTGTTCATTAGTGGTCTGAGATACATTCATGTTTGTTAATCAAAATGAAGGAAATGTGGCCATGAGTAACTGTTCAGCCACCATCTCGTAAAATGATGGAGCAGGTTAGAAGAACTAAATGGTTTTCTCTTGTTCTTACATTTTAGTGGCTTCTGCCTTCCTCCTTCTCTGTAGCTTTCCAGGGCCCTAAACCGCTCCAATGACATTAATAAGAGAATTTTTTAAAGAAAGTAGCTACCAAATCCTACCCGGCCCTGACAGTTCGACAGTTCAGAATTCCCTTTCTAACGCCTTCCCCACCCACTTTCCCTTCTCATTCATCTTTCTGCAACCCGCCTTGAATGGGAGGCAATCAAGGTATTTTTCGATGTATAATTTCAGTTACATCACACTGTAAATGTTTGTTATGAATTCTGTGCCTTACAATTGTGTCCTCCACAACCACCTGATGATGGAACGTCGCTCCGAAAGCTAGTGCATCCAATTAAACCTGCTGGACTATAGCCTGGTGTTATGTGATTTTTAACTTTGTACGCCCTGAATACCTATCGTATTTATCAAGCTTTGGCTCAGCGTTCCTAATCTTTCTTAAGAACACAATAAACAGGACCATCGACAGATTGAACACTGACGAATATGTTCAACCATTCACCACCAACAGGGCTTATTGAGGCCTGACACATTTCTTCGGCCTTTTCCCATAACCCCTGATTCCAGAACAAAGAACAACTGTCTTTCTCAACCTTAAATATTTAATGGATTAGTGTATTCTAAAGACTCAAGATCTCTGAGTGAGAAGTATTCTCTTTAGTTCAGTCCTAAATGATTGTCCCACTTATCCTGAGATTCTGCTCTCCGTGAACAACAGTCCCCGGCCGGTACAGCACCTGTGTACACTGTCACCCCTTCATTCTTCAGTTCTGATCAATTTCTGTCTTGAACACCATGGGTGTTCCCATGGAGGTTTTATGATATGTATTCCTGAAGGGCTTTTGCCCGAAACGTCGATTTTCCTGCTCCTCGGATGCTGCCTGAACTGCTGTGCTTTTCCAGCACCACACTAATCTAGACTCTGGTTTCCAGCATCTGCAGTCATTGTTTTTACCATTTTATTATATTCAAGACGTTATAAAATGCTTCCTTTGGTTGTTAGTATATGCTATGAAAAGGTCGTTTTCAGGTGATGGCAAAACTTCATTTCGTTTGAAGGCTTCTGTCTCTGACTTTCCATGGGGTATTGATTAACTGACTCATCTGCTGATGGAATGTTGCTTTAGGACTAATCTTGAAATTGTGAGTTTCTGAATAACTTGTTCCACCCTTTCCTCACAAATTACAAAGCTAATCTCCATTAACACTGAACTAAATCGCACACGCATCTGGAATACTTCACAGCCATGAGCATTTTGTGAGAATAGAGGTAGGCTTAGATGTAACCAGCTACTGTCAACTCGCCCTGTTGCGCCTTTGCGGCCGCTCTGCCCGGGCAGTGCTGGCTTTGCGGTGAAATGATTTGAAAGAAGGGCAATGTACAATTCCACTGAAATACCTGCAACAATGCAAAATGAAAAGCTGCCAGTCACTATCAAGTATCGTCAGTGTGAAATTATCTGGTTCTGTGGTAGGCCAATATGATTTAGCCATTTTTGTTACTTTTTAGTCCTGTAACTGTGATACTCCGTTTCGCTTGTTGACAGTTAAACTAATGCAAAGGAAATCGCAAATGTGTGTAAGAAGTGGTGAAGTAGGATTCAAAGGTATGGTTTGCAACATTACTGATGTTTTCACTTTATATTCCTCCCATTCTTTCTAGTGTTTGACAGCAATTGCCCATAAAGTCTCCCATGTCTGAAAGATAAGAATTGCGCCCGGTTTTGGGCCCCATATCTCAGGAAGGATATACAGGTCCTACTGCGTGTTCAAAAGAGGTTCATAAGAATGGTCCCAGGAGTGAAGAGCTTCACATAAACGTTGGAGGACTCTGGGTTTATACTCGATGGGTGTTTAGAAGGATGGGGGTGGGTGGGGAGGGGGTCTAATTGAAAAATGCAGAATACTGAATGGCCTGGACAGAGTAGATGTTGGGAAGATGTGTCCATTGGTGTGAGAGGCTAGGACCGGAGAGCACAGCCTTAGATTAAAGGGAAGACGTCTTAGAAAGGAGGTTAGGAGAGACTTCTTCAGCCAGACAGTGGTGAATCTATGGAATTCCTTCTCACAGACGGCTGTGGAGGCCAGGTCATTGAGTATATTCAAGACTGAGATCGATAGGTTCCTGAATACCAAAGGGATCAGGAGTTACGGGGAGAAAGTGGGAGAATGGGGTTGAGAAATTTATCAGCCATGATTGAATGGCGGAGCAGACTCGATGGGCTGGATGGCCTAATTTCTGCTCCTATGTCTTATGGTCTTATGGTTTAACTCCAGTTCTGTTCTCTCGAAATGAGATATTGCAGATTCAAATTAGCCAATGGATCCTTACCTTAATGTCCGACGCCAGAGTTAGGGTAAAAGAGAAATGAATCGCTGTTCAGATTTTGCTTTCTGGACCACAGAACCCTTGTCCATTTCGTGAATTTTCTCAGTGTAAAGAGGTTGGCTGCTGGGCCATCTATAATTTCCTATTTTAATTCCATGAAATAAGGGCGTCGAGTGTTGTGATGTGTTTGTTTGCCCCGAGAGGATTACATGACTGGAGTATGACAATTGAGTTACACCACCTGTAAAAAATAAAGCAATGTTGATACTTCTTGTCTTGCTTTGAATGTTTTTCACAATATGGCGATAGAATAAAGAAACATTAATGAAGAGTTGCAATTACTTTTATATCGAAGTTTGGATTTATTGACAAAGATCGAGTGATACTTCATGCCAGGTTAGAATCAAAGCCAGTTCCTTGGGCCCTATGACCTCCTCCACTGATTATGTTCCATGTCACCTTCCTTCTACTTTTCTTCGTTCATTTCTAACAGCATACCTTCTAGCCCTTTCTCTATTATTTCCTTTTCAAACTTTCCCTTGTAATAGATCAGCTTCTCCTTCAATGCATCATCCAACAAGTTCCTGAATAATTAAACTACCTTCCTGCAGTTTCTAGATGGCAAATATGTGGAGATGAAATGCGTCGGCATTAAAAGGAGTGTTCAAAATGAAACTGGTTCACCATGCAAAGACCATCTTCCTTACAATCACAGGAATAATGAAGCTGCATTGAAGTCAAGGAACAGAGGGAGGGAGATGTGAATGGATGCTCGGGGAGTGGTGATGGGGAAGACAAAACTAGCACATTTCAGTCAATATAAATTTCAATTCACAAGTGCTCAAAATTTTCCATGTATAGTTGAGAAACAGTCTTTTTTCAGTTATAAGCCTTCATGAACTGGGTATATGCTAAAAGGCTTTAAAGATGGCTAAAAATGTTTGGAATTGTACTACCTGTTGTAATGTAGGGAAATGCAGCAGCCAAACGCTAAATGACAACCGGATAATCGGTTTCAATGCTCGTGTTTAAGAGATACATGATAATCCCATTATATTTGGCAAAGCAATGCCAACACACGATGAAAATCCCATTGCTCTGAATACCGCTCATGCCGCGCAAGTAATATTTCTTTCTCTACGGTAAAAACGATCGTAACCAGATTATTTTTTCCCTCCTTGGAAATTGTAGCGCCAATACTCTACCGATTAATTTCTTCCCATTTCTCGGCTACAACATTCCAATCGTCCAGACAATTGCAGTATCCTCTCATTCTTTTTAATCAGTGTCAATCGTTAGCAATGGTACATGAGATAAAGGTTATATCCCAGATTCAACGATGGTTAAAATACGTTGATATTCCTTTCAATTCGATTTGTACTCTCTTGTCATTTATTTCATGCGCGTTTTACCACAACATTTGGAGAAGCCAATACATGAAGGTGAATTACGTTTGTTCTTTCTTTTGACATTGAGAGAACGGAGATTTATAAAGTAATTAAACATAAAATCAAATAATAAAAAAGCTCTTCCAAATTGCTTCGATTAAAACTAATTTCAGTTCGGTGCCGTAGTCTTCTCTCACATAGTTAAATGTAATGAAAAATAATTTCAAATACGCTACTGAAAACATGGGGAAACGTCTGAGCACATTCTGTCGATCAATAATTTCAGGAGGACCTAATTTAGACAATAGAACTCCAAAAGAATTGCGCGGGCAAATATCTCGTGTAGATTTCAAGCACTGAAAGCTAAATTTCAAGAAAACTTTTGGTCATTGTAAATAAACGCACAGAATTCACTCAGCCTTACACCGTCTCATCCAGTGAAGTTTTAGACTAACTCCATGGTCTAATTACTTCTGTGTCTTCGGTCCTATACTTGGACAGGACCCTGAAGTTAGTACAAACGTTATTATGTGAATGTTCTCACAAATTGAAAGATATTTCCGGGTATTTTTTTATACGTTTGTGTTTTAAATTTCAGAGATGAGACTAATATGGCTTTAAAAAGACACAATCGGATTAAAAGTAAGCCTTTACCAGTTGAACTGTTAGATAACAAGTACTAAATGAAAACCTGAAGTTGTGGATCAATAATTTTAGCAGAATTGCATGTCATTTCATTTCGGCACATTTCCCCAGATCGGCACTTCCTTCCTATTTTCTCAATAACACCGTTCACTACGAGAATTATTTATTTTTTATTCAGTGCACTAATTTGCTTCCCTGTCTCTTGATTTTAAAGTCCATGCGGGACTGGCCCATAATTTCATTTTCCAAGCATTTGTTCCAAGCATAGGTAGTGTTTGACTGGTATCGCTTCTATTGCTCACAACATCACCACATGACTGATTAGAAAGCTGCAGATAGATATGTCAATGTTTCGCAGAGGGAATTGTGGGATGTGATGACTGGGTGGCAAGTTAACCAGCATGAGATTCCATGACCCAAAGCTCTGCCTTCCTGATGGACTGATTTCATCCTCTATCAGAAATCAGTGAACCTTCCCGTTCCCTCCGTTCTAATATAGTATTTTCAACGCCTCCAAAACGACAAGGTACCTCGGATAAACAATGTCATGGAAATTATAAATAGTGCACATTCAAGCCACTGAATTTAACACTCCTATATCTGAGAGAATGTATTGGTCAAGGTATGCATGTAGAGAACATCCTATCATCTGTAGGAAGGTGACACCGAAATCAATTGATACAAAGGCAATTGAAACCAATGTTCTTTGGCATGTTCTGACAAATGTATGCCATTTGTTTTACACATCTCATAACGCGTCTGAAGGCTAGAAACCAGTGCAGTCTGACCTTGTTCTAGATGTGAAGCATAGACACTATATAGTGAGTTTGCTGCTCTTTGTTAATGTCAGATTTATTGTGGTGCCATAAAGCTGTTTTATTTTAGAGACTTTGAGGTGTGCTTTTGTCATGGCACCTCGCTGTTTAAGAATCGTACCAACAATTTTCACCTTTCCCTGCTACTTTCTGGGCTGTTTTATTTGGCACAGATGTTCATTTAGACCATACACCATGTTACGTCGCTCTCTTTTTTTTTACGTGTTTTTAAACATAATTTTGCATGAATCGCTGTCAAAATAATATCCGTCGCCATTTCTGCAACGTTGGTGAGAGTAGGCAGCGCAAGTAAAGATAAGGGGCACAGTCCAGTTTGCAGATAAGCAGCAATATGTCAGTCCAGTCTGTTTCGAGTCTTCAATTGAGATCATCGATGAGCAGTGATCGAGATTTGCTGAAACATACGCGGAACTCTGTGAAGATCAGAAACAAAAGCAGAAATTGGTGGAAAATCTCAGCAGGTCTGGCAGTATGTGTGGAGAGAAATCAGAGTTAACGTTTCAGGTCCAGTGATCCTTCTTCAGAACAGTTGCGAAACTGATTTCTCTCCACAGATGGAGCCAGACCAGCTGAGATTTCCCAGCAATTTCTGAGTTTGTTTCAGATTTTCAGCATCCGCAGTTTTTTTCTTAACTGTCTGTAAAGATCAGTCTTGGAACGATGCAAACTGAACGAGCGATCATTTGCTGGATTTCACATGATGGTCTCCTACCTTGTGTCAACAAATTCTGGAAATAGTAAACTAGTATATCTGCACTTGCGACAACTCCTCTCCCCAGCTTTCAGGGAACAGGGGAACGTTCCACCTTGCTAAATAGTTAATTGCGATTCATTGACCAAGGCAAGAATATTGACGCCAAACGGAAACTAAGGGAAGCTATAAAGCAGTTAGAGTTGATTAAGTATAACTTTTAATGTCATATGTCTGTTTTATATTATTAACAGTACTCATATGTTTGATAATAATCATGCATTGCTTATAAAAAGTCTTAACACACTAATATTTCACAATAAAACCTGAAGTCATGACTAGGACTGAGAATTTTTCGGACAAGTATCCGCTGCTCTGATTAAATCTACAGCAGAGTATACGTCACCTGAACAAGAACAAACGATTCGGAATAAAGAATTTGCAAATGCGTATAACGTTATCGCTCCGGCCTTTAGTGCAAAGTACAGTTTCGGCCATCCTGTACTAAACATTTAGTCTGTTGCATAGTAGAAGCTTAGTTATTTTTCTTCCTCCAGATTTTCAACTTGTAAAGCTAAAAAGAAATATTGTTCCACTTTATTGCATCACATGAGGAGAAACGTTTATGTGGACGAAAATATGCGATCTTTATATGCAAACGATTAAGCAAAAGATACAATGCAAACCAAAATGAAACCAATCGCCATTCCTGACAGTTCTGTGACAGCTCGCTATTAAATCAAATGGATATGTGGTGATGAATGATGAGTTGATTCAAAGACCAGTTTGCTTGTTTTTCAAGGGTTTGACCAGGGTTTATTGCATTTCTTTCCTCCGATAATATAAATGCGGTTAGCTACATCGAGTTAAAAACAATAAAATCAAAAACGCCCAGTAACTAATCTTTAGATGTACTAAAATCCAAGTGAGCATTTTGAACTTGCTCTGGAGTCCTCCCTTGCCCGCTCTAACAAGACCGATCAGTCAAAAAGAATTCTAAGTTTAACACAGCAATATATTGTATAAGCAAAGGGGACTTTATATAAATTACCTATGAAGTTATTATTTTTTATACTGTAGTCCATGGGCGTGGTGGTTGTCGTTAATGACGTGGTCACAGCAGTGAATGAGGAAATCATTGTATTCAAGTCTGCAATCATTTCTTTGGATATAAAGGAGCACAAATATCCGGTACGGCTCGGCAGCCCCAGCGCCCCAGAGTAAACTATTGCACATTTGCACCAACTGAAAGTGTTAAGAGACAAAACAAAAGTGTTGAAATTGAACCAAAAGGCTTTTGGTTTCTCTCATGGCGTCACTTAGACCTTCCACGTTCCATCTGGTCGAAGGGTCTGATCTAGACAAGTCCACTCATTTGTGACCTTAGGAAAGGGATGGAGGAGGGGAATGTTGTAAGAGGGTAGTTTGCAGTGCCTGAGAAACTGACCAGAGGAGGGGAGACCTGCGGCAGGCTGAAACTTAAGGCGCCGGTTGGTGTACTTTCGTGATATAAAATGGGGACTCTGACAATCCTCTGCGCACTGTGAGAGAGATTAACCGCTTCCAGGTCAGCGGCCAGCTGCCTTTTCCATTTATTTCTCCGATTCTGAAACCAGATTTTGACCTGAGTCTCGGTCAGGTGAAGGGAAGCGGCCAGGCCCGCTCTCTCGGAGCTGCTCAGGTAGCGCTTCATGTCAAACGTGGACTCCAGCTGGAAAACCTGGCTCCTGCTGAACACAGTGCGCGTTTTCTTTTTGCGGCCGGATTTCTGCTCGGAGTCCAGCTGGCTTTTGGCAGCCGGGTGGCTGTCTGCCTCTGACCTCTTCCCCTCCAGTAGCTGGCCTTCCCCTGGGCTGCAAATCTCCTTGCGGCTGTCCCCTTTGTCCGAAACTGGCGGGGAGTCTAGATCACTGGCCGGGAGGAAAAAACACTGCTCTTCGATGGAACTAGGACTTCCTTGCTTCGGACCTATGAGCGCAAGTAGAGAATGCAGTTACAAGCTAGCTCTTGGTTACTTCACAGGTTAAAGCGAAGGCATGGAACAAAGGATAAAAGCTTCTGGTATCGTGACTGCCTATCAGAGTGTGGATTCCCGGTGTGTGGCTGAACCTTACAATTATTACTAAATCCTGAACATCACTAATCCCGTAAACCCGGGGGGAATCGCTTGGGGTTTTTTTAAAAAAGCTCAGTCAGATAGACGGGTTAAATCGTCTTTATTTCGCTCAATCATTTCTGGGCAGCCGTCTACCAAAACCGAGGGGGGCAGCGGGTTTGTTCCGATCCAACCTGCACCAGGGCGTTAACTTTTCAAGCAGGGCTAAGAAATGACTCCCAGGTCGTGAGCACTTGCCCTGACCAAGCACAGTGTGGTCAAGAACCAGTGTGGGGGTGGTGTTGTGAAGGGGTGGGGGGTTGGGGGAAGACGGTTGGAGAAATTGAACACAACAAACGACTAAAATGAGAGGAAGGTCTCCCATCCCCGCAGTTAATCCCGGGAGCCGAGCTCACGCTGGGAATATTGGCTGTGACATAATTGGGACACATAGAGAGCTGGGAGACGGCAGAGTCTTTATTACCTGACTTATTACTTTAACCTTAACTGTGAAGTGTTTGTTTTTAATCGTTAAACCTCGTTTTTCGCAGTTGGCCCCATTTATATCAGACCGGGATGAGTTGGGGGTAAGGTTAATCCCCGCGGTCTGTTTCAAAGTTTGCCCTTAGCTCATGAGTGAGGAGGCGGAATCGGAGTGCAATCAGAAGGCCAGCTTTAGCCTCACCACCCACAATCCCGACAGACTAAGGTGCCAATGGCAAGCCTCCATCCAGCTGCCCAGCAGCGAGACCCTGTTCATGGGCTGTTACTGACCACAGGCAGTGGAAAACGGCGGAGTTGTGGCGTCGAGGTCAGGATGGGGAAAGGGGTTGGGGGGGTGGAGGGGGAAGCTGGGTTGACTGGCTGCTGGAGTCGGTGCTGTTCACGCTCAGCGAGAGGAGACTTACTGTCTGGACTGGCACATCCCGTGCATTTGGGCTGTGTTCGGGTGTACCACTGTAACATGCTGTCCCTGAGCGGAGAGCCGTGCGTACACAGAGCCAGGCTGCAGAGCTGACAGTACAGCTGGTTCCCCGCAGTGCCGTGAGGGTACAGGCCGGCTCGGGCAGCGACCCTCTCCCCGCTCTCCTCCATGCCGTCCGCCTGCCTCTCCTTGCCATTACTCCGCAGCAGGTTCTCGATGAAAAATGAAGAGACCTTGGCAGGCGCTGTGTCCTGGGACCCGCTCACTTTGTCCGGCATGGTATCCTGAAGCGCTGTGAGGGGCCGAGAGGTGTATCTCTCCAGCTCAGCCCCAGAGAGCGACCCTGCGGGCTCAATCACCTTTCCTCCGGCGACAGACTGACTCCCCGAGGGCTCATAGCAAACCGGCAGCTAACAACGCAACCCTCCCGGACAGCTCTCCCCCTCCCCGCAGCACAGACACCAACACATCGTCCAACTCGGCGCCAGTCAGTGGAGAGAAACTGGTGGAGGAGGGAGGGGGAGGGGGTGGTTAGTGAGAATGATGAAATTCAAATGTCAGACTCGTTAAAATGCCTAACATGCGAGGAGTATACCACGGATTGGACGGGCGCAATGGCAAATGGGATTACTGAAGAAAATGAGAGAATTGCTTGCAATGAGTTCACTTGCTCTGTTTCATCCCGAGTGCCTGCGGCTATAGGGGCTTGCCAGGCAGTGGTTTTATCTAGGTCAGTTAGGGAACAAATCACAAATCAGAATCCGGATCTCGGTTCTGCATTCCACACACCGCAAGGGAGTGTGAAAGGGGAGGGTCCGGCTGGGGGCGGGGAAGGAGGGTGGGGTGTCGTTGCAAACCTGATTTTTAAAAAAAAAATAGCCTATTGGCTGACAGGAGGAATTTACTTCCACTTCCTGTAGGTCGTTTCGCGCGTACACACACACACACATATACACACAAAATGGTCCTCTGCCTTAGTCCCAGAGCACTGAACGTTCTCTGAGATGAATTTTGTCGACCTTGTCCTGTGTCCATTGCGAACGCTACCCATTCTGTGCTAAGACGAAAAGTAAGATGCTCTGTCTGCCCGTTGACTCATTTGCCCTGTCCGTAAATTTTAACGATGATGCTCGTGGGCCAATAGTGCTCAGCTTTTCCAAAACGACCGTTCTTTACTTTTGCACAGTTGGCTAATACAGGGCGCTTTTGAAATAGAATTGGTTGTTGTTGGTGTCTATTCGAAATCTCCATTATTCCAGTAAAATTAAATGTGATGTTGTGGCTTTGCCCGGCGGCGAACATTTAACAGGGAAAAAAAGGGCCGTCTTTCTTCCGGAGTCACTGTGCTGCGGAAACAAAAGTGTTGAATGAAGCGTATCCACATTGTCTGTTCAGCAGCGCCATCCAGTTTAAACCATGTGCTGAATTTATTGAGGGATAATTGCTCATCCTTGCATGAAGTGAATTGAACTTGACTGTACAGTTACTGTGAAGTTGCCTGTTAGCCAGTAATCGGTTTTAAACTCCCTCTGATTGTTATTGTTTTGTAGTTTTAAGTCTGATCATGTTCGCTTCAAAGAGCGACCAGTTATTGCAAATGTCAGCTTAACTCGGCGTTTTTTTTGTTTTATTTGTCCAGGTCCAATACAATACAACATACTAAGCTGATTTCCAAAACCAGACATGAGCCTTTTTTATGTATAGGTGAGTGACTTCTATTAAAACATTGAACCAGAACAAAGAGGTATAAACGGTCTTCAATCATAATCGCTCATGATGCTGCCGACATTGCTAGTTTACATAAAGAAAAATCAAAGGCGATCCAACGTGGGATCCAACCGAGCATCTAAGTGGTTTAGTTTCTAAAGGCATGTGTCTATAACATTTCTGAACTGGCAATAACACAATTGGTATAATCTGTACAGCGTGGGTATAATGGAGAAACGGGGATGTTTCGTGTGAATGACTACTTGACTGTATCAAGGCACACCAATGTAATGGGCAGCACGGTGGCACAGTGGTTAGCACTGCTGCCTCACAGCGCCAGGGACCTGGGTTCAATTCCCGCCTCAGGCGACTGTGTGGAGTTTGCACGTTCTCCCCGTGTCTGCGTGGGTTTCCTCCGGGTGCTCCGGTTTCCTCCCACAGACCAAAGATGTGTGGGTCAGGTGAATTGGCCATGTTAAATTGCCCGTAGTGTTAGGTAAGGGGTAAATGTAGGGGTATGGGTGGGTTGCGCTTCGGCGGGTCGGTGTGGACTTGTTGGGCCGAAGGGCCTGTTTCCACACTGTAAGTCTAATCTAAATCGTAGTCAGGTCAAAACACCCATACACTGAACAGGCTTTGCACAAAATATCCACTGGGAGTTTGCATGCTGTCCGTTCGAATATGCTGTTCTGTGTGTGTTTTCCTGAAAAGTAGTCAGTTCTTCATGTTTTAACTTCGCGTGGGGCTCGCAAGGTGCTCATTCTACCCTTAGGAATCCAAGCGGCTCATTTGAATCACGGATCTACAAGTAAACGGCAGGCGCCAGCAAAATAGCCCACCGTGCAAATACGTCAATTGACTAATCACAAGAAATAAAGAGCATATCAAAAATCGCTGGCTTCGTTCGAGTACAACTTGTTCAAAATTAAAGAGTAGACGATTACAAGGATTTTAATGCCCAGCTTTGTTTGTTCCAAAGCACTACTGTCTCACGGCACCAGGGTCCCAGGTTCGATTATAGCCTTGGTGACTGACTGTGTGGAGTTTACACCTTCTCCCTGTGTCTGCGTGGGTTTCCTCAGGGTGCTCCGGTTTCCTCCCACAGTCCAAAGATGTGCAGGTCAGGTGAATTGGCCATGCTAAATTGCCCGTAGTGTTAGATGCATTAGTCAGAGGGAAATGGGTCTGGGTGGGTTACTATTCGGAGGGTCTGTGCGGAATGGTTGGGCCGAAGGGCCTGTTTCCATACTCTAGGGAATCTAATCTAATCAATAGAAATGAAATCAGAATAAAGTAGATCCGGTTAATAAAGCTTCGAGGCGTTAATGATAAATATAGAGCAGCGAAACGTTCCTGACTTATTGCGAGGTTGAACGGGATGCCTATTCAACAGATTCTAATTTAAGTCATTGTGAACTGTAGATGTGAATAAAAGAGAAGCTGGAATATTTTAATATTAAAAGTACACAATGTTTGCAGTGTCGATAAATAACAGCGGCTAATGTGTTCAAATTTTCAGCGCTTACGTTTCCAAAAATAAGATTATTTAGGTAAAACTTTATAGTTTTCCAAATTGATCAAAGATTTGACAAAAAAAATCCTATTGGGCGGAGCCAATGCAGTATTAAACTCAAATGCATTTGAGGACGGAATCCCGTGAAATGTCGACTTCCCGACTGGTCAATATAATTGGGTTTCTGAAATGTTACAGTGAGAAAGGTTCTATTATGTCAACAGTACTGTCCGATTAGCAGGTCATAGAAACAGTCGCTTGCAAATCGATACAGTATGTTCAATTGAACATTAACAAATTAAAGCTCATCCTGGTCTTGTATGTCTGTTTTGTGGCCTATGATTTTTTTGAGCTGAGCCAACAGTTGTCTTGTGTAACACACATCCAACAACAGCTGGATAAGTTATTGGTAGACCAACGCGCAAGACTTGCTAAAATAGTGGTAATGTGGCAAACTTACATTTCGCTTGATTTTATTTTTAATTAATGAGCCTTATGTATTATTTCGTAGCCTTGATATTATCTAAGCACATAATCCGCGCATTCCTATACAAAAGTTAAATTTTTTTGATTGTCCTTAGTTATTTGCAGAGTTGTCATTAACCGGTGCAATGTTTCCGGCCGACCGACTGCTAATATGAAATATTCACCTGTGCACCTTTAAAAGGCTCGCTTTCACTTGAAAAGTGTATAATTTCATTCGAAGTGCTGCAAAGTATTTTATCTGAAAAGTACACTCGATACAGATTTAGAAGACATTCACTGTTCAAATAGTAACAGATTATGTTTTGATGTTTAGGTTGATTGGTGTTTCTTCGTGAGCTGAGAATCAATCCTTCATACACTATCCAGGCATGGCTGGATAACTGGCTCTTCCAGGTAAATACACTAGTTGTTCTACCGTTTTATTCTATTCATGAGCAATAATTGCATTGACAGATAAAATATTTGAACACTGCACGCGAAATATTTGACAAAACTCACCAATGAAAAACTAACAGCGATAATGGCTAACTGGCAGTTGGACGGAAGAAGAAAGTTAAAAGTTGATTTGGTGGCATGTTCTAGAAATCGGTCAGCACTTATTCTGCAATCCTGTGACGAAATGTAAGTTCAGGTCAGCTCATTGCAAAGTGAGAGAGTAAACACAGGGGATGTGGAGTCATGATGCCGCTCTGACGTACACACACCTATGTGAGCTGGCTGGGTCACTTTAACTGTATTTTATTTTGTTCTGGACAGCTCCTTTATTTTGATAGCGAGGAGTACACACGGTTTTTTATTTCTTACGAAATTATTCTAAGTCACACTTCTCATGACAAAGCAACCATATAGAGTCTTCAAATATGTCATTTTTATTCCAAGGAATGTGAGCTTTCCAATTGTAACTGAATAACTTTGGAACGTGGCGTTGAACAACTTGCACCGGCAATTCCAACACTTAGAACTCTTTGGTTAAAACTGCGCTGTCGTAAATTCAGCTCAGTGATGAAGATGTCCGATCAACTATCTGCATTTATTTTAGACGATTTGCAATGTTGCGTTGATTTTCATTTAATTGTTCTAGAATTGGCTTGAATTTTGGGTTCGTCAGAATCAAACTTCCTCTGATTGCAAATATATTCATGTACTGGAGAAAACAGAGTTGGATCCTTTAACTATATGTCGCAACTCAATCCATAGTAAATTAGGTGTTAATATATTGCCGCATTTTCTGGTTTTCTGAAACTTAATTCCATAAACTAGACAAGGCCCACAGAGAGAAATCCAGAACATTCCGTCAATGCTGTCAAACATTTTTCAGCAGGAAACCCAATTATAGGTGCAGTCTGCTGTTGTGGTCTTTATATTTCCAGTGAAATTCCTGACATTTTCTTTTCCCTGGTCTGCATTCCTTTTGTTCCTTTTTAATAGAGGGAAAGAGCAGAAGGAGAACAACTTTCCAGAAAGCGAAAGAGTCGTCTAGAGTCAGTATTCATTGTCATTTCGTTTTAATCATATTGTACTAAGGAGCTTACGGAGTTATTTATCTTTGTGACAGCATAAATTTTATCCGAGCAAAAATGTTGAATCCCACATGCATTAAGACAGCACTGTTGTGTGGTAGAATATTAGTGGCAGACAGCAGCAAGATAATAGAGCAGAACACAGATTGTTGTATTTCTCCCACTTCTCTACAAATTTGGAAATTTGCTATTAAATCGTTTTCTTCACAGTAGAGCGGATGAAGTCCTACCTTTCAACATTATCCTAAGTGTTCAAGAGTACGATCTCGTCATTGGTTTTTCTCGGTTCGGTGCTACTTTGAAAAGTCCCGATATTTCCTGCATATCCATAGTTTCCTATGCATGTCATATTTGTCAATTCTCACTATTATTTGCAACATTTATCAATTGTTGAGTACTTTGTTGCCAGAACCCCCCAAATCTCTACTTTATTAGGTTCACTGAACTATTCTTCCATGACCATTTAATGTTCCGTTTTAAACTCGTGACCAAGTTAAGCATTATGCATTTGTTTGTTCAGCCTACATCTGACCGAACAATTTAACATCCTAATATTCAGCTCACATTCAGAATGCTAAATGATTCTACTTGTTCTCGGCCTATTACTAGTTGAGTATTTCTGCAAGGATTGAATTCCACTCCAATACAGGTCTTCGAATGTTGTTCTGTTGCCAGAGAGATAAGCAGCTCCTAGCCATTCCAGCCCTACACAGAATCGTCCCCCCCGCTTCGCCTAGTACTTGGTTAGAAATATGACAGGGAGCATTATTTTTGTCACGCGCGGCAAAAGGCGAACACACACACACACACACAGACTCATCTCCTTTAATTCATTATAGCAATATCATACGACGAAGCAGAAAGACAAACGCATTTTTTTGACACCGTGATTGAAGCTTTTTGTTTGCATCTCAATGGTCACTTGGTGGATCCCGTCTATATTCTGTTCTGACAGGAAATATTTCTAGTAATTCCGCCGCGTCAGTTCCCTTCCAGTCATCAGGTTGATTCTGCTGTTCATTGTGCATTTCTTCCAGCTCCAGCTGTCACGGTGAATAACATCAGCTGCCCACAGGCGGGTGACATTTCATTTTCCGTTCTATTAAAACTTGACCCTTTCCAAATGAAGCATTCAATTTCACACGCGGCAGCTCTTATTAGTTGGAACCGGCTACAAACAGCGTTATAAATAAACGTCGCAACTTAAGAGTCACAGCGACTATCGGCAGTAGGATCTCCAGTTCCTTTCGAATTTGCCTCTGCTATGCTTTCGTGAACTGCTTCAGGGCATTTGATTTTGTGAAAGGAACATGAAACAGGAGTAGGTTACTCGGCCCTTCCAGCATGCTCCGCCATTCAATCAGATCATAGCTGGTCAGAATTTAACCTCAACGCTCCATTTCTGCATATCCCCAACAATCTTCCATCACCTTGCTACTCATGAAACTAGCTACCTCTCTCCTTTAAATATTTAGAGTCTGCATCCACTAACAGAGAATCCCAAAGACTCACGCCCCTCCGAGAGAAAAGGAAATCCTCATCTGAGTCTTCAATGGGTTACCCATTATTTTTTTTCAAACTATGACCTCTGTTCTAGATTCTCCCATAAGTGGGAACATGCTCTCCACAACCACCTAGTCCGGTCCAAACCTGTCCTACCAATGGAAACACCTTTCCAACAGATAAATGAGATGTATTTGGTAATGCAAATTACATATTGGTAATGCAAGCGAGGATAGGACTTATGCAATTAATAATAGGGCTCTGGATACTGATGTAGAAGAGACAGGACTAGAGGTTCAGGAAAGTCATTCTTTGAAGTTTACATCGCAGGTAGACAGGGTGGGTAAGAAGATGTTTCACACGCTTGCCTTCATTGTTTATACCCTTTGAGTATAGGAGTTGGGACGGCATTTGAGGTTGTAGTGGACGCTGAGGACGCCTCTTTTGGAGTACTGTGTGCAGTTCCGGTCTCCCTGTGATAGCAAGGATATTATTAAAATGGAGAGGATTCAGAAAAGGAGATGGAGGGTTTGAGATACGATAATGAACCGGAAAGACGATCTTTTGTTCACTGGGGGGTAGGAGTTTGAGAGGTGACCTCATTGAAGTTTATAAAATCATGAGGGGCGTAGCTAGGATAAATGACAAGGGTTTTTCCCCGAGGGTGGAGCAGTTCAAAAATAGAGGGCATATTTTTAAAATGAGAGGAGAAAAATTTAAAAAGAACCACGAGGAGCAACGTTTTTACACAGAGAGTAGTTCGTGTGAGGTGCCAGAGATAGTGGTGGATGCAGGTACAATGGCAATATTTAAAATACATTTGGATAAGTTCATGAATAGGAAAGGTTTGGAGGGATATGGACCAAGTGCAGACTGGAGGGACTAGTTTAATTTGGGAACATGGCCGGCGTGGACTGGTTGAAGGGTCGGTTCCCATAGTATCACCTCTGACGCTTCTAAATTCTAAAGGCTATAGGTCCAGCCTGACTAGCCTTTCCTCATAGAGGCAGCTCGCTCAGTCCAGGTATTGGACCCGCAAACTTTTTGTGAAATGCTCCAATGCATTAACATTGTTCTGTAAGTAAGGTGATCAGCGCTCCAGACCTAGTTTCACCAAATCCCTGTTTAACGGAAACTCTTGCATTCAATTGCCCTCACAATAGACCGGAACGCTTCATTCGCTTTCCTGATTGCTTGCTGTACCTGCACAATAACATTCTGCTATTCATGCACCACAACACCCAGATCTGTCTGCATCTCAGAGCTCTTCAACCTCTCACCATTTCAATAACATGTTTTCATTTTCTTGAACTTTTTGGCACACACTTGCCCACATTGCACTCAATTTACCAAATCTTTGCCCGCTCACTTAACCTATCTATGTCCCTTTTAGGCTCCTCTGTCCGCTTCACAACTGGCTTTTCTACCTACCTTTGTGTAATCATCAAATTTAACTACCATATATTATTAATCCCAAACCCCACAATCATGATCTGAACTTAGTGGCGATAGAATCACGTAGTGTTCTTCTAAATTAGAAATGCACCTATTGAACACTTTGTTATCGCCTCTCCATTACTGCTGTGAGCGCGACTTAATGATAAGGCTTCCATACTGGTGCCGGAATATTGCTGATCCATTGCCCTCAGTCTGAGATCTGGGAGCTGTGCTCATGATCGACCTATTGATACTTATTCCGAGAAAAAAATACATATGTGAACCGTTACCAAAGCAAAAGCGCTTGAGTAATGACCCACTTTCATTGGTTAGTGCCTTTTACAGCTGTAAATTCAGCAGTGTGCCTCCCCGAAGTAACTGAGTGGTAATTCCCCTCTAATGACTAACACCACAATCGACTGCCTTCCCGACAGCTCTGTGCTTCCGGTTTAATCCAACTTGCTGGATTCTGTGTGTGCCCCTGATTACAGTAAAAGGTTGTCAGTCGTCGGTGGAAGCAAATCATAGCACCACCTTTAGACATGACAATTAAAAAAACAGATGGACAGAGCAGCGGGGTCTAGTCATCGCTGACCCCGGCATCCGAGTTCACACTTTGCTGTTTAGTTTCCCTTGGTGTGAAACCAGACGTATCCTGGCACTTACCAGAGCTGCCACCACTTCAACTGTGTCGCTCTCAGTGGGACCTTGCTCAGCTTTAACAAGTTTTGGTTCCTGAACATACAATTGTATTAAAATAAGATACTCTGCTGGCTTCGCAGGTCATTGTTAATGCACCTGGAGCGAAACTACATTAAAAAGAAAATTGGGCTATTAGCGCACAGAAACTGGTATAAACCATTCGGCCCATTGAACGTGCTTTGCCATTCAATTAGATGGCGACTGATCCGTGCTTTAACTGCCCACCTTAATACACTTGCCGAACCAGGTTTGCCAGTCTTACTATTGAATGTTAAACTGACCTAGTATTTGCATGAAGAAGTGCTTTCTGACATGACCCTTGAATAACCCAGATCCTATCGGAAGGAAGGTGTGTTGGGCATTTAGAAAACCTTGAGGATAGACAAGTCCCCCGGGCCTGACGGGATATATCCTAGGATTATGTGGGAAGCAAGAGAGGAAATTGCAGAGCCGTTGGCAATGATCTTTTCGTCTTCACTGTTAACGGGGGTGGTACCAGGGGACTGGAGAATGGCGAATGTTATGCCCCTGTTCAAAAAAGAGAATAGGGATAACCCCGGGAATTACAGGCCAGTTAGTCTTACTTCGATGGTGGGCAAAGTAATGGAAAGGGTACTGAGGGATAGGATTTATGAGTATCTGGAAAGACACTGCTTGATTAGGGACAGCCAGCACGGATTTGTGAAGGGTAGGTCTTGCCTTACAAGTCTTATTGAATTCTTTGAGGAGGTGACCAAGCATGTGGATGAGGGTAGAGCAGTGGATGTAGTGTACATGGATTTTAGTAAGGCATTTGATAAGATTCCACACGGTAGTCTTATGCGGAAAGTCAGGAGGCATGGGATAGTGGGAAATTTGGCCAGTTGGATAGAGAACTGGCTAACTGGTCGAAGTCAGAGAGTGGTGGTAGATGGTAAATATTCAGCCTGGAGCCCAGTTACAAGTGGAGTTCCGCAGGGATCAGTTCTGGGTCTTCTGCTGTTTGTAATTTTTATTAACGACTTGGAAGAGGCAGTCGAAGGGTGGGTCAGTAAATTTGCAGACGACATGAAGATTGGTGGAGTTGTGGATAGTGAGGAGGGCTGTTGTCGGCTGCAAAGGGACTAAGATACGATGCAGAGCTGGGCTGAGTGTCAGATGGAGTTCAACCCTGTCAAGTGTGAGGTTGTCCATTTTGGAAGGACAACTAAAAGTGCAGAATAAGGGTGAACGGTAGGGTTCTTAGTAAGGTGGAGGAGCAGAGGGATCTTGGGGTCTATGTTCATAGCTCTTTGAAAGTTGTCACTCAGATGGATAGAGCTTGTAAGAAGGCCTATGGTGTATTGGCGTTCATTAGCAGAGGGATTGAATTCAAGAGTCGTGAGGTGATGTTGCAGCTGTACAGGACCTTGGTAAGGCCACATTTGGAGTATTGTGTGCAGTTCTGGTCGCCTCACTTTAGGAAAGATGTGGAAGCTTTGGAGAGGGTGCAGAGGAGATTTAGCAGGATATTGCCTGAAATGGAGAATAGGTCGTACGAGGATAGGTTGAGAGTGCTAAGCCTTTTTTCGTTGGAACGGCGAAGGATGAGGGGTGACTTGATAGAGGTTTATAAGATGATCAGGGGAATGGATAGAGTAGACAGTCAGAGACTTTTTCCCCGGGCACAACAGAGTGTTACAAGTGGACATAAATTTAAGGTGAAGGGTGGAAGGTATAGGGGGGATGTCAGAGGTAGGTTCGTTACCCAGAGAGTGGTGGGGGCATGGAATGCGCTGCCTGTGGGAGTGGCAGAGTCAGAATCATTGGTGATCTTTAAGCGGCAATTGGATAGGTACATGGATAGGTGCTTAAGCTAGGACAAATGTTAGGCACAACATCGTGGGCCGAAGGGCCTGTTGTGCTGTATTGTTCCATATTCTATGTTCTATCTGACGTGTGTGCTGCCTTGTTCTAGACTCGTCCATTAGAGGAAGCAATTTCTTGCTATTTGCCGTATCCATCCTTTTGATCTCCTTATGCGCCTCAAACAATCCAACCTTTAAGCGTAGGATGTGCATCCCACAATCATACAATCAGAAAGGTGACAGCTCAGAAGGCGGCCATTCAGCCTGTCCTGTCAGTGACAGCTCTCTTTCTCTGCAGTCCCGGCACCTGCCTTTTGCGCATGCTTCTGCATTATTTTTTGGAGGAATATAACATTTTCTTTTGAAAACTCGATTCGCCGCAATCCAGGTTCGAAACCCGCGGGGCACCAAGACGCTCGTGAGTGTGTCACGCCCGTTTGTTCAAGCAGCACCCTCTGGGTCCGGACCGTTCCACTGTATCACCCGGGACCCGGTCCCCCGATCCCCGCTGCGCCAGTTCGAGCATCCAGACAGGCCCACCATGATTTTGAAGTTCTCGATCAAATCTCCTCCTAATCTTCTCTTTTCAACGATCGCTGCCCCTGTATCTCCAATGCCTTTCCGCAACTGACGTTCCTGGAACCACGCTGGTGGTACCTTTTCTATACTGACTTCATGCAAATAGTCATCATGACTTTGGTGCTCTGTGCCAGTATCTACAAAGCTCAGGATTCGATTTACTTTATGTACTGTTTCTAGCCCGTTAGCTTCAATGAGTTGTTCACATATTACCCCTAGATGCTGCTGCACCCACTTTGATCTTGTATGCTTTGTTTTGCATCGCGTCTCCCTGGCTTTAACTAGAAACAATCTTTTCACTCTTAACTGCGTTAAATATCAGCAGCTACGAGTCCACCCATTCCGTGGCCTATCCATGTTATTTCCAAGTTCTCCCTACCTTTCTCATAATGCATTTGTGTCATTTATAAATGCTGAAATTATTCCCTGCACGCCCAGTTTATAGCCATTAATTTATATAAAGAGAAACTGACGTCTGGGCAACATCACAACATACCTTCCTCCTGTCCAAAATAAAATGTCATTGCTTCTTTCGGAATCTCAACCAATTTCATATCCATGTTGCTACTCACCCACTTATTCCATAGCTTAGATTAGATTACTTACAGTGTGGAGTCCACACAAGTCCACACCAACCCGCCGAAGCGCAACCCACCCATACCCCTACATATACCCCTTACCTAACACTACGGGCAATTTAGCATGGCCAATTCACCTGACCCGCACACCTTTGGACTGTGGGAGGAAACCGGAGCACCCGGAGGAAACCCACGCAGACACGGGGAGAACGTGCAAACTCCACACAGTCACCTGAGGCGGGAATTGAACCCAGGTCCCTGGCGCTGTGAGGCAGCAGTGCTAACCACTGTGCCACTGTGCTGCCCTTACTTTGTAGACAAGCACTTCTTAAATCATCTTCAAAACTCCAAGTATAGGACATCAACTTCATTACCCTGATCTACACTTTCTGCTGACGGTAATGAATTATATCCCATTCGGCGAATATGAGTTGCTGTGACCACTTGAGGCATTTGTTGTCGTCTGGAGCTGTGGACTGTATTGGTGTAGACTCCAATATTCTTGCCAGTACGTCGATGACCAAGAATCTCTTAGACTTCTGGTGCCTTATATTAACACACTTGCCTTCATAGTTTAGTCCTTTGAGTATATGAGTTGGGAAATCGTTTTGAGGTTGCACAGGGCATTGGTGAGGCCTCTCCTGTAATACTATTTCCAGTTCTGGTCGGCCAGTTAAAGAAAGGGTATAGGAGAGGGTTCAGAAGAGACTTACTAGGATGGTGCCGGGAATGGAAGGTTCGAGTTATAAAGAAAGGCTGGATAGTCTAAGACTGTTTTTCTACTGGAGCGTAGCTGGTTGAGAGGCGATCTGACAGAAGTTTATAAAATAATGAGGGTGATAGTTAGAGTTAATGGCAGTTATCTTTTCAATAGTATGGGGGATTTCAAGACCAGGAGGTACATTTTTAAGGTGAGAGAGATTTTAAAAAGACATGAGGTCCATTTTTTTTACAGAGAGGATGGTTCCCGTGTGGAATGACCTTCCCGGGAAAGTGCGGATGCAGATGCAATTACAACTTTTAAAAGACAGTTGGATAAATGCATGGATAGGAAAGGTTTGGAGGGATATGGGCCAGGTGGGACTAGTTCAGTTTGGGATTATGTTCGGCCTGGTCTAGTTGGACTGTTTCCACGCTGGGAGAAAGTGAGGACTATAGATGCTGGAGATCAGAGCTGAAAATGTGTTGCTGGAAAAGCACAGCAGGTCAGGCAGCATCCAAGGAGCAGGAGAATCGATGTTTCGGGCATGAGCCCTTCTTCAGGATGACTCTACCGCACGTGCTGGAAGGATTTGCAAGTTGATACTCAACATGTTTGCCCAGGTTATGAAAGCTCATTGCCTGACCAACAAATCCTGGGGCGGGAGTTGCAGCAGAGCTTCCGACTCAGAGGCAAGGCTATCACCATCTGTCACCAGACCACCCAAACCCCTCTGTTACCTCGTTCAAGAAGCAATTTCATCGAACAACATCCGTTGTTATCAAATGGATACTTGCTTTCCTCATTCATGTACTTGCAATCAGCCCCGGAAACTCTGCAATCTGTCTGTACAGCACCTCTTTTTCTTCAGGTACTGCAGATAATCTAATGGACTGTTGCAGATGGGAGTCCAATAGCGCCAACTATTATCTGAATCTTTTTGAGGGAGAGAAATGGATTCTACTAGTTTTTAAACTAATTATTGTTGCATATGTCCACTGATGTCTGTAGTTGGACCTTTAATTCCATCTGCTCCTCCACAATTTACAATTTCTCGCAATTTGCAGAGGGCTGTGATCTAGCTTTCTGTAGATGACTTCACATCACTTATATTGATACCGATTTGCCTCTGGTTTGGATACTCATATCATCTATTAATGCCCCCTTCAAATTTTCGGCTTCTAACCGGGCCATTTACTGTGCCAGCTAATTTATTGATGGCTAAAAGTGATGGAGTCAGATGTAAGTGTTTTTTGTTCTTTCTTCGTTAGTGGTCTCCCTATCCATAACTAAACGTTAACTTTAAAATGTTGAAGCGCTTCACGGTAGTTGCAATTGCAAAGGACTATCCCACTTCCCGTTGGAAAAAAGGGTGAAAAAGATGAGCATTACTTTTTATAAAGTATCAATGGTACATCATTAACAAATATTTGCACACATTATTAGAAACCTGAAGCCAGACTGAAATATTCGACAGCATTGTCGAAACATTACTTAAAAGAAGCAAGGTCCTTCTAGACCCCAGTGGAAGAATAATGGGAGTTATCCCAAGGAGATGACAGCCTCAGTCAAATCTACATTTGAAGGAGGTGTAGCTGGGATGAGATGGGAAACCCATGCAAGCCCTGACGGATGACCTTCAGAACCACTGAAGACTGGTCCAACAAGCGAACAAAGAAATGGTTTATTGGGCACATTCGTCAAAAGGGGACTAAAATATACATCAGAGAGGCTGGACAAAAAGCAGTGGCAATGAGGATAGTAGGGAATATTCCGGAGCGGTCTGTACGCCTAGCAGAGTCCCAACTTGGCCAGACACCACGCATGAGTTTCCTCTGGTAACGACGTGTAAGTACATATAAATGAATGCGAGTCTCTATGAATTGACTTGTGATTGCGGTCCACATGAGATTATATACCCCATACCGGCTAACTTTCACACTTACCAAAGCAAAGTCAGGTTTGGATAATTCTATCCGCTCAAGTAAGCTTTGGCGTCAAACTAATAAAGAATAAAACAATATCAAAACAGCTTACAGTGCAGAAGGATCCCACTTAATTATTAGGCTTGGAAATGCACTCTGAAGAAACTATCTAAACCAGCGCATTTCCCCATATTTCCAGTAATGTTGCACATCATGATTTACTTTATAGCATGCGCTTAAATCCCTTCTGAAAATTACTAACCTATTCCCCTTATTCATTCACTGGATTCTAGATGTTTCGGGGTGGTCTTGTTAAATACCATGACACCAAACAGTGCCATAATATGGAGCTCACAAGATTTCGTTTCCACAATGAGAGAGAGTGCGCCTTGAACGTGGAGTGCGCGTTCAATCACATTTACTTGAACATACAGCTGGTAAGTTCCCATGATGCTATTTTATAAAATTCAGATTTAACTTGTCAAATGTGGTACTCAGTAGCACAACGCAAGAGCCATTATCATCGCTTAAATCTATATATGAACGGCTTGAAACTTGGCTGTTGTTCTAAAGAGCGCCACTATTAATCTGACACATGAGCAAAGTTCTGTTTAAAGGCAAACAACTTCAGTAAAAGATCCTTGGTAGTTTTGGAAGGTGTTGGAGCTGTTGATAAATCACAGAGTGTCTAATGTAGGAATGTTTATCAATTTAGAATCTCTTCAGCGTGTTAACATTTTTTTTTCTCTAATGCGCCGTGGAATTGGAAGAAAACAGCTCAGAAACCAGCTGGCTCACTGCAAAGGTCTGCCTGTCGGCTCAATATGGATGTGATTAAAAATAAAAGGAACAATCCAAAAGAAATTATCAAGGTTAACCAGAACATTGCATGCTCTAGCCGTATTAACAAAATAAAGTAAGGGACGGAGAGCATGATAAATTACAGCAAATCGTTCGTTTCAAGGGCTCTTTCCACAACATATTACTGTAAGCGCTAATGGGCTGACGGTTATTTGATATCGATGAACATGAAAGTACTAAATTAAAACATTCTGGCTAGCAACGGACACAGAGGCATTGATCTTCCTCCATTTGGAAGAGGAGTGAAGTTAGAACAAAATAAAATCGAGTTCTCTTTTCAGATACTATTCTGGTTTAAAGCGTACTTTCAACCTAAAGTGTTCTTTTAAAAATAGATCAGATCCCAGCAAGCATTTTGCATCATGTTTACGATTTGTAATGAAAATGTCGATAGTTATCTAATCTGCTCACCCGCTGGAATCCTAACAACAAATACACTGTGTCATTTGTATTCCATCTTTCATTTGTGGAATCCATCTGCGTAACTGAAGGGGAGAGGGTTCTCTCGGGGACTTCCTCGATGAAAATCAAACACCCTCTCCAGGATGGGTTTCAATAATTCCCCAAAGACGGCCCGAGTTACCCAATGGAAACCCGTGTTGTCAGTGCAAAAGGCATGTTGTACGAGTAAGCAGCACCAGAAGTAGCATGCTAGCGGGTCAACAAATAATGAAAATTAACGCTATCAAATTACTGCAGAAAGAAGTCCTATGACCTCCTAGACTCGAGATTCCCCAGAGCCCTGGAATGCCAGTTTATTACACATTTCGCCTGCATATCCAATAACTCCCCCTCTCCCTTCACTGTTAGTTGTTATGGTTCACATCGTCGTTGACTTATTGTAGTCGCATGTACCGAAGTACATTGAAAAGCTTTATTTGCGAGGAGTATAGGCAGGTCAATGAATTTATGTATTTTGACTGAAGTGCGAGGACCTACCCAGTATTTGCACTATAAAACGGGTCATTTGTACTCGTCCCTTTCTATAGTCGCATTAAGTTATGCCTTATTGGATTTACTTTGCACGCTGAGCCGCAGTGCTAACTTGGAATCATTTTGCATTGACACAAAACTCGCAGTGTTCTGAGTCACATCCCTGGTTCCAGAATGAAGGCGAAGGAAATGCCATATTGTCCCCACTTTTGAGCCAAAGTCTAAACTTAACGTATTACTCAACTATGTTTACAAAACTGAGCCGCGTGGCCCATTGAACAGCAGGTAAACTGGTCTCCCTGATTCCAAACTTACAGAACAACAATGCTTCTTTCTGCATCTTCCTTCAGTTCAGCCGCTGTGACCATACAGTTATATCAAAGCTCGCTCACAAGAGTTACGGAGTAGCACCCAGGTGGAGTTATATGATTAACTGAGTGTCTAGCGGCCTGGATTAATGGCCTTCAGGTATGAATTCCAATCCCACCATGACACTTGAAAGATTGCATGTCAGTTAATTAGCAACTGCAGCACGGTGGCTCAGTGATTAGCACTGCTGCCTCACAGCACCAGCGTCCCAGGTTTGGTTCCAGCCTCGGGTGACTGTGTGGAGTTTGCATGTTCTCCCCGTGTCTTCGTGGGTTCCCTCCGGGTGCTCAGGTTTCCTCCCACAGTCAAGGATGTGCAGGTCAGGAGAATTGGCCGTGCTAAATTGCCCGTAGTGTTAGTCAGAGGAAAATGGGTCTAGGTGAGTTTCTCTTCGGAGGGTCGGTGTGGACTTGTTGGCCCGAAGGGCCTGTTTCCACACTGTAGGAAATCTAATCTAAATCATGATTTAAAAGCTGGTAGCAGTAATAATGGCAGTCTAACTATCAGATTGTAGTCTTTTTTTTAAAAAAAAGTCTGCTTTTCTAATGTCCTTTAGCAAAGGAAATCTGCAAACCTTATCTGGTCTGGTCTTACATACAATCCCAGACCCACAATAATGTGGCTGACTCTTGACTGTCCTCTAAGGCAAGAATTTGAATTAAGGGCAATGGGAGAAGAACAATCTTTCTGGCCTTTTCAGCATGTTGTCACACAATTTTAACTCAAAAAATTAAGTGGAGCTTTGTCCTGCTTGTGTTCGTGCTGCAGCTACACTGAAACCAAATTGAAATTCTGAGGATCCCGGAAATCCGGAATAAAAGCAGGAAGTGCTGAAGAAACTCAACAGAGCTGACAGCTTATGTGGAGAGAGAAACAAAGTTAATGCTTCAACTCTGCTTGGGACTTCCACAGCACTATCTGCTTATTTTTATTTCTGAAACTGCACCTGGCCTTAGAAAATTCCTGCACGTAGGTTCAAAATAATTTTAATAGACATTTTTATTTTCACATTCCAAGTGCTATTTGTCATACCTTGCGGACTGCTGTTTAAAAGATGCCTGAAAGGTGTAGACTTTCGTTTGCAAACTTTATCTAAATCCAGCGTCAAATATAGGAAGGATATTATGAAGCTGGAGAGGGCTCAGAAAAGATTTACCAGGGTTAGGAAGGGTTTGGAAGGAGCGGGTGCTGGCAGGTGCGATTAGATTGGGTTGGGACATCTGGACAAGTTGGAACGAAGGGTCTGTTTCGGTGCTGTATGCTGGTCGGGATTGGAGGGTTTGATTTATGAGGAGAGGCCGGAAAGACTGGGACGTTTTTCACAGGGGTGTAGGAGGTTGAGGGGTAATCTTATAGAAGTTTAGAAAATCACAAGAGGTAGAGATCACGTGAATGACAGGTATATATTTCTCTAGGGTGGGAACTTTCAAGACTAGGGGGCATATTTTTGAGATGAGAAAAGCACCAGGCTTTTCTTTTACACAGAGTGTGGGAATGGACTTTCAGCGAAATTGGTGGACGTGGGTTGTTACAACGTTTAAAAGGCATTTAGATAAGCAAATGAACAAGGAATATTTGGAACAATATGGGCCAAGCGCAGACTGGTGGGGCTAGTTTAGTTTGGGATTATGGTCAGCTTGGACGGGATGAACCGAAGGGTCTGTTTCCGTGCTGTATGACTCTATGGCTAAAGTTCCATCACTGACAGACCCCGATCTTTCATAAAACAAAGCCATTTTGTTCAAAAAAGCTGACCCCCTTTCTAATTCCCAAGGTAGATCGATATTTAGAGACATGCCTCCGAGACTGTTTTGTAAATTCTAATTCAGGTAGGATTAGCTAAGCATACAGCTCTGTGGCTCCCCAACGACTCGGCCCTCCGCTTGTTTGCACGGCTGTTTGTTTCTCGCTAGCATGGGTAAACTTAGTATACGTTACATTTACTGCCATCCCTAGTTGGGCCGAGCAGGCGGCTTCTTTTCTGTCATAGAGTCGTAGAGATGTACAGCACGGAAATATCCCCTTCGGTCCAATCCATACCGACAAGATATCCTAAATAAATCCAGTCCCATTTGAACCATTGCACCTATATCCCCCTGAACCCTTCCTCTGCATATAGCCATCCAAATATCTTTAAATGTTGCA
This sequence comes from Hemiscyllium ocellatum, assembly GCF_020745735.1. Taxonomy (NCBI): domain Eukaryota; kingdom Metazoa; phylum Chordata; class Chondrichthyes; order Orectolobiformes; family Hemiscylliidae; genus Hemiscyllium; species Hemiscyllium ocellatum. Next base: position 152,858,525 of record NC_083401.1, on the reverse strand, counting down.
ATTGTACCAGCCTCCGCCACTTCCTCTGGCAGCTCATTCCATACACGTACCACCCTCTGTGTGAAAAAGTTGCCCCTTAGGTCCCTTTTAAATCTTTCTCGTCTCACCCTAAACCTATGCCCTAGAGTATCAGTTTTTGTAAAGTGATACGAACACAAATAAATCGGCGAGACTTCCCTTGAATATTTCGGGAAACACACATTGCTACTTTCCTTCTCCTTTCTTCCCTCGCACTATTCCTGCATTCTTGTTCATTTCCTAAGCGTGTTTGCTATGTAGGCAACACTTGATCTCATCTGAGTAATGGGCGTTTAGTTTCATTAAGTGGGTGGCCTATTAGGTTATATTCATGTGAAGAATATTATTAAAATCAAGGTGGGGGGAAGCCGTGGGTTTGGAAAGGTGAGCGTGATTTCTTCTGCTTGTCTGTTGATCTGTCTTGACTTTTAGTTAAAATGAACCTTTTTTGAGAGAGAGATGCATTACTATCAGGGCTGTACGTCAATTCGTTTGTTTTTTTTTCAATAAAACAAAAGCATCATGAAATGTGACAGCAGGGGGAAGAGGAAAAAAAACTTCCGAATGAAAGAATTCACAGGATAAACTGTCTTGTTCTTATCACGTTCAGCACAACTCGACAAAGCGGGTACACAGGGAGTCGCTTTCCTCAGTTAGCCTGGCACATGAAGAATCAGGGCTCCTCCGCAAGAGGAGATGATTTCTATCGAGCGACCGATAAATTCAGTCACTTCTTCACAATTGGCGCAGTTTGTGCGTGTCTTGGCAATATTACATGCCACATTCAATAGGACATCGATTGTGTTTTGGCATTTTATTTCCCCGAGCCTATTGAAGGTAATGAACCTGCAGCACCGCCAGAGAATCGAATCTAAGAATCATGTCGGCCGAAGCAATTCTAACCGACTATGCTCGGGATGCACTGCATGCGGACTTGGCCTTACAGTTAAGTGTTATTGATACACAAGGGGAAAAAAAAGTTCTAATTCACAGCGAGATGTGCGGTGTTGTATAGCATTCACTTTTCCTAACCCCAGTGAATGGTATTGCTGAAAAGTAGCAGTTCCCCTGGACACGGCAGCAAGAGGACCTGCATCACGGCACGTTTCACTTTTACACTGAGAGCTGAAAATGTTGGGACCGTTCATCAGGCCAGTCAGCAGCTGTGGGAAGGGAATAGAAAACAACGCAGTGAGCGTTTCTAGTCGACGATGCGCGTTCAAATTGGAAAAAGAGGTAGAACGGGGGTTTAAACAAGTATAGGATGGTGTTGGTGGGGTCGGTGGAAAGAAGGGGATGTGTAAGAGGGTGACAGGAAGTTAAATGACTGAACAGGCCGGGGCTGTATTCCATGGAGTGTCGGAGGCTGAGGGATGACCTTATAGAGGTTTATAAGATCATGAACGGCATGGACAGGATAAATAGAGAAAGTCTCTTCCCTGGGATGGGGGAGTCCAGAACTAGAGGGTGAGAGGGGAACGGAATAGAAGGGACCTTAGGGGCAACTTTTTCACGCAGAGATTAGATTAGATTAGACTTACAGTGTGGAAACAGGCCCTTCGGCCCAACAAGTCCACACCGACCCGCCGAAGCGCAACCCACCCATACCCCTACATTTACCCCTTACCTAACACTACGGGCAATTTAGCTTGGCCAATTCACCTGACCCGCACATCTTTGTGACTGTGGGAGGAAACCGGAGCACCCGGAGGAAACCCACGCAGACACGGGGAGAACGTGCAAACTCCACACAGTCTGTCGCCTGAGTCGGGAATTGAACCCGGGTCTACAGGCGCTGTGAGGCAGCAGTGCTAACCACTGTGCCACCGTGCCGCCCACTAAAGAGTGGTAGTGTATGGAATGAGCTGCCAGAGGAAGTGGTGGAGGCTGTTACAATTGTAACATTTAAAAGGCATTTGGATGGGTTTATGAAGAGGAAGGGTTCGGAGGGATATGGGCCGGGTGCTGGCAGGTGGGGTTAGATTGGGTTGGGATATCTGGCCGACATGGACGGGTTGGACCGAAGGGTCTGTTTCCATGCTGCACACCTCTATGACTCTATGACTAAAAGTATGATGGTACAAGGAATGAAGGGGTAGCATTTTTATTCATGCACGGGATAAGAACATCGCTGGGTTGTCTATCGTTTATTTCCATTCTTAACTGCCCGGAAGACAGCTTAGGGGTCAACCACATTACTGTGGGTCTGGAGTCATATGTAGGCCAGCCCAGGTAAGGATAGCAGTTTCCTTCCTTAAAAGACGCTATTGAGCCAGATGGGATGTTCACGCGAATTTCCAATTAGCATTGTGTGTGTGTGTGTGCACTTTACTGCATCCATGGATTCTTAGTTCCAGATTTTAAATGAATTGAGACTCTATCAGGGTGGGATTCGAATTGCGGGTGACCTGAGGGCATTACTTGAGTCTCTTGGATTAATAATCAAGTGACAATACCACCAGCGGGAAGGCCATAGAAATGATGCGGCTGCCTAAGGTATAAATGACCAAAGTGAAAACATCTGCAAATGACTTTGAGAAACTGCCGGCACAGGCGGTGATCTAGAAGGCTTGAGCCCAGCACTGAGTCTGATCAACTGGAAGATTCCCAATGGGAAGATGAGGGACTGTTCCGGGAGCTTAGCGGGAGTTCTGTTTCAGCAGCACAGGAGGAGACCAAGGGTCAGAGTGGGAGGAGGGCGGTGGGGGAGGGGGGCAGAATTCACATGGCGGGGGGCAGGAAGCTCTCAGTCATGCTGGGGAGTGAATGGTGGGCCGCGTTTCACCAAGCGCTGAGAAACCTAGTTTCCGGGTGTGATGGAGACGGTGGGTGGAGAGGAGCAGTCACTATAGCGCGCAAAGTAGTAAAACGTTCTCAGTAAATATCCGCTCCCTATTCGGGAGTGTGTCCTGGAAAGATTGGGTGCGATTGTAGGTACCGTTCACTGCTAATAAAGAGCACCACCCTCACATTTTCTGGTATTAAAAATCACAGGCTCTCGTCCAACAGGTTTATTTGGAAGCACTAGCTTTCGGAGCACTGCTCCTTCTGATGGCATTTGTTGGGATCATTATGGTGTTTGCTGCTTATCTTTCCTCCGAAGCCAGTAGTCGCTTAGTCTCTATCTGCTCCATTGCCGGCTTCTTTATACCATCTTTCATTTGGTCAGTTAATACTGGCAGCCCTGCACATTATCCCTTTTATATGTTCCTCTCTCTTAGCTCCTCCCTTCTTCCTTAAAACCGGTTACATCTTTGACCTTAGAGTCAGAGAGGTATACAGCACAGAAACAGACCCTTCGGTCCAAGTTGTCCATCCCGGCCAGATATCCCACCCACCTTGATCCCGTTCTGATCAAAACTCAATCAGAAAAGCCGGAATTTTGCTTCTTTATACAGATCGGGTGCTTCTTTCCAACATTTCCTCTTGTGTATATTTCAGATTTCCGGTGTCCACTGTGTTTTGCTTTCGGCCCAATGAATTGCGTTTATAGTTTTATTTCACCATCACCGTTTCTGAATGCAACGTGAAGCAAAAACGTAGAAAAGCAGAAATCTGCAACCCAAGGGGCGGCACAGTGGTTAGCGCTGCTGCCTCACAGCACCAGGTTCGATTCCAGCCTCGGGCGACTGTCTGTGTGGAGTTTGCACTTTGTCCCCGTGTCTGCTTGGGTGTGCTCCGGTTTCCTCCCACAGTCCAAAGATGTGCAGGACAGGTGAATTGGTCCATGTTAAATTGCCCATAGTGTTAGGTGTATTATCAGAGGGAAATGGGTCTGGGTGGGTTACTCTTCAGAGGAGAGGTTGGGCCGAAGGGTCTGTTTCCACACTGTAGGGAATCTAATCTAAAATCGAGCTGTTTTTTTTTCTCTCCCTTATGTCAAAACCTTTCTGCAACTGAAGCTGCTGAGCTTGCCACACGATGGTGTTTCAAGGCAGTGACAGTACGCTTCCTTTATGCTCACCCTCTCCTGCCAAAGCATCAACTCAGCTCGAACCTACCACTTACAACAAACTCTCGTACACAATCCAGATTGTACTTCTGAAACTGAAAAGGCTCCCGCTTTTCCCACTTGGAAAATTTGATGTTACTTTAACAGTCCCGCAGAGTCTGCATATTTTATGGAAAATAAATTCTGCCCCGAATTCCTGAAATTGTTTCATTTCGGGTTGTCCTTCGTTCTGTCTTTGTTGCGCTGTGCAGTCTGCTGAACGGCACCCCGACCTGAGATTATCTACACATTCACGGGATCGAATAGCCGTTCTCGGCAGGGACCATTCGAGGCACTTAATTCTGCAAATAGCAATTTCAATTAGAATTGATTTGGAGGGGGCGGTGTTAGACTGGGGTGTACAAAGTTGAAAATCACACAGCACCAGCTTATAGTCCAACAGGTTTAATTGGAAGCACTAGCTTTCAGAGCGCTGATCCTTCATCAGGTGGTTGTGGAGTATAAGATCGTAGGACACAGAATTTATAGCAAAAGTTTACAGTGTGAAATTATATATTGAAAAAGACCTGGATTGTTTGTTAAGTCCCTCATCTTTTAGAATGACCATTTAGGTTTCAGTTCTTTCACATGTAAATCCCAGAACTTTTTCAAAGTTATATTCTCAAGTGAACTTTAACAATAGGAGCCATGTTGGTGCCCTGTGTGAGGCTGTCTGTGCCCCAATGCTTGTTGTACGGTGTCCATTCGTCCTTTGCAGTAGCCTCTGCTCGATCTCGCCAATGCACTATGCCTCAAGGCATCCCTGCCTGCAGCGTATAAGATAGACAATGTTGGCAAACTCTTTAATATTGTGCAGCCTTAGGAAGGGAATTGCTGGATTTTTGACCCAGCGTCAGTGAAGAACCGACGATGTGTTTCCAAGTCAGGGATGATGTATTCCCAAGTCAGGGATGATGTATTCCCATGCCGCCCTCGTCTTTCCTAAAGGTAGAGTTTGCAAGGTGCTGTTAATGGGGGTGATCTTGCAGATGATGCACACTGTTGTGGTGGAGAGAGTGAAGATTGAAAATGGTGGGTAAGGTGCCAACAAATGGGCTTAATTTCCTGGATGGTGTCAAAATTCGTGAGTGCTGCCCTCATCCAGGCAAGTGGGGAGTATTCCAACCAACACCTGACTTGTGCCTGGTCGGTATTGCACAGGTAGTAACAGTCTAATGTTCTTTGCATGCCTCCACTTAATATTCTTCCTTCCTTAGCCTTAACCACTGTCTCCACGAAGAAGCTTTTGTTTTCTGACTTATATCTCAGATCCTGTGGGCGTAATTTCTCCCTATATACTCTGTCCAGATCCCTCATGTTTTTGAGTACCTCAATCAAATCTCCTCCCAAACTTCTTTTCTCCAAAGTAAACAGTCCCAATTTCTCTAAACTATCTGAGAACTGAAGTTCCTCAAATCTTCATCCATTCTTTCTGCACTCTCGCCAATACTTCCACTTTCTTCTTGAGGTGAGACACTCAGAACTCAAAACTCCAATCGTAGTCACAATATTCTAGCTGTGGCCAACCAGTGTGCTTCACAACAAGCTCAGCTTAACCTCGTAGATCTTGTACATTATCAAACCTGGACCGTGTAACACAATGGTTGGCACAGTTGATAGAATTAACTGGAAAAGGCATTATTGGAAACAGGATAGGCTACTTTATAAAAATGCCTGAGGGGCTTATTAGTGCAAGGATTTCTGGATGGACGTATGGGAGACATGAAAAGAGGTGATAAAGTGGTAATGGGTTAACACGAGCCGGGCAGGGACCTGCTCATCTGAAAGAGCGAAACGGTGGTGAATTTAGAGGAAATTTACAAACCAATAAATTTGCTAACTGTCAGTAGCAATGATTATAAGTATAACGCCTGATTAACTTCATTAATCCAATTCCAGGAGTAAATTTAAATGCTTGGAGAAGTGCTTTCTGAATCTATAATCTGTTTTTAGCAACGGTGACTATGCAAGATATTGATAATATTAAACAATAGCCGCACGGCTCTTCTCATCCCAATAGAGCTAATATAAGTGAAAATGCATTTCTTGCATAGTCTTTTCTCCAGTTAGTGGGGATAATATTTTGATCGTCTTCCTTTAACTACGTTTAGTTTACCTCAATTCTCTGTAACGATCCACGGAAATGTTTAATGGATGTAATTCCACCGAAATATTCCAGCTAGCCCAAGCGGAACGTCAACTGGAGATAAATACCAAAGGTGATACTCTGTGCGATTATTGATATGCAGCATGTTCTCCATGCCATTAATGACTTTTTTTCCCCTGAGGCTGAACTAAAACTATAACCCTTAACGCGATTGTACCTTGAAGCATTACTCATAATTTTCATAGTTGCTCCTGTCATAGTAGTTTTGCAAATACTTAGTAAGTTTTCTTGATGTCCAATTAAATCGGACTATTACAACATAAACTCTATGTGACACCTGAAGCACTATTCTTATATTTTTTTTAATGCAAGGGTCGTATTGCTAGGATGTTTCTGTATAAAAATAATCTGTAACAGGATAAGAAACTTATTTCTACCTAACAATGTACATTGATTGTGGTGTCGATATCACAAGTGACATCAGCGTTTTCATGAATCTAAAGGCTTGTTTGCATCTGTGATAGCAACAATTCTCCCAGTTATAGTGAACACGTCGCTTCACTTAATATGTATTTAGATTGTAAACATTTCGTAAGTGAAACGAGACAACTTCGGAGTTGTTTTCATTGTTTGACGTGCCGATATTTACGGACGCATGCTTTAACCCGCAATTCAGCAAATAGCACTGGTGTTTGTATAGCTCAGAGAGGGAAAGTGATCAGACAGTATTGATAAACAAGCGCATTTGGACTTCCATATTTAATCTCGAGGTGTCACAGACACTTTGAAAATGTAAGGCGCGAACAATATTCTTGTCCAAATAAAGTCGTCGACACTGTTCTAATCAAAACATTAGAACAAGCCAACTATTTAAACATTGAAATAAAACAAAGAACTCCGGATATTGAAAATCTGAAGCAACAGCAGAAAATCAAGTGACCTTTCTTCAGCGCTGGACTCGAAGCTTTCTTAATACGGACGCTGCCAGATCTGCTGAGATTCTCCACCAGTTTCTAGCTTTGGTAAATATTTAAGCTTCTGGTTCGGTGAGGCCTGAAGTAAAAGTTTGCCATTATCGTTGAGTGGCTGGTACAATTGCAACATTTAGGAGACATTGGGATGGGTATATGAGTAGGAAGGGTTTGGAGGGACTGGCAGGTGGGACTAGATTGGTATGGGATATCTGATCGGCATGGATGGGTTAGACGCGAGGGTCTGTTTCCGTGATGTACATCTCTATGACTCTATGTCCTATAAAGCTAAAACTCTGCAGATACAGGGAATCCGAAATAAAATCAGAAAATAGTGGAAGACTCAGCAGATCAGGCAGGGGGGCTGTGAGTAACACCCCCTCCCCCCAGCACTTTCGGTTTTGATGCCTTAATAACATGCACATTAAAAACAATCTCAACTGAAACAAACATTTGAGAAAGGCACAGTCCGAGCTGGAAGGTAACGACGTTTTCAAGATAAAGCAGATACCTACAGAAGATTGGAGTTTAGATTAGAGTGGTGCTGGAAAAGCACAGCAGGTCAGGCAGCATCCGAGGAGACGGGAAATCGACATTTCGGGCCGGAGCCCTTCATCAGAAGATTGTTTTGGAAAACCCTTTGTTTGTTTTCTCAGTTTTTCCAAGATTTTTGATCTTGTGAAACCCACCATCCTGCGCTCGATTTTAAAGGGCACAAACAATCTGCAGCAGCCTGTATTCGGAGCGAATAGCGATTCGCCAAGTCAAAATAAAGGACACGGCCTATTTCGTTCAGTGCATATTGTGATGAATGAGAAGCACCCAGCGCATTCTTTGATAATCTGAATAGTATCAAGAAAAAAAAACGCGTCTATTATTAAGGCCTGTTTGCTTTTAGAAATTTCGTGGCATTGATTTTTGTACTGGGTTAAGAAACAGTAGAGAAATGTGAGCTAATGCGTTTTCCCAGGAGGGAGAAGCAGACGTTCAGGCTCCGGCCCTTGGCAATGGAGCAACCTGAGTCTTTAGTTTCAAACATTGACTGCGAGCGCTGTTTACTTGTGTTTTTTTTTTCATTTCTTACCAGAGTCACTGAAAGCTGGATCTAATGGTTATTGCTGGTCTTTCAGCGGAAAGACAAAAAGAAAAAAAATCGTTCAAAGTAACCACACGCGTACACAGAACCTCTGGAGTGGAAATATTAAACAGGTCACAGCTGCAGGAGGCTCCTGTTCTCTCTGTGGGCTCTGTCATAAGTAGAGCAGCGACCTCACCTGGTGAAAGACCGTTTTGTTTTTGGTGGAAAACATCGCGTCCTTTTCCAGTTGACAGCGCGAGCGTTTTACTGCAAGAAATTAGGGGATACCTTAGAGTCATAGAGATGTACAGCATGGAAACAGATCCTTCGGTCCAACCTGTCCGTGCAGACCAGATATCCCAACCCAGTCTAGTCCCACCTGCCAGCACCCGGCTCATATCTCTCCAAACCCTTCCTATTCATATACCTATTCAAATGCCTCTTAAATGTTGCAATTGTACTAGCCTCCACCACTTCCTCTGGCAGCTCATTCCATACACGTACCACCCTCTGCGTGAAAATTTATATTCAAGTCCTCTCAAAATGAACTAGGATCCGAGGGCACAGCTTTAGAGTTAAGGGAAGAGTTTTTAGAATGGAGAGAAAAAGAAACGTCTTCAGCCAGTGAGTGGTCAGTCTATGGAATTCATTGCCTCAGAAGACTGTGGAGGCCAGATCATTGAGTATATTTAAGCCTGAGATAGACAGAGTCTTGAGTATCAAGGGGATCAAGGGTTATGGGGAGAAAGCATAAGATTTCCCCATGATTGAATGGCAGAGCAGACTCGATGGGTTGAATGGCCTAATGTCTGCTCCTATGTCTTATCTTCTTATAGTCTTATCGTCTAAGTAGCTACAGGATAGCAACTAGGTAAGGTGTCAAACATAGAAAGTGCAGTCAGTAGATGTGGGCAGTGTCAGCTTGTTTGATGAACTTTGCATTTAAATGTTTACTGTTTCACTGGATGAACTAAAGTAGTGGCCAGGAACAAACGATAAGAAAATCATGATTTGTTTCTGCTTTTTCTGTACATTGAAATTACTAAATGGAAGATTGTGGAAGAGGTCTCATAATTTCATCATAAACCGTGCGCTGTGTACAAACTTCAGCACTGGCACAGGACCTAAAAGAAAGTTGCAATCTAAGTTGTAACAGGCGGTTGTAATCTCGAGGTGGTGGTTGAGAATGTGATGCTGGAAAAGCACAGCAAATCAGGCAGCATCCGAGGAGCGAGACAATCAACATTTCCAGGGCTGATGAAGGGCTCTGGCCCAAAACGTCCATTCTCCTGCTCCTCGGATGCTGCCTGACCTGCTGTGCTTTTCCAGCAACACACTCTCAACCACCACCTCCCACATCTGCAGATCTCAGTAATCTGGAGGTGGCATAGCCTAGTAAAATATTCTCCCTAATGAATGTCCTTTTAGGAAGGTAATTGCCATCCTGAACTGGCCTGGCCAACATATAACTCCAAACCCACAGCAATGGAGTTGTCTCTTCACTGCTTTCTGGGGAAATTAAGAACAGCCACTAAATGAGAAATGGCCAACGATGCTCATATCCTGTGAATGAATAAAACTAAAATGTCCTGGCACAAAGATTTTCCACGATCTGATTTTATCATGCAACTATAACATTTCCTTAATCGTCGGAGGTTCAAGGTAGCCAATATATTAATTGGAAATAATTCCAGAAGTTTCTCCCAAAGTATTGCAGTTGGAATTTCTTTTCAGTCAGATTCAAAAATAACCTGCCTCCTGCATTTGATGCCTGTCTCCTGCACCAGACAGAATAGAATTGCCAACATGAAACCTTATGAAGATCCAAATCTTGTGCATTTTGAAACAACGCACACTTCTCTCAGTGTGAGTATTGTGGGGGGAAGGCTCAGCACTGGTCTCAGCCCTGATACTGAAACTTATGTGAATGCATGTGCCCTGATTTGCTTGTCCCTGTTTTCCCATGTGTTAATTTAACTCCCATTTCTTTCTCCACACTCTGCAACATCAATGTAACAGTAAGCACAGCATTTCTTTGCTGACTGGCCCTAAAACAAAATTGTTACATGGTTGCATATTGCTGAAAACTGCTGAGTTACCATTACTCGTGCTGCCTCTGATCAATTCTTCACATGGATCCCCAGTGCCACGAATGATCAATGCTTCTTTTGGCAGGACTGTCCAACCCTGACAGGTCCATGCCAATCAGTCCTTAACCTGAGCCCTAACTGTACTTATATTGCTTAGCTGCTGGTTATCCTATTCGGATTTTGAAGACTGAATTTTTTGTCTGAATGATAATTAAACCTAAATCAGAACACAAAGACCATTTAACGTCAGGAAATTGAAATGTATGAAATTAAATTTTAAAAAATGATTGACGATTTTTAGGTAGAAATTTTGTGAGGATTATCCCAACCTTCCACTATAACACTAGAGTCTCTGCAAACTCTAGTGCAATCACTATTGAGGTAATGTCCGTGAAGTTTCCACTGATGCTATAGTGGGCAATCAGGGACATGTCTATCAAAACCCCAACCTATATGTGGGTCTCTAGTGTCCATGTGGAAAGTTTTTGGAGACAAATTCCTAGCTACAAGTCCTCCAGCTGTACTAGATGTTTCCTATAGCTTTCGATGTCACTCATGATTAATAGTGAGGGAAGCCAAATTAAATGTGAGAGTAGTAAATGTAGAATGCATACATAGATGGGGGGGTGGGGGGGGGGGTGGGGGCGAGGGTGGGTGCAGTTAGTTTAGATGGTTCACATGTAGTTCAGAATAATGCCAGCAGCAAGAGTTCAATATCCAATCTGGATGAGATAGACTTGGGGCATATGTCCTCAGTCTGACACTGATAGTGAAGCCTCCACTGACAAAGATCGCCAAGAAGTTGGCTCAAGCTGAATCATCAACACACAATGAGCTAAGGTCACACGTCCTAGAGAGAGAGGGAGAGAAAGGGAGACAGAAATAAAAGAAATACCCAGTAAAAGGGAGCAGATTGTGAATGATTTTGTAATTTAGTAAGTTTAATATTTAGCAATCATTGTACCATACTTGAGTCATCATGCGATGCATTTTCTCCTGTTCAAAGCAATATCCTCTGTTATATTAACGGCAACACTATAAGACCATAAGACATAGGAGCAGAAATAGACCATTCTGCTCATAGCTCACCTGGGCTGCTCACCATTCAATGAGATTGTGGCTAATCATTAATCTTCAACCCCACTTTCCTGCCTTTATCCTGTAACCCTTGATTCTTTTATCATTTTATAAAATATGTCTACCTCAGAATTGAAAATTTTTAATGACTCAGCCTCAACAGTCTACTGTGGTAAAGCAATCCAAAGATTCACAACTCAGGGAGAAAAGAAATTTCTCCTTATTCTGCTGGTAGTGGATTCTCTCACAAGGGAAGACAACCAATCTACGCTTACCCATTCAAGTCCTCTAAGAAGCTTCTATGTTTAAATAAAGTATCTTCTCATTCTTTTACATTCCAAAAAGTCCAAGCAAACACTAGTCAGAGTAATATAATATTAAAATCAGAGAGAGAGAAATAATACTGCAAAAATTCTAAATTGGTGGAGAAATAAAAATAGGAGAAAGTGAGGACTGCAGATGCTGGAGATCAGAGCTGAAAATGTGTTGCTGGAAAAGCACAGCAGGTCAGGCAGCATCCATGAGCCCTTCTTCAGGAATGAGGAAAGTGTGTCAAGCAGGCTAAGATAAAAGGTAGGGAGGAGGGACTTGGGGGAGGGGCATTGGAAATGCAATGGGTGGAAGGAGGTTAAGGTGAGGGTGATAAGGTGAGGGTGATAGGCCAGAGTGCGTGTGGGGGTGGAGAGGTCAGGAAGATGATTGCAGGTTAGCAAGGTGGTACTGAGTTCGAGGGTTGGGACTGTCCCCTGTAAAAACACCATCCCATATTCCCAATTCATTCGTCTCCGCCGTATCTGCTCCCAGACGGACTAGTTCCAATACCGAACAACCCAGATGGCCTCCTTCTTCAAAGACTGCAATTTCCCCCCAGACATGATCGATGATGCTCTCCACCACATCTCCTCCACTTCCCGCTTCTCTGCCTTCAAGCCCCACCCCTCTAATCACCACCAGGACAGAACCCCACTGGTCCTCACCTACCACCCCACCAACCTCCATATACATCGTATCATCCGTCATCATTTCTGTCACCTCCAAATAGACCCCACCACCAGGGATATATATCCCTCCCCTCCCCTATCAGCGTTCCGAAAAGAACACTCCTTCCGTGACTCCCTCGTCAGGTCCACACCCCCCACCAACCCAACCTCCACTCCCAGCACCTTCCCCTGCAACCACAAGAAATACAAAACATGCGCCCACACCTCCCCCTTTATTTCCCTCCAAGGCTCCAAGGGATCCTTCCATATCCGCCCCAAATTCACCTGCACCTCCACACACATCATTTACTACATCCGTTGCACCCGATGTGGCCTTCTCTATATTGGGGGAGACAGACCACCTACTTGCAGAACGTTTCAGAGAACACCTCTGGGACACCTGGACCAACCAACCCAACCACCCTGTGGCTCAACACTTCAACTCCCCCTCCCACTCCACCATGGACATGCAGGTCTTTGGACTCCTCCATCGTTAGACCATAGCAACACGACGGCTGGAGGAAGAGCGCCTCATCTTCCGCCTAGGAACCCTCCAACCACAAGGGATGAACTCAGATTTCTCCAGTTTCCTCATTTCCCCTCCCCCCACCTTGTCTCAGTCAAATCCCTTGAACTCAGCACCACCTTCCTAACCTGCAATCATCTTCCTGACCTCTCCGCCCCCACCCCTACTCCGGCCTATCACCCTCACCTTAACCTCCTTCCACCTATCACATTTCCAACGCCCCTCCCCCAAGTTCCTCCTCCCTACCTTTTATCTTAGCCTGCTTGGCACACTTTCCTCATTCCTGAAGAAGGGCTCATGCCCGAACAGTCGATTCTCCTGCTCCTTGGATGCTGCCTGACCTGCTGCACTTTTCCAGCAACACATTTTCAGGAGAAATAAAAATGTTAAAATTCAACATTGTTTGGAGATTTTCAGATTTCCAGATGGCCTATGGGCCTCCACAAAATCGACTGCTCCTTCCTTGTGAAAACTGAAGCGCAGTAACCATAAAATGTCTTTTTTAATTAAAACGAAGTGGCGCAGAGGTCAATGTAATTGTCATAGCTGGCCTGAACAACATGGGTTGATACCTGAGATCTTCTCGTCCATAAGACACACTGAGCAGGACTTTTGAATTATTTTCAAACTGAAGCTCACTTGTTGCCAGTAGGATTACAACACTTTCTTTTAAAACTTTAATTCCTCTTAATACTGATACCAGTCCAATCACGCGCATTTTCAACATACAATTACCTCTCATGTTTCTTGTTTGTCTATTATTGCAATGCATTCTCACTATTTTGTGGTTAATGCTTGTTCTACTAGTTTTGTAACGGTTTGAGATAATGTTTTAAAGTAGTTTCTTAGGCTTGGAGCAATTCTGCATCCAACAGCCTTGCAGCTGAAGTATTTCTTTCAGGCCACACTTAAACTGACAGCTGCAGTCAAGATGAAGCCTGGGTGTACTATATAAGCTTAGGTGCCGTTTGCCTGAACGCTAACCTTTTTCCAAAGGAACAAGAGCTCTGTGTATATGCACGTACAGAATTTTCAACTGCTTAGATGCAACTTATGTAATTTGAAAAAAAAGGCTGCATTTATCCACCTTGTTTGACAGCGAATGCAAATCTCCTTCCTTGGCCTGTGCAGCAACAAAACGTTACAGAGTGTAATTGTTAGTTACTTTGCCAGGATCCGTAATGCCTTATTTTTGCAAACGGATGTTTTCACACGATTCTGTGTGCAAGGAATCAGCTCAGACAGTTAGTGTGTGCTGAGAGTTTGGCCAACAATTCTCGTTCTAGATGAGGAAGTGAGGACCTGCCTCCTCGCCCCTCAACCCGACAGGCGGGCAGTGGCGAATGACCATTGCACAAAACTCTCAAATCAAAAGGATGAAGCATTAGCAATGTGCTCCGCAGCTGCCTTGGGGCAGTGCACAGAAGACTTGTGTTATCAGTGAGGTAACAACTACAATAAACCAACAAGTACAATTCACTAAAATAAAACAACTGCGGATGCGGGAAATCTGAAACAAAAACACCCCTCCCTCCAAAAAAAAACTGGAGAAATTCAACGATCTTCTTCAGAACTGAATTCGAAACATTATCTCTGCTTTTCTCTCCCCATAGATGCTACAAGACCTGCTGAGTTTCTCCAGCAATTTTTTTTCAGGTGAAATTCACACTCACTTTCCTTCACGAAATTGATAGGTTCAGTTTGACACTTCTGAATCAAGCGCTGCGCTTCTCTCCAAAGAGTCGATGTGCCGAGTTCAGAAGTCCGTTTTGAGAAACCCTTAAACAACTGGATAGAAATCGGCTTGGAAATTGTGAAAAGACACGATCGGGTTCGGCATGCAACCGAATGTCAACTGTGCTGTCACCATGAGAAATTGAATCAGTCTCTATTACCTGCGCCTTGTATTTCTTATTTTAAGCAACACCCATGCGCCGTTCTCCATTAGCTGATCTTAGCAGGAGGGTAAGGTGGTGGGCAGACAGGGCGACGCCAGAGCAGGGCATTGGGTGTCCTAGAAATGCGCTTTCATCGCGGGATTGCCTCCGGCTCGCCAGCTCTGCAAAGCACTCGCGACACCATGAGACGATTCAGAGAAACTCGATCTCTCGCAATAATGTAGCATTTCAGAAAACCGTGTCAGCGGAGGCTTGCAGAGATGTTCAGATGGGAGACTTGAAGGCTTTTACAAGTTTTACCGCAAAGCGAGGGAGCCTCTGGAGAGGATTGCGAAGAGGTTTTATTTTCCAGGATGAATGGTTGCACATTCTCCAGAGAAGTCGCGTTTTCTTTATCTCCGAAAATCATGGAAATTAAAACAAAATGAGATAAATTACATCATGAAAAGGCTCACCAAGTAACTGACTTAGATTACATCTCGCTAGGTCGGAAACGTTGCAAATAACGCCCTGTTTGCACATCACCGGCAGCGGCTGACTTGACGATGCACACATATGCATCGAATAAAAGGTCTGGATAAGTTAGACAGTGGAGGATGCATGCTGGAAGGTAGTTGGACAGTGAAATAGATAGATGGTGGATGAGATGTGGTGTAGATATACAGTGGGCTAGATGTACAATGGAGTAGATCACCAATAGCACAAATAAACAGTGGAGTAGATAGACACTGGAGTAGTTACACAGTGGAGTTTAAAGTCATGCCATTTGGCATAAAAATGTGCCAGGCACAAATCAATGAAGTCTTTTAGATTAGATTACTTACAGTGTGGAAACAGGCCCTTCGGCCCAACAAGTCCACACCGACCCGCCGAAGTGAAACCCACCCATACCCCTACATTTACCCCTACCTAACACTACGGGCAATTTAGCATGGCCAATTCACCCGCACATCTTTGGACTGTGGGAGGAAACCGGAGCACCCGGAGGAAACCCACGCAGACACGGGGAGAACGTGCAAAAGAACGTGCAAACACCACACAGTCAGTCGCCTGAGTCGGGAATTGAACCCGGGTCTCAGGCGCTGTGAGGCAGCAGTGCTAACCACCGTGCCACCCACGTGGGATACTCAATTGAACGGTGTATATTTACAATCTGGTGATTTTTAGTCACACTGGAAGGAATATTCGGGGCATCTACCAGAATTGTTTGATCAGCTTCAGAGCCAGGCTTGGTGATAAACCTGGCTAAGAGTGAGTTCACAAAAGCCTAAGTCACCTTCCTGGGCCATGTTACTGGACATGGTGCCAGGAAATATGAAGAAAAGGTTGTTGGGGAGTTTCTCACACGATCCACAAAGAGGAAAGCATTATGGTTTCTGGGACAGAGAGGCTTTTATCAGAAGTTCATACCAAATTTTAGCAGGGTGGTTGATAGACAGTGGAGTAGAATCACAGTTGAGTAGATATGTAGTGAGTACATGTAAATAGACTATTAAATAGGTAGACAGTAGAGTAAATATACAGTACAGTGAAATAGATAGATAGTGGAACAGATTGTCAATGAGATTGGAGTAGATACACAATGATGTGGACAGACAGTGGAGTTGATGGATAGTGTATTAGACATACAAAAAACTAAATAGTCAATGAGCTAGATAAAATGTGTTGTAGATAGAGATTGGAGCAGATCGATGGTGGAGTAGACAGAAAGCAGAATAGATAGACAATTGTTTGGATAGACAGTGGAATCAATAGACAGTAGTGTTGATATAAAGTAAAGTAGATTGATAATGAAGTAGATAGATAGTGGAGTAGATATATCCTGGAGTAGGTATACAGTGAAGTAGACATGCAGTGAAGTAAACATACAATGGTGGAAATATATAGTGAAGTAGATATGCAATGAGATAGATAGACAGTGGAGTAGATATACAGTGATGTAGATAGGCAGCAGAGTAGAAATGCAGTCAACTGAATAGACTGTGGAGAAGATAGAAAGTGGACTTCATATACCATGGACTAGGTATTCTATGAATTAGATAAATTGTGAATTAGACAGACAGAGTAGATAGACAGTGGGCTAGATACACAGTAAGTACATAGACAGCAGAGTAGTTATGTAGTGAAATAGGTAGACAATCGAGTAAAGAGTGAAATACATAAACGAATACATTTTGTACACAGTGGACCTGGTATAAGTAGATATTCACTAAAGTAAATGGTTAGCACTGCTGCCTCACAGCGCCTGAGACCCGGGTTCAATTCCCGACTCAGGCGACTGACTGTGTGGAGTTTGCACATTCTCCCCGTGTCTGCGTGGGTTTCCCCCGGGTGCTCCGGTTTCCTCCCACAGTCCAAAGATGTGCGGGTCAGGTGAATTGGCCATGCTAAATTGCCCGTAGTGTTAGGTAAAGGGGTAATGTAGGGGTATGGGTGGGTTGCGCTTCGGCGGGTCGGTGTGGACTTGTTGGGCCAAAGGGCCTGTATCCACACTGTAAGTAATCTAATCTAAATACACAGATATACAGTGAAGTCATTGACAGTAGGGTAGATAGCCATTGAAGTAGATACATGGTGAATTAGATACATAGTGGAGTAGATATGCAATGAATTACAAAGGCAGCAGAGTAGATATGCAATGGACTAGATAGACAGCAGCATAGTCACATAGTGAAGTAGATAGACAGCAAAGCATGTTGCTCGTGGAATAGATATGTAGTGAAGCAGATAAATAGTGAAGTAGATAGTTAATGGAATGAATAGGCAGTTGAGTGGATATGCAGTGAATTACATAGTCAGTGGAATTGGTATACAATTGTGCAGGTACATAGTTGAGGAGTTATGCAATAAAGTAAATTGACAGTGGAGCCGATACTGGAGTAGGTATACAGTGGCACAGAAAGACAGTGAAGTAGATATACAATGGAGTTGCTCGTGGAATAGATAGATGGTGGACTAAGAGACAATAGAGAGTGAAATATGTAGAAATTGGAATAGATTGGCAGTGAATTGGAGATACTGTGGAGTAGAGTGACTGTGAGATAGGTACACAGTGGAGAAAATATACAGTGAAGTAGGTAAACAGTGGGGTAGATAGACAGTGAAGTAGTTAGACCGTGGATTCGATATACCATGGAGTAGAGAGACTGTAAAGCAAAGTGGTGTAGATAGACCATGGAATCAATGTGTAGTGGATAGACAGACAGTGGAGTAAATATGCAGTCAAGTAGTGGAAAGAAAATAAATGGACTAAATGTATTGTGGAATAAGTAGACAGTGGAATATATCGATACTGTATTAAATAGACAGTGGTATAGATGGAGAGGGGAGAAGACGTACGGTGAGACAGACAATAGAAACAATAGGCAGCAGAGTAGACAGACAGAGGTGAAGATATAGTAGAGCAGATATACCATAGAGAAAATGTACAGTGAAGTAGATAGAAGCATAGATAGACAAGACAAAATCGACAATGGACTAGATATACAGGGAAGTAGGTTGTGGAGGAGGTATGCAGCGGAGTACACAGACAGTAGAGTAGAAAAATAGTGGATTAGACAGATGGTTAATTAGCCAGTGGAATAAATAGTGGAGAAGGTGTAGCGTGAGCTAGGTATACTGTGCAGTTGATGTACTTTGAAATAGAGTGGAGTTGATATACAGTGATGTATATAGACAGTGGAGTAGACATACATTGGTCTACTATAGATATGCAGTGAAATAGATAGACTATGAAATAGGTATACAGTGGAGTAGATGAAAAGGGAGTTAGATAGTCAGTGGAACAGATAGTCAATGAAATAAATAAAGTGTATTAAATAGATATTAGAGTAGGTATACAATGGATTAGTAAGACAGTGGTGTAGATGGATAGTGGACTAAGTAGACAATTAATTTGATAGATTGTATCATTGATAGAGAGAGAGAGCAGAAAGACGGTGTAGTAGACAGAGGGCAGAGTAGATAGACAATGGACTGGATATACAGTGAAATTAACAGATAGTGGTGTTGATATTCAATGGAGTAGACATATAATGCAGTAGAGAATAGAGTGGATAGACAGTGGAGTAGATATACAGTGAGTAAATATGCAGTGAAGTAGATAGTCTTTGAAATAGGTAGTCATTAGTGTAGATATATAGTGGAGTAGATAGATAGTGGATTAGCTATACAGTGGAATAGATAGTAAAGTAGATAGATTGCATCATAGGTAGAGAATGGGGTAGATAGATGCTGGAGTAGATGTACAGTGGAGTAGGTATGAAGTGGATTGGATAGACAGTGGAATAGATATATAATGAATTAAATAGTCTTGCATCTAGATAGTGGAATAGATATAATGTGGAATAGGTATACAGTGGAATAGATATACAGTGAAGTAGGTAGTGAAATAGATATGATGTGGAGAAGTGGATGTTGGACTAGGGTGGACAAAGTTAAAAATCACACAACACCAGGTTATAGTCCAACAGGTTTATTTGGAAGCACTCGCTAAGGAGCAGCGCTCTGACAGCTAGTGCTTCCAAATAAATCTGTTGGATAATAATCTGGTGTTGTGTGATTTTTAACTGTGAAGTAGTTAGATAGTGGAACATATAGATAATGGAGTTCTGGATGTAAGTCTGCTCACTGAACTGAAAGGCTTGTTTTCAGATGTTTCGTCATCATACTAAGTAACATCATGAGTGAGCCTCCGGAGAAGCATTGGTGGGAAGGCCTGCTTTTTATTTATGTGTTTAGGTTTCCTTAGGTTGGTGATGTCATTTCCCATGGTGATGTCATTTCTGATGGCGATGTCATTTCCTGTTCTCTTTCTGAGGGGGTCGTAAATGGGATCCAAGTCAATGTGTTTGTTGATAGAATTCTGGTTGGAATACTGTGATTCTAGGAATTATCATGCATCTCTGTTTGGCTTGTCCTAGGATAGATATGTTGTCCCAGTCGAAGTGGTGTCCTTTCTCATCTGTACGTAAAGATACTAATGACAGTAGGTCATGTTTTTTGGGAGTGGTTGATATTCATGTATCCTGGTGGTTAGGTTTCTGCCTGTTTGTCCAATGTAGTGTTTGTTACAGTTCTTGCAAGGTATTTTGTAAATGACATTGGTTTTGCTTGTTGTCTGTATAGGGTCTTTCAAGTTCATGACCTGCTGTTTATGTGTGTTGGTGGGCTTATGGGCTACCATGATGCCAAGAGGTCTGAATAGTCTGGCAGCCATTTCTGAGATGTCTTTGATGTAGGGGAGAGTGGCTAGAGTTTCTGGATGCGTTTTGTCTACTTGTTTCGGTTTGTTGCTGAGAAATTGGCGGACTGTGTTCATTGGGTAAACATATTTACACTGTATCGGTGATTTTCCTCTGCTCTTCATACTTCCTCTGTGCTGCAGTGTGTGATGGTTTGTTGAAGTAATGTTCTAATGCACCTTCATTTGTGCATGTTGGGATGATTGTTTCTGTAGTTCATTGTTTGGTCTGTACGTGTTGTTTTCCTGTAGACGCTGGTTTGAAGTTCCCCGCTGATTGTTTGTTCTGCTGATACATCTAGGAAAGGCAGTTTGTTGTTGTTTTCCTCCTCTTTAATGAGTTTTATGCCAGTAAGGGTATTATTGATGGTCTTGAAGGTTTCCTCTAATTTGTTTCGTCTAGTGATGACAAAGGTGTCATCCACGTAGCGGACCCAAAGTTTGGGTTGGATGGTTGGCAGAGCTGTTTGTTTGAGTCTCTGTATTACTGCCTTTGCTAAGAACCCTGATATCGGAGATTCCATGGGTGTTCTGTTGGTTTGTCTGTAGGTTTTGTTGTTGAAGGTGAAGTGGGTGGTCAGTCATAGGTCAGCAGGTTAGGCAGCATCCAAGGAATAGGAAATTCGACGTTTCGGGCATAAGCCCTTCATCAGGACGTCGAATTTCCTATTCCTTGGATGCTGCCTAACCTGCTGTGCTTTAACCAGCAACACATTTTCAGCTGTGATCTCCAGCATCTGCAGACCTCATTTTTTACCCGGTTAGTCATAGGTCCACTAGCTTGACGACATTGTCCTTGCTGTTGAAGTTGGTGGTGTTTGGTATATGTGTCTTTGGTTCTTCTAATAATGTAGTCAGTGTTTCCTTGGCCAGGTTGACATTAATGGAGTGAATAGGGCTGTTACGTCAAAGGAGACCATTATTACATTCTCTTCTATTTTGGTGTCTTTGATGGTCTTCAGGAATTCATGGGTGGAGTGGATGGAGCGGCGTGAGTCTTCTACTAAGTGTTTTTGTCTAAATGGAATAGATAAACAGAGATGTAGACAACAGTGCATTTCATAGACATTATAGTAGATTTACAGTGGAATAGATGGTAGAATCAATAGATCGTGCAGTAAAATGAACTGAATTACAGACAATGGAATAGATATACAGGGATGTCGGTATATAATGTAGTCAATAGGCAGTGACACAGTGGAAGACATGGACAGGAGAATAGATAGACAGCAGAGTTGATAGTGGAGTATATGTACAGTGGATTACATATTACAGTTAGGTAGATAGACAGTGAAGTAGTTACACAATAGAGTAGATATAGACAGTGGAGGAGTAAATAGTCATGTTAATAATAATGGATCAGACAGATATTAGAATGGATTTACAGTGGAGTTGATAGACAATGGAGCAGATAAGTGGAGAATTGAATAAGCAGTGGTAAACAATAACATACAGTGTTTTATATACACAGTTGAGTGCGGATGCAGTGGAGTAAACAAACTATGGATTAGATGAATGGATTATATAGTGGAGTAAATAGATGGTCGTGTGTACATAGAGTGGAGAAAATGTACAGTGAAGTAGACAGACAGTGGACTAGACAGGTAGTGAATTGATTTGACAGTGGAGTAAATATACAGTTGTAGATAGATAGTGGATTAAAAAGTAGAGGACATAAACAGTGAATTAGAAAGACTATGGAGTCAATAGACAATTGAATAGATATACAATTAAACAGATAGATGGTGAAGGGGCAGCATGGTAGCTCAGTGGTGCCTCACAGCGCCAGCAACCCAGGTTTGATCTAAACCTTGGGTGACTGTATGGAGTTTGCATATTCTCCCCGTGTCTGTGTGGGTTTCCTCTGGGTGCTCTGCTTTCCTCCCACAGTCCAAAGATGTGCAGGTCAGGTGAATTGGCCATGCTAATATGTCCCCTAGTATTCAGGGATGTGTAGGTTAGGTGTATTAGTCAGGGGTAAATGTAGGGGAATGGGTGGGTTACTCTTTGGAGGGTTGGTGTGGACATGTTGGGCCAAAGAGCCTGTCTCCACACTGCAGGGATTGTATGATTCTATAATAGTGAAATGTACCAATACAGTAGAAACATGAAGGGGTTATCTAACACTGGATAATCTGTTGGTAAAAGGACCCTTGATGGTATAGAACATTATAAATTGCTAATTAAATAAGATTAATCCTCGTGGCTTCTGAGCAGTTCTTTGACTGTGACATTCATGACACTCTAGCGCTCAAACCCAGGGTAGAACACATAATTCTTCAACCCACTAGAATACACAAGCCCCACAGCTCACGAGCATAACTTCTGCTACAAGCACATGCAGACGTGATTTGAACTCACTTTTAAATCTGTCCTTTTGTTTCCTTAAAGGGTGAAAGATGTAAAATGTTTCTTACTCCAAATGCCCTCTTTCTGCCTTTCATGTTCAGAGTCTGACATAACTCTCTGGGGATTCCAATTCAATTTGTGTTTCTCCCTTTTAATTTCTTCTTTTGAAATTTTCTTGTCACTTCATCTGGTTGTCATTCCAGAGTCTCTCTCTCTCTATGGCTGTGGAATTTATATCCAGGCTTCTTGGCTTCATTTATCACCTCAGTGTGAAACTGGAGAGGGCTCCCAGCGTTTCCCTCTCTCCCACTGGTGCTCAGTTTCCTATCCTTCTCCTCACCTTTACCCTTTCCAGTTGGTTGGCCTGAGAGGGGTAGAACTTCTGGAACAGGGGTTTATGGATCATATTCATCAGCTTGTGTGATGGCCTCCTTACAAACTCTCTCCATTTTCCTGTAGGTGCATTCATATTGGGAAAGGCATGGAATTTTGTACTCCACAAAGAGACTTGCATACATTTTTGTAGGTATCTTCCATCTGAAATGACATACTGGCCAAAATTAAGGTGTTTAAGCCTTTCAGATATATGCATTAGGCTTTTTCCTGAAGGCACAGAAACTTTGATAGTACACCTCTGGCACTAATTGGTACACACTTACTTGATACCTCATCAGGCAAGAAGGAGTAAATCGCATGCATTGTTCCTGAAAATGATCTCTACAGTATTAAAGACTATTGTTGTACTTACCACTTTCATTGCTGTGCTACTTGCTCATAAGACATAAAGAAGGCTTCCAGTCTGCCTCACCAAACTGAAGAATTAAGTGACTAAACTGAGTTGCTCCTACACCTAAGTCTGAGCCAATACTTTCCAGGGACACAGCAAGCTTTGGGATCCTCAGCTTGATCTCTCTTCATTAAACAGCATAGCTCATATAACGCTTCTGTTTAAAAAATGTAGAAACATAACAGGCAATTATAGATCAGTCAGCCTGATATCTTTAGTGGGGAACATTTTGAGATTTAAAAGCAAAGCACTCAGAAAACAGTGACAGGGTTGGACAGAATGAATTTATAAAAGGGAAATCAGGCTTAACAAAACTATGGGAATTTTTCGAAGATGCAACTAGTAGAGGCGGAGTCAGCGGATGTGGTTTACCCCAGAAGGCTCTTGGTAAGGTCTCACAGAAGAGATTGTCGTATTGTGTGCAGTTTTGGTCTCCCTATTTGAGGAAGCATATTCTGGCTATGAAGATTAGATTACTTACAGTGTGGAAACAGGCCCTTTGGCACAACAAGTCCACACCGACCCGCCGAAGCGCAAACCACCCATACCCCTACATTGACCCCTTACCTAACATTACGGGCAATTTAGCATGGCCAATTCACCTGACCCGCACATCTTTGGATTGTGGGAGGAAACCGGAGCACCTGGAGGAAACCCACGCACAAAAAGCCGATATATAACATCAACTGCATTACCTCACCCCTTTTTGTTATTTCATTAAAATGGATAGGAACTGAGATAAAATAGTGGATGGATCAGATTGTATTGAGAGAATGGAGCACACAGAATGTGGCAGATGCTTTACAATGCATACTGCTGCTATGTGATGCATTGGGCTGGGACAATAGTCTAGATGTATACATGATACAAACATCTGATGAGAGGAAGATTGTAGTTCAGGAAACTAAAGCTGAAATGAGGTGGAGGGAATGCAAGGAGATTCATTAGCAATTTAAAACTCCAGAACAGACTACTGAACAGAGTGAGGATTTTTATTCATTAAATGCCCGTGAGTGTTATTATCTAGATCAGCCTTTATCACTGCTACTGCTCCTTGTAGCTAATCCTACCAGGAGATCTGCAGTCATTGTGTGTCTCACTAATCTGTTTTCTGCTGCACTCTCAGATTTATAGCTCATTCATAATAACCTTTGAATAGATGGTAGAGCTGCATTCTAAAATGCTGCAGTCTATGGTGAGTAGGTACATGTACTGTGCTGTTCGGAAAGTTGTTTCTGGGTTTTGACCAAATGACAGTCAAGATTGTGTATGACTGAAGGGGACTTTGCAGAAGTGGGTGCTCTCATGTATCTACTGCTCCTGGCTTTCTTGGTGGTAAACGTCATGGGTATGAAATGCGCCTTTGAAGGAGTCTAGGTGAGTTGCTGCAGCAAAATTAAAAATAATATGCACTACTGCCAGAGTGCAACAGGGATAGAGGTATTGAAGGTTTAATGTGGGTGATAGGATGTCAATCACGTGAGTTGTTTTGCTTTGAATGGCATCAAGCTACATGGGTATTGTTGGAACTATGCCCAGCCATGCAAGTGGAGAGCATTCCATCACACTTCTGTCTTGTAAATGTGGACAGAGAGACAGGAGGTGAGTTACTTGCAACTGAATTTCCAACCTCACACTGATATCAGCCTTAGATCAGTGGTAACTTCCCAGACTGGGGAAAAGTTCCATTTTTTGGGAGAATTTCTCCATTAGTTTTAATGGAGGGATGGACCAGACAATGACCTGGGTTGGTAAAGGATTTGTATCTTGAAGTTGAGGCTGAGAACAATGTGAAGACATTAAGTGAGGCTTGAAGATTTTCTACTGAGAGTAGAGATGGCATTGTTATCCATATAGTGAAGTTCCACTAGTTTAAAATCTTTAGGGAGCACCATTACAAAGTACCAATTAAGAAACTAGCCTTTCACTGTGCATCTATCCATATAGCAGTCTGCTCAGCTTTAATAGGGCCCCACTCGTGAGTGCTTACTGTTTACATACTGGTCAAAGATGTTTGGGTCCTGTGTCAAGTTAACGGCCATTGTATTATCCCATTCAGTCTTTGCCAGTCATATTTTCCTTTTCATTTCTCTCTTAACCCATTGTATTTGATTTATTCACTCTTGAAGAATCCATCTGACCTGTATCATAAAGCTCCTTTTTGTTTTGCTACATTCTCTACCTTGATTGTTGCCAACAAATTGACCGTTGACCCTTATTTTCAAACCTGTTGGAAAGTACCCTATCCTGAAACATCACTTCCGTAAAGATTACCCCTTGTCCCTTTCCTTTCTACTGTCAATCTTTTATTCCATTTTATCCTGAACAGATCCCTCATGCCATTCAAATTAACATTCTTCCAATTAAGAAGTTTTACTTTAGATTGTTCTTTGTTCATTCCTATTAATCTAAAACTTATGAGATGATGATTACTCTTATCAAAGTGCTCTACCACAGACACTTGGATCATTTAGCCCAACTCATTCCCTAGCACCAGCTCCTCAACTGCTTCCATCCTAACCTTGCTAACACATAGCCCGCTATTACACTCAACCTATTGTTAGCCACTAACAGTCCCCATTAATAGCTATTCTCCAACTGAGCCAAATCGTTCTCCACTTTGTCTGTCCAACTGTTCTTCTCTCTCATTGGACTCAACCCCACCTATCATTACTCTTTATCCATTTGATACCACCACCCTCAACCATCTTCTGCATAGAAACCAACATTATTCCAGCTACCACCAGTTCTGAAGAAGGGTTACCAGACCTGAAATGTTAACTCTGGTTACTCTCCACAGATGCTGCCAGACCTGAACTTTTCCAGCAATTTCTGAATTACAGCCTACCCTTTTTTTCGTTTTGTTTCCTTCCTAGCTGGACTGAGAGATGCTGCTCAAAGAAGTGCTTTCATAAGTTTTTAGAAATTCCTCCTTTCCTAATTTACTCTAACATAAAGTCCACCAAGATCGCCTCTGTATATTTAGCACATCTTTGTGGTTCATCTGCAGATTTGCTCCTCTATAAAAAATATGAAAAGCCTACAAGGCCCAGGGAATACCCCAGCGGCATGATCTATTCTTGTTTCCCATCTTAATGAAAAGGATTCTATTTTTGCCCCCAAGATCACCTATTTCCAACTCTAAGGTATCTTCCCTCATCAGAATTGCTGCCTCTCTCCTTTTCTGCTGCCCTATGTTTTCAGAATGCTCTCTGAAAATTAATCACCTGCAGTTCTAGCTATTTAAGCTAAGTTCCTGTTACTTCAGATGTGATTGTAGCTTCTATGCCATTTATAACTTAACCTGTGAGTTCTGAAGAAATAGTTTGTGAAGGGTTATTAATGAGTTAATGACTCTGGCGAGTCTGTTTGAATGAAAACCCTTATTCTAAACAATGGTTTTCATGTGTACGCTGATGACATCCAGCTCAACATCGCTTCCGTTGATCTCAACCCCTCCACTGCCTTTGATTTGTCACACTGTTTGTTCATCAATCAGTGCTGGATGAATAGATGCCGCCAAGAAAATAGTGGGAGACAGAAATATTTTGTCGTCAAACCCCATCACTAAAACTCTGCTCTCTAACCATTGAGTTCCTCCCTCTTCCTGACAATTGTCTGAAGTGGATAAATGCTGTTCATGGCATCAGTGTATTAGATCTTGAGATGAGTTTCTGAACCATGCAAGCATTCCAGAATTAAGATCACTCACTTCAACATGCATGAATCACCTGACTCCATACTTCAGCTTCTGAAATCCAAGTTACATCTAGCCTTGTCTAGTCCTGTGCTCTTCTAACCAGTCTTTCCTCTTTGACACTATATAAAAATGAGACTATTGTTATGACTGTGATGGGAAGATTGCATTGATGATCAAGCTCATCTACTCCATCAGTCATACTATTAATATAAATGCATTGACTCAATTATCCAATGGCCAATTGCTTCTCTTTGGTATTAGAATCTAAAATAAAAGTTACATCCATTAGGTTTCATTAATGAACTCAACATGAACTATTTATTATGAACCAAAGTTACTCTAGAGGCAAGTGACAAACAATAATTAATATTTAAACTATTATTCGGAACTAAATATCTCATCTTAATCCCACATGCAGCCAACCATATACATAACACAAAGACAAGCCTCTGCAGATAGGTTTTTGTTTTACCTAAAATACAATTAAATGAAAAGAAATATGGAATGAGTA
Organism: Hemiscyllium ocellatum; assembly: GCF_020745735.1. Classification (NCBI taxonomy): domain Eukaryota; kingdom Metazoa; phylum Chordata; class Chondrichthyes; order Orectolobiformes; family Hemiscylliidae; genus Hemiscyllium; species Hemiscyllium ocellatum. The sequence continues at coordinate 152,831,200 of NC_083401.1, read as the reverse complement.
TCTGGAAACAAAGGATCAAATCTGATTACTCCTCACATCCACTACATTTCCAGTCGATGAAGTTAAATTGCCAACAGGCATGGATTGATGGTAAAATCCCAACTGATTCCAATTTATTTGTATTCACGTCACTGGAGATTGGACCCAGTCCATGTTTAGGTTTTACCAGTTAGACAGAAATACTAGCTGTTATAAACACTATCAGGTTCTCAGCAACTTCAGCAAAGAAACACTATTTCTAGAAAGAACCCAACAGTTTCTAGGGTGTTTTCTTATTTCTAACTCTTGTGCTGTGCTTGGGCTGATTCTTCAAAGTCACAGTAAATAATGGGTGAGTCACTGCACATACTAAACCTTTGGCTTCATCTCCAATAGATCCCATGGTTAAAAATGCTATTCACTCCAGAATAGTTCCAAACAGTTCAAAATCCTACAGTTCTAACAAACTCTTAAAATATAAAAATATTTCTATCACTATTCAAGGCATCCTGCCCAATTAACAATTTATACCTATCTCATTCACCCATTGCATCTGGGCTCACTCACCTTCAATGTTTCTCAACCCATAATGCTTTGATATCAAAATACTCATCCTTATTCTCAGATGCAAACATGGTCTTGATCTTCCCTATCTATATAAGTTCTTCACATCCTACAAGCATTTAATCTCGGCCCTCCTCCAATTCCAATACCAGTTTGAATCATTGCATCATTGATGGCCTTACATTCAGCTACCTAGGCCCAGATTTATAGAATTTCCTTCTTAAATCTGACCACCTCCCTGCCGATCTCTCTTCTTTTAAGATACTCAGAGTCATAGAATTGTACAGCACAGAAACAGACATCCTGGTCCAATTCATCATTGCCAATCAGATATTCTAAGTTAATCTAGACATATTTGTCAGCATTTGACCTATGTCCCTCTAAATCCTTCTTAGTCATGTTCCTATCTCGATGCCTTTTAAATGTTGTAATTGTACCAGTCTCCACCAGTTCCTCTGGCAGCTCATTCCATACATGCACCACCCTCTGTGAAAAAGGTTGCCCCTGAGTCTCTTTTAAATCTTTTCCTTCTCACTTTAAACCTATGCCGTCTAGTTTTGGACTTCTTTACCCTGGGAAAAAGACGTTGACTATTCATACCACCATGCCCCACTTGATTTTATAAACCTATCTAAGGTCACTCCCTCAGCCTCCAACGCTCCAGGCAAAATAACCCCAAACTATTCAGCCTCTCCCTCAAAACCTTCAACCCTGGCAATATCCTTTTATGAATCAATTTCTTTAACTGAACTGTTTATCTACTGTCCTCTTTCTCCACTTGTGCCGAAAGATATTTTATACTTCTGCAAAATGGAAATCCTTTACTACGTTAAAGGCACTTTATTAATTCAAGTTGTTGCATGCAATAATTAAGTTTCAGTGTAACAGTGAGTGTAACTTTTGAAAAATAGATCAAGGTTGACATTTCAATGGAGCACTAAGGAAATAATTCACTGTCAAAACTATGATTATTTTGAATTAATTTGTCCCACGTGTCTGTTTCAACATATTCTCCTCACCTTGGTTTGTATTCCTGCTTCAATCATCAACAACAAAAATAGACAGTCTGGTCGTTTATCTGATTGCTGTTCTGCGGGATCTCAGTCTCTCCGTAGCCTTTGATTTGTCACATCATTTGTTCATCATTTACTGCCGGATGAATGGAAGTCTCCAACTAAATAATGGGAAGACAGAAATAGTTTGTCTTCAAATACCAGCACTAAAACTCTGTGCTCTAACCATTGAGTTCATCCCTCTTCCTGACAATTGTCAGTGGAGAAATGCTGTTCACAGTATTGGTGTATTAGCGCTTGATATGAAATACTGACCACAACCATTCCAGAATTAAGATCATCTGACTCCATTCCTACTTTGGTACATTGGCTTCTGAAACCCAAGCTACCGCTAGCTTTGACTAGTCCAGTGCTGTTCTGACTAGCCTTTCCTCTTTGACTCTACATAAAAACAAGACAAAAATAGGCTTACTGATCATTTGTCTGATTGCTGTTTTGTGGGATCTCATGGACAAAATGCCTGCTATTTTTCCTCCATAGCTATGTTTACTACTCATGATAGTTTATGGTGTGCAAAGCACTTTCTGAGTGATGTTGATTCAATGATATAGAATGCTTGTTTTCCTTTGTGACAGAGATGCTGAATATTCAACTTTTATATGTACTCATTGTAATATGTTCTGATACTAACAGGAAAAGTACATGTTTAACATTTAACAATGCACACAAGGATAACTCTTCAATCTTCAGATATAAACTTAAACATACCTATGGACAAGCCTAACTTAAAAACAATACTTAAGAGATTTCAAGGATAGTTAGTGCAAGACATAGTGGAATCATTGACAAACATTCAGGGTAATACCTGTTTATAAAGATAGAAATTGCCCAGCATATTAAGTCCTCCCCACTGGTATAGTATATTGTTGGCTGAATTATTCTCTCCATTTTTATTGCCAAGTAGGACTGTCAGTCAGAATACTATTTTTGTACTGCTGTCATAGTTGCACAGGTGTAAGTCACTGCTTCATGTTTCCAGTGGAAAAGATCCACTTCATAGAACATAGAACATAGAACATAGAAAAATACAGCACAGTACAGGCCCTTTGGCCCTCGATGTTGCGCCGACCAAAGTCTACCTAACCTACACTAGCCCAATAACCTCCATATGCTTATCCAATGCCCGCTTAAATGACCATAAAGAGGGAGAGTCCACCACTGCTACTGGCAGGGCATTCCATGAACTCACAACCCGCTGAGTAAAGAATCTACCCCTAACATCTGTCCTATACCTACCACCCCTTAATTTAAAGCTGTGTCCCCTAGTAACAGCTGACTCCATTAACTGAAAAAGGTTCTCAGTGTCCACCCTATCTAAACCCTAATCATCTTGTACACCTCTATCAAATCTCCCCTAAACCTTCTTTTCTCCAATGAGAACAGCCCCAAGTGCCTCAGCCTTTCCTCATACGATCTTCCTACCATGCCAGGCAACATCCTGGTAAACCTCCTCTGCACTCGTTCCAATGCCTCCACATCCTTCCTATAGTATGGCGACCAAAACTGCACACAATACTCCGGATGAGGCTGCACCAGAGTCTTATACAACTGCAACATGACCTCAGGACTCTGGAACTCAATTCCTCTACCAATAAAGCCCAGTACGCCATATGCCTTCTTCACAGCACTATTTACCTGGGTGGCAACTTTCAGAGATCTGTGTACATGGACACCAAGATCCCTCTGCTCATCCACACTACCAAGTCACCTACCATTAGCCCAGTAATCCATCTTCTTGTTACTCCTACCAAAGTGAATGACTTCACACTTAGCTACATTGAACTCCATTTGCCACCTTTCTGCCCAGCTCTGCAACTTATCTATATCCCGCTGTAACCTGCCACATCCTTCTTCGCTGTCCACAACTCCACCAACTTTCGTGTCATCCACAAACTTGCTAACCCAGCTTTCAAGCCCCTCCTCTAGATCATTTATAAAGATGACAAACAGCAATGGTCCCAAAACAGACCCTTGTGGAACACCGCTAGTAACTGCACTCCAAGATGAACCTATTCCATCAACTACTACCCTCTGTCTCCTTCCAGCCAGCCAATTCCTAATCCAAACCTCTAATGCACCCTCAATGCCATACCTCCGTAGTTTTTGCATTAGCCTACCATGGGGTACCTTATCGAACGCCTTACTAAAATCCATATACACCACATCTACTGCTTTACCCTCGTCCACCTCCTTAGTCACCTTCTCAAAGAACTCAATAAGGTTTGTGAGGCATGACCTGCCCTTCACAAAACCATGCTGACTATCCTTGATCACATTATTCCTATCCAGATGTTCATAAATCCTATCCCTTACAATTCTCTCTAAGACTTTGCCCACAACAGAAGTGAGACTCACTGGCCTATAGTTACTCGGGCTATCCCTACTCCCCTTCTTGAACAAGGGGATCACATTCGCTATCCTCCAGTCTTCTGGCACTATTCCCGTATACAATGACGACATAAAAATCAAGGCCAATGGCTCTGCTATCTCCTCCCTAGCTTCCCAGAGGATCCTAGGATAAATGCCATCAGGCCCAGGGGACTTATCTATTTTCATCCTTTCCAGTATTCCCCAGACCTCTTCCCTACATACCTCAAGGCCATCCATTCTAATCACTTGTGACTCAATATTCACATCAGCAATAGTGTCCTGTTCCTGAGTGAATACTGACGAAAAGTATTGATTTAGTGTCTCTCCAATCTCCTCTGCCTCCACGCACAACTTCCCACTACTATCCTTAACTGGACCGATACCTACCCTAGTCATCCTTTTATTCCTGACATACCTATGTCAGGTTTTCCCTAATCCTACCAACTAAGGACTGTTAATGTCCCCTTCTCGCTGCTCTTAGCTCTCTCTTTAGATCCTTCCTGGCTACCTTATAACTCTCAATCGCCCCAACTGAACCTTCACGCCTCATCTTTACATAGGCCGTCTTCTTCCCTTTCACAAGGGATTCCAATTCCTTATTAAACCACGGCTCCCTCACAAGACCCTTTACTCCCTGCCTGACTGGTACATACTTATCAAGGACACCCAATAGCTGTTCCTTGAACAATCTCCACATATCATTTGTGTTCTTCCCTTGAAGCCTATTTTTCCAATCCTTAGATTAGATTAGATTACTTACAGTGTGGAAACAGGCCCTTCGGCCCAACAAGTCCACACCGACCCGCCGAAGCGCAACCCACCCATACCCCTACATTTACCCCTTACCTAACACTATGGGCAATATAGCATGGCCAATTCACCTGACCCGCACATCTTTGGACTGTGGGAGGAAACCGGAGCACCCGGAGGAAACCCACGCAGACACGGGGAGAACGTGCAAACTCCACACAGTCAGTCGCCTGAGTCGGGAATTGAACCCGGGTCTCAGGCGCTGTGAGGCAGCAGTGCTAACCACTGTGCCACCGTGCCGCCCACTTCATCTCGTATCTTTTCAGCACTGCAGTCAGGCATAGAGCTTTCCATTTACTTTCAGTTTAAGATAGAGCTACTGCCAGAGGTACTGCAAAATTCACCAAACAGGTTAACGTGGAAGAACTAACTTTAATTTGCAGACATTCTGGTATTACCTTGGTGCAATTGGTCTGCATACACTGTGTCAGGAACCTGAGTTTTACCACTGCATGTTTAATCGAACTTCATGATAGAAAAACTCTGCAAATTCAACCTTGGGTACCCAGGCAGACTTTCACTTCCTTCGCAGTCAATTTTTAATGCCATCAATAAATTGATGAGAACGATTGGCCATTTTTTTTGCGAAGTAGCTGCAACATTGGAACAAGTGGCACGGTGGCTCAGTGGTTCGCACTGCTGCCTCACAGCGCCAGGGTCCCAGGTTCGATTCCAGCCTCAGGTGACTGTCTGTGTGGAGTTTGCACATTCTCCTCGTGTCTGTGTGGGTTTCTTCTGGGTGCTCTGGTTTCCTCCCACAGTCCAAAGATGTGCAGGTTAGGTGAATTGGCTATGCTAAATTGCCCATAGTGTTAAGTGCATTAATCAGGGGGAAATGGGTTTGGGTGGGTTACTCTTTGGAGGGTCGATGTGGACTGGTTGAGCCGAAGGGCCAGTTTCCACACTGTAAGGAATCTAATCTTAAAAAAAGCCCTTTGACCCTAAACGAGGGTTTATCCTCTACCAAAACAGTATCCTAACTCCATTGCCTGTCAACTGGGGGAAACTGATCAATTGATTCCTGATGAAGCGACTATGCCTGAAATGTTGATTATCCTGCTCCTCGAATGCTGCCTGACTGGCTGTGCTTTTCCAGCACCATACTCTTCGACCCATTGCCAGTGAAGCTTATTTCCCATTTTCCTTTCTCCTTTCTTTTTTCCAATCAACATCCAAGGAGCAGGAGAATCGACGTTTTGGGCATGAGCCCTTCTCCAGGAATGAGGAAAGTGTGCCAAGCAGGCTAAGATAAAAGGTAGGGAGGAGAGACTTGGGGGAGGGGCGTTGGATTTAACCTGAAGGCCATGGGGCCTCTGGTGAGAGGAAAGCTTGAGAACCCCAATCAGTGCAAGAATTGAACCCATGCTGTTGGTGTCTCTCTGCAATACAAACCAGCAGCCCAGCCAACTGGGCTAACTGATCCGCAACCTATTGCGTTCCCAACGCCCCTCCCCCAAGTCCCTCCTCCCTACCTTTATCTTAGCCTGCTTGCCACACATTCCTCATACCTGAAGAAGGGCTCATGCCCAAAACGTTGATTCTCCTGCTCCTTGGATGCTGCCTGACCTGCTGTGCTTTTCCAGCAACACATTTTCAGCTCTGATCTCCAGCATCTGCAGTCCTCACTTTCTCCTTTCTTCCAATCAAACCTATTGTTAAATGTAGACAAGCTTTCTGACTAACTCTGGTAGCAAATTTTATACCCTTAGAAAAAACCACATCAAAAACAATCGTTTCTTCTGTTCTTTATCCCCAGTGACTTAATCTTTTATCTGTGTCTCCTCATTCAGTGATTCAACTAGAGGTAACAGTCTGTTTCTACTTTGCTTGCATCATCCCTTCATAAATGCCTAACACCATTTTCAAACCATCCCTTAACCTTTTATCAAGTAAATAGTCTTAGTCTCCTATCTAGCTAGATTGAATGAAAAACACCAGACAGAATGATACAATGAGTTGTGCTTTAAAATATGGTGTCACATCAAATTACAGTTCAAATGTGCTTGGCACAAATTCTAAGGGTTCTGACACTATACGCTGGAAGCAAACCCTTTGACTTTACAGCATTTGAGTCTCTTACTGGGTTGACTTTTCAGTTGAACTGTCAATTTTCCATCAACATGGTCCCCAAATTATTGCAATGATGAAATGGAGCCAATATAACAATGGGAACATTACTTTTTAACAATAGCTATTGAGTTGCATTGTTGTGGATCAGTTAGCCCAGTTGGCTGGGCTGCTGGTTTGTATTGCAGAGACACCAACAGCATGGGTTCAATTCCTGCAGTGATTGGGGTTCTCAAACTTTCCTCTCACCAGAGGCCCCATGATCTTCAGGTTAAATTACCACCAGTCATCTCTGCTTTAGATAGCAGCCCTATAGTTTGAAAGACAATGGGGTCTTTGCCTCATACCTGAGGAGTAGATTTTTTAACACAAGAGCTGGCACTCTCAATTACAATGTTTGCCAATGGAGGTATTGTCACCATCGCTAACTAGGATATTTATAATCAACCTGCTCAAACACACTTCTGAAGCAGATGGAACCTGAGCTTCTAGCCAAGAGACAGGGACATTATCACTGCATCACAAGATCACCATCCTATACAGTGAGATATTTTCTGTTCAACCTGCTCAAGGATAATACTGCACATGTTTGGAGCAGTTGGGATAAGAACCCAGGTTTCCTGTTTCAGAGGTACTGAGACTACCACTACACCACAAGAATCCTCACCCTCTACAATGAAATAATTATATTCATTGCTATTCACCTGTGAGAACATCTTACTGATCGGGGAAGCAAATGGAGCAAATTTGTTAAAGTAAAGCTGCTGCTGTTTTGGACATGCAGTTAGATAAAAATCTAAATTGTCTTCCAATGATTTTGAAGAACTTCAATTTAAATAGAACACCATCTAATTAGCCATATACTTAAAATCATTTCAATGGTATAAAGTTTAATACCATTAACAGTAAGGTTAATACACTTGTCACAATGTATGCATAAGTGGTTTAACTACTAAAGAAAAGGAGGAAGTGTACAGTTAAATGTGAATATCAAAATTTTGTCTGTCACCCTATTCTGCTGACTAACTTTGTGAAAGTGATATCTGATCCTCAGCACCCCCTTTTTTTTGGGAGGAATTGCTGTAGTTCTCCCATGACATGTTCATTATGTATATCACAGAAAGATGAGCCTTGTCACTACATCGACTATGGCTTGCATTTATTTATCACCGTTGACAAAGTAAATATAAAGTACTTTATGGGAATATGACCAAAGAATATTTGAACTAAATAAAAAGATATTTGGACAGGATACCAAGAGCTTGATCCACGAGGTATGTTGACAAGATGTTGATGAGGGAATTGCAGAGGTTGGAGTCAGGAAATTTGATGAATATTGGAGATGTTGAAGGTGACAGAACAAGTATAAGAACTCTTTTTGATGATGTGAAAAATTACCTTCTGCAATCTATCTCTCTGGCATCAAAAGGTAGCTATTACAAAAATGCAGTCATACTCTTTCAAATATTAATTGTTTAGAGACACTTTGAAAATTGCAATTACCAAACAATATTTTTCTTATTACTCATTTGTGCCTTTCCTCTCTTTCTTTCTCTCTCTCTTTCTCTCCCTCTCTTTCTTTCTTTTCCTTTCTTTTCCTCTCTTTCTTTCTTTTCCTCTCTCTTTTTCTTTTCCTCGCTTTCTTTCTGTTTCTGTTGCGATTCATCCACTAACTTATTTCCTTCTTAGCTCTTCCTAATTTTTAAATCTCCTTGGTTAAAGGGATATCTGTTGTTGTCCTGTTTCCCTTGCTGCATCATTATCAGCTTGCACTTTTACCAACTTGTTGACGAACTCTTTTCGAGCTGAAGGTTTTAGTGACACATCTGACTAAAGAAAGTTACATTCAGGTAAATCTGAATTGCCCTACCAAAGCTGAAGTCAATGGAAAGTTAGAGGAATTTCTCCACTGGTTGGAGTCATGTCTAGCTCAAAGGAAGATGGTTGTGATTATTGAAGGTCATTCACCTCAGTACCAGGGCATCTCCGTAGGATAGTATCCTAGGCCCAAACCTGGTCAATGGCCTCCCCATCATCCAACATCATAAGATTCATTGCTGATCTAGGCCCTTTTTTCAACACCATTCACAGTTCCTCACATACTCAAATTGTTTGTGTGAAATCCAACAAGACAAGAGTAATACAGTTTTCTCTTAGAAAATGAAATAAAGGACATACAAGCCAACTATGGCTAGGTATGTAAAGTCTGAGAATACAGTTCAATGGCTCCCGATAGTCAGTGGGAAATTGAGAAGAAATATGTAAAGAGATCTCAGATATCTTTAGTAAAAATAGGATGGTAATGGGAGGGGCTATTAATTTTCCAAACATAAACTGAAACTGTCATAATGTTAAGGGCTTCGATGGGGAGGAATTCATTAAGCGTCTGCAAGAAAACTTTCTTATATAATATGTGGATATACCTACTAGACAAGGATCAATACTTGACCTTCTGGGAAATAAGGCAAGACAAGTGACTGAGGTGTAAGTATGGGAACATTTTAGGGCAAGTGATCATAATTCTATTAGTTTTAAAATAGTTTTGGAAAAGGATAGAACTGATGAAAAAACTTAAACTTCTAAGTTGGAGTAACGCCAATTTTAATGGAATTAAGTGGGAACTTTCAAAAGTTGGTTGGGGGAGGCTATTTGCAGGTAAAAGGATGTTTAGGAAGGGGGAGTCTATTAAAAATGAGAATGGGAGTTCAGAGACAGTATGTTCCTGTTAGTATGAAGGGCAAGGCTGATAGGCGTAGGGAATTCTAGATGACTAGACAAATTGAGGTCTGGTCAAGAAAAAGGAGGCATATATCATGGAATCCCTACTGTATGGAAACAGGCCCTTCGGCCCAGCAGGAGTATTTCACCCAGATCCATTCCCCTATTACTCTACATTTACACCTGACTAAGCACCTAAACTACACATCCTTGCTCTGATTTCCTCCCACCCGAAGGAAACGCCTGTGGCGAGGATATGCAAACTCCACACAGGCAATCAGAATCAAACTGGGCGGCTGTCTGTGGAGTTTGCACATTCTCCCTGTATCTGTGTGACTTTTCTCTGATGCTCCGGTTTCCTCCCACAGTCCAAGGATTTGCAGGTTAGGTGAATTGGTAGTGCTAAATTGCCCATAGTGTTTGGAGATGCGTAGGTTAGGTACATTAGCCAGGGGTAAATATAGGTAGAAGAGTGGGTTACTTCTCGGAGAGTCAGTGTGGACATGTTGGGCTGAAGGGCCTGTTCCACACTTTCGGGATTCTATGATTCTAACAAGGTAGGACTGATGAATTAAACAGGAGGGCCAAAAGGAGACATTAGATACCTTTGGCAAATCGTGTTAAGGAGAATCCAAAGAGATTCTACAAATACATTAAAAACAAAAGAGTAAGCTGAGAGAGAACAGGGCCCCTTAAATCTAAACAAGGCTGCCTATGTGTGAAATTGCAGGAGATGGGGGTGACACGAAGAGTATTTTGCACCAATGTTTACTGTGAAGAAGGATATGGAACATAGAGAACATGGGGAAATAAATAGCAATGGCTTGAAAAATATAGAGAGTGGTGTTGGACATCTTAAAACATATGAAGGTGGATAAATCCCAGGTAGCTGATCAGGCGTACCCTAGAACTCTGTGGGAAGCTAGGGAAGTGATTGCTGGGCTCCTTGCTGAGATATTTGTCTCATTGATAACCAGAGATGAAATGCTGGAAGATGGGAGGTTGGTTAAAATGGTGCCACTATTTAAGGAAGGTGGTAAGGAAAAGCCAGAGAGCAATAGACCAGTGAGCCTGACATCAGTAGTAGGCAAGTTGTTGAAGGAAATCCTAAAGGACAGGACTTACATGTATTTAGAAAAGCAAGGACTGATTAGGGATAGTCAATATCACTTTGTGTCTCACTAACCTGATTGAGTTTTTTGAAGATGTAACAAAGAGGACTGATGAAGGCAGAGTGATCAACATGATCTATATAGACTTCAGGAAGGTGTTCAATAAGGTTCCTCATGGTAGACTGGTCAGCAAAGTTAGATCACATGGAATACAGGGAGAACTAGCCATCTGGATACAGAACTGGCTCAAAGGTAGAAGACAGAGGGTGATGGTGGAGAGTTGCCTTTCAGACTGGAGGCTGTGATCAGTGGTGTGCCGTAAGTATTGGTGCTGGGTTCACTACTTTTTGTCATATATATATAAATGACTTAGATGTGAATGTAGGGGGTATAGTTAGTAAGTTTGCAGAAACACCAAAACTGGCAGAGGGATTTTAATTTAAATGTGAGGTGTTGCATTTTGGAAAGGCAAATCAGGGAAGGATTTATACACTTAATGGTAAGGTCTTGGGGAACAAAGAGACCCTGGAGTGCAGGTTCATAGTTCTTTGAAAATGGAGTCCCAGATATATACAATAGTGAAGGAGGTTTTTGTTATGCTTTCCTTTATTCATCACTGCATTGAGTATAGGAGTTGAAAGGGCATGCTGCAGCTGTACAGCACAATGGTTAGGCCAGTATTTTGGAATACTGCATGCAATTCTGGTCTCCATGCCATAAGAAGGACTTTATGAAACTTGAAAGAGTTTAGAAAAGGTTTACAAGAATGTTGCCACAGGGTTGGAGGGTTTGAGTTATGGAGAGAGGCTAAATAGGCTGGGGCTATTTTCCCTGGAGCATCGGAGGCTCCAGGGAAAATAGAGTTTGCAGAATCATGAGGGGCATGGATCGGATAAATACCTGAGGTCTTTTGCTCAGAGTCGGGGAGTCCAAAGCTAGAGGGGATAGGTTAAGGGTGAGAGGGGAAAGATTTGAAAGGGAACTATGGGCAATTGCTTCACACAGGGTGGCGCATGAATGAAAGAGCTGCCAGGGGAAGTGGTGCAGGCTGCAACATTTAGAAGGTATCTGAATGGATATATAAAAGGAAGGATTTACAGGGATGTGGGTCAAATGCTGGGAAATGGGATGAGATTAATTTAGATTACATTACAGTGTGGAAAGAGGCCCTTCAGCCCAACAAGTCCACACCGACCTGCCAAAGCGCAACCCACCCATACCCCTACATTTACCCTTTACCTAACACTGCGGGCAATTTAGCATGGCCAATTCACCTGACCTGCACATCTTTGGACTGTGGGAGGAAACTGGAGCACCCGGAAGAAACCCACGCAGACACAGGGAGAACATCTGGTCAGCATGGACAAGTTGGATCAAAGGGTCTGACTCCGTGCTGTACAAATCTATGACACTATGATTCCATAACTGCTCAATTGTCTGAACTACCAACATAATAGCTGCAAATGTCACCATCCTCTCCTCATGTTCAAACCAATGATTGATTCATATATTTCTCTTCTAACTGTGGAAAACGAACTGTTGTGTTTTCCTTCTTCTCATTTCTAATCTGCAATGTGTGTTGTGTTTTGTTATTTTTGTCACATTTTTAATAAATTCACTTTGTCCTTAACTAAGAAAGCCTGGTTAAATTGGCTCCTGTTAAAACACAAATACTTTGGAAGAAAACAAAGAATTGACATGCTGGAAATTGGAAACAAAAACAGAAATTGGTAGAGAACAGCCAGTTCTGGCAGCATCTGTGGAGGCAAAGCAGAAGTAGTGTTTTGAGTGAGCTGACTCTCCATCCTAACTGATACCAGCTTGCAGGAGGTAGGTGAACAGTTAGGCAGCGATGGAGCTTAGAGAGAGAGAGAAAAATGAAAAGCAGACAAGCTGATTGTTGAAAGTAAACCAAGACAGAAGAAAAGCTGAATAAGTGTTAACAAAGTTTGACAGTAGGAGTGAATGGGTAGGCTGCGCTATAACTAACACACGTCATGACAGGACCAGACTGTGTGCATGCCAAAAAACATGGAAGGACATAACAGCTTTGAAACTATTGAACTCAATATTGAGCCCCGAAATCTCCAGAGTTTCCAACTGGAAAATGAACTGCTGTTCTTCCAACTTGTGCTGAGCCTCGCTGGAGTTCTGCAGCAGACTTGAGACAGAAATATTAGCATGGGAACACTGTGGCATGTTGAAGTGACAAGCAACTGGAAGCTCTGGGTTATGGACAAAATGTAGGTATTCTGCAAAGCAATTGTCTATTCTATATATCATCTCTTCATTGTCGAAGAGACCAGACTAGAATACAGCAGATTGAGTGGGATTTAAGTAAATGGCAGCTACATCTGGAAGATATGTCCAACATCTTGGATAGTGAGGATGGATTTTGAAACTGCAAGAAGTATCCATTAAGGAAGTGATCTGCTATATTGTATCCATTTTGTTGTAATCAATTGAGGAAAGGAGCAAATTGAATTAAAAAAGGGAGCTAGTTGTTCAGTCTTCATTGGAGAAAACCCAGCCAGAAACTCAACAAACTGTGACTCTTGTTCAGGGACCAGTTGTAAGAAGACTTGCTAGCATTACCATTGAATCATTACTATTGTTATCACTAAACATTCTCGAGGGTAACATTAACCAGAAACTTAACTGGGTCAATTAAAGAAAAAATATTATTTCATTGGAGGCAGTTCAGAGACAGTTCACTCGGAGATCCTTGGTAAGGAGGGATCTTAGGAGCAAAGGCTAAACAGAGTTGGCCTCTACTCATTTGAGTTTCAAAGAATGAGAGGGCATCTCATTGAAAAAGATATGAATCTTAAGGAACTTCAAAGGTTAAATGCTGAGAGGATGTTTCTCCTCATGGGATATACTAGGAACAGAGGGCAAAGTCTCAGAATAAAAGGGAGCCAATTGAAGATTGAGAAGTGGAGGAACTTCTTCTCTTAAAGGATTGTGAGTCTTTGGAACTCATTACCACAGAGAGCTGTGGGGGCAAAGTCCTTGTGTATATTTAAGATTGTTGATCAGTAGGAGAATCAAAGGTTAAGGCAGGAAAGTGGCCTTGAGGAATGGCAGGTCAATCGTGGTCCCAGTGAATGGCAAAGCAGGTTTAAGGGATTGAACAGCCTTTTTCGTGCCTCTTCTTATGGTCTTATGGACCAGCCATATAAATAATATGGCTACAATAGCTGGAAGAAGCTGGGATTTCTGCAGCATACAACTCTACTCCTACTCCACAAAACCTGTTTATTATTTAAAGTGTATGGAGTATGATAGAACACACCTGGATAACTACACCTCCAACAACACTGAGAAAGCTTGACACTACTGTGAGAAAACAGCCTGGTTTACTGTCATATGATCATAGAGATGTACAGCACGGAAAAAGACCCTTCGGTCCAACTCATCCATGCCGACCAGATATCCCAACCTAATCTAGGCCCACCTACCTGCACCTGACCCATATCCCTCCAAACCCTTCCTATTCATATATCCATCCAGATGCCTTTTAAATGTTGCAATTATACTAGCCTCCACCACTTCCTCTGGCAGTTCATTCCAGACACGTACCACCCTCTGTGTGAAAAAGTTGCCTCTTAGTCTGTTTTATATTTTTCCACCACTCCCACCCTAAACCTATGCCCTCTAGTTCTGGACTCCCCCAATCCAGGGAAAAGACTTTGTCTATTTATCCTATCCATGCCCCTCATAATTTTGTAAACCTCCATTAAACCTCAGCCTCCGACGCTCCAGGGAAAACAGCCCCAGCCTGTTCAGCCTCTCCTTATAGCTCAAATCCTCCAATCCTGGCACATCATTGTAAATCTTTTCTGAACCATTTCAAGTTTCACTTCATCTTTCCGATCGGAAGGAGACCAGAATTGCACGCAATATTCCAACAATGGCCTAACCAATGTCCTGTACAGCTGCAACATGACCTCCCAACTCCTGTACTCAATGCTCTGACCAATAAAGGAAAGCATACCAAACACCTTCTTCACTATTCTATCTACCTGTGACTGCACTTTCAAGGAGCTATGAACCTGCACTCATTCACTAATATAAGCAATTACTCTTTTCTGTTTAGTTTAAAGCTAAGGCACAATTTGGTATTTTTAGATACTTTTGTTACAAGCATCTATTTTACTAGTCTAACATGTCCAAAATGACATTCTATGAATAACACTGCTCCATATTTTAGTGCCACACTTTATAAGCACAGGATACTGATACAATCCAAACTATTTGTAGCAGCAATCAACTGTATTAGAAGCACCTCAATTACATATATAATTGAATAAGTGATTAATAGTTAGCAATGAATAAAGGTGTTTTCTCTTGTGGTACATGGACATTGCTGGCCAACAGCCCAGCATTTATTGCCCATCTCGAATCCCCCATGAGAAGGTAGTGGTGTACTATTGCAGTCCATGTGCTGTAGATAGGCCAATAATTGGGAAATTAATGGCCTAATAGTAATATTGCTGGACTGGTCACCCACAGACCCAGATAATGTTTTGGGGATCCAGGTTCGAATAGCAGATTATGGAATTTGAATTCCATAAATATCTGGAATTAAACAGTCGAATGACCATGAATTTGTTATCAGAGCTGGAAAAACCATCCGGTTCACTAATGTCCTTAAGGACAGTAGATGTGATGCATCTAGATTTCCAAAAAGCATTCAACAAGCTGCTGAACAAAAGGCTGCTGCATAAGATAAAGATGCAAGGTAGTTACGGGGCGATGTATTAACATTGATAGAGGATTGGGTGACTAATTGGACGCAAACACTGGGGATAAATGAGTGCTTTTCTGGTTGGGTGGTCAGTGAATCGTGGTGCAGCTCAGGTGGTCAGTGTTGGGACCACAATTATTCACAATTTACAGAGATGATTTGGAATTGGGGACCATGTGTAATGTGTCAATGTTGGTGGATGAGATTAAGATGAATGGTAGAGCATAGGGTCCAGAGGACTGTGAAACTTTGCAAAGGGACATAGATAGTTTAAGTGAGTGGGCAAAAGTCTGGCAGATGGAGTACAATGTTAATAAGTTTGACGTTATCCATTTTGGTAGGAATAACAGTAAAAAAGGGTCATTATTCGTATGGTTAAAAACTTGCAACATGCTGCTGTGCAGGGGGACCTGGGTGTCCTTGTTCATGAATCACAGAAGGTTGGTCTGTAGGTATAACAGATAATTAAGAAGGCAAATGGAATTTTGTCCTTCATTGCTAAAGCAGTTGAATTTAAAAGCTACAAGTCACACTACACCAGGTTATAGTCCAACAGGTTTAATTGGAAGCAGTAGTGTTCGGAGTACCGCTCCTTCATCCTTCACCAACCTCCTAATGAAGGAGCGGCATTCTGAAAGCGAGTGCTTCCAATTAAACTTGTTGGACTATAACCTGGCATTGTGTGATTGATGAATTTAAAAGCAGTGAGGTTATGTTGCACCTATACAGGGTGCTGGTGAGGCCACATCTGGAGTACTGCATGCAGTTTTGGTCTCCTAATTTGAAAAAGGATGCACTGGCACTGGGGGGGTACAGAGGAGGTTTACTAGCTTAATTCTGGAGTTGAGGGGTTTGGCTAATGAGGAGACACTGAGTCGACTGGGATTATATTCACTGGAATTTAGAAGAATGGGGAGGGATCTGAGAAACATATAAAATTATCAAGGGAATAGATAAGATAGATGTAGAGAGGATGTTTCCCTTGGCAGGTGAAACTAGGACAAGAGAGAGCCTCAAAATTAGAGGGAGCAGATTTAGGACTGAATTGATTAGGCACTTCTTCACCCAGATGGTTGTGAATCTGTGGAATTCCCTGCCCAGTGAAGTAGCTGAGGCTTCCTCAGTCAATCCTTTCTAAGCTAATGTTTTGAACAGTAAAGGAATTCAGGGTTATGGGGAGGGGGTGAGTAAATGGAGAAGAGGCCACAAAAAGATCAGTGGGTGGAGCAGGCTTGAAGGGCCAGATGGCCTTTTATGTATGAAACAGCAAGCCTTACCTTGTCTGGCCTACATGTGACTCCAGACCCACAGCAATGTGGGTGACTCTCAACTGTCCCCTGGGCAATTTGGAATTGGCAATCAATGCTGCCTGGCCAGCGATGCCCTCATCCCATTAATAAATACATTTCTTATAACGCTATAATGTTAGGGAGGGAATTCAAGGATTTTGACCCAGCAACAGTGAAGCAACAATGATACATTATCAAGTCAGGGTCATGAGTGGCTTGGAGGAGACTTTGCAAGAGCTGATGCTCACATGTATTTTCTGTCCTTGTTCTTCAATATGGAGGTGGTCATGGATTTGGAAGGAATGTCTAAGGATCTTTGGCAGATTTCTCCAGTGCATTGGTGTTAGAGTGGATACATGTGGATATGGTGCAAATCAAGCAGACTGCTTGGTCCTGGGTGGTGTCAAGCTTCTTGTTTTGTCAGAGCTGCAGTCATCCAAGCAAGTGGGGAGTATTCCATCACACTCTTGACTTGTGCCTTGTGGGCACAAGATAGATGGTGGATAGCTTTGGGGAGTCAGGAGGTGAGTTACTCACTGTAGTATTCCTAGCCTCTTTAATTTACCAATCAGTCTTTTTATTTACACCATAAGAAACAGCCTGTGGGAATATATGGAAAAGGTGCCTTTATCTACTTCTTATCGGCCAGCACAGTCTTTGCAAGAAAACACAGTTAGCATAATGTTCATTTTAGAAGGTGAACATTATGAGACACTCCATTTACTTAGAGTAAGTGATCATGTACACGAAAATCTGAGAAAAAGATTTAATCAAGTTAACTTTACAACATTATTGCTTCATTGGATTTTAATTCAGGGGGTGTTAATCCCAAATGGATAATTAAGTGAATATTTTGAGTGCCATGTTTTGCACACATGTGTAGAACTCCTCAGATATTGCAAGATGGTAAGGCATTGCCTAGCATAACCCTGAGCTTAAATTGATCCAAATGTCACGGAAATGCAGAGCATAGAACATAGAACATAGAACGTAGAAAAATACAGCGCAGTACAGGCCCTTTGGCCCTCGATGTTGCGCCAACCCAAGCCCACCTAACCTACACTAGCCCGCTATCCTCCATATTCCTATCCATTGCCCGTTTAAATGCCCATAAAGAGAGAGAGTCCACCACTGCGACTGGCAGGGCATTCCATGAACTCACGACTCGCTGAGTAAAGAATCTACCCCTAACATCTGTCCTATACCAACCTCCTCTTAACTTAAAGCTATGCCCCCTCGTAATAACTGACTCCATATGTGGAAAAAAGTTCTCATTGTCAACCCTATCTAAACCCCTAATCATCTTGTACACCTCTATCAAGTCACCCCTAAACCTTCTTTTCTCCAATGAAAACAGCCCCAAGTGCCTCAGCCTTTCCTCATACGATCTTCCTACCATACCAGGCAACATCCTGGTAAATCTCCTCTGCTGAAAATGTGTTGCTGGTTAAAGCACAGCAGGCCAGGCAGCATCTCAGGAATAGGGAATTCGACGTTTCGAGCATAAGCCCTTCATCAGGAATCATTGAAGGGCTTATGCTCGAAACGTCGAATTCCCTATTCCTGAGATGCTGCCTGGCCTGCTGTGCTTTAACCAGCAACACATTTTCAGCTGTGATCTCCAGCATCTGCAGACCTCATTTTTTATTCGAAAATCTCCTCTGCACCCGTTCCAGTGCCTCCACATCCTTCTTATAGTATGGAGACCAAAACTGCACACAATACTCCAGATGCGGCCGCACCAGAGTCTTATACAACTGCAACATGACCTCAGGACTCCAGAACTCAATTCCTCTACCAATAAAAGCCATTACGCCATATGCCTTCTTCACAGCACTATTTACCTGGGTGGCAACTTTCAGAGATTTGTGTACATGGACACCAAGATCCCTCTGCTCATCCACGCTACCAAGTATCCAACCATTAGCCCAGTACTCCATCTTCTTGTTACTCTAATCAAAGTGAATCACTTCACACTTAGTTATATTGAACTCAATTTGCCACCTTTCTGCCCAGCTCTGCAGCTTATCTATATCCCGCTGTAACTTGCCACATCCTTCCTCACTGTCAACAACTCTACCGACATTCGTATCATCCACAAACTTGCTCACCCAACCTTCTAGCCCCTCCTCCAGCTCATTTATAAAAATGACAAACAGTAATGGTCCCAAAACAGATCCTTGTGGAACACGGCTGGTAACTGCACTCCAAGATGAACCTTTACCATCAACTACTACCCTCTGTCTTCTTCCAGCCAGCCAATTACTAATCCAAACCTCTGACGCACCCTCAATGCCATACCTCCGTAATTATTGCAGTAGCCTACCATGGGGAACCTTATCAAACGCCTTACTAAAATCCATATACACCATATCTACCGCTTTACCCTCGTCCATCTCCTTAGTCACCTTCTCAAAGAATTCAATAAGGTTTGTGAGGCACGACCTGCCCTTCACAAAACCATGCTGACTATCCTTGATCACATTATTCCTATCCAGATGTTCATAAATCCTATCCCTTACAATTCTCTCTAAGACTTTGCCCACAACAGAAGTGAGACTCACCGGGCTATAGTTACTAGGGTTATCCCTACTCTCCTTCTTGAACAAAGGAACCACATTTGCTATCCTCCAGTCTTCTGGCACTATTGCTGTAGACAACGAGGACATAAAAATCAAGGCCAATGGCTCTGCAATCTCCTCCCTTGCATCCCAGAGAATCCTCGGATAAATGCCATCAGGGCTATTTGACCCATTGTATCAGCACTGAACACCATTATCTGGTGCTAATCTCCTGCTTTTTTGACCACATCCTTCCACTTTAGTTTGTATCCAAATAAATGTCCAATGTTTTCTTCAATGCTTTAATTGAACCTGCTTCCATCATGCTTCTGAGCATATCGTTCCAAACCCTAAATTACTAATTGAGTGAAAAGGTTTTTCTCATCATGCTTACTACTTTTGAAAATCACTTTAAATTTAAGTCCTTTCAATTTTGTTCCTCTTACAAGTGGGAATAGTTTCTCCCTATCTAATCTATCCAGAGTGCTCATGATTTTGAAAATGTCTATTAGATCTCCTCTTAACCTCCAAGGAGACCAAAACGTGCATCATCATAACTGACATATCTCATCATGAAATAATCCTTGCAAATTGCTTTAGCACTCTCTCAAATGTGTTCATGCACTTTCTCTCATATCCTACCCAGAACTGTACAGAATATTCCAGCTGAGGTGTAACAAGTTTTTGTTCTTGTAAATTCATGCTCCTATTTATAAAACCAAGGATATTGTAGACTTTACTAAGTGTCCTATGACCCCAATTGCCTGTGTGCAAATGACAGCCTCTACTCCTGTCCTGCCTTTAGAATTATACCCCCTATCTTATATTGTTTTTCAACGTTCTTTCTACCTAAGTGCATCCCTTCACATTTATTGCATTGATATGGAGATGCTGGTGTTGGACTGGGGTGTACAAAGTTAAAAATCACACATAACCAGGTTATAGTCCAACAGGTTTAACTGGAAGCACTAGCTTTCGGAACGCTGCTCCTTCATCAGGTGGTTGTGGAGTATAAAATTGTAAGACACAGAATTTATAGCAAAAGTTTACAGTGTGATATAACTGAAATTATACATTGAAAAATACCTTGATTGTTTGTTAAGTCTCTCATGTGTTAGAATGACCATGTCAGTTTCACTTCTTTCAAATGTAAATAGCGAAACCTTCTTTAAAAGTTACATTTTCAGGTCAGCTTTAACAATTGGTGTCAGCTCAGACAATGTATTAGGTATTAGCACTCCTCTGTGCCATAATGCTTAGACTGATTCTAATCTAAAAAATGAATTGACGGATTCATGCAGTTTTTGAGCAAAGTACAATGTATCTGTGCAACTACAAATTCACTCCACAAACTTGTATGTGTATGTGTGCATGTGTTTGTGTGTGAGCGCGCGTGCATGTGTGTGTGTGTGGGATTTCTTGCATTGAAATACATATGTCACCTGTCTTCCCATTCCACCAGCTTGTCAATGTTCTTTTGGAGTTAATCATAATCATAGAGATGTACAGCATGGATATAGACCCTTTGATCCAACTCATCCATGCTGACCAGATATCCTAAATTAATCTAGTCCCATTTGCCGGCACTTGGCCCGTATCCCTCCAAACCCTTCCTATTCATATACCCATCCAGATGCCTTTTCAATGTTGTAATTATACTAGCTTCCACCACTTCCTCTGGCAGCTCATTCCCTACACGCACCACCCTCTGCATGAAAAAGTTGCTCCTTAGGTCCCTTTTTAAATTTTTCCTCTCTCATCCTAAGCCCTCTAGTTCTGGACCCCACCCCCCAACTCCAGGGAAAGACCCTGGCTGTTTACCCTATCCATGTCCCTTATGATTTTATAAACCTCTGTAAGGTCACCCCTTAACCTCCGATGTTCCAGGGAAAATAACCCCAAACTATTCAACTTCTTCCTCTGGGTCAAACCCTCCAACCCTGACAACATCCTCGTAAATCTTTTCAGAAGCCTTTCAAGTTTCACAATATCCTTCCTATAGACCAGAATTACACCTAATATTCCAAAAGTGGCCTAACTAATGTCCTGTACAGCTGCAACATGACCTCCTGGCTCCTATACTCGATGCTCTGACCAATAAAGGAAAGCACAACAAATGTTTCTTCGTGATCCCGTCTCCCTGTGACACCACTTTCAAGGATCTATGAACCTGCACTCCAAGGTCTCTTTGTTCAGCAACACTCCCCAGGACCTTACCATTAACTATTAAAGTACTGCCCTGATTTGTCTTTCCAAAATGCAGCCCCTCACATCCACCTAAATTAGACTCCATCTGCCACTCCTCAGTCCATTGTCCCATCTGATCAAAGCCCCATTGTGCTCTGAGATAATCCTCTTCACTGTCCTCTGCACCATCTATTTTGGTGTCATCTGCAAACTTACTAACTCTATCTCCTATGTTCACATCCAAATCATTTATATAAATGACGAAAAGCTGTGGACCCAGCACCAATCCTTGTAGCACACCATTGGTCAAAGACCTTCAGTCTGAAAAGTAATGTCCACCATTACGCTCTGTCTTCTATTTCTGCGTCAGTTCTATATCCAAATGGCTAGCTCTCCCTGCTCTGCCCTCATCAATCCTCTTTGTTACTTCTTCAAAAAACTTAATCAAGTTAGTGAGACATGATTTCCCACGCCTAAAGCCATGTTGACAATGCCTAATCGTTCCGAGTACGTATAATCCTGTCCCTCAGGATTCCCTCCAACAACTTGCCCACCATGAGGTCAGGCTCACTTGTCTATGGTTCCACGGCTTTTCTTTGCCACCTTTCTTAAATAATGGTACCACGTTAGCCAACCTCCGGTCTTCCAGCACATCCCCTGTGACTATTGATGATACAAATATCTCAGCAAGGGACCCAGCAATCATTTCCTTAGCTTCCCACAGAGTTCGAGGGTACACCTGATCAGGTCCTGGGGATTTATCCACATTATGCTTTATAAGACATCCCACACCTCCTACTCTGTAATACGCACATTTTTCAAGATGTTGATATTTAGCTTACTTACAGGGTGGAAACAGGCCCTTCTGTCCAACAAGTCCACACCGATCCTCCAAAGAGCAATCCACCCAGACCCATTCCCCTACATTTACCCCCTCCCTAACACTCCGGGCAATTTAGCATGTCCAATTCACCTAACCTGCAAATATTTGGACTGTGAGAGGAAACCGGGGCACACGGAGGAAACCCACGCAGACACGGGGAGAATGTGCAAACTCCACACAGACAGATGCCTGAGGGAGGAATTGAACTCAGGTCTCTGACGATGTGAGGCAGCAGTGCTAACCACTGTGCCAGCATGCCACCCATAACCAGCAGGTCACCATCTATTTCCTCACATTTTATATCTTCCATGTCCTTCCCTACAGTAAACACTGAGGCAAAATACTCGTTTATTATCTCCCCCATCTCCTGCATTTCAACACATAGGCCTTGCTGATCTTTGATTCTCTCCGTTGTTATCCTTTTATCCTTAATGCATTTATAAAATCCCTTTGACAAACAGGGTTTAAGAGAATCCAAAGCTATCTTATGTCTCCTTTTTGCCCTCCTGATTTCCCTATTAAGTATACACCTACTGCCTTTATGTTTTTATAAGGATTCACTCGACCCCTGCCATTGATACTTGACATATGTTTCTTTCGTTTTTTCAAACAAAACCTCAACTTCTCTAGTCATCCAACATTCCCTACACCTACCAGCCTTGCCCTTCACCCTAACAGGAACATAGTGTCTCTGGAGTCTTGTTATCTTATTTTTGAAGGCTTCCTATTTTCCAGCCATCCCTTTACCTGCAAACATCCACCCCCAATCAACATTTGAAATTTCTTGCCTAATAATGTCAAAATTAGCCTTTCCTCCAATTTAGAACTTTAAATTTTAGATCTGGTCTATCCTTTTCCATCGTTATTTTAAAACTAATAGAATTATGGCCACTAGCGCCAAAGTGCTCCCCCACTAACACCTCAGTCACCTGGGCAAAAGTGAGGATTGCAGATGCTGGATATTAGAGTCAAGAGTGTGGTGCTGGAAAAGCACAGCAGGTCAGACAGCATCTGACGCCCCTAAAGCCTCATCTTTACCATGGACATCCAGTCCCTCCACACCTCCATCTGCCATGATGAGGGCCTCCAAGACCTCCACTTCTTCCTCTCCCAGCATCCCCACTAGTACCCTTCCACTGACACTCTCATTCGTTTGGTTGAGGGTTTCGTCCCCACCCTCAATAATTTCTCCTTTGAATCCTCCCACTTCCTCCAGCTGAAACGAGTAGCCATGGGCACCCACATGGGCCCCAGCTATGCCTGTCTCTTTGTTGGCTACGTAGAACAGTCCATCTTCCATGGTTACACCAGCACCATTCCCCACCTTTTCCTTCGCTACATTGATGACTGCATCGGCACCACCTCGTGCTCCCATGAGCAGTTTAAACAGTTCATCAACTTCACCAACATGTTCCACCCCGACCCTAAGTTCACCTGGACCATCTCAGACACCTTCCTTCCCTTCCTGGACCTCTCTATCTCCATTAACAATGACCGACTCAACACTGACATTTTCTACAAAACCCAGCGATTCCCACAGCTGCCTGGATTACACCTCCTCCCAGCCTGCCTCCTGTAAAAACATTATCCCTTGTTCCCAATTCCTCCACATCTGCTGCATCTGCTCCCAGAAGGACCAATTCCAACACAGAACACACCAGATGGCCTCCTCTTTAAAGACCGCAATTTTCCCTCCCACATGGTTGATGATGCCCTCCAGCACATAGCATCCACTTCCCACACCTCTGCCCTCGAACCTCACCCCTCCAACTGCAACAAGGACATAACCCCCGGTACTCACCTTCCAACCCACCAACCTCCGTATCCTTTGCATCATTCTACGCCATTTCCGCCACCTACAACCATCCTCACCACCAGAGCTAAATTTCCCTCCCCATTCTTATCCGCTTTCTGTAAAGACTGTTCCCTCCATGACTACCTCATAG
This sequence comes from Hemiscyllium ocellatum, assembly GCF_020745735.1. NCBI lineage: Eukaryota > Metazoa > Chordata > Chondrichthyes > Orectolobiformes > Hemiscylliidae > Hemiscyllium > Hemiscyllium ocellatum. The sequence goes on along the minus strand of NC_083401.1, from coordinate 152,806,891 downwards.
GTCCACGTGCCCTAACAACCCTCCCTCCTCTCCCGGCACCTTTCCCTGCCACCTTCCCCTGCTCCATCTTCCATCTCAGGCCCCTCCAACCCTATGGCATCAATGTGGATTTCACCAGTTCCTCATTTCCCCTCTCTCCCCACCCCCCCCCACCTTATCCCAGTTCCAACTTTCCTACTCGGCACCACCCTCATGACCTGTCCTACCTGTCCTTCCCACTTATCCTACTCCACCTTCCTCTCTGACCTATCATCATTACCTCTGCCTCCATTCACCTCTCACACTCTCAGCTACCTTCCTCCTGCCCCACCCCCCTCCCATTTATCTCTCCACCCCCTCAGCTCCCGGCCTCATTCCTGATGAAGGGCTTTTGCCAGAAACATCGATTCTCCTGCTCCTTGGATGCTTCCTGACCTGCTGTTCTTTTCCGGCACCACGCACTCGACCTCAGTCACCTGTCCTGCCTTACTTCCCAAAAGTAGGTCAAGTTTTGCACCTTCTCTAGTAGGTACACCCACATATGGAATCAGAGAGTTTTTTTGTACACAGTTAACAAATTCCTCTCCATCTAGACCCTATGGCAGTCCCAGTCTATGTTTGGAAAGTTAAAATCCCCTACCAAAACCACCCTATTATTCTTACAGATAGTTGAGATCTCCTTACAAGTTTGCTTCTCAATTTTCCATTGACTTTTGGGAGGTCTATAGTACAATCCCAACAAGGTGATCATTCCTTTCTTATTTCTCAGTTCCAGCCAAGTAACCATGCCCTGAATTCATCTGCCTTCCCGGATAGGCCTCTTGCATTGAAATAAATGCAGTTTAATTTATCAGTCCTACCTTTAGTTCCTGCCTACCCTGAATGTTTGACTTGCTCTTTTTCCCAACTATAGTAGTCTGAAACTGATGTCTTTCCTCAATATCTCCCTTGGTACCCCACCCCCCAACCTTACTAGTTTAAACCCTCCCAAGTAGCTCTAGCAAATCTCCTTGCCAGTATATTAGTCCCAAACAATTAGTTCCAATTCAGATGCAATCCATCCTTCTTGTACAAGTCACTTCTACTCCAGAATAGATTCCAAAGATCCAAAAATGTGAACACTTCTCCACTGCACCAGCTCCTCACCCACACATCCATCTGCTCTATCCTCCTATTCCTACCCTCACTAGTTCAAAACAGCAGGAGTAATCCAGATATTACATTAGATTCCCTACAGTGTGGAAACAGGCCATGTGGCCCAACAAGTCCACACCGACCCTACAAGCAACCCACCCAGACCCATCTCCCTCTGACTAATATCCCTAACACTCTGGGCAATGTAACATGTCCAATCCACCTGACTTGCACATCTTTGGATTGTGGGATGAAACCGGAGCACCCGGAGGAAACCCACGGAGACATGGGGAGGATGTGCAAACTCCATACAGGCAGTCGCCCGAGGCTGGAATCAAACCCGGGTCCCTGGCGCTATGAGACTGCAGTGCTAACCACTGTCCTTGAGTACCTCCTTTTTAAATTCCTGCCTAACTTTCTGTATTTTCCCTTCAGAATCACATACTTTTTGCTTCCTATGTCATTAGTTCCAATGTGCACAACAATCTCCTGCTAATCCCTTTCCCCTTTGAGACTATTCTGTACTGTTTCTGAGATATCCTTGATCCTGGCACCAGGGAAGCAATACATCATTCTGATTTGTTGTTGTCAGCCACAGAAACATCTGTTTGTGCCCTTGACTAGAGAGTCCCTTGTCACAGGAGAAGGTAAGGACTTCAATGTTAGAGAATCAGAGTTGAAAAGGGTGGCAGGTCAGGCAGCATCCAAGGAGCAGGAGAACAGGAATTCCTAATGAAGGGCTGATGCCTGAAACGTCGATTCTCCTGCTCCTCGGATGCTGCCTGATCTGCTGTGCTTTTGCAGCACCACTCTTTTTCACTCAGTCCCCTACCACAATCAATCATTTGGGACCTAACGTAACTCTCATTAGATTAAAGCCAGTCTTGGTACCAGAAACTTGGCTGTTTGTGCTCCATTCCCCTGAGAGTCCATCATCCTCAACATTTTCCAGAACAGCATTCTTGTTTGAGATAGGGGTAGCCACAGGAGACTCCTGCACTACCTGCCTCCCCCTCCTACCTTTCCTTGAGGTACCCATCTCCACACATTTAAAATTCTTCCAGGTTTCACATCATCTGGAAACTTCAAAACTGTCCCCTCCCCCTGCACACCAAGGTCTAGAACATTAATATATATCAAGAAAGTAAGCCAAAACCTGACCAAAAATGGAATTCCACACACTGCAATCCTTCCTCTAACCTGAAAATTTGCCATTGAATTACTCTCTGCTTCCGACCACTCGAAAGATTTGAGTTGCTACTGTACCTTTTATACTATGACTTATAACTTTCCTCACAAGTCTATTGTGGCATTGTATTAAATCCCATCTTAGATGTTATCAGTACTATCTCAACCAGTGTTACCATCACTGAGCCTTACCTCCAGTAAGTTAGCTAAATATGATTTTCCCATTAGAAATCCAAGATGATGTTTTCTAATCAGCACACGGTTCTCTATTTGGCAACTAATTTCACTCCAAATATTTGTTTCTAAAGCTTCCTCAATGACTGGTCTGTAATGGCTGGGCTTACCTGATTATAGAGTCATAGAATCATAAAGAAGTACAACATGGAAACAGACCCTTCAGTCCAACTCGTCTATGCCGACCAGATATCTTAACCTAATCTAGTCCCATTTGCCAGCACTTGGCCCGTATCCCTCTAAACCCTTCCAATTCATATCCCCATCTACATGCCTTTTAAATACTACAATTGTATCAGTCTCCACCACTTCCTCTGGCAGCTCATTCCATACATGTACCACCCTCTGTGTGAAAAAGTTGCGCCTTAGGTCGCTTTTATATCTTTCCCCTCTCCCCCTAAACCTATGTCCTCTAGTTCAGGACTCCCCCACTCCAGGGAAAGGGCTTTGTCTATTTATCCAATCCATGTTCCTCATGATTTTAAACATCTCTTACAGTCCCAGATTTCTGTTTTTTTTTCTTGAGGAAGAAAGAACTTTTTTTGTCCCAGACCTTTTTTGATTTGATTTATTATTGTCACGTATGCCTAGGTACAGTTAAAGTTTTCATTTTGCGGGTGGTGCAGCCAGATCATAGTAAACAGGGATATGCGGATTATAGGTTTTTTGGATCCACTTTGAAGTTTGTCTTGCATTTCTGATAAGGACAATGAATGTTCCTTTGGTTTGGTAGTTACGTCATTTTTATGTTGTTAAATGAGCATTTTACTTGATTATACTTTTAATAAAATCTGATGGCATTCACTAACTTAGTATTCTTGAACAGTATGCTGGCATATTTGTGTTGAAATGGAGTCCATAAATTGTACAGTTTGAAATTATTAATTTGCAACATTCACGTATGCAAGCTTTACTAATCAAAATTATGGAAACTCCCTTGACAATTTTACAATTCTTTGAATCTATTTTTGAAGTGTTGGTCTCGGGAACGCTGGTCAAGATATTCCTGCTTTTCTTTGAATACTATCAAGGTAATTCCAAGGGTGTTTATATTTAATATATTATTAGCGTCAATTATTTTTCTTGGAGACAGAGCACAGATAAGAACAAGGAGTTTGGCCTAATTTATTTGTACAAAGAGGGTCTCCATCTTTGTGTAAAATTGTGTACGATAAAAGCTTTTTTGTAGAAAATTTATTTCCTTTGTGCTCTAAGTTAGCACCTGTGGGAAGTGTCAGTTGCTTAACTGGAGAGTGTTCTGAAGTTTGATGCATTCAGTTCTGCCTTGGACTAGGAACAGAACCCTACTGAGGTATTTCAGGTCACAAAGATCAGTTCAAGGGTCAGTGGGCAGCAGTTGGTGAGCAGCTAGTCTGAAGCAAACGAATAGGCTTCATGCAGCTAAAGTGCTGCCGTTCACAGTGCTCTTGAAGAGACAATGGTATGTTCCTGGCTCCATGTACCCAAGGCTCAGGGAAGCTTAGATCTGAGAAGGTGACAGGAAGTTGCTGGCTCAGTGCTGCTGGGTATTGGAGCTTAGAGAAGTCCTGGGGCACTTACCAGCTAAGTGGAGCTGAAATGAAGCTGCTTGCTAGAGAATGGGTAGTAAGCAAGGACATGTATACTATATATGCAGTGGTGGTCTGTTAGTGAAATAAGCAATTGAGTCAAAGAGATGTTTTACTCAGAGCACCTCTTTACCAGAATTGTGCCCTCCAGTGGGCTGCAGACGCAAGTGAGACGATTGAGCAACTGGGAAGTGAGCACTGTTTTGGCTGTTTATGTCATAACAGATTTTGAGGAAAATCAGAGGCCAAATCTTCAAAAGTGAAGATCTAAAATCCCTTATTGGGAGACAGGTTAAAGGCCAAAGACGGTGGTTGAGGGTACAAGTTAGCACTAAGTTGACAGGGGACATAGAGAACCAAAGAATTGTGGAGACAAAGGTTGGCATGGAAGGTATGAAGGACCTTAACAATAGATTGGCATAGACATTATGGGCACTTGTACTGACTTGGCAGAGGAACACAGAGCATATGCATGGTAGGTGGAGGGTATGGGATAGTATGGATGCAGCATGGTTCGTGTATGGGAGGAAGGGAATGACAGCTTTGAGGACTGTTATGTTTTTTTTCTCTTGCTTTTCACAGTTCTGGATCACAGACAGGTTTGTTTTTCCCCAGCCTGTCCTCACACCCCACCACCTCTGAATTACTTCCAGATGTAGTGAATCAGACTCCCATTTTACCCTCCCCCATATATCAAGTCTGACTTTTTGATGTAATGTTTTCTTCCTGGGTCAGGTTTGTGGAGCTGGAAGTTATCCTGATTTGCCATTCCTAAACAGGGTGCAATGTGTTAAGATACATTTCACTCTAATGTCTTGGAAATCGCTGTGGTATTCAGTCCCTGATCCACACTGCCTGGAGTAGAATTTCTGGCAAGGCTGTCCTGAATCACTGTTTTAACATCAAAATTGCACAAACATTTTGTTTGCAATATTTTCCTGTTTTATCTTATTATATGGCATCTTGTGTAAGACCATGACAGGGTGGATGTTTAAAAAAAAGGTTTTGCCTCCTGGGTGAGTCCAGACCCAAAGATGCGATTTCAAGGTAGATAGGATAGTGAAGGTGGTGTTTGGTATGCTTTCTTTTATGGCAAGAGTATTGAGTACAGGAGTTGGGAGGTCATGTTGTGGCTGTACAGGATATTGGTTAGGCCACTGTTGGAATATTAAATTAGATTAGATTATCTACAGGGTGGAAACAGGCCCTTTGGCCCAACAAGTCCACACCGACCCTCCAAAGAGAAACCCACCCTCCCCTATATTTACACCTGACTAATCCATCTAACACTACGGGCAATTTAGCATGGCCAATTCACCTAACCTGCATATCTTTGGACTGTGGGAGGAAACCGGAGCACCTGGAGGAAACCCACGCAGACACAGGGAGAACATGCAAACTCCACACAGACAGTTGCCCGAGGTGGGAATTGAACCCAGGTCCTTGGTGCTGTGAGGCAGCAGAGCTAACCACTGAGCCACCATGCCGCCCCATAATATTGCATGCAATTCTGGCCTCCTTCCTATTGGAAAGATGTTGTGAAACTTGAAAGGGTTCAGAAAAGATTCACAAGGATGTTTGAGCTACAGGGAGAGACTGAACAGGCTGGGACTGTATTCCCTGGAGCGTCAGAGGCTGAGGGGTGACCTTATAGTGGTTTACAAAATTACGAGGGGCATGGATAGGGTAAATAAGCAAAGTCTTTTCCCTGTGGTCGGGGAGTCCAGTCCTAGAGGGCATAGGTTTAGGGTGAGAGGGGAAAGATATAAATGAGACCTAAGGGGCAACTTTTTCACACAGAGGGTGGTACGGGTATGGCATGAGCTGCAGAGGAAGTGGTCGAGGCTGGTACAATTGCAACATTTAAGAGGCATTTGGATGGGTATATGAATAGGAATGGTTTGGAAGGACATGGGCCGGATGCTGGCAGGTGGGACTAGATTGGGTTGGGATATCTGGTTGACATGGATGGGTTTGAACGAAGAGTCTGTTTCGATGCTGTACATCTCTATGATTCTATGACTCTAAATAAAAGTAATTTTAAGATGAATATGGAGGTTCTGTTTTCTTTCAGAGGTTTTTGAGTCTGTGGAATTCTCTTCCCCAGACTTTAGGGAGGCTGGGGTAGATGTGGATAGATTGGTGACTAACAAAAGAGTCAACGGATGTCACGGTGGGCAGAAAAATGGAATTGAGGCTATAATCCGAGCAGCCATCTTCTTTTTGAATGCCAGAGCAGGTTTGAGGGGCTGAATGGCCTACTGCTGAAGATAGTTTGCATGCCCCTGCTAAACCTTCGGTAATATATGAAGAGAATTACTATTGAAATTACAGACATTTATACTTAGCATTGGTACAGAGCCAAATTTCTTTGCACTAATGTTAAATATCTAAAGAATAATTCTCAGGAGTGCACCATTGACATGCACCAAGAAAATGAAGGTCGTCTGGTATAAATCCAACCCCACATTCACCTTCAACACTATCATTGATCGAGAAATCTTGGAAATACAGCATTTTCCAACCGGTCACTTATCCAGTACTGCACTTGGAGTGAGGGAAGCAGGACTCCAACCCGCTGGAATGAGATAGGAGCATGCAACATCTTAGACCGCTATCGTAGTGGTTGTGTTCAAAGTATTAATTTACAGCTTCCTTCTGCTTTGCTGTGGGACATGTTAATAGATGGGAACAAGAACTTTTGCGTGCTAGCCCTCATTGTGCATTTGTTTCTAAAATCCAGTTCCTCAAACCTTGGCGACGGTTATTGCATTGCGAACATCAACATTTCCCTATTGTTCATTGTTTTTGCCTGCAATCACTGATCAGAATTCATTTCCTGGAACTCAATGACTGTAAAAAGATCTGGGAAGGTCTGGGGTTTACATTTGAAAGAACTGAAACCACCACGGACAGTCTAAAAGCTGAGAGACTTAACAAACAATCCAGGTCTTTTTCAATATATACTTTCAGTTGCATCACACTGTAAACTTTTGCGATAAATTCTGTGTCTTACGATCTTATACTCCGCAACCATCTGATGAAGGAGCAGCGTCCGAGAGCTAGTGCTTCCAAATAAACCTGTTGGACTATAACCTAGTGTGTGATTTGTTAACGTTGTACACCCCAGTTCAACACCGGCACCTCCAAATCATGAAAAAGATCTGTGTAAAAGGTGATGAGAGGGGTGGTGACGATCTGGTATTTGCTCCTAACGTGTACCAGCATGAACACTGTTCAAGAATTTTTTTTTATATTTCAAAAATATACTTTATTCATAAAATATGCATAGAATAATTTGATACACTGTACATTAGGTAATGCCATTCATATTTCCACATTTACATACACAGCTCCGAATTACCATTATTCCATACAGATCAGTGAATTTCTCACTCATATATTGAGCTGAGGCGTCAGCAGAGCCCAAATGACTGCATGGGCCCCCTGCTTTTCTTTCGACAGGCAGATGTTAAACGGTGGTCTTTCCCCACCGCGCCTTGGCGGCTGTTCAAGAAACATTTTGCGGATGCTTCGGCATCTGAAACATATCTGAAATCTAAGGACAGCTCATCGACCTGAAGTGGTAAGGCTGTTTCCCTCTACACAGAAGCTGACTGTTTCTATATAGTGTTTCCAACATAGACTACACCAAGCAGAATTTTCAACCATATTAGTCAATGTAAAAACTGAACCCAAACTTCCCTTTGATACTCCGCGCTAATCTCTTTTACTATACCCTTTGTTTTTTTTTGCAACATTCACCTCATTGCTTCAATGACATGACGTGTACAGACAGATCTGAGGTTATTATCCTCTGTTGTATGAAAAGAATTTGCGAGCAACAGAGAGTGGGAAAGTCAAGGATTTGGCGTTTACCTCGTCTCTCCAAACTCTCCGAATGTTTGTACCGTATTAACGTGACAGGTTACAGCAACTCATAGCTCATTTTGATCACCTCCCCCACTACAACCCCAACCCTTCTCCCCCATAAACCAGACTCGACAGCAGCCCACGGACATCTGACCAGCTTGTCCTAATAGGACTTTATGACGTTCGTTTACTTAACCTCTTCCCGGCAGCTTAACCTCTGTCACAGCCAACAAATCATTTTAAATACATAGCTCAAAATTAGAATTGTTCCCATTTATCAAGCGGGGGAGTGTGTGGTCATATCCTACACCTTTGATGGCCCGGAGTCACGCACGACATTTTGTAAGTACCGAAACTAAATACCAATGCATTCCGTTTTCTCTGTGGAAATGCCACTAACTCTCTTTCACTATATTCCTACATCTCGTGTCTTTCCTTCATAGTCATGCAGCCGGACTTGTGGTTGGTTTATACACTGCGTTTGGCAGTGAGCCCCGAATGGATTGAATTGCCTATTTCCACTCATCCCGTCCCCACTCTGCCGGTGCTGCAATACACAACATTATCCAATTACCTATCACTAGGTCGCTTTATCCGGTTGGCTTACGGCTGGACATTTCATTTTAATCTGAATGGTACACCTTCCTCGGTGAGTAGGTCAGCAAATCTTTCTCAGCAGTCAGGCAAAGGTGACGTTCCTTGCAATTTGGCACTGAATTAGTTGGTGCTGGGTGGGAGTGGAAGATGGTTTGGAGTGATGTTATTCACTCCAAAAACTAAGGTATATAGAATAGGGGAAGCTGATTTGACTGGCGTAAAGCAGGTCTAAAGTTATATTACAATAAGCCGCATAGTCGGTATGCAGTTAATCATAGCCATTCTGTTTAATTTTTGGTTAAAGTCCGTTTGACAAACCGTGTCTTCAACTTTTGGCGATGATAGCAACATATTGCAGCCCATTTTTTTTCAATCATTACAGCTGCACCCCTCCCTTCCCAAAGACTCCCAAAGAATTCAACTTTTAACCGGTGAATAAGGAAGCAGTTTTGTGGGTCAGCCCGTAATAGAAGCTGGGAGAAAGTGAGGACTGCAGATGCTGGAGACCAGAGTTGAAAAATGTGGTGTTGGAAAAACACAGCAGGGCAGGCAGCATCCGGGGAGCATCCACGTTCCGGGCATAAGCCCTTCTTCAGGAATAGAAACTACCCAGGAATAATGCAGCCCTCACTCACTGAATATTCAGTTTGGAGGCCAAACGTTCTCAGTTGAGGATTAGAAAGCAGCACGGAATGGTTTGGGATATCTGAAACGAAAACAGAAATTGCTGGTGAATTCCGCGGGTCTGGCACTATCTGTGGAAACAAAAAACGATAGAGATAACGTCCGGAGTCAGAGATGTTTGTTCGGAACATTCCACTTGAAAGGTCATTCCTGTTTTCTCTCCACAGATGCTGCTAGACCTGCTGAGTTTCGCCAGCAATTTCTGCTTTTGTTTCAGATCTGCAGCATCCGCAGTTCTTTGTTGTAGTGGATTGGGAGGTCCCTCTGGAACAGAAATGGCGGGTCACTGCATGATGAACCTTAGTGCACACATCATTAAATCACTGCAGTGCTTCCCAGAGAAACAGTGCGGACATCAATACATATTCAGTACATTAGTGTCCTATTCAATCAGGAAACCTGTCCCACTAATGTGTACTGTTAGTGGCGATAAGCCTTTGCGATCTACAACGTATGTTTAATATCTATTCAAAATACGGCGGTTTTACCCAATGTTTGTTCTGGTCTCCCCGCCGTAGGAAGGATGTTGTGAAATTTGAAAGGGTTCCGAAAATATTTACAGGGATGTTGTCAGGGTCGGAGGATTTAAGCTATAGGAGAGACTGAACAGGCTGGGGCTGTTTTCCCAGGAGCGTTGGAGGCTGAGAGGTGACTTCATAGTGGTTTATAAAATCATGAAGGGGTATAGATAGGATAAACGGACAACATCTTTTCCCTGGGGTGTAGGAGTCCAGAACTAGAGAGCATAGGGAGAAGATTTAAAAGAGACCTAAGGGGCAACTTTTTCACGCAGAGGGTGGTAAGTGTATGGAATGAGCCGCCAGAGGAAGTGGAGGAGGCTGGTACAATTGCAACATTTAAAAGGCATCATAATGGGTACATGAATAGGAAGGGTTTGGCAAGGTTAGGATATCTGGTCGGTATGGATGAGTTGGACCTAAGGGTCTGTTTCCATGCTGTACAGGTCAATGACTATGACTCGATAAGTTGGATGTTCCATTGTGTTCCGGGATACCTACAGCTGTAAGGTGATGCTGCAGCAATAAAATGCCAGTTTCAAAGGATTGCCTTGCTATTTGGGCCGAAACATCCAAATAGAATGTAACAGCACGGGAGATCAATCGGCCCTTCCTTTCTGTACTAGCTCTTTGAAGGAACTAACCAATCACTTCCATTCCCCGCCCCTTCGACATAAATCTTTATTTTTTAAAAAATCACCCCGACTGTATTGATGAGTTAATTTTATACGACAAAAGTATAACATTATACTCCATCTGCAACTGAAGAAAGTTTGAACGTTTACTATTCTGGCACTGCATGCGGCACAGGAAAATCGGGGCGAATTTCACAACACTAGCGGGAGAATATATTTTCTGTCAAGAACAAAACTGAAATGGCTTTCCAACAAGCGATATTGTCCATTGCAGCATTCCATGGGATGCATTTACCATTTCAGTGCTGTACAGCTACCGTTCAACCCCTTTCTGAAATGTTTCCATTGAAGTATACTCAAATCAAACAACAAAGGAGCAGCCAGTCGTTGGCAGCAATTTATTCAGAAATATTATCCACCATCGCTTCTTTCTAAGTCTACAAGATGATGGTAGAAGGTCAATCGGTACATCGTCTTGGACCACCGCTGCATTTATCCCCGGGACAACGGGTCACTTCATATTTTGACTTTGATTAAGGGTGAATAACCTGGGAGCTCCATTAAGAGAAGCGATGCTGTTGGGGTATGTTTGGAAAGACATGGGCTACAAATTCGGTCACAGTCGCCACTCGAACATAGCATGGCTCTTGCAGTGAGGTTAAGACACAGCCCCAAGTTGTCCTTCAATGATATTCCCGCAAGGAATTTGCACGCTCCGTGAGTGTGTGATTTAATAATCCATTTTCTCCTTTCACGAGTGCTACCACACGTGTCACAACCATTTCAACATGTGAATTGACTTTAAACGCACATTTCCCCTGGCAGGACTCGATATGGAGGCTATTTATTCGGGTTGCTACCCTATGGTTTTGTTAATGGTGCTGTGCAAAGGCAAGCTGGATTCCAATTGAGCAGCCTGCTCCCAGTCCGTACACCGACTGAGGCGAACAAATAACATGAACGTAAGACTGTGTCGAAAAGGACTATTGGTGGGAAAAGTAACAACGCAGTTTGGTTCTTTCTGGAGCCTTTTTTTTGTTAACTTATGAACATAAATGGGTTTCACAAGAATGCAGGGCTATAGATCTTTGCTTTTTTGCAAACTGCCGCTCGCAATACCCGACCTGTGCTCCACACAACGGAGTTTAAGGGCGTGTACATCCAGTTCCAGTGCAACTACGGCTCTCAGACTGATGAAGTGTAAAGTGTAGTTAGAAAGCAGGGGAAAGTTTACATTGTAAAGGATCTGGGGGTTGAGTGGATAGGGAGAAATGAGGGCAGATACTAAAAGACGCAGATTAAATGGCTTGGCAAAAGGGTCCAGGTCCAGTGATAAATTTGTGCACCGTGAGCTATTAATATCTGGATTGCAGAATCTAAAAGAGTAGCCGGTACAGATGTTAAAAGTCACTGTAAAAAGAAAGTAGATCTATATTTGAAAAGAACAAAAAAAAAACGACGCAATAGCGAACGAGCAGAGCAGTGAGGCAACTGGGATAGCATCTTCAGAAGGTGTGGGCAGTGATTCAATAGGTCTTTGTGCTGTCTCAAACAAGGAGACATTCCTCCTCGGTTTAAGGCGGCGAGCAATCAGCAAACGCATGCGTTTCTCGTTTAGATACGACGTCATTGAGAGGTTCTGCCTAAACGTTCTTTGCAGGAAAATGTCAGAGAGAAAAAAAATCGAGGCGTGTTTAAAATGCACAGTAGCCGTGAAACTGAAATCCAAATGATCATCGTGTCCCGGTGTCACCGCGCCGAACAAGAGGCGCCACTTGAGTTGATCTGTATTGTACATTCATGCACATCCTAAACTGCTCCGGAATCGAATTGCAAATACAGTCTTGAAGTCCTACACTTGTAGATCGGCCTGTTGATGTTTTTGTGCAATTGATAAGTGAAGCAATACCATAATGTTACGTTTACAACAATACTTCGACTGGAGCGGAACGGACTTATAATGGAGCTGAGAAATAAGCCAGTGAACAATAAGCGAGGAAATCAAATATCTTACACTGAAAACACAAATAATGCAATAAAAAATTATTGCAAATACATGTAGTAGTGTCCAACTCCTTTGTTTAAAAAATAAATTGTGTTTTCAGAGGATAATGCGTCACTGGCTAAATTTGTAAAATTGAGAATGCAAAGCCTGTGCAAACGAGTGCAGTTCAGTTGAATAAACTTGCGCTCATGGCTCATGTAAAAGTTGCATCGGTTAAGTAGATTGCTTTGTTACTTTATTCTTTGTTGAAGGGACTTGGCCTTCGCTGTTTGGGCCAGCATTTAATTGTACATCCCTAATTGCTCAGATTGTGACTGCAGTTATTGAACAGATCAAATACTATGTAAATATTTAGGGTTTGTTGACTCCACCTACCAAGGCCTTGAAAATTGTAAGCAACGTTCCAAAAGAATTCGAGGTGGTGGAGTTTTTGGGAAGAGCTGTAATAATGGATTTGAAGTCTCAATTCTGGTGTTGTTAGGTAATTAATCAATTAACTAAAGAAAGCTTTTGTGTGTGTGTGCAAACACAGATTCAGCAAATATTTATAATAACCAACCATTTAGACATCTAATATATTCCCATTCAGCACTGCATCATCTACTGCACCTTGTTTTCAGATCAGTCAGTTTGAAATACCTGTATTTGATGTATCATTTTCTCGTATCGCTGTGGCCTTCCCAGGTCACGCTTCCCAGAGTTTTATGCTGCGGCCAGTCGGCTGAGATCAGTCACCACAGGATCGATCCCAGTGCAGCTGAGTCGCTTCCGGGCCACCAATCGAATTATCAGAAGCGGGAATGAGTTCTGTTTACAACGCACTGGCACTTACTCGAAGATCTTCTCTTTTGCGTTTTAAATATTTAAAATGTGAAGCATTTTATATTCGCTTTTATCGAATCGTATTTCTAAAAGTGGCTTCAGTCCCATTGGTAATGAAGTTGCCCTGAATAATTCTCTCAAGTAGAATGGCGCCGCCCTTGAAGTCAACTCCACGCGAAGTCCGGTTGAATTAATGTCTGTAGACTGGCTGCTACACTGTGTCTCAGACGGCTCAGTGAGATGTCTAAGATTCATCGATGAGATTCTTCACGGGTGAGAAAGAAAAGGCGCCCCCCCCCCCCCCCCAATCGGTTCAAAAGTGGGTAGCAGACGAGAAAGGCTGGAATTGATAAAATCTTTTTCTTTCATTCATGTGCGAAGCTGTTTTTCTAAATGCACTTTATTTGCATGTGGCAGATCTAAGCAGATCAAAGAAACATTTTGTCTCAGTGAATTCGCGTCTTTTTCGCTTACAGCTTGCATTTGATGTCGGATTGACAAAGTCCCGATAATGTTCGAACCCCTGCACGTTGTCGACTCTTAAGAAGATGCCGAATATTGCTCAACTTTCATTGCACCGGTCAAAGTCGTTTAATACACCACAGAAAATCGAGTCAAAATGTAGAAATGTCAGCTTGTTGGATGTTAGGATTCCATTATAAAATTACCCGCCAAAATCTCTTCTGAGTGTAATAGATATTGGCAAGGCGATATTATGTTCAGCAACGTTATGACTTCGGACAGGGTTGTATTCAGTGATCAATATATGTGTATACTTAAAACTATAGATACTAATTAAGATTTTTTGTGGCTGTAAGAGTACCGCTTTACATAGTTTTATATAAAGGACGAGGTAGCTATCTGTCGGAACTTGTGACAAGCTCATACAAGCGATTATTAGCAGTTAGCAAATACATCTGCATGCCCTCCTGAAATGGTGCATCTTTTTAACAAACAGTTACCTCAAAGAAAGATAAGTGCCAGAATTGTCAGAAAGAGACGAATAGACATTTTTATTTGTCTTCCTTCATTATGTTCCTCTTGCTTTTTTGGCTTATATTGGTAGTGGAATTTTGAGATAGCGTTGAAAGTTAATTTGAAAGATGAGCCATTTCCATAATTAAATAATTTAATTACATTGGCAAAGTCTTGTAAATGACCAACACTACAAACCGCGAAATCAGGTTATAAATTCTATCCTTCGAATTATTGTTTTATTTTTGCAGCCCTACTGCTCTTGCAGCGCTTGAGGTCTTAGTGATGCGCATGTACCTGTATTGAAAAAAAACAGCAATTTGAAACTGCGACGTTTTGACTTTGTCAGTGCAACGCAAACAGTTAGTTCATAAAGAGCTAAATAGTGTCTAGGACTCTCCATTTCAAAACATAAGTTGATCACTGCCGTTCGTCACCTTGAGCTTCCTGAAAACCCCCCTGTTCCTCTGGTTGGATTAGATTGTCCCCTTTCTATATCACTTACAGCTGCTTCTGTATTTCAGTTTCACAGTGTTGGAAACGCTACATATGCCAGAATTGTAATTTGCTGCTATGCTGTCATTTCTTTTCGACAGTAATCAATATTTTATTTCCGTCAAGGTTCAGAGCTAAAACCTCTGACTTAAAAATTCAATAAAGTTGGTGGCGTTTTCGTACAGTTCTGTCTAGTTCAGCTACTCTCCCTTATAGTGTGTTACCAAACAACCTTTAAAAGACTCCCTTTTTAATCACAGCCTATATCAACAATGAAAAACAATTTGGATCCCAAAGGTTTCATTCTATCAAGTCTACAAAGCTAATTTTTTAAACATGAATTGGATCTAGTGATCTTTATTGACAGTCTAAGAAACTTTAAGATTGTAAATGACCCCAAATATTATTCCATTGCTACAATAGGAAATTAATGTAACATGTTGATTGATTTCGGTTGCGATCACCAGGTAAATATTTCAATTCAGGTTTATTTTCCATCTTTAACAATTATATTAATTTCCCCCATCAGTGATTAAACTGTAAAATGCTGTCATATACATCTCCGCAATTATTTAAATCTCCAGGCCACTTGTACATCTCCGCAGGGCTACGAGTTAAATAATATTAATAGTAAGCTAAATTCGTGACAGTAATCTAACAATTTTATTTGTTTATACAGCTAGTGTGACATGACCTTTATTCGTATTTTAGTATTTAGTTATCCCCTGAATCTTGAATATTGAATCTGCCATTCGGCACAAGATCGTGTTCAAGTTAAACCCCTTCTTCATATTGTTGGGAACGCCTAGAATATTTTGTATGAAGGAAATAATATAAAGTACACATAGGAATGAACGCGTATACTTATGTACGAAGATTTTATTTTAGTTTTTTTGTATGTACGCCGAGGCACAAGCACACACCATCCCGAACCAGTCACAATTTGAACATTTTCAATTATCCTCCTTGTTACTCTGTAGTTAGATTTTCTCCCTCTGTTTTTACTCCAACGAAACAACTAATCTTGCAAACATTTGCTCGCTTTTTGTACCGATCCATAGTTATATTTAAATTCAGGTTAGCGACAGTGATAGTTACCGGTTCTTGCCAGGAGGATTCTGGTTCGCATGTATGTGCGGCTTTTAAATTGCATGCGAGAGGAGAGGGCACGCTCGGGCCACCAGGATGACAAATGACTTGGAACTTCCCTGCCCCAGGGTCAAAGCCATTCTCTAGTGCGCGCTATACTCCAGGCTTGAATCAGTTCTTCAAGCCGCTTCGGGAGTGCTTTACGTTCCTAGTCTTTCTAAGGGTTATTTCTACCAATGGATTCACAATGGAATAAGTTCACCATGTCTAATGGTTTGTATTCTGGAGATATCGGTGGCATTCGATTCATTTCCAAGTCTTTAAAGGTGTATTATCGTCTCTTCTCAAGTTCACTAGTCTTTGGTCCATAGAGATGAACATTTCAGTTTAATCCACTGCCACCTGACTTCCAGTAACTTTTAGAGTTTGGGGGTTAATGTTTAAGCAATCATTAAAGTCTCTTTTTTATCATTAGTTTTCTTGGCAGCATTACAGATATCGAATTTTAAAATCATAGGGAAACCCAATATAATTCACAACCCTGTGTAAATCTATGTACACTCTGCACATAATGTATTCAACTTGTGATATTGATAACTTTATTTGGGGAAATGAAGCTGTTTGTGGTCTATACAAAAAAAAGTTCAGTCGATGCCTTACTCCAATATTGCCAGTTTTGATTTCAGATTTCCAGCATCCTCAGTATTTGAAGCAACTCAGCAGGATCTGGCAGCATTTCAGGAAACAGAAACTATTAATTGGTCTGAGAGCGGTATTGACTGTTCTGTATAGTAATAGTTCTGAAGAAATCATATTGGACTTGAAACATTAACTCTGTTTCTCACTTCGCTTTTGCTGCCAGACCTGCTGAGTTTGTCTGTCATTATTGGGAAATGCTGGTGTTGGACTGGGGTGCCCAAAGTTAAAAATCACACAACAGCAGGTTATAGTCCAACGGGTTTATTTGGAAGCACTAGGTTTCGGAGAGCTGCTCTTTCATCAGATGGTTGTCCTGTTGAAGGACCAGCTGAAGGAGCAGCGCTCCGAAAGCCAGTGCTTCCAATTAAACGTGTTGGACTGTAACCTGCTGTTGTGTGATTTTTGAGTTTATCTGTGTTTGTTACAGTGTTCCAGCATCTGCTGTGTTTTATTTTTATGCTCAGTGCTTTGCTTTTGTATCAGTATTTTAAAATAAACGAAGGCATTTGCACTGCACGCTCTCTCCCTCCCCATTGTCCATACTTACTTCCATTGATTAAACTGCAGAAAGAGCAAAATAAAATCAGTAAATGTGATTGAACATGACAAACACTACAACACCAGGTTTATTTGGAAGTACTAGCTTTCAGAGCGCTGTTCCTTCATCAGGTAACTAGTTGGATTATAATCTGGTGTTGTGTGACTTTTAATTTAGTCCATCCCAGTCCAATACCGGCACTCCCACATCACTACAAACACTGTAAGTTAACTGGGTAATATATATGTTCTTACTATAACAACTCCTTACAGCAATGTGGCGGTTTGGTTACACTGTTATAACTGATTCTTATTCAGCGTTGTAAATTACAGTAACCCATATTTGATCGTGGAAAATGCTGTGGAATATACTATTTATCCGTTATTGCTCTGTAAAAAGGTAAACTTTTTGTTGGTTCAGTAACACATAAGCACGGCCATCAAAGGTCATATTGACGGGTGCTTACTAACCATGTAGGTGTATCATTGAGTACTGTTTAACAGTGACAAGCTGTAAATGTGACCATCTGACTGTTAGTACAAAAAACAGAAATGACTGGCTTGTTTCCATCCAACGTTCATATTTACAAGTTGATGGAGTTAAACAAAACTGAAGAAGGGTCACTGGACTCGGAATGGCACACTGCTCTCTCTTCACAAATGCTGCAGCATCTGCTGAGTTTCTGCTGCAACTTCTGTTTTTGTTTCAGATTTCTAGCAGAGGTAGTGCTTTGCTTTAATTCAGTCACCTTTTGTTATGTTTCACTCGCTGCGCGTTTTAACGCAGCGGTTAAGCAGAATTTAGTAATAGATGGCACGGTGGCACGGTGGTTAGCACTGCTGCCTCACAGCACCAGAGACCTGGGTTCAATTCCCGCCTCAGGCGACTGACTGTGTGGAGTTTGCACGTTCTCCCCGTGTCTGCGCGGGTTTCCTCCGGGTGCTCCGGTTTCCTCCCACAGTCCAAAGATGTGCGGGTCAGGTGAATTGGCCATGCTAAATTGCCCGTAGTGTTAGGTAAGGGGTATATTTAGGGGTATGGGTGGGTTGTGCTTCGGCGGGTCTGTGTGGACTTGTTGGGCTGAAGGGCCTGTTTCCACACTGTAGGGAGTCTAATCTAAAAATAATGTCTCAAGTTGTGAAAGATGGACTCTATCATTACCAGTCCTTATTTTTAAAGTTAGTTCACATAAGTGTATTGAATCAATTGCTGGAGACTTGTTTTAAGAAAATAGGGTTACACATATTTCAAGCGTGGACTGGCGACCAACCAAAACAGTCTGAGCAGAATTCGGGAATTAACAAATGCAGGCCTGTCTTGAAATGTTGAAACGATAAGAGATTAAGAATCTAGAAGTTTTATCTGAAAATCTATACCCAGTCACAATAAAGAATGTGAGTTTTCCTATTAGTATAGCAGGGGCAGCACAGTGGCTCAGTAGTTAGTACTGCTGTCTCACAGCGCCAGGGACCCAGCTTCGATCCCAGCCTTGGGCGACTGTCTGTGTGGAGTTTTCACATTCTCCCTGAGTCTGCGTGGATTTCCTCCCCCAGTTCTAATGTTAGGTGCAGTAGTCAGAGGGAAATGGGTCTGGGTGGATTACTCTTCGGAGGGTCGGTATGGACTTGTTGGGCTGAAGGGCCTGTTTCCACATTGTAGGGAACCTAATCATACAGCTTAATTCGTAAGGAAGCAGATTCAGTGACAGGCATAGACTTTATTTTCTGAATTATGGTTAAGTTTCTATAAACTAAATGGCTCGTTGTTTTCAAACGAAACGCTGAAAATGGCAGTATTGACTCAAAGTAATGTATACACAACGCCAACCCAGACGTTGGGGAGATTACAAAAAATTGAAATTACGATAACTTCTCAGTACTCCTCATGACCTGCTGAGTGACAGTTTTATTCTGTGCTTTATTCTAATTTTCTAGCATATTCACATACTCTGTGTTCTCCGCTCATTTACAGAATCAATTCAGCCATTTCAGAATGATGTCTTATTTTGTGGAGAGGGGTGGTGGGGGAGCGGGGGTGTGATTTGAGCTCCAGGGACTGGAAGAGCCATGTCATTTAGCAACAGCCAGGGCTAGATCAGGAAAATGTTTGGAACAAGATTGCATGTACTAACGATATAACTCTCGACATACTCGCTACACAAACATAGTATGTAGCCGACAATGTTACCGTTTTGTTTCTCAAAACAAAAAACACAGGCTCCCTGAAGAATGGTGTTTCCAGCGTACAAAATTGCCGACGAAGATCCGCGTAACTGTGAGATTCGGGATTAAACTAATATTAAATAATTCTATAATTGTCCAACGTAGCATAGGAGAGGAAAGGACCAGAATGTGGGAGCAGGGCCCGGTAGTAAGGGACACAGATGCTTGTGTATAAAGGAGTGGGAGGAGGCATTAAGTCTCCCCAGGCAGGCAGCACGCTTTCCCGATCGTAGACCGACATGAAGGGGTCCAGGGCCTGTGATTCGGTGTCGAGTTGTGCTAATTCGAGTTCACTGGCGAGCTGTCTCTTCCACTTGTTCCGCCGGTTCTGAAACCAGATCTTGACTTGGGTCTCTGTTAGTTGCAGGGCGGCGGCTAGCCCGGCTCTCTCCGCGCTGCTCAGGTACCTTTTCAGGTCAAACGTGCACTGCAACTGGAAAAGCTGAGTCTGAGAGAACACCGTCCTCACCTTCTTCCTCCTCTCCCGCCTGCTCCTCGCTTTCTCCTGGCTTCCAGGTTCACAGGATGTCGCCATCCTTCCGCCCTCAGCCGCTTCCTCCTCCACCATCTCTGTTAAAATAGAGTGGGGCGCAGGTTACTGCGGGACTGAGCGTGCGGAAGCGGGCCGCTCCTCAGGGTCAGTGTGGAATTACTGAAAACTTGCCCCATCGCCCAGCAAGGAAAGATTGCCGAATCTTTCTAAGTCCAAACTTAAAGAAAAAAGGGGGCTAATTCGGAGAGAGCATTCGCTCAACAGAAAGCTCTGAAGAAGCAAGAGGTCGTCATGCATACAGCAAATAACGGAATGGAAAGAAAGAAGCGAAACCGAGGGAGATCAGGCTAAGAATATTAAAAACAAACAGGAATCTCAATGTGCGACCAGCGCGAAAGGGGACAGTTAAAGCACCAATGGAAACAGTGTGGGAGGAAACTCTTAAATTAGTAGCACCACCAGAAGCTGTGTCTTACCCGAATGCACAAAGGTCTTCGCATTGCTGTTATTGTGCGGAGGATTCTCCTGATACCTTACTGCAGTTTCCTCGTTATCCCCAGACCGCGGCCTCATCCGACCGGACTCTCCTAAAATCCGACTGATGGAGAAGGCCGCTGGTGGAGAGTGCTCAGCAGCCCGCCACTGCTCCATGCTCAAACCGTTTCCATTCCCGAACACCACCTTTTGCGTCCTGCCTTCGTATATGAACGTGCCGAACTTCATAAAATATGTACACAGCTCGGCATAGACCCTGCCTAGAGCTCAGGGGCACCGTTGGGTTGATATATATAAAGAAAATCGGACAAAGACATCGATTTACGATTTGTGAAATTACTGGGTTAACATCCAATAATAGCTTTGTACGTCTCTGTTTATTCCGCCATCGGGAATTGACTTTGGTGTAAAAGCTTGTGAGCTGGTAGCAAGCGACACTGAATCAATGACTGCAACACAGAAAGGGCGCCTCGTCAGGTTGTGTGCAAATCCAAAATATTTTCTCAGTTTTCCAAAAAAAAGAGAAACTGGGTCTTGCACCTAAATTACAATGGGTGACACTTCGTGCTTATAAATGCACGAATCCCACTGATTCCGTGTTTATAGTATATGAGCAGATCAGGTTGGAGTTCAGTTTGAACAGCGGCTGGAATTACAACGGGAAATTTACTCTCAGAAAACATGATCTGGGCAACATAAAACTGACCCTAAAAACTCTGTGCTATTACGGCGGTTGCACCAAGTCACCAAATGAAAATAAAAGTGTCTTTTTTTAAAAAAAAAGAAATTGCTTTTTCCTCCACCAGTGAATCGTTGTTTGCAAAGTGGCACAACTTTAAGGGGGTGTTGGTTTGATGCAGTTAGCAAACGCTGGGATAGTTGAAGGCAACGCAAAAGACACGGATTATAGTTTCAACTCATTTCCTTCATCCCACAAAAATAATAAATTGGCCAAAATATGTCGGTTCAAGGGCGACAAAGAAATGATCAAAATCGCCTTGGATTGAATTTATTGTCACATGTACCGAGGCACAGTGAAAAGTTTTGTCTTGCGAGCAATTCAGGCAGGTCACAGAGTTAAGTAGCACAGATAAATAATAGGTAAACAGTAGCAAAAACAAAAACACAGGTACAGGCGAATGTTAAAGGTTTGTGAGTCCATTCAGTATTCTAACAACAGTCAGATAGAAACTGTTGTGAAACCGGCTGCTGCGTGTCTTATTACGTTCCTCATTTTTCTTAAATAAAAGTATAGTCGTCGATAGTACAGAAGCATTGAGTATTGTTGAAAAAAAGACGTTTGTTCCCTTGCAGTCATAAGGACAATAAGCAAAAAGAAAGTGCTATTTGTCATGCTGTTAATTTCTGTTCATTATTCTGGTATTTCTTGCGAAGAGTCCAGGACGGAAACCTTCGACAAAAGGCGTCATTTTTCAGACATGCATTCATTCCAGTGCATTAGCTAGCAATCAGTTTTTTTAAAAACAAAAAAAAACCATGCAGTGGTGGGGCATGTATCACTAGACTGAGTGTGCAGATGTATGGTTCTTAGCTGTAAACTAAAGCATAAACCATAATAGCTGAGTGCGGTTTTACCACGTTAGACTGAACAAGTGGCATCATTGCTGTAAAAACACTTAGAAAACAACAACTACGATTTCAAACCCAGCGGTTTGGATACATTTATTTTCAGAGAACTGATATTAGATTGTTGCACACGTTACGTCATCTTACCGGTTGCTTGGTACATTGTAAATGCTAAATATTTAAGTATACAACCACACAAAGGAGCATTTGCAATATTTCCTTGCGAAATGTTTGTGAAAACAACCCAAATAATATTTTCTGAAATTCTTCATGAACTGTTGTAAATGAAGTTGATAAGATGGCTTATGTCCCCCTTTAGAATGATAAAAGTATTCCCAACGATTTATTTTTCTCTTGAAAACAAAAGGAACTGCATAGTTTAACTAAAGTTATGTGTTTAAACGTTGATATTGCTAAGTGATTTATAGCAATAAAGCAGTCGACAGACAACATAATGGAATATAAATATTAATCAATAAGGGCTGCCAGAAATGCGTTTAGCCTGATCAGTTTCAGATGTCCCGTAATGACATCAGAACGTGATTTGTATTATGAATAGATTGCAGGAAGCAATTCAGGGAAATCCTTATTTGACTGCACCATGCTGTTTATCATTGCAGCCTCCTTAGCAATTTTTCGAAGTGAGCTTTCCAGGATTTGAATAGGGTCGAGCATTTTAATGTTTTTTTTAACTTAATGCTCAAGCGGTTAAAGTCTCGAAAGTAAAAAACATAGTCGATTGTTTATTCGTTTAAGTTAGATGATAAAACAATGCAATTTTGTCGATATTTAAGATTGGCATACTTTTAGTTATAATTGCTCTGCTTCTGTGAAGACAGGAGATTATATCGAATTGATACTGAGTCCGAAAAATGTGCGGTAAGATAGAGAGAAAAAGTTATGCGCTCAAACTGTAAAAAAAATCATTGCAACAAGTCGATGTATATATATATATATTCAGTATATTTCTGTTGTGCGCAATATAAAATGCAATTTCGAGTATCCATGTATATAAAACGTAAATCGAAATATTGCATTAAATAAAAGAAGGAACGATATTTGCCGCAGTTTCCATTATAAAACTGTACTGGCCCTGAAAATGACCTTGAAACCTTGTCTATACGCACTCTGTAAGATTTGTGCATCAAACTTGTGCATCCAACACATCCCAGCATACACCCATTGATGAGATATATGTTTATAGAATGTATATTTTACCTGTAGTATGTTCTAGGCCATTAACAAGCATCAAGTGATAATATGTGCATCTTAACACTTAAAGTCATCACCCAACCTGTACTATTCTTCATAGAGTAATTTATCCACTTGAGCGAATTTGATCTCATCAGATTAAATTTGCATCGCAACAGAGAGGATGGGCAAGCTAACTAAAAGCGACATAAAAGATGAAAGAGTCTTATCTTAATGCGTGCCTTGAGGATAGCTGGGTACCCCTCGACGGCTTGTTTTGCTCGTGTTTGTCACGCAATTTCTCTGTCGATGTACAGAAAATGCTGAGTGCCCTGTCTGCTCGTGTGACCTGAATCTATTCTTTGTGACAAGGTGAAAGCGATTTTTTTATTGCCACCGACTAGTTAAGGGTGTAGCAATGTGAATAAAAAAAACACAACTTGAGGCATTTTAAAGTGGAGTTGATTTCTTGTGGCTGCTTCGAATATTTCACTGCCGAGATTTTATTTCTCCCAACCCTCCCACCCCAAGAATCGAACATTGTTAAATGCTTTCTCCCCTAGGCACTTTCCAACTCTTTGTATGAACGAAACTGACAACGAGTTGTAACAGAGCCATAAACCGTAAGATTTTCTTATGAGTACAAAAGATTATTCGATGACGCTGACTAAATGAAAATAAAGCAAAGAGCTGCAGTCGCTGGAAATCTGAAGCAAAGCATAGAAATTGCTGGAGAAACTCAACGGGTCTGTGAAGAAACGATTTAAATATAGATCTACTTAGCTAAATGCAACCATCCAACACCGCGCTGTGTTTTTTTTTGGAAAGTAAACTATTAGCTTCGTTAGGGGTGAAATTGCTAGCAGCAATATCTTTTAAGATGGATTTTAATCAGTTGGAAACGCACAGAATTACACATTGAGGCGAAATTTGCAACTGCCACTGTCCTCCTGATGAAGGGCTTTTGCCCCAAACGTCGATTTTCCTGCTCCTCGGATACTGCCTGACTAGCTGTGCTTTTCCAGCACTGTTCTAATCTTGACTCTAATCTCCAGCATCTGCAGTACCACTCTGTGGGCGAATTGATGTTTCGACTCCAGGTCGGAAGGTGGGCCGTTCAACTTGAAATGTTAACTCCGTTTCTCCCTCTACAGCCGCTGCCAGACCTGCTGAGTTTCTTCAGCAATCACTCTAACGAAATGAGTATCAGCAATTGCTTGCCAAAATGTCCTGCTGTCGGCTTCCACTTTCATCAAAGGGAAAAAAAATGTTTTATACGATTCTGTAAAGTCGCCACTAGTAAATATTTAGACGTCATCGGCATTGTCAGGAAACGGGGAAAATTCGTATTCCCTTGACAATACGAAATGATATAACCAACGAAAATGGGGACATCTGACAAGCTAGAAGTCCCAGTTTGTTTAGCTCTGTCTCTGAAGGGATTGTTTTTCGCTGACTGGCCTCTGTCGTTTATTAACACGAGATATCACAAGGTTCGATGCTGTTCCTCGTCTCTGCAAAGCGAAAACATCCCGCTATCGGTCTTTTTAACAAGAGTAGAGTGGCAGTTACAAATTTCCCCTCACTGTGTAATTCTGTGCGTTTTCAACTGATTAAAATCCATCTTAAAAGATAGCAACTTCACCCCTAACGAACCTAGTAATTTACTTTCCAAAATACAAAACACAGCGGAGTGTTGGATGACATTTAGCAAAGAAGATCGATATTTAAATTTGTGTTCAGTATATTTAACAGCACAAATATGTATACATGACCTTTTCATTTCTTTCAGGCTATCATACAGAGTTGGGCTTCTGCTGTCCCCGGTCTCTCAGGGGTTCGCTATTTCGCTGGGAAACCTTTGCCGCATTTTGAAGGATATGCACAATATGCCCAAGTTTTAGTTTTGAGAAAATCGCAGATATGAAGAAAACGAAACAAAACCCTGAATATAAGTACTTGGAATCAACCGACTGACCGGAGCTGGATTTTTCCGATAGCCTGTGGAACATTCCAAAATCCTGTCACCTTAAACTGTGGTGACCGATGGTGTGGTGTCACTCAGACCAGTCTCGATTTCTCATTTAAATCCGCTGGTAAATTGCACATTTTGTCTTAAAGCAATGGAGTGCAAAGATGCATTTTGCTTCAGCCAGTGTCCGGTTATTTTCAATCTTTGGACAAATTAGTCCTGTGTTGCTCAATATCAAACATATTATTAAACACGTACTTGTTTAAACTATTAGAAAATTAATGTACACATTATTTTCATTTTCAGATACACTCTAATTTTTTTCAATGTATTGAAATGCTTTTATTTCAGCGTTAAAATCAATGGATTGTTGTGTTCCTCGTCATTTAAAACAATTAATTTTATGTTTACTTCGAAGTAATTTCACAATAAATTGGTGACGCTTCTGAGTTTCAGTAAAAAATCTAGAACGGAATCCAAGACTGAGCGAGGGGTGGTGCTGAGTACTGGCTATTGAGACACTATAAAGCTCTGGTTAGGCCCCATTTGGAGTACTGTGCCCAGTTTTGGTCCCCACACCTCCGAAGGACATACTGGCACTGGAACGTGTCCAGCGGAGATTCACACGATGATCCCTGGAATGGTTGGTCTAACATACTAGGAACGGCTGAGGATCCTGGGATTGTATTCATCGGAGTTTAGAAGATTAAGGGGAGATCTAATAGAAACTTACAAGATAATACATGGCTTGGAAAGGGTGGACGCTAGGAAATTGTTTCCGTTAGGCGAGGAGACTAGGATCCGTGGATACAGCCTTAGAATTAGAGGGGGTAAATTCAGAACAGAAATGCGGAGACATTTCTTCAGCCAGAGAGTGGTAGGCCTGTGGAATTCATTGCTGCAGAGTGGAGTGGAGGCCTGGATGCTAAATGTCTTCAAGGCAAAGATTGATAAATTCTTGATGTCACAAGGAATTAATGGCCACGGAGAGAATGCGGGTAAGTGGAGATGAAATGCCCATCATCCATGATTGAATGGCGGAGTGGACTCAATGGGCCGAATGGCCTTACTTCCACTCCTATGTCTTATCGTCTAATGGTCTTAGGAATTGAAGCAATCAAAGACGGAGGACGCAGAAGGGCGGCGCACAACTTAGAGTAGACTGGAAGTCAGAAGGATAACTTTGTTTCTCTCTTCACCAGATGCTGCCAGACCTGCTGAGTTTCTTTGGTACTTTCTTTTTGTTTCAGATTTCCAGCAACCTCAGTGCCTTGCTTTTATTACAATGTGAGCGTACACAGTGGGACCTGCATTGTGAAAGACTGGGAAGTTTATTCTGGTTGCTCGGCTGTGTACAATCTTCACCCTTGCTCTCATTTCGTGTACATTCTGGTGGAGGTTGGCCTGTGCTGCAGCTCGACAGAGATCAGTTGGACAGACTGGGCTAGCACTGTGTCACTGTGTGAGGGTGCACCAGGTTGTGATTGTTACTGAAGGAGGAGAAATGCCTTTGGAGGTTGCTTTTATTCACTTGAGTGAACACATTAGATACATTTTTTTAAAGCATAATGTGATTGAGAGGAAGTACAGGGAAATATGAACACCAAAAAGTAATGCCAATCAGAAATAATCAACATGAAAAGGAATAGAAAATACATACCTTTGCCTGTAGTACCTGATGAAGGGCTTTTGCCCGAAACGTCGATTTTCCTGCTCTTCGGATGCTGCCTGAACTGCTGTGCTTTTCCAGCACTACTCTACTCCAGAATCTGGTTTCCAGCGTCTGCAGTCATTGTTTCTACCCTGTAGTACCACATACTGGCTGAAAGGCAAATGGTTACAAATACGGGAAACTTGGCTGTATTGCCATTGGTTATTATCTTCTTGAATGGTTCCTGGAAATGAATATTAGCAAATGTCATAAGAAGCGAGCGAGTGAGAAAATAGGAAATTAAAGACCTGTCAACTTTATATCAGTGTTCGGGAGAATGCTAGAGTCTATCACATGGATTAGTTGACGAACAGTGGAGGACGTTCAAAGCAATTTTTCAAAGCAATTGCTTAGCAACAGTATATAGAGATTCAAAAAAACTACATATGCTGGAATCCAAAGTAGACAGGCAAGAGGCTGGAAGAACACAGCAAGCGAGGTACACCTGGCTTGTACACCTGGGGGTGGCACGGTGGCACAGTGGTTAGCACTGCTGCCTCACCCGCGTTCAATTCCTGCCTCAGGCAACTGTCTGTGTGGAGTTTACACATTCTCCCTGCGTCTGCGTGGGTTTCCTCCGGGTGCTCTGGTTTCCTCCCACAATCCAAGGATGTGCAGGTTAAGTGAATTGGCCGTGCTAAATTGCCCATAGTGTTAGGTGTAGGGGAATGGGTCTGGGTGGGTTGCTCTTCGGAGGGTCGGTGTAGACTTGTTGGGCCATTGGGCCTGTTTTCACACTGTAACTAATCTAATCTAAAAAAAACCTCCGGATGCTGTCTGGCTTGCTGTGTTTTTCCAGCCTCCTGCCTGTGTACAGCAAAAGTATATAACAGTGAAAAGGAAAGAATGTAGGAAAAGGGGTAATCTGCAATGAATGTCTAAGGAAATAAGGGAGGCTATCAAATTGAAAGAGAAAGCATATAAAGTGGCAAAGATCAGTGGGAAATGAGAAGATTGGGAAAACTTTAAAGGTCAACAGAAAGCCACAAAATAAAACTATAAAGTAAAGTAAGATAGATTAGTGAGTAAACTAGCTCAGAATATAAAGACAGATTGCAAATGTTTCTATAAATATATAAAATGAAAATATGTGGCTAAGGTAAACATTGGTCCTTTAGAGGATGAGAAGGGGGATTTAGTCATGGGGTATGAGACAGGTACTTTGTGTCAGTGTTCACAGTGGAGGACACATACAACAATAATTGATGACAAGGCGACTAAGGTAGGTGAGGACCTAGAAATGATCATTATCACAAATGAGGTAGTGTTAGGTGAGCTAATGGAGCTAAAGGCAGACGAGTCTCTTGGCCCTGATGGAATGCATCCCAGGGTACTAAAAGAGATGGCAGGAGAAATAACAAATGTACTTGTGGTAATTTTGCAAAAGTCACTGTAATCTGGGGCAGTTCCAGCAGATTGGAAAACAGCAAATGTGACATCACTGTTTTAAAAAGGAGGTAGACAAAAGATGGGGAATTATAGACCAGTTAGCTTAACTTCTGCAGTGGGGAAAATGTTTTGAATGTATTATCTTGGAAGAAATAGCAAGACATCTAGATAGAAATTTTCTCATTGGATAGAAACAGTATGGGTTCATGAAAGGTAGTTCATCCTTAACTAAGTTACAGGATTTCTTTGAAGATATCATGAGACGTTTCTTTGAAGACATTATGGTAGACAATGGGGACCCAGTAGATGCGGTGCATCTGGATTTCCAAAAGGCATTCAACAAGGTACCACACAAAAAGCTGCTGCATAAGATAAAGATGCATGGCATTACAGGCAATGTATTAACCTGAATAGAGGATTGATTAACCAATAGGAAGCAAAGAGTGGTGTGCCTCAAGGGTAAGTGTTGGGACCATAACTATTCACAACTTACATAGATGATTTTGATTTGGAGACCACATTTAGTTTGTCAAAGTTTGCAGATGACATAAGATGAGTGGCAGAGCAAAGTGTGCAGATGACTGTGAAACTTTGCAGAGGAACAAAGGTATTTTAAGTGAGTGGGCAAAAGTCTGGAGGATGGAATACAATGTTAATAAATGTGAAGTCATCCATTTTGGTAGGAGTAAAAGTAAAAAGGATTATTACTTGAATGGTAAAAAGCTGCAGCATACTGTGATGCAGAGGGACCTGGGTGTCCGTTTTCATGAATCACAGAAGGCTGGTCTGCAGGTGCAGCAGGTAAGAAGGAAGGCAAATGGAATTTTGTCCTTCATTGCTAAACAGATTGAGTTTAAAAGCAGTGAGGTTTTGTTGCAGCTATACAGGGTGCTGGTGAGGCCAACTTGATTACTGCGTGCAGTTTTGGTGTCATGTCTTGAGAAAGGATGTACTGCATGAGAGAGGGTGCAGAGGTGGTTCATTAGGTTGATACCAGAGTTGAGGGGGTTGGCTTATGAGGAGAGACTGAATAGACTGGGATTATATTGGAATTTAGAAGAATGAGATGGTATCTTACAGAAACATTTAAAATTATGAAGGGAATAGATAAAATATAATTAGAGAGGATATTTCCACTGGCAGGTGAAACAAGGACAAGAGAACATTGCCTCAAAATTAGGGGAGCAGATTTAGGACTGAATTAAGAAGGAATTTCATCACCCAGAGGGTTGTGAATCTATGGAATTCCCTGCCCAGTTAAGTAGTTGACACTACTTCAGTAAATGTTTTTAAAGCTAAGAAAGATAATTTTTTGAACAATAAAGGAATTAAGGGTTATGGTGAAAGGTTGGGTAAGTGGAGCTGATGCCATGTAAAGACCAGCCATGATCTTATTGAATGGTGGAGCAGGCCCAATGGGCCAGATGACCTACTCCTGCTACTAGTTCTTAAGTTCTATTCTGGATTCTTCAATAAGAGGGAACATCTTTGCCACATCTACCCCAGTCAAGATCCCTCAAGATTTGATATGATTCAATAAAGTTGCCTTGTATTTGTCTAACTTGTAACAGATACAAGCCTAGACTGTCCAATATTTCCTCATATGATAACTTGACTGTTCCAACTATTGATACAGTAAACATTCTCTAAAACACCTCCAAATGTACTTCCACCTTTCCTTAAATAGGCTGACTAGTACTGTGCACAACACTCCATATAGTTTCTCCAGTGCTCAATACAAATGAAGCTCAGTACTTCTGTATTCAGTTCCTCCCACAATAAAAGCACTCCAGAGTGCTTGCTCTAGCTGGGAGGTCATGTTGCGGCTGTACAGGACATTGGTTAGGCCACTGTTGGAATATTGTGTGCATTCTGGTCTCCTTCTGATTGGAAAGATGTTATGAAACTTGAAAGGGTTCAGAAAAGATTTACAAGGATGTTGCCGAGGTTGGAGGATTTGAGTTATAGGGAGAGGCTGAATAGGCTGGGACTGTTTTCCCTGGAGGACCAGAGGCTGAGGGGTGATTTTATGGAGGTTTACAAAATCATGAGGGGAATGGATAGGATAAATAGACAAAGTCTTTTCCCTGGGATTGGGGAGTCCAGAACTAGAGGGCATAGGTTTAGGGTGAGAAGGGAAAGATATAAAAGAGACCTAAGGGGCAACGTTTTCACACAGAGGGTGGTATGTGAATGGAATGAGCTGCCAGAGGAAGTGGTGGAGGCTGGTACAACTGCAACATTTAAAAGGCATTTGGAAGTGTATATGAATAGGAAGGGTTTGGAGGGATATATGCCAGGTGCTGACAGGTGGGACTAGATTGGGTTGGGATATCTGGTCAGCATGGATGGGTTGGACTGAAGGGTCTGTTTCCTTGCTGTACATCTCTATGACTCTATGACTCGATACATAACGTATGAACAAATAAAATTGGAAATTCAGGAAAGCTGAAAAGAAAATTCAAAAATAACAAAAAAAACAAGAAGTTTGGAGAAATACAAGTAATGAGCTTGGAATTAGAGGGTGTATGTCTGAGGCCTTTCCTCCAGCCTGTAAGATATTATATTAGACACAAAGAGGAACGGGGTAAAAGACACAAATGGAAACCACAGAAATCAAGAAGAGAAGATTTTTTCATGACAAAGATGCTGTAAAGAGAATTCTCAGGTTGTTAATTTGTCTAAGTTGTCTAATATTGGAAAGTTTGTCCTTAAAGTTTCAAAACTTACCAGGCAATCTCATTCAATGACATGGGCCATTCTAAATTATGGTTTCAGCAAGTTAGTTATACTACAACCAGTGTGAACCTGAACTCATATAAAACAATCACGTGCACATCATTTGTTAACTTTGTGATCAGGTGTCAGATCAACTGTTTCCATACTGTAGGTAATCTAATGTCATATATTGTCCATCTCTTATTGCCCTTGAAAAACTGGTGGTTAGCTGCCTTCTTAACCTGCTGCCATCCATGTGGTGTAAGTACTGTCATTGAGAGAATGTAGAGAGTCACCAGGAGATGCAGAGAGTTCTTCAAGAAGTACATCTTTTATTTGCAAACAAAAAACGGTGACACTCAGAAAGCAAATTCTTGAATTCCCCTGAACCTCAGGGTCCATGTCTCTTTATGCCTTTTTTAATCATGTTTTTGTTGGCTTATCATCATGTCCACTGTGTTAATCAGAATTATCTCACTCCAGCTCGACAATAAACCAATGATGTCAGTTCCCATTATCCCTCTAGTTCTGCCACTATGGTTTTTCCTGCATTCTACTTAATATTATTCTAATGTCACGATTAGATAACTTACTGTCACCTCTGCAACAATGGTCTTCCATCTCAGACCGTATTTAATATTATTCTAATCCTTATAGGATTATATCCTTATCCTTATTGGTTGCAAAATTCATGTTTGTTAGGTACCTTGGTGTATTTTTGCAGTGTATCTTACAGCTGGTCCATACTGCTGCCACTGTGAGTTGAAGGTGGAGAGAATAAATGTCAAAGGTGTCTGATGAGGTGCTAAACAGACAAGCTCTTTTTATCCTGAATGGTGTACATGTTCCTTGAGAGTGTTGTCAGGGCTACATTCTGCTGTAAATACATATGCAATTATGCACTAAGAGAAACTACATATATGGAACTAAAAACCAAAAGAGTTGGGGATGCTGGGGTAAATCAGGAACAAAAATAGAAGTTGCTGGGAAAAGCTCAGCAGGTCTGGCAGAACTCATTTTGGAGGAGAGATCACCGGACCTGAAACGTTAACTTTGACTTTTCTTCAAAGGTACCACCAGACATGCTGAGCTTTTCCAGCAACTTCTGCTTTTGCAGTATGGAACTGTTTGAACATTTCTGGCTGAAGAGGCTATATCATGTGATTACTTGGAACTGAAAAGTCAAAATGTCAAAGAAAAATTTGCTTACCTGCTATTTACAGGAAGTTGAGGTACTTTTGGAGAAGTAAAGATTTTGAGAGAGATCAATTTTATGACTTTATTTGAGAGAACATACTAGTGGAAGATGCCCTGAAGATGCTGAAAGTTGTTCAGCAACAGCTTCTAATCTGCAGTTGCTGTGTTTTCCAATAAACTGTGTTGGGTTAGTCAAAGAAATGCCTGAAAACTGGAAATGCTAGTCTCTGACTCTTCTGAAAATAATAGAAAGCCTTAAAGCAGAATCAGGTCAAAGATCTAACTTAGCTGAAATACTGTAAGAACTTGTTCAGGGCTTCTAACCAATTCTCAAGTATACTGCAATCAAATTTGAAAATCTCTGACAAGATTGTATTCTTAATGACAGTAAATTGACTGGACTGTGAGTAGTCTCCCATTATTTTATTCTAGAATTTGGATTGTTGATCCCACTGGGGTGTTTTCACATTTGAATTAAACAAATACATATAATCTCTGCAGAGCTACGATGTCTTATCTTATCATGGATTCCAGATTGAACAGACATCGTTTCATGTGTTCCAGATTGAACAGACATCGTTTGATTCTGAATGGTATTTTACTTGATAACCAGTTTTTCTACTTGTTTAAATAACAAGTTTATTTCAATAAGCATATTATTTCTGAGACCTGGTGAATGCCTCTTCTGATCTAGCCAACAGGAAATAAAATCAAATTGATTTAGTATGGCTTATGGAGTAGTAGGGCTTGATTATTAGCTTGATTAGTTTTATCCGGTCAGACATGGAACAATTTATCCAAACAAGTGGAGAATACTCTGTTACATTGTTGACCTGTGCTTTGTAGATGGTGGACAGGCTTGGAGGATTCTGGAGGGAAGTTACTTGTTTTAGAATTCTCATCCTCCAACTTGCTCTCATATTCTTAATGGTTCACATGGCTGGTCTAGTTCAGTTTCTGGTCAATGGTAACCCCGAGGGTGCTGATAATGAGGAATTCAGTGATTGTAATGCTATCTAACTTCAAGGAGAGACAGTTGGATTCTCTTCCGGTAGAGATGGTCATTGCCTGCCACTTGTGCAGTGAATATTGAATATCTGAACGTCGTCCAGATCTGGATATATTTGTACTAATTCACGAGCTGAGGGGTTGATAAAAGTGCTAAACATTTAGCACTCATCAGTAAATATTGTAATTTCTGACTTTATTTTTAAGGGAAGGCAATTGGTGAAGCAGATGAAGATGGTTGGGCTGAGGATACTGCTCTGAGGAACTCCTGCATAATGCACTGAGATGAACACAAGCATCTTAAAAAGCACAGGAACATGGGAACTAGGAGTAGAACTAGGCAATTCAGTCTACTTTGAGTCTACTCCACCACTGAACATGATCATGACCAATCTTATCCTGGTCTCAACTCCACTTTCTGGCCGGCCCCCCATAACTCTTTGTCCTGTTCCTAATCAGAAACATATCAATTTCTTTCTTAAATCTGTTGATTGATTCTGCCTCCACTTCACTCTGAATTCCATGGATTCACAACCATCTGAGAGAAGTAGTTTCTCCTCATCTCGGTTTTAATTTGAGTTAATGTTGTCAAATGTACCTAAAAACAGTGAAAAGTTCTGATTTGCAAGCTGTGCAGGCAGATCGTAACATTCAAGGTGATATATGATCGTAGGATGTTTAAATAGAGTGCAGCACATAAGGTTACAGCTGCACAGGAGGTGCACTGAAGCAAGATCAGCATTAGATTTGAAATTAGAGAGGTCCATTCAGCAGTCAAATGACAGCAGGGAAGAAGCCGTTCTTTAACCTGTTGGTGTGTTCAAGTTTCTATTTATTTTTGAACTTATCTCCTCTCACATTATATCTATGACCTACAGTTTGAGATTGTCCCATAAGGGGGAAGCTTCTGTCCAATGTCTAGGTTATCAATCTCCATAGTTTTTTATACACCTCAAAAAAATCACCCCTCATTCTTCTAAACCCCAGTGAGTACAAACCCAAGCTATTCAATCGCTCCTCATATGACAGCCCTTTCATCCCTGGTGAACCTCCTCTGAATTGCCTTCATTGCCACCACATCCTTCCTCAAGTAAGGAGAACAAAACTGGATACAATACTCCAGGTATGGTGTCGTCAGACACCTTTTATAATTGTAACAACACTTCTTTACTTTATAATCCCATCCTTTTGATATAAGTACCAGGATTCTATTTGCCTTTCTTTATTGTATGCTGCATTTGCATACCCACTTTCTGCACTTCATGCACAGGGACTCCAGATCCCTCTGCCTGAAAGACTTCTTCCCATTTAAATAATAATTTTTCTGCTCAAAATGGATTTTCTCTGTGCTTGGGAAGAAGGAGTCATAGATAATAATCAGGTTTCCTCGCCCATTTGTGGCCTGACGCCATGAGACTTCATTGGGCCTGATATTAATGCTGAGGACTTCAAGGGCAACTCTGTCCTGACTGTATACTACTGAGTCACAATCTCCAGTCCCACTGACAAAAGTGCTGATGGTGATGTCTAGGGCAGTCTCTGTAAGGTACGATATCATGAAGATAGCCATGTCAGGCTGTTACTTGCTTACTCTATGGAATAGCTTTCCCAATTTCCCAACACTTTTTTCCAGCTGTTGGTGAGGAGGACTTTGCAGGGTTGACACAGCATCACAGTTTCTGATACCTGGTCAATGCTGGCAGTCTGTTTAGTTTTATTCCTTCTCGTCTCACTTTGCAGCAGTTTGATATAACTGAGTAGCTTGCTCAATGATTTCAAAGGACACTTAGTAGTTAACCACATCCTTGAAGAGTTTGACTTTAACATTAGTTTGGATTCCCTACAGTGTGGAAACAGGCCCTTTGGCCCAACAAGTCCACACTGACCCTCCAAAGAGTAATCCACCCCACCCCCGTGACTAATGTACCGAACAACCATGGGCAATTTAGCATGGCCATTCACCTGACCTGCACACCTTTGGACTGTGGGAGGAAACCGGAGTACCCGAAGGAAACCCACGCAGACATGGGGAGAATGTGCAAACTCCACACAGACAGTTGCCCAAGGCTGGAATCAAACCTGGGGACCCTGGCGCGGTGAAGCAGCAGTGTTAACCACTGACCTATAATGCCGCCCCTCATTAGCCAGACCAGTTGACAATGGCAGATTTTCCTTTCCGAAGGGATGTCAATGAACCAGATTATTTTTACGACAATTGCCACTTACCATGAGACTAACTTTTGTTGTTGAATTTCAAGTGTATTAATTGAGTTCAAATTTCAACATCTGCTATGGTGGGATTTGAACACTTTTCCCCAGAGCTTTAGCCTGGATGTCTGGAGATACAGGCCATGAAAATAGTACTATCCCTACCAATTGGAGGAAATATATTCATGAATTGTTTATTCTCAGTGATGAAAGAGCCCAACACATCAGTGCAAAAGAAAATTGCAGCAATCTTCAGCCATAAGTGCAGAGTGGATTGATCCATCCTGGCTTCCTCCAGTGGTGCCCAGCATCACAGACACCAGTCTTCAGCCAATTTGATTCACTCCATGTGATATCAAGAAATGGCTGGAGGCACTGGATACTGCAAAGGCTGTGGGCTAAGACACCATTCCAGCAAGAGAACTGAAGACATGCGCTCCAGAACTTTGCTGTACTCCTAGCCAAGTTGCTCTGGCGCAGTTACAACACTGACGTCTATCTGACAATATGGAAAATGGTGCAGGGATGTCCTGTATATAAAAATCAAAACAAATCCAATCCAGCCAATTACCACCCCATCAGTCTACTCTCGATAATCAGGAAAATGGTGGAGGCGTCATTAACAGTGCAGCACCTGCTCAGCAATAACCTGCTCACTGAAGCCCACTTTGGGTTCTACCATGGCCACTCAGCTCCTGACCTCATTGCAGACATGGACAAAAGAGCTGAATTCGAAAAGTGACATGAGATGACAGTGCCTGACATCAAGGCTGCGTTCAACTAAGTGTGGCATCAAGGAGCACTAGCTAAAGTGGAATCAATGGGTATCAGGGGCAAAGTTTCCATTGTTTGGAGTCATAACTGACAGATAAGAAGATGGTTGTGGCTGGTGGAAGTCAGTCATCTCAGCTCCAGGACATCTCTGCAGGAGTTCCTCAGGGTAGTGTCCTAGGGCCAACCATTTTACGTTGCTTCATCAATGATCTTCCCTCCATCATAAGGTCAGACATGGAAATACTCACTGATCATTTCACAACGTTCAGCCTGTGTGGGTGCAGCTCCAATAACACTCAAGAAGCTTTACGTGCTCCAGGACAAGTAGCCTGCTTGATTGGCACCACATCCACAAGGATCCACTCCCTCCACCACCAACACTCTGTAGGAGCAGTGTGTGCTATCTACAAGATGCACTGCAGCAATTCAACAAAGATCCTCAGATAGCATCTTCCATCTAGACTGTCAAGCGCATCAGATACGTGGGAACACTATCACTGCAAGATCTCCTCTGAGCCACTCACCATCCTGACTTGGAAATATATCACAGTTGCTGAGTTAAACTCCTGGAATTCCCTCCCTAAGAGCACATGGACTACAACAGTTAGAGAAGGCAGCCTGCCACCATCTTCTCAAGAGCAACCAGGATGGGCAAAAAAGGCAGTGGTGCCCATATTCCTTCAGTGAATAAAAAACATATTGCTCAATGAATGCTCTTTGCTTATGTCATTATATTTTGCACAGTCATTTTGAAGATTTGTGAGTTTAATTGTCCAAACATATTCTTCCATGTGACTAAGATCCTGACACTCGTAAACACTGCTGAAAACGATGATAGTTTCCAACCATAAATATTTTCAGACACAGTATGTAAAGAACTTGAAGATGGCTAAAAAAATCAATACACATTATTTTTTGCCAAATCTTGGCAGACCACATTTGCACAGCGTTGAGGTGGAAGAGGAATAAGTCACAGTTGTGCTGCTCCATGTTTAGGAAATGTGTTAAGTATCAACTGAAAAGTTTTTGCATAACAACTTGGAGAATACCAGGTGTTAATTATTTTTAGTTTCATTAATGAACCATAAAATAGAAACACAAAGTTGTTGAATTTGTTATCTTTCTGACAGAAATATGTTGGTTTTCTACTGTTGACAAAATAAACCGTTATCTGAAGATGAATGAATACAGCATTTAATCCAACAATGCAAGATCCCTGACCTAAACTCCTCTTCGCAAGTTGTCAATGTTCACCATTTTATCAGGGGAACATACAGAATGGAGGTCATGAACTCCTGTTCAGAGGAAAAAAGTGCTGATGAGTGCATTGCCTCGATCAATGCTGTCCATACCAAAAGGAGTCTAGGAACAGATTGCATGCTCATTCTCTCTGAAAAGGATGCTTAAATGAAGCAGGCAAATCAGAAAAGAAAATTAATTAAGCATAACCAACAATAAAAATAATAATCTTCCTCTTTCTGCTGAAATTGATTTTTTCCCAAAGGCAATACTCTGGTTTGAGGTATGTGAATGTGATTTGGAGGTGATTGAGGGTTACAAGGGTGCAGAAAATAGAGAGTCTTCATTGTGTTGATCTTAGACCTCAGGGTGGCTGATGTAGAGTGCTATTGATTCAGGGTCAAGTGACGTGTCAGGAGACAATTCTGCAGGATTCTGCAAGTCTATGGCCCTGGGTTTTGTACTTCATTGCTGGCTGGATTGAAATCAGGGGGAAATTGTGTAAAACTCAGTTGTTGGCCAACTCACTACCTGCCCACCCATCTCTGCTCCTACTGCAGTTTCACTAATATTAGGGATGGTTTTGGGTAGTACCCAAACCCGGAAGTCTGTTGGTGTCCTTAGGGAAGTAATTATTTCCCATTTCAGACCTCCTTCTGCTTTAACTAGCAAAGGGGGAGAGGCCTACAGTAAGTGACTAATGTCCTAAAATATTATTCCCAACATTCCATGACCTTTGCAACCTCATCTCCCCACTTCCCCCCTCCTCCCACCACCCCCACAACCCTCTAACTGCTTAGAAAGTCACGATTCAGTCCAGCTTCTGCCCTCAAACACAGTCACAGTACTGGCAGTGACCACTGTTCCCCGCACTAATGCGAATATTGGAGAGGTACTGGTCTTTGATTGGTTAGCAGCTTTTTATGGTGCATCGTCCTGTTACCAAGGAAGTTCCATTATAAGTCTATTAATGTCCAATCAGACATTGAATGGCTCCCAGAGCTGGACAGGCTCCTTTATAGTAGAAGTTTTAACCAAGAAAGAGTGGTCACCACAGTAGCTTGTAAAGTCCAGCCCATTGTAAGTTATTCAGTGAAACTACAGTAGAGTGATCAGAATAATTTGTTATTAACTATTATAGAATTTAGACTATTTGGGAAACTTGCTGATGTGATGTTGTCAGCTCTTTAAAGCAGATACATGTCTATAACTTGTCAGTTTTCACCAGTGCCTAAATCGTCTGAAAATCAGTTGCACAATGATTTGAGAGTTATTCACTGTTAATGGTTCCACTTAAATTCCACAAGCTGTGTACAACTTGGTTCAAAAACATTGATACAATAAAGGAGCTTTTGAATTTTCTGAAAAAGCGTCACTGGAACGAAATACTGACTCTGCTTTCTCTCTACAGATGCTGCCAGACCTGCTGAGTTTCTGTTTTCATTTCAGACTTCCAGGCATTTTAATTGCCTTTTATTTATCATGCTGTGTTGTAGTTATCAGCAAATAATTCAAATTACAGAAACATGTTCATCATTTTACAATTTAGTGTGTTTTTTTCTTTAAATATACATTTCAATGTCACATGGCTGCATAAAGCAGGGTAAAGTACATACTTTATAAGGCTGCTTCATCTCAGTGCATTTTGTTTTTTCAGACTGACAACAGACATTACGATATACATTATATGATGTGAGTGCTGCAAAGAGGCTACTTGACTCCATTTCAGACAGAATGCAAGACCGGTTCTATCGTGGCTCAAAGAACAGTTTCAAAATAAGTTGACCAGACTGAAGTAGTTGATTTTGGTGAGTCAGAAAACAGTACATAACTCTCTCCAATCAGATGAAGCCTTATTCAACTATCTTTGACCCTGCAGACTCGTTGGCAGTGGATGGTTCATGAAACCAAGAGGCCGTGGAATGCACAAAACTGGCTCAAAGGTAGAAGACAGAGAGTGGTGGTGGAGGGTTGTTTCTCAGACTGGAGGCCTGTGACTAGTGGAGTGCCACAAGGATCGGTGCTGGGTCCTCTACTTTTTGTCACTTACATAAATGATTTGGATGCGAGCATAAGAGGTACCGTTAGTAAGTTTGCAGATGACACCAAAATTGGAGGTGTAGTGGACAGCGAAGAGGGTTACCTCAAATTACAACTGGATCTGGACCAGATGGGCTGAGAAGTAGCAGATGGAGTTTAATTTAGATAATTGTGAGATGCTGCATTTTCGATAAGCAAATCTTAGCAGGACTTATACACTTAATGGCAAAGTTCTAGGGAGTGTTGCTGAGATCTTGGAGTGCAGGTTCATAGCTCCTTGAAAGTGGAGTCACAGGTAGATAGGATAGTGAAGAAGGCATTTGGTATGCTTTCCTTTATTGGTCAGAATATTGAGTACAGGAGTTGGGAGGTCATGTTGCAGCTGTACAAGACATTGGTGAGGCCACTGTTGGAATATTGCGTGCAATTCTGGTCTCTTTCATCTCGGAAAGTTATGAAACTTGAAAAGGTTCAGAAAAGATTTACAAGAATGTTGCCAGGGTTGGAGGATCTGAGCTACATGGAGAGGCAGAACAGGCTAGGGCTATTTTCCCTGGAGCGTCGGAGGCTTAAGAGTGACCTACAGAGGTTCACAAAATTATGAGGGGCATGTCTGGATAAATCGACAAAGTCTTTTCCCTGGGGTGGGGGAGTCCAGAACTAGAGGGCATAGGTTTAGGGTGAGAGGGGAAAGATATAAAAGGGACCTAAGGAGCAATGTTTTCACGCAGAGGGTGGTACACGTATGGAATGAGCTGCCAGAGGAAGTGGTGGAGGCTGGTACAATTGCAACATTTAGGAGGCATTTGGATGGTTTTTATGAATAGGAAGGGTTTGGAGGAATATGGGCCGGGTGCTGGCAGGTGGGACTAGATTGGGTTGGGATATCTGGTTGGCATGGACGGGTTGGACCGAAGGGTCTGTTTCCATGCTGTACATCTCTATGACTCTATGACTATGACCAGGTGATAGTCCAACAGGTTTATTTGGAAGCATTAGCTTTCAGAGCGTTGCTCCTTCATCAGGTGGTTGTGGAGTGTGAGAACGTGTTGGACTATAACCTGGTGTTGTGTGATTTTTAACTTCTTTTCCTTAGTCCGTGATGGTTACAGTCTGTGACCCACTGTGGATTGTCTGTGTCTGATTCTCTCTACTCTGGCTGAACCTCTCGCTGAATCGAAACCCCTTGAGAGATGGGAGTTCTCCAGTTATACCGACTGTTGGTTCCCCTTATCTCCCGCCAAATCTGGATTTGATTAATGAGCTGTCGTTGCTCCTCTCGGAGGGTTAATGGGCCTCCTGATTAT
The DNA here is from genome assembly GCF_020745735.1 of Hemiscyllium ocellatum. Lineage (NCBI taxonomy): Eukaryota > Metazoa > Chordata > Chondrichthyes > Orectolobiformes > Hemiscylliidae > Hemiscyllium > Hemiscyllium ocellatum. The sequence continues at coordinate 152,766,307 of NC_083401.1, read as the reverse complement.
TTGATGAGGTGTAAGTGGCTCTGTGATACAAGTGAATGGGTTTCTGTTGGACTATAACCTGGTGGGTTATAATGGGTTTCTGTTGTTTTGAATGTCCAGTATGGATGGATGGATGCAGGTTAAAGTTTTGCTGGTAATGTAAGGTTAAAGGCAAACATCAACCTGGTGTTGTGTGATTTTTAACTTTGTACACCCAGTCCAACACCAGCGTCTCCAAATCAGGAAGAGAAAGGCAACAAATGATCTTCTCACCCTTGAAGCTCCATGTTCTAACGAAAAGTGACTGAAGGCGACCATAGAGCTGAGATGCTGGTCAACTCAATGCCGGCGACATGTAGAAGTATGGTGTAAAATGTTTAGTATTCCAGTATAGAATGGATAGGAGTGAGAGTGACAGGGTAGTTGTTTTGGGGGTCTTTAACTTTCCAAATATTGACTGGCAAAACTGCGGCCGAGCAACCTGATTAAAAGTTGAATGGTATTGCATTTTTGTAGGTTCCAGAACCACTCAGTTGTTTGCACTGCAAGCTGGTGTTCCTTGTATTTAGCTGAGATGTTCATGGGGGCCTTCCTTTAGCTGTCCAAGCTAAACCCCTGTTCTGGACAGCTGCTCCGAGCCTTGCATATTGCCTAGTCTGTCTCAGTCAGAGAGATAGTGAACTTTAGTTCAAGTGTGAATTACGCAAACTAATGTCCCAAGTTCAGAGGGTTTTGGTCCAGAGTATCTCCCAGGTGCCAATGTTCCTGATGTCTTGGATCGTATTTTCGGGATCCTTGAGGTGGAGGGGGAGCACCCCAAGTCATGGTCCACATTGGCACCAACCACATAGCTAGGAAAAGGAATGGGAATTTAAGGCAGAAATTCAGGGAGCTTGGGTGGAAGCTTAGAGCTAGAACAAACAGAGTTGTTATCTTTGGTTTGTTACCCATGCCACATGCTAGTGAAGTGAGAAATATGGAGAGGGAGCAGTTGAGCACGTGGCTACAGGGATGGTGCAGGAGGGAGGGATTCCGATACCTGGATAACTGGGGCTCATTCGGGGGTAGGTGGGACCTCTACAAACAGGATAATGCATACCTGAACCAGAGGGATACCAATATCCTGGGGTGGGAGGAAATTTGCTAATGCTGTTCAAGACAGTTTAAACTAATTCAACAGGAGGATGGGAACCTAACTTGTAGTTCCAGTGTCCAGGAGGTTGAGATTAGTGAGGTCAGTAATATGGTTTCAAGGTCGCAAGAGTTCACTGGCAAGCAGGAGGTGTTTGAAGTGTGTCTACTTCAACGGGAGGAGCATCTGAAATAAGGTGGGTGAACTTGCAGCATGAGTTGGTACCTGGGAGTTCGATGTTGTGGCCATTTCAAAGACATGGAAAGAGCAGGGTCAGGAATGTATGTTGCAGGTTCTGGGGTTTAGGTGTTTCAGTAAGAACATGGAAGATGGTAAAAGAGGAGGAGATGTGGCATTACTAATCAAGGACAGTATTACGGTGGCAGAAAGAATGTTTGAGGACTTGACTATTGAGGTAGTATGGGCTATGGTCAGAAACAGGAAAGGAGAGGTTACTCTGTTGGGAGTTTTCTATTGACCTCCAAGTAGTTCCAGAGATGTAAAGTAAAGGATAGCAAAGATGATTCTGGACAGGAGCAGGAGTAACAGGGTAGTTGTTATGGGGATATTTAACTTCCCAAATATTGACTGGGACTACAATTCAAGCACTTTAGTTGGGTCAGTTTTTGTCCATGTGTGCAGGAGGGTTTCCTGACACAGCATGTAGACAGGCCAACAAGGGGCATGGCCACATTGGATTTGGTCCTGGGTAACGAACCTGGCCGGGTGTTAGATTTGGATGTAGGTGATAGTGACCACAATTTGGTTATGCTTACTTTAATGATGGAAAGGGATAGGTATATACAGCAGGGCAAGAGTTCTAACTGGGGGAAAGGTAATTATGATGCGATTAGGCAAGATTAAGGATGCATCAGATGGGGAAGGAAACTGCAGGGGATGGGCACAATTGAAATGTAGAGCTTATTCAAGGAACAGCAACTGCATCTCCTTGATAAATGTGCACCTGTCAGGCAAGGAGGAAGTTGTTGAGCATGGGAGCCTTAGTTTACTAAGGAAGTTGAATCTCTTGTCAAGAGGAAGAAGGCTTATATTCGGATAAGATGTGAAGGCTAAATTAGGGTGTTTGAGAGCTATAAGCTATCCAGGAAAGACCTAGAGAGAACTGAGGAGAGCCAGGAAAGGATCAAGGAAAATCCTAAAGCTTTATATCGATATATCAGGAATAAAAGAATGACGAGAGTAAGATTAGGGCCAAGCAAGGACAGTAGTTGGAAGTTGTGCGTGGAACCTGAGCAGGTATGGGTAGTGCTAAATGAATATTTTTCATTGGCATTCACACTGGAAATGGGCAATGTTGTCAAGGAGAATATAGGCTCCTAGACTAGACAGGATTGAGGTTCACAAGGAGGAGGTGTTTGCAATTCTGGATTATGTGAAAATAGATAAGTACCCTGGGCTGCATGAGATTTATCCTAGGATTCTCTGGGAAGCCAGGGAAGAGATTGCAGAGCCTTTGTTGTCTTTGTCTACAAGAATAATGCCAGAAGACGGGGTGATAGCAAATGTTGCCCCTTGTTCAAGAAGGGGAGTAGAGACACCTCTGGTAGTAATAGACTGGTGAGCCTTACTTTGGTTGTGAATAAAGTGTTGGAAAAGGTTATAAGAAATGGGATTTATAATCATCTGGAAAGGAATAAGTTGATTAGGCATAGTCAACACAGTTGTGTGAAAGGTAGGTCATGCCTCACAACCTTATTGAGTTCTTTGAGATGGTGACCAAACAAGTGGATGTGGGTAAAGCAGTTGATATGGTGTACATAGATTTCAGTAAGACGTTTGAGAAGGTTTCCCACCAGAGGCTATTGCACAAAATATGGAGGCATGGGACTGAAGGTGATTTAGTGGTTTGGATCAGAAATTGGCAAGCTGAAAGATGACAGAGGGTGGTGGTTGATGGGAAATGTTCATCCTGGAGTTCAGATGTACCAGAAGGATCTGTTTTGGGTCCACTGCTGTTTGTCATTTTAATAAATGTCCTGGATGAGTGCATAGAAGGATGGGTTAATAAATTTGTGGATGACACTAAGGTTGGTGTAGTTGTGGACCATGCCAAAGGATATTGCAGGTTACAGAGGGTCATGGATAAGCTGCAGAGCTGGGCTGAGAGGTGGCAAATGGAGTTTAAGGTGGAAAAGTGTGAGGTGATTCCCTTTGGAACGAGCAACAGGAATAAAGAGAACTGGGCTAATGGTAAGATCCTTGGCAGTGTACATGAGCAGAGAGATCTTAATGTCCATGTACATAGATCCATGGAAGTTGCCACCCAGATTGTTAGGGTTGGTAAGAGGTGTTAAGACGGTTCTACCGTCCCCGTGTTCGTTTCGGAGGAATGAGACACCGGGTCAGATTCTAAGAAACAGACTGCTTTATTCGAGAGAGAATCGAGTTACAGCAAGGTATCAGACTTGCTGGAGAAGGCGTTCTGAAATCTTTCCAAAAACCCCTGCTTGATATATTGTTCGCTAAGCTAACGCTACGTAATCACTCACACATGTGATCTCTCACAGACAAAGGCCTCCTGTGAACAGGCCTCGGCCTTGGCAGGTATCCACGAGATGGTCTGTCTCGTAAACAAAGTCTCCGAGTAAAGCCTGCCATTGTATTGGTCTGACCTTGGTAGTCCAGCTGCACAGGCAGTTTCGGTAAACAGTCCAACCAACAGCTCCGCAGCGACCCCCGATTTCCCAAGAAGTAACTACATCTCTACTCTCCCTAGGCCTATGATATATCCATCCCAACACTCCCTCCCTTGGCCTCTACTGAGGCCACAACAACCCAAACCGTTACAAACGCAATGTCACGCGGCAACCGGGGCCGGGTGTGTCGGCGGACGCCCACCTCGCGTCCCTTTGGCTTCTCCGAACACGTTATCTCAACCAGGCCGACCGGTCCTAGGGATACACTAGTTCGGAGTGAAGGGATCCTTAAGCAGCATACCTCTACAAAACAAGCAACAAGCAAAAATTAACAAATAGTAGGCAAATCTAGGTTACTTCTTTTAAAGAAAACATCTACAAAAAGCTATCTCAAAACCAACAAAACGATTAAAAAAAAACATTCATACTGAGTATGATAACAAAAGCGAAGAGAACCAGAGGAAAACACAAAGTGGATGAGTTAGGACGCCTGCAGAATGAAGGTCTGCTGTCCAAAGAACACCCAATTGTACAACCTCCCAGTAAAATCGGTCGTATTATACCATGACATCTTAAAATAAATTTTCAAACTACTGACATAGTGTCAAATCTTTTTTGTAATAGGATTCAATGAGCTCTCCTTCCTTCCCAAAGGTTTGTGTTAAGTCGGTTCTGGAAGATGCCACAAAACTGGCATTTTCCTTTGTCAAAAATACAGTGAATACAATGTCAAACTGCTGGGTCCACGATTTTCCTTATATCAAGCTGCTTTGCAAGCCAGAAACTTGACCAGATTCCCGACACGGATACAAAAGCCAGGCATCTGTTAAAACCACATGACCACAGGACATTATTCTGAAGGTCAATGCACGACTGTGCCTGTCTTAGGTTGTCCCTCGCTCGAGGAATCTTACCTGTCATTGGCTAACCAGTCACCTTCACTTGACCAATAAAAACCCACATCCATTTTACAGCTGTCAAGTACGGACACGGGCAGCGGTAACTGGCTTATCATTGTGAACAGTGGCCGTCGAGACCAATCGAAGCCATTTAGGAATACCAGATGATGGCTAGGAATCTCTTGAGTGAACAATAGTCTCTTGAGTCTCGAGGCATATAGCACTTCACAATCTCTAACTGCAGCATAAAAGCACAAATTTACCTGTTGTCAATTTGAACGGGAAAGAAAAAAAAAATACACAACTAGGGGGTCTCTGCACCTCAGCCCTCACATTCTGAGGCCCTAATATGGGAAGGATTAGAAATGAGAGATACAGTTATAAAGTAAAATCATAAGTTGTCCCGCGCTTCTCTCTCAGGCATATCTCCTCCATTCCCTCTGATACCGATCCCGTAATCTTTCCATGGGGTGCCCCCATCACAGGCTCCTCCAGCCCCGCTGCCTGGTATGCGGGTGGGGGGTCATCCTTTCCCGTCAGGGCATGGTCAATCGTTCGTGTCACAAGCGTCCTGATACATGGTATACAACAACAACCACAGGTAATAAAGATAGCAACAGAGATGCATAAACCAAGGGCCAGCTGTCCCAGCACAGTTCCCCATCTACCGAATGTGCTATTCAGCCAATCTATCACTGGGTTTTTTAACCCCTGACTGCTCAGAAATGATGCCAGTTGTTGTTCCCCTCCCTGCCGTTATCAAAATCATAAGCGGAATGGCTCTTTCTTCCCTTTTTAGATCAGGACACTCCCGCCCAAAATACCCTATCCTTCCACAATAATGGCATCCTGCCTGTGGAGACCTTCGTCTCTGCCCCTGTCGCTCAAACCCTCTATCAAATGCTCCTCCTTGTCTCTCCCTACTCCCTTTCTTCTCTGCCCTACATGCTATCACTCGCTGTTCCGGTTGCTCACTTTTGGCTGCATTCTTCTCCTAATTACCTCATCAACCGCAGCTACCATCATTTACGCTTTCTGTTCCTGTCACTCGTCCTCTCTCTTTACAAACACTTTTTGTGCCCCTCCTAACAATTCATTTAATGGATTTATCCCACTTCACCCTTCTATCTTCCGTATCTTTCCCTATCCAGCATCCCCATATAAGTCTCCTTTCTCCCGCAGTAAATAGTATATTCAAAATAGACATCAACTCAGCCCACAAATACAGACTGGGCCTCAAAAATAAATTAACTTGTTCTGACAATCCTATCGGATTCTCAACCAGGACCGTCATTTCCCTTTAAATGTTCCGACCTCCCCACTGGTGAGGGGGTCACACACAAACCCAATCTCCTTGTCCCCTATCAACACTTCCCGAAGGGGACAAGTCGTTATGTTCTTCCCTGTTTCTTTCTTTTAAGAAATTTTCCAATGTTCCTATCTTCCCATATGCTCAAACACCAATTTATCAATTCATGCTTGACTAACTTTAAGGCCTGTTCCTAACTTGTAAACGTATTTATATATTTACGTCAATTTATTCAGTGTTTAATATTTAAAATGTAAAATGCATACAGTTCCCAATTTTGAAATCCACTGTAATCGTCCAGATTTAGTACCCTAATTTAGATCCAAAATTAGTTTTCTTATGTACTCCTGACCAATCATTTCTCAATTACAATACTTTAGGTCGTAAAAATAATCAGAGCTGTCTTACAACAATTTGTCAATTCAAGTTAAAAACTTCTAACGCAAGCACAATGGTCGAATCCAAGGTCACAGATAATAACCATGGAAATTTTCATTTTTACAACTACCCACTGTCGAACGAAACTTCGACTGTCCTTCATATATTGCTTTTATGTAAAAATAAAAGAGGTTAGTAAGAAAAGTAGTTAGGGAGTCATGACTCATAAAAGAACAGAAGTTATTAGCCTTAAAAAATCATGTTAAGTTCACATAAAAAGAAATCACTTTAAACAGCAGTCCCGGAATTCAAGCTCTAGAAACAAAAACAAGAATTCAACCACCAAACAAACAGATGCATCTAAATCATGTTAAACAACCATAACAATCACATCCAAAACAGTCCCGGGACTTACGCATTACGACTTAACCATTCAATCATTATCAAACAGATGAATTCAAGCCAGAGCACAAAGTGTTAAACTGCCTGTTAGCAGAGAAGCTTTCAGCCAGTCTCTCTCTTTTACACAGACACACCGCTGACGCACGCAGCAATAGCTTTCTCTCTCTCTTTGGGCAACAATACAGACTTTTTTTTTTACAGACTCACACACAGATTTCCACACACAAAAACTCTCTTTCTCACACAGACTTTTACAAGCACAGAAATACTTATACACACACAGATTTTTACACACCCAGAGACTCTATCTTTCTCATAAACAGACTCCCTCTCACACACACACAGTCGCTCTGTCCGGAACTCTGTGTCTGTCTCTGTCCCCTCGTACCGTTGCGTCCGTTATTATGTCAGCGCAGTGGAAGCTTCCCAGTCCCCAAGTCCGTCAGCGCGTGGGTTTATACTCCCATAACCCCAGTACCCGCGTCTTACACTATCCCCCGACCAAACTCCCGTTCCGGGAGCCGTGCGGTCCGTAAGACACAATCGCCTCGCCTCCTACCTCCAGGATTTTGAAATTGCAAAGATGTTCCCACGCACACCTGGAGAAATCACCGACTCACCACCAGGAGAGAAAGTGAATGAAAAAATAGTACTCACCGATTCCAGGACTTTCAATCTGCAGTGATGTTCCAACGCACACCTAGACGGTTCACTTGTCTAACGATAGGAGGCCATAAACATATGCCTCCCCGTCTCCAGGAATTTAAAATTGCAGGGGTGTTCTAACGCACACCTGGAGAATTCATCCACTCTAGGACTTTCAAATTGCAGGGCTGTATTAACGCACACCTAGAGGATTCACTTTTATAACCATAAGAGATCAAAAATAAATAACTCACTGTCTCCAGGACTTTTGAAATTGCAGGGGTCTTCCAACGCACACCTGGAGGACTCACTCTTCTCACTATAGAAACAACAAATAAAAAGAACTCACCGTGTCCAATACCTCCGGCTTTTCCGGGACGACCAACACACCTAAAGGACTCGCACTTAGAACAAGCGATTCTCTGTCGTCTACTCACGTCTGCAATTTAGGTTGGCAAAGGTATTCGAGACGTCGGAACAACTACTAATTTAGAGTGGTCAATGTCTACTGGAGACCTTTATGCAAAAGGCGTCCCCGTACCCAGTTCAGAATGGCCGGCTGCCCGGCGGCTCTCAACCCCTGCCAACAAGCGTGTCTCCGTTCCCTCCTCACGTTCGGGGTCACCATCTGTTAAGACGGTTCTACCGTCTCCGTGTTCGTTTCGGAGGAATGAGACACCGGGTCAGATTCTAAGAAACAGACTGCTTTATTCGAGAGAGAATCGAGTTACAGCAAGGTATCAGACTTGCTGGAGAAGGCGTTCTGAAATCTTTCCAAAAACCCCTGCTTGATATATTGTTCGCTAAGCTAATGCTACGTAATCACTCACACATGTGATCTCTCACAGACAAAGGCCTCCTGTGAACAGGCCTCGGCCTTGGCAGGTATCCACGAGATGGTCTGTCTCGTAAACAAGGTCTCCGAGTAAAGGCTGCCATTGTATTGGTCTGACCTTGGTAGTCCAGCTGCACAGGCAGTTTCGGTAAACAGTCCAAACAGCAGCTCCACAGCGCCCCCCGATTTCCCAAGAAGTAACTACATCTCTACTCTCCCTAGGCCTATGATATATCCATCCCAACAGAGGGCATATTGTGTGTTAGCTTTTATTGGTAGAGGGATTGAGTTTTGGAGCCACAAGGTCATGCAGCTGTACAAAAATTCTGATGTGGCTGCTCTTAAAGTATTGTGTACAGTTCAGTCACTGCATGATGGGAATGATGTGGAAGTTTTGGAAAGGGTTCAGAGGAGATTTACTGGGATGTTGCCTGGTATGGAGGGAAGGACTTGTAAGGAAAGGCTAAGGGAATTGAGGCTGTTTTCATTAGAGAGAAGAAACTTGAGTGGTGACTTAATTGAGGCATAAGATAATCAAAGGGTTAGATAGGGTGGACAGTGACAGCCTTTTTCCTCAGATGGTGATGGCTAGCACGAGGGTACATAGCTTTAAATTGAGGGGTGATAGATATAAGACAGATGCCAGAGGTAGTTTCTTTACTCAGAGAGGAGTGGGTCTTGGAATGCACTGCCTGCAACAATAGTAGGCTCACCAACTTTAAGTGCATTTAAATAGTCATTGGATAAACACATGAATGAAAATGGAATAGTGTAGGATAGATAGTCTTCAGATTGATTCCACAAGTTGGTGCAACATTGATGGCTGAAGAGCCGGTACTGCGCTGTAATGTTCTATGTTCTATGTATCTGATGGGAATTTTTGCCCTACATTACAGGTGAGAGAATGGGTGTGTGTGTGTGTGTGTGTGTGTGTCACAAGCAGAGAGATTTCGTGGCTGCTGTGAGGAGTAATGACAGATTGTCATCTTTTGTCTGGGTGCTCAGCTCATTTTAAAGATAGTGTGGGCACACGAGGTGCCAGTCTTTTCGTGGATATCTGCTGAGCACTTAGACATTTTGGCAAATGCTCTGGGTAAGAGTGGAATAGAAGAGGGTGAGAGGGAAACAATAGAGCGGGCAAAAAGTCCTCCAAAAAACTAGACTCAACTGGCACTTAGCCAATAAAACATGAGATTCAACTCTGCTTTGCTCTCCCCAGATGCAACATGACCTGTTGAATATTTCAAGAAAGTTTTGTCCTAATATTGTAACCATGGAATGTTAGTAGGAACCTTTTGAAAGTTGGTGTTGATAGTATGGCTGGACTTGGCAGGTTTACCTTTTTTATCAGTTGCTGAATGACTTGCTGAATATTTCAAGCATTTCAGTCTTTGGTTCATTTGAGCAGGGGAAAGAAAACATTTTTAGTGTCAGCCACTAGAGGGTAGTGTAGGTGGGACTGGCAGCCACTGAACTCTCAACTTGCATCATGGTCAAATAAATGCTCCATTTCCCTCTAGTGGCAGCCACTCCGAAACAGAGTGCAACAAATTGTTCAAATATTCAGTGTCATAGTCATAGAGTCATACAGCATGGAAACAGGCCAGTTGGTTCAACCACTCCATGCTGGCCTTAATCCAAAACTAAACTAGTTCTACCTGATGCTCCTGGCCACAAATCCCTTCAAATATTTCTTATTCATGTATTTATCAGAATGTTCCTGAAGTGCTGTAACTATACTGCTTTCATCACTTCCTCTGGAAACTCATTCCACACACCAATCACTCTCTGTGTAAAATAGTTACTCCTCCTGTTTTTTTTATCTTTCTCCCCTCACTTTAAAAATATGGTCAGTGCTTTGAGTACAGAAGTTGAAATGTCATTTTGCAGCTGTACAGGACATTAGGTAGGCCACTTTTGCAATACAGCATTCAATTCTAGTCTCCCTGCCATAGGAAGTATGTTAAATTTGAGAGGGTGCAGAAAAGATTTGCAAGGATGTTGCCAGGGCTGGAGGGTTTGAGCTATAGGGAAAGGCTGAATAGGCTGGGGTTATTTTCCCAGGAGCATTGCGAGCTGAGGGGTGACCTTATAGAGGTTTATAAAATCACGAGGGGCATGGATAGTGTGAATAGTCAATAGAAAAATAGTCTTTTTCCTGAGGTGGGCGGATTCCAGAACTAGAGGACATAGGTTTGACGTTAGAGGGGAAACATATAAAGGAGACCTCAGGGCAACATTTTCACACAGAAGTTGGTACATGTATGGAATGAGCTGTCGGAGGAATTGGTGGAGGCTGGTATAATTACAATATTTAAAAGGCATCTGGATGGATCTGTGAATAGGAAGGGTTTAGAGGGGTCCGGGTCAAATGCTGGCAGATGGGACTAAACTTATTTAGGTTATCTGGTCAGCATGGAAGAGTTCATTTACAGATCTGTTTCTGTGCTGTGTAACTCTGTTGCTGTGTGACTCAATATGATCCCTAGTCTTGAAACCCCCACCCAAGAGAAAAGATCTATCTATTCACCCTATTTATACCCCTCATGATTTTATGCTCAAAGGTCTGAGCACTGAAGGCAAGTGTGCAAAATGTCTTCTTAAATCTGATGCAAACTTCAAAGAATTGTATACCTGAATCTGTAGGTCTCTCTCTTCTACAACATTACTTAAAGCCCTATGTTTAATTGGATAAGTCCTGCCCCTGTTCATTTTGCAAAACTTCCAAATTAAACTCCATCTGTCATTCTTCAGCTCATTGATCCAATTGATCAAGATCTCTTTGTAATCTTAGATAATCTTCTTCACTGTCCATTATATTACCAATCTTGTTGTCACCTGCAAACTTACTAACCATACCTCCTAAATTCTCATCCAAATCATTTATATAAATGACAAAAAGCAGTGGACACAGTACCAAATCCTGTGGCACGCTGGTGGTCATAGGACTCCAGTCTGAAAAGCAACCCTCCGCCATCACCATCACACGAAGCCATGTTAACTATCCCTAATCTGACTATCTCTCATCCCTAATCTATCCTTGCCTTTCCAAATACACATAAATCCTGTCCCTCAGGATTCCATCCAACAACTTACCCATCACTGATGTCAGGCTCACTAATCTATAGTTCCCTGGCTTTTCCTTATCTCCTGTCTTAAATAACGGCACCACATTAGCCAATCTCCAGTCTTTTTGAATCTCACCCTGATACAAATATCTCAGGAAGGAGGTCAGCAATCACATCCCTAGTTTGCAACAGAGTTCAAGGGTACACCTGATCCAATCCTGGGGATTTTGGGGGGGGGGGTGAGGGCATTGCTGACTGGGCTAGCATTTATTGCCCGTCTCCAATTGCCCAGTAGACAGTTTAAGAGTCAACCACATTGCAGAGAGTCACATGTAGGCCAGAGCAGGTAAGAATCAACTAGGAGAAAGTGAGGACTGCAGATGTTGGAGATCAGAGCTGAAAAATGTGTTGCTCAAAAAGTGCAGCAGGTCAGGCAGCATCCAAGGAGCAGGAGAATCGACATTTCAGGCATAAGCACTTCTTCAGCAATGAGGAAGATGTGCTAAGCAGACTAAGATAAAAGGTAGGGAGGAAGGACTTGGGGGAGGGGCATTGGGAATGCGAGAGGTGGAAGGAGGAGACATTGGGGAGACAGGCTGTCTACTTGCAGAATGTTTCAGAGAACACCTCTGGGACACTTGCACCAACCAACCCAACTGCCCTGTGGCTGAACACTTTAACTCCCCCTCCCACTCTGCCAAGGACATGCAGGTCCTTGGCCTCCTCCATGGCAATATGACGCCAGGAGGAAGAGCGCCTCATCTTTCGCCTAGGAACCCTCCAACCACAAGGGATGAATGCAGATTTTTCCAGCTTCCTCATTTCCCCTCCCTCCACCTTTTCTCAGTCCCAACCCTTGGACTCAGCACCGCCTTCTTGACCTGCAATCTTCTTCCCGACCTCTCCGCCCTCACTGGCCTGTCACCCTCACCTTAACCTCCTTCCACCTATCGCATTCCCAACGCCCCTTCTCCCTACCTTTTATCTTAGCCTGCTTGGCACACCCTCCTCATTCCTGAAGAAGGGCTTATGCCCAAAACATCGATTCTCCTGCTCCTTGGATGATGCCTGACCTGCTGCGCTTTTCCAGCAACACATTTTTCAGAGCAGGTAAGAATGGCAGTTTTCTTCCCTAAAAGGGATTAGTGAACTAGATGGGGGTTTCCCGACTATCAATTCATGGTTATCATTAGACTCTAAGTTTATTTATTGAATTCAAATTCTTCTATTTGCCATGCTGGGATTTGAACCCATATCCCGAGAACATTACCTGCATCAGTGAATTAATGTTCAAGCGATCATACCACTAGGCCGTTGCCTCCCCATTACTCATTATATGCTTTTTAAGATATCCAGCACCTCTTCCTTTGTAATATGGATACTTTTAAAGATGTTACTAGTTGTTTCCCCAACTTCTCTAGCTTTCATAATCTTCTCCACAGTAAACATCGATGAGTTATGGACCACATCAGACCCTAACTTTGCTAGCTGTTTTCAGCAGGTGTGATGTGGTTATTCCAGGAGGGAATCAGCTGGCCAACCCACTTAGTTTTAAACAAAACAGAACTTATTTACAAGATTATGAAATAAAACACAAACAAAAAAGAACAGAATAAAGAATAATGTAACCGCTCCCAATACCCAATGGATCGTCCCGACCTAATGATGCTGTTCCAAATAATTGCAACAATCCCCATAAACACCCTTTGGCACAAAGGCAAATTCAAACTCAGGGTCTGACAGGAGAGAAGTCAGAGAGAGAGGGAGAGAGGAGGACCAGCCTGGACCTGCTTCTTTGGGGTCCAGCAGCTATTCAACTCTACTGCTAAAAACCAAACCAAACCAAACCAGGGTGAACCTGTGCTGGGAGAACTGGCCACTCCCCTTTCATTGTACAGGTGTTTTCTTTTTTCAAAAACTTGAAAACCTGTTGCTAGAGGCAGTATCTGTTAGCTATAGTCAAACTGGCCCTAAAACCCTTCAACTAGACTTTTCAGAGTCTGTGTCTTTTACAACCTCTCTTAAAAAAACCCACAGACAACATAACCTTGTTAAAGGAGCAGCTTCATCACTGTTGCAAAATACTTATTTGATATCTCACCCACCTTCTGTGGTTCCACAAAAAGGTGACCTTGCCGATCCTCAATGGGCCTATTTTCTCCCTAGGTTCTGTTTCAGAGAGTCATAGAGCCATAGAGGCGTACAGCATGGAAACTCATCCAAGCTGACCAGACATCCAAACCCAATCTAGTCCCACTTGCCAGTACCTGGCCCATATCCCTCCAAACCTTTCCTATTCATATATCCAACCAGATGCCTTTTAAATGTTGCAATTGTACCAGCCTCCACCACTTCCTCTGGCAGCTCATTCTATACACGTACTACCCTCTGCATGAAAAAGTTGCCTCTTCGGTCTTTTTTTATGTCTTTCCCCTCTCACCCTAAACCTATGCCCTCTAGTCCTGGACTCCCCCACCTCATGGAAAAGACTTTGTCTATTTATCCGATCCATGCCCCTCATGATTTTATAAACTTCTATAAGGTCATTCCTCAGCCTCCAATGCTCCAGGGAAAACAGCCCCAATATATTCAGCCACTCCCTGTAGCTCAAATCCTTCAAACCTGGCAACGTCCTTGTAAATCTTCTCTGAACCCCTCCACTTTTGTCCTTAATGTATTTGTAGAAACCCTTTGGATTTTCTTTAGCTGAACTTGTCAAAGCTATTTCATGTCCCCTTTTTGCTCTCCTGATTTCCCTCTTAAGTATATTCCTACTATCCTTATACTCCCCTCAGGATTCACTTGATCCCAGCTGTCTATACCTGAAATATGCTTGCTTGTTTTTCTTGACCACAACCTCAATTTCTCTCGTCAGCCAGCATTCCCTGAACCTACCAGCCTTGCCCTTCATCCTAACAGGTACATACTATCTCTAGACTGTTTTATCTCATTTTTCAAGGCTTCCCACTTTTCAGCTGTCCTTTTACCTGCAAATATCTACCCTCAATCAACTTTTGAAAGTTCTTGCCAAATATTGTCCTTCCTCCGGATGAGAACCCTGACTTTTGCATCAGGTCTATCCTTTTCCATCACTATTTTTAACTAATATAATTATGATCATTTGCCCCAAAGTGCTTCCCCACTGTTACCTTAGTCACTTGTCCTGCCTTATTTCCCCGGAGGACTGGAGAGTAGCCAATATTGCTCCTTTTAAGAAGGGCAACAGGATAATCTGGGAAATTAAAGTTGAGCCTTATGTCATAGAATCATAGAATCCCTTTAGGGTGTAGGTTTGCTCGCTGAGCTGTAGGTTCGATATCCAGACGTTTCATTACCTGGCTAGGTAACATCATCAGTGGCGACCTCCAAGTGAAGGCCTAAACCTCAACCTGAGCTACAAACCTTCACAAACTTTGCATAGAATCCCTACAGTGTGGAAGGAGGCCATCCAGCTCATCGGGTTTTTAGCAAATCTCTGAAGAACATCCCATTCAGACACAGACTCTTACCCTATTCTCATAATTGCACATTTACCATAACTAATCCACCTAGTTTAACATCGCTAGACACTACAGACAATTTAGCATGTACAATACACGTAACCTGCACATCTTTGGACTGTGGGAGGAAATCAGAGCACTGGCAGAAACCTACGCAGACATGGAGAGAATGTGCACACTCCACGCAGACAATTACCCAAGACTGGAATCAAACCTGAGTCCTTGGTGCTGTGAGGCAGCAGTGCTAACCGTGCTGCACCGCCACATCAGTGGGAGGGAAATATTTGGAGAAAACTCTTCAGGACATGATCTACTCATATTTAGAAAAATATTGAATTTTTAACAGTTGATGCAGCATGCCCAACAAATATTGTGAAAGTTTATTCTGAATGTTTATCCAAGAGCATTGGAATTTACCTTTAAATTAAAGTTCCTCATGATATTTATTTTCAATTTATACTCACTGATACTGATTTTTGTCTTCAGATCTTGCTTACCTGGCTTTTTTAAAATTCATATCTTCTTGATCTACTGAAAATATGCAGTCTGCGGTAATGCTATAATTTATGACTCTTCTGCACTAATGATAAGCTAGTACAAAGGTTCTCCTTATCTATATGATCAAACATTGCCTCAGAAACCAGAATCACACCGTTACGTTCCCCATTTGTGAAAGATGCTCAAAATACTAAGAGTGATGCATACAAAAAACTGTGCAGTTTGTTGATGATCAGATGCTACTGAACAAGAAAATCAAGCCTTGTTCTGAGACAGAGAGCAAGAAAAACAGCACATGGAAGATCAGGGTGATAGGACTGAATATAAATTTCTGGGGTGCGCTGTAGAAAGGAAAGTTGAAGGCAAATTTTTGAAGCCGAAACTGAACACCCTCTCAAAGTTATTTGAGTCATTTTTAAAAATTGTAATAGCGATCTGTGTAAGGATGGGTCTTCTGCTCATTTCTCCATTTTTTATATTATGGTGTTCTCCAATTCATTTGCTTGTTGGAGCTTGCATTTTTATTTCAATGAACATTATCCAAGAAAAAGAACATTTGAGATTATTTTCCATTGTCTTCCACATTTGTGATTAAAGTAACAAGTCTTACATGTCCTCTCCCTAAAGGACCCTCCAGCTGTAAGCATTCATTGTTCTTCTATTCAGACTGGAGGCTTGTGGCCAGTGGAGTCCCACAAGGATCAGCGCTGGGTCCACAACTTTTCGTCATTTATATAGATGATTGGATGTGATCAAAAGAGGTATAGTTAGTAAGTTTGCAGATGACAACAAAATTGGAGGTGTATTGGACAGAGAAGAAGGTTACCTCAGATTATAACGCGATCTTGATCAGATGGGCCAATGGGCTAAGAGTGGAAGATGGACTTTAATTCAGATAAATGTGAGGTGCTGCATTTTGGGAAAGCAAATCTTAGCAGGACTTATACACTTAATGGTAAGGTCCTAGGGAGTGTTATTAAGTGCAGGTTCATAGCTGCTTGAAAGTAGAGTCGTAGGTAAATAGGATAGTGAAGAAGGCGTTTGGTATGCTTTCCTTTAATTGTCAGAGTATTGAGTACAGGAGTTGGGAGGTCATGTTACAGCTCTACAGGACAACATTGGTTAGGTCATTTTTGGAATATTGCACAAAATTCTGGTTTCCATCCTATCGGAAAGATGTTGTGAAACTTGAAAGGTTTCAGAAAAGATTTATGAGGATGTTGCCAGGCTTGGAGGCTTTGAGCTATAGGAAGAGGTTGAATAGGCTGGGGTTGTTTTCCCTGGAGCATCGGAGGCTGAGGGATGATCTTATAGAAGTTTATAAAATCATGAGGAGCATGGATAGGATAAATATACAAAGTTTTTTCCCTGGGGTGGGGGAGTCCAGAACTAGAGGGCATAGGTTTAGGGTGAGAGGGGAAAGATATAAAAGAGACCTAAGGGGCAATATTTTCACCCAGAGGGTGGTATGTGTATAGAATGAGCTGCCAGAGGAAGTGGTGGAGGCTAGTATAATTGCAACATTTAAATGGCATCTGGATGGGTATATGAATAGGAAGGGTTTGGAGGGATATTGGCCAAGTGATGGCAGGTGGGACTAGATTAGGTTGGGATATCTGGTCAGCATGGATGGGTTGGATTGAAGGGTCTGTTTCCATGCTGTTCATCTCTATGACTCTATGTTCTTACTCTATCACCACTGAAAATTTGCAGCCTCAACCATTGGCCATGATTCCCAACTCTGAGCATGGGATCCTCACCTGGACTGGATCTAGTTATCAGAGTCTCAAACCATGCATTCTTATATATTTGTGTGAGTTAGTAGTAATGTTATTGGACAGGCATTACAGAATCTCAGGCTCTTGTTCTGAGGACATGGGTTAATATCAGCATCAATAATGGAATATGAATTGAATAAAAATCAGGAATAAAAGGTCAGCCTAATGTGATCATATTACCATTATCCATGGTTATAAAAATAAATCTGGTTCACTAATGTCCTTTAGGGTAGTAAATCTGCCATCTTTACCTGGTCTGGCCTGCATGTGACTCCAGATTCATTGCAATGTGGTTGACTCTTAACTGCCCTCTAGGGCAATTAGGGATTAGCAATAAATGCTTGCATAATCAGCAATGCCCACATCCAGTGAGTAAAACAAAATTACAAATGTCAATCTTCAAGTTAAGCGTTATATTCCTGAAACTGAAAGTTAGAGAATTATAAATTTTTCACAGCACTAAATTGTCATTCTTGATTTTACAAGTATGCCTTTTTAACCTCTTAAAGATTTTTTTTGTCTGTTTCTCTTAATCCAAACTTTATTTCACTTTCTTTATTCTTTACTTAACTGATTGACTCACATTTTGTCTGAATCTTCTTCATTGTTTGCCTGCACATTTTTCAATTCTTATATCTCATTGTTTATGTAGATACACTGTTAGTCCTATCAGTTATTAAGATACCAGAAATACTGTGTGGAGGATTTTGAATTGGCAGCACCATTGTGCATCAGAAACCCACTAACGGATTCAGCGGACTTTGCCATGATTCTTTAACTAAATCACGGAATTAGCATGATGTCTGTAGGTTCCCAGATCAATTAAGGAAGGTGGCTGGTTATGATATGATATCTGTCAGAGGAAGAATTTCTAATTATCGGGACCACAGTACAGGTGACGATGGGTCAGTTCGCAGCTAAGATATGTCACAGTAAGGAAGAAAGATTATAGAAAGGGGAGAAGCTCACCACTATTAACTAGAGAAGTTAGGGATAGAAACATAGAAAATAGGAGTAGACCATTCAACCCTTCCAGCCTCCTTTGCCTTTCAATATGATATAGCAAATCAAGTAACTCCGTATTCTGACCTGTTTTCTCTCTCTACCTTTTGATACCTTTAGCCCTAAAATTTGTATCTCACTCCTTAAAAACATTCAATGTTTTGGCTTCAAAGACAGGGAAATCTCACCACTCTCTAGGTGAAGAAATTTATCCTCATCTCAGACATAAATGGCGTATTTACATCTTCGGAGGACAATTCATGGTACTGGATTGCCTGGTCGTAGGGAAGTTCCTTCCTGTATTTACCATATCTAGAATTTTCCAGGTTTCTTCTAAGCTCTGGTGAATATAGTCCTAAACCATCCAGACCCATTTCATATGTCAGTTCTGCCATATTAGGAATCAGTTGGTCAACATTTATTGCATTCTCTCCATTGCCAGAATATTCTTCCTCAGATAAAGAGACCAAAACTATACGCAACATTGCAGGTGTAATCTCACCAAGGCTCTGTTCAACTGCACCAAGACATTCCTGCTCGTATTCAAATCCTCTCATCATGAAAGCTAACCATTTGCCTTCTTCATCATTTGCATGTTTATTTTTAATGACTGGTTAACACCGCTTCTTATTGTACCCCTTCCTTTCCCAATGTTACCAAAATGAATAACCTCACAGTTACCCGCATTATACTTGAGCTACCAGGTGTTCGCCATTCACTCAACTTGTTACAAATCACACTGAATTATTTCTGCATCCTCATCACAGCTCATCCTCCAGTCCAGCTTTATGTCCTCTGTGAATGTGGAGATATTACACTTAATTCTCTCTTCTATATTTTTTAAGGTATGTTGCAAATAGCTGGGGTCTAAGCACTGATCCCCACATCCCTCAACAATCACTTCAGTAACTCTGAAAATGATCCATTTAATGCAATACTTTGTTGCATAGCATCACACTGAAAGAAAAAAAATGTGGCAATGATTATTACTAAACCAAAGAATTGGGCAAGTTTAAAACAACAACAAAAGATGATTAAAAAATAAAGAGGCAGAAGATAAACATTGAGGGTAAACTTGTAAGTAATATCAAGTCAGATAGCCAGAGCTTCTTTATATAAAGGCGAAGATGGAAGTCAAAGTGAATGTAGACCCCTTAGAGAATGAGGCTGGGAAATGGCAGGGTTGAATAAAATAAAAGATACTAACAGCATTCCAAAATTACTAAATAATCAAAAGGCAAAAGGAAATGAGGAAATAAGTATAATAGCTATCACTATGGAAACTACTCAGGCTAAAGACCACTAAGAGCCTAAGGATGTGATTGCATACAGTCTAGAAGATTAAAGGAAGGAACTACAGACATAATGAATGTACGGGTAGCAATCTTCCAAAGCTTTTAGAAAAGTTGCAGAGCATTGAAAAACTGCCAATGTAATGCCGTTATTCAAAAAGAGTAGACAACGAACAACAGGTACATATATGCCAACTAGGCTAACACCTGTTATTCAGAAAATTCTACAGACTATTCTAAAGGATGCAATAGCACAGCATTTAGAAACAGATTAAGGTAAATCATGTCTAGCAAATTTACTGAAATTCTTTGAGAATTTAACAAGCAAGATAAATAAAGGGGAAGCAGTGGGTGTAATATGTTTGGATTTTCAGGTGTCTGATAAGGTACTACATGTTAGGCTACTTAACAAAATAAAAAATCATGGATTTTTTAGTAGATTGAAATGGGTGGAGGATTGGTTAACTATCTGTGGTCATTTTCAGGATGGCAACTTATAATGAATGCAGTGCCACAAGGATCAGTACTGGGGTCACAATTATTTATAAGATCTATATTAATGACTCAGATGAGGAAAGTGAGTATACTGTAGCAAAATAGGCACAAAGGCAGGTGGAAAGGCAAGTGGTAATGATGTCACAGTCTGCAGAGGGATTGAGGCAGTTTAAAAATGAGAAGGCAAAAAACTTGGCAGCTGGAATGGAATATAATGTGGAAAAATGCGACGTTGTACACTTTGGTAGGAAGAATGCAGGAGCAGAGTATCATTTAAATGGAGAAAGGCTGCAGAAAGTTATAGAACACAGGATTCGGGAGTCCTCATGCATGAATTTAAAAACAGCATAGCATCCAAGTTCATTAGGACAATAGGGAAGACAAAATGTAATGTTAGCCTTTATTTCAAAAGGAATGGATAATAGAAATAGAGAAGCTTTGCTACAACTATACAAGAAACTCGTCAGAGCTGAAAATGTGTTGCTGGAAAAGCGCAGCAGGTCAGGCAGCATCCAAGGAGCAGGAGAATCGACGTTTCGGGCATGAGCCCTTCTTCAGGAATGCCACCTTCCATCACCCGGCCAATATCCTTCCAAACCCTTCCTATTCATATACTGCCCCGGCCGACCCATTGTCTCAGGCTGCTCCTGCCCCACCGAACTCATTTCTGCATACCTCGACACGGTCCTGCCGCCTCCAACCTCATAGTCCCACAACCCCGCACCGCCCGTTTCTACCTCCTGCCCAAAATCCACAAACCTGACTGCCCCGGCCGACCCACTGTCTCAGCCTGCTCCTGCCCCACCGAACTCATTTCTGCATACATCGACACGGTCCTGTACATCGATCAATTCTTCCGCTGCCTCCACCTCCGCGCCTACTTCTTCAACCAGGATTCTCGCCCATCCTCTGACGACCCCTTCTCCCACCTCCAACACACCCCATCCACCTGGACACCCCGTGCTGGCCTCTTACCCGCCCTCGATCTCTTCATAGCCAACTGCCGCCGCGACATTAACCGCCTCAACCTCTCCACCCCTCTCACCCACTCCAACCTCTCACCCTTGGAACGTGCAGCCCTCCACTCCCTCCGTTCCAACCCCAACCTCACTATCAAACCAGCAGACAAGGGAGGCACGGTAGTAGTTTGGCGCATTGACCTTTATACCGCTGAGGCTAAATGCCAGCTCACGGACACCTCCTCCTACTGCCCCCTTGACCATGATCCCACCTCCCACCACCAAACCATCATCCCCCAGACCATCCATAACTTCATCACCTCAAGGGATCTCCCATCCATCGCCTCCAACCTCATAGTCCCACAACCCCGCACCGCCTTTTTCTACCTCCTGCCCAAAATCCACAAACCTGACTGTCCCGGCCGACCCATTGTCTCAGCTTGCTCCTGCCCCACCGAACTCATCTCTGCATACCTCGACACGGTCCTAAACACATTTTCAGCTCTGATCTCCAGCATCTGCAGTCCTTACTTTCTCCTAGAAGAAACTCGTCAGGCCATAGCTAGAATACTGTGAACAATTTTGGAGCTGAGAATGATCAGATCAGCTATGATCTCATTGAATGGTGGAGCAGGCTCGATGGGCTGAATGGCCTACTTATGCTCCTGTGTCTTACGATCTTCTGGTTTTAACTGATTACAGGAATACAGAGAAGATCTGGATGGACAGCTCACCAGATCTTCCAATCTGAGCTGGAGGTCTATAATGGGTTCTGAGAGACTGCAGCAGGATGATGTTTTCCAAGGAGGAATGAAAAGGACAACATCTTTGATCCTTGATAGATCAATGAGACATTGAAGTGTGATCCTTCTATCCTACTTTGTGATAATGGAAAAGGTGATTGGCAGAGCATTGTAGTATGCCAAGCCCCACACTTTGACTTTTCCAAATTTTTAACTGCACAGTAACCCTCAAAATAACTCACCTTGCAGCTCTACTCATTCCTCTCTGTACAGGCAACTCCTCACATCTCATCCCACCATGAATGCTCATCATCACCCTCTTGCCTTTGTTCATGCAGTTCTATTCGGATTTCCAGACTTTTGACAAGGTGTCGTACAGAGGTTACTAAACAAAGTAAGAGTCCATGGTATTCGGGGCAAAGTATTGTCATAGATAGAGGATTTTCTGACTGGAAATTTGGGATAAAGGGGTTTTCTTCAGGATGGCAGCCAGGAACTTGTGGAGTTCTGCAGGAGTCCATGTTGGGATCACAACTATTCATGTTATACATTAATGGTCTGGATGAAGGAAATAAGGGCATTGTTGCCAAGTTTGAAGATGACAAAAAGATAGATGGAAGAGCAGATAGTGCTGAGGAAGTGGGGAGGCAGCAGGACTTGGACAGGCGAGGGTAGGTAAAGATGGAATGCAATGTGGGGGAATGTATGAGGTTATGCACTTTGGCAGGAAAAATAGAGGTGTAGAGATTTTTCCAAATGGGAGAAGGCTTTGAAAAGATGAAGCATAAATGAACTTGGAAGTCCGAATTCAGGATTCTCTGAAGGTTAATCCTGTTAACCCTTAAGGTTAAGCTAGCAGTTAGAAAGGCAAATGGAATGTTAGCATTTGTTTAAAGAGGGTTAGAATACAAGAACTGAGATGTACTGCTGAGGCTGTATAAGGCTCTGGTCTTACCACATTTGGAATAACTTTGGGCACCATACCTAAGAATAGATGTGCTGGCCTCAGAAGAGATTCAGAGGAGAGTTACATACCTGGTCCTGGGAATGAAAGTCTCATCATATGAGGAATGTTTAAGGACTTTGGATCTGTACTTGATGGAGTCTAGAAGGGTGAGGCGGGGTTCTCACTGAAACTTACGCAATACCGAGAGGCCTGCATACAGTAGACATGGAGAAAATGTTTCCGCTAGTAGGAGAGAATACAACTGAAGACACAGCCTTACAGTGAAGGGACAACCCTTTAGAACAGAGATAAGGAGGACTTTCTACAGCCGGAGGGTGGTTAATCTGTTGAACCCACTGTTGCAGAGGGTTCTGGAGGCGAAATCATTGCATTTATTTAAGACGGAGATCGACACGTTAAGTATGTAAGTTAGCTCGCTGAGCTGGAAGATTTGTTTTCAGATGTTTTGTCACCACACTCGATAATATCATCAGGGAGA
This sequence comes from Hemiscyllium ocellatum, assembly GCF_020745735.1. NCBI lineage: Eukaryota > Metazoa > Chordata > Chondrichthyes > Orectolobiformes > Hemiscylliidae > Hemiscyllium > Hemiscyllium ocellatum. Next base: position 152,743,291 of record NC_083401.1, on the reverse strand, counting down.
CTCTCCGGTGAAGTGCTAGTGGTATGTCCTGCCTCACTATTTATAGGTCTTGTTTTCTTAAGGTGGATGATGCCATTTCCAGTTCATTTTTTTAAGGGAAGATAGATAGGATCAAAATTGATGTGTTTATTGATGGAGTTCTGGTTAGGATGTTCTTGATTGGTAAGGGGATTGAGGGTTATGGGGAGAAGACAGGAGGATGAGGTTGAGAAATATATCAGCCATGATGGAGAAGACTTGGGCTGAATGGCCTATTTTTTCCTCCTACAGCTTGTGGCTTGTGGAGTATGATGGAGGAGTAAGATTGTGAGGATGGAGTGCAGGTAAGAAGGAGGATTGCAAGAATGGAGTCATTGTGCAGGAGGAGGTAGACTGTGAAGATGGAGTGAGAGTGAGTGAGGAGGAGTGTGGATGGAGTAAGTATGGAAGACGTGGAGGAGAAGTGTGAGGGTGGAGAGTATGTGGAGGAGTGAAGAGTGAGAATGGATTGAATGTGACTGAGAAGTGTGTAAGGATGGACTGAGGGTGGAAGAGGGGAAAAGGCATGCAAGGATGGAATGAGTGTGACTGAGCGGTGTGTGAGGATGAAGTGAATGTGGGGGTGGAGGAGTGAGAATAGAATGAGTGTGTGGAATATGAGAATTGTGATGATGGAAAGAGTAGGGGGGGATGGAAGAGTGTCAGGATGGAGTGAGTGTGGATGAGCAGGATTATGAGATTGGAGTGTAAAAGAGTTGGAATGTGAAGATGGAAATTGGGTGAGGAGGGAGAATGTGGGAGTGGGAGTGAGGAAGGAAGAGTGAGTGTGGAAAAGAAGAAGGAATCTGGAGGAGGAGTGTGAGGAGGGAATATGATGGGGCAGAATGGTGTGAGTACAGAGCAAGAGTATGAGGAGGAAGTGTGGAGGGGCAGAATGGAGGGAGTGTGGGAAGGGAGTGTGGAGGAGGAGAAGGGGAAGAGGTAGTGTAGAGAAGTGTTAGGAGGGAGGGTGGAGGTCGATGATTGAGTGAAAGTGGTGGAGGAGGAGTGAGTATACAGGAGGAGAGTGAGGAGGGAATGTGGAGCAGGAGGAGGGAGTTTGGAGGTAGATGATGGAGGGAGAGCATGAAGAAGGAGACGGATGAGTGAGAGTGTATGGGGGTGATGGAGAGAGAGTGTAAGGGGATGATGGAGTGAGAGTGGAATGAGGCATTGAAGGGTGGAGGGGGTGATGGTGAGAGAGTGGAGGATGGTGATAGAGTGAGAGTGGAGGGGGGAATGGACTGAGAGTAGAAGGGGATGATGGAGTGAGTGGAGGAGGGTGATAGAGGGAGAGTGGAGGGCGTGATGGAGTGAGTGTGGAGGGCAGTGATGGACTCAGAGTAGAAGGGGATGATGGAGTGAGAGTGTAAGGGGGTGATGGAGTGAGAGTGGAGGGGATGAATGGGGCGGGTGGTGATGGAGTGAATGTGGAGGATGATAATGGAGTGAGAGTGCAAGGGAGTGATGGAGTGGAGGGCGGTGCGCGTCAGTGACGCAGTAGTCTTCGCGCAGGCGCACTCGGAGGAGGCTGGCGGTGAGGGGCGTGGCCTCCGGGTGAGCGCAGGCGCAGACACCGACACCGCTCTCCCCACACACGGACAGACGCAGACCGAGAGCGGCGGGCCATGGATTCCGGAGATGCCGACCTGATGGAGGGCAGCAGCGGCTTCAGCAGCGACTCTGAGGCGGAGAGCGTGGGCGATGAGGATGTAGAGGAGGAGGAGGAGGAGGAGGAGGAGGAGGAGGCCTTCTCGGATCTGTCCGGGGAGGAGGAGCTGGGCTCCGAGCTGGAGGAGGCCGCGGCGGAGGCCGGCTCCGGGCCTGGGCCTGGGCCTGGGCCTGGGGCGGATAGCGAGCTGCCAGCTGGTAAGAGCCGGGGGCGGTGCCGAGTTGTGAGTGTGAGAGACGGTTCAGGAGCCTGGGGGATACCGGCTCCCCTCACGGTGTGTGTTTTAATTGTTGTGTTTAATTTCTTGGGGCAGATGTGCAGAGGCAGCTGAAATTCCTCAATACTGTTTCCAACATCGTGCTGAGCAAACTTTCCAAGGCCGAGTGAGTAACTCTTATTTATAAACATCCTTTTTTTTTAATATACGTGAGGGTGGGTGGAGTGTGGCCCCCCCCCGTTTTGTAAAAGGTGCTTTAAGGGAAATACAAGTGGGGCTCCCATGAGACTTACCCCCTCAGTTTATTTCCAAATCCAACAAAACCCTCGAACGTTTCCTCTTCAAAATCCCCGGCGGCAGCAGCAGCAGCACTCGAGCCCGTGAAGCCGGTGCCAGGGCGTGACTTTGCTCCTCCCTGGTGACCGGCGGCCACATGCTTCACCTCCTCCCCGTCTGCTTTGTTAAAGGTTTTGCGGAAGTCACGACTTCCACTTGTCTCGGATTCTCCCACCCAGAAATGTGGCAGCACCTGCCTCCAAGCGGGGCTTTTGGTACCCTTTGCAAAACGTGTGGCGTTACCCCCCCCCCCCCCCTCCTCCTTTTTTTTAAAATTCTGAGCAGGGGGAGCAACGGTTGCAAAGCTCCCGGTTGTGGTTCCGCACTGAGAACTGATCTCCACATTTTGCACCAAAGTGGAATCTCTTGCGTGGGTCTGAGTCGCAGGGTGCCCCAGCAAACCATTCCAAAAGCATCGTGTGTATCTTAAATGTCAAGGTTAGATTTTATTTTTTCTGACTGGAGTCATAGAGATGCACAGGACTGAAACAGACCCTTCAGTCCAACCCTTCCATGCCGACCAGATATCCCAACCCAATCTAGTCCCACCTGCCAGCACCTGGCCCATATCCCTCCAAACCCTTCCAATTCAAGGAACAAAGATTTTAAAAAAATTCTAGTGAATTAATCTCAACTAGTCCTTTCGGGGACTTAAAGACCTTGACCTCAAATGCAAAATGATGTAAATCTAGTGAATTTGATAGATACAGTATGTTTAGATAAAAAGATATAATTTTAGTAAGTATTGTATACATTTTACAGTAATAAATAAGTTAAATTCAGATAATAACTTTGATTTGTACCCTTGCCAATGCCAAGGCATGTTTTCAGTTATGTGCCCGGATTTAAATGGAGTACTCCAAAGGGGGAATTGGTTGGGGTTGGAGGGGGGCTTGGTGGTGGAGTTGAGAATGACTTCTTAGTTTGATGGGGGAACTTATAAAGCTTCCATTCTTTAGTGTCTGGAGATACAAACTAACAATCTGTTAACCTTTTGTACCTGTTCGCTAGCTTTCACTAACTTTTGTACTTGAGTTTCAAAATCATTTTTCCTCCACAGTTCATTGTGGATTCTGGTCCTTCAGAAAATCTTCAGATCTATTACTCGAGTTAAAGGTTATGATCCCACTTTCTGTGCATTTCACAGAATCAGAGAAGTATCAGAGAGGTGCAGAAGACAGCAGTTTTGTCTGCACTGACTCACCAAATGAGTATTATTACTGAGTGCTGAATGCACTTTTCCCTGCATGCCCTTGCACATTATTTTTATCAGAATAGTTATTCTTGCCCTTGGGGTTCCTCAATTGGACCTCTATCCTCCACATTTCTCGGCAGTACATTCAATTCCCTACCTACTCGCGAAATGAAAAATATTTTCCTCCATTCATCCTTGCTGCTTTTGCGTATGAGTTTGAATCTGTGCCTCTTGTTCTTGTTCCTTTTACAAACAGGAACAGCTTGTCCCTGTCAATTTTATCTAGCCCACATGTTTTTAGAATCCTTTATCAGACCTGCTCTTGGCTGCCTTCTTTCTGAGAACAGTTCCAATCTCTTCTGTCTATCCTCATAACTGAAATGCTTAATTCAGTAAACTGCGTCTGCACGCACTCCAATGTGTTTACCTCCTTTCTATAATATGTAATCTAGAACTGTATTCTAGATGAGGTCTAACAAGTATCATGTACATCTCCAGCATCACCTTGTTCTTGTATTCTGTATTGAAAATGTGTTGCTGGTTAAAGCACAGCGGGTTAGGCAGCATCCAAGGAACAGGAAATTCGACGTTTCGGGCCAGAGCCCTTCATCAGGACCCTCTCCTCATTCCTGATGAAGGGCTCTGGCCCGAAACGTCGAATTTCCTGTTCCTTGGATGCTGCCTAACCTGCTGTGCTTTAACCAGCAACACATTTTCAGCTCTGATCTCCAGCATCTGCAGACCTCACTTTTTACTCTTGTATTCTGTACCCCTCTTAATAAAGCCTTATGCTTCGTTTGCTGCTTTCCTAACTATCCTGCCAATTTTAATGATCTATACGTGTATACACCCAGGTGTCTTTGTTTTAGCTCCCCATTGGAATTGTACCCTCCTATTTGATTTTGCTTCTGAATGTTTTTCCCACCAAAATTCATCAGCTGACACCTTTTGTGCATTAAACCTCATGTGCCACCTATCAGCCCACTTCAACAACTTGCCTGTGACCTCCTGGAGTTAGAGATATGTTCTAGATATTTTCAACTTGCTCAGGCGCGTAATTACACATCTTTGGAGGAGGTGGAATTTAAATATATTCCTCCCACTCAGAAGGGACACCTGCTGTTGTCACAAAAGCCTGCTACGCTGTCCTACGCTCGGTTTTCAATTCTTAGGAGTTTTGTGTCAACTGCAACCTTTGAAATTGCCAAGATCTAAATTGTTAATGCATATCAAGAAAAGCATGTCTGTCACTACCCACCCATGGGAAGCTCCTCCACAAACCTTCCACCAGCCTGAAAAGTACTCATTGACTGTAAGTCTCTTTCCTCAGCCACTTCTGTACCTACATTGCTACTGACCCTTTTATTCCATGACATGTATTTTTCTTTGTGCGGTATTGCACCAAAAACGTCCTGAAAATCCATGTACATGTCAATAACATGACCCTCATTGAGTCTTTCTGTTACATCTTGGAAAAAATCCAAGTTGGTAAAACATGATTGCCCCTTTAGAAACCCATTCTAACTCTTTGTACTTACCCTACCTTTTTCTATGTGACTACTATCACTGGAATAATTCTCTGTAGAAGCTCTAAACCCAACTCAGTGCGCATGCATACAATTTGAGTGCTGGACTTATTCTCGCAACCTTCCTTCAACAAGGCTATAATGTTTGCCATTTTCTGGTCTTCTGGTACCTCCCCCAAGTCTAGCCACAACTGGAAGATTGTGGCCAGTGTCCCTGCAGTTTCCACTTTCTCTTTTCAGAATCATTTGGAGGCATTTCACATAGTTCCAGTGCCTTGTCAAGTTTAAGTACCAATAAACTATCTAATACTTGCTGCCCTATCGTTATTGAAGTGTTTCCAATGATCGAGTCCCCCTCTTTGGCCCAAATACAATTTCTTTTGGTAAAGACATGCAAAGTATTCATTTACCACCTCAGCCATGTTTGCTATAAATCTCGTTTTTGATCCCTAATTGGCCTTATCACTCTGAACTACTTTTCTGAGCGTAGAAGATTTTGGAACTCCTCTTTATTCCTGCTGCAGTCTTTTCTTGGAATTCCTCTTTGCTTCTCATTTGTTTTCTTTCTTTGCCTATGAATCTTTAATAGTCATGGTTCTTAGTTTTATTTCCAAGCTGACACATTTGTCATAAGCTTATCTTTTCCTCCTTTATCCTGATTTCTATTATCTTTGTCATTCAGGGAGCTCTGGATTTGTTTGTTCTACCATTTTTGTTTGAAAGAATATACATTGACTGCATCCTAACCATCTGTTGTCTTGAAAATAGCCCATTGTTCAGTTTCTATTTTCCTGTCATACATTCATTCTAGTCAACCCTGTCCAGCTTTGCTCTTGCCTCATTGAAAGCCTGCTCTTTGCCAATTGAGTTTTCTCACTCTGGATTGTTGTATGTAATTCTCCTACATATCCTGAACCTTTTTGGCACAGTGGCCAGTGTTTCCCAACTAATGCTTAATCTACGGAGCTCACTTCATTTCTAAGAACCAGGTCCCACACTGTGTCCTTTCTTGATGAACTGGAAAATATTGCTGTTGGAATTTCTGTATCCAGGAACACTTCACGTTGATGCCCTGTACACTGAAGGTATTCCTGTCTATGATGGGTATAATGGTCTTGTATTATAACTAACATGTAATGTCCCTGCAAATTTGTATGTCCACATCTTTTCCACTAATTGGCAGTCTATAGACTATGCCGGGCAATATTGTTATACCCTTTTTATTCCTTAGTTCGAGCCAAATTGATTCTGTGCTTTCCCCAGCACAGCAATGCCCTGGTTAATCAAGGCCACTATCTCTCATCCTTTCCTAACTTTTCTGAATGCCTTGTACTTTAAGTCTTGCCTTTCCTTTAGCCAGGAACCAGGTTGTAAGGTTTACAGGACAGATGTGAAAAACAGCAGAGGGGTTGGAGTAGTCTTATAAGAAACAAAATCATTTTAACGATGCCATATATAATGAGTGGAAAGCATTCAATGGGAACCTTATGGGTGGAATTGAAGAGTAGTAAAGGATCTAAAACTCTGATAGGTGTCGTGTATAAGCCTCCTGCTAGCAGCTCTGAAGTGCTGGATTGTATAATGCAGAAATTTAGGTAAGCGTGAGTATTAATGGGGGGGTGGGGGGAGAGGAGGGGGTGGGTGGGGGTTCATTTTGACAGATTGGGAGAGGCCGACAAGCATCTGCCACAAAGATAGTGAATTTCTGATGTATGTCTGTGATGGTTTCCTCAAGCAATATTTCTGACGCATAGAGGGCCAAGCAGTATTGGGTTTATTGATGAGTAATGAGCTATGTAACTAGTAACCTAATTGTGTGTGAATATTTATGAAACAGTGACCATAACATGAATCAGCCACTAGAGTTTTAGATTGAGGTAATGTCGACTTTTGTGAGCCAAAGCAAAGACAGTCCACAATAAACTGGAAAAATCTGCTAATGAGTAAAGCACTTGAAGAACAGTGGCAGATGTTTAAATAAACATTTAAAGCAATACAGAACCAGTCTATACCCAAGAGAGGACCGCTTCACTTCACAGAAAAAAACAGCCATTGGCAACTAATGAGATGAAGGACAGCATTAGACTAAAAGAGAGGGCTTACAAAGAATGCAGAAAACAGCACAGTTCCTGTCGAATGCAAAAGATACAAACACCAGCAAAGGGCCAGTAATAACATCTACTAAAGTGATTAGAAAAAGAAACTTGCAAAAATAAGAAGCAAATTTATGGTTACATAAAGGGAAAGGAGGTGCAGGTTGTAGTTTTGCTTGCTGAGCTGGAAGGTTTGTTTTCAGATGTTTCATCACAATGTGAGATAACATCATTAGTGAGCTTTGGTGTTCTGTTGCACTTTCTATTTGTGCTTGAGTTTGTTAAGGCGGGTGATATCGTTTCCGGTTCTTTTTCTCAGGTTGGTAAATGGTCCAAATCGAAGTATTTATTGCCAGGCCTTGAGGAATTCCTGTGAGTGTCTCTGTTTATCCTGTCCTAGGATGGATGTTGAAGCAGTCTCCGCCTTTGACTGTCTGTAAGGATACTAAAGATAGTAGGTCATATCTTTTGGTGGCTGGTTGGTGTTCATGTATCCTGGTGACTACTTTTCTGCCTGTCTGTCTGATGTAGTGTTTGCTACAGTCCTTGCAGGGTATTTTGTAAGTGACATTTGTTTTGCTAGTTGTTGGTATAATGTCCTTTAGGTTCATCCGTAGCTGTTTCAGCGTGTTGGTAGGTTTGTGGGCTGCCATGATGCCAATGATGCAGAGTCGTCTGATTGATTGTCATCTCCAAGATGTCTTTGTATGGCTAGGCTCTGTGTCTATTTATTTGGGTTTGTTGTTTTAAGAATTAGCGAATTGTGTTTATCAGGTACCTGTTGTTTCTGAATGCACTAAATACTTGTCCAACATGCTCAAGGTGGCAACATGCCCAGAGACTGTAGCCACGTGAGCATACATCAAAGACTCTCTGAGATGATGACCAGACTACTCCGGACCCTTGGCATCATGGTAGCCCATCAACTTACCAACACACTGAAACAGCTCTTGATGTATAAAAGAAAAATGAATGAATGCCATTTACAAAATACTCTGCAAGGACTGTAACAAACACTACATTGGACAGTCACCAGGATACATGAACACCAACTAACCACCAAAAGACATGTCCCACTATCACTAGTATCCTAACAGACAGGTGAAGAAGGAGACCACTTTGACTGGGGCATCACATCCATCCTAGGACAGGTGAGACAGAGACACTCTCAGGAGTACCCAGAGGCCTAGCATTCAAACCGGAACTCCATCAATAACACATCAATTTAGACCCCATTTACCAACCTGAGAAAAAGAACTGGAAATGATATCACCCACCACAACAGACCAAGATATGTAAATAGAAAGCAGGACAGAACAACCGCACTGATGATGTTACCTAGCATGGTGATGAAACGTCTGAAAACAAACCTTCCAGCTCAGCGAGCAAACTTACAACCTGAACCTCAATCTGGTGCTACAAAAATTGGAAAGACGGGGGTCAGGAGCAATGTCGGCCCACTGAAGTCTGAAAGTTGGGATATTGTCAGTGACTACGGGGAAGTGGCACGTTGAATAATTACTTGACCAGAATATTTATAGCAGAAATGGGGGTTAGATTACCTGACATCCTGAGGAAATTTATAGTGAAGTGGGGGCAGGCACTGAATAAAATTAAGGTAATTAAAACATTGAAATTGAGGAAATTCATGTAACAAGAGTGAGAAAAGTTCAGGATCTGACTGTTAAAGGAAGATGTGGATCACATTGTATTGCTACCTCCTAACTATAATCTTTGAGTTCCTTAGATACGGGATTCACCCATCTGGATTGGAAGAATTGCGTGTCCCTTTTTTAAATAAAGAAGAAAGAGGAAATCAGGGAATTACACACTAGTTAACCTAACAGCTGTGGGGAAATTAAAGGAGACTATAATCAAGGATGGGGTAGCTGAACACCTCAAGTGTTCAGTTAATCAGGGAGTACCCTGATGGATTTACGAATGGTAGATTATGCCCGACAAACCTCTGAATTTTTTGAGGTGGTGACTAAGGTAGTAGATGTGGGAGTATGAATAGATATTGTTTATGTGGACTTCCAGAAGGCATTAGGTAAATTCCCACATAAGATACTATTGACTAAAGTAGCAAGAATTGAGGATGAATGACTGACATGGTTGGGAAATTTATGGAATGACAGGTGACTGACTAGGGATGATGGGTCGGTAGTCAGCGTGGTAAGATGTGCCCAGTGGTGTCCCACAAGAATCTGTTAAGGCTTTAGTTATTCATATTATTTGTTACTAACTTGGATAATGGGGTAGAAAGTCATATTCAAATTTGATGACTCAAAGTTAGGCAGTCGTGTAGATAATATCATAAAGTTACTGAGGGATTTTGGTAGACTTGGTGAATGAGTACCACAGTTTTGCCCAATGTAAGCAATTGAGGGTATCCATTTTGACCCGAGAAAAGATAGATCAAGGTACCTCATAGGTGTCATGAAGTTAATTATAGTGCATGTCCAAAAGAACTTGAGATTTTAGATGCATAAATCTATAAAGTGCTCCAAATAAGTGCAGACAATAATCAAGGCAGCTAATGGATTGCTGGCCTTTATATCTAGAGGACTGAAGTATTTGAATGCAGAAGTTATGCTGCAGCTAAAACAAAACGCTGGTTAGACCCCATTTGGAGAATTGTGAGCAGATATGAGTACTCCATCTTTGAAAGACCTTTGAGGCAGTACAATGCAGCTTTACAGCAATGATACCTGGACCTTCTGGGGTTCCGTCATGTAGGGAGATTACACAAATTAGGCCTTATTCTCTAGAATTCAGAAGGTTAAGTGGTGGTCTCATTGAAGTCTTCAAGATATTAACAGGAAAAATCAGAAATGAGAAAGGTAAACTATTTCCAGAGGCTGGAGATTATCGAACTAGGTACATAGACTGAGAATTAGGACAATGCCATATAGGAGAGATATTAGGAAGCACTTCTCCTCCATACAAAGGGTGGCACGTGTGGAACTCCCTTCCACAAATGGCAGTTGATGCTGGATCAATTGTCAGTTTTATATCAGAGATATTTTGATAAGAAAATAAATTTTGACAATAGACAGGTATATGGATTTGGGCTTCAGATCAACCATTATCTCATTGAAAGCAGAACAGGCTTGAGGGTGAAATGGGCTCCTGTTTGTTGTGCTGATAACAGTCATGCATCAACATTTCACATGGCAGTTTGCACCCCTAACTCCCCAATTCTATTTACTATATTTTTGCATTCACCCAAGAGCCTTGATTTAGACTTCATTTCTCTCGCTTAATTTCACTTCAACTAACTTGCTTTGTCTATTCTAGTGCCAGTTGAATCTCTCAGTATTTTGTGAGCTCTGGTCTTGTCTGCCAAACTTACTTGGTTGCCACATCCTTGCTAACTTACTTTTAAAAGCACTAGCAATTGTAATTCCTCATACCACAGTTTGGTGCACTTATTTTAACTTTCGTTTTTTTAACTTTCTCTTTCCATCATCTTCACAGATTCTTGGCGTCATTCTGCCAAGTTCAGTATAAATCAATTATTCTTTCTTTCTCATGTCTCTGCACCAGTTTCCTATCCATGTCAATAGTTGGATATAATTCCATGGACTCTAATTGTTGTTAACTGTCTGTCTTTTTTGGAGAATGATCATAAATGTCTCCTGGAATTCCACATAAAGTATTATCCATACAAATCTTAGTTGCTGAGTTGGTTACCTAAGAAGCTGATTCTTCATTAGTTAATTTAGTTTGTTTGTAAAACTGTTCATTGATTTTTCTTACAGATGTACCAGCTTACTGCATGACTCCGTGGAGTCTGAATTTTTTGTGATTGATGGGGATTCATTAATGATTGAACATGTACTAGACAGTGCTTTTCGCGAGGGGCAGAATTTGCACTTTTTCTATTTGGTGGAACGATTTTTGTTTGACATCACTCAAAAAGGAGCAAAATATGTAATTGTGTTCTTCAAGGTATGTGATGATTCTTCAACTAGTCAGAAGGAAAAAATGTGTAAAATTATATTTCTCAATGAGATGGGGGAAGGTGGTGCTGTTGTGGTTAATCTCCGTGGACAACTGATCCAGAGGGTCAATCGAATGCTTTGGACACATGGGTTCAAATTTGCTATGGCAGCTAGATTGGATTTATAAATATGGAATATGTGAATCTGTAATTGAGACCATGAAACTCTCAGTAATGTTGCAAGAACCCACCTGGTTCACTCCTTAAGATAAAGAAATCTGGTGTCCTTAATCAGGCCAGCACATGACTCCAGACCCACAGCAATGTGATTGACTTTGACTTTGACTTTGAACTGCTTCTGAAATGGCTAAGTAAGTCACTTAAGTGCAATTACCAATAATGACCACATCCCTTGGAAAAATAGATATTTGCTGAATTGGGTTTTGTCAATAGTACTTTACACTGAACAGGAGTAGCGTTTTAAATTGCTTTCTAGTATCTGTGGTTAGACTATAATAAATATAAAACCATATCATGGTGGCGCAAAATGTTGTGTGAAGATAACTTGAATCTTGAGGTTCTCCCAGTTAAAGAAAACTTGCATATTATAGTCCCTTTCATACATTTAAGACATCTCAAGGTACTTCATTGAGTCACTGCTGGCTCCAAAGCTAGAAATGCAATAGTTCATTTATTGATAGCCACGATTTCCACAAAGCAGTTTGTTGTGATGTTGATAGTCATAATGTCAAGTGAACTCCTCGGACCTTAAATTGGATGGTTAATATCTACCTGAGTGATAGCATGTCATCCAAACAACAGCTTCAGTAATGCAAAAATTAAAGTAATTATAATCTAGGTTGATATTTGGTATAGTATTTATTAATCAATCCTTTGGTCATGCTGTGACTTTGTTCTGGGCAGGTGGAGCCTGAACTCTAATCTTTTGATCTAGAATTATGTTATGTGCTCAATTCTTCGGCTGCAATAGAACTAAGACTAATTTAAAGGAAACCTTCAAGGACTTCTGTCAGTTAATTCCATCCAATTTAGTGTTTATACCCATTTTAAATATGGGCACCTATCTTGATAGTTGTCTCTGATCTATGCATAGACCTTCAAACTCGTCTTAACATCTCAATGTGCTGGAATTGACAACTAGCTTTCTTATAACTGGGGAAAGCAGGGGAGCAATCTGTCTGAAATCAGTTTTGGTTGTAATATTGCAGACCTTCTGTTTTACTTGATTTAATCCATTTCAAGATACATTGCCTGTATCTTCCTAGTGAATAGTTCCTATACACAATACATTATTTTCTGTTCAACCTTGCTTGACGTTTTGTGGTTCTCACTGTTTCACTAGTTTATTCTTATTGTGATACTTGGTGGATCTTTGTCATTATTTTTAGACTCTGCTAATAATTTTTTTTACTCTAAGGCAATTCGTCCAATTTGCTTACTCTGTTCAAATGTTTCTGCTTTTTCCGGGGGACTTGTGCACATACCTCACGTTGGCTTTCATGAGTTTGAGGTTTCCTTTCTTTTTCAGTTTACATTTGATTCATTTTGAGTCACATTTAGTTATTCTGCACAGGTTGCTTTATTTTAGAGCAGAATTTATCCTATGTGTTCTGCATCATTCCTTCAAGGATGTTTCAGTTGGTACTCTGCTGTGTCATTGCGCATCCCATCTTTGTCCATTTGTTCCAGTGGTTCCCTCATTTCTTTAAGATTATTTTTAATATTATATTTCTAACTTGAGGTTTTGAGGTGTTTATAACTTCCAGTTCACATTATGCTTTGTTAGACTGTTGTTACCAATGACTGAAACTTTTGTTTGGAGGCTGTTTGAGCAATTAGCATAGTTTATATGATCAAAAACTACCTTTTCTATGAAATTACTTTTCTGCTTTTCAGGTGGTAAATCTCAGCAATCTTACTAAGATGACACAGTGGAACAGGGGTGATAATAATGCAAAGGGATGAAGGAAAAAGACATTCCATTGCAGATCAGGGAACAGTTCATTTTCTTTGCACATGGAAACTAGCTAGCCAACCATTTCACTCTGCCCTGATCTATCATCTTTACACAAAGATGCCCGAGTGTTCAGTGTGTGACAGTGCTGAAAAGAATGTACTAACTAGGAGCAGGAGTAAACGATTCAGTCCCTTGAGCCTGCTCTGCTATTTGATATGATCATGGCTGATCTTGTTTCAGCCTCAACTCCACTATTCTGTCCACTCTCCATAACCTTCTAACCCATTATTATTGAACAATGTCTGTCTCCTTGTGTTCACTATGTCTAGCATCAACTGCACTCTGAGGTAGTGAATTCCACAGATTGCCAACTCTGAGTGAAGTAACTTATCGTCATCTATTTTAAATCTGCTACCCTTTTCAGAAAACTGACACAAAAACAGAAGTTGCTGGAAAAGCTAAACAGGTCTGGCAGCACCTGTGAAGAGAAATCAAAATTAACATTTTGGATCTGGTGACCTGCCCTCAGAAACTGATGGTTGTTAGGAAAATGTTGGTTTATATGTAGCAGATGGGAAGGGGTAAGGAGTAAACAATAGGTGCGGTTAGAGCCCAAAGAGAGAGAAGAATAGTTGGACAGACAAAAGGAGTAGGTAGTGATCTGGCTAGGAGGGTGGATAGAGTCATAGAGATGTACAGCATGGAACCAGACCCTTTGGTCCAACCCGTCCATACCGACCAGATATCCCAACCCTATCTAGTCCCACCTACCAGCACCCGGCCCATATCCCTCCAAACCCTTCCTATTCATATACCCATCCAAATGCCTCTTAAATGTTGCAATTGTACCAGCCTCCACCACATCCTCTGGCAGCTCATTCAATACCTGTACCACCCTCTGTGTGAACAAGTTGCCCCATAGGTCTCTTTTTATATCTTTCCCCTTTCACCCTAAACCTATTCCCTCTAGTTCTGGACTCCCCGACCCCAGGGGAAATACTTTGTTTATTTAACCTATCCGTGCCCCTCATAATTTTGTAAACCTCTATAAGGTCACCCCTCAGCCTCCGAGGCTCCAGGGAAAACAGACCCAGCCTGTTCAGCCTCTTCATATAGCTCAAATCCTTCAACCCTAGCAACAACCTTGTAAATCTTTTCTGAACCCTTTCAAGTTTCACAACATCTTTCCAATAGGAAGGAGACCAGAATTGCACGCAGTATTCCAACAATGGCCGAATCAATGTTCAGTACAGCCGCAACATGACCTCCCAACTCCTGTACCAATAAAAGAAAGCATACCAAATGCCACCTTCACTATGCTATCTACCTGTGACGCCACTTTCAAGGAGTTATGAGCCTGCACTCCAAGGTCTCTTTGTTCAACAGTACTCCCTAGGACCTTACCATTAAGTGTATAAGTCCTGCTCAGATTTGCTTTCCCAAAACGCAACACCTCGCATTTATCTGAATTAAACTCCATCTGTCACTCCTCAGCCCATTGGCCCATCTGGTCAAGATCCTGTTGTAATCTGAGGTAACCCTCTTTGCTGTCCACTACACCTCCAATTTTGGTGTCATCTGCAAACTTACTAACTGTACCTCTTATGCTCGCATTCAAATCATTTATGTAAATGACAAAAAGTAGAGGACTCAGCACCGTTCCTTGTGGTACTCCACTGGCCACAGGCCTCCAGTCTGGAAAAACAACCCTCCACCACCACCCTCTGTCTTCTACCTTTGAGCCAGTTCTGTATCCAAATGGCTAGTTCTCCCTGTATTCCATAAGATCTAACCTTGCTAATCAGCCTCCCTTGGGGAACCTTGTCGAATGCCTTACTGAAGTCCATATAGATCACGTCTACTGCTCTGCCCTCATCAATCCTCTGCTACTTCAAAAAACTCAATCAAGTTTGTGAGACATGATTTCCCACACACAAAGCCATGTTGACTATCCCTAATCAATCCTAGCTGTTATTGGAGACTGTCAGTGGTTGTAACATTCTGTACCAGTCTCCATACATAGCTGTTCACCCTCTTTAGGTGGATTGTGATCCACACCTTTGTCTGTCTAACTGTTCTTCTCTCTCTTTGAGCTTTATCCCTACCTATCATTGTACCGACCCCTCTGAACTGCCTGCAATACAACTGTGTCCCAACAAAATTGTACACAGTACTCCAGAATGGGTAATGCCGTGGACAGTTGCACCAATATTTCCTTCCTTTTAAAATCTCTTCCTTTCACAATGAATGCCAAAATTCCATTTGTCTTCCTTTATTATCTGCTATAACTGCATACTAATTTTCTGTGCATCATGCATGAAGATAGCTGGATCCCTCTGCTGTGAAGCACACTAAGGTTTCTCTCTATTTAAATTATGAGTTACCTTTGTATTCTCTGGCCAAAATGGATAGCTTCACAATTATTATACTTATGTTCAACAGATCATTGCCAGTTAGGAAATGTGGTTTTAAAACACTTCTAAATTGTACCAAGAGGATTGATGAGGGAAGAGCGGTGGATGTGATCTATACGGACTTCACTGAGGCATTTGGCAAGGTTCCTCATGGTAGACTGGTGAGCAAGGTTAGTTCTCGAACAATACAGGTAGTACTAGCCATTTGAATACAAAACTAGCTCGAAGGTAGGAGACCTAGGGTGGTTGTGGAGTGTTGCCTTTCAAACTGGAGGCAAATGACTAATGGTATGCCACAAGGATTGGTACTGGGTCCACTGCTTTTCATATTTATATAATTGATTTGGATGTGATTGTAGGATGTACAGCTAGTAAGTTTGCAGATGTCACCAAAATTGGAGGTATAGTGGATAGTGAGCATAGTTACCTCAGTACAATGGATCTTAATCAGATGGGCCAGTGGGCCTTGGAGTTGCAGATAGTGTAATTTAGATAAATGTGAGGTGCTGCATTTTGGTAAGGTAAATCAGAGCGGAATTTATTCACTTAATGCTAAGTTCCTAGGGAGGTTACCACGAAGGACTCTCCTTCTGAACATCTCCCCTCACCTGAAGCATGATGACCCTTGGGTGTGTCTGTTTAGTTCATTTGTGGGATGTGGGTGTCACTGGCCGGTCAGCATTTATTGTCTATCCCTCGTTGCCCTTGGGAAGGTGGTGGTGAGCTGTCATCTGGAGCTCCTGAGGGTTCACCCACAGTGGCATTTAGGAGGGAATTCCAGGATCTTGACCTATTGATAAGTGAAGGTATGGTGATATATTTTGAAGTCAGGATGGTGAGTGGCTTGGAGGGGAACTTGAAGGTAGTGGTATTCCCATAAATCTGCTGCCCATGTCCTTCTCCATGGAAGTGATTGTGGTTTTGGAAGATGCTGTCTAAAGACCTTGGGTGAATGTCTGTGGTGCATCTTGCTGGCAGTACACACTAGTTAAACCACCTCCAGTTTTCTGTCTTTCGGAGAGCAGCCCTGTGGTCAAGGAGGACTATGGTGACTTTAGCTTTAGTTATAATAGATTTCAGTTACACTTACCAGTAACCAGTTTATAATTGAGTAAGGGGTAGCTGGGGGCAGGTTCCTAGAATGTGCACAGGATTGTTTCAACAGTATGTGTCGAATCCAGTGAGAAAGGACGCATTATTGGGCCTGGTCCTTGGAAATGATGTGGGCCAAGTGAATCAAATAAATCATGTATTTAGGAAACAATCATCATTGTGTCATAAGGCTCAGGATGATGATGAAGAATGATATGCAGTGATTCAGAGAGAGGAATCAACTGGGGTGATCTGACCTTAATGGGGCAAGAGCAGAGCTGGGCAAGATTGACTGGAGCATCATTAACTGAACAGTGGTCTACTTTCAAAGAGATTGGTTAGATACATGATTTCTTCCCTGAAGTGGGAAAAATAGGGTAAATATTTAGAGTTATCTATCTGATTGGCGAAAGGACAGATGTAAGACAGAAAATACAATTGAAAGCCAAAAGGAAAACCAAAGTTTAGAGGGGAGGTGAAGAAGCAAAAGGATTGGCAAAAAAGAATTGTGAGTAAAGACTGGCAGCTGATGTGAAGTGGAATTCCAAAGTAGTCATAATTGACAGTAGAGGAGAGGTAAAGGATGATTAGGGCCAATCAGAGACCGAGGGGTGATTTCAGGCAGGGTGTGTCTGAGCTCTGAAATTGATACTTTGCATCTATCTGCACAAAAGAGAAGGGGAAAACTCACTCATTAGAAGCATTAAAAAGTATAAACGAAGAAATCTTGGATAGATTGGTGCATAAAGTTAACGAGGCACTAGGACCAGATGAGATGATCAAATATCTTTGAAGGAGATGAGGGTAGAAGTTGCGGGTCACTGGTCATAATCATTTCGTCTGTCCTCTATTCTGGGAAGTTGCCAGAAGATTGGAGAATTGTAAAAATTATGGCCTATTTCAAGCAAGGTTATTGGGGTATTTCCAGCAATTATTCTTCAGTCAGTTTAGCATTGGTGATTAGGCTGCGTATAGAAGGAATTACTCGGGATAGAACTAGTAATTGCATGGAAAAATGGTGGGTTCATTAGAAAGAGTTGCCATAGATTTATGCAGGGGTCATATTTGACTGTCTTGCTCGAGGTTTTTGAAGAGGTAACAGTCTCGATGAGGGTAATACTGTTGATCTCGCAAATATTAATTTCCAGAAGGTGTTTGATACAGAGCCATGCAACAGACTTGAGGTAAGTTATGAATCAGAGTATAAGATGGACATGAGCAATGTAAATACAAAATTGACTGATGAAAAAGTAATGATCAATAGATTTCTTTTGCTGAAAGATTTGCAGTTGAGTTCAGCAGAGGTTGATATTGGGTCCTTTGCTCTTCCTGGTGAATATTAATGAACTGGAATTTGGTTTGCAGGGGACAGTTTCAAAGTTTGCAGAGGATATGAAACTTGGAAAATGTGTAAACTGAGAGGAGGGCAGTGTTTAACTTCAAAAGGACAGTGACCAGTTGGTATGGATGTTGAAGATAGCAGATGAGTTTCAATATAGAGAAGTGTGAGATGGTGCACTTCGGAAGGAAGAATATTGGCAATCAATATAAAATAGGGGCACAATTCTAAAGGGGGTGCAGGAGCAGAGGGACCACGGTGTGTGCATATGCACAATCATGTGAATATAGCAGGATAAATGGAGAAGTAGTCAAAGCATACAGTGCCCTTAATATTATTAATATGGTATAGAGTGTAAGAACAAGGAGCTGATATTGAATTTGTGCTAGACACTGGAGTATTGCGTGTGATCTGGGTGCCATGTTTTAAGAAAAATGAATGCATTGGAGAGAGTGGAGAAGTGATTTACAAGAATCCTTCCAGTTATGAGGATTGATTGAAGAAGTTGGAACTTCTTCATGAGCAAGCTGGATAGAGTAGGTCGGGAGAAGCTGTTCCCATTCATCCACAGCACAGGAATTCAGGGGCATTGATTTAAAATGATGTGCAAAGGAAGCAAGGGTAATGAATGAAAAAACTGCATTTCGTGGAGTATGGAATGTGCTGCATGAAATTTGGTGGGGCAGTTTAACTTGAGGTGTTCACCAGGACAGTGGGTGAGATTTTGGATGGAAGGTTAAGGTTACAAAGCAGAAAGGTAGCACTAGGTAATCTTGATTTGAAAGCTGTAGCAGTGGTATGATTCTGCTAAGTATGAATGTTGACCAGATGATTGGTGAGTTCTCCCCTTCTCTTCACCACCTATTACTGTCAGATTATCTCTTCCTAAAGAGATTTCTGATCCTGGTCTCTGCTGACGTTGCAGTTTTGCTCTGAAATGTGAGCTTGGTTTGTATGCTCAAGTCTGAGTGGGACTTGTCCACACACAGTCTAACTTAAAGGTAAGAGTTCTCCCAGAGTCAAGAATTGTACACTGAATGGACTTCAGTCTCTCATAGTTCTGGTGTTATGACATTCAGATTTTAATGCTTTTTTAATGTTTAGTGGTTTCACTGTGGCGTGTATATATATCAATCTAGCGAGCAACAGAAATGTAACCTCTCATGTACTGAATTTAAGGCTATTTGTCTGTATACTTTTTTAGGGGATTGAAATATCTCAATTTATAGGAATAATAAACTGGCCACTTGCATTTTCATATTGCTGAAGACAATTTTGTGGGAAGAAAAATATTTTGCTAAAATTATCTGGTGATTTATTTGTGGGATCTTACTGTGTTAAATTCACTGTCCAGACTTTTCCTCCTTTTATTGATTGCAAGCATTGTTAGCTATTCACTTCCCTTGAAGTCCGTGCTGCAGTCCATCCAGTATAGTTACATCCACAGTGCTGCTAAAAACGGAACTCTGAGAATTTGAACCAGTGAGAGAACATTGATATTGCTCCAAGTCAGGGTGGTACATGGAGAAAGTGAGATCAGAGCTGAAAATGTGTTGCTGGAAAAGCGCAGCAGGTCAGGCAGCATCCATCTGCAGATGCTGGAGATCAGAGCTGAAAATGTGTTGCTGGAAAAGCGCAGCAGGTCAGGCAGCATCCAACCTGCCTGACCTGCTGTGCTTTTCCAGCAACACATTTTCAGGGTGGTACATGGTTTGAATGTAAATTTGCAATTGATGGCATCCCTGTGTAACTGCTGTATTTTATGATGCTGCCAAAGGAGTCTTGGTGAATTGCATCAGTGCCTCTTTTTTTTCCATACACTGTTACTGCCCTATTAGTGATAAAGGGGATGAAGGTTAATGGTGGAAGATTGGGAGTTTTTCAAGCAGCAGTTTTTGTCCTGGTACAGGTCGAGTCTCATAAGTGTTTTTAAGTTGTATTTGTACTGGGAGGTGGGGAGTATTCTTTGCGTGACTTGTGGGTGCAGAGCAGGTTTTGGAGACTCACCTATTGAGAGATTTGCCACAGAATTCCTCACATCTAACCTGTTCTTGTCACCATTATTTGTATGATTTTTGTTTAGCCAGTGGTAACCCAAAGAAGAATATATTTGGATATTCCATGATAACAATTCCATAGGTGGACAAGAAGCGATGGTTAGATTTTCTCTTGCTGGAGATCGTCATTACCCTGTTACACTTCAAAGTTATTTCTTTTGACTTGGAAATTATTTAAGTGCAAAGTGGGACATGAAAGGTGCTGTATGGATGCAAGTTATTTGTTTGCTGTTTAGAAGGAAAGCATGATAATAAAAATTAAGCATTCTATTTCCTCTTAAAATTCGAGCTTTCATTATGGACAGTCATTTTTAAACATGGAAAATGTATGTTTATTAATTCTTATGTGCAAGGTGTATAAATCTAGCCTTTTTTTTGTTTGTAGGATGCTGAGTGTATGTGGGCTAGGAGTCCCTACCATCTTTCTTTGCGAACTTCATTAATTCTTCATCTGAAGAACAACACAGAAGCTCCAGTTTACACAGAATTTGTCAACTGCTTTTCTTCGAAATGGCAAGAGTTTTTGCAAGAAAAGTACCCATATTTCATAATGATCAGTGACAAAGCGTTCACGTTAGCTGACACGAGGGAGATATCCACCTACCTGTTGAAGATGTTCATTTTTCACACGCTAGGATGTGAAATAAATGTTGCAATGACCTCTGGCATGCATTCTGATGTTCGCAGACTTTATGGATACTACCTTAACAGTAAAGCAGTTGCTACAAAAAGCAGAAAGGTGATAATGTTAATGCTCAAGATTCTTATTGACAGTGAAGCTTATTTTTATTCAGTGAAAGGTGCTTGCGGAGCTTGTCGCTCCAGTTGAGACTGTTGAGTCAGTTGGGCCTTCTTTCCAGAGCCCAATAGTCCATATCTCCTGTAATGACCTCCACTCAGCACCTGCTCTCACCCGAAATTTTCATTTTGTTCTTAATTCTGTTTCCCCATGTGCAATCTACAACCTCCCCTTATCCATGTGATCCATCTGTGATCGGAATCTAGTGTCACCAGACTTTCCTTCACTTCCTGACCCCTACATTTGCTACCATTGTCAACAGTTCTCTTGCATGTGTGCTCCCCTTATCCCTCTGTCCTTGCAAACTGCTGCCCTGTTTTGATGCTCAATGTTGCAGAGTGAATATTTTCAAAAAATTGTTTTTTGAATGTGTGTGTTGCTGTCAAAACTGAAAAGTATTCTCCATTCCCAATTGCACTTGTCACCTCCAGAATTCACGTGTCCCTTTCCTGTATTCCACATTTGAATCCCTCCAGTTGGGTTTCCATCCTTGACACAATCCCAAACTGCCTCTTGCAACAGTAACAAGTAGCAGTAACAAATCATCACATATATAACTGATACGTATGTGATGAGGAGGAATAGCTCACTAACTCTTTTCTTATCAACAGTCTGAGGTTGACCCATGCTTTTACACCCTTGCTGCTGCATTTACCCACAAATAAGCTTTCAACAATATATCCATTCTATGACTCTTTTGATATTGTCCGTACGCAATGGCTTTTAGTTCATCAGATTTTGAAGCCCTGACCCACAACTTTATTTGCTAGATTATCCATTAATTCAGAACAATTGTGACAGATCTCCTGTATTTTATCCTCTATAATTGAAGCTCTCCTATTTTTGCCCTAACTTTATCCTAAATCCTATTCGTGCATTTTCCTTGGGCTTGCTGGCCTACATTAGCTACCAGTTAAGCAGCACCTCACTTCTAAAATTCTAATCTTGTTTCCAAATCCATCAAGGATTTGCCTGTCCCCTACACCTATAATCTCCCCCCGTTGTCACGATACTCTTTATCTGACCTCTTCAACATGCCCAAATTTAATTGCGCCATGAGTGACCATGCCTTCAGTTGGCTGCTCCCTAATTTTGGAATTTTCTCCTTAAATCTCTCTGTTGCTATTTCCTTTTTAAACATGCATCTAAAGACCTGCTTCTGTTCAAACCTATGTGCATTTGCTGTCCTATCTCCTGAAGTAACTGTCAAATCATGTTTTATAATACTATTGTGAAGTACTTTGGGGTACTGCGTAAATACAAAATATTGAAATATTTCATCCTTATGGTTAAAAATGTTATAATGTATGCCACATGTTATCAATTCGGAACAATGTTAACAAAGTGAAATATATTTAATCGTTTTCTCTATTTTTAGATCCAAAAAGCTATGGAACCTGCTCACCGGTCAATAGTGTCATTTTTATCTCAAAATCGCATAAGTAAGCAGTTCCTTGGAAGAGATCAAAATCACAAGAGCCTGTCAGAAGAGGTACTGACCAATTGTAAATTTTTTGCCAACTGTGTGAAGTTTGCACATTCTCCCCGTGTCTACGTGGGTTTCTTCCGGGTGCTCCGTTTTCCTCCACTGTCCAAAGATGTGCAGGTCAGGTGAATTGGCCATGCTAACTTGCCCATAGTGTTAGGTGCATTAGACAGAGGGAAATAGGTCTGGGTGGGTTACTCTTCAGAGGGTCGGTGTGGACTGGTTGGGCCGAAGGGCCTGTTTCCACACTGTAGGGAAGCTAATCTAAACTCGAAGAAATTTTTCGAAAATAAAATCATTTCTCAAGTGCAGGATCAAAAAATGTGTTTTAACAATGAAGCTTGTGTCACAGCTGTTAAATATAGAATAGAATTTCAATAATATTCATACAAAGTAAATTTCAGCTTATTCTATATTGTTAGGTGCAGTGGGACTTCGATCAGCTCAAGTGTTTGTGGCCAGATGGATCAGATATAAGGCGATCTGTCTGTGTTGTTTCTTGTTCTATGGCTCTGAAATGTTACATGCGCATGTTGAAAAATGAAGAAAACCATAAAGGGACAGAAACTGCTAACAGTAAGGTAAGTTATCCCTTGAGACTATTTAAGTACATTAAACACTTGCATTTCCTTCAGTGATTGGAACACATTGCCCTTTGCTTATCTATACTTTAACTTTGATCTAAAGTCATAACTGAACCTTTTACATAGCAGGTGTTCTTGGGTCTCCAGGGTGAAATTATGGACATGTCAAACCTAAAATGAACAGACTGATTGGCAAAATAGTTTATTGAATGAATCAGAATTTTGTTTCATACAAACACTGAAAGAACTAAGTAAAATTTGTTCAATATTGATGTTGCCTTCCTGCTTCGGTATAAATTATACCAGCAATTAGACTTTGCAAATAATCAGCATTTTGCAATCGACATGACATCTAATCATTGGGGAAAGGAAGGGATGAATTGGA
This sequence comes from Hemiscyllium ocellatum, assembly GCF_020745735.1. Classification (NCBI taxonomy): domain Eukaryota; kingdom Metazoa; phylum Chordata; class Chondrichthyes; order Orectolobiformes; family Hemiscylliidae; genus Hemiscyllium; species Hemiscyllium ocellatum. The sequence goes on along the minus strand of NC_083401.1, from coordinate 152,720,154 downwards.
AAAGTTGGTTGAAGGATGGGGTCCCTGAACACTTGTCACCTAACAGAAATTCTAGTTCTTTCAAAACATTAATTCTTGTTCAGTGGTGAGATAATATACTCTTTAGCGGACTGAAAATAAGCACTATGCTCAGTGCAACCATGAGACTATTGATGATTTGCTGAGATTATCCATCAGTCACTCTATCCATTCTGTCCAGCATCATTGTAATGTGCTGAATTGTCCATTGACTACTGTAGTTGGCATGGATTCATTAAAGAACTCTGTTTATGTCAGAGTTGTTGCAGCTGCTAATCAGGTGAAGTTTTTCCAAGAATGTTCTGTGACCAGCTGAAATATATTTACTACATTCCTTATGGAATTCTGGCTAACCATTTTTATTTACATCATCTCTAACATAAAACAAAAAGTGCCAAGTTGCTTCAGATGTGAGGAAATTGGTGCCAGATTGAGGAAGAGGGGTGTTGAGAGAGATATGTAAACCTGGACTGAAGAGAGGGGTTTGGAGAAAATTCAAGTAGAAAAGAGAAATTGTTGGAGTGGGGGGGGTGGGGGGGGAAGGGGGAAGAGAGAGAAAGAGAAATACGAAAATAGTGGCAAATAGTAGTGAATGCTAGTGGCTGAGGAGACAGCTTCCAATGATGGAGCAAAGAAAATGGATGGGTTTTGTATAGGTGTATCAATGGAATGGAGAGATTAGAGTCTGAATTTATAGGGTTGAGTTTAATGGATGGATGGAGGTAATATCTATGGGAGAATCTCTAATGGCAGAAATTCTAAATGAGGTGAGGGTGAGGGATAAAGCTTTCTGTGACTTGAAGTTAATAGAGGATGGAAGCTTTCGAAGAGATCGTTGGCGAATGTGGAATCTGCAAGGGACAGAGACTGCTATTAAAGTTGCATTGACTAATAGCCCAACACCAACAGTACCATGTACTATGTTACAAGTAGAACACTGAGAAGTAGAGTTTGAAGACAGACATTTAATAATCCTTAATTTATATGAAATTTGCAAACTTGTGTTATTCAGGGTTGCAAGATGAAGCCATCTTTAGGATGAGAATGTGATCAAACACACTGCTCATTTGGATGCTGAGGGGTGACCTTATGGAGGTTTATAAAATCATGAGGGGCATGGATAGGATAAATAGACAAATTCTCCCCCTGGTCTGGGCGAGTCCAGAACAAGAGGGTGTAGGTTTAGGGGGAGAAGGGAAAGATATGAGAGACCTAAGGGGCAACGTTTTCACGCAGAGGGTGTTACATATATGGAATGAGCTGCCAGAGGAAGTGGTGGAGGCTAATATATTTACAACATTTAAAAGGCATCTGGGTGGGTATATGAATAAGAAGGGTTTGGAGGGATATGGGCTGGGTGCTGGCAGTGAGATTAGATTGGGTTGGGATATCTGGTCGGCATGGATGAGTTGGACCGAAGGGTCTGTTTCTGTGCTGTATATCTGACTCTGTTGGCTGGAATTTTGTGTACTTTAGCTGAAGGTCAATGAATTGTGTGCTGTTATTAATGGACTGAGAGAGAACCTGATCATTTCACTGAGCAGAAATTTGGTAGGATGAAGTATTATCACATTGGAATTTGGACTTGCGTGCCTCATGATATTTCTGAACCAAAGGCAAATGATATGCAGATAGTTTGGACTGCAGTTTGGAGTAATTTCGATGATTCTTCCAGGTCTTGATATTACTTTCATTTTTCTACAATAAAAGAAATGTCAATTATACTGTCTAAGGAATCTCCTGAAGAAACTGAATTTTAATGCAAACCAATTGTTTAGATCATTTGAGTCCTACAGCACAGAAACAGACCCTTCAGCCCAACCAGTCCATGCCGAATATAAACTCAAACTAAACTAGTCACACCTGCCTTCTGCTGGCCCACATCTTTTCAAACCTTTCCTATTCATGTGCGTATGAATAATTACAATGCATGTGAACTAGTTTTTCTTTCTACTTAGTTTCTTCTGTATATCTGTTATTTCAAATGCAGACAGGTACTTAAGTCGGCATGCATCTAAACATGTTACTGAGAATTACTGTCATTGTAAATATATATTGATATAAATGCAGTTATTTGGCAGAAGTAAAACATTGTGTTTTTGTAGAATCAGAAGGGTGACAGTTAGCCCCTCATGCCACGTTCGCCATTCTCGATCATGGCTATTTATCTGCCTGAATGCGAAAATGCTGTGCTACCTGCATATACCTTGATGTCGTTGGAAATTGAAATTGAATCTATTTGAACTTAATAACTGAAGGCTCTGGGATAAAGAATTCCAAATATTCACGACTGTTTGACCGAAGAGGTTCCTCTTCATCTCAGTCCTAAATAACCTCCCTTCTATTGTGTCTGTTTACCTTATTTGTAGACCTGTCAACAGGAGGGAGCATTCATTTTGCTTCTAATGTATAAGACAAAGGAGCAAAAGTAGGTCAGGCTCTGCTTTGTAATCTCATTTGTTTTGCTGATCTTTTTCTTTTTCTATACCTATAGAAGCTTTGACATTCATTGCAAGTCTTTGCTATTTTGAATCATTCGGATTTTCTTTATTAACTTCTTGTTTCTCTTTTGCTGAATTCCGAAGTTCTCCCATTTCTCAGGCTAGCAGCTATTTTTCTGACAATGCTATAACCCTCCTTTGACCTAATATTATCTTTAACTTCATTTGTTCGTCGTGTTGCTTTTCTTCCTTGGGTGTTTTATGCCTTATAAGTGTGTACATTTTTTTGAAAACCAGGTATTTTTAAAATGTTAACTACTTAATGACTCTGTCTACATTCGAATCTTTTAATGTAGTTTTGCAGTCCACCACATGCCAACATCATCATCCAACCTTTGTAATTGCACTTAATTAGATTTAAGACCATAGTTTAAGATGAACTGCAAAACTCTTAAAATGCTCACTGTTCCCTAAAGGTCCATTTCCAACAAGATTATTCATTTTCTGTTTTTTTGATGAATAATACTAAACCTAAAAACTTGAGTCCTGGCTAGTTCGTTTTAACATTTTGCTCCAAAATCTCAAACATTCTGGGATTTATTTCCTAATGGCATTGGTGTTGATTAGGTTAACTCACCTGCGTATAGATTAAAGTAACCCATGATTACTGTATTTTCTTTTCCAGGTGCACCTCTGATCAGCTGATTTACACCATGACCTATATTACCACTACTGTTAGCTCGATATAACCTTACCTGCTAATGTTTGTTTCCTCTTGCTATTTCTTGGCTCCACCCCCACAGTCAACATCCTATTCTTCAGATTGGCGATACTATCTCAGCAATATGTTGATCCCACTGCTTTATCAGCACCACTTCACCACCTATTACCTTTCTTCACTATCCTTCTGAAATGCCAAGTAAACATCTAATGTTCAGCTTGCATGCAGAGAATATTATTCCTGGGCCTGTGACCTGGGTTCACTATCACCTAAGCACAGTGAATATTAGATGATCAGGCAGAAATCTGTAAACAGAACACAGTCGACTTTCCTTCTCTGTTATGTCTGAATGTTTCATGTTTAGTTCCAGCTTGAAAAATTAGCTTTATTGTGAATGTTTTTGAATAAATTTGCTTGCACTTTTTTCTTCCTCTAAGCTTTGACTGTCTTGAAACTTCAGTCAATCTGCACAAAAGCTTTGATAACTGAATGTCAAGGTGTTATTCACCTCCAGGAAGATGGCCACCCATTCTGGGCTGATGTAAAGCAGAGTTACTGAACAGACTTTGGGAAAGGAATGCTGGATCATTTCTTTCCCCATTTGTAATCTAGAAATGCTGAGTTTAATTGTATGTTATACTCTGGTTAAAGGTATATTTTCACTCAAATTTACACAAATTAAAGTTGCTGCTGCTTTCAGAATAATATTTAAGATGTGCATTCATACCATCTGAGCTTAAGCTTGCATTTTTAGTTGTGGTCCATTAATCAGAATTCTAATAATGCTTATCTATTCTTGATGTTTTAATCATTTCTCTGTGTTACCTTTAATTTTAGGTGTACAAATTATTGTTGAACAGTGTTGGGATCTAATATTGAGTGACAACAAGCTCCTGGATATTATAATTCTTATATTATAATCAAACCTTTTGATCAACATTTTTTTAATTCAAATAAGCACTTCAAGACTTTGCATTATTTAGATCAGTATTGTCCACTGGAAATTACTGATTGACCACAAATATGGCTATCACGATCTATTTTAGTCTGTTGCTATCAGCTTACATGTGCTTGTGTACGTGTGCATAGCAAACATTTACTGACATTTGTGGACTTTCAGTAACCAAGGGATTAAAGGGCTCATAATGATCACAAAGCACTCGCACTTTGTATCCTGATGTTTTAACAAGTGGGTTAAAATACTCATGTACATACTGAGAAAGAAGTATTGCAGTCAGCTGCACGTTAATGGTTCAATGGTAAATTAGAAAAGGCAATTAGCAACAGTATAACTGGCCACATGTAGCTAATATATTAGATGACACCGACCTAGAAGAAAGTGACTTTTCATTTTTGCAGATTAGGTTTAGTGAAATTCTGGGCCTTGATGAATTTTTGCAATCTGGAGTTAGACTGTCCTTCCATAAGGATTATCACGGTGTTTAAATACTTCAAGTCGCATTTTTTGCATAGATTGCTGCACCCCTTGGTTTTTAATGTAAGCTTTGTCATGTTTTTGATCCTTTTATGGTATTTTTAGCTGCTTTTCCATTTAGTATGTGATTTGGATGTTTCTCGTATTGTTGAGGTGATCTCTTATTCAAAGTTATGTAGGTATGGTCTTGTTGCTTTGTTACCATGATGTTTGCTTCCTAGCACCAACATTTTTGTATCTTCCTTTTTATCTCTTTATTAATAGTTTTGTCTTCTGTAAGAATTAATTTACAAACTTGGTAGTATGCAAAGACGTGCTTAATGTACGCTGATTATCTTATGTTTGCTCCTTGAATGTCACAGGCAAAGGATGAAAGTTTAACATTTCAAGAGGCAGCAGACATTTGCCGAATATATTGTGCACATGTGGCCTTAATGTGTCACTTACCATTGACCAAACGAGCCCACAAGAACATCAGTATAAAATGGGCAAAACAAGCCTCCAATTTTCTGCAGTTGGTAAGGACAAAAACATGTTAAATAGATTTCAAAATTAGTAAGTTATAGTAATAATGGCATAATAAATGCCATGGTTATGAATTTTTAATGTCGTCACAGGATGTAGGTGTAGCTTGCAAAAGCCTGCATTTATTGCCCATTCGTAGTTACCTTTGATTTAAGTTGCATGGTAGGCCACTTCACAGGGCAGTTGAGTCAGCTTTATTGCAGTGGTGTCTGAAATTGCAAGTAGGCCAGAACAGGTAAGGATGGGAAAAGTTCTTCCATAAAGGGTGTTATTGAACCAGATGGATATTTGCAAAAAATGAACAGTGATTAGACTAGCTTTTTATTTTCCAGATTTGCATTCAGTTAACACCTTACCATCTGACGTGTCGGGAATCGAATTATCTGCCAAGGTGTTGGTAAAGTGGATCAACTGTTCAATCTCCTCGTGCTCCCACGAGGAGGTTGAACAGTTCCTCCATTTTACCAACACCTTCCACTCCGACCTCAAATTTACCTGGACCGTCTCAGACTCCTCCCTCCCCTTCCTAGACCTCTTCATTTCTATCTCGGACGACCAAATCAACACGGACATTTACTATAAACCGACCGACTCCCACAGCTATCTAGACTACACCTCTCCCACCCTGCCCCCTGTAAAAACGCCATCCCATATTCCCAATTCCTTCGTCTCTGCCGCATCTGCTCCCAGGAGGACCAGTTCCAATACTGAACAACCCAGATGGCCTCCTCCTTCAAAGACCGCAACTTCTCCCCCCCCAGACGTGCTCGATGATGCTCTCCACTGCATCATCTCCTCTGCCCTTGAGCCCTGCCCCTCCAATTGCCACCAGGACAGAACCACACTGGTCCTCACCTACCACCCCACCAACCTCCAGATTACATCATATCATCCGTCATTTCCACCACCTCCAAACGGACCCCACCACCAGGGATATATTTCCCTGCCCTCCCCTATCAGCATTCCGAAAAGACCACTCCCTTCATGACTCCCTCATCAGGTCCACACCCCCCACCAACCCTACCTCCACTCCCGGCACCTTCCCATGCAACCGCAGGAAATGCAAAACTTGCGCCCACACCTCCCCCCTTACTTCCCTCCAAGGCCCCAAGGGATCCTTCCATAATCGCCACAAATTCACCTGCACCACCGCACACATCATTTACTGCATCCGCTGCACTCGATGTGGCCTCCTCTATATTGGGGAGACAGGCCGCCTACTTGCGGAACGTTTCAGAGAACACCTCTGGGATACCCGGACCAACCAACCCAACCACCCCATGGCTCAACACTTCAACTCCCCCTCCCACTCCACCAAGGACATGCAGGTCCTTGGACTCCTCCGCTGCCAGACCATAGCAACAAGACGGCTGGAGGAAGAGTGCCTCATCTTCCGCCTAGGAACCTTCCAGCCACAAGGGGTGAACTCAGATTTCTCCAGTTTCCTCATTTCCCCTCCCCCCACCTTATCTCAGTCGAATTCCTCAAACTCAGCTCCACCTTCCTAACTTGCAATCTTCTTCCTGACCTCTCTGCCCCCACCTCGGCCTATCACCCTCACCTTAACCTCCTTCCACCTATCGTGTTTCCAACGCCCCTCCCCCAAGTCACTCCTCCCTACCTTTTATCTTAGCCTGCTTGGCACACTCTCCTCGGTCCTGAAGAAGGGCTGATGTCCGAAACGTCGATTCTCCTGCTACTTGGATGCTGCCTGACCTGCTGCATTTTTCCAACAACACATTGTCAGCTCTGATCTCCAGCATCTGCAGTCCTCACTTTCTCCTAGAACACTGGATTACTAGTCCAGGTCCACTGCCATGACATTGATGTCTCTGCATGCTTTGGGACATCTGTGGTTGAGAGCTGGCATTCAGATATGTTATCTGTCTTTCCTGCATAAATCAACCAAACGTGAATGATCTATAACTTAAATTTTGTTTAAAGGTTACATGTCTTTATTGCCTTTACTATCTATGATTTGGAGGAGCTGGTGTTGGACTGGGGTGGACTAAGTTAAAAATCACACAACATTAGTTTAACCCTGGCCGACCCACTGTCTCAGCCTGCTCCTGCCACACAGAGCTCCTCTCCACATACCTTGATGCTGTCCTATTGCCCATGGTCCAGGAACTCCTCACATATATTTGACACACCACCCATGCCCCCCTCCACCTCCACGACTTTCATTTCCCTGGCTCCCAACGCCTCACCTTCACCATGGACATCCAGTTCCTATATACCTCGATCTGCCATGAAGGCCTCCAAGACTTCTGTTTCTTCCTCACTCAGTGTCTCCAACAGTACCCCTCCACTGACACACTCATTTGTTTGGCTGAGCTGGTCCTCACCCTCAATTTCTCCTTTGAATCCTCCCACTTCCTCCAGATGAAAGGGATAGCCATGGACATTCACATGGACCCAAGCTATGCCTGTCCCTATGTCGGTAACGTGGAACAGTCAGTCTTCTGCAGTTACATTGGCACTATTCCCCACCTTTTCCTCTGCTGCATTGATGACTGTATTGGCACCACCTTGTGCTCCCACAAGGAGGTTGAACAGTTCACCAGCATATTCCACCCCGATCTTAAGTTCACCTGAACCATCTTGGACACCTCCCTACCCTTCCTGGGCTTCATCTCCCATCAATGATGACTGACTCAACACGGACGTCTGCTACAAATCCATCGACTCCCACAGCTACCTGAACTGCACCTCGTCCCAACCTGCCTCCTGTAAAAATCCTATCCCTTATTCCACCATAGAACACACCAGATGTCCGCCTTTAAAGAACTGGAATTTCCCCTTCTTTGTGGTTGATGATGCCCACCCCTTCTGCCCTCAAACCCCACCCCTCCAACCACAATAAGGATAGAACCCCATCTCTGAGTACGGTGCATCATTCTCCGTCATTTCCATGACTTAAAAATGGACCCTACCACCAGAGGTATATTTCCCTTCCCACCCCTATCCACTTTGCTTAAAGACCATTCCATCCCTGAATCCCTTGTCAGGTCCACGCTTCCACCACACCACCACCACTATTGCAGGAATTGTAAAATCAGCGCCCACACCTCTCCGGGCAGGAGCCTTCCACGTTCAGAGTTTTAACCTGCACTTCCACACCTCATTTACTGTTGCTCCCAATGCTGTTTCCTCTACATTGGAGAGACCGGATGCCTACTTGCAGAATGCTTCAGACAACATCTCTGGGGCCCCACACCAACCAACCCGACTGCCACACCCTAACCACCCGACGCCAGGAGGAAGAATGCCTCATCTTCCACCTTGGAACCTTCTAACCACATGGCTTCAATGTGGACTTCACTCATTTCCTCATTTCCCCCCCCCCACCTTATGCCCATTCCAACCTTCCAATTTGGCATCGCCCCTGTGACCTGTCCTACATGACCATCTTCCTTTACCCCTATCTGCTCCACATTCCTCTCTGACCTATCACCATAACCCCCATCTCCATTGGCCTAACACACTGTTTATGACTGGTTCTGTTTCTAAAGTGGAATTTACACAATATTACATGCGTTGACTGCCTGTAGGTAGTGCATTTTTTTATAGATACATTCCATTTTGCTCAAACACAAATTTGCCCCATTAACTTGCGTGTTCAGGTACAGGAGAGACAGTGTGTTTGGGAGAGTGTTTGCATATGTACAAGCTTGAAAAAGTGTGAGAGCGCGCGAGAGATGGGGTGTCAGCCTGTGAGAGGATGTGGGTGGGTGTGTCTGTGGTGTAATGGGGTCACCTGTGGTATGAAGTGAACCTAAGGTCCTGGTTCAGGCCACCCACATGGGTACCGAACTTGGCTAGTGGCCTCCGCTTGGCCACTTTGCATTGTTGCTTGTCCCGAAGTCCGTTTGGAGGATGGTCACCTAAAGGTGCGAAGCCTAATGTCCCTGACTGCTGAAGTGTTCCCCGATTGTGAGGGAATGCCCTTTCCTGGTGATCGTTGTACTCTCTCACTTGTGCAGATCCTCTCTCGCGCTCGCGCTCTCTCAGGTATGTACACACACTTGCATACACTCTCTGTCTCTCTGGCACGTGTAAACATGCGTTTATGGGGTGAATTTGTATTTATAGAATTATATTTGCAGATACATTCTGTTTTCCTCAACACTTCACCACTGATTCCCAGTACCAGGAGCGCTGTGTACCATCTACAAGATGTACTGCAGTGACTGACATGGGCTCCTTCAGCGACCCCTTCCAAGCCAATGAATTCTACCGAGAAGAACAAGACTTGCAAATGGACTCAACCTCTACGTTATCCAAACTACATATCATCCTTACTTGGAATTATATCACTTTGTTGTCATTAGGTCAAAATCCTGGCACACCATTGCTATCTGATTCGTGTACCCCTATGCATTAATGTACTTCAGGATCCTTTAACAGGCCTTTGACAGTTACTCAGATACTTTTTGGAAGATGTTGTGCTGATTGAATATTGGCAGTCTTACTCCTGAATTGGGTATACTTTGTCGATTTTGTTTTGGTAAAATAAGTATATCCCATACAAATGGATCTCTGCATTTCTGAACAGTATTATAAAGTGTTCTTTGCATGCTGTCTGTTTATAAGTGTTTTAACTTAAATATGATGCACTAAGTGTATGAACAGAATAAGAATGTTAGATACTGAAATTTCAGCAGTAGAATCCAAATTTAAATCCACCCTAACGAATGAATGAAGATGTCTTAGTCTTCACTTGGGAGAGTCAGTTGAGTTACTTCTGAAATCTGCCTAATTTAGCAATCTCCATTGGACCCCACAAAATAACTCTGGCCTTTTGAATGTATAGAACCAGTCTTTAAAATGGTAAGTGCTAATTCCTAGCAAAGCATTAGGAACAATATTTACACCACGAACAGGTGGCTTTGTTTAAAATTAGGAACGATGGGCATATTACACTTTTTCACATTTTCAAAACTTCGTTCACAGCTTAATATGAATGAGCATTTAGTCCTAAAGAACCTTGACATCACAAAGAGCTCGAGAAGTGACCTGGTGCATTTATGTGACTTGAGTGATAGACTACTATTAACAAGATTGGCAGTTGGTTGCAGCACAATGACAGATCGTGCAGGTAATCTTTTTGAAAGAGGACAAATTACCTATTTACTTTGTTTGCTTGATTTTTGTAGTTTTGAACTTTTTTTTCAACTTCAGCATTGACAACTGCTGCAGCAGTCCCAACTTAGTTCCAGTTCAGATACAGAAACTACTTTTGTAACTGTCTATTCCCCTCTACTGTTTGTGCATCTATCCAAGCAAAGTTGGCCAAAACACGAAAAGGTGGTTTGAAGTCCGTCAAGTCGGCTTTGTATCCTTGAGAGCATTATACCTCTGCAGTCCTTATGTTGATATGTCTCATGCTCATGTCTCAACTGTTAACTGTGTGCCTCGTGGTGCAAAATAGCTTTACCCGTTTTCAGATTTTAAAACATGGAGTGAAGAAAACTCAGCAATCTCATCAAGCCAGATTCTGCCACAGGCCACTTGTATGTCTTCTGAGAGTTACATGCACATAACTAACCTCAAAGGTAATTGGACAGTGCAACAGTATTTTCTATCCTGTGTGAACAGCGAGACATCCACTTGATTAGCCATGTGGCAAAGAAGTATTAGAATTTTTTTTATTTGAGGGTGGAATTTCCAAACCACACAAGTAAACTTCAGTTCATGAATCACTATCCAACATCCTTGGAGATGGGTTTGCTCTTGTTCAGAACTTAATTGAACCAGCAATAAAAATACTGTGGTTACAAGGGCAGGTAAGATTTTGGGAATTCTGCAGATATTAACTCATCTTTGATTCTATTAAGTCTGTTCACCATCTGGTGAGCACAAGCAAGCAGTGTGATGCTATACTGTCCAGTTACTTGGAATAGTGCAGCTCATTGACATTCTAGAGATTGGATACCATCCATGGCGAAGCAGCCTGCTTGTTTAGTTCCCAATGCACCATACTAAACATTTGCTCCTTTCATCACGAATGCAGTGGTGTACAGGATTTAGTAAAGAAGTTTGTCATTCTGCTTTGACACAGTGATTTCTACCACTTAGAAGGACAAAGACAGCAGCTGCCATGGAGCATCACCACCTGCAATTTCCCTTCCAAGTTTCACATCATCTTGACATGAAATGTTAACACTTTTCCTTCACACTGAGTCAGTCTTCTGGAACTTCCTTCCTAACTGCATTATGGGTGGATGTATCTCCAACAGTATTTGAAGTGGGCTGATCACCAGACTCTTCTCGACTGTAGCTAGGAGCTAACAATGCTGATCTAGCCATGGATAAAAATAAACCAAAAAAATCATGCCAATGTGAGTGCAATACTGACTCATAATTTGGAAATATCCTAAATAAAGCTATGCTGTAAATACATGAATGTAATAGCACTGATTTTACAGTATTCCTAGATACACTGGCAATAATAGGGTTTTTCTTACTTCAAGTATTTTCGTACTGCAAAGAGAGCACGGTTTACTATATTGAACATTATCTGTTTTTATTATACAGATTCCATTTCTCTGGGAGAGGTAATTGAAAAAGAGTGCAGGCAAATGTGGGACGGTTTGACCAGCTTAATTTCTGAATGTGACATTGGAAATGCATTTCCTTTGCAAATTGCATCAAAGCTGCTAGTGCAAGAGAATGACGGCTTACTTGAAGGTAATTAAGTTTTAACACGATGGTTATGTAATATTTTCTGGTAGCTTTGATGTAAGTAAGAGTTCTTCGTACTAGGAAATATATCAAAGATTCATTGTGCACAAATATTGAATCTTTACTGTGGGAGATAAGCATGTTTACATCATGTTTGAATTGAATCAGGGAATAAACAAATTCAAGAGGCTCTAGCGATGTTTCGGGAAAGTGGAAAGATTTATTGAGGGATCTCCTAATGTAGGACTGAGGATCTAAAGTCTCAGCTGACAACTGAGAAGTGGAAATAATAAAATTACACAGAAAATTTGAGTCTGAAGACACAAAGGGGTTCTGGAGGAGTTGTCAAGATTGGAATAGAATAAAACCATGACCAATTCATTGGTGCAAACAAAAGAATTGAAGTGGAGCAGTTAGATGGATCTGGAACCACACAGCTTTGTTAAAGAGGTGGTGAACAAGATTCAGTGAAGAAGTAGGACCAGTGTGGTCTGATTTTTGATATGTTGGAGAGTGGGGCTGAGTATCCATGACGAGAGACTTTTTGGAAAAAAAGATTCTTTTCGAACACTTGGACAATTTTCTTCATAAATAATTTACTCTGCTTTGAAAGTTGCTTTGTGGGAAAGCAGTACTAATTGGACTGGGCCAGGAAGATGGTTGAGGAAGGTTTTGCCCAGTATTTCCTTCTGTCACAGGAATGTCACCAGAACAGAGGCCTTTCATGACTAGTTGTCTGTCTTTGGGAATAATCTTTTGTTAGTTACTCCCAAAATTTAATAATTAAAACTTTATTATATCTCATTAATTTGCTCTTTTCGAAGAAGCACTGAATCAATTCAAGCCTTTTTTCAACCCTAAAAGTGTTTATTTTGATATTGTTCTCATTAGTTTAGGCTGTTTCCTTTCCATTAATCGACTTTGTATAAGAGTATACAGAATGGCAAACTATATTCTCAAATATTATCTAGTCAAACTAAATATTTTATATTCAGCGCTTTTGTGTGTAAGACTTAATACAGTTTATTCTTTAAACTGACTGCTCTCTGCAAGTATATTTCCTTGGGGTTTTTGCTACTTTTTCCACGTAAGCTTAGCAGATGAACAAATAAATATTAGCTTGACAGAATACTTTTTTTCTGAGTAGATGGCTGCCATGCTTCTTTATTTCACTTGTGACTGGACATAGCATCACAAAATGGTTAGTGTAGGAGGCAGCCATTTGGCTTGTCTTGCCTGCACTGACTGTGAATGTCCATTATGGCTCCATGCCATTCACCTCCCTTTGTCCTCTAACCCTGCGCATTATTTCTGTTCAAATAATCATCTTATATCTTTTTGAGCACCTTGATCGAATCTGCATTCGCACTTGTAGACTGTAACTACTTGCTGTATGAAAAAGCCTTTTTCTCATCACATTTACGGTATAAATAGATAAATGTGAGGTTATCCACTTTGGCAGCAAGTATAGGAAGGCAGATTATTATTTGGCTGTAAATTGAGAGAATGAATCTTCAGCAAGACCTAGGTGCGCAGGTGCAGCAGTCCTTTTTTAAAAAAAAAGGTAATTTATTTGTCAGTCTTTAGAGCGAGGGGATGCAAGTACACGAACAAAGATGTCTTGGTGCAACTACATTGAGCATTGTTGAGGCCATGCCTGGAATATTGAATGCAGTTTTGGTCTCTGTATCTGAAGAACGGTCCTCGTGCTATAGAGAGAATGTAGGAAAGGTTTGCCAAGTTGATTCACTGGAGGTTAGAAGAATGGGGTGGGAGTCGAATCTCATAGAAACGTTTAAAATTCAAACAGCACTAGACAGGTTAGATTAGATTAGATTAGATTAGACTTAGTGTGGAAACAGGCCCTTCGGCCCAACAAGTCCACACCGACCCGCCGAAGCGCAACCCACCCATACCCCTACATTTACCCCTTACCTAACACTATGGGCAATTTAGCATGGCCAATTCACCTGACCCGCACATCTTTGTGACTGTGGGAGGAAACCGGAGCACCCGGAGGAAACCCACGCAGACACGGGGAGAACGTGCAAACTCCACACAGTCAGTCGCCTGAGTCGGGAATTGAACCCGGGTCTACAGGCGCTGTGAGGCAGCAGTGCTAACCACTGTGCCACCGTGCCGCCCACTAAGGATGCAGGAAGGATGTTTGCAATGGAGTAGGGGTTAACATTTTGAGATTGAAATGAATGTCTTCAGTGTTTGGTGAGCTTGTAGAATTCATTACCACAGAAGGTGGGGTTGAGGCCAAAACATTGTTTTCAAGAAGGTAGAGAGACCTCTTCTGGCTGAGGGAAACGAGGCATTTCGGGAGGGTGGGTTTGGATATTGAGCTCTGATCAGCTGTGATTATATTGAATGGCTTATTCTTGCTCCTGACTTCTATGTTTCTGTTAGCTTCTACAAACCGCTTTCCAAATTTCGCATGTAGGAACAGGTTCTCCATACCTACCTATTCCAGATGCTTGAAAATGTCATCTGCCATTTTTCTAGAATGTTCACATCCTTCCTGAAGTCTGGCTGTAAATTGAGAGAATGAATCCAAACTGCATGCAACATTGAGGTCTAATTATGCAAATTCAGCACAAATTCTTTGCTCTTCAGTTCTATATTCTTGTTAATGAAATCTGTATGTTTATGTAACTGTTCTCTTGCACTGTCCTACCACCTTTAATGACTTACGCACTCAGCTCTTTACTCCTGGGCATTCTTTAGAATAGTACCCTTTAATTTTAATTGTCTCTACCTTCTTTTTACCAAAATATATCAAATTGCTCTTGAACTTTATCTGCACCTATATGCTCACTCCACCCACTTGCCCATGTTATTTGGAGTTCTACACTGTCTTTCTCTCAGTTTACAATGCTTCCAAGTTTTGTATTGTCTTTAAAATTAAAATGTTCATTGTCTCCAAGATCTAGAAAATAAGAGTCCCGATATGAACTGCTGAGGAACTCTTCATAAACCTTGCACAGCCTGAATAAATATACACTAATCATTGCTTTCTTTCCTATCACTCAGCCATTTTTTTAAACTACCGTGTTATAATTCCTTTTAATTTAACTTGGCTGATGTGCGGCAGTCTATCTAATTACTTTCTGGAAGTCCATATACATTATGATAATTGCATTGCTCTCAACAACTCTATCTCTTTAGGAACACTCCATGCAGGTTGGACATAGTCTATCAGGAAAGCTATACTGGTTTCTCTTTATTAACCTTTTGTTTCTCGATGGACTATTCATTCTGTCCTAAATTATTATTTCCAGACACTTTGTCACCACCAAGTTAAACTGAATTGTCTGTAATTGCTGGGCTTATCCTTGCATTCCAGACAAGGACACATGTCTGCGATTCTCCAGTCCTCCAGCAGCATCCTGAATCTTAGGAAGACTGAAATTTCATTGTCAGGACTTATGCAGTTTTCACTTGCTTCCTTCAGTATCCTTAGATGCATCTCATCCAATCCTGTTGCTTTGTCAACTTTAGGAATGAGCAGTTTATCTAATGTCACATTATCAGACTTGAACTCTTTCAGCGACTGAATGCTCTCCTCTTTCACCATGACCTTGGTGGCATCTGCTTCCTTGGTAAAAACAGATGTAAGGTATCCATGACCCTTGTTTCAACTTATACTGTTTTCTCAGCCCTAATCAACCCTACTCCATGTGCAATCCTTTTATGATTTATGTACCCATAGAAAACTCCTTGTTGTCAATCAGTAGTTAACCTTGATCCAAGTAGCTTGCTGAGATATTTCAGAGGGCAGTTAAGAGCCAGCTATATTGTGGTTTTGATGTTATATAATCCAGTCTGATTAAAGATGGCAGATTTCCTTCTCGCACATACACTTAAATGACTCTTTTATTGTCACATTTTTACTGGCTTCTAATTCCAGATTTCCAAAATATATTTGAACTTGAAATCCACTCTTTTCATTGTTGTGATTCTGTTCGCTGAGCTGGGAATTTGTGTTGCAAGCGTTTCGTCCCCTGTCTAGGTGACATCCTCAGTGCTTGGGAGCCTCCTGTGAAGCGCTTCTGTGATGTTTCCTCCGGCATTTATAGTGGTTTGTCTCTTCCCCTTCCGGTTGTCAGTTCTAGCTGTCCGCTGCAGTGGCTGGTATATTGGGTCCAGGTCTATGTGTTTGTTGATAGAATCTAGATTCTGCACTGCAGCGGACAGCTGGAACTGACAACCGGAAGGGGAAGAGACAAACCACTATAAATGCTGGAGGAAACATCACAGAAGCGCTTCACAGGAGGTTCCCAAGCACTGAGGATGTCACCTAAACAGGGGGCGAAATGTTTGCAACAGAAATTCCTAGCTTGGCGAACAGAACCACAACAACGAGCCCCCGAGCTACAAATCTTCTCCCAAACTTTGAACCACTCTGTTTATGTTGGGATTTGAACCCATTTCTCTGGGTCTCCGCTTACTAGGCCAGTGATATTACTGCTCTACCATGATTTCCCCAAAAGTAAAGTTTCATTTTCCCCAATAGGATCACACTGTTTTCAATAGATTGTAGTTAACACACATTTGACCAGTTTTGTGGAGATCCATTTCATAAATGAGTAAATTCTTCCCCATCTAATGACCCAACATGGCATCCACTTGCAGTGTCATACTGTCATTTGAAAACCAAATATATTACTGAGAATAGACTGCAGATTCCTTGCATGCCCTTATTGTTTCAGAATATTTAGAAGTGATTTAGAACTTGCTGAAGAGGGGGAGCTTTGAGCTCATGTCAGGTTTTAATGGACCAGGAGCTAATGCAGTATGCTTTGTGGTGGGCAAGTTAGAAGGAAGGAATCAAAAGAGCTGAATTGTATCACTGAGATGGCTTGTACAATGTGTAGTATCAGCTATCCTGGAAATAAATAGATTTAAATGATATGGTAACATGTGATGGGCTTAATAGAAATAATTGAATGTTGCTTTGTGAAGCTTCATGTTATCTTTTGCTACATGAAAAATTAATAGTTTTAAAATGTGTTCTAACAATTGGGTAGTGTCATTAATGTGTTGCCTTTGTTTTACCAGAATGTCCTGTGGAGGTACTTCCTGAAGTAGGTTTCATCCCAGTGAACATTCCCCTGGTTGAAGAATATGCCGGAGATGTTTTAAAGGTTATGCCTGTATTAAGCAAGTAAGTCATAGAGATGTACAGCATTTGAATTAAATTTATAATTTTGTGCATTTTTGCCCTTTTTAAAATTGATCTGTTGTCTGCTTTGTTTGGGGTGAGGGGTGTGGCTTTGCTTGCATGTAGGGTGTGCAAAGAACTGGATCTTGTAAGGTGGATCAGTAGTAAGTGAAAAAGGGCTGTTTGTGGTGAAAAAGGGCAGTGAAGCTAAGGAGAGTACTACAAAAACATTATCCAAGGTGGGGGGAGGGAAAGAGCTCCAAGAAGGTGTTTCTGGTGATGATGTGGATGTGTGTGATTGGTAGATTTGAAAAAAAAGTAGAATGTAAGGGAAGGCCAAAAACTACTAGTTTGGCTGGAAGGTAAGGGCATTTCTGGGGATTTGGGGAGCAGAGCAGAGTAGAAGGGGGAGGGAGACAGTGTACACAAAGGTGACTTGGGAGAGGACCAGTTAGAGGAGCAAGAGCGCAGGAGTGGTGGTGTCCAATTGGAATAATGTAGAAGATAAAATCATTTAAGATAAGTGGCATGGGAGCTGCCTAAAGGCATGTAATAGGGATGTCAGTGGGTCAGATGATGGAATTGGCTACGCATAATTTAGCTGTAAATGTACTGAGGGTTGCATATGTTTTACATAGCATGTTAGTATTTTATGACTGTAATTGGACGCCTAGTCGAACGCCTTCAGTAAAGAGTTCGTCAAGGTTCCTCATGGTAGACTGTTTAGCAAGGTTAGATCTCACGAATACAGGGAGGATTAGCTATTGGGAGACAGAACTGGCTCCAAGGTAGAAGACATGTGGAGTGCCACAAGGATTGGTGTTGGGACCACTACTTTTCTTCCTTTATATAAATGATTTGGATGTGAACACAAGAGGTATATTTCATAAGTTTGCAGAGACACCAAAATTGGAGGTGTAGTGGACAGCGCAGAAGGTTACCTCAGATTACAATGGGATCTTAATCAGATGGGCCAATGGGCTGAGGAATGGCAGGTGGAGTTTAATGCAGATAAATATGAGGTGCTGCATTTTGGAAAAGCAAATCTTAACAGGACTAATACACTTAATAGTAAGGCCTTGGGAGTGTTGTTGAGCAAAGAGACCTTGGAGTGCAGCTTCATAGTTCCTTGAAAGTGGAGTCGCAGGTGGATAGGGTAGTGAAGAAAATGTTTGGTATGCTTTCCTTTATTGGTCAGAGTGTTGATAATAGGGATTGGGAGTTCATGTTGCGGCTGTACAGGATGTCGGCGAGGTCACTTTTGGAATATTACGTGCAATTCTGGTCCCCTTCCTATTGACAGGTTGTTGTGAAACTTGAAAGGATTCAGAAAAGATTTACAAGGATGTTGCTATGGTTGGAATTTGGAGTTTTAGGGAGAGATTGAATAGGCTGGGGCTGTTTTCCCTGGAGCATGTGAGGCTAGGTAGTGACCTTAGAGGTTTGTGCAATCATGAGGGGCATGGATACGGTAAATAGACAAGTCTCCTCCTTGGGATGAAGGAGTTCAGAACTAGATGGCATAGGTTTAGGGTGAGAGGGGAAAGATGTAAAGGGGACCCAGGCAACATCAGAAGGTTGTGCATATATGGAATGAGCTGCCAGAGGAAGTGGTGGAGGCTGGTACAAGTATAACGTTTAAAAGGCATTTGGAAGGTATATAAATAGGAAGGGTTTAGAGGGTTTTGGGCCAAATGCTGGCAAATGGGACTAGATTAGGTTAGGATATCTGGTTGGCATGATCGAGTTGGACCGAAGGGTCTGTTTCCCTGCTATTTAGGAGTCTATGTATGCTTGAATTGTGCTGATTTTAAGTTCTCCTTTGCAGATACAAAATAAGTGCTGATTAAATTAGTGTGGGAAAGTATGAAATAGGAAGCCAATTCTTAAGCCAAAAGCTTGCATGTTTGCCCGCTGGTGATATTTCACAAGCTATAAACTGTCTCATTGTGTGGTAATGAAATTTATTTTTTAATGCAGGGACAGTTCTGTGGTCACATCACTTTCTGAAAACAAAATGTTTGATAATCTTTTGGATTGGTCTTTGGATAAACAACTCAGTGATGATTATGAAAGGACCAAAGCGTCAACATTTGGTAAGTTTGTTAACAACCGATTTGTGTCAAGTAATCTTGTTTATTTAATCCTGTATAATCTAGCCAATATTAATCAAGTATAAGTATTCAGTTTTAAATGCCGAATCCATATTTGATTTAAGGCTGTCGGCTGTAGCAACATGTAGGGTTTTATTTCATTAGGTGTCAACTGTAACTGTTTTAATTGTTGCGTTGAAGGCTGGTATGAAGAGGGCCGAAGGGCTTCTACGATGCTGTACTGTTCTACGCTCTGTTGTGTCATAGTGAAGTACAGCAGGGAAACAGACCCTTTGGTCCAACTTATCCATGCTGCCTGGATATCCTAACCTAATGTAGTCACATATCTCTTTAAACTCTTCCTATTCATACCCATTCAGATGCCTTTTAAAGGCTGCAATTATATTATACCAGCCTCCACTATTTCTTTTGTCAGCTCATTCTGTGCATGCACCACCCTTTGCGTGATGTTCTAATTATGTTGAGTATGTTACATAGTAATTTCTGGGCTACTAATCCTCACTGAACGGAAAGTTAACACCATGTTCTGTTTGTGCTTTATTCTTATCAATTTAATGTTTGCACAGGAGAGAAAACAAATGATCCTGTGGTGAGGAAACGCATGCTTCGAAGCTATCAGAAGTTGGTCCGATTTCACCGATTCTATGGATCAACACTAGAGGGCAATATCACAAAGAACATTATTACCAATGTGCAAGGGGCAACAACCACAGCACCAAAACTGTCCAATGTCATAAGTGGGAAAGGCAAAAAGTTACCGGTGAGTAGTACCTGAGGGTTTTAAAATGCCTTATCAGTTTTATTATTAGTTTTTATATTTTTAAAAATCAGATTATGGAATTGCTATTACATGTTTTTCTTACAAATTGTCACAAATTTAGTAAGTAATTATTTTGGATTAACCCAAATGGATGTTTTTTTCTTTTAGAAAGCTTTACCAGTGAGACCAAACGAATCACTTTGCGGCATGGGGAGGTATCTGATACCTCCAAGAAGCAATTCCCAGACTGGGTAGTATGTAATGAGAAAGAAATGTTTGGCAATCTGTGTGGAACCTCTTAGGGCAGAGTGACCACAGTATGAGAGACCATTCTTCATTAAGATGGAGAGTAGTCTAATTAATACTGAGGTTAGATTCCTAAATCTAAATAGAGGAAACTATAATGGTATGAGGTGCGAGCTGAGTATGATAAAATGGAGAATGTTTTCTGAAGTGATAATGTTGAATAGGTAATAGCAAACACTTTGTGTGCAGAGGGGAACTGCATTGATTGTTCATTCCTGTCATGCAGGAAAATAAAACGGAAAGGTGGCCCATCCATAGCTAGCAAGGGCAATTCGGGATAGTATTACATCCAAGGAATGTGTACATATTGGTCAAAAAATCCCAGCAGACCTTAGAATTGGCAGCAGTTTAGATTTCAGCAGAGGATGATGAAGCATGTGATAAAGTTGGGGTGGGAGGGAATAGAGTACAAGAGTAAGCTTGTGTTGAATATATATACTGATTTTTGAAGAGATTAGCCAAGGCAAACACAAGTCAAAACAGGGCAAGTTATAATGGGAACAGAGTTGCCAGACTGTCACAATACATACCTTGGTTCTGTCTTCATGAGGAAAGGTGCAAGCAGTGTTCCAAAAATTTTTGGGAATGCAGTGTTTATTGAGGGAAGAACTGAAGGAATTCAGTATTACTAGGGAAATTGATGGGGTTACAGGCCGATAAATCCTGAGGATCCAATAATCTTACATCCCAGAGGACTGACATATTTTCTACTCTCCCTTTTAAGTGATGTTAGTAGTGACCTCTGGAGCAGGTAGGACTTGAACCTGAGCCTGCTGGCTCAGATGAAGAGAAGCTACCACTGTCACAAGAGGCCGAATCCAGAGCACTCCAGGAAATGACTTTAGAAATATTGGATGCATTAGTGGTCATCTTTCAAGATTCTATAGATTGTGGGACAGTTCCTATGGATTGGAGGATAGCTAATGTAACCCTGCTGTTTTATAGAAGAGGTGGAGAGAAAACAGGGAACCATAGATTGGTTAGCCTGACATTGGTATTGGAGAAAATTCCAGAGTCAATTATAAATAGTTTAATAGCAGACTGTGTGGAAAACATTGGCAGGGTTGGACACAGTACATGTGGATTTGCAAGAGAGAAATCATGTTCAAGGAATGTACTGGAATTTTTGAAGGATGTAACTAAAAGCTGGTAAGGGGGAGAATGTGCATGTGGGCTACTTGTATTTTCAGAAGGCTTTTGATTTGGTGTTGATTAGCATATTGAAATTCAAGGTCATGGGCTTGGCATAGCATACTGACATGGATAAAGAACTGGTTAGCAGACATGAAATAGTACGGATAAACTTTTTCTGAGTGGCATACAGTGACTAGTGGATTACCGCAGGGCCCAGTTCTTGAAACCTAGCTATTCACAAAGTACATGAGTGATTTAGATAAAGCTAAATGTAATAACCCTCAAGTGTGCAGAGGATGCAGAGATTTTTCAGTATGATTTGGACAGATTGAGAGAGGGGCAAACAGTTGGCAGAGGTAATATTATATGGATAAATGAGAGGTTACCCACTTTGGTGCAAAAGCAAAATAGCTGATTATCTGAATGGTGATAGATTGGGGAAGGGAGAGGTGCAAAGAGCCCTGGGTGTCATTGTAACCAGTTGCTGAAAGTAAACCTACTGGTGCAGCAGCTGGTGAAGAAGACAAGTGCTACGTATGCCTTCACAACGAATGGATTTGAATAATAACCAGAGAGATGTCTTGCACTCGTTCAGGGCCTTGATGAGATCACACCTGGGATATTGTTTGCAGTTTGGATCTGAGGAAAGAGATTCTGGCTATGAAACAGGGCAAAAAAGATTTACTAGACTGGTCCCAAGAATGGGAGAAAGTGAGGACTCCAGATGCTGGAGATCAGGGCTGAGAGTGTGGTACTAGAAATGCACAGTAGGTCGAGCAGGAGAATCGATGTTTTGCGCATAAGTCCTTCATCAGCAATGAACCTGATGAAGGGCTTTTGCCCAAAAAGTCGATTCTCTTGCTCCTCGGATGCTGCCTGACCTGCTGTGCTTTTCCAGCACCACACTCTACTCTGGTTCCTGGAATAACTGGATCTGATTGATATGAATAGATGTTGTTAGGACTATATTCGATGAGGCTTCGTAGAATGAGAGGAGATTGCATATTATATCAGGACTGGACAGGGGTAAATGCAGAACAGGTATTTCTGCTGACCAAGGAGTCTATAACCAGGAATTACAATTTAAGCATATGGGTATAGGGCTTTTTCTTTGGTGTTGGGGTGGTGGGGGTTGTTGATTTAGCTCAGTTGGCTGGACAGCTGATTTGCAATGTGGAGTGACGTCAACAGTGTGGGTTCAGTTCCCACACCCCTGAAGCTACCATGAAGGACCCTCCTCCATGTTGACTCTGCAGTTAAACCATTATCGGTCGTCTTTAACCAGAGAGCAACCGTATGGTCTTCTGGGATTGTGACAGCTTTACTTTTGGCCATGTAGGATTAAGATGAAGGGAAATTACTTCGCCTAGAATGTGGTGAGTCTGTGGAATTCTCTTGCACAGAAAACAGTTGAGGCCAAACCTTTTGAATGTTTTCAAGAAGGAGTTGGATGTAGTTCTTGCATGTAAAGGTATCGAAGGGGAAAACAGAAGCCAGGATACTCAGGTGATGGTCAGCCATGATATTGAATAGTAGGGCAGGCTTGAAGGGCTGAATGTCCTACTCTTTCTACGTTTCTAAACAATTCGGCGTTTGTGTAAATAAAACCGAAAGAACTGCAGATGCTGTAAATCAGAAACAAAAACAGACGTTGCTGGAAAAGATCAGCAGGTCTGGCAGCTTCTGAAGAGCAAGCAAAGTGAACATTTCGGGCCTGGTGACCTTTCGTCAGAAGGATATTTTTTCAACTTTGGAAATTTGGGTAAATAATTATTGCATTCACAGTTTCATATTTCTGACCAGCGAGTGTCAAAAATTGAAAGATCAGGCACACTGATCTACTAGCAAATTTCAACTATGAGAAGTTCTGCTGAGAGCAATGAATTAAATTTATTTCCAATAAGGCAAAATGCTCTCCAGATTTCAACAATGAACCCAATTTTTCCAGTGACAATTCACTGCTGCTGTTTCAGCTTCAAGGTGGTGTCTTTGAGTTGATTGTTAATGTTCTCTTTGAAGCTGAGCAAATTAAAAATGGATTAAATATTTATTTCGTAGCCCAAGAAGAAAGCTGATCTAATTGCTGAAGAAAACATCAGGAAAAAGAAAGAGAAGGAAGATCTGAAACAAAGGGAACAATGGACTTTAATATCAAAGAGCATTATGAAAATGATTCAAGAGAACTTTGACCATGGCATTAAAAAGCTTGAGGAGTTTTTGAAGAAATGCTCAGGTGACTCCGTGAAATTGATTGCAGAGATGGATGTGCTTGAAAACTGCTTTAAAATCTGGGTAGAACACTGCCAAATGACAGGTTAGAACAATTTTATTATTTTCAGTTAACAGATGTGTGAAGTTCAGCAAATTTTCAGATTTTTCAACTAATGTAAGTTTTTCTTCTCGTCACAGATATTTCAGGAATATGGTTTGATTATTAACATGTATTTTATTACCTCCTAAAGCTCAGATACTGGTACCACTTTCCATTTAGCACTGTGGGATTGCTGGTCACTTATTGCACTTGTGGATATTTTAGGTGAGTCAGGAGAGTACTTGATGCCTATTCCAGTTCTAATCAGAAAAAAAAATAGGAACTCGACTACTTTTATTATTACTTGTAATTGTTTTTCGGTGTCCCTGTAATGACTGGAGTCATCAGGGCCAGCTGGATGAGGGCTGAGGAAAGATCTTTAATGGACTCCAGAGGTAACTGTGCAAGATGGTGGCAAGGGAAGGCATTAGGTAAGAATTGAAACCAGATAAATTCTGTTCAGTCAGTGAACAAGAGCCTTTGGAGAAAATGTGGCTGATCATGTGACTAAGATTCTTCAAATTTATTGTTGAGGGAAGCAGTAACCTATTCAACAAGCTTGAAAAGGGAAGAGAGTTAGAAACGAGACAAGAGTTTCTAAGATTAGATTAGCGTTGACAGTTTCTATAGAGGTTTAACTTTGAAAGAGATGTGAGTAGTGTTTGTGGATTTTTAAAAAATCTTTCATGAGATATGGGTATCACTGGCTAGGCATGCATACATTGCCGTTCTTTAACTGACCTGGAGAAGAATTGCTAACTAGTTATGATATCATCTGGAATGAATGCCAGGAAGGGAAATTGGAGGTTAATTATATGGACAGGGCAGCAGGACCTATCTGCACCTCTGACACAGGATGGGCTTGGATAGATCATGAGGGGAGATGGGTGGGAAGCGAATGATTTGGGTTCTAAGGTAGGCTTGTGTGGTATAGTTGGGGAAGTTTGGCTTGATGGGCAAAGGGATGTGCCAGGCAAGGTTGAATTAACAAGCTCAAACTTAATCTATTAATTCCAGATACTTGGTGCTACGGTCTAAGGGGACAGAGGGAACGGGTATTAGGAAATGTTTAGTCATAAAACTGATTGTGAAGCCTCTTCTGGAAGAATGAAGAAGAATGTGAAGAGGAGAAAGCCTGAAATTGATACAGTCCAGTTGGAATCAGATGGTGGTGTCATTATGCACATATTATTTCAAAATTATGATCTTTTGGATGTTTGGAAATGAAAAAGGAATCAAGCAAGATTGGAGAGAATATGAATTTTGCTGGGTCATAAGTAGTGAAGTTGGAAGTAGGGCAGGGTCAGCTATCAATAGCAAGTAGTGTTATGAATGGAGCATTGAAGACTCCGAGTTGGGCAATGGGAAATACCGTTGTAAATAACTTGAAGAGTTGGACACAGGAGGAGATAGACTTAGAACCAGTCAGGTAATCAAATGATAGATACAAAGTGGTTAGCAATGACCTTGCCTGTGATTGAGATCATAATTAAGGAATCTATTTGGTGATATGGTCAAAAGAGTGGCTATGAAAATGGATGTTAGTTTATGTTAAGGGAAGGTTAAGAAATTGGAGGAGAAACTAGGTGAGCTGTGGCTGATGGTGATTAAAATCAGTGAGTTACGCAGCAGAAGCTGAGGGGAAAAGGATGAAGCAATCTCAATAAGATTTTCTGAGGGGATGAAAGAATTTAAAGGAGAGTTGAGAACTTTGAAGGAGGAGGTGACAGAGGAATGGGTGTCATTACAGTATAAAACAGACAAACTTTATGTGAATAGGATTATCTGATGTTCTGTGCTTTCGAAGACCATGCTCCTCACTTATCTAGCCTTAGCTGTCAAATCTCTTGCACATCTCATGATGGCAGGGAAACTTTCTTAAATAACGTAAAATACACCATTATAAACTTCCCTATACAAAAGCAAACCAGTAGCTCTGCAGGTTGGGATAAGGTCTAAAGTATAGCACAAGATAAACTTTAATTTAAGGATCCATGTAATTTCGTTCAATGCATTTCTAGTTAATGGATCTTTGCCAGGAATGCAAAATTATAACATTTATCCCCATGTGTGAAGAAATTTTAAATCCAGGAGTGAATGAGGTGCTCAACCAAGTAAAAGTCGATATTGATCAGATTATTTTTGTTTCTTTAGAAAGCACGAAGAGAAACAATCTTATAGCAGGTCGAGTGATGAAAAGAATTCACAATATTTTGGACAAGTACGAAAAGATGATGGAAAAGAACCAACTGAAATTGATAGCTACTTATCTCAAAGAGCTTGGATTTGACAAATTAGCGCAATGTCTCCCAGACATTGATCAGGTGAAGTGAAATAGCTATCAATTCTCTACCCAAGCAACCTGGATTCATTCCCTTTTATGTTGTCATTGAAAACAAGCAGGCACTGTCTGAAGGTTAATTGCCAGTGATCTGGAGTTACTAGCCATGGTGATCCATTAAATTGACTTTTCCATGATTCTTAGTTTCCATTAATTTTCATGTTTTGAATGAACACAAATGAAAACAGTGACAGGAAGTTAAATTCTGAGTGGTTAGTTTGTTTCATATTTAAGTTTCTATAGGTTTTAGGAGTTAAAGTAGGACATTTGACCCATTGAATCTGCCCTATCATTCAGTATACTCATGGCAAATCTGGTAATCCTCAAATGCCCTTTTCTGTTTTATCTCCATAACCATTGATTCCCTTACAAATTAAACATTTTGTCTATTTCAGCCTTGAATGTCCATAATGACCAGCCATGACACCCATCTTCAGTAACAAATTCCATAGATTCGCTTGCTCCTGAGAGAATGAGCTTCTCCTCATCTCTTAACCGGGTGACCCCCATAATCTGAGATTTTCCATTCTGGTCCGGTGCTCTAACACTTAGCATCTGCTGTACCCAACCCCGGCAGAATCTTATATGCCACACTGAGGTTTCCTGTCATCCTTTTGAACTCTAAGGTGTTCAAGCTGAACCCAGTCAACCTTTCTTCATAAAATCTGTCTTGCCTGGGATCAACTTAATGAATCTCTGGGCACCTAATAATGCCAGTTTATCTCTCCTTACATAGAGAATCAGAGCTGTTCACCGTATTCCAAGTGTGATTTACTAAGTGCTTTACTTAAGCAAGACTGCCTGTTTCTTTCCTTGATTTTGCATTTGGATTCCTGCATAGAAATGTTAACATATTTGTAAAAAGTTCTGTTAGCTTGAGGGTC
Organism: Hemiscyllium ocellatum; assembly: GCF_020745735.1. NCBI lineage: Eukaryota > Metazoa > Chordata > Chondrichthyes > Orectolobiformes > Hemiscylliidae > Hemiscyllium > Hemiscyllium ocellatum. The sequence continues at coordinate 152,693,307 of NC_083401.1, read as the reverse complement.
TTGAAGCAGAGAGTAGCAAATACGTTTTGAAAATATTGGAGTAAATTATGTAAATGGAAATTTATTCTGTATTTTATTTGAAACAGTTTATAAACACTAGTTTATAACTGCACATTTAAGTTAAAATCTGAAACACTTCTGATCACGAACCACATACTATAAGTAATATTGTACTTAGTTCATCTAAGTGGGCGGCACGGTGGCACAGTGGTTAGCACTGCTGCCTCACAGCGCCAGGGACCTGGGTTCAATTCCCGCCTCAGGCGGCTGACTGTGTGGAGTTTGCACGTTCTCCCCGTGTCTGCGTGGGTTTCCTCCGGGTGCTCCGGTTTCCTCCCACAGTCACAAAGATGTGCGGGTTAGGTGAATTGGCCATGCTAAATTGCCCGTAGTGTTAGGTAAGGGGTATATGTATGGGTGGGTTGCGCTTCGGCGGGTCGGTGTGGACTTGTTGGGCCAAAGGGCCTGTTTCCACACTGTAAGTAATCTAATCTAATCTAAAAAAAAGTAATCTAATCTAATCTAAACCACCGGTGGATGTGACTGTGAACGGGCGAGGGGCTGAAAGGAGGGGGCTGCTCCAGGATCTATCTTGTCTCCTTCCACCACTGCCCCATGCACCCTCCCGCATCCTCTCACTATTCCCCAATTAAGAGAAGCATTTTCTCAGCATTCACCTTGCCAAGCCCTTTAAGGATTTGACATTAATTCGATCATCTAACATTGCTTTGATCGCCAGGCCATATATTCTGAGTGTATTAAATGTCGCCTTCTAGAACCATCCGTTCATATCAGGAAACAATCGATTAAACCTTTTAGTGAAACTTAGCTGAAGAATGTGGTTAGTAATGATTTAAGCAATTTGTTTCTTAATTGCTGGCTTAATAGTTAAACCATAATTTTATTTTTACTTTCAACCAGAAAGTGGCACGTTCTAAAAATTCCAAGAAAGAGAACATGCTCACAGTTGGTGTTGAACCTGCTCGTTTCCAGCTGAAATTCATGGGTCCTTACTTGTTGCGCGATGAAAGAAATGATCCAGATCCTAGAGTTGCTCATTTCATTCCAGACACATGGCAGGTAATTATAAAATACTACTGTATAAATTTACAAATACGTTAATTAAGTCAAGAAAGGTTTCAAAATAAGTGTCATTGAAGTAAGATTACCTTGGCTTCAGGAGTAAATTTTATTTTTTGAATTCAAGCAAAATTCAAGTGTACTTGGACATTTCAATTTGTTCAATTACTTTAAATCCAACTGTTAAATTTCAAATCAATAACGTTTGCTGAAGACTTGTATGAGAGATTTGAGGGATACTGGGTAGAGAAAACTTACGTGGAACTTTCAAGACTTGAGTCACATCAGTTCACCACTTTTGGCAGTAAGAGGTAAGATATCATTGAAGATAAAAAATGTTACATTAGAAAATACCAATTTAGCACGTGTTTGCAACAGAAAAAATGAGTAGAATATACCCAAGTTTTCTGGTGTTGCTGTACCCCTTTTAGAGCATGGACTGCTTTGGCGTAAAGTTTGAGCTAATTTTATAGCGGTTCTTAGTGTTGTTTTTGTGTCTAATTAATTACAGCGCGAACTTCTAGATGCTGTGGACAACAATGAATCTGCTGTGATAGTTGCTCCAACGTCATCAGGAAAAACTTATGCCTCGTATTACTGCATGGAAAAAGTTCTACGAGATAGTGATGACGGTGTACTGGTGTATATTGCACCCACTAAGGTATAATTCATTTATTGTACATAATAAAACAAAGTATGTTTAAAAACGAAATATCTAAAGTGGTAGAATTATGGAGTTGTTTGATAAATGAAAAATATTTATTTGAGTTCTGGTTTGGATTTGAAACATTGCAGTTGCTGCATTTAAAGACTTCTGAATTGTAGGAGAAAGCATATACTTCCACATGAGAACTAATGTTTAGTATACGAATACTTGGAGAAAGTGGATCCTATTTTTAAAATTCAATTATTGGACAGCAATTCTTGCCCAGAGAGGACATTGCTGTGGATCTAGAGTCATGTATAGGCCAGATCAGGTAAAGGTGGCTGTTTCTTTCCTAAAGAACATTAGTGAACCAAATGGGTTTTTCCAGCAATAGACAATGCATTCATGGTCGTCATTTTTAAACTTAATTCCAGGTTTTTAAAATTGAATTCAGATTCCCCCATCCCCCATGTGGGAATTCGAACATGAGTCCCCAGAACATTACCTGGGTCCCTGGACTAACAGTCCAGTGACAATGCCTTTGGGCCATTGCCTCCCCTTGTAATATATGCTTAAAATATGGAAGTCTAAGTGGTCCCTAAAACAACTGATAAAGAACTTATTCGCAGCCCAATTCAATTTAATTTTCCTGGATCCCACCACTCATTAGGCCAAATCAGACTTGTCTGCAATAATTCTTGACAAGTCTGTCTGTCTGTTTCCAAGCCAGATCCAATATCAGTTGCGAGGTCATCTACAGAGCTTGCTGTGATATCGTTCAGATCTCTTGCTCTCTTTGGTCAGTAAAAATAACAAGTAGTTCGGAGAAGTCCGCCCCCTTTAATCTGTATGAATCCTTGAAAAAGTATTTTGGGATCTAGTTCTGTGCCTCAAATTCGTATTGAGAATTTTTATAGACAAGTCTTGTCTAAAGTAGGGGGTCTTTGCATATTTTTGGCTCCTCCTGGTGACTGCAAAGGCTTCAGGGGCAGTTGTGCTCACATTGTCAAGAGCATTTAGCTCTGCTGTGAATGTAGACGTAAGCTGATTTGGTGTCTGACCATTTAAGACCCCATCTTTATCAATTTGGGTTCAGAAAAGATTTACAAGGATGTTGCCAGAGTTGGAGGAATTGAGCTATAGGGAGATGTTGGAAAGACCTTGATTGTTCACCCTGCCCATGCCCCTCATGATTTTATAAACCTCAATAACGTCACCCCTCAGCCTCTGATGCTCCAGGGAAAACCGCCCTAGCCTGTTCAGCCTTGCCCTATAGCTTAAATCCTCCAACCCTTGCAACATCCTTAAATCTTTGCTGATTCCTTTCAAGCTTCACAGCAGGCTTTCGATAGGAAGGACTCCAGAATTGCATGCAATATTCCAAAAGTGGCCTAACCAATGTTCTGTACAGCTGCAACGTCACCTCCCACCTCCTATATTCAATACTCTGACCAATGAAGAAAAGCATACCAAACTACTCCTTCACGATCCTATCTACCTGCGACTCCATTTTCAAGGAGCTATGAACCGGCACTCCAAGGTCTCTTTGTTCAGCAACACTCCCTCGGACCTTACCATTAAATGTATAAGTCCTGCTAAGGTTTGCTGTCCCAAAATGCAGCATCTTGCATTTATCTAAATTAAACTCCATCTGCCACTCCTTAGCCCAATGACCTATCTAATCAAGATCCCGTTGTAATCTGAGGTAACCATCTTCACTATCCACTACATCTCCAATTTTGGTGTCATCTGCAAACTTACTAAGTAATACCTCCTATGTTCACATCCAAATACTGATAAAAACGACAAAATGTAGTGGACTCAGCACCAATCCTTGTACTCCATTGGTCACAGGCATCCAGTCTGAAAAACAACCTACCACTACCACCATCTGTCTTCTACCTTCTGTATCCAAATGGCTAGTTCTCCTTGTATTCCATGAGATCTAACCTTGCTAACCAGTCTCACATAGGGAAACCTTGTTGAATGCCTTAGTGAAGTTCATACAGATCATGTCTACTGCTCTGCCCTCATCAATCCTCTTCGTTGCTTCTTCAAAAACTCAATCAAGTTTGTGAGGCATGATTTCCCATGCACAAAGCCATGTTGACTATCCCTAATCAGTCCTTGTCTTTCCAAATACATGTAAATCCTGTCCCTCAGGATTTCCTCCAACAGCTTGCCCACCACCGATATCAAGTTCACCGGTCTGTAGTTCACTGGCTTATCCTTACCATCTTTCCTAAATAGTGGTATCATGTTAGCCAACCTCCAGTCTTATGGCAACCCACCTGTGGCTATTGATGATACAAATGTTATATATCTTAAAAACAAATGCAGGCATTTCACTTTTCTGAATTAACAAAACACAACCCCTCAAACATGCCTACACTGCCAAAAATGTAAACATGGTGTTCACTTTTTAATGTATTCTGATGAGCTGAATTGTCATGTCATAAAATTGAGTGTTCATGCTCTGAAGTCATACCTCAATGTCTTGTCCTCAAGTGAAAATCAGATGCTGTTCCTCAGATTGTGTTGAAACTAGCTGAAATGGTCTCCTTTCAATTAGCTGATCTTGCTAACTGAGTTAATAGTATTGATTTGAATGAAGGGCATTCTGCTGTGATTCATCCACTCTAGATAAGTCTCTAAGTCAATTGGTGGAGTCTAAAGTTGCTTTTTGGACACAAATCTGCAAATAAAAATTGATTTCAGGTCATTTGGTCTTGTGCATTTTGTGAATGTATTTTGAAAATTGGAATGTGTTTAATTGGTATCTGCTTCCTGGTGTTTGTTCAGCTGTGTAAACTGACCTTCATGGAATAACTCCTTTGCAGAAATCGGCAGCTATTGTGTTGCCCATGATATAAATGGAATATGTTTTAAGGACGATGCTGATTGCTGGCTTGCAATTGAAGCTTCTCTGCATAGCATTTGAGCCATGGGACCAATGCCCTTACGTTTATCTTTGATAAAATATTAACTTTGAAATGTTTCTTAATGCAAGAGCTTTTCAATTAAGGGCAACTTTGAAAGATGCATATTAACATTTAAAGCATCGGTATGCATGCAAAGAGCACTAACACACTGGAATCAACTAGTTTACATTGCTCGATAGAAGCGGTCACTTAAAAGGATTGCATTGTTATACAAATTATATGCTAGTTGTTTTGATTAAATTGGTTTTGCATGTGATAAGCAACAATGCTAAACCTGCAGTGATGAACTGTGCCTGGAAACCATAACTAACATTAAATGCACTTGAAATATGGATGAATTCAACTGAAAGCAAAAGATAATAGTGGGATGTATACGGGTAGCTGATTCTCCACTTGTTTTGGGGGTTGGCAGGCAAAATAAAAAAAACAAAATAAAATCTACCATAGATGCACTGCCCCTTTCTCAGGTGCAGTTATAAGAGCTGATCTGACCTGATGCCTAGCTTCACTTGGTATGTTGCAGTTAATCGTCATTCTTTTATGTGTTTACTCAAAACAACATCCAATCATATCTTGGTGCTGAAAATTATTTTCATTGGTTACTTTGGAGGTTTAATGGTTTTGACGTCCAGTCTATTTCATGTTTTAATGACTAGGCTCTTGTGAACCAAGTGGTAGCAACTGTTTATAACCGATTCAGCAAGACTTTACCTGATGGAATGGTGGTCTGTGGAGTATACACGCGAGACTATCGCCAAGATGCTTTAAACTGTCAGGTATCTTTTTTGCTCATAATTAAGCTAGAAATCTGAGACTTTTCTCCCCCTCTCCTAATTTATGTGACACCATTGTTTTGTTCCAATTGTTTGGCTGGTAGTTTATTTGCCTCATGTCCTGATCTTTTGGCAGGTGGTAGGAGACTTGAATGTGTTTTTTCTTCAATTGCTTAACTTAATTTTCACTGAAAATATTTAAATATTCCTCATCTTCTAAAACTGTCAAATTTGTACAACTGCGCATTGTAAGAAGCAGGTCCTATGACTTTAGAGGCTACTGTATATTTAAGATGGGTCATTCATTTTCAGATTTATTTGGCCAATTTTGTTTACGCATAATTACTTAGTTTTCCTGATGGGATGAGCATCGTTTTAAAATGGGCTTCCAAAGAATTAAGTACTTTTAGGTTATGGAAAGGGTGTATGTTAACCAAACATGTCTTCAATTTTTTTTAAAATTTACTATGTTTTTTCCTTCCCCTTATTATATGTTTCCATGCACCTTTATTGGTCTAACTTGTTTCCACTGCCATCGCACCTGACACAAGTCATTGCTCAGATGCGCCACAGTCATCTAGGTTCTGATCTCCAACATCTGCAGTCCTCACTTTTTTGCCTAAAAGATCACACGAATCAACTTCTGGGGCTAATTCAATGAAAGCTGACACAGTAATTTGCAGTTTATTTTAATCTCGAGGGGTAGTTTAGAGCGGATTGCTTGGTCTTTTGTGGAGGTCACTTGACTTTGCCATGTATTTTAGGATTCCTCTGATCAGATTTATGCCGTGATGTATTGAGACAAACTACAGATGTATTGAACTTGCCAAATTCAGTTTTGTCCAATTCTTTGTTTCAGATTCTCATCACAATTCCTCAGTGTTTAGAAAGTCTCATTCTTAATTCTCAACGACAAGCTTGGATTAAGAAGCTTAAGTATGTAATTTTTGATGAGGTAAGATGAAACTTTAATTGTAGCAACTTGAAAAGTAAAATTGCATTAATCTAGGAACAGAAATATTAACAGGTGCTTTTGCCTTGCACCCCAATGTGAGACCACCTTGAGCTATCAGTACGAGTAATGTGAGAAAAAATGATGTTGGAAATAAATGAATGCCCATATAAATACCTGCTCCCAGAAAATGTTCAAAGCTTAACATTTATAATTCTCATGTTTACTATTACTTCCCTGGTAGTATATTGAGTTACATACATTGAGCTGAGAGATCAGGCAATTCTTCTCTTGGGCCTTGAGTTAAGGGTTCTCAACCAAATAAGAGTTGGAAGATGTGGCTGTTGCTTGTCACTGGACTATGTTTTCACTGTTAACATTCAATAGATGTTGTTCGAAGTGTCCATCCCTATTTTAGCTGGTGGCAGAATCAAATTTATCTTGAATAATTTATTGTCATGTAGTCCAGAGTCAATTATGTAGACTTGTACGTGAAAGGTGATTACTTAGATGGGCAAGCAAAATATCAACATGATTATTGAAACTATTCTTCGATTATGCCGTCTTGAGAGGAACAAACCAAGATTTTGCTTCAGAGGACAATGTTGGAAAATACAATCTCACAATTGTATTGCTAAAGTGTTTTTAGATGAGACTGCTTTATTTTGTACAGATAATGTTTTGTAAGGTGAAAGTGGAATGTTTTAAGTGAATCTATGGTCATCTAATGTAACTAAATTTGAATTAGAGGACTCACCTTTTCAAATTCGATGTTTCCTGACTGATTAAAAGCAAAAATTAATATTGGGTCTTTATTATCCTGATGTACAGAGCTGAGTTCAGAAAACCAGTTTTGCTTTCTGCTGTTGACCACTTTCTTTATTGATGCATGATGCCACAAGATCATTTACAAGTTCTGACAACAAAATATGGAAGCCTCATTTGGTAGTACTTTGCTGTATTACGTGAATGGTCATAATGTTGCTGGAGGAGTGGTTGGGACAAGAAAATAAAAACAGCCAAATAAAGCGAATCTAAAAAATACATTCTTCTGACATGCCATGAAGCATTTCCGACCAGAGGAGGTGATAAATAGATACTTAAGAATCATCTATCTGAAGAAATCCTAGGCACATAATTTTCTTAAAAGGCTGACTCGAAATATATGCAATCATCCATCCATCAATGACTAATTAATCTTTGCCATAAAACTTGCAGGATCCTTGCTATTTGATATTCTGAAATCCACCCCTATTTGATGTAATGAAATAAACTTGCTAAATTCTTGTTGGTAAAAATTACTTGATTTGAGATTTAGTAGTCTTCATATCAGTTAGTTACTCTGTTTTGTTCATAGGTCCATTGTCTCGGTGGAGAGATTGGCGCAGAAGTTTGGGAGCATCTACTAGTGATGATTCGATGTCCATTCCTGGCTTTATCCGCAACAATCAGCAAACCGGAAGCGCTCTCCCAGTAATTTTTAAAATAATTTATGCTTGTTACATCTTGCTACTCTGATTAATACCAGTCGATTTGTCATACTGGTCAAACATGTGAGATTGAGAGCTGATAAACCATGGGTTCATGTGTTCCTTTGTGAGGTTAAATTCTTCAGTTTGCCAAATGTGTTAAATCCTGTGAACCAAAAGGTAGTGAAGGTCTACTTTAAAGCCATGTTCACCTAGAAAGGGATGTGGAAAGAAATCATAGGAGCTGTTTCTTTAGAAAGAGGAATTATGATCTTCACAATTAGGTTCGACCAATTCTCTGACATAGGGTGGACCTCAAGTTTCTTGCTTGATCATCTTGGTCTGACCATTACCAATTTGTAGGGTTAGAAGACATTCTGTGTAGATGTTTTTCTCCATCAGCGTCCTATTCCAATCCTCATTATTTGTAGAGTTATTTTCAAAATTTCAAATGTTACATTAAGTTAGAATTCCCTTTGTGGAACGTCTGATCCAGTTAAATTGACACTACAGCATATTCTAACATGGTATCAAACTGAATTTGATTGCTGGGAGCAAATTAATTATTTATAGGTATGTAAATATTGTGCTACCCATGCCAGTTTTCTGACTGTGCAATTGAGTCATTCACTTAATGAGAAACCACTCCTCCCTCACCTCTTGCCAGGTGTTAATACCTTTTTTTCCTGGTTTCTACATTTGCTCCTCATTTAGTATATCAATTTCTACTATTGCTCATAAACAAGTTACTAAACAGTGTTAAGTGACTTCACTACCTTGATAGTGGACTGACTTTCGTACCCAGTTGAAACTGAGTGGCCATTTCAACAGCATTTTATGAATTTATTCTTTCTTTAAAGACCAAGGACAACGAGATTGACTCACACAAGTGCAAGAAAAAACTCTGGCAGAGCAATAATAGACGGACAGTGAATAGGTTAACCATAGAAATACGAGGTGATAGAGGAAGAAAATGGGGAAAACAGAAGCAGAAACTTGTCATTAATGTTCTTTATTACTCTTCCTAAGTAATTACCACCCTGTTTCCAGTGTTGTCTTCTGTAGCAATGATGAGCATCACTTGACTGCAGCAAAGAGTATTGTACCTTAAGAACTGAGGAGAAGGGAACTCGGGATGTTCTCACTTAATTTAGTTATGGTCTTACCATGCCTGTTTTCATAGGTGGCTTCAAACAGTGAAGAATTTCTGGCAACGAACAGAGAAGACAATGGACAACCCTGTGAAAGTTAGTGGTGGAAAGAAGAAACAGCAAATTAAAATTCCAAGGGACCAAAAATCCTACAAAGTCAGACTAGGTATGGATGGCTGTTGCATTATGTCCCTGGGATACAGAGGCACCCACAATGATATTAGGATGGGAATTCCAGATTTTAAATCACTGATAGTGATCTACTATAGCTTACAGGATGATGTGTGGCTTGGAGAGAAACTGGCCATCTTCCCATGCGTTCCCTTTCCTTCCAGGTGGAAGAGGATACGGGTTTGTAAGGTACTGTCGGAGGAGCCAATCTGAGTTGTTGCAGTGCATCTTGTGATCTTACACACTGCTACCACTAAGCGTCAGTGGTGAAGGGAGTGATTGTTGAAGGTGTTGAATGAGGTGCCAGTCAAGTCATCTGTCTCTTTCCTGGATGGTGTTGAGCTTCTTGAGTGTTGTTGAAGCTGGACATCAAGGCAAGCAGTGAATATTCCATCGCAACCCTGACTTGTGCCTTGGTGGGTGAACAGACAATGGGAGTCAGGAGGTGAGTTACTTGCCACATAATTCCTTAACCTTCTGACCTGATATTGTAGCCACAGATTTGTAAAACTGATATGCTTCAGTTTCTGGTCAACAGTAACCTTTCGGAAGGTTTGTAGTAGATGTTTCAGCAACAATAATGCCGTTAAATGTTGCATGATGATGTTTAGATTCAGGAGATGAGTAGTGAACATGTTACTTACCAGTCCAAGCCTAGGTTCTGTCTCTGTCTTGCTGAATATGGGTATAAGCTCCTTCAGTATTTGTGGATTTTCAGTATTTGAGGATTTGTGAATGGTGCTACGCCTTTTACAGTCATCAACAAACATCCCTCTTCTGACTTTATTGTGGAGAGTGGATTATTGATGAAACAGCTGAAGATGGTTCATCTTAAGTACCACATTGATTAACATCTGCGGTGATGTCTTGTGTCTGAAAATCGTCATTTGAGACTCTCAAATTTTCAGTTCTGTAATTTCCTTATTCGTGGGGTACGGGCAGCGCTGTCTAATGTTTTGACATTCCATCCATAATTGGTTAATTAAACCTAAATAGGTTACATTTTTCTCTTTCTGCACTTGTGTGTTGGATTTTCTGGACGTGACCTTGAGGAAAACTGAGCGACATTGTGCCCGTTACTTGGCAATTTTCTAATGCATGTGCACCTTTTCCGCATCCAGGAAATTTTGGAATGTTGTGTCCCTACCCCTGGATCTTTAAGAACTGTTCCAAAGGAGTATAATAACACCTCTGAACAGGTTGATTAGAAAAATAGGTTAGCTTTTTTAAAAAGCTGGATCGACTATCTCTGCTGCCATATCCGTTAAGACTCTAGGGCATGGCACCTTGTCTGCTTTCAAATCAATGGTTTACTCAGTACCTTTTCCCTAGTGAAGATAATTGTGCTAAGTTTTACCCTTTCTATAACTCCTGCATTCCCTGTTGTTGTAATGGTACTAATGTTTTCCACTTTGAAAACTGAGATGAAAAAATTGTGTCTCTGCCATGTCAGTGTTTTTCTCTTCTCCCCCCCCCCCCCCCCCCCCCCCCCCCCCCCCCCCCCCGCCCCGCCCCCCAACTATTAAGTTGCTGGTCTCATCTTTCCAAAGGCTAGCATTCACTTCAGCTATTGTCTTCCTGTTTTTAGACTTTGAAGCTTTTTAAGACGCTTTAAAAAGCTTTAATGAATTTCTACTCTGCATGCTAAATCTGTGAAATTTTTACTGGCTAGGACTGTAGCATCTGGTTTGTTAAGAATATTCAAGGGTGAAATAGATTTTTAATTAGTCAGGGAATCAACGTTCATAGGGTAAGGTAGGACAGTGGAATTCAGGTTAACAAATCAGCCATGATCTTATTGAATGGCAGAGACCACAGATCTACTGGTCTGTAATGGCCTGGAATTTCACTGATTCACTACACTTGAAGGGAACGTTCCTCATCTATTCATCTGCGATTATATCATTTGTTTGGAGACTTCATCTTTCAGGCAGGTAATATTTTAAGGTGATTGGATGAGCACAGAACTCTGATTATCTAAATAGTGAAGCGTCTTTTATACCAGTCTTACCTTTATTAAATCAAGTTACTGATTTTTATCGTTTTAAAAAGCTGAAATGCCAAGGTGTGAATCTTCTAAGCAGTACTTTTTTGGATAGTTGGGAAACTTGTGTTTAATTTTTCAAACAGGCATGCTGAAGTTTGAATATTATGACTTACACTGCATTGATAACCTAGGTTCATGTTAAATACATGAGAATCAGCCTTTAATCCCATCAATTTCCCCAACGCCATTCCCTTACTAATGTTGCTTTCCTTTAGTTCCTCCTTGTTCTCCCCAACATTTTTGCAATGATACTTATGTATGTCTTTGTGAAGGCAGAACCAAGTGCATGCATTTAATTGATCTGTCATCTCTTTGTTACCCTTTGACTTCCCATGTTTTTTACTGTAGGAGACCTACATTTATGTTCACAAATTCTTTTCTCTTCACGTACCTATCGTGCTTCTCTAGTCCATTTGTATGTTCTCCACTTGCTCACTCTGCTCTATTTTCCAGCTTTTAAATCAATCCCTTTGTCCTCCTTTGCTGACATCTTAACTACTCCCCATCATCGGGTCTGTTGGTTGCTTTTGTTTTGGTAAATTTTTCTAATGCTATCCCTAATTTCCCTTGTTGGCCATGGTTGGGCTACCGTTCCTGGTTTTTGTGTGTCAGAATATGCAAATTCCACAGTCACCCAAGGCTGGAACCGAACCTTGGGTCCCTGGCGTAGTGAGACAGCAGTGCTAGTGACCATGCTGCCCAAGTTTCCTCTATCATGGTTTCCTTTTATTTAGATTCGAGGCCGTAGCCTCAATCACTTGCATCGCATTCAATCTTTAAGAAGAGTTTTTCCATGTATAGTCACTTTCCTAAGATGCTTCACAGAGATAGATTGGCAGTGTAATGAGAAAGAAATAATTGGCAATGTTTGATGGCTGTTCTCTAGTTGGTTGCTCAACATATTGATGCAGAAAACTATTTTATACACACTTCTCTGGAATTCTTCTTCTATGGTATTGTTACTGATTTGAGTATACAGATTAAAATTGTGTATAATTATAGTTGTACCTTTACAGTATATATTTCTAATTTCATGTTTAAAGCCTTCCCTAACATTGCCGCCACAGTTTTGGGGGCCTGTGTACAATCCCCATTATTGTTTTCTGCACCTCGGTGTTTTGAAGCTTTGTCTATACTGCTCCAATTCACTGTATCTAATGTCCTTCACTATTGCATTAATTTCCTTCCAAAAAACTGAATACTCCTGGATGTTCAATTCCCATCCCTGGAAAGGCTGCAGCCACGACTCTAGCTAATTATTATCAGACCCATTTATATCTATTTGCATGACACGTTCATCCACTTTATTGCAAGTGCTTCATGAGTTAAGACACGATGCATTATGACGTTTTAAATTTTGAGTCCTGTTTGTATTACTGTGCACTGTAGCCCTGTTTGATTTTTGCCCTTGAGTTTTCGGCCTACAACGTTTCTTATTTCCCATTCTGTCTTCTGTTTTTACTCTTGTTTCCCTTTCTTTTCTCTCCCTGTATAAATTCCTACTCCCTGCCATTTTGGTCCAAACCAGCCCAATCGTAATTGGCAGAGTGCTGTGTTTGTTCAGCACACAGTTTTTGTGTTAGATTTCCATCATTCACAGTTCTTTGTGTTCCTTTCAAAATCAGTTGCATCATTGTGGTAATTGGGATTTTGTTTGAATATCAGCATAATGGCAAGTGAGCTCACTTTGGTATTTATTTTCAACTTTTTTAGTGGTCTATGGAGAACGATACAATGATCTGGAAAAGTATGTGTGTAGTTCAAAAGATTCTGGGCTTGACTTTGTTCCCTATCATCCCTGTGCTGCTTTAACTGTGGATCATGTAAGTACTTCAGACACTTTAAGTGGGAATTCTACAGAAATGAATCTGTGTTTAGCAGTTCTGATGTTTTCATAATGTGTATGAATAATGACAAATACAAAAAAAATCTTCCATCCAACCAGGCCTGTACAATAGTGGTCAATGCATAAACTCTCAATGTAGCTCAGTTTATTGCCACAAATCTTCAGAGAAGCATTTTATGTGATGCCTTATTAAAAATGCTTTTTAAAAGTTTTAGTGGAAATGTCGTGTAGTTTTCCTAAATCTGCCAATGTAGTAACTTGTATTGAATGTCCCAAGTGAGCAGCTTCTCTATCCAAGCACTATTTATACTCCTGGAGAAAGTGAGGACTGCAGATCAAATGAAGGGCTTCTGCCCGAAACATCGATTCTCCTGCTCCTTGGATGCTGCCTAACCTGCTGTGCTTTTCTAACACTACACTCATTACTTATACTCAACCTAATGAAATGTAAAGATCATTTGTTTAAGGTAGCAATTGCAAGTGAAGGTGGAATTGGTATTGTGTTTTTCTGGTTTAATGGAATAATTTGTTTAGCTCTTAAGGATTGGCCATTGAATGAGAGAAGAATAACTATTTAGCAAATTCAACTTTGATCCTTTTGACAAAGTTGAACAATATTTTAAGGCACAATAATTCAAATAATTTCACCTGTTTTGTAACAAACATGTATAATTAAATGATTGTTGTATTTGGTTGTTAGATTGAGACGTATGGTTTTCCTTCAGACCTCAGTCTATCTCCTCCAGAGTGCTTACGGTTATATGATACGATGGCTGAAACCTGGAAGGAGTGGCCTCGTGCGCAGGTACTTTGGCTAAGATCTTTCCATAATGTGATGGCCCATGTAGTCTTAGGGGAGGAAGCAATCTTTTATGTTGGAGCAATAATCCCTTCAGTAATTGGCTTTCTCTGAAATGTGTGAATTAAAAAAAAACTTCTAAAGTGAAAATACATCCCATCTGCCATTTGACCTCTAGTTTTATCAGACATTGGAAGATTAACTATTTACTTTGAGTACTGTTTCAAAAATTTGTTTTAGAATTGAAATTTCTAGAAAGACTACTTGCTTTTGGTAAGGTTTTTGTTCAAATTCCCTCCAACCATCTTAGTTGTAGTTTTGAGTTTAGCATAGGTATTACATCTGTCTTCAACATAATCACTTCTGATTGGGACACTCCTGGCTTTAATGTTCTTTAACGTCGGTATCTTGTCAATAATGTTCTCTCTCTGCTTCTCCTTCCATTTTTTTTTCTTTCTCAATTTGGCTATCCTTGAAGTCAACTCAGAATCTCTGTTGAAAGAGATACCTGCAGCCAGCTTTCACAAAATTTAGTTATTAAAGTAGATGTTCCCTGCAATAAATATCATGTTTATAATGCTGGGAAAAGAGGCTTGTTTCAAAAACTGATCCTGTGATTAGGCTAACTGACAAATAGAAAAGTTTTTAGTAAATATGTGAGGGTTTTCAGATATTAAAATGGAAAAAAGTTTTTTGTTTCTCCTGGCATCGTAACAATATGGTCTAAGTATGCTTCTACCTAAAACCTCCATGCTTGTTGCTGATTGCTTCGTCTTTCCTAAAAGGAGCTCGAGCCGGAAGAATATAAGGGATTCAAGGATAAAATTGTTATTAAAAAGAATGATGTAAGAAAATATGAGGCAGAATTAAAACAAGAATTGGAGAAATGGATCACTTCAGGACAGAAAAATCAGGTATCAATTCATTAACCTGCGTGTATTAAGATCAAAAAATTAAAAATGAGAGAGATAACGTACAAGGTAATATTGTTGTGATTTTCATGGTATGCTTGCACTGAAGTTGCATGGTTGAATATAGTGCAAAGTAGCTATGAAAATGTGGTTTTGCTCATTTAGAATGATAACCTGAACAGAGGCTTTCCTATGTTCAAGCGATACACTTGTAGATTGCCAAAAATCTTTCTGCTTGCTGTAAGGCAGAGTTCAGAAGTGTGATGGAATCCTATCTACCTGCTTGGATAGTCCAGTTGCATTTGAAACTCTACTCCATCTAGGAAAAACGCTTGCTGGATTGACACCCTTGCCACTGCCATTACTGCATGGCTACAGTCTATAGATATTTTCTAATTGTTCTGTACTGATGTGTTAACATGCAACTGAAGCAATTGAGGCTTAAATCTTCTAGCTCAGAGAAAGGGGCTCATCCACTGTAACGCAAAGACGTTTTTGGCTGTTTTTGATAGTTCCACCCAAACCAAAACACTCAGATGGACAGATGCATCCAAATTCTTACACCAAAATAAAACAGTGGTGGGAATGCTGGAAGCCTGAAGCAGAAACAAAGATTGCTGGGAAAACTCAGTCTGGCAACAGCTATGGAGAGAAAACAGAGTTAAGGTTTCAAGCCCTGAAAGAAGGAGCACTGGACTTTGTCTACGCAGATGCTGCCAGACCTGCTGAGTTGCTCCAGCAGTTTTTGTTTCAGAACTACACCATCTGCAGGTTATAAATGTTCACACTCCCTTCCATTAAAATTCCAGAATAGAAACAATCTAACCCCACAGGTTCCTGACTCTTGAGTGCCATTGTTTTTCTTCATTGCTGAAGGTACAATCTAACATCTGGCTCATGCTAAAGAAACAATATTTGATATTTCTTAACAAGCCCTGCTCTGCCTAGAATTCTTCAGTGTGTTCTCCACCAACCTAAGATCAGCAAAGTTGTTAACAACTTCACTGTCATTGTCGGCACACAAGATTTGCTGTTTGTATCTTGGTAGTGAGATCAGGCCTTCCTACTGTGGTTTTAGTAATCGTAATGATATTCAATTAATTGAAGTATTTTTGCAAAATGCTTTTGTACATTTGTGTCCAATAATGATTAATTTTGTGCTTATGTATCTTATTAGTAATTCTGTCAACATTACCTTAAGGCTCTGGAAGTGTTAGACAAGCTGAAACCCACAAGTGTTGTGAATTCTACAGCAACAATGGTGAAGCAATTTCCCATGTTGGTGGAAGCCTTACAGAAAGAGAACCAGCTGCCAGCTTTGTTTTTCTCGTAAGTTTTAAAATATGTGCAGTTTTAATATTTGCTGTTGAATAAGGATTTTCTCCATTCTGTTACTGTAAATGTTGAAAACAAGGTGTTTTCTTAGGGTGGCGGGGGTACCCCATCAGTTCACCGCCAAGTGTTGCACTAAAACACGCGAACAAGGGTCATTTACATAAAGTAGATGTTCGAAAGGCTGCTCAAACATCACTCCCAGTAAATCAGCTGCAGAAATGTTGTGCTCCCTCACAGCAATGTTCATCAAACCTTATCCTTCCCAACAGACCCTACCCTCCCACCCCAACGTCCTCTCTCCCCATTGAGCAGTTTGAATATTTTCAGCATTCCGTGAAATAATGATATACAAGTACCAGAGGGCAACCTGCAATTCATTTGGCATATGGTTGCCAGGAAATCATAGCTGAGAATCCCTACAGTGTAAAAACACGCTATTTGGCCCAACAAGTGCATACTGAACATCCGAAGAGTAACCCACCCAGACTCATTCTCAAACCCTATTACCCTACATTTACCTCCTGACTAATGCCCCAAGCTACATATCCCTGAACACTATGGGCAATTTAGCATGGCCAATTCACCTGACCTGCACATCTATTGATTGTGGGAGGATGGAGGAAACATGCGCAGACACTGGGAGAATGGGCAAACTCCATACAAACAGTTGCACAAAGCTGGAATTGAACCTGGGTCCCTAGCGCTGAGGCAGCAGTGCTAACCACTCAGCCATTGTGAAATGAACTATTCTATAACATAGCTTTTGCAAGGCTAATCAATTGAGAGATTTACTTCTCTTGATCTTGTTAACTTGTCTAAATTGACTGCTGCCTTCAATTAACTAATTATTGTGGATCAGAACATGGCTTCAGTTGGATCACTGGTCTTGTCTTGGAGATCAGTTGAATGATCGTAAAGTGATTGCAGCAAGTAAACATATCTTTTTCAAACTTAAGCTAATTTGCAGTATCAGTCAACTAATTTAGACAAGGTCCTAGTAACTTGTGGTGGCGAAAATTTAGTGAGCATTCGCAACAAGAACTCAAAGCGGAACTCAAAGTTACTCCAAGCTTTCGGGTAAAGGATAGTTGGTGTTCAGCTGAGGTTTGTTAATCAGATTACCACGAGAAAATATTAAACTATGTTCAGTGAGATAAGGGGGTGTTGGAGTGAGCACAGTTGGAGAGGGTGGCGGTTGGTGACCACTGCTGTGAGGGAGAGAGCATTGCTACAATGCTTTAACACTCCGGTTGATTTCCTGAGGGTTATGCTGCCGGGCAGCCTTTAGACCAACTACTGTGTTTGAACCAAATTAGCCACATGAACAAGTACAAATAAAAGCAGTGAGTACGGTTCCTTCAATTTATTCAAATTTATTTATTTGCAATGAAGAAAAGCTAGCTACAGGAGCATCTGAAAGATCATTCTTTGTAGTTGGGACATGTGATACTGATGCTAGATCAGGAATCAGACCTTTTAATGGTTGATGTGCTTTGTCGAGAACCCTTTTTGAAAAGTTCTTTCAGCATTATCTGTCTCATTACCTTTGATTTTTCTTTCAGTGGTTTGTCGTTTATTTTACACCCAGGCGTCATTTTCTGCTTGTAAAGCCACGTTGTTCCAGTGCATTTATCAAATTTCCCACTTCTTTACATTACCATCTGTGTGTTTTTATTGTATCCATGTCATCATCTTTGTTTCTTTTATCTTGCCCAAACATCATTTGTGAAATCTTTGTCGGTCATTAAGTTCGAGGTGGGAAATATCATTATCAGAGTTATGCATTTCTTTGATATCTTTAGCCTCAAGCTTGTTTACGCATTTCAAAAATATACGTTTTGTATGCTCTAAAATTTGGTTGACAATTTACTTGCTCTCAAAGTGTTTAAAGTTGTCTTTGATACTGCTTTTTATTCATTTGAGCGTTGTCACAGTCCAAAGATTATGTCAAGCATTTGTCAAAGTTGTTTCATCATCAAAGCTTCAGACATCCTCTGATACCTAGAGGGCATCTATGACTGTAAACTCTTTTTGGAAGCCTACCACTCAAGGCCTCTGTTTATGGCACCAAGTGTATTATTCACAAGGGTCTTTATATTTACATAGAAGAATGACTTGGTCCATAGGCTGAATGAATGATGCCTCTTTGGTGAGGAAAGTAAACAATGAAAACATTGTCCAGATGCTCATTTCGCAATGTTCTTGAGATGGAACTGCCTGACAATGTGAACGTTCTGCTGAAGCCTATCAAAAAAAATTCCCTGGTTTAGTAATGGGCTGGTAGTGTCTGAATCCCTTCAGTCAATTCCTATTTGGGTGTGTCAATGAAGCTGGCGTACTCATGAAAGGATATTCAACTCCTCTTTGGCATCCTTGACATCTATTGATTCTTTCTCTTTGGCTGCTATTAGCGTTTCCCTAGGGACATAGTCCAAAACAGACCTGTTTCATCTGTATTGTATATTTGCTCTGATGAAAGATTATTGTCCGAAATTAGCTTTGTAAACCTATCGATAAATTTTCAACCATCTTATGGTCTTCAGGTGCCATCTCACTACACACTTGAAAGAAAATTATACCATGATGCTGCTTGAATTTCTGCAGCTAGCCAGTCGTGTACTTATACCTTAAAGCTTTAGTTCTTTGTGGAGGATCTCAGTTGACTTCATGAACAGTGGCCAGACAATAGAACAGTTTTGCTGCTTTGTTGACAGATCCACTCCAACATGACACAGCTGAGTTATTTTTTGACCTGTGCATTGCTTTTCTATTCATTAATGTTTGAAATTCACTTTAGCTACAAAATTTCAACAATTGCTTGTCATTATTAAATTTTATATGGTAGTGACACCAACCCTATACTCTACACCCAGTCACTTCACAGTGCATCATGGTGAAGGATTTTTGACAGATCGTCTTTGCTATTGGTAATGTGTCCAATGTCTTGTACCATCACTAGGGGCATTTATGGCGCCTCTGACATGTTTATTGGAAAAATAAAACTACTTTTGCACTGCGAAGCATCAAAGTTATGTGATGTCAATAGTGTTACTAAACAGCTGATTTTGACTGGCTTCACATCAGAGTTGGTGGCGGCCCTTTGTTGGAGTTGGTGGCGGCCCTTTGTTGGAGTATGAAAGTGCAAACAAATGACCTTACATTGACGCTGGTGTGTTTTCTGGGGTGACTGCAGTACTGGAGTGTAACACTGAGGTTGGAGGAAAATTACTAGTTGAAGTGTTCAGGTCCCAGATTTCTTACTCAAATTAACATGAGGGTGTGTTTGAAAAAAATCTGTTTTTAGTCATTTTAGGTTTACAATGTGCAGTTAAAGGATGCCTGACCTATAAACTCCAATCTAAAGTCATGATGGATGCAACTCCGTTACGCTTAAGAATATCTTCAACTTCAATATTTATCATTACTCCCTGTTGTAGGTGAAAATTATGCATCAACTACTGTTTATTATGTTTCTGCATTAAGCTGGTCTAAGGATTTAAAATAAAATAAATCACTGATGGGACATGTAGGAAATAACCTGGTGATTCACCGAGGTAAAAATGAAACCGCATTTTTCGTGCCTTGCTATTGTCCCTCCATTGACTATTAAAGTCATGGAGTTGCATATAATTTTATGCAGATATGGAAAATTTCCATTCTTATGTCGACATTATCCATTGTGTAAACTCACATTGGCAGCCTCTGGGGAAGCAAAATTAATGTTGGATATGACTTTTGGCAATTGTGTTGAGTTCATTCACATTTGTATGTGAACATTATCCATTTTATGTAATGTATTTGCACCTTCACATAGACACTGTCTATTCTATATTATAATTCTATTCGTGGCTGTTGTTACTTCTATACAATCCAGTTAAACTTGTGTATGATTATAATTCCCCCAATTTTATTGACCGGTCCTCCAATTGATAGGAAGTAAAATTAGACATGGATGACTACTCTAAATTAGGCCGGTCTATTAGCCAGGTGATCATTGAGCCTTCAGTGATTGAATTCTTAACCCTCCAAATGTGTTCATGATGCCCCAGAAATGTTTGTCAACTGACAGTGGTTCATTCATAAGCTTGTTTTTAATTTTCAGTTTAAAGAATGCTTCAATGCTTTAATCCAGTCCATTGTTTTCCCCTTTCATAATGTGTAAAAGGATTTAGATGGCAAAGGTCTGTTTGGAGAAAGGATATTAGTAGCTTTTGAAGGCAAGCAGGACAATAGGGAATGTGGTTTAGAAGCGACCTTCTTAACAAATGACAAATTCAATAATTTTAGAAAAGTGGTTTATGCTCTGAGCTGCAAAGCTAGTAAAGATTTCCTAATTCACTTATGGTACAGTAGTTCATATGGCCACAATGAAGTATGTTTGTAGCCCAAGTGAAGCGATGAGTCAGCTGAACATTTGTCATTTGAAGTTGTGCTGTGGTTGGAGAGGTTTATGTGCACATATACATTTTACCAACTGATGCAGATTAAGAGGTAGTTCATTTTATTTCACCAGCAAACCTGTGAGGAAGTTTTGGAAACTCAGTGTTGGAGAATTCATTGAGAAGGTACTGGGTGATTTTCACATCAAGGATATTTGAACACTGAAGCATGGGATGAAGGCAGCTGTTTGAGGAGCGGCAGTATTGTTTACTGCACTGAGAATGCAAAACAGCGCTCTGGTTAGCGCAACATGAAGGGAATTAAGACTGTAGTCTCAAAGATTTATTTCAATAACATGGGAATAATGTGCTAGCTGAAGTGAAAAGACAGACGTCTTTAATTTGTGAACTCCAATTACAAAATGATAAATGTCCTGATGTGCTAATATGTGAGATGGCTTGCTGAACTTCTGCTTGTTTAATGTTGCACGAAGACCATAGCTATATCTTGTTTTATTGTATATTGTCCTCTTTCTTTTTCATTGTAGATTTAGTGCTTCTGTAGTGGAGCGTTTAGCCAAAGAAACATTCGCACATGTCACCAACAAGGAACAGATGAAAAGAGGTTCAGATGATGCAAAGAAAAGAATTGAATTTGAAAACAAGCTTCGCAAATTATCAAAGCGTGCTGGAAAAAAGCAACCCTCGTAAGTGCCGTTGTTTGCTTCATGTTTGTATTTTCAGATAGCAGTGTAACCTGATTTAACTATGTTCATAGAACGTAGAAGGATACAGCGCAGTACAGGCCCTTCGGCCCTCGATGTTGCGCCGACCGAATCCTACCTAACCTATACTAGCCCAATAACTTCCAAATGCCTATCCAATGCCCGCTTAAATGACCATAAAGAAGGAGAGTTCACCACTGCTACTGGCAGGGCATTCCATGAACTCCCAACCCGCTGTGTGAAGAATCTACCCCTAACATCTGTCCTATACCTACCACCCCTTAATTTAAAGCTATGTCCCCTAGTAACACCTGACTCCATTAGCGGTAAAAGGTTCTTAGTATCTACCCTATCTAAACCCCTAATCATCTTATACACTTCTATCAGATCTCCCCTAAACCTTCTCTTCTCCAATGAGAACAGCCCCAAGTGCCTCAGCCTTTCCTCATAAGATTTTCCTACCATTCCAGGCAACATCCTGGTAAACCTCCTCTGCACTCGTTCTAAAGCTTCCACATCCTTCCTATAGTATGGCGACCAAAACTGCACACAATACTCCAGATGAGGCCTCACCAGAGTCTTATACAACTGCAACATGACCTCAGGACTCCGGAACTCAATTCCTCTGCCAATAAAGCCCAGTACACCATATGCCTTCCTCACAGCACTATTTACCTGGGTGGCAACTTTCAGAGATCTGTGTACATGGACACCAAGATCCCTCTGCTCATCCACACTACCAAGTAGCCTACCATTAGCCCAGTAATCCATCATCTTGTTATTCCTACCAAAGTGAACGACTTCGCACTTAGCTACATTGAATTCCATTTGCCACATTTCCGCCCAGCTCTGCAACTTATCTATATCCCGCTGCAACCTACCACTTCCTTCCTCACTATCCACAACTCCACCGACTTTTGTGTCATCCGCAAACTTGCTTACCCAGCTTTCAAGTCCTTCCTCTAGATCATTTATAAAGATAACAAAAAGCAATGGTCCCAAAACAGATCCTTGTGGTACACCGCTAGTAACTGCGCTCCAAGATGAACATAATCCATCAACTACTACCCTCTGTCTCCTTCCAGCCAGCCAATTCCTAATCCAAACCTCTAATGTATCCTCAATGCCATACCTCCGAAGTTTTAGCATTAGCCTACCATGGGGAACCTTATCGAACGCCTTACTAAAATCCATATACACAACATCTACTGCTTTACCCTCGTCCACTTCCTTAGTCACCTTCTCAAAGAACTCAATAAGGTTTGTGAGGCACGACCTGCCCTTCACAAAACCATGCTGGCTATCCCTGATGACGTTATTCCTACCCAGATGTTCATAAATCTTATCCCTTACCATTCTCTCTAAGACTTTGCCCACCACTGAAGTCAGACTCACTGGCCTATAGTTACTAGGGCTATCCCTACACCCTTTCTTGAACAATGGGACCACATTCGCTATCCTCCAGTCCTCTGGTACTATTCCCGTTGACAATGACGACATAAAAATCCAGGCCAATGGCTCTGCTATCTCCTCCCTAGCTTCCCATAGGATCCTGGGGTAAATGCCATCAGGCCCAGGAGACTTATCTATATTCATCCTTTCCAATATTCCCAAAACCTCTTCCCTGCATATTTCCAGGGCATCCATTCTAATTATTTGTGATTCCATATTCACATCAGCAATTCTCATTTGAGAAGGCAACTCAGCACATTGAGAGATACCACATAATACTAGATTTCGCTGCATTAATGCAGAACAAACTGAGTTGTGATCTTAGTCTAAACTGTTCAGAAGACTAACTTGTATACTATAGTTGATTTAGCATTCTGTATTGAGTCAAGGCAGGGTAGAATGAAGTGGTATGAATAGATCACGGGCGGCACGGTGTCTCAGTGGTTAGCAGTGCTGTGCCTCAGCACCAGAGACCGGGTTCAGTTCTCGCCTCGGGCGACTGTGTCTGTGTAGAGTTTGCACATTCTCCCCATGTCTGTGTGGGTTTCCTCCCACAGTTCAAAAATGAGCAGGTCAGCTGAATTGGCCATGCTAAATTAACCATAGTGTTAGGTACATTAATCAGGGGTAATTATAGAATAGGGGAATGGGTCTGAATGGGTTGCTCTTTGGAGGGTCGGTGTGGGCTTTTTGGGCCAAAGGGCCTATTTCCATTCTGTAGGGAATGTAATCTAATCAATATTTGATATGAGCTCAATAAAAACATAGGAACAGCCTATCGAGGCTATCTGTTATTCAGTATTTTTGTGACTCATTCAATGCTTCGGTGACTTTCACTCACCCATTCCCATAAGCCTGTACATCACTGGAAATTGAAATCTATCCACTTCTACTTTAAATATACTCGAGCAAAGTCTCCACGGCCCCCTCAGGTAGAGAATTCCAAGGGTTCAGAAACCTGATTGAAATGATCTCTCAACTTCAACCTAAGTGGTAACCCCTTGGTTTTAAGCTTCCCCAATATGGAGAAATGTCTTATCTGCAGCTACCCTGTCTATCCCTTTAAGTACTTCAGAGGTTTCAATGAGATTGCCCCTCATTCTTCAGAGCTCCAGAGAACACAGGCCCAATTTTCCCCAATTTCTTGAAATTTTGATGCATTCCGCCAATGGCAAAAATATCCTTTCCGAGATAAAGGAAATGAAAACATGTCCAGGTGCAATCTAACCATGCTTTCATGCAACTCAAATAAGACTTCACTGTTTCTGTACCAGTGTAAGCAGCAATCCCATTTCACAACACAGAAGCCCGAAGGCAGAACCAAGAGATAGGCTTCAGCTTTAGGTATTTCTAATTGATCTGTTCAGGACTGTTATGACATACCTCTGGAGTAGCTGGGATTCACATGAGAATGATTGACACTAGCCCCCAAGTGCTGGGGAAGCTCACTGCAATGGCTTAATTTTGTGTGGAGCTAAGAAAAATCCAGCGAGATCTACATTTTACATTTGTATGCATGCTTATGGATATTGACTACTTGTGAATAAATTGAGGCTTATTCATCTAAATTACTATCCAAAATTAAATTATTGCAGTAAAATGCAAACTGGAGAGATTGGGGTGACAATCAGAGGCCAGTCAATTTGAGGGTTGATCACTTGGGCTGGCAACATTCTTTGGCATGACCAGAATAGCCCTAAAAGTGGTAAGGTCCTCTTATTTCTGCGTGTAATCCTGATCCTGGTGTCCGGATGAGTGCTACTGTTCTCTTTTCCATGATGGTTTTATCAAGCCTGGTAACTGAACAAAAAGTCATGAGGCCAACAGAAACTTATTAAAATTAAACCAAAGTGTCACTAACTAATGGTGATGATGCACTTCAGAAGCGTAGTGTTTCTCTACCTCGACCAATGTCAAGACAATACACTGTAGTGTCCCTTTGTATTACCTAGATTGGATTTTTTTTAATATTGGATATTATTGGTGATCTTTAGCACCAAGAAAACTTTGTGCAGTACCATCTAATTTCTCAGCTCAATGAGATATTACTGTAGTATTCCATGTAATAAATTTATCTATGTAGTCTGAAATATTTTCTGCTTAATCTTGTCCCTGTATCTGCTCTTCCCTTCTCCCTGAAAGTGATGAATATGTGGATATAAATGCATGATCAGCCTTTCTATGGTGGCTTCTGGTTTTTGAATCTTTATTTCTAGAAGTCGCTTGTATTGGGCAAACAAAGCTAAATTCCTGTTCTGCTGAATTGGTTACAATGATGTGATTATTCTGATGACCTGAAAGTTGTTGGAACAGCATAGACGAAAGTTACGCATTGGCACCGCGTCAGATTTCCAATATAGCTGACTTTGAGAATTGCCCAGGAAATTGAAGATTCCACAATTTTCCAATGTCTGGAATCCTCAGAGAAGCTCCATTAAAGAGAATTTGATTGCTTGCAACTCTATTGGGCTTAACAGTCAGCCCCGAGGCTTGCTTTGTTCAGGGAATGTGGGCTTAATGTCTAGGCCAGCTTTTATTGCCCATCCTTAAATGCTGTGGCGAGTGTGTGGTGAACTTTCTTAATGCTGTATCTATTTTCTTTGACAAATGGTTCCAAGATGCTCTTGTCTCCATTATTGTGTTGCAAGTCACAGTATTTCCATTGTTTCCCAAATTACTTCATGGTCATTGGCTTATGCTTCAACCACATTGTGTTTGCAGTAAATGGTTACTTTTGGTTGCAGTGATCCAAAGGAGTCCCATGTATCTGACAACATGGTAATGAAAGAAACTGAGCAAGAAATGCTATACCAGAAACTTCAGGAAATGAGAAAGATTCCTCCGGACTGCACCTATGCAGTGGAAACTGCTGCAGACCGTAAGGTACAAATCTGCTTTGTACTATCAATAGATATTAAATTTGGTTTAATTGTGTATAGACAATTATAGTTTCCAAATAATGGCATTTTTGTCAACTGTCTGTTGTTTCTGCATTTGGACCACACTTGCTGAATGGTTCTGAGTGCACTAACAATGAAAACATTCAAATTTGTAACGTGGCTTAAATGTGGATGTAGGTTTGCTCGTTGACCTGGAAGGCTCATTTTCAGACTTTTTGTCACCATACTAGGTATCATCTTCAGTGAGCCTCCGGCTGAAGCCAATGTTACCTAGTATGGTGATGAAATGTCTGAAAATGAACCTTTCAGCTCAGCGAGCAAACCTACATCCAGAACCTCAACCTGAGCTACAAATCTTCTCTAAACTCACTAACAGCTTAAATATGCTTGCTTGCCATGATGTACAATTGTATGCAAGTTGTGGTTTTCTGTAAACAAAAAGAATATGCTCTAGTTCTGAGTCTTTTTGAATTGCTTGTGGAGATGATCGCTCCCATTTGTTTCTACCATAGGAACAGCTCGGCCATCAAAGTCAGGCTGCCTATCACTCAGCACTATTTTTCTCCTGTAATACGTTGTGTGGTGATTTGAAATTTGGCATTATTGTGTTTGACGTACTCAGCGCAAGACAAAAATATCAGCTGCCTGTCTGTTTCCTCTAGTATTTTGTTTGCAATAGTGGAAAAACAGTAAATATATTTGAGTCACACTCAATACTTAAACTTCTTTGTGAGCTATAAAGTCTTAATATTTGAGTAAGTCTAAAAATGTAAAATTGAATTAGCATATAACAATTGAAGCAAGAATTCAAATTCAGATGGGTGGGTTATAAAATTTGAATGCCATGAAGGGAAATGTATTTTTGGATTTAAAAAAAATCAGCATCATTAAGCTTCCTTAATTTTGTTTTAATTTGAATTTTTATAAAAAAAAATTTGTGCAGCATAGGAAAGAATCAATATTTCTAAGTGATGCTTAACCAATTCTTTGTTTTACTAGATTCTCGATACAATCTTCCAACGATTGCAGCAAGTGAAAACTGCCAATCAGCTACGTTTTTATTTGGAAAGAGGCATTGGATTTCACCATGCTTCACTGAACAGTAAAGGAAGGCAAGCTGTGGAGATGCTGTTCAGGCTTGGATTTGCCAGGGTGAGATTTAATGTTCTGTGCCTTTCCTTACTGTGAGACTGTTAAAGTAGGAATACCGATGTTATAACTTGCTCAGAGTTCCGCAGTGACCATTGCTGCCTCGGAGCTCATAGCCTTACTTCAGGAGGTTTGGCCTCAATGTTTGTAGAAGGTAGGCCACAGCATGAATAAAATATGTAGAGGATTCATTATCCATTTCAACGATTGTTGATGTTCTTTTGCGGTTAGCTTTGTACTTCATTGTGTAGAGACCAATTTTTTTTTCAATGCATTTTTCACTGAATTCAAAAGAGAACAGGATTGATTTTTAAAAATAAAATCAAGGATTGTAGAATTTTGCACAAAGGGAGTGTGTGCAAAATGACTGACAAGTCTGTGATTGACTCCCAAGTAACTGAATGGCTTGTGGGTGAGAAATGTTTGGTCCCTTGGACTTCTGGGAAAGGCATGTGCTGTCCTTCACCCTGCAATTTAAAAAAAAAACCCTAAAGGCAATTTATTTTCTATGATCAGTTGCTGTAAACTGGCTTCTAACCAATAAGTCAGAAACTTTAAACGTGTGAACCAGTTGCATGTGCCTTTTGCAGGCAAGTATCTGGAAGAGGATTAAGTCTTGATAAGCCAAAGGGATAGCCTCTGTGGATAGGCATCATTGAACCGCCTTCCCCATCTTACCCTCCAACCACAACACACGGTTTCTTTTCTGTCTGTCTTTGTGTATAGGGAAAGTTTTATCATGTATTAGAGTTTTAACTGATAGTTGTATTTGTCAGTTCAGATTTGTTGATTTGTAGCTAGCATCTATTTATTTCTAACAAATTGTAGTCCTTGTTAGCACAAAAACCTGGTCCAAAAGTCAAGAAAATTGGGGAATTTTGTGTACTTCAATTAAAATAACTTTCCTGCAATTCATGGAATAGAGAGGCTTGAAAACTAGTGCAAGGACTTCAGAGAGGCATAACAGTTGTTTGTAACCACGTGTCTGAATTTGTGCTGGAATCTGCTATTAAAAATGTTTTGTAACTAGCCATTGCCATTGATATTCTTTTAGATATATGGTTAATTGAAAAAGAGAATCTTTCAGGCTTGAACTGCATTTCTGCAGTGCACTGGCATGTTTGATGAGTAACCAAATGAGGTTATGATGACAAGGAGATGAGTTGAAGGTTGGGGTTAGTCTTGCATTAACTTTTTTGTCTGATACATTTGCTGGATCCAAAGACTAGCGGGGACATGAGGTTGGTCTCCATTATCCCTTTGTCAGTAATCCGCTTGCAACTGGCTCACTATTATCAAGCTGTATAGAATCCCCATAAGGATGACATCTGCCATGTATGAATTCTAGCCTAATTTGCAGCCCGAATAGTCATTTAAGACATTCCTATGGCAAGGGTGCACTGGGAAGATTTCCTATGAGTGCTGCCATTGCTGCTTATCAGGAGTGAAAATTCATAATATTCATATGACAGTCTACTGAAATTGTACTTGAGTCCATGTCTATTAACTGTCCTTCATTTGGATCAGAATCAGATCATGTGAGGAATTCTAACATTGGTTGGTATTCCAGTTATATCCTCATCAGCAGGGAGACTTATTTTCTATTTGCATCCAAGATATGCAAATTAATTGTATTTGAGAATGTTGTTATAATCACTTTTTCCTTGTCCTTTGTGCGTTTTCTACATGACCATTTGATTTTTATTCTGTTAGCAATACTGAGGTGATTAGCAGATCTTTATTAGATAAGATTAGATTACTTACAGTGTGGAAACAGGCCCTTCGGCCCAACAAGTCCACACCGACCCGCCGAAGCGCAACCCACCCATACCCCTACATATACCCCTTACCTAACACTACGGGCAATTTAGCATGGCCAATTCACCTGACCCGCACATCTTTGGACTGTGGGAGGAAACCGGAGCACCCGGAGGAAGCCCACGCAGACACAGGGAGAACATGCAAACTCCACAGTCTGTCGCCTGAGTTGGTAATTGAACTCGGGTCTCAGGCACTGTGAGACAGCAGTGCTAACCACTGTGCCACCATGCAGATCAAGGAACCATTGCTTCTAACATGAATCTTCTATGTATCTTTCAGATACTTTTAAAGTTTAGTATTGGTGAGATGAAAACAGTATGGAAGCCTGGTTCCTGCTTTTATTTTTGCACTGGCTATTTGTTCTGTAATGAAAATGATACCATTATTTTTGAAAAACGTTTGCTGCAAATTTGGTCATTTTACAGCTAATGCTGATTCTGCTATAGAAAGTAAAATTATGTAAATTAAAGTAAAAAAAGAAAATTGATTTCTGAATTGAATATTGGGAGTAACTTTGGAATTGACTGATCTCTGTACAGTCATTCAGATTCAGTATGTACTTCAATTAAACTTACTCTTTATGGAGCACTTATTTAGAGAAATATTTTTTCCACAGGTTGTGACTGCTACTGGAACTCTTGCTTTGGGAATTAACATGCCATGCAAAACAGTTGTCTTTCTCGATGATTCAGTATTCCTGGATGCTTTACAATACAGACAGGTATCCACATCCTGTTCTTTCATTGGGCTTGCTTTTAAATAATATAGTGAAGTTTATAATTTCAAAGTTAAAACATATTTTGATTCTAGACTAACTTCTAATTTTCTAACAAATAATTTCATATCAACAAACTCTGGTTGTTTCAAACTATTGCAGCAATTTTTAATCTTTTTAATGGAAGTAATTTCAGCTTTTGATCATGTATTATCATTGCATAACATCATGACTAAGCATGGCATCCATTTGCTTGCTTTTTGCTTCATGTCACTTAATACTTGTCTGTTAATATCTGAAAATTTTGGCTGTTGGGTATTCTGTTTGATACTGTCAAATATCTTTCACAGATATAGTCATGTGCATGGGCATTACTTTTACAATACAATCCATTATTTAGAATTTTATTATGTTTACATGAAAATCCTAGCTTTTAAGCCTTTCCTAAGTTTACTTGAAATTTATCCCACGTTATGGTATCCAGACACATGCTAATTACTGATATTAGCCCGTGGTGTAGTTGTCTTCCTTGAACAAATGTGTGATATCCTCAGCCCTTCATTATTCTGTTTGACCTTTGCATCCTGTTGAAATATTTTGTCAGACTGTTGTTTTCTGCTATTACTTCCTGTGACTTTCCTTGGCTTTCTAGGAGCTGTGCAATCTAGCCTCTAGTGGATTTTTCATTGAGATCCATTTATTTTCCTTTCAGTCAAATTCCTTGTCTCTCCTGTTAAATTTGGCCCAACATTTCACAGCTCGGGCGCAACATCGAGGGCCGAAGGGCCTGTACCGAGCTGTAACGTTCTGTGTTCTTTGGAAACCAGGTTGAAGTACCCAGTATCCCTGAGATTCTGTCGTCACTAATCTACCCTGCCTGCCAACTTTTTACTTAAAACCCATTGCACTTTGCCATGTCATTTATTCATTGTTCTCTTAGTCTTTCTAATTTTTGATTTGCTCCTCTGCCTTCATTTTAAGATTGTCTGTCTGAGATATGTTTAGTTCATTCTTAATTTTTTTTATTTCTGAAGAAAACTTGAGCTTTTGCTGAACAAACGTTGAAATAAGCCACCATATAAACCTAACTTCAGGAGAATGCAATTCAGTCCCTTGAGTCTGCTCTTGCCTCAAATACAATCATGACTAATCTCATCTCGGCCTCGCCTCTCCATAACTTTTCAACCTATTGCTTGTTAAAATCTCGCTCGCGCTCTCTCTCTCACGCGCCCGCCCTCCCCCTCTCTCTCAGCAAAACAAACTACTCATCTCTGGAATTAATCTAGTGAACCTTCTCTGATCTGCCTTCAATGCAATTATATTCTTAAGTAAAAAGGAATATAACTGTATTGTCTCATCAGACTAAACCAGCAACTTAGAGTCATAGAGACACACAGCACAGAAACAGACCCTTCAGTCCAACTCGTCCATGCCGACCAGATATCCTAAATGAATCTAGTTCCATTTGTCAGCATTTGGCCCATATCCCTCTAAACCCTTCCTATTCATATACCCATCCAGATGCCTTTTAAATGTTGTACAATTACAACCTCCACCATTTCCTCTGGCAGCTCATTCCATACCCACTACCCTCTGAGTGAAAAGGTTGCCCCTTACATCCTGTTTAAATGTTTCCCTTCTCACCTTAAAACTATGCTCTTTAGTTTTGGACTCTTCCACTCCAGAAAAAAAATCACCTTGGCTGCATACTCTATCCATGCCCATCATGAATTTATAAACTATAAGACCACCCTTCTGCCTCCGATGCTTCAGGGAAAATAGTCCAAGTCAGTTCGGCCTCTCCCTATAGCTCAAATCCTTCAACCCTGGCAACATCTTTGTAAACCTTTTCTGATACCTTTTCGGTTTCACAACGTCCTTCCTACAGCTGGGAGACCAGAATTGCATGCGGTATTCCGATAGTGGCTTAACAGGATGACCTCCCAACTCCTATAATCAATGCTTTGACCAAAAAGGCAAGCATATCAAATGCTGCCTTTACTATCCTATCTACCTGTGAGTCCACTTTCAAGGAACTATGAGCCTACACTACAAGGTCTCTTTGTTCAGTAACGTTCCCCAGGACCTTACCATTAAGTGTATAAGTTGTGCCCTGATTTGCCTTTCCAAAATGCAGCACCTCACATTTGTCTAAATAACATTCTATCTGCCACTCCTTGGCTAGTTGGTTCATCTGATCAAGATCCAGTTGTACTCTGAGATAACCGTCGCAGTTCGCTGCACCTTCGATTTATTCTTTAATCTGTTGAAACAAATTTCTTTCTGCAAATAATTATCACAGTGATCTCAAATGAATACAGTAATTTAAATTTGTAACAACTAATCTTGCTTATCTTCTCTCTTCAGATGTCTGGTAGAGCTGGAAGACGAGGTTTCGATTTGATTGGTAATGTGGTCTTTTATAGTATTCCAATGCCGAAGGTGCAGAGACTTCTCAAAGCAAGTGTTCCCCTACTGAGTGGCCAGTTCCCTCTATCTGTCTCTCTTGTGCTTCGTCTTCTGCTGTTGGTTGCTAAAGCTGAGGACGTGATGGATGCAAAAGCTAAGGTATTCAAATGAGAAAAATTGATGAAGCAAGCATTGTATTATTTGGATACATAAAGCTGTATTGTAACTTTGCAGAAGCTTGTTTTTTGTTTACCCATACGATTTAGAAATGTTCATCGTAGTTTAACTATTTCTAAATTTTTGGATGCTGCCAAATTTGGGGAATAGTGGATACTGAGGAAAAATGGAATTAATTGCAGCAGGACATTGCTTGCGTGCTTGCAGAATGGGCCAATAATTGGCAAATGATCTTCAACATAAATTTGTTGGTATATCTAAGTAGGAAGACTAGGAAGGTCACTTAGTACTTGGAAGGTGCACATCTATGTAAAAAGGTAAAACAAAGGAAGTGGGGTACATATATATTGTCAATATAGGTTGTAACACAGTTTAACGTGACCTTAACGAGAGCAAACCATGCTTTTAAAATTATGAAGCATTTTGATAGAGGGAATGCTTCTCCTGTTACAGAATTAGGAAGAGAAATAAAAACAAGTGTAAAAAGAATAAAGTAATTAAAATTTGGCCTTTTGTTGCTCTTGTCATCTTGCATTCAAAGTTACAGAAATCAAATGCACTGTTCTATTACATCGTAATAGCTGGAGAAAGTTATCGGCATTTCTTCTGCAGCTACTCTAGTCGCTACTTTGGTTATCTCATTCTACATAATAACTTCTAATGACTAATTTGTTTATTTATCAACAGTGCTGTTTAAATAAAGTTTTGACTCGAGCTATTTCATCATATCTACAATGCACTTAAATGATTCATAACTTGACCAAACCTATTAAATAAGCTTATGAAACGTTGTATTTTGACAAGTATTGACAAGCTCACTTCTTTCCTCAGGCTTTGTCTCTGTTGCAGCATTCGATGTTGTGTTATAATAATCCGAAAAAGCAATGGGTGTTGAAGCTCTACTTCCTATCTTGCTTGCAGTTTCTTCTCAAGGGGGTAAGATTTAAAGCTTTTGAGAAGATTTGTAACTCAGGTTGAGGTTCTGGATGTAGGTTTGCTCGCTGAGCTGGAAGGTTGACGTTCAGACGGCTTTGTCACCATACTAGGTAACATCTTCAGTGAGCCTCTGGACAAAGCCTGGGCTTCGTCCTGAGGCTCATTGAAGATGTTACCTAGTATGGTGACAAAGCGTCTGAACGTCAACCTTCCAGCTCAGTGAGCAAACCTACATCCAGAAGATTTAAAACTGTCTTGCCAAACATGTCAACAGATAAGATTACCCAAACAAAACGTGGGTTAAGAAATTAACCCAAGACATTTCTTCTTTTTATGGCTGCCCTCTTGTTTGATGGGACAATTTGGGATCTATCTTATGACTCTTTTAAAGAAAATGATGAAAATTTATTCTGTATAAATAAAATATTTTCTAAATCAACTACCTCAAGAAGAACCACCAAAACATTTGGCAATTTTGTCGAATCAGGTATATCGTTTTGAAAAGTTAAGTGAGTATTGAAAAGACCATTAAATACAATAATCCCATTTAATACAATAATCCCATTTATTGAAGTAAAAGCAAAATACTGCAAAGCTGGAAATCTGAAATTAAAAATAAAATGTTGCAGAGGAGGGGGAAAGTTTTATCAGACTCAGTGTGAACTTTGTTTTTCTCTCCAGATGCTGCTGAGTTCCTCTAACTACTTTGTGTTTAAACCCCATTTGCTGATTTTCTCAACAGAGCTTTCCGCTCCTTTCAGGAAAAAGCATTGCTCTGATGTATGAACCAGCACCAAATTTGTTAATATCTTGTAATCTTAAAATCATCACTACTTAAAAGTTCCTGTGTTTCAAAGTGTATACTTCAAGCTTCTGAGATATACACTTCATAGAATCATTATCATAGAATCCTTAGTGTGGAAACAGGCCATTACGTCCAAAAAGTTCACACACCCTCCGAAGAGTAACCCACCCAGGCCTAAATGCCCACCCTATTATTCTACGTTATTAGTATTCTACTAATGCACCCAACCTACACTTCCCTGAACGTTGTGGGCAGTCTAGCATGGTCAATTCACCTGACCTGCACATCTTTGAGTTTTGGGAGGAAACCGGAGCACCTGGAGGAAACCTATACAGACACGGGAAGAATGTGCAAACTCCACACACACAGTAACCCAAGGCAGGAATCGAACCCAGGTCTCTGGCATTGTGAAGCAGCAGTGCTAGCCACTGAGCTACTGTGCCACCAAAAACTTGTTTGATTTACTTTTATTTTCTTGTTCTTGTTGTTGAGGTTGTTCTATCAGGTTTCATGAGTGCAATGACAATGCCCAGTTCTATTTCACCACTACCTCACTCAACTCTTGTACTACTGCAAGATAATGAGACCGCTTATGCCCAAAATGTCGATTCCCCTGCTCCTTGGATGCTGCCTGACCTGCTGCGCTTTTCCAGCAGCACCTTTTTCAGCTCACATCCAGGACAGTGTGATTAGTAGTTTCATCCAATTAAAAGGCATGTGAATGGAAGAAAGACTGAAACCATTGTCTTCAGTCCACATTACAAACTCCATTCCTTTACTAACAAGTATATCCTTGTTCTTAGCAACTGTCTGGTTGCTGAACCAGATTGGTCTTGACTTTGGTGTCCAGTTTGAACTCAAGCTTCCACCTGCATGACACAACCTGGCTTTGCCCATACTTCCACCTGACTATTGCTGAATTCCTCATCCATTTGTTTATTACTTCCACTCTTCACTCAATGCACTCTGCCACCATCCTGCATCCTATTCTCCATGAATGGTCAGGGCATCGTCATCTAAAACTATATTGCATGTGTCCTTACTTGCTTTATTCATCTGCCATCCCTGTGCTTACTGACCCATATTGTCTCCCAGTTAAACATCACTTGCATTTTAAAATTCGCAACTTCACACGAAGCTGACTTCAAAGTCCCCCATTTTCAGTAAAGCACTTTAAGGTGTCCTTAGGTCATAAAATAACTTGTATAAACACAAGTCTGTCTCTTCTCTTTGTATTTGAGTCTCTCCCTGACCTCAACCTTCCCATTCTCTGTAGCTCCATAACTCTAAAATATCTAATCTCATTCATGTCTGCCTTTGTGAGCATTATTTTGTAAAGACTACGTTTCTTAAAAAAAATCTTTCTTTTTGCATTATGAACGAGGAAGTGAAAAGAATATTGCTTTAAATGAAGGAAACTGTGGAAGGAAGTGTTGCATTTATAAATAAGTTACTGGAACTAATCATGAATGCTTGAACCTGATAATGTTAATATAAATGGTGACAGTTGCTGAACTCATCAGCACAAACGTTCAGGGCAGTTGTTGAGACACATTGATGTTTGGTTTTTCAGTCAAAACCAGGAATCATCAGCATGACGACAACTCTGGTTTCTGGCAGGTGCAGAGCCTGTGTGCACCATACAGAGGCAGGAAGCCTCCAGACTCTTAAAAAGATAGCATCTCTCTTTTCAGACAAAGAATTGGAAGATAACTGTTCTCATTATGTTTTTCTATGAACTGCTGACTCTAGCTAGTGACTGGGAGCCTGAGTAATTAGTATGCTAACTGCCCACTGTCCTCCATAAATAACTGAGGAGACTTAGGATGAAGGAGATTGGTGATTAGAAGAAACTTGGACATATGTGACGAGTGCTGTTGAACTATGCATATTTTTTTCCTAACATCTATTTTCTTCTGCTTGTCATGTCTGTGTGCGTTAATCATAAGGGTTTAAGAAACGGTAGAGTTTAGAGAGATAAAAGCTTATTTTTGAATTCATTCATGGGATGTGGTCATTGCTTGAGGCCAGCATTTGTTGCACATCCTTAATTGTCTACAGGACAGTTAAGAGTCAAGCACATTTCTGTTGGTTTGGAGTCAAGCACATTTCTGATGTAGCCCAGACCAGGTAAGGGCAGCAGATTCCTTCTCTTAAAAAAAAGTTAGCGAACCGTACATGTTTTTTTTCTCAATTGACAGCCGTTTCATAGTCACTATTAGACTCTTAATTCCTGATTGTTAATGAATTCAAATTCCACCACTTGACATGGCAGGATTCGCATTATAGCCCCTAGAACAATACCTGGGTCTCTGGATTAATAGTCTGTTGCCACTAGGCCATTATCTCTTGTTAAGTGTAGAAACCCGGTCTGGCGTTTCTGTTAACCAGAATTGATCATACAAGAATATTGAGCACTTTAAATTGATTAAGACTTTATGCCCAGAATTATCACACAAGCTAGTTGGGCTCAAGTGTAGTATGCTTCCATAAATAATTTGAGACACTTTATTTTAATTGCTCCACCTTTGGGCATCTTTTCAGATATCTAGATCGTAAAATCTGTGCTGAAATTCTATGCTGAAAGCTCTTGTTTTTTTGTTCTGTCTTGATATTATTAAACTATTCCTGACCATGTCTTTTACCATCTGGCATGATGTCATTTGTGGCTCCTGGCATTTTGTTTCTCCATTCATGTGAAATGCTTTGGAGCATTTTGTATTTAAAGTGACATACAAATAGACTGGATTTTTCATGAGACAGTAGTTATGGTAAAGAATACACACCACTCTGGATTCTGCCTTCCTATGTGTCTGTGCTATTCTGAACCAAATATTTTGAAACTTTAGTGGAATGGTTGGAGTTGTATGTTTGTCAGTTCTGTTCAAAGTTATGGAAATTTTTAGAAAAACTATAAAATGTGCAAATTATAAGGAATGAAAACTTAACCATTTGAGCTATATCCAAAATCCCATGTATTTTCACTTTGGTCTTTATGTATTTCTGTTGGTTTAGGATGACAATATTAATGTCCTGATCATGGTAATGTTATACTCCTGTGACTGAAAAAAGAATGCATGTCTGTTGCTAAAATGAATAGTTACCTGTATTTTTGCAGGGCTTTGTGGATTTAGATGGTACACCCCAAGGGCTTGCAGAGCTGGTGACCCAGTTGCATTATCATGAGCCAGCAAATTTTGTTTTCGTCAGCTTCCTGTTAAAAGGTCTGTTTCACAAGATTTGCTCACAGCCTGATAAATCGGCAGGAAAAGGTAGGATTTCAACTTGGTCAGTTTTTAAAGCAGCAGTGTGTAATGTTTAGGATCAGAACTCTGATCATGTCCTATGCTGGATAACTTTACAATTTAAAAAAAAATAATTTTTGAGCTCTGTTGTTATTTTGAATGTTGTTTGTGACCAAGTATAATCAACAATGCACTATACGGTAGCTGTAGATTAATCTTGCACATTTGAGTCGACTTGCAAAAATCAAACTATGAATAATTCATGTGTCATGTGCTGTCAGATGGTCAATGTGGACTTGCATTGCTGAAGGAACCAAGAACGGTGTTCATCAGCCTCTTGGGCACAAATGGTGCATGTCCCAGGAAGTCATTAGTGAGAGTGGGTTTGGTAGTTTCACAGAATCAATAGATATGATTATGCTGGTTTGACT
This sequence comes from Hemiscyllium ocellatum, assembly GCF_020745735.1. Classification (NCBI taxonomy): domain Eukaryota; kingdom Metazoa; phylum Chordata; class Chondrichthyes; order Orectolobiformes; family Hemiscylliidae; genus Hemiscyllium; species Hemiscyllium ocellatum. The sequence goes on along the minus strand of NC_083401.1, from coordinate 152,656,041 downwards.
TGACTTTGTTAAAAGTAATAATTTGTAATCTGCAATAATTTGATTGATTTAATAGATCTGGTAGTGCATTTCAAGATCAGTCAGAAAGGTGAAGTTGAAACCACAATCAGAGGTGCCATGATCTTATTGAATGGTGGAACAAGCTAGAGGGATCAAATTACCTATTACTTATTATTTGTATTTGTACAGCTGTAAACGAGAATAACGTGAGTTTTACCAAAATGCCAGAATAATCATTTGTGTATTATTTCAATAATTTTATAGGTTCAGACTGCTTTTCTGATGAAATTATGGAGTCTTTACTTCTGGTCCTGTCACATCTCTTTGGAAGGGTATATCTTCCATCATGTTCAACCGAAAAGGAGTGGGCTACACTCCACCAGTCAAAGGTACGCAAGAGTGAAGCATTAAATTTGGAAGACAAAACCATGAAATTTAATTTACACACAGTCAATTTGTTGCATATCTCAAATCTCTCATTTGGCTTTTTTAAATCTGTTACAGTCATGATATCTGCATGATATCTGTGCCTTCCTGCTCTGTATTCCCATAGTCATTCCAATGATTGTTCTTGGTACATCATTTAAGCTAGCCACAGATTTTTATTTGCTTTGAAAATTGGTTTGTAAAGGTCTGTTTGGTGTTATGGTTTATTGCTGTAGACTTTTATTTCACAGTCTTGGGTTTATATCTAGTTTTGATAAGACAAAAATCTCTTCTCTTTTCAGCCATCGTAAGCCAACTTCTGGCACAGGCTTTTAGTAGATCTCTGGAGAGGTGCTGTTGGAGGTCTTTTGTAATGGTGAGGTGGGAAGAGTCCCAATGCTTTCCAGCTGCCATAGGTGTTAGCATGGATAGATTCTTTGCTATTTGAGACTTTCTGTGGCCTCCCAGTTGGCTCTCATTTAGGATGGGAAGATCCAATTGGGTGTTCGACAGAGCAGCTCTCTGCAGGAATCACCTCCCCATGGAAACATTTTCCCTCTTCATCAGGGTCTACCAACTAGCCCTAGTGTTTCCTGATGCTACTCGGTGAGAAAGAAATATCCAACCTTGTATCTTCTCAGCTGGATGCAGTTCAGTGTTGGCCAACACTCCTGCTGGTGCTGGGAATGTGTTATGTTAACGGCCCTCCAACTGGCTGACCACTCCTGTCTGTGTGTTGTCATCTTTTAAAGGAACTAGAGCCATGGTGACAGCTCATTAGAAGCCAGATAGACCTAAAATATGACCCAGGTCCAGCATGTGGCTAAGGCTGATTGTGTCCAGTTTTTGGCCCTCTCTAAGGGCTATTTTACTCTTACTATATTCAGCCCTGATTGGGCATTTGACCAAACCTCAAGGTTGCTTTGGTTTGCCATTAAATTGACCTTCTATTGGCATGTCGGCAGAGTGCAGGTTTGACAAGTCAACGTTAGAATGATATATGACTGGCATAGTAAGAAGTGATTTGCTGAATTTTGATCAAATAATGTTGTTCCAAAAACTGGCAGATTATGTCAAAAATCATCCCCTTTTGGCTGTTCACAACAAACAAGGTACCAACCTTCCCAACCAGCCTGTGCTTGCAAACTTTCCACACAGTGACTTGCATTGAGATGTGATTCCGCAATTGGGCAACATTTACTGGATAATCTTACGTGTTAAGGAATTACATGGACAACCAATTTAGGATTGTCAGTTGGACTTGTTCTGTGGTGTTTGTGTGTTCTGGAAGCTGCATATTAGTACAAAAATAACGCTGTGCCTATTTCAACTCATCAGAATGTATGGCAGCAATTCTCTGGTTCATTTCTCAGGGCAATGCCTTGATTTATGTTTTTTTAATTGAGACAAAGCCTAGCATTTTACTGTGATTCAGCACTACCAGGTACATTCTCCATGGCAGCATCTGTACCAAGTAGAATCTACTGGCCAATCCATTAGCATTCTCCTTTGCTACAGAATAAATATTGCTTTCTCCTTAAGTTGGTATTTTTGCTAATTGTCCTGATTTTTAAACAATGCTGGAATGTTATTTACTGGCGCAAATGCGGATCCTTAATGAATGAGAAGTGTATAATCATTTTTAAAAAAAATTGTGGAATCCAGTAATGTTTTTGCAAGAAAGTTTGCAGTACTTCAGATTGTGCTTGCAGAATTCTGCACGGACAAAAAGTTGTTTTTAAAAAGCACAACTATGATGCAAGTTTAAGATATCTTTTGACCCTTCAGTGGATATTTCATTGAACTCCTTATCTGGCATTATTGAAGGCCAATTTACCATTTATTGGCGCAACTGAAATGCAAATTTAAAAAAGTTGTAATTTGGAAAATATGTTTGATAAAGCTTATTTATCTGAACCAAGGAATTGAATGAGTATGAAATAATAACTCTTTGAACTTGTTTCTTTCTAAGTTTCAGTCCTAAAGTCAACTTGCTTTAACCCTGTTGTATTATTGCTTCATGATTCTGATTGCAAGAGTATCGGTGTTTTAAAACCAGCTATAGCAATTATGGACCAATATTTATTGTTATATAAAACGATCAGAACAACAAAGTTGCGTAGAGGTTTCATTTTCCTGGGGAGCCAGATTGTAGAAACACTGAATGAGAAACATCCTTGATTATTATGATAAAATGTATGAAAGTGAGCTTTTTTGTTCCCTAGGTGTTTCTGGAGGATCTTCCAGAAGAGTTTGCAGCTGTAGTCGATGAATATAACAAAAATATCCAGGAGATCTTTGGATGTTTTCTTCTTTCTGCTTCAACTCAAGCTGATTTGGCGGAAGAATGTCATCTTCCTCTTTCAAGAATATGTAAAGAAAGCATGAAGCTAGTTAACATATTTATGTTCAGCTACATTTTAATTTGAGTTTGAAGATCTATTGAGGAAGTAGGATTTGAGATATGGTAGTGATTAGTGTACTGACCAGCAAACTATAGTTTTGAAATTCACTTGCCCCACCCTAAATCTGGTAATTTGTAGATCAGTGCTAAGAGAACGTAACCATGAAAACATAATGAAAATATCCAATGGGGTCTCATCCTTTAGGGACTGGAATTCTCTTCCCTTCACTTGCTCCTGGCACAGCGATGATGGCTGTTAATGCACTTCGAAGTAATGTTTGGTCTTTCATTTGATGACAAAAGAAGGCCTCTGACTAATAATGAGCAATAAATGTCAGCATCCTCCACATCCCAGTGGCACTATTTTAAATGAAACAGCTGATGTAAAACCAGTTCAATCTTCTCAGCTACTCTGATCCTCGTAGTCAACTGTAAGCAATGATAAGCCAATAATTGGTTAGCCTCTTGGCTGAAGGTGGTTTGGGAAATAAGAAAATATGATCTTTATTTTGCATAGATGCTGAGTGAGGGAGCTTAAATTAGCTTAAATCATAACTCTTAATTTCTCTAACACTACCTTTCATCGCTGCTGAGGGGAGAACAATCCCAATTTCTGTAGCCATCCACATATGAAAATTTGTCATCCCTGGAACTTTGGTCACAAACATCTTTGAACACTCTTGTTTCGTCCTTCGTCAGATGCAGTATTACAATTAAATACAGTTCTTCAATTGAACCTAACCAATAATTTATAAAGGTTTAGAATAGTGTTTTTTGACTGCTCCCTTTTTAATTCTATATTTATAAAGCCAAGAGTCATGTATATACATTCTTATTAACAAGATCATCTACCTTCGAAGATTTTAGAGTTTCTAAGTTCCTGCATATGCCTTCAAAACCATTTGGTTTCTATCACCAAAAATTTTATTAATTCACCAATAGTATATCCACTTTTTAAATGTTTGATGTGCATCTCAAGGGGTTAGTAGAATTATATTTTATAAATTTGCCTTTCTGCAATTTTTTTTAGAAAAGGCTACACTGCTCCTTAGTCTTGCTCTTTGAAATTTCATGGTTGAAAATGCAGCATATTGAAGACACAGACCCTGTAATTCAGATTATTTGACTCTGATTATTGTGCAACATTTAAAAAGCATGAAAACCTACAGCTGTGCAATTCTAATCATTGGATTTCCTTCTCCCCAGCTTTTGAAAGTGTTCAGCCTCTCCAAAATTGCACATTTGTAACTGAGTTGACAACATCTGGAAATCATCCAACAACAGCTGTATCTCCTTTTACATGTTTGTCTGGGATTACCAATCTTGATCTGTTCAAAACATACAATATTGACAATGTAAGTTTCTCCTTTATTACCCATGAAATTAATTATTTTGCAGTTGCATCAACTAGGTTTTATATTGTTCCCTTTGGCACAATAAGGTGAATCAAGCCAGTTCTTAGAGATTTAATCAGGCAAGAGGTTGACACTGAGCCGAAAGAAACGATATTGGAACTTGTGATTGTAAGTTTAATCAAAGGTAAATTTTAAGGAAAGCCTTCGAAGTATGAAGAGATGGACAAGTTTGAGGAAATACTTCCAGAACTTGGTAAAGACTAATCAGAAAGAAATGATTTGGAGATGCCGGTGTTGGACTGGGGTGTACAAATTTAAAAATCTCACAACACCAGGTTATAGCTCAACAGGTTTAATTGGAAACACTAGCTTTCGGAGTGTCGCTCCTTCATCAGGACAATCACCTGATAAAGGAGCGAAGCTTCGAAAGCTTGTGCTTCCAATTAAACCTGTTGGGCTATAACCTGGTGTTGTGAGATTTTTAACAAAGAAGTGACTAGTAGTGTCTTAAATCTGTTCTGGGGCCTGAATTAAACTCTTGACGTGAATAACAGCAGTGGCATACATCCAGGTTTTCTGATGTCTCTATGATTGATGACAGTGTAAGCAATTTGGAGAGGAATATAAAATGACAGACATAATCAATTGAATGGGGTATGCAAAACTAGCCACTGAATTTTAGTGTTGATAAGTGAGAGCTTATCTGTTTTGGCCCAAGAAAGAAAAAAAGTATTAATTAAATGGTGAAGTACACAAAGTGGAGGGAGAAAGAAACTTGGGGCATCCAGTTATCCAGGCAAATGTCACCAGAACATAGTTAGGTACAGAAAGTAAATAAATTAGTTCATGAAATGTTGAAGTGAAAGGTTGAGGCTAAGGCGGTTTTTGTCAAGCTGAAACTAAGTGTAATGAGTTGTATAATGACCTTGGTGACAAATAGTTCCTTTTGTTGGTTGAAGCATTACAGAAGGAAAATCAGAAGGCAGCAGTTTCCTTAAGTTTCAAAAGTATACATTTACTTGATCTGTTTGTTGCTGTTGTAAAGCTACTGTTGTGTTTCCACTAGCGATGTAACTAGCAGACTGTGCAGAACACCGCGGTTTCAGATAGACTGGTATGAGTGTGTTAGAGGAATTTGGTTTTAATTTGAGAAAGTAATCTATTAGTATACTAGGTCTGGTCAAGATGCTATTCAGAGGGTCAGTGCAGACTCAATGGACCAAATGGCGCCTCTTTGTATTGTAGGGAGTCTATGATTCTGACTTGTCTGAAGAGCTTATTATTCAGGAATTCTTACTGAGGGAATTTCCAGAAAATCTTCAAGGAAGACTTCAGATTTGACTGGCAGGCTAAATGCAAGTTTGTACAGTCTCTGATTTGGGTGGGAAAAGTCCTGGTATAAACTTAATGATCCAAGTTTGTACTTTAGTCAACAATTTGTATTTATTGGCACAACTACTGGGGATGGTGCGAATTGAGGAAATAGAAATTTCTTAATTGGGTTAGGAAGGCTAGCCCAGAAATTGACAATCTCAGTAAAAATCACGATGGGTTGAATTTTTGAGAGTGCATTTTATTTTCGTGTTTGAGTGAAATTGAGCTCAAAACCTACTTCTGGGTGAGAAAACAAAATCTATCAACTGTTGTACGTTTATCATTGCAGATTGCTTTACGCACACTTGAACTTAGCTCAAGCAACATCCCTGTGTTAAACTTAAGGAAGTATGACCAGCATGGCAGGAGAATGCCACTGAACGCTTATGCCCTGGACTTCTACAGACACGGTTCTTTAAAGGCTTTATTAAGTGACAACATGTAAGTTGAGCTACTGTACAACTTGCAATGTTGACATGGAAAAAATAATTCAATCAGTTTAATGTTTCATTCTGTGTATTCCTTTTAGGTTGCATTTGGGAGAAGCCTATAATGTCCTTAACGAGTTCCAACTAACACTTACTTCAATCAGGTATGAATGAAAATCTGTTCTTGGTTTGTATGGTATTTTGGCAAATAGTGTATTATATTTTAAGTCCATCTACCAGAAGAGAAATTCATAAAATAATGTCACACATTGATATCTAATGCTGATGTTTGAGAGATTAGGCATATGCTGTCCACAATGCTGTTGGACATATTGGAAAAATATTCCTGTAAAGGACCCTTGCAACACTTGAAATGTTATTAAATTGGATCTGGTGTCCCTGATTGAAGTACTTACAGTTTTCTGATCATTAATCTTATAAATTGTAAATTAGCACACTCTGGACAAACTTGTTAATCCTTGATCTAAATTCTTAAGTGACAGTTTGACCGTTGAAGCTTGTATATGTTTTGAAATAAAACAACCTCTGGGAATGCTAGAAAAACTCTGCAGATCTGCCAGCATCTGCAGAGAGAGAAAGTGTTCAGATTTTGAGCGTGGTATGACTCTTCAGAACTAAGTTCTTATGATGCTACTGACCTACTGAGTTTCTCCAGTATTGTGTTTGGTTCACATTTCCAGCATCCACAGTATATTGCTTTTATAATTTTCGTTACTTGCAGAAGAAATATGATTAAGCCGCACATTCTCGTTACACAAAAACAAAGTGCTGAAAATATTCAGGACAAGCAGAATCTGCGGAGAGAGGAATAGAATTGATATTTCAGGATAACAACCTTTCATCTGAGCTGGAAAAAGTTAGAAATATAATGAGTTTAAATAAACACAAGGCATGGGGAGGAATGGTGGGAAAGGACAAAGAGGAAGGTCTGTAATGGAAGATGAGAGAGTTAATGATTAAAGCATTGGTAGGGCAGGCTCTTGGGAGTGCAAGTAATGAAATAAAAGATGTGTCTGGGAGGAATATGGAAGGCAGAATAATGAACAGCTGTTGACAAATCAAAAACAATTAAAACTGAAACCTGCAAAACAAAAAATGATTGTTGCTATATGAAATTCTGTATTGACTGCAGGCAGCTGTTGAATTGCAAAATGAGGTGCTCTTTCTGAGCCTGTATCCAAATTCATTGGAGCATTGCAGGTTATTGAAGAAACAGAAGTTGGTCTTGAATCATTATAGGGTGTTAAAATGACATGACAGGAAGGTCAGTATCAGCTTGCAAACTGAATGGAGTTCTGCAGAGCAGTTACCCATGTGTGCTTGGTCTTCTCTGTAGAGCAGGGTACATTATGACCAATAAATTGACAAAATAGAAAAAAGTATGTTGCAAATCACTGGTTCTCTGGAAGAATGTGTGGGAAATTTAGACAATGGAGGAGGAGATGAAAGAATTGATGTTGCAACTATTATGATTGAATGGAAAGATCGTTTAGACACAGATAAGATTGAAGAGTGGATCAGAAAGGGACGGAGGGGACAGTCTCCTGCTTAAAGGGATGGGGACTGACTGCAGCAGTGATGAAGAAAAAGCACAGCAGGTCAGGCAACATCCGAGGAGCAGAAGAAGGGCTGGTGATGACGGGCTTATGACTGAAACGCTGACTCTCCTGCTCCTTGGATGCTGTGCTTTTCCAGCACTACACTCTACTTTGATCTTCAGCATCTGCAATCCTCACTTTCTCCATGCAGCCGTGATGAAGCTGTTGTGTTGGTGAGGAGGCAAATAGGATTTGCCTTGTCCTCAGCTTGACCCTATCATGGTTCTGGGAGTTGGGGTGAGCAGTTGTGGGAAATGTGGCAGAGAAGGCTAAGGTTTCTGCCAACTATGGAAGGGAGAATTCTTTGTTGAAGAAAAAGGGATACCTGCCATAAATGCTACTGGCCAGGAAGGTATTAACATGACAGGTGCAGTGGGAAAGTACTAAAGGTCCTCGCAGGAAGCAGTCTCTGTGGAAGGACAAGTTTAAAAACTCGGTGGGTTTATAGTGAATGTTTGTTGGGTTTGGTAAGGAGAATGGCTACGGAGGAGTTGGGGAAGGTAGGAGTTGGAGATCGGCTATATGAAGGCGAAAGAAGGATGGAAATCGGAAGCAAAGTTGAAGTTTTCTAAGTGAAAGCAGAGAATGGCTTGTTAGTCATTTCCATGAATTTGTTGAAAATAATGGAAACTAGCAACAATTGAGCTTGGAGCAAGCATTTTATTCTTAAAGGTTGGGTGTAACATTTAATGAAACTATCCAGTTTGACAAACAGGTGGTTTGTGAAATTTGAAGTGTACCATTTTCCTCACTTGCCCACTTCCATTGTTTTACACATCCTTGATCAGATGCTACATATTATGGTGACTTTGAAGTTAATTCACAGCTGTATATAAAAAAAAAACTTTTTTCTCTTTTTTTCTCCTAGCACCTCTCTCAAAGAACTTTGTGACAACAAGGATGACATCGTTGTTTTGGCTTTTGAACAACTGAGAGATACATTTTATCAAAAATTCGAAAAGATCAAAAGTTAATATTAATGCAGTTAGAAAGCAAAACTGTCATCCACAAATGCTTTGTGGATTCTTGCTCCTGGCTGTGGGGACTGAATACTTGTACATGACAAAAACAAGTTGTGAAGGGCATATGAAATTTAAAAAAAAGCCCAATGATGTCAACAAAAAATAAAATTAAATAGTAGATAATTTAATGTATTGTGTTGAACTTTAATTGCACTATGTACAAACTGTTAAAGCTGGACAGCTTTATAGGGAAATAACTTTGAATGCCAAACTTCACATATGACCTCTGCACTGAATTAGTATACATTTATCTCCATTCTCTTCTGGAAATATTTTGGTTAAAGATGTGCCACATGACAGGAGGCACTGATCATGCTTGTTGCTATCTCATGTGCAATACTGATATTTCAACTAAGACAGTTGGGAAATTGAGTTCTAATTGAGGTAGTAGAGAAGTGCAATGCACTGTGCCACAAAATGATGTGATTTGAGTTTGGCCCTCAGAATTCCCACGAGCAGCGTTCTTGACTTTGGGCGTGTACAGCTGAAGAATAAAACGAACCATTCCCACAGGTAAAGCGAATTGGCAAAGAATCATCCTTGGCCACTCTTCCATTGCCCAGTTTCATTGACATTGTGTTAGATCCTCCCTCTTGGTCATACCTAGGCATTATAAATAAGGCTATCTGTAGCATTGGCACATGGAATTGTTTCATTCCTGTAATTTCTTATACTTTGAATTCAATAATTTCAATGGCACAGGCAATGAGTTAATGCATGAAAGTCAGGGTGTTCCCCATACTGACATTTTTTTTCCCTAGAAACTAAAGATAAATGCCCTTCAACTGCTTGTGCCATGCTTCCTAAACATTGGAAAAAGAGCAGCAGTGGTAGAAGTGTGTTAGGTATGCATTTTTAAAAAGACCTTCTAAGTTTCATTCTTCTTTGTGGTTAGAAAAGCGAAGTGGAGTTGGCAACTAGCTTCCAGCTGGAAGGTAAAAAGTCATGTCAAAAACATTTTAAGGTATTCTACACCTCGTTATCATGTGTTAAGTTTCTTATATGTTTTAATATTTTAAGGTGATTTCAATAGTAAGGTCTAATAAATTGCAAAATATCTTCACCTTTTTAAAAAAAATCATAAAGCATCTTTTTAAAACAATATTTTGCTCAAATAAAGATGTTTTTTGAAAAAGCTTGATATTTGCTTAATTGTGACAACCTGTTTGTCCTTGGCTTCTTGCAAACCAACTGTTTCCTTCTCATAAATGGCTAATAAATGAGATCTTTTCAGTAACTCCACTGACTCCAATATGAGATTAACTTGACACCATTAAGTATTGCAGTTTGGGTGTGCTGACTGGGTTTAAGCGATTCCATTTCATTTCTGCTAAATTTAGACCTATGAGCTTGAGGTATGCCTAAAAGACCTACAAGCTTTACCACAATGATTATGCAAAAGTCAGCAATAGATTCAGACATATCATTAATTGAGGCAAAACAAAACTGGTTGCAATAGCTCACCAAAGACACATGTTAAGTATTTGGAAACAAAGCAAAAACTTGCTAACAGAACTGTGGGTATATCAATACCTGACAGGCTACAGTAGCTGAAGAAAGCCTTTTCAAAGGTAACAAATGTTGACCTTGCTCGCAACATTCCTATTCCGAGAGAATTTAAAAAGGTGCAAATAGTCTATTGTAAATGTAGAAGATATGCTGACACCATATGAAATAGAGCTCAGTTTTGTTCACTATTAATTATGAAAAACAGTGGAATAGTGCGATCATTGACTGCTATTCCATGAACATAAATTGAGGAGACTGCAATATATACGGTGAAGTAGAAAATATTGAAATGAAACTAAATGAATCATTTAGGGGAATAATTCAATAGAAAACTTGAGGAATAACCTTGTAATTTGCTCTTAGTTTCCAAGCTATGGAATAAGTAATGGATGTCGGAACTAAGGAAACAATTCAAACACATTACGTATGAGATGGCACTAATGGTCTCCATTGTTATCTTTTATATCATTTTTTTTGACAAATATCAATAACACCTTGATCGTGGAGTGCCCAGTGATGTGACTGAAAAACACTTTGGAAGGTTGCATTTGCTGACACAACTTGTCACCCACCTGGTCTCTGGGCCTTCATCTCTCCTCACCCCAAGGGATGCCCCTTTATCCTATATCTAGTGTCTGCTCTCCCCATCACTGAATCTATTTCAAAAGTGCATTCCTTTCTGCATATACAGTGCTGCATTATTTTTGTATGATTTTACATAAATTCTGTGACATATTGTTTGGAATTGTACACATGCATGTTCCCAAATTAGTGGCAATGTGTAGTCTGTGGGTTTCAGCAAAGTTTTTTTTTTGAATAGCTTTATGTTTGCACCTTTGTACTGTACAAAAAGAAACAGACTGAGAAAAGAAGTCAATGAGAAAGCAACTTCTAGTCGCATTCTTTCTCAAAGCTTGAGTTCGAACATAGAACATTACAGTGCAGTACAGGCCCTTCGGCCCTCTATGTTGCGCCGATCTGTCATACCAATCTGAAGCACATTAAATTAGATTACTTAGTGTGGAAACAGGCCCTTTGGCCCAACAAGTCCACACCGACCTGCCGGAGCGCAACCCACCCATACCCCTACATTTGCCCCTTACCTAACACTACAGGCAATTTAGCATAGCCAATTCACCTGACCTACACATCTTTGGACTGTGGGAGGAAACCGGAGCACCCGGAGGAAACCCACACAGACACGCGGAAAACGTGCAAACTCCACACAGTCAGCCGACTGAGGCGGGAATTGAACCCGGGTCTCTGGCACTGTGAGGCAGCAGTGCTAACCATTGTGCCACCGTGCCGCCCACATCTATCTTACACTATTCCATGTACGTCCATATACTTGTCCAATGACAACTTAAGTTGTGAAAAGAATTCTGTATTTCACTTAAAGCGAGCGAACTAACTTCCCCATGCACCTGGTTTACATTGCTTTGTCGTCTTTGCACGTCACAAAAAATATTTCTGCGGGACACAATTGTGTAACTTCATTGGTGGTTGACTTGCTGAACTCTGATTCATGTAAACTAATGCCAGTATCCCTGATTTGTAAGTAATTTGTAATTATAACCTACTTTCCTTTTCTGTTGTTTCTCTCTTGTATACTAACGTGTCTGTATGCATGTTATTCTTGTTGTATGCTTGGATGGATCATTGTTTACAACCCTAGAGAATTTGTTGAGAGTGAACGTCACAAACTGGGCTTAGAAAGGATGGCTGGGGTGTGGAGGACTACATTTTCAAAATGCAAACTATGATTTTTTTTTTAAGAAACATTCCATTATGGGCAGAAAAGGAGAATGGTGAGGTTATTAAATTCACATCTCGTCAGAGCCAATGACTGAAAGTGGAAATGAACGATCACAGGTGAATTTCAGTAGTTCTGCAGAAAATCTGGAATAAAGAGTCTAATAATGACCATTGAACTGTTGTTTGTCAGGAAAAGGCAATTGCTTCACTCATGTCCTTTCAGGAAACAAATTGCAGTCCTTACTTGCTCTGACCTATGTGTGACTCCAGACTCAGCAATGTGGGCCTCTTAGTAACTGGGAGTGAGCCATTGCCAAGGTGCAACAAAGGCTCAGAAATTGTGGAAGAACAGATGTATCAGCAAGTGCAGAACCAGCAGCTGTATCTAACAGTTACCAAAATAACTCCACGAGGAAACTCTACAGGAGACCCAGAAACCTGAATGGCCTTCGGATGTGCAGGATGCATTGCCGTTACAGAATGAGAATGGCCCAGGACACTGTCTCTGAAGTGTGCAGTCTGCTGGAGCAAGACCTGTGACCTGAAGGTCATCCTACACAAGTGGCTGTCAAGGCGAAAGCTGTGTTAAACTTCCGTACAATTTGCTGCTTCCACTGATCCGCTGAGGAATTGTGCAAGATCTCAAATCTCAATTCACAAATATATCAACTTTTCTAGTGCAATTTGTGTCCAATTGCATCATTTTTTTCCTATGTGTTTCCCTATGACAAGGTCAATGCTGGAGCCTAGACAGTATGCTCAGGCTGTATAATCAATGTTGTGGGAGCTCCATCGCATGATGTGACAGATCTCATCAACAGAAAAGAGGTTACATTCCATCAATTGCAGTTCATTCTAATCATTAAGATTACATTTTAGAAACTTATATCATTTACTCTGAGAGCAACCAGGATATCTGTATTCTTAAAACAGGAATTAGATTACTTAATTTGATTAGATTAGATTACTTACAGTGTGGAAACAGGCCCTTCGGCCCAACAAGTCCACACCGACCCGCCGAAGCGCAACCCACCCATACCCCTACATTTACCCCTTACCTAACACTATGGGCAATTTAGCATAGCCAATTCACCTGACCTGCACATCTTTGGACTGTGGGAGGAAACCGGAGCACCCGGAGGAAACCCACGCAGACATGGGGAGAACGTGCAAACTCCACACAGTCAGTTGCCTGAGTCGGGAATTGAACCCAGGTCTCTGGCGCTGTGAGGCAGCAGTGCTAACCACTGTGCCACCGTGCTGCCATGTAAGCATTCTTATTTCAAAGCAGAGTGCCTCTGATGATAGCTAACAGGAGACAAGGGCTGTGCTCTGCAACCATGGTTGATGACTTCATGAAGCAAATCTGACTGAGGCTAAACCTAGATACAATGCAGACCCTTTTGCACGGGCCATCACGGAGGAGACATTAGACCTGATGATGTTGCTCCTTTAACAAGACTGTTGTTTGTTTTAAGAGATCATACAAACACAGATTCTGAAAAGTCTGGTTTTAGGACCAGTTTGATTATGGCTAACAAATGCTGGCTCAGGCAAAAGCTTTCAAGCTTTTTAAAAAAAAACCTTGGAATGAAAGGGGAGTGGCCAGTTAAAGAGTCATAGAGATGTACTATGAAACATGGAAACAGACCCTTCACTCCAACTCGTCCATGCTGACCAGATATCCTAACCTAATGTAGTCCCATTTGCCAGCATTTGGCACATATCCCTTTTACCCTTCCTATTCATACACCGATCTAGGTGCCTTTTATGCTGTAATTGTACCAGCCTCCATCGCTTCCTCTGGCAGCTCATTCCATACACATACCATCCTCTGTGCGAAAAAGTTGCCCTTTAGGTCCCTTTTATATCTTTTCCATCTCACCCTAAACCTATCTCTTCCATTTCTAGACACCACCACCCCAGGGAAAAGACCTTATCTATTTACCCTATCCTTGCCTCTCATGATTTTTATAAACCCCTATAAGGTCACCACTCGGCATCTGATATTCCAGGAAAAACAGCCCTTGTGTATTTAGTCTCTCCCTATAGCTTAAATCCTCCAACCATGGCAATATCCTTGTAAATCATTTCTGAACCCTTTCAAGTTTCATAACATCCTTATTCAGTTTGGAAGCAAAAGCAAGGCAGCAGATTGCCTCCTGAATGGGTGTAAACTGGGAGATTGGAGTGTGCAGCAGGACCTAGTGTCCTTATGCACCAGTTGGTGAAGGTAGGTGTGCAGGTGCAGCAGATGATGAGGAAGGCAAATGGTATTTTGGCCTTCATTGCAAGAGTAAAAAATGAGGTCTGCAGATGCTGGAGATCACAGTTGAAAATGTGTTGCTGGTTAAAGCACAGCAGGTCAGGCAGCATCCAAGGAATAGGAAATTCGACGTTTCGGGCATAAGCCCTTCATCAGGAATGAGGAGAGGGTGCCAGGCAGGCTAAGATAAAAGGTAGGGAGGAGAGACTTGGGGGAGGGGCGATGGAGATGTGATAGGTGGAAGGAGGTCAAGGTGAGGGTGATAGGCCGGAGTGGGGTGGGGGCGGAGAGGTTAGGAAGAAGATTGCAGGTTAGGAGGGCGGTGCTGAGTTGAGGGAACCGACTGAGACAAGGTGGGGGGAGGGGAAATGAGGAAACTGGAGAAATCGGAGTTCATCCCTTGTGGTTGGAGGGTTCCCAGGCGGAAGATGAGGCGCTCTTCCTCCAACCGTCGTGTTGTTATGTTTTGCCGGTGGAGGAGTCCAAGGACCTGCATGTCCTCGGTGGAGTGGGAGGGAGAGTTAAAGTGTTGAGCCACGGGGTGGTTGGGTTGGTTGGTCCGGGCGTCCCTGAGGTGTTCTCTGAAGCGTTCCGCAAGTAAGCGGCCCGTCTCCTCAATGTAGAGGAGGCCACATCGGGTGCAGCGGATGCAATAGATGGTGTGTGTGTGTGGAGGTACAGGTGAACTTGTGGCGGATATGGAAGGAAGAGGTTGAGTACAGGAGCAGGGATGTGCTGTTATAGTTGTACAAGGCCTTGATGATGCCACATCTGGAATACTGTGCAATTTTGGTCTCCCTTTGAGGAAGGATGCATTTTCTCTAAGCTCAGCTTTGCTCTGGTTTGGTTTGGTCTGGCTATTCACTGAAAGCAGTCAGGCAGTTGTACAAGAAATAGATCCATCCTGATCCCCTCTGACATTTCTCCTGTAATACACTCTTTGATTTTACCTTTTGTGCAAAGGGGTATTTATGGGAATTGTTGTAGGTATTTGGAACAGCAGCATAAAGTTGGGATGATCTGTTGCGTTTTCAGATAGGTTGTTATTATGTACTTTTTGTTTGCGTTTCATTCAGTAATCTTTTAGGTAAACTCTCATTTGACCAAGTGCATCGCTCCTGGAATATCCACGATATCCACGTAATACCTGCTTAAAATAACTAGCAAAGTTAGGATCTGGGCTACTTTCTTAATGTTTTGAGGGGGTCTGGCCTGGCCTAGTCCATAACAAAAAGTTCCAACTCTTGCAGTTTTCATGGATTGGGTACTTGCAGTACTGGATAAAGAGTGTGCCATATAATCCTGGCATGCTGCACTCTGCACAATTGGAACAGCAACGAGGGGAGTATTGGAGAATGAAAAGCTGAGAGAGTGACAGCACTGTTTCAAAGAGGAGGATATGGATATTAAATAGGCAGGCACAACAGGCCAGAAAGAAATGAACTGAAACTTCCTATTATTTAAGTGCTGATTCAAAAATCATAAATTACAGGTAATTCTCTTGTAATGTTGCAGTTGCATCGCTTTGTATAAATAATAGGGCCTGCGGGGAGGGTTTGGTGTAGACCAGCAACAAATACCATGCATGCTTGCTCAAAAATCACACACAAGCCTAACATTACGGCACAGCCTAAATGAAGGTATACATCATATTTATCAATGAAACAAAGGTAAATTTCCACATATTTAAAAAATTTTGTTAATGCAGGGACAGAGGGTCATCATTGTGTGTAAGATAAACTCTCTTATTCCTGTTAAGCAAGCTATATATTCTTACGCTCAAAATACTTTAATATTTGACTTCTCTTCCAAGTGTTACAGCCTTTCTTTTGCGTTCACCATCGCAATTTTATTACCAGGATGTTTCTTGCTAACATTCTTGTCACTGTGCTCCTCCATTTTTGTTTCAAATAAAAGGGACAATCTAGGAGCGTACCTTTCACAGGAAGCTGCTCTCACGACAGTATCTCTCATAGAAAGCTGCTGTTAGCAGTTGACATCGGTGCATGCACAGAATGAAGTGCATGAAACTATCACTGCTAGTATCATGCTGTTGCAAACAGAATTGTGTTCTCAAATATTGTTCTTTAATTCCTCGGCAAGAAAATCACGTTGCCGGAATGTACGTTATCGGAGAGCCACCTGTAGTCTTCGCTTGAAAGGCAAGCAGCCTATTTCTGAATTTTCTTTGTTGCTTTTCCTGAGAGTTCAATAAAAAAGTCACTGTTCTCAACTGTTTGAAGGCTTCCACTATGCAGTGCTCCTACGTTGAACAATAACGTGTTTTGTTATACTGGGTAGTAGGGAAAGAGTAGCACTTAAGTAGGGTGCTAACATGGTATGACAGCAAGGTCAGGTAGTCTGTCACTTGATTCTTATAGTTGCAGTTACAATGATAGTCAATCAATCAGGCAGATCTGATGTAAATAGCAAATGTTTACAGATCAGAGATTCTATTTGCAATGAAGTGTAACCTCTACAATTTGTGCACCCTCAGAAGCTTTTCATTTCCCTCACACTACATGTACTCATTGCTTGTTATGATTGACCTACTGCACAGCTAGGCTTAAAATACAGTGTATTTCTGTTGCTGGTGAGGTCAAGATAGCTTTGCAAGGTGTAACAGAACCATGATGCATACAGCAGCATAAAGACTGAGACAAATTGCCAGCGCCGAGAGAAAAATCATCCTTAAAACTCCCCAAAATTGAGGGTCAGCCAATTTTTAGCAAAATTCAGTCTAAGGAACTTCGAAAGACTGCAGTTTGAACAGGAGCTAGACATCTATTTATATACTATGTTAGCACCCTACTTAAGTGCTACTCTTTCCCTACTATCCAGTATAACAAAACACATTATACAGACAACTAGGGGAAGTTCCTTCTTCACCAGAAGAATAAATCAAAGAATAGAACAGTTACCTACATTATAAAAACCTGAGGAGGGATTGTATGTCCCTCCTCACCCCAAGTCTATAACATTAAACTCAAATGCAAATCATAACTCATCTGAATTAACTGAGTGGATGACATCATAGTCATGGTTATAGCTCCAGTGTTGCAAAAATAAGAGCAGAATCACGAAAGAAAACCAAGTGACATGCAATAATGACTATAAATATGAACCTTCTTTTCAAAATTCTTTTATTATAGTAAAGCATCATTTAAGTTCAAATATAACATAAAATAGATGAGACTGCAATATTGGTTGCCTGTCCTAATAATTCAGCCAGACTGTGCACCTACCCAGATGGCACTCAACATGAGTACAATTAAGACCGTTGCTTTTAAATATAAAATAATTCCTCATCCTAAAGTAATTGTCATCAAGTAGCCTTGTAATCTTGCTGCACTGATGTTCTGTCTGAGCAGTTGTAAGTACATTAAAATTTAAACATACAAAGGATGAAAATTTGCTAAAAAGTTATTTTCCCTCAACCAAAAGCTCCCTGAGATACTGCAAAAATCCATCTCTTTTAAGTGTTAATGTAAATCAATAAAGGGGAAAGAGTACTTCATTGATAGAAATATCTGTCTGGATATTGAGGAATCACCATCCTATTTACCTGTTTCCAATGACATGCCACATTTGGCGCAGTGGAGGAAGATCCAGTCTGATGTGTCAAAATGACCCCTCAATGCACATTTCATTGATTATATGGTGATATCAGATCACTCCCATGGCTGAACTTGTCTGTTTGGCATGTTTTTCTTGAATTCCCTGGAATATTTTCTATAAGAATAATCACTGTTGGAAGTGTGTTCTAAATTTAAGAACAAGCTTTACACGCTTAGCTATTAAATGGGTTCTTTATGTCCTATAAAGGTTCTGTTTCTCCAATTCTGGCCTATTGTGTACTCCTGCTATGCCATAGGTGTCTGTGTGTTTAGTGATCCATGCTCTAAGCTCTGGAAATTAGTCCCTAGACTACTTGCTTCTTTTGACGCTCCTTAAAACCTCTTTCTGGGTTGGTCATCTATTCAAAATGTTTCCTTCTTTGCTTCAATGCCAATTTTGTGAGATTATGGTCCTGGGAAAGGCTATATATAAATGCAGTCCGTTACGAAGTTCTCTTTATAAAGCTAAACATTTATGTGTTTACAGAGAAATTAATAATTTTCTTTATGGCATCAGTTTTAGAAACAAGCAATATATTAGAGGATTATAAGGACCGTTCAGATAATATGGATTAGAAATCAATCTAGAGTGATTCCCTTCCCTGAAGAATGAAAGTGAAGTAGTTGAATTTTCTCAGTGTTCAGTTTGCAGGCACAGGCAGCCCTGTGAAAAGGATCTGATAGTTTGGCAGCTCTGGCTTCTGGTTAGAGAGGGAGTGGAGGCACATTTTCTTTTATCTCACATAGTAGACTGCAGCTCTTCTTGAGCTAATAGACCTTGTATTTGTACTGTACCTTCAAGATTCTAGCCCCCTGCTTAACTAGTTAATGAACACAGTCTTTGACTACTAATTTGGTAGTTCATGAATAATAACTAATGGGTGACTGTACCCCACACAGTTCAGAGTTGGGACTTCTGTTTGATTCTAAAACACTATCCAAGATCAATCGAAGAATCTTTACAAAAGGAAAAAAAGAACACTTCACCAAATCCTTTGACAGTCAGAAGGGGCAGACCAGAATATTTTGAACCAATTCTAACAAGTTGTAAAATTAAAGTTAGAAATATTGAATATATTAATCCAGAATTGAGTCGCCACATAAAATACTGATTAGCAAGAACTGAAATATGTTCTTGAAAATCACCACAGAAATCATAAATATGTACACTTGATATATTTGTACACTGATGAATTTTTTCAACATATTTTTCTAAGAAACATCTTATCACATCCAGTTTTGATACAATAAATAATCTTATAATTTTGTCAGACACAGTGGTGCAACTAACATTTTAACCCTGCTTCTCAAAACCAGAACTTTACTTAGTTAACATCTCCAAGTTGAATCAGACACAGTTGAGCAATGAAATCTTTTCTTTTTGCTTCCAAGTATGCAATGAAATCCAACTTGATCATGTAATGTCGGATTCTGCTCCTCTTACTTTAATCTTAGCCGCTGATAAATGCTGTCTTTCGTTACATTTCTTCCTACAAAATCTTTTTAAGATTGTACTTCTGTCGATATCAAATTAAGGAAGATTTTAGCACAACAGACTTGTATAAACCAGGCCTGGTAAAATTCCTTTCCAATCTTAATCATGATTAGAATGAAATGTTTTGTGCAGTACTAATGTTCTGATTACTGGACTATCACTGAATTTTTCCTGGTCATCTGTTTACAAATTCAACAACATGCTCCCACAATGCCACACAAGACAGAGTGTACACATTTAATTCCACAAAACGCTAACACCAGTGCAAATAGAAAGTTAACAATTCTCCAAGGTTTAGCAGAGTAATGAACAAGCTAGAGCAACACTGAATCATACATATCAGGATGAGCTTAGCCCAGGAATGATGGGACTCTACAATTAGCCACTGGTAATTTCCGGGTGAAGGGGAAGAGAAGATCAGCCATGTTTTGTGCTTCTGATTGATATTCAGTGATTCATGCTGAGAAGTGCAGTATGAGCTGTCCCAACAACTAAGGCTCAAGTTGAAGAGAACAAGATTTCAGTCTGAAACTTCTACAGAAACACTTCTGGACATATACTCTTGTATGTTAAAATGTAAAACTAATTAGTTTTAAAAGCTTTTGAAATGAAAGTTGGCACATGGAAGGGGTAAGGTGCTCTTTGGGAGTGGTCAAATACAGGAGTAATGAGAGAATCCAGTTATAGAAAAATCAACATTTTATCATATCCAATAGATAAAGCAAAAATGGAGAAATAATAATTTATAGTCTATACAGACAAATGACAAATACTTTAATTTATGGATAGCACATAAGTAAACATGACTTCAAACCACTCAGTACTTGAAGTATCCTTGGCACTCTTCGATTTCAATTCAAGGCACTGAATGAAAAGATATAAACAAGCACATAGGTATACATTAGGTTCTGTTGGCTTTGGCCCTATCTATTCATCTACAAAAGCAGTCATTCAAGTAGAGTTAAAAACACACACAAGTCATTGTTAGTCAATTGGTTCATGACATGTTTGGCCTGGTAAGAGCATGTGGGAGGATGAGAGAGAAGATCAAAACAGACCCAGATTCAGAAATAAGGTGAGGTCAAGCACCAACACCACCGGCTGAATTAACAGTCTCGAACAATGCGACTAAAAGGTCCATGATCTTTGCGTACTTATTGTGAAGAGGAGAGTGGAACACGAATGACAGGATTTGATCAGCTGGCTGCTGGTAGCAAGAAGAAGCCACGGTTTATTATCGCTGCTGACCAGAATAAGATAGCGATGGTTTTGGCAGAAGACAATGGCAGCATTTGATGTGATCAGGCCATTTTTGGTCACAAATGCCAAAGAAATGCAAAGTTTTGAAAATTAGGGAGATAAATAAATAAAACTGCATCTTATGTTACTTTATCCAATCCAGTTTTGTTTATTTATCTCCCTGCGAGGTTTTCAACTAAGGTGTAAACTTGTGAAATAAGTGGAAAGCAGCCTAAAAACTGACCTTTTTTTTGTTAGCGAATGTTCAAAATAGGATTTGTAGGTTTTACACATTTCAAAAGAATGCTTATTTTACACATTTCAAAAGAATGCTTATAGGGTACCATTTTGGAGGAATAAAGAACCCTTTTGAATAGGTCCAGGGACCCTTCTCGAAGAGGTAAGGTGCTCTTTGGGAGTGGTCAAATGCTTTGGATTGTTAAATGCAGACATAGATATTGTTAAGCATATTTCGAACTGTTAAGCTGTCAAGCCATTTAACACTCTGCTTCTTAATTAAAAATAAGTTTAGCATTTATAGTGTTTGCTATTTCATTCTGCCTGTTGATACAACCCTGAAAACAATCATTATTGGATTAGTGCTCAATGACAACCTATCATTATCACAGTGGGGTGCATGTGTTCAAAGCTTGATTAACAGCTTCAATTGGGTTTAAAGTCTTTGATGTGGAGCTATGAATACATTGCAGTTTGTTCTGCCACAGTGTGGGTTTCGTTAGCGTGAATTCACTATAGAGGTTTGACGAATTGGGAACAGTTTATAAAGCACGAACTTTTAAAACCTGTGATGGCTGTAACAAAATTGTATCGCCAACACTGTTTCTAAAGCTCGATTTTTCTATAAAATGGGGTTGCACAAGAAAGCAACTATCGCATTATAGAAGAACTATCTGTACTAGTGTTTATGAGGGATTAAGTAATTAGAGTATTTTAAATATGGGCTTTCAAATATTAAAGTCATCAATGTACATTTAGACATGTTTTGTTTAATCTCAGCATGGCTCTTAAGGCCTTTTGGTGGTGAATACTAGGTAAATTGGCATAGAGGTGCATTACGAGAAAGTGACATGTTTGTTGGGGAGCCATGGGTTGGCAATGGAGCAATAAAGGCCCATGTTAGTGAGGGCTTAAGGGCTTCTTTTGTTGCCTTTTTTTGTAAAGAGCTGAGCCAGAACACCAAGATAGGCCTTTCACACAACCAGCCTTGGAATGGTCAGTATCTGTGGCTAACTCTGCATTGTTCCTTGGGTTGATGATTGTGACTCCCACGAACACATGTCCATGGCAGCAACAAAAATCAGACCACATTGGGTGCTTAGTCCCAGGTCCGACTTGCTCCTAATTCAGGATCAAAAATTCAGTTCCAAGAGAGAAATAAAGAACATTCAAGCTTCTAGATACAAAATGAAAGGGTTATTTCTATGTATAAAATTCTATAGTGCTAAGAGCATCACAGCATATTAGGGGACATATATAATAATAGATATTCTGCAGCTAAGGTCTGCTGGGATAGCTTCATTTTTAGAGGTCACTGAGCATTCTTTTCCACAGCTTTTCCTGAGTTTGGCGCACAGTTTCATTCCTTTCTTCTTTCTGGTTAGAATTTGCAGTAGGTAATTGGATGAATAGTTTTAGTGGATAAGTACTGATGAGCTTCAATGTTCCTTTCCTTCATATGTTCATAGATCATTTCTAAAACAGCATCACAAAACTGACAGGACACTGGACAATAAGCAGGACCTTTACTAATACATAGGAACCTCAATTATCCAGCATTCGATTGTCCGTGTATCCAATTATCAGGCAAGGTCCTGATGCTTGGCTAAACTGTTATCTGGAATTTGATTAACCAAATGAAATACTACCCACCATATCCTTCTGATAATCGGGGTTCCTCTGTCCATACTGGTGTTCAATTACACAGTTTAATTTAGCTTCCCTACGTTTTTCTACTTAAAATCTCCAAATTTTCTTTTAAAAGATTAGATTTTCAACAGTGTTGAAACAGGCTCTTCGGCCCAACCAGTTCACACTGACCCTCCGAGCAGTAACCCACCCAGACCCATTTCCCTCTGACTAATGCACCTAACACTATGGGCAATTTAGCATGGCCGATTCACCTGACCTGCATATCTTTGGATGGTGGGAGGAAACCAGAGCACTCGGAGGAAACCCATGCACACACGCAGAGAATGTGCAAACTCCACACAGACAGTCGCCCAAGGCTGGATTTGAACCTGGGACCCTTGGTGCTGTGAGGCAGCAGTGCTAACCACTAAGCCACCATGCCGCCCTATGCTAAGTAGGCTGTACCTTTAAGAGGGAGAGCATGCACTCTATAAACCCATAAAGTTAACCGTAAAACCATATTTATTTCAATGTCACGAGAGATGAATCTTTGGGAGAGTGTCACTCTTCACTGTGACACTGTGAAACAAGTACAGAATAAGACAGGAGAAGACACATAACAGAGCCAGAAGACAAGTTTGCAAGTTCCGATCATATCAAAAAACTGAATTTTTAAAGTGAAAAAGTAGCTGAGACTTACCAGGAGAAGGTATTAAATGAATTTATTGTAGTTAGGGTAAAGCTTCTTTACTGCTGTCTCAAAACTGTCCTCTGGAGAAGAACAAAATGAAGATTGAAACACTTTTATCCAGAAATTGACAACATTCAAAGAAATGATGGTGCAACTATACAGAATACATATTTCTGCCCATGATGAATGAATTTCACAAAATAAAATCCAGAGAGAGAGAGAGACACACACACAGACAGACAGAGGTTAAAGCCATTTATAAAGCAAAACCTCAGTTGTGCTGGTGTGTAATAAAGTATTAAGACTTCCAGAATCAACAAAACCACAATCTTCACAAATAAATGCAGAAATGACAAATATATCCCATCACAGTAAAATCCAATGTTGTCCATTGGATCACATACTAGGAACGTGCCAGTAAACCAAAAATGTCAACTGATGGAAAGTATATCGATTTTGATATTAACTATTACATTTCAAGCATTTGAATCCTGTCAGTAGTTAATTTGCCTGGGGAGCTGCACGAGGGCAAAAGTCCTTTTTGGTGGGTGCAGGAGGGTGGCGGTGTTGTGATGGTTCCCTGCTTCCCCCCTCCTCCAAATCTGGAAGTGGAAACATCAATGCCTAGAAGAAGCCTGTCCCATTTGGAGTCCTATTGGAGGGGGGGGGGGGGGGGGGGGCTAAACTGATAGAGGGGAATTTTCACCCTCTCAGTGGAAGTAAGATTCACCCTTTGAGGTTGCTTGCAAATCTGATTGCTCAATAGGTCTGACAATAGACAATTTGGTACTGCAGTCTGAAACCTGCCTCAAGAAGATGGCATGTAGCTAAACAGAGGGGAACTGGGCAGGAGGTTTTAAGTCCAGGTGGAGAGTGACGGGAGATACTAGCTTCTTGGGTGGAAGTTTATTCAGTGTTCTGGTGCATGCAGATTATCTTCAGATGATTTTCCCCATTCTCTGCACTTTAAAATTTTGTCAAAGAACCACAACCTTCCCATTTCCGCTTGGACACCCACAACATTATGGCCCAGGAAGCATAATATTTCAATATAGTGGTCAGGCTGCTGATTTCAGTGCCTGAATAATGGGAGTGAGTTAGGTACCAGTCCTGTTTTATCCACATCCCTAACTCCCTCAACCCCTTAAAACACACACCAGAGGTAAAGAAAATGCAGCTCTTGGTTTTGGAAATTGCTGAATGAATATTGCAAAAAGTGATCATATTGAAGGAGCATCAGTTACTTTTAGCTGATGGCCTGTAGAGAGTTGTCTTGCTGTTACGAGTGGGCTTGGTTGCTGCTTATCATTTGTGCAATTTCCAGGTAGCTAGGTGCTCATGCTCATTGGGGTTGATGTTGGAAATACAATGTCGAGGGCAACATTTCAACTTTCATGGAAACAGATAATAGAAATTTTACTGCATATGGGTCTCCAGAGAGTACAGGACTCTGGATTTCTTTCGCCATTAGGTAAAATTTTCCTCATATTTTAAAGTGGAAGCAGACAAATAGTTGATGCTTTACTAGAATGTCATGAAGCCATCACCAGTTTATTTCAGCCTTTTTGTAAACCTTATATTCATAAATTGCAAAATCTTGCAGAATTACAATGTCACTTAAAATCACACCTTCGTCATCACTGCTTTGATAACCTGGCCTGTTCTTGTAACAGAAGAAGGTTGGTGGAAGAAACAGCTCTAAGGCAAGGGCCCTCTGTTCTGGAGTTGGTTTGACTTCACTCAGCATCACCACATCGTCTCCATCTTCTTCCATCTCTGCAAAATCAGTCATAAAAAAAATCTAAAGAAAATGCTGGAAATACTCAGCAGATCAGGCAGCATCTTGGCAACAAAAAACAATTTGCGTTTCATGTCGATGAACCTTTTAGCAAAGTTCATTAACCAGAAATGCTCGGGGTTTCAAGAATCAGTAATTTCCTGGAGACAGCCTCCCAGCAGCATTGCAAACCTCTCTGTCTACTTCAGACGCAGTCACAAGCCACCTTGTTGAGACGTTCCCTGGCAGGTGGCCCGATGTTGAGGCTATTTTTAAAGTTATTAAACATGGAGACTTTTTGCTTACAAAGAACAGTCTGTTGCTGCTTCTTCACAACCGCAAGGCCCCCTGTTTTCAATCGGCTCAACAGCTTTGAGAATTCCATCCATTATCATTAATTGGAAGATGAACCTAGCCTCTGGCTAATAATTGGCCAATTCAGGGAAACTCACTATTCCCTCCGCACTGCAGGCTTCTCACCCTTAATTGCCCAAGTTGGCAGGGATCGGAAAACAGATGGGCAAATTAACTTGATATTGTGGTTCTGTTTGCCGAGTTGGGAATTTGTGTTGCAGACCTTTCGTCCCCTGTCTAGATGACATCCTCAGTGCTTGGGAGCCTCCTGTGAAGCATTTCTGTGATGTTTCCTCCGGCATTTGTAGTGGTTTGAATCTGCCGCTTCTGGTGGTCAGTTCCAGCTGTCCGTTGCAGTGGTCGGTATATTGGGTCCAGGTCGATGTGCTTATTGATTAAATCTGTGGATGAGTGCCATGCCTCTAGGAATTGCCTGGCTGCTCTCTGTTTGGCTTGTCCTGTAATAGTAGTGTTGTCCCAGTCGAATTCACGTTGCTTGTCATCTGCGTATGTGGCTACTAAGTCAAAGAACTTGCATGGGATTTTGCACACTACATTGTTTTGCTCATGTAGTGTACAAAATCCCATGCAGGGACTGCACAAAACACTACATAGGACAAACAGGAAGACAGCTAATGGTCCGCATCCATGAACACTAACTAGCCACGAAACGACACGGCCAGCTATTCTTAGTAGCCACACACGCAGATGACAAGCAACATGAATTCAACTGGGACAACACTACTATTATAGGACAAGCCAAACAGAGAACAGCCAGGGAATTCCTAGAGACATGGCACTCATCCACAGATTCAATCAATAAGCACATCGACCTGGACCTAATATACCGACCACTGCAACGGACAGCTGGAACTGACAACCGGAAGCGGCAGGTTCAAACCACTACAAATGCCGGAGGAAACATCACAGAAGCGCTTCACAAGAGGCTCCCAAGCACTGAGGATGTCACCTAGACAGGGGACGAAACATCTGCAACACAAATTCCCAGCTCGGCGAACAGAACCACAACAACGAGCGTCCGAGCTACAAATCTTCTCACAAACTTTGAATTAACTTGATTTTTCTCTGCACAGACGATCTCTGGCCTATTTTGTGTTTCCAACATTTTCTGTTATTTCAAATTTCTTGTCTCTTGAGCATTTCGTTTTTGTCACAAAATCCAAAATTAGCTCCATTCCTGCTTTGATATAGGATGTGTTCTGATAAAAGTCACTGGACTCGAAAACTCTACTTTTCCCCCCCACAGGTGCTGCCAGACCAGCTGAGTTTCAGCATTAATATCCATTTTGTTTCAGATCTCCAGCATATGCATTTCTTTGTTTTCTTATTGAGGATGATAGTAAAAACACTCATATTTTCTTGAAACCATGGTTAAATTCATAAAAAAAGTGCACAGATCAAATTGTGATGGTAGAATAGAAAAATAATTTCAAAGTTATGACAGGACATCTCTGTATGAGTTCTGCAGGGTAGTGTCCTAGGTTTGACAATCTTCAGCTGTTTCATCAATGATATCACCGCCACCTCACGTAAAGTCAGTAGTTGGAATATTCACTGGTGACCTCACAATTTTCAACAACATTTGTGACTCCTCAAATATTGAAGAAGTCTATATACAATTGCAGCACGGCCTGGACAATATCTAGGTTTGGGCTGACAAGTTAACATTTGTGCCACGCAAGTGTCAGGGATGAACATCTCCAACAAGAGAGAACTTAATCATTGCCCTTGATATTCAATGCACTACTATTGCTGAATCCTCAATTATCAATATCTTGGTGCATACCATTGACCAGAAACTGAACTCAGCTTGTCATAGAAATGTTGTGGCTACAACAGCAGATCACAGACTAAGCAAGTAACTCATCTCTGATCCCCAGGCGTTGTTAACCATCGAAACAACACAAATCAGGAATGTGATAGAATACTCCCCACTTGCCTGGATGAATGCAACAACACTCAAGGGGTTTGACAACATTCACAATAATAGCTCACTTGATTGGCACCACATCCATATCCTCCACTACCAACATTCAATAGCCGTAGTATGTATCAACTACTAAATGCATTATAGAAATTCACTAATCCTTCTAAAACAGCTCCTTCCAAACTCATAACCACTACCACCTAGAAGGGCAAGCAGTAGCTACATGGGAACACCAACATCTGCAAATTCGTCTCCAAGCCACTCAGCATCCTGACTTGGAAATATATTGCTGTTCCTTTAGTGTTGCTGGGTCAAAATTCAGAGTCTCCGTCCCCAAGAACATCGTGGGGGGTACCAATACCAAATGGATTGCAATGGTTCAAGAAAGTAGCTCATTCACACCTTCTCAAGGACAAGACATAGGCAATAAATGCTGGCCCAATCAGCTATGATTACATCCCATTAATGAATGAAAAATGTAGTATGATTGTCAAGTGGCTCATCTAAGGCATAACCCATTTTCTTTAGCACTATAGAATAAATGAAATCAGCTCCAGTCACCATCTGAATCATAAAAACCATTTTAGCAGTAACTTTTACTGATGTAGATGAATGTGTGCCTTCAATTATTAAATACTGTAAGAACAGCAGCAGAGGGTGGTACGTGTATGGAATGAGCTGCCAAAGAATGTGGTGGAGGCTGGTACAATTACAGGATTTAAGGGGCATTTGGATGGGTATACGAATAGGAAGGGTTTGGAGGGATATGGGCCAGATGCTGGCAGGTGGGACTAGATTGGGTTGGGATATCTGATTTGCATGGACAGGATGGACCGAAGGGTCTGTTTCCGTGCTGTACATCTTTATGACTCTGTAACAGCCTTCTGAAGCGAAAGCCAACATCAACTATTGATGGTATTATATCCTCAGATGAATCCCTCAAATCAGCAATGTAATATGTGATTGATTCCTGGCTTATAACATTGTTATGTGATTGACTAAGGTGGAAGAGTCATCCACCAAAAAACAAAGATTAGAATCAGTACTTCACAGTCAAATTGTCGGCTGATACATTCTGTGGAGGAAATAACATGCCATAAGATGACCCCTTTCCAGCAAGGAGTCAAGTGCAAGATGAAGGAGGTGAGGACCGAAAAATTAATGGGAAAAAAAAACTTTACAAACATGTTTTTTATATTTGCTCCCAAAAACTTGGAATTCCAAGCACTTAGGCTGTTATATTATGTGTTTTATATTCTCAAGTAAAAAAAAACGATTTACACTGCTGCTCAAATAAAAACAAATGTCTATGGTTGTTAAAAATACTACTAATGTGGATAAGCATTCCATTAATTCTTTTATTGATACATATACAAGCGAATTGAGCAGCAGACTAAAATTATGCTGTATTGAAAGATTTATAAAGAGTCATGAGGTTTACCTCGTAGAAACTTTCCTCCTTGTTTCAATTCAGATGCTCCAAGTGAAGTATGACCATCATTTCCATTTTGATCATTCTTTTGTTTTGTTAACTCAGCAATCCCAGTTGTGCTCTGCACTGTCTCAATGACTTGTTTGAACAGCTGAGCCATTTCTTTTAGCTTAAAGTGCACAGCAAACTCTACAAGGACTTGCTTATTTTCTGAATAATCCAGTGCATGCCAAGTCCAGATGTGATTACTGGTCTTTGCAAGCTTTAGTTCCAGATCTCTTGTGATCCAGTGATTGGCACAGCATTTATTAGTGGCATTCCACATCACTAATCTTGATAACTTTGTTATTTTATCTTCTAAAACTCTGATTTCTCCAAATGCTCGCTCCTTCCACCGCAAGGATATTCTTTCAAAGCTGTACAGCTTTCCTCTGTTAGAAAAGAGAACATTTTCTGCATCTAAGATGGCAGCTGGATCATTAACTGGTGGAGGGGATGGTAACATTGTAAAGCTGCACAGAAAACAATCTTCCTTGTTCTTCTCTTGCGGTTCTGTAGAATTTGTTAGGTTACTTGTACCCAATGTGAATTGAAAATCATTACCCGCACCAAATTTAAAAACTGGGCAAAAAACTGGAGATGTGGCAGTAAAGAGTGAGCAATCTGTTGCTATTCTCTGGATATCCTCTTGTGCATTACCATTACTAGCTTCTGCAAAACTACTAGCAACAGATGCAATATACTGTGGAATACATGCAGAATCTCCTGTGTGTGACAAATTTAGTGGTTCAATATTTGTCCATCTCTTTCTGCTAAGATAAGGGCTCTCTTTAGCAGTTAAGCTATCTGGATGTTCCATCTCACTAGTGACAACAGAACTCTGGTGGTCATCAGAATAACCTTGGTTTTCAGTTACATGGGATACTTGAGTATTGCAACCTTGTTCA
Organism: Hemiscyllium ocellatum; assembly: GCF_020745735.1. Lineage (NCBI taxonomy): Eukaryota > Metazoa > Chordata > Chondrichthyes > Orectolobiformes > Hemiscylliidae > Hemiscyllium > Hemiscyllium ocellatum. The sequence continues at coordinate 152,626,514 of NC_083401.1, read as the reverse complement.
CCAAACATTACAGGGTTTTTGCCTTCTTCATCTGTATCACTACTACATCTCCCCAAAGGATTTTCGGGGATAGATGTTGCATTACCAAGTTGCGAGAAAGGAATTTTCCCAATTACTGATTGTTGTGTAGATTTTGGCACTTCAACTGATTTTGTTTTGCAAGTTTTGATAGCATCATCAACAAATGGAACTTGAGTTTGTTGTATACTGATTGAAGGGAGCACTTTGTTGAAACCTGCTGCAAAATCCACACAGCCAGAGTTAGCAGATTCGATCCTGTGAAATATTTCTGGTTCAGAAGTTAATGTTTCTGCCAGCAAAGTTTCCTTTAGTTTGTGGGTTTCAAAATCAATATCAGGTGGTGCTTTCTCAGAACTCTGCTGATTTACTACTGGTGACGAATCCTCGCAATTCAAACCGGATGAATGTGCTCTGTTAAATGTAGATGGTTCAGCATATATTGACAACTCTGATGTTTGTATTTCATTAACTTTGGCAACATCAGCTGGCCTAACAGTGTTCTGTTGCTGACTGACTGTTGGTGTGCAACCTTGATTGAGACTGGTTGCAGCATTAGAACAGATTGAATTTGCCCTGGAGCAAACAGAAGTCGTTTCAACACATCTAGCAAAAAGATTCAATGGCTTTGCGCTGTTTTGAGTTGGCAGAACATTTTGTACAACAGGAGTTGACAATGATGAGGAATTGGAGTATGACGGTGAAGCAAGCAAAAATGGAGGAGACAGGACAACATCTGGATTTTCTAACTTAGAATCGGAGCTTGGTGATTTTGACCTGCCGACAGTTGATAAAAATGGCTTTTCATTTAAATTAGGAACATCATTTTTGGATACTTGGGTAAGTGTAACAAGGTCAGGTGCATCTCTTGCAATATCTGGAGGAGTGATTGGAGTTAAACCTTTACAGTTTCTTAAAGCAACTGTTTCAGTGCTTATTGACAGTTCTGAGGTTGACATCTCCTTCACTTTGGTGACACTGTCTAGTGTTGCAGTGCTCTGCTGCTGAGTGATTGAGTAAGTGGGTTCTTGACCAAAGGCAGGTGTAAAAACCATTGAATTAGAACCAATTGAATTGGTCCTGGTGAAAATAGAGGATGTTTCAGCAGAACTAGCAACATGCTTCAAAGGGTTAAAGCCGCTTTGAGATGTTACACAGCTTTGTTCACACAGTGTTCGGCTTGAGGTTGAGGAACCTGATGATGGCGAAGTGAATAAAGATGAAGCTGATTTGATAATACCAGAATCTGCTAATTTAAAATCAAAACTTGGTGTGGTGGATCTGCTAGTAGTCGACAAAAATTGCTCTTCATTCAAAGTTGGAACATTGCTTCGGAGTACTTGTAAAAATTTAAAGGGGCTAGCTACATCTCTTCCAACAGTTGAACCTGTCAGACAAGCTGGAATTTCTGGGTTTCTCAAAGATTCACTTGATTTGGTTGTGGATTTTATACTGGGAAAAGGTTTGGATGAAAAATCCAATGTTCCAGTTCCAGAGTTGAAAAAGGATAATGACGGCGCTGGCTTGACTTGACTACTCAAGAATCCTGAAGTACCAAACAAATCAGGTTTTGGTGAGCTTTCTTGTGAACACTGTTCTTTCCCTTTCCCAAACTGAAAAGAGGATGATGTTCCATTTGAATCCAAAAGCACTTTGCTAATGCAAGTGGATGATGTGCTGCAGCTTGTTTGGCTATTTTGATGTTTCGTATGTTTACCAGTTGACTCACATATAGTTTTATTGTGTAACACAGAAGTTGAAGTACTGGTTGGAATTCTTATAAAACAGCATGAACCAGGCTTCTCAAATGTGAAACTTGTTGATGTTGCCAGTGCTTGCTGATCCTTTAAATTGTTGGCTAAGGTATCTGCAAATGACAAGCCACTGGGCAACTTGGATGACGGTGAACTTCCACAGGTGACTGTGGGCTTAAGGAATCCGATATCAACATTTGAAATACTGGATTCTTTTTGCTTGGATGGTGAGCTGGAGCACTTAGATACAGCAAAACCAATAGCACCAGAGCTAAATAGCTTTTGCTGACATTCGCCTGTTTTGTCAGAGCTCGCCATTGTTGAACATAAGCTCAGAGTAACTGGAAGAGATGCTGTTACCGCTACTGTTGGCAGGTTTTCGACAGTGCTTGTGATGCTTGAGACGGTTTCAGATTGAACTGATGGAGGAGGAACAGGATCATGTTTTTGCTTTTTATCTTCCACAAATTGCGATTTTTCAAAAGCACAGGGTGATGACATCTCTGAGTTTGAAACTGATGGAATACTTGCAGTGGATCCTGAATTAGGAGGCAAAGTCACATATAAATTGCCACGGAATTTCTTTTTCACTTTTTTAATGGATTGACCAAAACTGAATAATTTTACATGAGGCTTCTGTACTCCATCAGGTGTTTTGAGCAGCTCTACAGGAACTGAAGACAGCGAAGGCTCGAGACTATTTTCACTATCAGCATACCCTTCAGTCACAAAGCAGTTCCAGTCTTTTCTGTAGGATTGATAGTATTTATAGCGCAGTTCCTGTAACAACACCAGAATAAGAACTTGTCATTTTGCTTTTGAATGCATCAATGCTATTTTACTCAACCAGTTCCTGTGATAGCTAGTAGCGTCTTCTACCCATGATGAAGGAGTAGTGCGCCGAAAGCTCGTCATTTCAAATAAACACATTGGATATAACCTGGTGTCATGTGACTTCAGACCTTGACCACTCCAGTCCAACACTGGCACCTCCAGTGAAACACTTTCAAATGACTTAAGAACATTGAACTGTTACATAAATTGATCTCATTATTTATTTCTTAATTTCATAACTAACTTTAACACTTCATGACAACATAAAGTTTCAGGTTTGCAGAGGACAAGTTACTTATAGGAACTGGTGTTAAGATGACTGTTGGAAATGTTCCTTCTGTAGAAATCCTAACAATGACAGCTAAATGAACAAATAATGTAAAGATCCAAACTGTACTAACATACCTCTGGACTCATGTTTTGATGGTCTTCTTTTGCAGAAATACACCAAATCTGGTCATGACAGCCATATTCAAAAATAGTTTCTGGCTGAAAAAGGAGGTTTGTTTAATTCATAGATGTCTTAATATTTACTTTAAAAATTATTACTTTGCATTATAAAAAAAACTACTTGCAAATGTAATCCTGGTTATGTATATAAGAATGTCAAGCTGTTAAAATTAACTTACAACAAACTTTGGCTCTTTAAATTCCTTGGGCTGCTTCCACATTTTTAAGGTAGTTTTAAATTGGTAGCCATCTGTGCGTAGCTCACTTGCAGTATTGTCAGTATCTGGAAAATAAAATTAACAGATATAATCTGTAGTATTCCTGTCATTTCAAATAGCTATACACAGTAATCTACTACAGTGATGTAATATTGATTGTATAAGTTTCATAATTTTTAACTACAGACTTGCTCGGCACAAAACCCTATTTGAAAATGCAAACTAACAATTCATCATAAAAGTTAAAGGAAACCAACTTTATTAAGTACATTTCTTCAATTACAAATTCAACTCTCATTCACATTGAGCTTCAAGAGCTGGACAGAATTTTAAGCTCCCAGCAAAAGCATCTAACTCTGACAGACTATTACCTATTGAACTATGCTAACAGATTTAAGAGTGTTCTGTTTTGACAGGCTTAGATTTCTTCTCAAGAGGCTCAGATTTATCACAGGCAGCAACACGAATCATGTTAACAGTGTGCTGTCTGCTAAAATCTGCCCTAAAAACAAGCCTTAACTACAAGGACTACATTGCTAATGAATCAAGTTCATAGTTACTGTTGGGGTAGTTGTACTAGTGGGGTGGGCACACTAGATCTAGGGAGGGAGAAAACTATAACTGTAACAAGTACTTCTAATACCGGGCCTGAAATGGTTAAACTATCATGATTACTGAACTGGAAACTGCTGGCCTCCTAATCTGATCAGAGGCTAGCTGATAGACAGCCTGTTAATTGTACCTCTGGAATTTGTAACTGGTAGACATTGCTAATTGGATCAGTTGAGCTGTCGATTGAACCATCGAAACTACTCACTTAAATGGTAATGAACTATTGTTTCTGGTAAACCACTAATTAAATAAGCAGGACCAGTGGCCCCACAATGTCTACGGGACTGGTCGCTCCGAGGCAAACGGACAGACAGCTCAAACCATCCAACCAGAGAGCGGAACGCTTTGCCCGGGAACGAGTAGCCAACAGGAAGGCCAGACGTGGACACCTGACCTGGAGCACTGGCCAGCGAGGGGTATAACTGGAGCAAGCCCGAACAGAAGAGCAGAACGCGCCTTCTCCAGCAAGCCAGACAGCTTGCTGTATCACGGACGATTCTCTCTCTCCCCCAAATAAAGCGGGTTGTATTCTGAATCTGGTCGGGTGTCTCTCTCTCTCTCTCTCTCCAAAACGAACACCGGGACGGTAGTTTCCGTCCTAACATTACCCCCACACAATCTCCATCTGTGAGTGTTCTAGTCTGCCATAGGCCACACGTACAACATTTGTCACTCAGCCCAGACACATCAACTAAATCACTGAATGCTTTGCATGTTACTTTGTTTATCAGAAACTGGATTTAATCACATTTGATAAGGAAATGAAAGAATCTGAAAGATCACGACATAATGAATGCTGCTAGTCAGAAGAGTTGCAAAGAACACAAGACAATGGGGACAACAAATGTCACAGGATACGACTCATTGATGTCCAGCTCAATATCATGTAGATCAGTGCCTACTCTTCATCGAAAATCCATGATCCTTTCACTTTATGAAAATTATCAATGCCTGGGCCACTTAAATGAGAAGCTAGATTTGAACTCTGAGAATACAAAGGGCACATTCTGCAGTCCTGCAGTAGCAAGCTTGCAAGACCTGTAACCAAAATGTGCCAACATCTTCAGGTGACCCCAGAACCAATACTGTCAAATTGAAAAAGCATTTTAGATGTATTACATTAGAACCTCCAAGAGTAGGTTAAGAGATAATTAAGGCAGTATCAATACCAGATCAATATACTGGGATGCTGAAGGGAAATGAAAGTAAGAAGGAGTGAAAGACTGAAGAGAAGTTATAGAACAGGAGAGCAAATTTCAAGAGTTAAATCTTGAAATGATAGTAAGTATTTAATCAGCATTAGAAATCTTATTGAATTGAATGGGTCACAATGATAGACCACTGTGCTTTCATTTGTAATAATCAAAACTAAAACTCCCCCTCCCACTCCACCGAGGACATGCAGGTCCTTGGACTCCTCCACCGGCAGAACACAACTACACGACGGCTGGAGGAGGAGCGCCTCATCTTCCGCCTGGGAACCCTCCAACCACAAGGTATGAATTCAGATTTCTCCAGCTTCCTCATTTCCCCTCCCCCCACCTTGTCTCAGTCGGTTCCCTCAACTCAGCACCGCCCTCCTAACCTGCAATCCTCTTCCTGACCTCTCCGCCCCCACCCCACTCCGGCCTATCACCCTCACCTTGACCTCCTTCCACCTATCCCACCTCCATCGCCCCTCCCCCTAGTCCCTCCTCCCTACCTTTTATCTCAGCCTGCTTGGCTCTCTCTCTCTTATTCCTGATGAAGGGCTTATGCTCGAAACGTCGAATTCTCTATTCCTGAGATGCTGCCTAACCTGCTGTGCTTTGACCAGCAACACATTTGCAGCAATAATCAAAACTAGTCCTGTTTTGTGATGGTCAGACAATGGAAAAATTGGTTTCAAACTGTTCCAATCTGCAAAGTCATTAAACATATCAGGCAAAGAAAAAAAATATTAAAAACGAAACCAGATCAGGTGCATCTTCCATTTTAAGCCCTCAGTGCCAACATCACTAGCTCACAGGTTGAGAATAAAATGGTTACAAGTAGCATAAAGACCTCTTCTGTGTCCCAAATAGTGTACCTCAATCACAACTTCAGAATAGTACTTCTATAAAATTCTTCCATTTACCACGACAACCATTTTGTGGTTTCTGTGACTGGTTATGCCAAATTTGTTCTATTTAGATCTGAACAGAAAAAGGTGTAATGCTACCACTCTGTGCTCTCTTGGTATTGAATAGACATTGCCAATGCTTAAGATTTAAGTGATGTTTACAGACAGAAAAGACTTGCATCATGTTAGTGAAGCTTCGTTCAGATATGAAAGACAAAATCTTTTAATATAGAATCAAATAACAAAAATATACATTTTTCTTTAAACTGAAAGCTTACCCAAGATGCTATTAGGCTTTTCGGTATCTTTGGTCAACTGAAGTGCAGAGATACTGTCCAACACTGGTTTTACAAGAAACTGATGTGGTTGCAGACAAGTCAATTCATTATGCTTCTCTAAAGTAGGAAGGACGATAGCAAGGTTGTTCTTTACCCTTTAGGGAATAAAGTACAAATGAAAACTACAATAGACAAGATATAGTAATAAACAACTGCAATATTAACTAAAAGCTAATTTATTTAGCTCATCAAATGTAATGGCAAACTGACTTAAGAAGGTCATGCTACAGAAACCACCCCAAGACAGTACCAACCAAACTTTACAGTTAGGAACATTCAATTCTCAATGCCAAAGTTCAAAGTCTGGAATAATTTTGTTTTATTATTATACTTTGTACATTAAAAGGTACTGCTTTGAAAGGTACAGTCCAAAGGATAATGAAAAGTGCATTATTAAGTGTTCAAACATTGCTAGAAATGCAACTATCAGCTATTAGATTTAAAAATTAAAAACATATTCATAATATCAGCACCAGCACTGAATGAAGAAAGAAAATATTTTATTAAAGGCAAAAAGGCTAACCTGGGTTGATCTGTCATGTTCGTAAAGTTAAGCAAGGGGATTACAACATTTATGGATTTTTACTGATCTAAAACATACAAACATATGAACAAGGAACAACAATAGATCACCCGGACCTTTGAAACTGCTCTGCGGTTCAGTAAGATCATGGCTTTTAACCTCAACTCTATATTCCTGGATATTGTTGATAATATTTCATCCACTTGGAAATCAAGAATCTCTCTATCTGAGCTTTAAAAATAAAATTTCTTCATCCACGCCTTTTGAGAAGAATTCCAAAGACTCTCAACCCTCAGAGGAAAAAAAACTGTTTCCTCATTTTTGAGAGTATCAGGCAAGAACTTTCAAAAGCTGATTGGGGGCGGAAGTTCACAGGTGAAGAGATGGCTGGAAAACAGAAAGACTCAAAAATGAGATAATGAGAGTCCAGAGACAATATGTTCTTGGTAGGGTGAAAGGCCAAACTGGTAGGTGTAGGGAATGCTGGAGGACAAGAAAAATTGAGGTTTTGGTAAGAAAAGGGATACAGATCTCAGATACAGGCAGCAGAGATTGAGTGAATCCTTAGAAGAGAGAAATCAGAAGAGCAAAAAGGGGACATGAGATAGCTTTGGCAAATAGAGTTAAGGAGAATCCAAAGATATTTTATAAATACATAAAAGACAAAAGGGTAACTAGGGAGAAAATAGGGCCCCTCAACTATCAGCCTGAATGTGGAACTGCAAGAGATGGGGAGACACTAAACGAGTATTTTGCTTCAGTGTTTAACATGGAGAAGAACATGGAAAAAACAGAATGTGGGAAAATAGATGGTGACACATTACAGAGGAGGAAGTGCTAGATGCCTTAAAACACAAAGGTGGATAAATCCCCAGGACCTGATCAGGTGTAGCTTAGAACTCTGCAGGAAGCTAGGGAAGTAATTGCTGGGCCCCTTGTTAAGATGTGTATCACTGATAGTCACAGATGAGATTAGATTAGATTCCTTACAGTGTGGAAACAGGCCCTTCGGCCCAACGTGTCCACACCGACCCTCCAAAGAGTAACCCACCCAGACCTATTTCCTTCTGACTAATGCACCTAACACTATGGGCAATTTAGTATGGCCAATTCACCTGACCAGCACATCTTTGGACTGTTGGAGGAAAATGGAGCACCCGGAGGAAACCCACACAGACATGGGAAGAATGTGCAAACTCCACACAGACAGTCACCCTAGGCTGGAATCGAACCTGGGACCCTGGTGCTGTGAGGCAGCAGTGCTAACCACTGAGCCACCATGCCGCCCACAGTTGTTGGAGGAAATCCTGAGGGACAGGATTTATACGTATTTGGAAAGGCAAGGACTGATTCGGGATAGTCAACATGGCTTTGCACTTGGAAAATCATGTTTCACTAACATGATTGAAATTTTTTTTGTAGTAATAACAAATAGGATCGATGTGGGCACGTGATCTATAAGGACTGCAATAAAGCATACAAGGTTCCTCATGGTAGACTAGTTAGCAAGGTTAGGTCACATGGAATACAGGGAGAATTAGCCATCTGGATACAGAATTGGCTTGGAGATAGAAGAGAAAGGGGCGTGGTGCTGGGGTGCTTTCTAGACTGTGACCAGTGGTGTGCCATCAGGATTGGTGTTGGGTCCACTATATAAATGATTTGGACTGTGAACATAGGAAGTATAGTTAGTAAGTTTGCAGATGACACCAAAATTAGAGGTGTCGTGGATAGCGAAGAATGCTATCTCAGTACAATAAGCCAATGAGCTGAGGAGAGGCAGATGAGTTTAATTTAGATAAATACGAGGTGCGACATTTTTGAAAGGCAAATCAGGGCAGAACTTATACACTTAATGGTAAGGTCTTGTGGAGTGCTGCTGATCAAAGAGACCTTGGAGTGCATGATCATAGTCCTTAAAACTGGAGTCACAGATAAATAGGATAGTGAAGAAGGCATTTGGTATGCTTTCCTTTAATGGTCAGTGCACTAAACATAGGATTTGGGAGTTCATGTTGTGGCTGTACAGGACATCGGCTAGGCCACTTTTGGAATATTGTGTGCAGTTCTGGACCCTCTCTTATAGGAAGGGTGTGGTGAAACTTGAAAGGCTTAAGAAAAGATTTATAAGGATGTTGCCAGGGTTGGAGGGTTTGAGCAATAGGCTGGGGCGGTTTTCCCTTGGTCAGAGGCAGAGGAGTGACCATATAGAGGTTTATAAAATCGTGAGGGGCATGGATAGGGTAAACACACAAGGTCTTTTCTCTGGAGTAGGGGAGTCCAAAACTAGAGGCCATAGTTGAGGGTGAGAGGGGTAAAAGGGACCTAAGGAGCAACTTTTTCACACAAAGGCTGGTGTGTGTATGGAATGAGCTGCCAGAGGCAGTGGTGGAGGTTCGTTTAATTACAACATTTAAAATGCAACTGGATTGGTGTCTGAATAGGAAGGGTTGAGAGGGATATGGACCAAGTGCTGGCAAATGGGGCTAGATTAATTTAGGATCTCTGGTTCGATGGACAAGTTGGACCGAAGAGTCTGTTTCTGTGCAATACATCTCTATGACTACCTGTTTAAATGGGCAACATCTTATTTTTAGTTTATGGCCCTGGTTCTAGACTCTATCACAAGAAGAAACATCCTTTAATGATCCATCCAGCTAGATCACCTGAGGCTCTTATATGTTTCATTTAAGTCACCTTTCATTTCTAAATTCAAGAGAATACAGGCCTAGTCTATCTAGTTCTTTCTTAATGAGATAATCCACTCATTCCAGGTATTCATCCAGTAAACCTTCTCTGAACTGCGTTTTATACATTAACATCTTCTCATATATAGTGACCAGTATTGTACACAGCACTACAATTCCCTGGATAATTGAAGCATAACCTCCTTACTCTTGCATTTAATTCCTATCACAATGAACATAACATTCTATTAACTTTCCCAATTACTTATTGTACCTGCATACTAACGTTCTGTGAATCATGTATTGCTAACCAGATCTTTCTCTGCATCCCAGAGCTCTGCAACCACTCACCATTTAGATAACATTTTAAACAAAAAATTCTTTCTGCCAAAATGGACAAGTTCACTTTCCCGTGTAATGCTCTATTGCCAGGACTTTGCCCACTTAATCTATCTACAGTCCTTTGTAAGCTCCTTCACAACTTCACTTACCTATTTCTGTGTCATCAGCAAATTTAGCTAACAAAACTTTGATCCGTTCATCCAAATCATTTTTATAAATTGTAAAAAGAGTTAAGGCCCCAACACTGATCCCCCATGGTATGTCATTTGTGACAAACTCTGCAAGTTGGAGGCAGAGTCGGATTCCGCAGCCAGAACTCATCCGCTCTGTTCATTTCTCTTTATTTCCTCCTTTCATATTTTTTTCTCCCTTCTTTCTTCTTACCTCCTGCCCTTGAGACTCGAGTGAAGTCATAGCAGATCCAGTCATCAGCATGACTCCTGGCCTCAAGAATCTCGAAGCGAAACTAGCACAGACTCCCGGCCTCGAGGCGTAGCCAGCACAGACTGAAGATCTAGAGCTCTTGTGGACTGGGTTGAAAGGACTTACTCCGAAATTTTTATTTCTTTACTTTTCTCACTTTTTGATAAGAATTTAAGATTAGATTCTATATAGTATGGAAGCAGGCCCCTCAGCCCAACAAGTCCACACCGACCCTCTGAAGAGCAACCCACCTGGCCCTATATTTACCCCTGACTAATGCACCTAACGCTATGGGCAATTTAGCATGACCATTACACCTGACCTGCACATCTTTGGATTGTGGGAGGAAACCCACGCAGACACGGGGAGAATGTGCAAACTCCACACAGACAGTTGAACCCAGATGCCTGGTGTTGTGAGGCAGCAGCGCTAACCACTGAGCCACCGTGCCACCCCAGTATTTATTAATCTGTACCTAGGCACATTTGTTCTAAGATGGTGCCATAAGTGGCAACTTGTAAACTTTTCACTGTAGTCACGTGAGTGTATATGACAATAAAGCTAATTCTAATTCTAACCTGAAAATTTATTCCTTCTTTGTTTCTTTTTAGCCAACCAACATTCTATCCATGCCATATGTTACAGCCAATGCCATGAGCTTTTACTTTTCACAATTCTCTTTGATGCGGCACCTTCTCAAATGCATTCTGGAAAGTTAACGCAATTCATCTACTGGTTCCCTTTTATTTACGATATAACTTCTTCAAAGAGCTAAATCAAATACCAGGAATCATTCATTTTATATTCATTAATACATTATTTCTATAACAATGGATAAATCATTAATAATTACACAGTGATAGCATGACTTTCATTTAGATGATACTATGACAGCAAGTGAGAATTTTATAAAATGATGGTATAATCTGCAATTACAAGTTCCTATTTACATATTACAATACTATGTATCTTTTTTTAATGATTTAAAATTTGATTCTTAGAATGTTACTCACACTCAAAGAATTGCACTTGGTTATCACCCTGAACTAGCAGCAATTAAGTATTGGAAGACTAACTCAAGTAATAGCTAGAAATTACATGAATGCTTTTGATGAAGTAAAACATAGCAGTTGCTTCATAGAAGTAACCAAAGAATACTGAAATTGATCAAAACATGGAGGCATCAGAAAAAAATGAGGTAAAGTTTAATGTGTTTCTTACAGAGTGGTGCCTTAGGGTTCTTGTGGTGCAATAGTAGCATCCCTGCCTCTGAGCCATGAGACCTGCGTTCAAGACCCACCTTCTCCAGAGGTACATCAGTGCATCTCTGAACTGGTTGGTTAACTAAATTTCTAAAGAGTGGTAGCTTCCCTCATGGTCTAATGTTTGGGATCTTGCCATTTCACCACCATGATCCTAGTTCGATTCCCAGAAAGGGAATTTATGTTGGGGCCTGTTGCAGTGCAGTGGTAGTATCCTTAGCTGTGAGCTAGCAGATCTGGGTTCAGGTTCCACCTGCTTGAATCATGTGTAGTAAAATTTTCTAATCAACCTCTTCCTTTAGATATCTCTGAACAGAATTCTAGAGTTTACAACCTAAACAAATGAAAACATGACTGCCAATGATGGAATATTAGAAGTCAGGAATGCACTAAAGCCCAAAAATTAAAGATGGAGGGTTTGTGGAGGGTTGTATGACTGAAGGAGGTAATAGTTATAAAGATGCATTGAAAGAAAGCTGGACTGAAAAGGCAATTAACACAGGATAGCATCTGCAGAGCTAATGTACTGTAGACTTTTTTGGTTACCTTTCATTTAGATCACAGGCCACCTGCAAATGAAACAAGCAATGCATTAGAAATATTGGCATAATAAATTTTACAGTTATTTCTATGCCTTTATTACATAGAAAGACCTCAATCCTTCAAAACTCAGTTTCTGGTTCTCTGATCTCGGCAGAGATCAACTTTGTAATCTTCTCAAGCCTGCTTTCCAAAGCTGGCACACTTCCTTGGTTCCTCCAAGACCAAAATTTAACACAGGATTCAAGGTACAACCTGGCCAGAGCACTATACAACTCAGCACAACTGCCTCAGTCATCAAATTGATTGTTTTTATTATCTGATTTCAGCAGTTAGTAAATGTAATCAGAACTGAATCTACTCATACTTTCAGCACTGTTTTTCTAGATAATTCAATGTCATTCTGTTCCTTAAACAGCTTTTCAACATACATGGAATGTTAGTTAATTATGCTGAGTTTCATCTGCCACATTTCTGTCCACTTGCAATTATTTTATTTCTATTGTAACTCCACAGTAATTTTCTTAAACTCTTTGGCAGCCATCCTACCACAGCCCCACTGCTTTTCCATTTTTAATACCATTCACAAATACACAAAAATTATGAAACCAGGTTATTAAAGATCAGAGACGATCGAGGCTGAATTAAATACATTCTTCTTAGACAAAAAGTCATGAGTTATGGGTTGGGTGGGTGGCATTGGTGGGGTGGGGTGGAAGCTGTTCACAGAAGATTGATTGCAGTCATAATTTTATCGTATTATGGAACAGTGGAGCAGGCTCAAACATACTCTTGGTCCGAAGCCCAGCATTCTTGGATGTTTATTCTTCATGACTTCCTCGCTCTATGTGTAATGCTCAAGCTACCGCATGCCTTTCTTGCAACAGGCCCTGTTGTTACCTTTAACAACTGCTTGAAAGGTCACTTGTCATGAGTTTGCTGATTTCAACAAAGTGCCGCAGTCCTCCTGGAGGTCTATTACTATAACTACATTATTAACGACTACATTCACCCTCAATACTAGATAGAAATTCTGTACGAATAGCCTGATTTGCATCGATTAGGAACTCAATGTAGGAAAATGGCACAGTGTTTCTCAACTTGCAAGAGGAAAATCCAGCCACATACACAATACATTCAGCACTCCACCCATATCAACTTTCTTGACCATTCATCAAAAGAACAAAAAAGTTCATCAAACATGATGTATGTTTAACAAATTCATTCTGACTTTCTTTTATTATCCCAGATATTTCTGAATATTAATAAAAAAAGTTTCAGATTGTTGGCTCTAAAACTTTACAAGTTGATTATAAGCTAGATTGCTTGCCACATCCCCATTTCCTTTAAACAAATGCATAACATTTGCAATCCTCCATTCCTCTTGTATCACCCGGATATTGGAAGGAGACTGGAAAACCGTGGCAGCCGTTACAACTTTAAGCCTGAGAATTCCCTAGAATTCATCATGTGTACCAGGCAACTTTTCTACATTAAGAAGTCCTAAATTTTTAAATTCATCTTTTTACTTCTCTCTAATGCAATATGATTAATATCTCCAATTTTACTGCAACATTACATCTGCCTTCATTGAGGAGGTGATGCCAAAGTACATAAGTAGTACCTTATCTACATCATCTGCTCCACAAGATGATCTCAGAGAATCGTACAGCACAGAAACAGATCCTTTGGTCCAACTTGTCCATGCTAACCAAGTTTGCCAAACTAAACTAGTCCCATTTGCCTTTATTTGGCCTATATCCCTCTAAACCTTTCCTATTCATGTACCTATCCAAATGTCTATTAAAAGTTGTAGCTTCCTCTTGCAGCTCATTCCATATACAAACCACCCTGTGTGACAATATTGTCTTTCATGTCCCTTTTAAATCTTTCTCCTTAAAATACGCCCCTTGTTTTGAATTCACCCACCCCAGCATAAAGATCTTTGCTATTTACCATCCCAATGGCCCTCATGATTTTATAACCTTAAAAGGTCAACCCTCAACTTCTTACACTCCAGTGAAAAAAGTTCCAGCCTATCCGAGCAATCCTTATAACTCAAACCTTCCAATCCTGGCAATATCTCAATGAATTTTTTTTTCAGAACCCTCTCCAATTTAATAAAGTCCATCCAATAACTGGGCAACCAACATTCCAAAAGTGGCTCACCAATGTCCTGTACAACCTCCACTTGACATACCAGTTCCTATATTCTGTAGTCTAAAGCAACTAAGGCAAGCGTACTAAACGCCTTCTTCACTACCCTGCCTGCATGTCCTTCAACTTTCGAAGGACTATGTACCTGAATGTCTAGGTTTCTCTATTTGACAACCCCACCCAGGACCATACCATTAACTGCATAGGTCCTGCCCTTGTTCATTTTACCAAAATGCAATACCTCATATTTATCCAAATTAAACTATCTGCTACTCCTCAGCCCATTGGCCTAATTGATCAAAATCCCTTCCTAATCCTAGGCAGCCTTCTTCACTGTCCAGTATACCATCAATTTTGGTGTCATCCACAAAATTACCAATCATACCTCCTAAATTCTCATCCAAATAGTTTAAATAAATTACAAACAAAAGTGGACCAATCCCTACGGAAAACGACTAAACACAGGTATCCAATCCAAAAAACAATACTCCACTACCACTCTGTCCCCTACCGTCAAGTCAATTTTGTATCTAATTGGCAAGTTCTCCCTGAATCCCATGTGATCTGACTTTACTAATTAGTCTACCACGTGAAACCTTGTCAAAGGCTTTACTAAAGACCACGTAAACATCATCTACCACTCTGTCCTCAGTCATCCTTTTGGTTACACCCTCCAAAACCCAATTAAGTTTGTGAGACATGATTTCCCACACACAAAGTCATATTGACTATCCCTAATCAGACCTTACCTCTCCAAACGCATGTAAATCCTATCTCTCAGAATCCCCACTAACAACTGATGATAGACTCACAGGTCTACAGTTCCTAGGCTTCTCCTTACAGCGTTCCTTTCTGTCCCTCTTTTGTTCCAATCTTTTTCTGACTGCACTTTAAATATGTCTGTGTTTATACAAGATGCTCAGAGTTGCTTTTATGTAAGCCATCAATCGAATTTCATAAACGAGGTTTTAGAAGAAATCATTCACATTCAAAACCAGTGGTAAGTCAGATTAACAGCTATGATAAACCTTCCAATTTTCCTAACTTAATGAACCAGGAGCAATCATTCCAACAAGCACGACTGTTCAATACATCAAATTGAGTGGAACGGACCAAGTCAGACACTTTCTTTTCTATGATTTGATATAGTCAAGAACCACAGTCTTATATAATGTTGCCACAGTTGCCATGCAGTGAGTGTGCTGAGAAAAGCCATGAACTTGTTGCAATAAGTCAATCTAAATTAGCTAATTATTCCAGGAGGACTAACTAAAGCAGGTATTGCTAAACATGAGGATTTATTTAGTGACTGAAATTAATGACTGAAACATCCAAACAAAACAAAACTTTATCCTCTTTTGGTGTAACTGAAATTTAGCAGCATTATTTTTACTCAAACCAAATCCCATGATTTTCCCAACTCCATCTGTAACTTTCTTGTAATTCCCACTGAAGTCAATAACATCAGCAGTTATTAAAAATACATCAGCTTTGCCAGATGTTTACCTCCCAAGTTTCCATATCTGTGTTTCAAAAGTGAATAGATATAATTTCTTATGAACAATTGGCTGCATAATGATTTTGTTACTGGATGAGTAATTTAAAAATTAATCATGCAGAGACACGAGCCGCTAACCAATTATCAAATTCATACAATGAGCCAGTAAGATGACTTACCTTCAGAAAATTCACAGGGTTACATTCGTTTACTAATTTTTCACATTCCTTCAGGTACTCCTCAATTGTTTTCTTCTGTGTTCGTTTTCTTTCCAGTCGAGCTTTACGCTCACGCTCTTTCCACTCTTTCTTCTTCTCAATTTCATCTATCAACTGCCTTTTCTTCAATTCCACTTTCTCCAAAATTCTATCGATCTTAGTTATAATAATTTCTTTGTCATAGTCTAAAACGTACTAGATAAACAGATAAACATCAGCTTGTGCCAATCATTGGATTATAATTTCTGCATAATACAGTAAAAATTGTAAAACATTTCACCACCAAGTATCCAACAGTCAATTCTGAAAAATTACTGAATTTCCAGTGTGATTTTAGCATTTCACATTGAGATGAGCACTAGGGTTTGGTCCAATCTGTCTAATGATAAGGAAGAAATTAACCACTTGGACTATGGAACTTTAGGAGAAGAATAATCACTTAACAACCAACACTTCTTACCTCCAAATCTGATGGGTTGTCTGCAATTTCAACCTTTAGTCTGTTATTCAGCTGCCTCAGTTCTCTCAGGTTATTGAAGTATTCAAGCTGTGAAAAGTGCACATGCATGTTTCGGTTTTGCAGGTACAATATTAAAGTCATTTTCCAAACTTAAATTAGCTAGTAACAATATGAAAATTTTGTAATACTGCTCTTCCACTCAGTAGCACATCACATAGCAAACTGTACATTTATTGAGAATGTCATTGACTGGTACTATTATCTCTCCATTTAAGAAACTGTTACATTTAAAAAGCTCTTTTCACAACTAATGGACATCTCAAAGTGCTGTACAGCTGATAAAGTCACTGTTACAATGCAGAAAACACGGAAACAAAGTTGCTCTCACAAATAACTATGTGATAATGGTCAAATGATTTACTTTTTTGATTACTGGATAACGATTGACCAGAACAGCCGGGTAATTCACTGTTTTTCCTCCAAAATAGAACAAGATCATTTACATCCACCTCAACAGGAAGATGGGGCCTTAGTTTAATGGCTCATTTGAAAGATAGCACTTCTGACAACCTCTGTACCGCATTGAAATGTCTACCTTGATCTTGATGTTCAAGTCCTGGGTTGAAACATCTACCCAGAACACTTTTATGACTCAGTGGTAAGAGTGCAATGAACGGAGTACAGCTGGTAAAGACTTCAATGTGTGAAGTACCAGGTGTTATCAACTGAACTTGGGTCAAGAGTGTGGTGCTTATGCCCGAAACTTTGATTCTCCTGCTCCTTGAATGGTGCCTGACCTGCTGTGCTTTGCCAGCACTACATTCCCGACTCTGATCTTCAGCATCTGCAGTCCTCTCTTTTCCTCTCAACTGAATTTGGACGAGGATTAGACTATTTATCCCCTTGAGTTCTATAGATCATGGCTATACTGCACCTTTACTCCATTTACTTACTTAGGTTGCATAAATCTTTATATTCAACAAAAATCTATTAACTTCAGATTTGAAGTTTTTAATTGACAATTTTTTAAAAAGTTTTTTTATAGATGGGAGAGAGTTCTAGATTTCCACTACCCCGTGGAAGATAACCAAGACATGAGGAAAGTCAATTAAAGAAGTTAACCTGTTTGTGAAGGTGCAAGACAAGGACATGGTTCTCAATGAATACTTTATATTCCACAAAAAAAATTATTGAAAAGCAATAGAAATAGCACATATTGAGATACAAACAGAGAAGAAGCATAAGTGGAAAACCATCAGACCCAGATAAAATGTATCATCCAAGGTCAGTAAGGAATTCAAACTAACAGAGGCTACAAATAGCAGAGGCTCTGACCATAATTTTCCAATGCCCTCTGGTTACAACCACGGTCCCAGAAGAGTGGAACAGAAATGTTTAAAAATTGATGAATGTACACCCAACTAATTACTGGCCAGTCAGTGGTGGGCATGTTACTGTAAAAGTTCTGAGAAATTATGTAAAATCATAGCTTAGAGAAGCACAGGCTAAATAACGACATTCAGCACAGATCTGCTGAGGGAAAGTTGTGTGTGACTAGTTTGATTGAAGCTTTTGAGTAAGCAACAGGAAGAGCTGATGAGAGTATTTTTAAAGTTGAGTATCTGGAATCTGGCAAGGCTTTTGACCAGGATTTGTGCAGTAAACTGGTCATAAATACTTATCAATGAATGAAGACTTAAATATAGGGGGTCATGATAAAAAAAATCTGTAAATTACAGCAAAATTGATTGACAGGAAAATTGGAAAAAAACAAAAAAACTGTACATAAAATGAATAGTTCTACCATTACATCCTTGCTATTGTATTCAATAGCTTGCCCAATGCAGGAAAGAATTCAATACTTCTTTATATGTATCTATTCTACTATTTCCAGAGATCTATGGACATACACCCTCTACTCCCCTCAGTACCTTTGCTTTGTTTGTATAATGTCCACAGATGCATAACCTCGTGCTTCTCTGGATTGAATTTCATTTCCACTTTGCCAGCCACTCAATCAAACTATTTATATTGTCTTGCATACAACAGCCATCCTCTTCACTATCAACTACCCAGCCAACTTGTGCATGGTTTGCAAATTCCCAATTGTGCCGTCTATGTTTAAGTCCAAATCATTAATATCTATGACAAATAGCAAGGGAGCTAACACTGACCCTATAGAACACCTCTGGAAAACAATTTCCATTCACAAAAAATAGCCATCAACCATTACCATTTAATAAACCAATGAACTAAGGATGCTGGAAATCTAAGCAAAAACAGAAATTGATGACTATTCACCTTTGTTTCCTATCGCCAAACCAATTTTGGATCCAATTGGTTACAATCCACTGCACTTTAATTTTTCTGACCAGACTGTCATGAGAGACCTTATAAACTGCATTACTAAAACAGCTCTGATGAAGAGTCATCTAAACTCAAAACATTAGCTTGCTTTCTCTCCATGGATACTGCCTGGTCTGCTGTGATCTCCAACATTCGTATCCACTGCAGTGCCTTCAATTTTCTTTGATACTTATTCAAAAAATTCAATAAAGTTAATGACATTGCCTTACTTACTGTAAAAAGATAATACTCACTACTCTGATCAATCTATGCCTTCCCAAGTAACACTTGATGCTTTCTCTCAATATTCGCCAATCATCAAAGTCAGACTGACCAGTCTACAAAGATTTAGCTTATCTCTTGCACCTGTTTTGTATAGTGGTACACCGTGCGCAGACTTCTAATTCTCTAGGAGCTCACATGTCGAATTAGGTTTGGAAAATGACTCTCGGGGCATCTGCTATTTCTTCCCTGCCTTCCTTGAACAGCATAGGATACAACTCATCCAGCCCTGGCGATTTATCCACCTTCAATTCAAGCAGGTCGATCCCGCCAGTATTTCCCATCTGATTATGCTTATTTACTCCTTCACACTCCTCCTCTTTAACAGGAATGTCTGCAGCAAACCCTCTTCCTTATGAAGACATAGGGGGAAAAAAACTCATTCAGAGGATGTGAGCAGCATTCATATAAGTTACCATGTACATCACTGACTGAGAGGCCCAACCATTTTTTTTTAGTAATCCTGTTACTCTTAAATTTACTGATAAAACACTTTTGGATTTTCCTTTATTTTCCAAGCCAAATTTTTAAAAATTATTCTCTCTTTGCTTTTCTAATTTTCTTTTTCACTTCATCCCTATACTTTCTACACTCTTGAGTTTTCTACAGTTTACTTTTTCAGAGGCTTTTTTTTGCTTCAGTTTAAATTGTTGGCATCTGGATAACCAAGGTAATCTAGATTTGGTGCAAGTACTCTTTCTCTTTGTGGGGTCACATCTACATTACATCTTTTGTATCTTGCTTTTAAACACGTCCCATTGATTTGTTACGTTCTCAAGTTGCTGCAAACAGCATTCCCTATAAATTTCTTTTGCACTTGTATGTTTAAAAATAAAATATCTAGAATGGCAGAATTATGGAATTTCTTGATAAGTGGAAAATGTTTATTTGATGACATCTGGTTTGGACTTTAAATGTAGCAAGTGCAATGTTTCAAGACCTGTGGATTGTAGGAGAAAGGATATACTTCCACATGAGAACCAACGCTCAGTATACAAATACATGGAGAAAGTGGACTCTTTTTTAAAATTCAATCATGTGACAGCATTTATTTCCCAGAGGGACACTGCTGTGGGCCTGGAATCATACATAGACCAGGTAAAGGTGGCAGTTTCCTTCCTTAAAGAACATTAGTGAACCAGATAGGTTTTTCCAACATGGTCGTCGTTTTTAACTCTTAATTCCTGTTTTATTTAAAAAGTGAATTCAGATTCCACCATCTGCCATGAGGGAATTCAAACACAGGTCCCCAGAACATTACCTGGGTCCCTGGACTAACAGTCCAGTGACAATGCCTTTGGGCCATTGCCTCCCCTTGTAATATATGCTTAAAAATATGGAAGCCTAAGTGGTCTCCAAATCAACTGATAAAGAGACTATTCACAGCCCAATACAATTTAATTTTCCTGGATCCCAGCACTCATTAGCCCTTCCCAGACTTGTCTGCAATAATTGCAGACAAGTCTGTCTGTTTCCAAACCAGATCCATATCAATTGCCTGGTGGTCATCTATAGAGCTTGCTGCGATATCATTCAGATCTCTTGCTCTCTTTGGTCAGTAAAAATAACAAGTAGTCTGAGAAGTCAGCCCTCTTTAATCTGAATGAATCCTTGAAAACAAATTCTAGGATTTAGATCTGTGCCTCAAAGTAGTGTTAAGAATTTTTATAGATGAATCTTGTCTAAAATAGGGGGTCTTTGCATATTTTGGCTCCTCTTGGTGACTGCAAAGGCTTCAGGGGTACTTGTGCCCACATTGTCAAGAGCATTTAGCTCTGCTTCGAGTGTAGACGCAAGTTGATTTGGTGTCTCACCAGTTTAAGACAGCATCTTTATCAATTTGGGTTCAGACAAGATTTACAAGGATGTTGCCAGGAGGATTTAAGCTATAGGATGAGGTTGAATAGGCTAGGGCTGTTTTCCTGGAGCGTCGGATGCTGAGGGGTGACTTTATAGAGGTTTATAAAATCATGAAGGACATGGATAGGATAAATAGACAAAGTCTTTTCCCTGGGATGGGGGCATCCATAATTAGACGGCCTAGGTTTAAGGTGAGAGGGGAAAGATATAAAAAGGACCTCAAGGGGCAACTTCTTCACGCAGAGGGTGGTGCGTGTATGCAATGAGTTTCCAGAGGAAGTGGTGGAGGCTAGTACAATTGCAACATTTAAAAGGCATCCGGATGGGTATATGAATAGGAAGGGTTTGGAGGGATATGGGCCGGGTGGTGTCAGGTGGGATTAGATTAGGTTGGGATATCTGGTCGGCATGGACAAGTTGGACCTAAGGGTCTGTTTCCATGCTGTACATCTCTATGACTCTATGACCTCTGAGGTCCATATGTAGTAGCAGCAGAAGTCATTCATCCGCACACTCATGGATGTGTGTGGAGCTTTCCAGCAGCTGTGCAGCTTAGAGAAAATAATCAGCCCATTTTTGCCAGATAATCTCTCAGCTTTGTGAAAGTTACCTATCCTCTACTTTTACTCCTGTTCTAACTTTGTCCTCTTCCATAATGATGCTAAAGCTAACTATCATGATCATCACCTGCAAAATGGTCAACACTTCTACCTCATCATCTTGCCCAGCTCATTTCCTAAGACTAAATCTAAAACTGCTTCATCTCTCATTGGACTGGTTACAAAGTGTTATTTTGAAGACAGTAAAAACAAACATTGTCCTCAGTGGCTTTCACACTATTGATATGTTAATTCATATCTGGATAGTTTAAGACCTGAACAATTGTTGCCAAATTTTTTTGCACTGAGAAATTTACCTACACATTTGCTCCTTTAACTCCCTCCCACTGTTTTGGCGTCTATAGTAAACACCAATGAATGTGGATGCTCCATTTTTGTTTCTGAGCTCAACTCATATCTCCTCAGTCCAGATAAGGTCAAATATTCTGTAGCTCCTTTAGTTGATTAATCTCCTCTCAGCTATGATTATTATTTATAAAAATAATACTACACCCAATTTGTTTTCACTCCTTTCTTTATCCTTGTTTGATAGCTCTATATCCAGAGCTGCCATACTTGTTCCTCTTTAAGCAAGGTTTCAGTTAGGTTTGGGAGGATATGGAAGTATTTCGGGTGTATAAAATTATGAGGGACACAGGTAGAGGGCATATAAGAACGCATATCTATTAGTAATTAAATCAACAGCCAGGAGTTTTAGATGTACAATAACAGGTGAAAGGAACATAGCAGCAGGAATAGACCCTTCAGTCCCTCAAGCCTGTTCGACCAAGGATTAGAGGAATGTGGAGGATGTGGAAGTCTCTGCCTGAGAGAGTACCAAGGAAATAAACATGATTTGGAAATGCTGGTGTTGGACTGGGGTGTATAAAGTTAAAAATCATACAACAGGTTTATTTGGAAGCACTAGCTTTCAGAGCACCGCTCCACAACCACTTGATGAAGGATCCGTACTTCGAAAGCTAGTGCTTCCAATTAAACCAGTTGGACTATAACCTGGTGTTGGATGATTTTTAACAACCTTCAAAATGTTTAAAAATACTTGTATGTCCATGTGACATATTCTAATTTACAGAGCATGCACCAAGAGCTGAAAGGTAGAATTAGAATGGACACTTTTTCAACCCTAAACATCCCCATGGAGGTCTAACTGCAATCTTTAAGGTCCCACCTTGCTCTGGACTGCGCCAGTCGAGGGAGGGAGGGTGGGGGATAAAGGTTAAGATAAGAGAAGCCTGAGGGGGGGTTCGTTCCCTCTCACCCCCACCCCACACAAGCCCTTACCTTCTCCTCCTGGTAAATCATGTCCACCAGGTTGACGGCGTGGAAGACCCCACGGTGATCCTCGCAGACGCACTGGCCGCACGCCAGCTGCTTGCAGACCTTGCAGAAGAGCTGCAGCTTCCGGTGCGGGTGCCGCTGGCAGAGCTCGCGCTCGCCGGCATCGCCGCCGGGGGCCCGCGTGGCGCCCGCCAGCGGCTCCAACGGCTCCGGCTCGCGCCCGCCTCCAACCGCCAGCTGCTGCTGCTGCTGCGAGCGGAAAAGTTTCACCACCTCGGCCAAGGTGGTGTTGCTCGGCATGTTGACGGCTCCCTCGGCGATGAAGTTGCTCTTCCTGCAAAGGGGACACTCCAGCTGACTGTTCTTCCAGATGTTGTTGTTGTTGCTGCCGCCGCCGTAGTCCAGGCCGTACGAGAAGGATTTGGTGACACACTCCAGGATGCATTTCTTGCAGAAATTGTGCGAGCACACGGGCAGGGTGGTGGGGTTCTCAAACACCGACAGGCAAACCGCACAGGTCAGGCTGGCCTCCATTGCAGCTTTCAAACCACAACAGAGACAAACAAAAACCCCAAGTCTCCTCTCACCCTCCCCCGCCCCGTATCTCTCTCCCTCTCACATACTCTATCCGTCCGACGTCCGGGCTTTCTTCTTCCCGCCTAACAAGAAGTGCTCACCCAGACGTCCAGGAATTGAAAGTAAAACTCCAGCCCCTGTTACAACACGTCGCCAGGAAGTCCGGCCTTCAACGTGTCCGCCTGTCACGCAGCATGTCACAAAGAAAATACAGGAAATGCATCTGCAAAGGTATTAAAAAGCTTGGGCGGTGGGCGCCTTTGCTTGGCATTATTCGTCCATCAGTGCCATGTCTTGAGTGACTTTCTATGAACTCAACGCGCTGCAGTAAAAGCAACAAAATTTAAAAAAAACAATGCGGATTCTGGAAATCTGAGCTAAACAGAGAAAATCTTGCAAAAAAAAAATTAGCAGGCCAGCCTGAGCTGGGGTGAATGGTTTCAGGTCTTTAGAACTGAGAAAAGTAAGATATGCTATTGAGCAAGTGAAAAGAAAAAGGCAAGGACAACAGTTGGAAGGGCAGGATGAGAATAAATGACCAAAGGTGTCATTGATATAAAGACAAAGGCTGTGCTTATGTGGTAATATTTACATCATAACCCTTGACCATATGTTTTTATATTTATTTTTCTGTTTTGTTTTTGTCCCCTTGTCTCTTTCGTGATCCATGTGGGTTTGGATAGTTGCTATTTTGCCACTCACCCTTTGTTGTAACACATCTTTTGCTTCTTTGTTTGTCCTATTATTGATTTTGAAGAGGGGTGTGTGTGACTTGTGGCCACAATTGCCTAATACAGGCAGTCAACAAATTGTAGCAATTTTCTGATGGTTGAGATTTGTTCAGAGCAGCAGTCAAATATTTCAGATGAAACAGATGAACTGAGTGCGCAAGTAGAATTGAATAAAATACAGGACACTTCAGAATGACAGAAAATAAGGAAAAGATGGAGGGATGGCTCTTTTAGTTAATGTTGATATTAGCACAATAGAGAGGGATCACCAAAACTCAGTAAATAAGATGTGGAAACAGTTTGATGGAAAGAAAATGATAAAGGAGTCACTTTTAAGAATAGATGTATAAGCCCCCTAACAGTAACTCCACAGTAATGTGGTCCATGAACAAAGAAAGAACAGATTGATTACTGACCTCATAGTGAAAATGCCTTGATAGCAGTAATCATGAAATGAAATAATTACCCAGGCGCAGGTGAAGAGAAAAATCCAAGATGGATGAGTCTAAGATTACTCTTTTGAATTTAATCAAGAGTAATTATAAAGAATGAAAGCTGAGTTAGCTAAAGTGAACTGGCAGTCTAGGTTAAGGATAAGGTTAATAGAGATGCAGTGGTAAACATTAAGAGGATTATTCCAGAAAGTGCAGGATTGAAGTATTTCAACAAATTTGAAAAATTCTAAAGGATATACCTGCCATCTGTGGTTAACCAACATTGTCAAAAATTAGTATCAGCCTCAGAACTAAGACATATAACTGCAAAATGGGCTGGCAAGTATGAAGATTCGACACAATATAAGGAAAAAGAAAGAATTACCAAAAGATGAATAAGGAAGGACAAATTAGAGTATGAGAGAAATTTAGCAAAAACATGTAGACAAATACAAAAAGGTTCTTTAGGTATTTAAAAAACAAGAGTTAACAAAGTAAGCTAGAGTACTGAAGGGTCACTCCTCTACTTTCTCTCCACAGATGGTACCAGACCTGCTGAGATTTCCCAGCAATTTCTGTTTTTGTTTCTGTTATCCAGCATTTGCCGTTTGTTTTGTGTCTAGTAAGTTAGTTGATTCTTCAGATGTTATTTTCCAAATCTCCATTCATTCAGCAATAGTTCCATTATACTGAAAGAAAGAAAATGTGAGAAAGAAAGCTACAGGCCTGTTAGCTTAACATCTGTAATAAGGATAATATTGGAAGCTATTAGTAGAGATGTGATAGCAAGGTAGTTGGATAAAATCAAGATAATTGGATGGCGTTAGTATAGTTTTATAAGAGACAAACCATGTTTAACCAATCTATTGGAGTTCTTTGAGGAGATTGCACATGTGAATAAAAGGGAATTGTTTGATGTACAACACTTAGATTTCCAGAAGGCTTTTGATCAAGTGCCACACCAAAGTTATTTTGGAAAATAAAAGCTCATGTTGTAGTGGGAACTTATTGGCGTGGTTAGGAAATTGGCTGGTTAACAGGCTGCAAAGACTAGGCTCAAAGGGTCTTTTTTAGTTTGACAAAATGTAGTGTTAGATTGGTAATAGGACCTCAATTGTTTCCAACTTACATAAATTACTTAGCTGCAAGTATGGAAGTATGTTGCCAAATTTGCTGATGACAGAAAGATTGGTAGAAAAGTAAGTTGTGAAGGGGATACAAGGAGGTTACAAAAAGATACTGATAAGTTATGTAAGTGGCAAAAATTTAACAAATAAAGTATGATGTGACAAATAAAGTATAATGTGGGAAAATGTGAAATTGTCTATTTTGGTCAGAAGAATAAAAATGAAATTATTAGCTAAATGGTGAGAGTTGCAGAGGGATCTGGATGTCCTCAGGGAAGAGTTACAAAACATTAGCGTGCAGATGCAACAAGCTCATAGAATGATAACATTTATTACAAGGGGAAACTGAATACAAAGTAGAAGGTTTCCCTTCCGTTATGTCAGGGTCTGGTGTTGTGGAAATTGAATCGACTTGACTCAAATTCTAGCAAGAGCATAGAAAAAGTTTATTTTAGACCTTTGCAAAGGGACCCTTGGCACGACGCCTCATTTAAGGGGCGCCTGATAGCTTTCCCATATTTCCTTTCTACTATAATTCACTTCTTATCAACACCTCATGGTCAGGGGCCTGGAACATTCGCATTCCTTTCCAGGTATGGAGTTGTTTTTCTCATTTCTTGACTGTTGATATGGTAGTTTAATTGGTCTTGTAAGTCTGCTGTTCGGTCGGTTTGCCTTTACATTTTTTCTGTCTGTCTGCAATACTTGCCCGTAGTTTTAGTCAGGCCCATATTTCTTTGTTTTCCCAGTAAATGTTAATTTTCCATTATATTTCCCCCCTTTTTGTCATTTTATGACAACAAGGACAAAAACAAACATACAGAGCCAGATAGCTCTACATCAAACCTCTTAGGGAGCACTAGGCTTTTCCTCAGACGCCATCTACCTGTAACACAGCTTTCTGGTGGTATCATCACTTACTCTGGTGTGCCCTGTACATAGCCCATTTTTCACACGTTGCACACTTCAATGTTACGGTATGGTGGGATCCATGCAATCGGATCTTCCTGCTGTGGGGCCTCTGATCGATTTACCATTTGGTGTCCTGCTGCACTCATAAGCAAATTCTGTAGGCAGGTACACAAGCAGGGTCCTATGCAAAGCACTATGAGTTAGACCAGTCCTACGACTAGTAGAGCGTATAGGATCCAATACTTTTCCAAAGGGAGGTAAGCCATTGGAACCAGGAGTCATCTGCTGGGGGAGGCGGTCTTATTGCTGCAATCATATGATTTATTGCACTAGTAATATTCTAGGACTCATCAGGAATATTAAAACAGCATGAAGTACCTAACATTTTGCAGACACCCTCTCTCTCGGCCATCAGTATGTCTAGTACTGCCATTAACTGAGTAATAATGAGTGTTATACCTTCCTCCGTCTCATTTGCAAACAGTAATACACTATATGTGAGGCCATTAATCTTGTTTATTGTCACCGTTGTCCCTGCTCCCAAGAGAATAGACCACCCAATTTTCGCTCCTGGTGTAGTCTAGGGGTCTGTGAGTGTGTGCCCATTCCAATGCAATGGGATGTCCCTTCGGGTTCGCCCATTACTGGCCTTTGGGACGAACACTGTCATGCCAGTAGGCAGTACTGCAGGGTAGCAGCACACCTCCACCACAGGAGGAAGTGGTGGTACCCTCTTTCTCCACAGGCCCATATTATACCCGTCATCATGGTCTGATTATTGATAAAAGAACAAGTAATATTGATGATCGTACCATTTGCGTAGTTTGCTGAACAAGAATCATTATTAAAGTATAGCATCATATTACACTGGGAGATCCCCAAATGGAGTCGCACCTGATTTGTGCAAATACACGTTGCTCCCCTGCCTTCCACTATATGGAAGGCTGTGATCAGCAGTATGTCAGCATTGGGACTGCAGTTAGCCTTGAGTTTGGGGTGGTGGTGTGAAATTTACCCTAATTGCTCCCCTGATCAGGGTCAGGGTAGTCGCTGCCCACGGAAGCAGGCAGCTAGCATTTCTTGCCAGGCTGTCTGTAATTCGTTCAGCAGTCCACCGTTAAGCTGTGTGCAAACATATCCAACAAGGGTAGCCAACCTCTAATCTCTGGTGTTGTATTAGGACCAAGGCACAAGCTCTGTTCCCCTCACATCTAGCGATGGCCCTTCGCACTTCCCAACCTGCTGGCGTCGCATTTATGCCATTTTCCTCATGAAGTGCCAATTCCACGACTGAGTTAGACCCGCTCCCGAGCCCCAGCCGGCTCCCTCCAGGTTCTGGTGTGATATTAACGCCCTCTGCCCTGCTTGGGGTTAGGTCCATGATTTGGTTTGGTTGGTTGCCGTGCCCTGGTGCTACTATTTCCTGTAAGACCTTCTGCACTGCATCTCGGGAAGTGGAGCGGCTGTACCACTATATTCACCTGTCTATAGATGCCGGAGAAGAGTCTATCTATTCCACACCACCAGGCTCAGTCATCAATCTTCTGAGTCTTGGTTATTATTACCAGTGCCTTGGCACCTCCTTCCTTGATAATAGAATACCTATTTCCCGTGTCAGGTGTCCCTGTAGCCATGGTGTCTACTACTAAGTGCCAGACACTGGGACCACAAGGATCCTTGCATAACTATTTATCATCCCATTTATAGTAGTCCTGGTTACTAAACAGCCATGGGTCGCATGTAAAGGTCCACTTAGCACCCTTGGTAAAGATTACCATCTGTCCCTGGACGCTACAACAGCCTTTTCAGCTACAGCCATGGCTCACAGGCATTTAGGAAATCCTGCCACTACAAGATCTGGTTCAGCCGAAAAATAAGCTACCGGCCTCAATTTTCCCCCATGATTCTGCATCAGCACAGATGTCATGCAGCCACGCTTCTCATCTACCATTTGTACAAAAGACTTGTTTGGTTTCGGAATCCCCAGTGTAGGTGTAGTTTGGAGTGCCTTTTTCAATTCAGCAAAGGCAGTCTTAGCTTCTGGGGTCCATACAATGGACTCTGGTTCTGCAACCCTTTGCCACGGGCTATGTCACTTCGGGGCGCCTCAAGGGTTGCGTAACGTGGGATAAACATTCTACAGTAGGAGCACATGCCCATAAAGGATAGCAATTATTTCTTTATGTGAGGTGTTGGAATTTGCTGAATTGTTTGAACTCTGTCCAATGGCCTTCCCTGGTTCAGATATTAAGTGACCTAAGAAGTTCACCTATTGTTGCACAAATTGTAGTTTTGCGAGACTAACTTTGTGCCCTTCCCTCGCTAGATGGCAGAGCAACGCAAGGATATCTTTTTCACATTGTTTCTCTGTTGGTGCTACTATTAAGCGGTCGTCTCCACACCGCAGAAGCGCTGACCCTGGGGTTAAAACAAGAGTCTCCAGACTACTGCGTAGAGCCTCATTATGTATGGTAGGGACTCACAGTTACCTTGACAAAATTGCGTGAAAGTATACGATTTGCCTTTGAATGAAAAAGCGAACCAGAATTGACTCTCTGGGTGTACCGGTACACTAAAGAAGGCATTTGCTAAATTCACAATGGCGAACCATTTACAGTCCGGTGGAATTTGAGCCAATATAGTATAGGGGTTGGCAACATTTGGGGTGTACGGAACAACAGTGTTATTGACTGCCTGCAGGTCTTGAACAAATCTCCATTCCTCCAGTTTACCTGGAATGTTTGTCTTTTTGACTGGAAAAATGGGGGTTCTCTCCAGTGAGTTTTCACTCAAGCTTTTCGGAAGGATTCAAAGACTGGAGGAATTCCTTCTATAGCCTCGGGTTTTAATGGATATTATGCTCTGCAAGGATGATACTCAGATTTTGGGGTTATTCTTATGGGTTAATAGTCTTGTATGAGCCCCACATCATGTTTGTGTTTTGCCCATAACTCAGTAGGGACCCTTCTCAATCTTGGGTCTGAGACTTCTTTCTTAGAAAAACGCCAGGCTACCCTTCTAGGCTCTTCAGGGCTAGCGGGGGTTACCTGGACTGCCCTATCTGCCTTAGTTAGCCAATTTAGTTTCTTCCTATATGTCCGCATATCTTTATTGAACCAGATACCCACGTCGTCCCTCCAGACCCAATCTTTCATTTTTTGTGCCTTCAGTAGCCATGGTCCCAAATCCTACACCTGTTGTTGGATGCCTTCGCCGATGACACGTGAGGAAAAGAACCTTCCACATCAAAAAGATAGGGTCTACTTGCCGTCACAGATACTTTAGATAAGTTTACACTGACTGCACATCAGTGATCATTCCAATAAAATTCGCACAATAACAACTGATCTGGTTTAACCAGTCTCCTGAACCAATCCTTCTCATATGATTAATCAGGGCCATCAAGAAAATCGGTGTGAATAAGATTAACATGGTTACTGGCTTCCAGGGTGAGTGAATTGCTCACTGAACTTATTGCTCTCTGGCTTAATCACCACTCATAGACATACATCAGGGGTCGTGAGTCGTATTTTGCAGCCTGCACTGGTAAATCTTAGAGTCATAGAGATGTAAAGCATGGAAACAGACCCTTCGGTCCAACCCGTCCATGCCGACCAGATAACCCAACCCAATCTAGTCCCACCTGCCAGCACCCGGCCCATATCCCTCCAAACCCTTCCTATTCATATATCCATCCAAATGCCTCTTAAATGTTGCAATTGTACCAGCCTCCACCACATCCTCTGGCAGCTCATTCCATACACGTATCACCCTCTGCGTGAAAAAGTTACTCCTGAGGTCTCTTTTATATCTTTCCCCTCTCACCCTAAACTTATGTCCTCTAGTTCTGGATTCCCCGACCCCAGGGAAAAAACTTTGTCTATTTATCCTATCCATGCCCCTCATAATTTTGTAAACCTCTATAAGGTCACTCCCTCAGCCTCCGACGCTCCAGGGAAAACAGCCCCAGCCTGTTCATTCTCTCCCTATAGCTCAAATCCTCCAACCCTAGCAACATCCTTGTAAATCTATTCTGAAACCTTTGAAGTTTCACAACATCTTTCAAATAGGAAGGAGACCAGAATTGCACGCAATATTCCAACAGTGACCTAACCAACAATGCCTTCCAACTCCTGTACTCAATACTCTGACCAATAAAGGAAAGCATACCAAATGCCTTCTTCACTATCCTATCTACTTGCGACTTCACTTTCAAGGAGCTATGAACTGCACTCCAAGGTCTCTTTGTTCACCAACACTCCATAGGACTTTACCATTAAGTGTATAAGTCCTGCTAAGATTTGCTTTCCCAAAATGCAGCACCTCGCATTTATCTAAATTAAACTCCATCTGCAACTTCTCAGCCCATTAGCCCATCTGGTCAAGATCCTGTTGTAATCTGAGGTAACCTTCTTCGCTGTCCACTACACCTCCAATTTTGGTGTCATCTGCAAACTTACTAACTGTACCTCTTATGCTCGCATCCAAATCATTTATGTAAATGACAAAAAGTAGAGGGCCCAGCACCGATCCTTGTGGCACTCCACTGGTCACAGGCCTCCAGTCTGAAAAACAACCCTCCATCACCACCCTCTGTCTTCTCCCTTTGAACCAGTTCTGTATCCAAATGGCTAGTTCTCCCTGTATTCCATGAGATCTAACCTTGCTAATCAGCCTCCCATGGGGAACCTTGTTGAACGCCTTACTGAAGTCCATATAGATCACATCTACTGCTCTGCCCTCATCAATCTTCTTTGTTACTTCATCAAAAAACTCAATCAAGTTTGTGAGACATGATTTCCCACGCACAAAGCCATGTTGACTATCCCGAATCAGTCCTTGCCTTTCCAAATACATGTATGTCCTGTCCCTCAGGATTCCCTCCAATGACTTGCCCACCACTGAGGTCAGGCTCACTGGTCTATAGTTCCCTGGCTTGTCCTTACCACCCTTTTTAAACAATGGCACCACATTTGCCAACCTCCAGTCTTCCGGCACCTCACCTTTGACTACCGATGATACAAATATCTCAGCAAGAGGCCCAGCACTCACTTCTCTAGCTTCCCACAGAGTTCTCGGGTACACCTGATCAGGTCCTGGGGATTTATCTACCTTTAACCGTTTCAAGACATCCAGCACTTCCTACTCTGTAATCTGGACATTTTGCAAGATGTCACCATCTATTTCCCTACAGTCTATATCTTTCATATTCATTTCCACAGTAAATACTGATGCAATATATTCATTTAGTATCTCCCCCATTTTCTGTGACTCCACACAAGGCCGCCTTGCTGATCTTTGAGGGGCCCTATTCTCTCCCTAGTTACCCTTTTGTCCTTAATATATTTGTAAAACCCCTTGGATTCTCTTTAATTCTATTTTTCAAAGCTATCTCATGTCCCCGTTTTGCCCTCCTGATTTCCCTCTTAAGTATACTCCTACTTTCTTTATACTCTTCTAAGGATTCACTTGTTCTATCCTGTCTGCACCTGACATATGCTTCCTTCTTTTTCTTAACCAAACCCTCAATTTCTTTAGTCATCCAGCATTCCCTATAGTTACCAGCCTTCCCTTTCACCCTGACAGGAATATACTTTTTCTGGATTCTTATTATCTCATTTCTGAAGGCTTCCCATTTTCCAACCGTTCCTTTACCTGCAAACATCTGCCTCCAATCAGCTTTTGAAAGTTCTTGCCTAATACCATCAAAATTGGCCTTTCTCCAATTTAGAATTTCAACTTTTAGATCTGGTCTACCCGTTTCCATCACTATTTTAAAACAAGTAGAATTATGGTCACTGGCCCAAAGTGCTCCCTCACTGACACCTCAGTCACCTGTCCGGCCTTATTTCCCAAGAGTAGGTCAAGCTTTGCACCTTCCCTAGTAGGTACATCCGCATACTGAATCAGAAAATTGTCTTGTATGCACTTAAGAAATTCCTCTCCACCTAAACCTTTAACACTATGGCAATCCCAGTCGATGTTTGGAAAGTTAAAATCCCCTACCATAATCACCCTATTATTCTTACAGATAGCTGAGATCTCCTTCCAAGTTTGTTTCTCAATTTCTGACTATTGGGGGGTCTATAATACAATCCCAATAAAGTGATCATCCCTTTCTTATTTCTCAGTTCCACCCAAATAACTTCACTGGATGTATTTCCAGGAATATCCTCCCTTAGCACAGCTGTAATGCTATCCCTTATCAAAAATGCCACTCCCCCTCCTCTTTTGCCTCCCTTTCTATCCTTCCTGTAAGCATTTGTATCCTGGAACATTCAGCTGCCAGTCCTGCCCATCCCTGAGCCATGTTTCCGTAATTGCTATGATATCCCA
Organism: Hemiscyllium ocellatum; assembly: GCF_020745735.1. Lineage (NCBI taxonomy): Eukaryota > Metazoa > Chordata > Chondrichthyes > Orectolobiformes > Hemiscylliidae > Hemiscyllium > Hemiscyllium ocellatum. The sequence goes on along the minus strand of NC_083401.1, from coordinate 152,593,577 downwards.
GTCCCATGTTCCTAACCATACCCTGAGTTCATCTGCCTTCCCTGTTAGGCCCCTTGCATTGAAATAAATGCAGTTTAATTTATTCGTCCTACCTTGTCCCTGCCTGCCCTGACTGTTTGACTCACTTCTGTTCTCAGCTGTACCCGTCTCAGATCGATCTCTTTCCTCACTATTTCCCTGGGTCCCACCCTCCCCCCTCCCCTACCTTACTAGTTTAAATCCTCCCAAGCAGTTCTAGCAAATTTCCCTGCCAGTATATTAGTCCCCTTCCAATTTAGGTGCAATCTGTCCTTCTTGTACAGGTCACTTCTACCACAAAAGAGATTCCAATGATCCAAAAATGTGAATCCTTCTCCCATACACCAGCTCCTCAGCCATGCATTCATCTGCTCTATCCTATTCCTGCCCTCATTAGCTTGTAGCACTGGGAGTAATCCAGATATTACTACCCTTGAGGACCTCCTTTTTAAATTTTTGCCTAACTCTCTGTAATCTCCCTTCAGACTCTCAACCTTTTTCCTTCCAATGTCATTGGTTCAATGTAGACAATGACTTCTTGCTGGCCCCTCTCCCCCATGAGAACATTCTGCACCCTCTCTGAGACATCCTTGATCCTGGCACCAGGGAAACAACACACCATTCTGCTTTTTCTCTGCTGGCCACAGAAATGTCTGTTTGTACCTCGGACTACAGAATCCCCTAACACAGTTGATCTCTTGGAAGCCGATGTACCCCTCGTTGCATTAGAGCCAGTCTCAATACCAGAAACTTGGCTGTTTGTGCTACGTTCCCCTGAGAATCCATCACCCCCTACATTTTCCAAAACAGCATACCTGTTTGAAATGGGTATATCCACAAAAGACTCCTGCTCTAGCTGCCTACCACTTTTACCATTCCTGGATTTAACCCATCTATGTGACTGTATCTGAGACTTTCCCCCCTTTCTATAACTGCCATCCATCACATACTGTAGCTGTTGCAAATTCCTCATCGCTTCTATTTGTCTCTCCAACCAATCCACTCGATCTGATAAGATTCGCATCCAACTGCATTTATGGCAGACCTAATCTGCAGTAACCCTTAAACTCTCTTTAAACTCCCATATTTGACAAGAAGTACATATCACTGCAAAGGCCATTTTTGCTCCTTCACAATCTACAGACCCAGAAAATAACACCGTCCTATTCCTCTACAAACACTGCCCCAGGTTAAATTGATAGCTATGGCTTATATTTTAAGTTTAACCAAGAGACTTATCTCCAAAAACATATAATCAAGAAAGAATCCACTGTACCCACTACTGCAGCCTTTCTATTGGACAGACTTAAAACAACAATTAACTTATCTGATTCTGTGCTGTGAACTTCGCCCAACAGTTCCTCCAAGATTTGTTGTGAATTTCACTGTTTGTTAATTTTCCCAGATGCATTCCGATGTCCAGCGATACACAAATTCAAACAGCAAAGGTGGTAACTGTGCAGATTTTCTCTCTCTCTCTCTCTCTCTGTCTCTCCTGCACTGTCCTCACCATGTGCTTCCTTTGTCTGCCCTTCTCCCTTTAAACTGCTGTTGTTTTGACTTTTTTTAGTTCCAAAACAATGCAACAGCATATAAAACAGTAATTGCTGCTCCTGGAATTCGAGGAAACCACCACCAACACCCAAAAAAAGGAGCAGCTCTTACAGCCAGAAACTTTTGCCGTCCTCCATCTTGGCTTACCCAGAATCCTTTTCGTATTACCTGCAAGCCTGTTGGGGTATTGAGTAAATCCAACCCCAGTCTCACTATGAGATCCTGAGCCATCAGATTTGAAGGACAGAATTCCGATAACAAAAATGGGAATTGGAATGTTTCCCCATTGCTGGTTTCGCACAACAAGGGTGCAATAAATTTCTCTTGTATCATGATTCCTGATGCACCCGTTGAATTCAGGAACCTTCCACTTATCCTTATTTGTGTCAACTCTCTGAACTAGTTTGATTTAAGGACTGGATATATTGCCCCTGTATCTACCAAAAAGGTAACTGGTGTACCTTCCACATATAACATAGAGGTAGGCATTGACTTATATGCATCGTCATTTTACTGAACATATGGTCCGTGCTCCGCAATCTCAGCGCTCAATATGGAGATGGGATATGTTTCAGTGCCCGTAAGGTTAGTAGAAGAGATTAGCATAAGCGAGTCTTCTTTACCAAGCATAAAGGAAAGAGGCTAACCTGTACCTTGTGGGCTGCCCGCCTCCACCTTAGCCTTCCCCCTGTCAGTCACCCTGCTGTCCAGCCTTGTAGTGAAGTTTTGTATTAATATCACCTGACTCAGCATTAGCACCCAACAGCCACCTAGGAAATCTGTCCATGGATTGAAAAGTTAAGATACTGGAGACTGCCAAAGGCTGAATGCATCATGGCAGATTCCTGAAATGTTCTCACATATTTGCAGAATTCTGTTCGAGTCTTCGAATGCCATTCCCACATTGAAGGAAGAGGATTCCTCCTTTTTTAAAAATACTACTAGCTAGTCAGATAGAGCCTTGATGGACTTATTGGTGCTGTCTATTACACACCTTGTAATTGAGATTTCTAGCATAAAAGCAAAGTTATTAAGCTTCTGAGCCTGACTGATGGTATCCTCCTAATGTAGTTTGAGGTCCTCACATACAAAGTATCCATCACATGGAGTGGAGTTATATCTTTTTTACTTATTCACTTGCGGGCATCGCTGGCTGGGTCAGCCCTATTCCTGATGAAGGGCTTTTGCTCAAAATGCCAATTTTCCTGCTCCTTGGATGCTGCCTGACCTGCTGTGCTTTTCCAGCACCACTCTAATCTAGACTCTGGTTTCTAGTATCTGCAGTCCTTGTTTTTACCTAGCATTTATTGCCTGCCCATAGTTGCCCTTGAGCTGCTTTCTTGAACCACTGCTGTCCATGTGCTGTAGGTAGATCCACAATGCCCTTAGGGAAGTAATTCAAGTATTTTGATTCAGCGACCTTGAAAGTATGGCAATACATTTTTCAACTCAGGATGGTTAGTGGCTTGGCGGGGAATTCACAAGTTCCTGTAGACACATAAATCTATATTATGTGTTGAATATTGCAAGATACTATAAATGTCAGCAGTAGACACAAAGATTCACACACAAAGAAATTAATTGCCGAGATCACCTTGAAGTTATGTACAATTGATGTGCAATCTGTTTGTCTGCCCTCAGATCCTCCACCAAAAGGATGCAGAAGTTAGTGACTACCTCTTGTTGGGGATAATCTGCTATCGGGGTACCTACATTGGGGCTAGGGAGGGGAGCTCCATTATTAAAGCAGACACTGTCAGATACCAGCTAAAACACAGCCATGTAAAGTAAATCCAGCCACTGCAGGACTGTCTGCCTGGGGCCACATTCCTGGGGGATTAGAACATGTCCGTCAGTTTCAGATCATCCTGTTACACTCTCATTGTTAATAAAGGAAACCGGTAACTATCGGATAGTGTAAATCGCACCGATACTACACTTGATTGATAAAGTACTTGCTAATGCCTCCGCTGACGTCAAACTCCTTCGGGTCCTGTGTTAAATGATAATACCTGTATATTCAACTATGGAGAACTATTGTGAACGCCCAGACAGCCAGACGCATGGCAATGAGGAGACCCTTCCCAACAATAAACTTTTAAATCACAAGATCGGAAACTGTTGAACCCAGGATGTCTACCCATTGTTCAGCACAGCAGGAGCTGGACAGGTATCTCGGGGCAGCCAATAGAGACACTAATCCCTTCACAGACAGGTGAACCGACCAATGAGAGAACCGAACGAGAGGAACCTGACCGGGAACTTGAGGAAGCGCGAAGTATAACTGCACCAGATCCGAAGGGAAAGACAGAACGCCTTCTCCAACGAATTTGCATGCTTTTGAATTCGTTGTATAGTTTGCCAGTCTTGATTCTGTAATAAACGGTGTTTTTGCTCCAAACTCTAGCCGGTTTGATCTCTCCTTCCAACGAACACGTGGAGACGAGACCATTCGGTTTCCGTCTCAACAGATGGTGAGCCTGACCGTGGGAAGGGAAAGAGACGACCGCAAGTTGGCCACGTTGGCGGACCAGAGGGCAGACAAACTTTCGGCCGAACTTTTAAAAGGTCAGGAAGCGCCTGTTAAAGCAAAGACTTCCAGTAGGTAAATTTTTTAGTTAGTCAGTCTTTGTCTGCTCCCTGATCCTCACCAACACAAACAGTATTTTTAAATCAGTTTGGCAGCAACGTTGCAGAGTCCATACTGGTAAGCTATTTTCTCACTTCTTCACTAATACCTGCCTGTTTTCGCGGTACTGAAGTGACTAATTGATCCATGGCTAGCCTTAAGTTAATGCGCAGTTTTTGAGTTGAGTTATTACGTGAATTTTGGATCCTGGACGCAGTTTTTGAGTTGAGTTAATACGTGAATTTTGGATCCTGGATGAGGTTTTTGAGTTAAGTTAATACGTGAATTTTGGATCCTGGACGTAGTTTTTGAGTTAAGTTAATACGTGAATTTTGGATCCTGGATGAAGTTTTTGAGTTGAGTTAATACGTGAATTTTGGATCCTGGATGAGGTTTCTGAGTTAAGTTAATACGTGAATTTTGGATCCTGGACGCAGTTTTTGAGTTGAGTTAATACGTGAATTTTGGATCCTGGATGAAGTTTTTGAGTTGAGTTAATACGTGAATTTTGGATCCTGGATGAGGTTTTTGAGTTAAGTTAATACGTGAATTTTGGATCCTGGACGTAGTTTTTGAGTTAAGTTAATACGTGAATTTTGGATCCTGGATGAAGTTTTTGAGTTGAGTTAATACGTGAATTTTGGATCCTGGATGAGGTTTCTGAGTTAAGTTAATACGTGAATTTTGGATCCTGGACGCAGTTTTTGAGTTGAGTTAATACGTGAATTTTGGATCCTGGATGAAGTTTTTGAGTTGAGTTAATACGTGAATTTTGGATCCTGGACGAGGTTTCTGAGTTGAGTTAATGCGTGAATTTTGGATCCTGGACGCAGTTTTTGAGTTAAGTTAATGCGTGGATTCCGGATCCTGGACGCGGTTTCTGAGTTTTTAAAGTGTGTTTTTCCCGGAGGTCACAAGTGGTTCCAGCAGCCCAATTTTCAGAGGTGACAAAGTGCTCTGACGGGCAATTTTCAAAGGTGACAAAGTGCTCTGACGGCCAATTTTCGAAGGTAACAAGGTGCCCTGATAGACTGTCTTCAGAGGTAACGAAGGCTCTGACACGCGAGACGTCCAGTACTGCCCAATTTTCAGAGGTGCCAAGGTGCTCTGACGGACAATTTTCGAAGGTAACAAGGTGCCCTGATGGACTGTCTTCAGAGGTAACGAAGGCTCTGACACGCGAGACGTCCAGTGCTGCAGTAATTTTCTTCTGAATGGGGGATTTTGTCGGGCCCGACGCGCTAGTGGGGAAAAAAACTCTGGGTCTGAGTTAAGGTACAGCGTGGCTTACGGAGCCTGGACGCTTTTTGAAATTAATTAATACAGCGCTGACCGCACTTGACTGATTGGATCCTTTCTCTTTTTAATAAGCACTTTAACTCTGACACCTATCGATAGACACACTCGCTGCTAGCATCCTAAGGGGACAGAGGGCGGATCTCATCTCCTGGTTAGGGTTTACCTGCACAGGCGTTTGCCTTAGACCGGTTGTTAAGAGCAGAGATCTGCCACGCGAAGGTCAGGCTTTTGAAAAACGCTCTGTTTTTAAAGCGGAACCCACCAGGTGAGATCCGTCATGGGGAACTTGAACTTTGGACCACCAAAAATGACCCAATTTCGACCATTACGCCCCGGAGTGCCCTGGTGGCACCTCACGGTTGGCACAGACGTAACTTGGCATGCCCAATTATTACTGGACAGTGTAGCAGTGCACAAGACAGCACTAGATCAAGTGTTTAACCAAGCGCCCGCCCAAGAAGACCTGATATTGACGAGACTAAAAGAGACCTTCACTGATACGGCGCTAATGACCAAGATTTTAAACGGTCCCCTACTCTCGCCGCAGTATTCAGTGCGGCAAACAATAGCCCTAGGGAAACCCCCTACTGATTGGGCACCACCGACAAATCCCTGGGGTGGAAGACGAAACTGTTAGTCACATTCAACCCGCAGTGGCAAGGGGGCCGCTGTACCTCGACAGCCCCAGCCATTTCGGATGCCCCCGACCGAGATTTGCTACGATTTCACACAGATTGTCAGTTTCTGCGAGGATATAATGCCTCGAAACATGTCACTAAAACTGGGGACAAGGGACTGCGACAGGCTGAGACGAGAGTACGGACACACCGACAGTATGCGTGGGTTGGCATGTATGTGGATGAAAACCAGTGTGGGGCCGGCCCAGTGAGAGGGGGAGTGAGTTAGTGAGTGCAGTGATTTTAACAGACGTGGCGAACGGAGGTGTCGCAGCAAATGTTTCATCCCAGGCCTCAGTGTACCGTGAACCGGCGCCGACAGCCTGACTGACGGAGACGGCCCGTGGGAAGCCGCCCGGCAGCCGAAAACAGTTTTACAGGTGTCGGAGTGTGTGAGTGTTGTTCTCTACGCTTAGCGGTTTGGGATTGATCCCTTAACGGTCTGGGATTTTTCTCCATAGTCTCGTCTTGATTTTTAGGATTAAATACCGCTTGTCCCCCACTATCACTTTTAATTACTCTTATACTTGGAAAGGAATACCTGGATGTAGGGAGGGGGCGCAGGAAGGGATGGTGGAGCTTTTTATTTTTTATAACACTACGGTTGTGGAATCCTAAGACGGTAAATCCCGGGGTGTCCCGTGCTCACCCTAGTTTTGGCGGGTCACCCTTCTCTGGGCGGGTCACCTTAGTTCTTGGCGGCCTTTCTTGCTTTTGGCGCGAAGGCTCAGGTTGGGCGGGGTCAACTGACTTTTGGCGCGAATGCTCAGTTGGGGCGGTGCCCGTTCGCTTTTGGCACAAATGCTCCCTCTTGGTAGGATTGCACACTCTAGAAGGGGCTGCTCGCCTGCGGACGTTCCGCGACCCTATTAGCTCAACTACCGCGCCACCACTACACCGATGGGTCTCTCAAGCGTCATTGCCCTACTCCATGGGATTACTCGATGAACAGGTCCACTTCAGTTACTGGGATGTCGATATGAATCATGCCTCTAACCACATCTTCTCTGACAGGTTGTACCTTTTACTTTTAACTATAACGTCCCGACCAACAACATGCGCACTGCCGTATCGCCATACTGTGCGTTTTCATTTACAATGTTTTGCATGTCCAGTGTTTGGCCGTCCCACTGCCCAAATATCCCCCAACCCACTTATTTTTGTCTCTCTCTCTTTTTCCCCTGCTGGTCACAGGCCTCAGGCCTCCAACTAGGACGTGCTACTCAGCCCACAGCAGGGTGCTTGGCCCATCTCTCTTCCTCGCGGCCGCTCACTCATCTTATTGTCCGCCGACATGGCTGTTTAGGCCATCCTTTTTCCCCTCATGTTCACAAAGTGCCAAGAACGAGGGGGGGGGGGGCCCACCTACTCCTTCTTCCGTCTATGCCCTCCAAATTTTAATGCCCCTTCTCACACCCCCATTTTTATCTTTTCTCCCAAGTCCACAGATTTTTTCATTCGCTAAAGCATTATGGACGCTCATTTTAAAGCAATTTCCTCCGGCTACTTGTCCCCCCCTCCTCAACTTTGCGGCTAGGGAGGGTTGAGCTACTGCTGCCACAGACATTGCCATTTCCAGTCCCTAAAGCGGGTATTGGCAACCATGCGGGGTGAAGATGCCAGCCAGTCTACCTGTCTGAGGCTACACTCTCCAATGCTTTGAACATGCAACCTGTAACTGCCAGTCAGTACCAAACCTTCCCATTGAAATCTCGTACAGACTCCTCTTGCCGATTGTACTGCCCTATCCTACAATCCCGCTCCCCATTCCCCACGCCATAGTCACGCCCCTTCATCGTTTTCTCCCAAACCCACACACTTTATGTTCACCGCTGGATCTGAGGTCGTCTTAGTTCTGTCTTTCATTCAGCTTGCATGAATTCAACTGGGTCTTGCTGAGTAGAAGATCCGCGGATCCTTACGCTCCATCTCTTTTAAGGTTTTCAGCTCCCTGAGGTTTTCTACCAGGACACAGTAACTCATCTTCTGGCCTCATCTCTCCATTAGGGCATTTCACTCACTATGCTTCCACTGCCGTGCTCTGCGCCCCATCTTCTTTCCAAAGTCTTATGCTCCCTGAGGTTTCCTACCAGGGTTCGGCACGTCGTCTCCAAAAATTAAATGGCTTCTTTCCCCAATCTCATGCTCCCTGAGGTTTGCTACCAGGACTTTCCCCACTCTCATGCTCCCTGAGGTTTGCTACCAGGATTCATCACGTCATCCCCTAATAATAAATGGTGCCACCGCCACTGCAAACTTAAAGGTTCCCGACCCCTCTGTTGCACTGTGGGCGCTCACGCCTGCCTTTCATTTTTCTCTGTTACACTCCTGGCCAACGCTCTCTTTTGTCCTCCACCGCACCTACAGTATCGGCAGCACTTTGCCGTCGCCTTTTGCTTGAAGGCATTATACATACAATCGCCTCCCACAGGGATCAATACTCAGCTCCTGCCCAAATCCTTCAGTCTCTTCAACTGCGAGTACTCCTCTCCAACTCATCTGTTCGTATCTTTTGCAAGGCGCTGGTTCGCGCTGAGAACAGCAGGGTCACCAGGTTCCTTTATGATTCTTTTCCCGGGGTATCTTTTAAAGGCTGTCACTTCCCTCAAACTGATCAAATCCTCAAGTGTCAAACGGAGGAAAGTGCTACACAGACAATTTCTGTCCTGACCTGTCTGACCATCCTTTTATGATTCTCTCTCTCTCTCCCTCTCCTCTACACAGGGATGAAGTCCGATATGCCCGCAGCACCTGCGCATTCTCTTTTGGCTATGACACACGGCCCTTCACACACACAGATTCTTGCATACACAAGGATTATACTTGAACCTCTCGTTCTGTATCTCGTTTGGGGGGACAAGTCCCCTCAGGCAAACAGTCCAATTTCGTCCCACCGCAAATCTCCTAATTGCCCAGAGGTTTACATTGTCCCCCTCTCCATAATCATCATCATCATATCTTATACTGAGCTGGCTGGAAACACATAGGCCACCGCACGCACCACTTCTCTCATTGCTCCAGGTCAGCACAACCTAATATATCCCTAAAGTCACTCGATGAGACGGGACCTGACGGGGAGGTGCAGGAAGAGAGAGGATCATGCAACCCCGCCTTGGCACGGTTTCTACGTAGGGTTTGGGTTGCTGCCCTTCTACACCGACATGGGTCTGTTTCACTGATATCTTTGCTCTTCTTGTACTTTATTCTGCTGTCTAAACTCTTCATTGGGCCTTCTCTTGGGAGGTCCACCTTGTTTATCATAGACTCCGCTTCGAGCGGGCAAATAGCCGCCAGGATAAGTTTGTGCCCTTTAGCTGGTGGCTCAACCCCTTTTTGTCTACATTGGTCTTTCTCCATTGTATAGGCGCCTTTCCTGATGTTACCAATACTTTCTGCCTCACAGTCGCGGATCGCTCCAATATTCTACCCAAGTGTCTGGGGGCGACAATCCCGCCCTGCTTGCTAAAGGGGGTCCCCGGCTACCTTGCCGCTTATTCTGCGTGCCCTGTGGGGCTAGGGGCATCTCCTTCTCTTCCCTAACCACACACTGGAATTTCACCTGCTCTATTGTCCTATTACCACAGAGCTGATGGGGATCCTCATCATTTCCACATTAATGACCCTTATCCTAAACGGTCTCCATGGGTGGCTCATCAAACGATTATCCTACGACAGCCCCACTGGTTGTGCACCCCGAGCACGGGCAGTTCCCCGGGGTACAAATCGATACTACTTGTGCCCCTTGCCGTTCATTGTCAAAGCGTACCATTTGCCTTCCCCTATGCAGTCTACTGTGGTCCCCTTCTCACTATCACCAATCCCACTTCCCTCTCGAGGGACTTACTCTATTTTTCGACACAACTCTTGGCCAAATGTTTGTTACTCTTCAAACATTGCGTTTTTAATACATACAGGCGTCTGTGCTGTCTCTCCGGTGCGTGTCGGCTCCCTCAATGGCTTTCTTTCGAATCCGTCTGATCCTGTTGTACTCATGACTAACATCTTCATGTACGCTAAATGAAGCCTGGTTGTCCAAAGAGCCCCCACTTATTTATTTTGCCCGTTTAAATTGAGGATATGTGAATTGATCCTTCCATAACAGCGGGTGGGTGAGATGTACTGTGTGCCTTAGCAATTGAGACACTGCTGTTCTCGCAAGCGGCCTTTGCGGACTGTCCAGTATTCCTGACTGGCCTCAGCCACCCTCGGAGGCCACTGACCATGCTACTGAGCTGCCCACGCCTGTCCTTGGGGTGGTGAAACGGATGTCGGCGTCGATTACTCAATGCAGCACGACTGGTTAGCCAATGACGGGTAAGATCCCTCGGGCGAGGGACAATCTAAGACAGGCACAGTCGCGCATTGACATCGGAACGCGTGGCCTCCGTTCGTCTCCATTTGATGCGATTTCTGCCTGCTTGCATCCGTGTCAGACGGTTGGACAGCACTGCTGCTCTCTGGAGCATACTGATCTACGGGACCACCGGGGCACAGTACAGTTTCACACTGGGTTTCACATCTCTAGCAGGTACCTAGCTGCTGGTACCAGGCTGTTCCTACTCCCTTTCCAAACTTACAACACCTACTTACATTTGCCGGCTCTTTGGACTACAGACTTGCGTTTACTAAACGGCTTACTCATTCTAACGCACTCGCGTACATTTCGCCAGCTCTGAATGACTTATTGCAATGCTTGTCTAATCCTGTGCTTTTCATTATTTCTGCAGACACTGCCTCAATTACTTCAACTATTAGTTTAGCTTAGCATGCAGCCGTGACCATCTATTGCTTAATTGTGTAGCGGCGCGTTTTTCAGGGCACCCTTCATCCCCATATGACTGTCTCCTTAGAACCGGTGAGTCTGGTCGATACAACACCGGTCACCGGTCGCCTCGTGGGGTTGCGTTCCTTACGGGATAAGGGGGTGTGGCCTCTTTCGAGGCCAAGGGAGGGAATGTTGGGGATAATCTGCTATCGGGGTACCTACATTGGGGCTAGGGAGGGGAGCACCATTATTAAAGCAGACACTGTCAGATACCAGCTAAAACACAGCCATGTAAAGTAAATCCAGCCACTGCAGGACTGTCTGCCTGGGGCCACATTCCTGGGGGATTAGAACATGTCCGTCAGTTTCAGATCATCCTGTTACACTCTCATTGTTAATAAAGGAAACCGGTAACTATCGGATAGTGTAAATCGCACCGATACTACACTTGATTGATAAAGTACTTGCTAATGCCTCCGCTGACGTCAAACTCCTTCGGGTCCTGTGTTAAATGATAATACCTGTATATTCAACTATGGAGAACTATTGTGAACGCCCAGACAGTCAGACACATGGCAATGAGGAGACCCTTCCCAACAATAAACTTTTAAATCACAAGATCGGAAACTGTTGAACCCAGGATGTCTACCCATTGTTCAGCACAGCAGGAGCTGGACAGGTATCTCGGGGCAGCCAATAGAGACACTAATCCCTTCACAGACAGGTGAACCGACCAATGAGAGAACCGAACGAGGGGAGCCTGACCGGGAACTTGAGGAAGCGCGAAGTATCTGCACCAGATCCGAAGGGAAAGACAGAACGCCTTCTCCAACGAATTTGCATGCTTTTGAATTCGTTGTATAGTTTGCCAGTCTTGATTCTGTAATAAACGGTGTTTTTGCTCCAAACTCTAGCCGGTTTCCGTCTCAACACTCTTGTGACTCTTGGCAGGCACTGATGTTTAGAAAGTCTAAGAAGCTGAACCTTTGTCTGTACACCTGACACAGAAGGTATCAATATCTTCCATTTCCTAGTCCTCAAGTAATCTCTCTGTGCTATTCAATTGCATATGACTATATTGAGTTCTGCAGCTGCTCATCCTTTCCCAGCCCTTTGCCCTGTGATTGTGAGATGGGTCATACTCCATGTCCCCTTAGTAGTCCACTTGACCTCACAACATCTCCCTTTAGCATCTCAAAAACACAAGCATCTGTAGCCCCACTGAACTGACAAATTGTGCTACTGCAATTCTGCAATTTTTTTTATAATGGTATCAGTAACAACAAATGTCATGGATCTGTTTTGTAATAGGAAAGCTCTGCATGTACCTGACCTCAGGATATCTGCTTTTTCTCTTTACTGTTCTAAATTGCAGGACAGATCCAAATGTCAAAGACTTCCCATTGTCTCTTGTCTGAATTAACGAGTATCAGACACTGAGTGAGTCCTTTGTTACTGTCATAAGGAAAGTGTCTCTGTAACTGGATCACTTGGCATCTCAGCTTTCTGCATGCATTGCCAACAAGCAAAGTAACCTGTCCCTGGGAAAGTTGGGATGAAGTAGAAATGCCACAAGAAACCTACCCTCTGACTTTACAAATGTACAAACATATGAATCAGCAACAGGAATAGGCTATTCAACCCCTCAACCCCACTCTGCCACTCAACAAAATCATGGCTGAACCAACTAACCTTAAATCAATTTTCCTGTCTACCCCTGCCAACCTTTCAAATCCTTGCTTAGTAAAAATCTACCTACATCTGTCTCAATAACAATCAAGAACTTTGCTTCCATTGCTTTTTTCAAGGAGACATATCCAAAACCTGATGACCCTGCCTGGAAAAAAAAGAAAATTGCCTTGTTTTTAAATGTGTGCATTCTGATATTTAAGCAGTGAGCCCTATTTTTAGATCCTCCCATAAGAAGAAACTTCCTTTCCATATCTACTTGTCAAGACCCCTCAAGGATTTTATGTATTCAAATAAAGTAACATCTTACTGTTTTAAATTCCAATAAATATAAGCCTAGCCTTTCCAACTGTTCCTCATAAAACAATCTGCCCAGTCAAGGTATCGATCTAGTAAGCCTTCCCTCAATTGGCTCCCATGTATTCTGTTCCTCGGATGCTGCCTGACCTGCTGTGCTTTTCCAGACCACACTCTTGGCTCTCATGCATTCACACCCTTCCTTAAATAAGGTGACCAATGCTGTACAACATAAGACTATAAAGTGTAGAAGCAACAATACCAAATTCAGCCCATTGAGTCTGCTCAACCATTCAATGAGATCATGGCTGATCTGATAATCCTCAATTCCAGTTTCCTGCTTTTTGTGCATAACCCTCGATTCCAAGATGGGGTCACCCTGTGAGAAAAGGAACAGAAAGGGACTTCACCACAGGAAATGACATCGTCAACCCAAAGAAACCCAAACATATAAATAGAAAGTAGGAATTTTCAGCAGTGCTTTGCCTGAGACCCACTGAAGATGTTACCTAGTAGGGTGATGAAATGTCTGGAAATGAACCTTCAAGCTCAGCGAGCAAACCTACATCCAAAACCTCAACCTGAGCTACAAATCTTCTTAAAACTTGCCATGAGAGAAACCTTTTCACACAGCTAGTAATCAAAGTAAAGCACTGCCCAGACTGTGATGGAGAAATTCTACCGTACTATTATCCAGGCAAGATTCATCTGAGAGTGGGGTTGCTATTCTACACACTTGACATCCTGGTCCCTGTGATGTTAGTCCGACTGCAAAACCACAACATTGCCCATAACAATTGCCTTCTGGATTATGATGCCCATGAAGATACTTTAAATGCAAGCTGGCTTCCCTGCATCTCTGTAGAGTGACCTCGGTCATGGGTATTGGATGCAGGTTTTGTGCCTGTCAGAGGGACCGAACAGATGCCTAGAAACTAGGCTGGCTGCTATGAGGAAAATCTTCATTGCCTTCATCTCTGCTTCCCCCTGCTTTTTCAGGGCCCATCTGCATCTCCCTGTTAACCAAGACCTTGAGAGTATTTGGCTGCGTGTCTATGCATTTCTGAGTCATCACTGCAACTGACTAATATAAGTTGCTGAAGCTTACTGACTATGTTGAAGCTAATATGCAATGGCCTTCCGCAAATAATTCTCAATGAAGGTGGCCAGTCTTTCACAATTAGCAATATTCCTGAGTCATCATACTATTTCTCTACCTTCTGGCCAAGGATATGCACTGTCACATTAAACCTTGACTGATACTGTATAATTCAATTAACTGCTCTACAAGCATCCACTTCATATGTGACTTCATTTACATTGTGCAGTTGGAACTGTCAGTCCTTTGATTGTGGCTATCTACAGTTGTCATTTCCTCTGTAACCTGATCCTCCTTGCACATGATGTACTGCTCCATCCTGTGTTCCCCATCCAGGTTCTACAGAGGAGAGTGCATTTATATTGGTGGGCAGAGTGGATGTGATTAGATATCCTCAGACTGCTGGTTTTGCTCAGAAGTCTGCAGTCCTCATACCATTGCAGGTCTCCCACTTGTATTGCTGCTATAGGAAACAGTAGTGAAGCATCTACACTGTCTCATTGCTCAATAACTCAACTAGCTATATGAATCTTCTGGTGCTTACCAATTAGAATCCACAGAGGTATTGTCAACCATCTTTGAAAAATGCATCCTCTGTCCCGAGTTGATCTCCTTTAAGATTGTGGATCTGAGCATAGTGAGGGTGTTGGACTGAAAGCCTCATGGTAGTTCGAGGGGAAACTGTGTCTTTGTTTTTTTTTACACATGTCACAAACTCAATCTGAAGCTAGGAAATCATGTTTCTGGCAGGCAGTAAATAAAATGATTTTGGTATTTCCTGTGATTAGTTGGAGGAATTTTGTGTTCATCCAGTATTGGATGTTCGTCAAGCTGTGTAACAAATTAGAAACAGTGGAGAGATTGAAATGGGTGATGGTGAAATAGAGTTAAGTGTCAATAGTGTGCACATGAAATCTATTTTGCTTTCAGAAGATGTCACTGAGATACAGTGTGTAAATGAATAATAAGAGGAGCCAAGGATGGATACTTTGGGGCATGAGAGGAAACAGTACAGGAAAAGAAGCTATTGCAGGTAAATATTTGACTACGGCTGGGTAGTTAATTTTGCCAAGTACAAAATTTGGAATTGGTTTCTTCAAGGCTGCTCCACCACTCAACAAGTTCATTGCTGATCTTCAACAATGAGCTGGAAACTCTACCTTGGCAGATCCACTTTCAATATCTGCTGAGACATTTCTTATGCTATAGAATCAATAATATATTTAAATCCCTAGATTATCTCTAGAAAATTAAGTTAAAATCAAAGCTATTTATGCAAAAGGGGAAGGTTACACCTATTTTAATGACTGGAGTTTTATTGTCTTGAAAATTAACTCAGTACAATTGCAAGACATTGCTGCTCCCATACCGAAAGCCCCTCACTATGAAAACTAACAGTCTACTGCCTACTACATCTGCAGGAAAAACTTCCATCAACAAAGACAACAAGGTCGAGTTGCCCCTACCCCTATCACAATTCAGATAATAATCTACCTTTCTGTTTTTGCTACCAAAGTAGATAACCTCACATTTATTCACATTGTACTTCATCTATCAAACATTTGTCCACTCATTCAACTTATCCAAATTACACAGAAGCATTTCTATATCTTTCTCACAGCTCACCCTCCTGTCCAGCTTTGTGTCTTCTATAAACCTGGAGACATTACTTTAATTATGTATTGTCTGTAGATTCTTGTTTATTTTGCAGACTGTCATATTGTAAGGAAACTCAGTTTTCCTTTCATGATGTTTGACCATCAATAATTCACGTATATTCTACAGACTTTGTAGTGTCTACAATAAATTTAAAGGGACTAAAGGGGACGGGCTACCCTCTTTAGGTCCTTATCCAACTCATTTATTCCAACGTTTTGCTATTGTCCTCTTCTCTCCTGGTATATTGCTGTCCTTTACTAATGGGAGACTAGTTTTCTTTAAAATGTTCATATAAGGTTGCTGGAAGGACCACTCATTAAATTCATGCCATAGAAGCAAGTATAAAGTTTTGAGGGTGAGTAAGCAGAGCCTTCAATGTAAAATATGAAAGGGATGAGCAATTGAAAAGTGTGGAAGAAATAACAGTTGAAAAGAAGGTGAGGGACAGGAATGGTTGGGGCAAAGTAATGATGAGGCTCGTGAAAGGAGAAGAAAGGAAAAGCAGCGAATAATACTGAGTGCACTCTGCACTTATAGATCTTGTAAAAACCATATATTAGTTTGAAGTTTATGTCATGACTCATAGAGTATCTATCAACCATAATGAGAAGAGAACTCATGAACTCACGTGTAGTATATTTCAGTAACTACTATTATACATGCGTATACATGGAGAGAGGGGGAGAGATAAGAGATTTCTGTTACAATCTTGAGGTTATGTTGTCACAATTTATGTTTTGACACTAAATAGTGCACTCTGAAGTTTTGAAAATGAAAGTGAAGCAGTAAACCTCACTGGTAAATGGTAAGAAACTTTAATAAAAACTTAAGTCTCATTGCATGCAATTGAATTTTACTAAATGTTATCATGAAAGCTAAAACTGTTGAATTCCATCTTCTATGATTCCAGAAGACTCTAAAGTGACTGTTTGAAAGACTAGGTTTGTGAACCATACATAAGCCTTACTGAAACTTGGCAGTAGGCTGTAGGTAGAAATGTTATCATGAGAGGTTTGAAATTAAAATGACAGGCTGTTGGAATCTCTGAGTCAAGCTTATGGACAGAATAGAGGTGTTCCCAAAAACAGTCGCCTAATCTTGTGTTTGGTAAAGGTCACTGTATTTTGAGCAGCAAATATGATAACTAGATTGAAAAAGAAAATATATAATTCCTGCTTCATTTGGAAGCAGCTTGGATTGTGAGGTGATGAGGTAGAAAGACAGGGGTGAATCTCCTGTGTTTACTTGGAAAAGTGCTGTGGGAAGAGGGCAAGGTAACAGAAATGTGGATCATTATCTCAGGAAGGAAATGGTCTGTTTGGAATGCTGAAAGAGGATGTGAAGGGGAAGATGTGTTAGGTGGCTTTACAATGAAGATGACAAATGATCCATTGAAGATGGAACCTAGTAGGATGGAAGATGAGAGCAAGGGGAACTCTATCATGGTTATGGAATGGAAGGATAAACATGAGGGTAATCATGATAGATGTAAAGGAAACTGAGGAATTGGGAGAATGGAATGCAGACTTTACATGGTGCAGAGTTTGCAACCGTAAAGTTAGGGTAGATATGGGAGTCACTGCCCATTTCTTATTAACTAGTTGATAGCCTTTTGCCAGAAATGAGAAAGAAAGTCAAGAGAAAAAAGAGTTGGCAATGAACCATTTGAGACTGAGAGAAAGGTAGAAATGTGAAACAATACTGAAATTCCCCCAACTTGGGGTGAAATGTGATATGACACCAATACAATCATTGTAGAAAGAGTCGTGGGAAAAGGCCCAATTAGAACTAAAATGAGCCATGTTTTATATAGCTACACCTGTTTTTTTGTAAGATAAGGTTCATGTAGGTGCCTTTAACAATTCTTTTTATTTGAGATGAATTGCATTGATGGACAAATTTTGAAGTGAGAATGGTACACTGCTGGATGGGGACTGATTGGTTTTCTGTTAAAGGAAGAAACAGAGCTTTCAGACTGACCTGGTGGAGGATGGAGGTGTAGATGGTTTGGGTTTCCTTGTAAATTTCAAGGAAATTGTAAATTGTAAACATTGCTGATGCCCTCCATTATTTTAAGAGACATGGATTTAAGTGGGAAGAGACTGGACAAATGGAGAAAATGTCAAGGTAGGAAGAAATCAGTTTGATGGGGCTGAAACAATATGTTTACCAGGTTGGAGTAAGAATGGTCTTTGGGAAGGAGACAGAAATGAGCTGAATGAGGTGGGAATCTAGAGGGAAGCCTGCAGATTTGATGAGGTCAGTGACTATTCTGAAACTTTGGCTTGAGGCTCAGTGATGGAGTCAGTGACCGGGGATAATTAGGAGGAAATGTCAGGGAGTTGATTTGCAACTTCTGCAAGATAGAGCTCAGTTTTCTAGGTGACAACAGCACTACCCTTGCAACAAGGTCAGGCTTAGGCCTGAGCAAGAGTGCAGTAAGTTCAGAAAACAAGTTATAGTGAGTGAGGGAACAGAGAAATTGAAATGGCTTGATAATGTACTGGCAATTCTCAATAGCAAGATTAAGAACGGGTAAGAGGCGAAATTTAGGGTTTCAGATAGAGAGACAATATTGAATTTGGGTGAATTGAATTGAAGATTCCTCCAGGCCAAAGAATGGGCAAAGAACTAAAAGTGATGGAATAAACCTAAGATGATTGTTTGACAAAAAAAGGCTCTTTCAGTCAATACTGAATCTGTCTTTGATTGATAGCTACAAATGCACTGTGTATTGTGAATTGGTGAGGAAGAATATTTAGGTGTGGTTGTTTCATAATGATTTGAAAAAATTGCATTTTAATGTAAGTATGCAGCAAACATCACAAGTACTTTTTACAGAGGAGTATATCAATAACTGTATTAGCTTGCCCACTATGGTCATTGATGTTCTAGTATCTCTTCATCTCTGTAGAAAACTCATGAGAGTCTAGGAATTAGAATTAAATAGTGACTAACAATGTCAAAACTTGCATGCACAATTTTTTTTGACATCTCTAGTTGCTTTCTGAGTACATTATATTTTGTGAACACCTGCATGGATTTCATCTTTCCTGATGTAAGTTTGAATCTAGAACCAAAATAAGGGATTCTGGGTATCCAATAATGGAGATGTCATCAAATAAGGTCAATAACCAGTCACATCGATGTATTCTGCAAGCAATAAAGAAAGTTTAATGCACTGATTATCCTTCAACTTTGTACTATAACTTTACAAAGTCCAAAATGTGGGCGGCACGGTGGCACAGTGGTTAGCACTGCTGCCTCACAGCGCCTGAGACCCGGGTTCAATTCCCGACTCAGGCGACTGACTGTGTGGAGTTTGCACGTTGTCTGCGTGGGTTTCCTCCGGGTGCTCCGGTTTCCTCCCACAGTCACAAAGATGTGCGGGTCAGGTGAATTGGCCATGCTAAATTGCCCGTAGTGTTAGGTAAAGGGGTAAATGTAGGGGTATGGGTGGGTTACGCTTCGGCGGGTCGGTGTGGACTTGTTGGGCCAAAGGGCCTGTTTCCACACTGTAAATAATCTAATCTAATCTAAAATAAAGATTAGAGCATTGCACAGACTGAGATTGAAGCTAAAATATCCTAAACCCTTTTTAAAAAAATGTATTGAAAGTCTACTATCATATATAAATTTTAATTTCGCAGTAGTTTTCAGCGTCATAAAATTTATTGAGCACCAACAATTACCTTTTTGCTTCATTTTAAGAATCTAATTTCAGCTCATTTCAATAATTTCTTTGAGATTTTTACAAAGACTAACAGCATAAGAGTCGTTGTTCTAAAATGATTTCAAATTAATTGTGATTATATGACAACTTCATAAAATCATGAGAGGCATGATAGGTTGAATAGCCAAAGTCTTTTTCTAGGGTGGGGGAGTTCAAAAATAGAGGGCATACGTTTAAGGTGAGAGGGGAAAGGTTTAAAAGGGGCTTGAGGGGCAACTTCTTCACACAGTGTGTGGTGCACGCATGGAATGAGATGCCAGAGAAAATGGTGAAAGTGGGTACAATTGCAACATTTAAAAGACATCTGGATGAGTATAAGACTTGAAAGTGTTCAGAGAAATATGGGCCAAATGCTGGCAAATGGGACCGGGGTCAATTTAGGATATCTGGTTGGCGTGGATGAGTTGAACTGAAGGATCTGTTTTTTTGATGTCTAACTATATGACTCTATGACTAATTTAATGAGTGGGTCATGAGCTATCAGATCCTTGTACATCCAGCAGAGCCTAATGTTCCCAAGAGGGATGAACTTTTGTCGATGAACCTTCAGTTGAAGTGCACAGTGAGGGAGAGAAGGCATCTCAATCAGTTTGCAGGACCGCTCAGAGGAACTAAGTGATACATCATTGCAGTAGCTGCCTTTCAGCGGGGTAAGCAGCAGCACAGGGTCATGGGTAGCAGGTAAATCCGAAGGCCTGGAGTCACCGAATGAAGTATTCAACAAGTGCAGAAGACAGCACAGGGATACTGAAAATGTAATTATTGGCCTTGTGATCCTAACCAAGCTAATGCTCCAGGGTTCAAATGGTTCAATTTAAATTTAAATCTGGACTTAAAAGTTTGTCTCAATAATAATAGGCATTGAACGTAATGGATTATTGTATAAACCCATTAGGTTAGATCTCAGTGAGATAACACTTAGAGGATAGTGATCACTGTGACATAAGGCAACCATGGAAAAGAATAATAAGTAATCCTGAATAAGAATAACTAACTGAAAAAGCCAACTTCAATGGGATGATAATAAAGATAGGAAAGAAAATGATAACTGAACAATGGGTTTCGGAGAGGAGACGGCTCAGGCACTATCAAGATAGAATTCATTTGAGGGGAAAGTACAACAAATAAATCCATAGTCCGGTGGATGGTGAAAGAGGTAGCTGTTATGATCACAAAGAAAATAAATTCTGATGTCAGTTATCAGATAAAAATTACATTTAAGCACCAGTCTGAATACAGAAGGTTCAGGGGAGAGGCGAAAAAGCAAATAATAAAAAGAGAGAGTATGAAAAGAGACTGACTGTTAACATAATAGGGAATCCCAAAGATTTCTATAGGTCTTATAAATAGTAAATAGATAGCAAAAAGAGAAGTGGAGCCAATTGTTATGAAGGGGAGAAAGTGAGGTCTGCAGATGCTGGAGTATCAGAGCTGAAAATGTGTTGCTGGAAAAGCGCAGCAGGTCAGGCAGCATCCAAGGAACAGGAAATTCGACGTTTCGGGCATAAGCCCTTCATTAGGAATGTGGAAAGTGTGTCCAGCAGGCTAAGATAAAAGGTAGGGAGGAGGGACCTGGGGGAGGGGCGATGGAGATGTGATAGGTGGAAGGAGGTCAAGGTGAGGGTGATAGGCTGGAGTGGGGTGGGGGCGGAGAGGTCAGGAAGAAGATTGCAGGTTAGGAAGGCGGTGCTGAGTTTGAGGGACTCGACTGAGACAAGGTGGGGGGAGGGGAAATGAGGAAACTGGAGAAATCTGAGTTCATTCCTTGTGGTTGGAGGGTTCCCAGGCGGAAGATGAGGCGCTCTTCCTCCAACCGTCGTGTTGTTACGGTCTGGCAATGGAGGATCCAAGGACCTGCATGTCCTTGGTGGAGTGGGAGGGGGAGTTAAAGTGTTGAGCCACGGGGTGTTTGGGTTGGTTGGTCTGGGTGTCCCAGAGGTGTTCTCTGAAACGTTCCGCAAGTAGGCGGCCTGTCTCCCCAATATAGAGGAGGCCACATCGGGTGCAGCGGATGCAATACATGATGTGTGTGGAGGTGCAGGTGAATTTGTGGCGGATATGGAAGGATCCCTTCGGGCCTTGGAGAGAAGTAAGGGAGGAGGTGTGGGCGCAAGTTTTGCATTTCTAGTGGTTGCAGGGGAAGGTGCCGGGAGTGGAGGTTGCGTTGGTGGGGGGTGTGGACCTGACGAGAGAGTCACGGAGGGAGTGGTCTTTTCGGAACGCTGATAGGGGAGAGGAGGGAAATATATCCCTGGTGGTGGGGTCCGTTTGGAGGTGGCGGAAATGACGGCGGATGATACGCTGCATATGGAGGTTGGTGGGGTGGTAGGTGAGAAACTGTGGGGTTCTGTCCTGGTGGCGGTTGGAGGGGCGGGGCTCAAGGGCGGAGGAGCGGGAAGTGGAGGAGATGCGGTGGAGGGCATTGTCGATCACGTTTGGGGGGGTGGAATCTGCGGTCCTTGAAGAAGTAGGCCATCTGGACTGTACGGTATTGGAACTGGTCCTCCTGGGAGCAAATGCGGCAGAAACGAAGGAATTGGGAATATGGGATGGTGTTTTTACAGGGGGCAAGGTGGGAGGAGGTGTAGTCTAGGTAGCTGTGGGAGTCAATCGGTTTAACCGACTACTATAAACCGACTGACTCCCACAGCTACCTAGACTACACCTCCTCCCACCCTGCCCCCTGTAAAAACGCCATCCCATATTCTCAATTCCTTCGTCTCCGCCGCATCTGCTCCCAGGAGGACCAGTTCCGATAGCGTACAGCCCAGATGGCCTCCTTCTTCAAGGACCGCAGATTCCCCCCAGACGTGATCGACGATGCCCTCCACCGCATCTCCTCCACTTCCCGCTCCTCCGCCCTTGAGCCCCGCCCCTCCAACCGCCACCAGGACAGAACCCCACTGTTTCTCACCTACCACCCCACCAACCTCCATATACAGCGTATCATCCGCCGTCATTTCCGCCACCTCCAAACGGACCCCACCACCAGGGATATATTTCCCTCCCCTCCCCTATCAGCGTTCCGAAAAGACCACTCCCTCCGTGACTCCCTCGTCAGGTCCACACCCTCCACCAACCCAACCTCCACTCCCGGCACCTTCCCCTGCAACCGCTAGAAATGCAAAACTTGCGCCCACACCTCCTCCCTTACTTTTCTCCAAGGCCCCAAGAGATCCTTCCATGTCCGCCACAAATTCACCTGCACCTCCACACACATCATGTCTTGCATCTGCTGCACCCGATGTGGCCTCCTCTATATTGGGGAGACAGGCCGCCTACTTGCGGAACGTTTCAGAGAACACCTCTGGGACATCCGGACCAACCAACCGAACCACCACGTGGCTCAACACTTTAACTCCCCCTCCCACTCCACCAAGGACATGCAGGTCCTTGGACTCCTCCATCGCTAGACCATAACAACACGACAGTTGGAGGAAGAGCGCCTCATCTTCCGCCTGGGAACCCTCCAACCACAAGGGATGAACTCACATTTCTCCAGTTTCCTCATTTCCCTTCCCCCCACCTTGTCTCAGTCGAGTCCCTCAAACTCAGCACCGCCTTCCTAACCTGCAATCTTCTTCCTGATCTCTCTGCCCCCACCCCACTCTGGCCTATCACCCTCACCTTGACTTCCTTCCACCTATCACATCTCCATCGCCCCTCCCCCAAGTCCCTCCTCCCTACCTTTTATCTTAGCCTGCTGGACACACTTTCCTCATTCCTGATGAAGGGCTTATGCCCGAAATGTCAAATTTCCTGTTCCTTGGATGCTGCCTGACCTGCTGCGCTTTTCCAGCAACACATTTTCAGCTCCAATTGTTATGAAGTTGAGGCATGTACTATACCCTTAAGAGAGAGTGAATGCTGTTCCTAACTGAGAGATTACAAGCACCTGTGTGTGTGACTAGATGGCAGTCCCAGAGAGTACTGGAAAATTGAAAATAGGTAACATTTGGCTGTGAAATGGATATCTGAATTTTGGTTGTTGTTTTGACAACAATGTGAATTAAATCAATCAGTTTAAGTTATGTCTCAGGATACTAAAACCCAGTTGAGTTTGAACTTATTGTTTTGCCAACATTGAATCAATGAAACAAACCGATGTTGATGAGGGTGGGGGATGATAAAATGTGGATCTTTTGAAAATTGGTAAGATAGAGGATCTGCTGTTGAGATAGAAATGCAAGGAAAGCTAATATCTTGCTCTCCAAGAAATTAGAAAACACTCGATCAAGAGTACCTTTTCATATGAAACATACTCGCAGTAAAAAGAAGACAGCTCAGGCAGACCTTCAGCTGGAAGAAGAAAGTCACCGAAAATGACAGCCGGTGTGTGATTTTGAAATTAAGTTGATGTAATTTTAATAAATGTATTATTTGAACAGCATATTGTTATAGAGTTGGAGGCAGATAATAAGCAGTTAAAGAAAGGGGGGCTTTGAGTTGTGAATAGTTGTTTAATGTTCACCTTTAGAGTTAAAAAAATGATGTTATTTTCTCTAAATAATGGAATTTATGAGTTCTCTGTCACTCATGTTCTGACAGATTAAGAGGTGAGGTGAGCTTTTCTGGGTGTTTTTGGTTTAATTAACAGAAAGGTTCACCTCCATGTCGTAACAGTTTGGGGGCTTGGTTCCACGATTTGGACAGATTTGAACTGACTTAGGGTATGAAAGATCTCACCATATTTAAACACTTGATGTTTAGTGACCTAGATCTTTAAATAAAACTTAGGTGAGAAAATTTATTTAATTGTTGTCACTTGTGATTGATCAAAATAAAAGTGAGGGAAATGGCTGTTAAGGTTGCTAAAGAGATTCTGCGGCTTGAAGATGCTTCCCAAATTTACCAAGCAAGTTTAGAAAGACAGAGGAAGGACATAATGTGAATTAGCAAGTAGGTTAAAACTGGGTGGCACAGAAGGAAAGCTGAAAGTGTAATGATGTTGGTAAAGCACTTAGATGTATCAGAGAAACAGGCACATGCAGTAGAGTTAGAAAAACCTAAATTGCAAAAGAGGCAACTGGAGTTAGAAGATAAAGAAATGGAGAGAAAGTTCTTAGTTGACCATAAAGAGAGAGAAGAAAGAGAGAGGAAAATGAAAGGGAAAGAAGGTTCTTAGCTGAGTAAAAAGAGAGAGAGAATTTGAACTTCAGAAGTTGCAAGTTAGTCAGGAAAATCAAGTTAACAGGATGGAGATGAAGAGAGAAGGTAGTGATCTATACAAATGTGTTCAAACTTTGCCACAATTCGATGAGAAACACGTGGAAGCCTTTTTATTTCATTTGAAAACTTGGCTAGGCAGATGGAGAGAGCAGCGAGTTTCTGGGTAATGCTAGTTCAGACTAAGCTGGTAGGCAGAGCTAGGGAGGTATTTGCAGTGCTGTCAGATGAGGGTCAAGAGATTATGCAGATGTCAAAAATGCTATCTTGAGTGCTTATGAATTGGTACCAGAAGCTTATCAACAATGGTTCAGAAACATAAAGAAGGAACCAGTTCAGATTTATGTTGAGTTCGAAAGAATTAAACATAGCAATTTTGATAGATGGGTGTGGGCCTTAAAAATAGATAAGACATATGAGACTCTAAGAGAGATTATTCTGCTGGAGTTTAAAAACTCACTTTCAGAGATGATAAGGATTTATGTGGATGAACAGAAATTTCAAGAAGTGAGAAGAGCGGCAGAGATGGCAGATGAATATGCATTGGTACAAAAGGTGTAATTTAGCTTCTGGCAGGAATTCCATCCTGTGAGGGATAGGAATTGGGAGAAGGAAAGATTCTTCACTACACAACAAAGAGTAGAGCACATTGACAATACTTCACCATGGGTGATAAAAGAAGTCCAAGAGGGTGGAAAGGAGGTGAAAGGCCTTAGATGTTTCTGCTGTAATGGAGTGGGACACATAAAATTACAGTCCCGATGGTTCAAGAAGGGCATTGGGAAAAGGTGTTTTCACTGCCAAAAAGTGGGACACATAAAATCACAGTGCTGGTCGTTGAAGAAAGGCATTATGGGTAAAGATGTGGTAAAAGACACTAGCCCAGGGACATTAGTGTAAGTAGTAAAGGAAACCCCCAAAAAGTTGAGGAGCTGCAGGAGAGTGCACAGCCTAGGCAGGGGCTGGGTAATGAGTTAGTGTCTGATCTCCATAAAGACTTCAACTTCTGTGGGTAAAGTTTACTTAGGGAGAAGGGAAAGAAGTTATAATTTTGAGAGATATGGGAGCTTATCCGTCTCTAATAGTTTATATTTGCACATTTTCTGACATGTTATCCAAGAAAGTGGTAATTTGTGGAATAGATGGACAGAAATTTAGCGTTCCCCTATGTAAGATCAGGTTGGAGAGCCAAATCCAAACTGGGGAAGTAACAGTGGGAATGATTGACAGAGTGACAGTTCTAGGAATAAATTTTGTTCTTGAAAGCAGGATCCAAGATGGGAGTGATACCCCTTGTTGTTGGAACACCAAAGGAATATCAGGGAACTGAGGAGTTAAAAGAAAAATGCCCTGGAATTTTTCCAGACTGGAGTAACAAGATCCCACTGTCATAAGTCACAGCAAGAAGCAAAAACTAAAGAGAAAGACGAAGGAATTGAAGTTCAATTAGCTGACACCCTGTTTGATGTAATCATGCAGGAAAATCCTAAACAGGTAGATCCTGATGTGTTCTCCTCTGCACTGGGGAGACTGAATGCCTCCTAGCAGAGCGCTTTAGGAAACATCTCCGGGACACCCGCACCAATCAATCCCACTGTCCTGTGGCCCAACATTTCGACTCCCCCTCCCATTCTGTCGAGGACATGCAGGTCCTGGGCATCCTCCACCTCCGCTCCCTCACCACCCGACGCCTGGCGGAAGAACACCTCATCTTCCACTTCGGAACTCTTCAATCCCATGGCATCAATGTGGATTTCACCAATTTCCTCATTTTCCCTTCCCACACCTCACCCCAGCTCCAGCCTTCCAGCTCAGCATTGCCCTCATGACCTGTCCCACCTGCCTATCTTCCTTTACACCCATTCACTCCACCCTCCTCTCTGACCTATCACCTCCAGCCTCACCCCCATTCACCTATTCTACTCTATGCTACTTTCTCCCCACCCCCACCCCCCTCTCATTTATCTCTCCACTCTGCAGGCACCCTGCCTTTATTCCTGCTGAAGGGTTTTTGCCCAAAACGTTGATTTTCCTGCTCCTCGGATGCTGCCTCTCCTGGCATTGTTCTGTCCACCGAAACTTTGTGTTCTTCTTTAGTAAATCTGATAGTGCCACCACGTTACTGAAGTTTGGAACAAACGTTCAAAAGCATCAGTCCCAAAAACTGAAGCATCTCTTTCTTCAAGGATCGTCATGGAAATTCCTCGATGACCTTCGTCTTTGCATTCCTTGGGGTCAACTTTCCATGACCGATGTTGTGTCCCAAGAGCATCACCTCTACCATTGCAAATTCTGTTTTCTTTAAGTTTATTACCAGTTTTGCTTCTCGTAATTGTTCCAAGAGCTCTGCCAACTGTACCATGTGATTTTTTGAAGACTAGCTAAAGATCACTGCATCATCCAGATAAACTGCACAATTTGTTAATCCTGCCATAACTCTGTTCATGTGTCTTTGGAATGTGGCTGGTGCATTCTTCATTGCAAGGGCATCACTCTGAATTGATATAGACCATTTGGGGTTACAAATGCAGAAACTTCTTTTGCTTATCTCTGATAAAGGTACCTGCCAATAACCACGGAGTAAGTCCAACTTTATGATGTAAGTGGCTTGTTCAACTTTCTCAATATAGTCCTCCAAACTTGGAATAGGATAGGAATCCGATTTTGTTACAGCATTGATCATCCGATAGTCCACACAAAATCATTGAGTCCCATCAGGTTTGGGGACTAAAGGATCAGCAAACTCCACTTTGACTCAGTTCAATTACATCTTCATTGAGCATCACATCCACTCCCTTGTGGACCTATGTGGCATTGAGATGATTAAGCCTGTCGGGGTGTTGCTTTATTGGAACAGCATTCCCTACTTTCACTTCATGCACAATAGTATGAGTCTCTCCCATCTTATTCCTCCACATATCCTCATACTGCTGCAACAAAACTATTAACTTGGTTATTTGCTCCCAAGACAGATACTTCACTAATTTATCCCACTCCTCAAGTACGTGCTCATTATTACTCCACACTGTCATTTACAACATCTGGATTTGATTTCTCACTCTGCAGGGCAGTAAATAACACCTGATTCTCCAGTTCCTTGTAAAGTTTCAACATGTTCACATGACATACCCAATAAAGTTTTTTTCTATCCAGCATCTTTACCAGATAGTTTACCTTACTCAACTTTTTCTCAATTAGATAGGGACTACTAAACCTGGCTTTGGAGGGATCGCTTACCACTGGTAACAATGCTAATACATCATGCCCATGGGAAAACGTCCGAAGTTTAGAGTTTTAATCTACCACCTGCTTCATTCTATGTCGTGCCCTCTTCAGGTACCACGTAGCTAACTCACCGACCCGTTAATCTCTCCCTCACCTCTGATATACAGACCAAGTGTGAGATCTCCAACTTTGGTCCAAACAATTTTTCTATAATTAATTTCAAAGGCCCTCTCATTTCATGTCTGAGTATTAACTCAAATGGAGTAAACTGAATAGATTCATTTGGGGCATCTCTAATGGCAAACAATACGAACGGGATACCTTTATCCCAATCATTCGGGTAATCCTGACAGTACACTCTTAACATGATCTTCAGAGTCTGATGTAACTTTTCCAAAGCTCCCTGAGATCCAGGATGGTACGCACTTTATTTAAAGTGCTGCATGTTTAAGCTACCCAAGACTTCTTCAAACAACCTAGCAGTAAAATTAGACCATTGCTCTGACTGAATCTCTCTGGGTAGCCCATACGGGGTAAAGAAAGCTACCAACTCTTCCACAACTCTTTTGCCTTAATACCCCATAATGGAATTTCCTCTGGAAATCTAGTAGACACATCCATTATGGTTAGCAAGTACTGATTCCCACTTTTAGTTCTAGGGAGGGGATCTGCACAATCAATCATAACCCACGTGAAAGGTTCTTTGAATGCAGGAATTGGCAACAAAGGTGCTGGTTTTATTATTGCCTGTGGCTTACTTACCATTTGGCATGTATGTCATGATTGGCAAGATTTAACCATATCCTTGAGCAGTCCAGGCCAATAGAAGTGCTTTTGTACCTTAGCCTGAGTCTTCCTCACACCTTGATGACCTCCTATTGGAATTTATGTGCAACCTGTAATATTTCTGTCTGTATGTGACTGGCACACAATCTGGTACACTTTCGCCCATTTCTCCTCTGTACTAACCTGCCGTGGTCTCCATTTTTACCGTAGGATTCTATCTTTCAGATAATAACTCTCAGGGATACATTCTGATTCCTTTTCTGTGTATGCATCAATACTTATATCTTTTATTGTCTCATCTTTCTGTCTAAGTACATTAGCCTTTCAGGACTAAACACTTCTGCCTGAAATGGCATCGGATGATGTGGTTTGTGCGAAGGATGATGTGATTTGGGGTGGAAGGTGAGCACCGGGGGCGGGGGGGGGGGGATGGATGCGGGGTTCTGCCCTTGTTATGGTTAGAGAGGTGGGGTTTGAGGGCGGAGGGTCGGGATGTGGACGAGATGTATTGTAGGGTATCTTTAACCATGTGGGAAAGGAAATTGTGGTCTCTAAAGAAGGAGCCATCTAGTGTGTTCTGTGGTGGAACTGGTCCTCCTGGGAGCAGATACGGCGAAGGCGGAGGAATTGGGAATACGGGATGGTATTTTTGCAGGAAGTAAGGTGAGAAGAGGTGTAATCCAAGTAACTGTGGGAATCGGTGGGTTTGTAAAAAATGTCAGTGTCAAGTTGGTTGTCATTAATGGAGATGGAGAGGTCCAGGAAGGGGAGGGAGGTTGCAGAGATGGTCCAAGGTGAATTTAAGGTCGGAGTAGAATGTGTTGGTGAAGTTGATGAATTGCTCAACCTCCTCCTAGTGGGAACACGAGGTGGTGCCGATGCAGTCATCAATGTGGCGGAGGAAGAGGTGGGGAGTGGTGCCAGTGTAACTACGGAAGATAGACTGTTCTATGTAGCCAACAATGAGACAAGCATAGCTGGGGCCCATATGTGTGCCCATGGCTATGCCTTTGGTCTGGAGGAAGTGGGAGGATTCGAAGGAGAAATTGTTCAGGGTGAGGACCAGTTCAACCAAACGAACGAGTGTGTCGGTGGAAGGGTACTGTTGGGGACGTCGGGAGTGGAAGAAATGGAGGGCTTGAAGGCTTTGGTCATGGTGGATGGAGGTGTAGAATAATTGGATATCCATGGTGAAGATGAGGCGTTGGGAGCCAGGGAAACGGAAGTCTTGGAGGAGGTGGAGGGCTGAGTGGTGTCTTGAACATATGTGGGGAGTTCCTGGACTGGGGGGATAGAACAGTGTCGAGGTAGGTGGAGATGAATTCGGTGGGGCAGGAGCATGCTGAGACAATGGGTCGGGCAGGGTGGCCAACCTTGTGGATCTTGGGAAGGAAGTAGAATCAGGTGGTGCAGGGTTCCCAGGCTATGAGGTTGGAAGCTGTGGGTGGGAGATCTCCTGAGGTGATAAGGTTCTGTATGGTCTGGGAGATGACTGTTTTCTGATGGGGGGGTGGTGGGGTTATGGTCGAGGGGTCAGTAGGAGGTGTCTTTGAGTTGGCGTCTGGCTTCAACAGTGTAGAGGTCAATATGCCAAACTACCACTGCACCCCCTTTATCTGCTGGTTTGATGGCGAGGTTGGGATTGGAGCAGAGGGAGTCGAGGGCTGCGCGTTGTAAGGGTGAGAGGTTGGAATGGGGGAGGGGGGTAGACAGGTTGAGGCGGTTAATGTCTTGGCGGCAGCTGGAAGTGAAGAGATCGAGGGCAGGTTATAGGCCAGCACGGGGTGTCCAGGTGGATGGAGTGTGTTGAAGGCAGGCAAAGGGGTCCTCGGAAGGTGGGTGTAAAAGTAAGCGCAGAGGCGGAGGCGGCGGAAAAAGTGTTCGATGTCACGGCATGTATAAAATTCATTGATGCGTGGACGGAGGGGGATAAAGGTGAGGCCTTTGTGGAGGACTGATCATTCGTCCTCAGTGAGAGGGAAGTCAGGGGAATGGCGAAAACTCGGCAGGGCTGGGAGCTAGGAGCTAGTACCTGGTGCAGGTGTGGAGCTGGGAGTGGGGGCGGAGCCTGTAACTAGAGTGGGTGTGGTGTTAGGGGGAATGGGGGTGGAGTAATGAGCAGGGGTGGTGTTCCCCTCAGGGTCTGGGGGGGTGGGGATGGTGACAGTGGGATCTGTGGGGGGCGTGTCAGTAGAATGCAGGTGAATGGCGTTGGTGGGGGCCGAAGTGGTGGCGAACACAGCAGTGGGGGGGTGGTGGGCGGAAGTCACTGAGCGTGTGACATCAACGATGATGTGAAAGGTTGAAGTGATGTCACGTGTGGTGCATGAGGAATTGTGAGGGGCGGAAGTGGCTGTGGAAGCGGCATGATTGGGGGGGGGGGGGGTGGTGGGGTTGGGGAGGTGATGTCATCCAACACCATGGGGATGGTGGCTACAGCAGCGGCATGGCTATTGGCATCCAAGCAGTTCCAGAGGACGGGGGAATCTTCTGGAATGTTTGAGGAGTGCTGGTTATGGAGGTGGGTATATAAAAGTTTGTTGTACTTAACAGTTTTTGATGTTTGAGATGGCGTTGAACTACTGTTTGTTGAAAGTATGAATTCTCCTGAGAATGTAGTACTGAAGGGGTCCTTTGCAATTCTGAGAGAGTGTGGCCCTCAGCTGAGGCAGGGCTGACTGTAGAAAGGTTAGGTGCCGGCGAGTGTGGAGTGAAGGATCTTGAAGGAGAACCGTTGCTGGTGTTTTTGAATCTGTAGTCTGTACTGTTTGTTCTGTTCGGTTCTGAATTCTGTTGGTTTAAAGGTGGTCCGGAGTCCGTGTGGGATGAGTTGGTTATGGAGGCAGGCACTGAGAAACCAAATGTGGCTGTTTCAGGACATGGTTAAAGAGCTTCAGGGCAGAGGAGATGACCTGGGGGTTGCAGTGAAAGACTCACTGAGATTCTTGTAGGGAGAGAAGAAAACTTCTTCAAGGCAGGCATCCTTGCAAGAGGATTCGCAGTAGGATTAAAATCAACTAGGTAAAAACAAGGACTGCAGGTGCTGGAAACCAGAGTCTAGATTAGAATGGTGCTGGAAAAGCACAGCAGGTCAGGCAGCATCCAAGGAGCAGGAAAATCAATGTTTCAGGCAAAAGCCCGTCATCAGGAATAGAGGCAGGATGCCTGCAGAATGGAGAGATAAATTAGAGGGGGGTGGGGTGGAGAGAAAGTAGCATAGAGTACAGTAGGTGAATGAAGGTGGGGATGGAGGTGAGAGAGGAGGGTGGGGAAAAGTAGCAAAGAATACAATAGGTGAATGGGGGTGGGGACGAAGGTGATATGTCAGAGAGAAGATCGGAGTGGATAGGTGGAAATGAAGGTAGGCAGGTAGGACAGATCATGAGGGCGGTGCTGAGTTGGAAGGTTGGATCTGAGGTGAGGTGGGGAAGGGGAAATGAGGAAACTGGTGAAATCCACATTGATGCCATGGAGTTGAAGTGTTCTGTCACCTCCAAACGGATCCCACCACCAGAGATATATTTCCCTCCCCACCCATTTCCACTTTCCGCAAAGACCGTTCCCTCCATGACTACCTGGTCAGGTCCACGCACCCCCCCCTCCCCCCCCACAACAACACACCCTCCCTTCCTGGCACACTCACCTGCCACCGCAGGAATTGCAAAAACTGCGCCCACACCTCCTCCCTCACCTCCATCCAAGGCCACAAAGGAGCCTTCCACATCCATCAAAGTTTTACCTGCACACGCACCAATATCATTTATTGTATCCGTTGCTCCCAATGCGGTCTCCTCTACATTGGGGTAACTGGACGCCTCCTAGCAGAGAGCTTTAGGGAACATCTCCGAGGCACCCGCCCCAATCAACCCCACTGCCCTGTGGCCCAACATTTCAACTCCCCTTCCCGCTCTGCCGAGGACATGCAGGTCCTGGGTCTCCTCCACCGCCGCTCCCTCACCCCAACGTCTGGAGGAAGACTGCCTCATCTTCTGCCTCGGAACATTCAACCCCATGGCATCAATGTGGATTTTACTAGTTTCCTCGTTTCCCCTCCCCCCACTTCACCCCAGCTCCAACCTTCCAGCTCAGCACCGTCCTCATGACCTGTCATACCTGCCTATCTTCCTTTCCACCTATCCACTCCACCCTCCTCTCTTACCTATCACCTTCATCCCCACCCCCATTCACCCATTACTCTTTGCTACCTTCCCCCACCTTCCTCTCTGACCTATCACCTCCATCCCCACCCCCACTCACCTATTGTACTCTATGCTACTTTCTCCCCATCCCCACCCCCCTCTCATTTATCTCTCCACTCTGCAGGCACCCTGCTTCTATTCCTGATGAAGGGCTTTTGCCAGAAACATTGACTTTCCTGCTCCTCGGATGCTGCCTGACCTGCTGTGCTTTTCCAGCACCACTCTAATCTAGACTCTGCTTTCCAGCATCTGCAGTCCTTGTTTTTACCTAGAACAATGCCAGGTGGCATTGGAGAATTTAAAAGCAGTATTAACCACTGCACCCGTTCTAGCTACACCAAACATTTTGAAACCCTTCAAAGTTGCAATCGATGCTAACAATATAGGAGTTGGAGCTGCTCTGCTACAGGAAAATGATGATGGAGTTGAATGACCAATTGGCTACTTTTCAAAGAAACTCAACATCCACAACAGAAAATACTCCACCATCGGAAAATAATTATTGAGTTTGGTACTGGCCTTAAATATTTTCATGTTTATGTGATGAACAATGTGTTGCAGATGGTTGTGTACACGGACCACAATCCTTTTATATTCTTGGAAAGATTTAAAGACAGTGGAGGATACTAATAACATGCCAGTAAGTGACGAAAAGTCAAAGATAGGTGAGGATCTGGAAACAATTATTATTATGGAAGAGCTAGTGTGGATAAGCTAATGGAGTTAGGATAGATAGGTCTCCTGGCCCTGATGGAATATATCCCACGGTACTAAAAGAGATGGCGGGAGAAATAGTAGGTGGACTGACAGTAATTTGCCAAAATTTACTGCACGCTGTGGCAGTCCCAGCAGATTGGAAAATAGCAAATGTGATGATACCATTTAAAAAGGGAAGTAGACAATAGATGAGGAATTAAAGACCAGTGAGCTTAACCTCTGTAGTGGGGAAAATACTTGAGTCTATTATTAAGGAAAAACTAGCAGGGCATCTCGAAAGAAATTGTCCCATTGTACAGACACAGCATGGGTTCATGAAGGACAGATCATGCTTCACCAAATCCTTTGGAATTCTATGAAGATGTTTCAAGCAAGGTGAATAATGGGGACACTGTGGGTATGGTGTACCTGGACTTCCAAAAGGTTTTTGACAAGGTGCCGCACATGAGGCTGCTGCATAAGATAAGGATACATGGTGTTAGGGGTAGAACATTAGCGTGGATAGAGAATTGGTTGACTGACAGGAAGCAAAGAGTGGGGATAAATGAGTGCCAGCCAGAATAGCATGCCTCAGGGATCGGTTTTGGGACCACAATTATTTACAAATTATATAGATGATTTGGAGTTGGAAGCCACGTGTAGGGTGTCAAAATTTTACTGATGATACTAAGATGAGTGGCAGAGCAAAGTGTGCAGAGGAACATAGATACATTGAGTGACTGGGCATAGGTCTGGCAGATGGAATACAATGTTAGTAAATGTGAAGTCATACATCTTAGTAGGAGTAACAACACAATAGATTATTATAGTTGTGTAGATGACTTATAGCATCATACAGCATGGAAACAGACCCTTTGGTCCAACTAGTCCACACTGACCATGTTCCCAAACTAAACTAGTCCTATTTATAACCTAAGATATCCTCAAACTCACAGTAAAACTTAAGAGCAGAGTTAATTTCAGTTGAACTCATCCAGATTCCCTTCAATGTGTGATGTGAGGGCTGTAAACTCATCTTAAAAGCACAGGATGTTGAGAATCAAACAATTTTATGACATCCACTGCCATGATTAGATACTGGTCATTAAAATATGAGCTGGCCTGCATATAAAAAAGAATGATGCTAGAAAGTTCCTAGCTAGAAAGAAAATTTTAGCATATTAAGTATTTATCATGCTTCCCTCTTTAAAATATTTTCCCAAGAAATCGACTGAAGATCTCTACAGAAGATCATAGATTCCCTCATGTGGAAACAGGTCATTTGGTCCAGCAAACCCACATTGACCCACTGAAGAGCATCCCACTCAGACCTAACCCATATCCTATTGCTGTATATATCCCTTGACTAATGCTTGCAGCCTATATATTCCTGAACACTATGGGCAATTTAGCACGGTCAATTCACCTAACCCTTTCGACTGTGGGAGGAAACAGACTGTGGAGTTTGGAATCGAAACCGGGCCTCTGGTGCTGTGAGGCTGCATTGCTAACCACTGAGGCACTGTGCTACCCCTATAAAGCTGAAGACATAACTGAGTAATCTTACTTTGTTACTTAAGAATAAGCTTGTTGTCTAACATAATGAACTTGCTTTCCAATTTGTCCAAGTTTCCTTTTGTTTGGCGAGGTTGTCTATTTTCAATTTTTATTTTCAACTCTCCTCTGTCTACACTAAACCTACTGGGAACCATGCATGGAATCTATTGGCAAAACTTTTTGTTTTTGGACGTGATTGCTTCCCACATAGCACATTCACTACAGTAAGAATGACCAGTGGAGTGCAGACACAAGTCCAAGTCCAAGTTCATTGTACCAG
This sequence comes from Hemiscyllium ocellatum, assembly GCF_020745735.1. Lineage (NCBI taxonomy): Eukaryota > Metazoa > Chordata > Chondrichthyes > Orectolobiformes > Hemiscylliidae > Hemiscyllium > Hemiscyllium ocellatum. The sequence goes on along the minus strand of NC_083401.1, from coordinate 152,558,249 downwards.
ACTTTTGGACAATATGTCTCTTTGATATTTTGAACAATTCATTAACTTGAAGCAACTAACTCAAGTATACTGAAATGCCCTTCAACCACTGTTCCCTTCAGAAATACAGAATAACATTAAAAAGTCTAAATAAACATTAACCCTTATAATCAAAGTCATTATCCAGGACAGCTAATTAGGCTTTAGCAAATGCAAAACATTTAGGTTGCTTTTCCGGAATTAGCTATGAACTGATGAGAGTTGTGCAGTTCCATAAAACTTGGTGATGTATAGTAAATGGAGATTACGCTTTCTTATATATATATATAGGGAATTACTCTTACTATTCCATTCATTTCTCCTCTTGCTTTTGTCAAGTACAGCCATCAGGTACCCACCTATTTTCTCTATCATGTTTACACTTTAAGTTGCAGTATTCACAATATTTGAAAGGAATCTGGTAGGGGGTAGCTGGAATGTAAAGTATTCCGTATAAGAGGGTGCATGCATGGATTAACATCAATCTATTTCATTGGTGTAGTGGCATTTGTGGTGAGGACCCTGAATACATGGAATGAAATTTTTGATTTACTTACAAACAGGAAGTCCAGAAACAATTCAACTTTACTTGAATGTTAAAATGTTGCAGCATGCTGATTTGCAGAGGAACCTGGGTATCCTTGTGCATGAATCGCAGAAGGTTGCTCTGCAGGTACAACAAGTGATAAGGAAGGCAAATGGAGTTTGGCCCTTCATTGCTAAAGGGGTTGAGTTTAAAAGCAGAGAGGTAATGCTCCCGCTGTACAAGGTGCTGGTGAGGTCACACCTGGAGTACTGTGTGTAGATTTGGTTTCCATACTTAAGAAAGGATGTACTGGCACTGGAGGGGGTGTGGTCGAGGTTCACTAGGTTGATTCTTGAGTTGAAGGGATTGACTTATGAGGAGATGCTGAATAGATTGGGATTATATTCATTGGAATTCAGAAGAATGAGGGGTGATCTTATTGAAGCATATAAAATTATGAAGGGAATCAATAAAATAGAAATAGATAGAATGTTTCCACTGGTTGGTGAAAATAGGACGAGAGGGGATGGCCTCAAGATTAGAGGAAGTATTTTAGAACTGAACTGAGAATGAACTTCTTCACCCAGAAGATTATTAATCTATGGAATTCCTTGCCCAGGGAAATAATTGATGCTATTTAAGTAATTGCTTTCACAGCTAAGGTAGATACTTTTTGAAAAATAAAGAAATTAAGAGATATGGTGAAAATGCAGCTAAGTGGAGCTGAGTCCACAAAAAGATTAGCCATGATCTTATTGAATGGCAGAGTGGACTCGATGTCCAAATGGCCTACTCCTGCTCCTAGTTCTTATGTTCAGCCAGAAGAAGAAGGACACTGAAGATGACAGCAGCTGTGTGGTTTTGAAATTAAGTTGGTGTAATTTTAAGAAGTGTCTTATTGGAAAAGCATGTTGTTAATAGAGTTGGAAACAGATAATAAACAGTTAAAAGAAGGGGGGATTTACAGTTGAATAGTTGTTTATTGTTCACTTTGTGAGTTAGAAAAATAAATTGATGTTAATTTCTTTAGATAGTGGAATTTGGGAGTTCTCTGTTTTAACAGATTACAAGATGAGGAGAGCTTTTCTTGGTGTTTGGTTTAATTAACAGAGTGGTTCACCTCCATGACCAAAGAGAGATTTACACTTGGAGGCAGATGGAATGGCTGAAGCATTAAATGAATATTTTCAATCTATGTTTACCAAGGAAGACGATGTTACCTAGGCCATGGTGAAAGAGGAGGAAATTCAGTTGCTGGAACCATTTAAAATTAAGGAGGAGGTATTGGGTGAGTTGTCTATACTTAAAGTTGAGAAGGCTTCTGGACTGTATGAGATGCACAGACGGAGAAGTGAAAATAGTGACTTTGGAGGGACTGGCAATAGTTTTTCAGTATTCCTTAGACTCAGTGGTGGCACCAGAACACAGGAGAATTGCAAATGTTATGTACTTGTTTAAAAAATCATTTAGCTAAATTGTAGGATCGGTAAGGACAATACAGTTAATGCAGTGTATATGGACTTCCAGAATGCATTTGATAAAGTGCTGAACAATAGAGTTGAAAGTAAAATTAGAGCTCATGGGATAAAAGGGAAGGTAGCAACATGAATACAAGTTTAGTTGAGTAGTAGGAAACAGAGAGTAATGGTTCATGGATTTTTTTGGGCTGTGGGTAGGTTTGTAGTGGCTTTCTCTAGTGATTAGGTTTAGGACCTTTTCTTTCTCTGATACATTAATAATCCATATCTTGGTATAAAGAGCACAATGTCAAAATTTGTGGATGATACAAAATTTGGAAACGTTGTAAACTGTGAGGAACTTCAAAAGGGCATAATTAGAGGAGTGGATGATTAGGTGGCACACGAGGTCAATGCAGGGAAGTTTCTTATGACAGATTTTGTTAGGAAGAACATGGAGGGACAATATAAAACAAAGGGTGCAACTATAAAGGGGAGAAAAGGGATCTGGATATATGTGCACATAGGTCATTAACAGTGGTAGGGTAGTTTATGAAGTATACTGTATCTCAGACTATGTTAGTAGGGGCATTTATTAGAAGAGCAAGAAGATTGTGTTGAACCTAAATGTTTTTTTATTAGATTAGACTTACAGTGTGGAAACAGGCCCTTCGGCCCAACAAGTCCACACCGACCCGCCGAAGCGCAACCCACCCATACCCCTACATTTACCCCTTACCTAACACTACGGGCAATTTAGCATGGCCAATTCACCTGACCCGCACATCTTTGGACTGTGGGAGGAAACCGGAGCACCCGGAGGAAACCCACGCAGACACGGGGAGAACGTGCAAACTCCACACAGTCAGTCGCCTGAGTCGGGAATTGAACCCGGGTCTACAGGCGCTGTGAGGCAGCAGTGCTAACCACTGTGCCACCGTGCCGCCCACTAATGTTGTCTTGGCTTCACCTGGTATATTGTATCCCGTTCTGGATACCACAGTTTAGGAAGGATGTGAAGGCAGCGGAGAGAGTGCAGAAGTGGTTTACAAGAAGGTTTCCAGAGATGAGAAAGAGAATATCTAATTGAAGTATTCAGAGGTCTGGAAAGAGCGAATAGGGAGAAAACACTCCTACTCACAAGACGATTGAGAACAAGAGAACACAAATTTTAAGCAGTTAGTAAAAGACGTGTAAGTGATATGAGGAAAGCATTTTCATGCAACAAAAGGTTAGGGCCCAAAAGCCACCTGGCTGTATCAAAGATCCACAGAAAACTCCAAAATGTTTATAATTGGATGGACCACCTCGCATCAACCTAAGCATTGGAAATGACAACAGCACATTTTGTTCAGTCACTCCTGCAAATTCCTCTTTACTACTGTCTGAGAGATTGCACAAAAGTTGGGAGAGCTGTGCCACAGTCTGGTTCTTATTGAATTATAACTTAACTTCGATATCCCAAAGAAAAACATAAACTGCTAGAAAAACTCAAAGGTCTGACAGCATCTGTGGAGAGAAAGCAGAGTTAATGTTTTGGGTCCAGTGTCATAGAGTCATAGAGATGTACAGCATGGAAACAGACCCTTTGGTCCAACCCATCCATGCTGACCAGATATCCCAACCCAATCTAGTCCCACCTTCCAGCACCCAGCCCATATCCCTCCAAACCCTTCCTATTCATATACCCATCCAAATGCCTCTTAAATGTTGCAATTGTACCAGCCTCCACCACTTCTTTTGGCAGCTCATTTCATACATGCACACTCTCTGTATTAAAAAGTTGCCCTGTAGGTCTCTTTTATATCTTTCCCCTCTCACCCTGACCCTTCTTCAGAACTAATTAAGGCTAGGAAAATCTACTGTATATCTACTGAAGACAGGGGATGGGAGCAGACAGTAGAGGAATAAACAGTAGGTGGTGATGGAGCCCAGAGAGAGACAGAAAAAACAGCAGTTAGCAGACATAGGAATGAATAATGGGGAGCTGAAGAGGAAGAAAAACTGCAAATGGGAACCATTAGTGAGTGAAAGTGAGTGGGCTATGATGAAGTAACCCCATGCGATAACAAGGCCTGGAGTCTGGAGGTGGGTAAAGGACACGGAAGAAAATACTCAGGCCCTAAAATTATTGAACTTGAATGTGTAGGTCGGGGTAAGGGTGGGGGAAATGGGTCTGGGTAGATTATTCTTTGGCAGGCCTGTGTGGACTTGTTGGGCCAAATGGCCTGTTTCAACACTGTAAGGATTCTATGATCCTGTGATCTTGAGTCTCGAAGGTGCAGCGTCCCCAAGCAGAAAATGAGATGCTGTTTTCCCAACTTGTTCTGAGCCTCACAGGAGCACTGTGGCAGGCCTGAGAGGGAAATGTGTTGATGTGGCAGGTAACTGAAAGCTCGGGTTCACTTTTGCAGGCAGAATGTAGGTACATTGTGAGCAGTGAATACAGGAGACTAGATTGAGTTACGTGCAGGTAACTCGCTGCTTCACCTGGAAGGTGTGTCTGAGGCCTTGGATAGTGAGGATGGAGGAAGTACCCCCATAAAAATATTAGGTCCGTCCTGCTACTTGGACAGAGTAGATCCACAGAAGGTGGTGATGCAGTGTTATACAATTGGGGAGGAGTTGCCCTGGAAGCCATCAACATTTATCTGCATCTCATGAAGCCTCATGACATCAAGTTAAACATTGGCAAGAAAATCTACTGATTACCAGGTACAATTATCACTCAGCTAACCAAATATTGCTCCATGTTAAACACTAGGTTAGTGAGGGCTTATAATATAGGCTGTGTCTGAAATTACAATGCAGTCATCAAGTAGGCCATTAGTACTGATATTGATCCAACTGGCTAAGTCTGTAAGGAAATTTCTGCCACACTGCACTTCCTGAAGGCATTGAAACAGGACAGAAAAACCTACTCCTGCTAACTCATGGCCTTCTTAACCTACCAGTTGCAGATCGTTTGCTCATAACAGTATTGAATGAAATGACTGCATACAGCCTTTGTGGAGGTGAAGTCCTACCTTAACATTGAAGATATTCTCTGCTGTGTTGTAGATAACATCACCATTCTGAATAGGATGCATTCAAAACAAGTCTAATGACTCAAAACTGGAAATCTATGAGGCACCATCATTTATCCACAAAGCACAAACCAGGAGTGTGATGGAAAAGTCTCCACTTTGCTGAATGAAACATTTAAGAAACTCAATTTCATCGAGGACAAATCAGCTTGCATATTTGGCATCTCACCCACACTCTTAAATATCCATTCCATATGCTCGATGCTCTGCAGCAACTAGCCAAACCTCCTTTGACAGTACCTTCCAAACCTCTAGCTTCTGCTACCTAAAATGATAAGGGCAGCAGGTGCATGGGAACCCTATCATCTGCTGGTTCCCCTCCAAGCAATGTACATCCTGACTTGAAAATCTTGATAGTCCCTTCATTGTCACCAGATTGAAAATTTGGAACTCTTTCCAACTAGTATTATGGCTGCATCTACACCAGACAGACTGCAGCATTAGAAGAAAGTGGCACACCGCTACCATCTCAAGGACAACTGGGGGGGGCAACAGATGCTGACATTGTGGGCAATGCTCACATGCCACAAAAGAACAAGTAAAAGGGCATGATACTGGAATATTTTATGGAGAAATGTTACAAGGAAATCTTAGATATGCAAGAACTATAGTGTGATAATTTCAGGAAAATTTAATTAGCCAAATATTGCTTGGAATAATATTGAAGGGTAAGGGGCAAGAATCTCTGAAACTTAGTCAGGAGAACTTATATCACCAGTATGTTCTTTGACAAACTAGGAAAGTTTGTTGTTGGCTCTTGTACTATGGAGTGAAATAGTGTAGGTTTTAGTGGATTTTAGGGGTTTTTTAATGATCATTTTAATGTATTTATTAATTCCCTTTGCACTAAGATTAAATCATGAAGCATTGTTGCTTACCTTGCTAAAAGGTAAGCATCCATGTACAACAAGGGACAAAGAAGGGAATGGTATGTTGGCTTTCATAGTTAGAGGATTTGAGTACAGGATTAGGGTTATCTTGCTACAATTGTGCAGTAAGGGTAAAAAATGAGGTCTGCAGATGCTGGAGATCACAGCTGAAAATGTGTTGCTGGTTAAAGCACAGTAGGTTAGGAGCATCCAAGGAATAGGAAATTCGACGTTTCGGGCATAAGCCCTTATGCCCGAAACGTCGAATTTCCTATTCCTTGGATGCTGCCTAACCTGCTGTGCTTTAACCAGCAACACATTTTCAGCTACAATTGTGCAGTGCCTTGGTGACACTGCTCCTGGAGGAATGAGTGCAGTTTTGGTTCTATTTATCTGAGGAAGGATGTTCTAGTTATGAAGGGAGTTCAATAAAGGTTTATGAGACATTCCTGAGATAGCAGGACTGAAGAATGACAAGAGACTAGATTGGTCAGAACTGTATTCACAAGAGTTTAGAAGAATGAGGGAGGAATCTCAGAATCCTATAAAATTCTAACAGGACTGGATAGGGTAAACACAGGAAGGATGTCCCCAATAACTAGGATGTCCAGAACCAGGATTCCCAGGTTAAGGATATATGGTACGCCATTTAGGATTGAGATGAGGGAAAATGTCTTCATCCAGAGAATGGTGAGTGTGGAATTCTCTATCGTAGAAAGCAGTTGAGGCCAAAACACTGAAAGTTTTCAAGATGGAGTTAGCTATCATTCTTAGCACTGAAGAGATCAAAGGGTGTGGTAAGAAGGTATTAAGTTGGATGATCAGCCATGATCATATTGAATGTCTGACACTTGTTCCTGTTCCCTATGTTTGCTCAAATAGTATCAAAGTAAGAGAATAAATGCCTGTTAGTACAGAATTTACATGTTGGAAAAAGGAGACAAAATGTTGATGCATGCAAGATGAGAAGCTTCAAGTTCTCGTTGTCCTTTAACAATGTTTACATTAAGAGAATGTACTTAGTTAGCAGGAATGGACTTACAATGAGGATTGCTTCCATTACTGAAGAAAGAGACATGGTACGGGAAGTGAGCTCATATATGACTAGTTAAGTGGATAATGTTGGAATAAGGCTAAATATGGTAATGTACTGACTTAAAAAGAGGATCCAAGAAGGGAATTGAAAATACACCATTGGTATATTTTGAAGACACAGAAAGAGGACGTATAGCAGAAGCAGATGCCTACAAAGATATTGCCTGTGCTATAATGATGTGAAAAACAAAAAAAACCAAAAATTTTTGTAAATCACTGCCTATGTTAAATATTGTATTATTGAGCATTACTGAAAAAATGATACGTTTTGTTAAAGCACACTTTGATTTTGTCTGGAACTTATCAGAACAGTTTGCATTAAATACCAATATAACAGGAAAATAATATTCTATACTATATAAAACGAAATTGCTGATTGTTTAGCAATTCTGATTGGTAGAGGCATTGTCATGGAGAATGTACTAGTTATATGATGACTGACAGCTAACTGACAAGCTTGGTTTAAATCAGACAGGTTTTGAATTAAGAATGGAATCAAACATAGTTATTATCATATCACCCAGCATTAAATGTTCTGCAGAAAAAGAGTGTATAGAATTTGAAGAGATCTTTGCAAAGTATTTGCTTGGTGACAAGCCAGACAGAAAATTTCATATTTCTCTTTGACACAGGCTTGACAGTTTTCTGTTCTCTCAGAATATCCCCATAGTTTAGGCTGCTCACCTGAATAGTTAGTGTTTAAACATACTCAGTACAAGATTTAATTTGTTTAAACCTGACAAAGTGAGACCAAGTGAAACCTTCTATTATTCAAATTCCTTCCACAGACTAAAGTGAAATTAAGAAATGGAAAATAAAACAAAACCTTGAATATTAGCTAGTGTTATAAACATAGCAGTGAGTAAAAAATGAGGTCTGCAGATGCTGGAGATCACAGCTGAAAATGTGTTGCTGGTCAAAGCACAGCAGGCCAGGCAGCATCTCAGGAATAGGGAATAGCAGCGTGGGTTAGGGCCTTTGATTACGCCACTCTATGTAGCTGTCTCAACCATTATGAAGATTTGGTAATCAGAACTGATGTTCAGATTTACCCAGAGATACCCAGACAGAATGAGAAAGTATTCAGATAGCTTAACTGAAAGAATTTAAGAAGGAAGAAGAAATAGGTTGTTTCCTTCATTAGTTTTTGACAAATTATGATTTTTTTTTGTTCAACACGTATTGATGTTAAGGTAAACAAATGTTTGCATGTAAATCACTTTGGTCATCTTGATCACATGTGCTGTGGTTGTGATTACATTAAAAAGAAATGTGCAACTTAATCTGTTAAGAGTCAACTTGTTTTTTATATTAGTTTAGTCATTGTATTTTGGATTTTATATACACGGACTACTTTACATTTTAATGCGTAGGGAGGGAGAGTGGCATTTTGCAAAATCTGGCTATTTTGTTATATTTCCCTCTCTATTTACAAGGTGTAAATCAATTATGGCTTTCTTCATCTCACTTGGTGTAATACACAATTCATAAATGAATTTGTCTATTCTCAATTCTAAGATACTTCAGATAAAATAAATATATTTCATATTTCAACTCAGTATAATACTTTGTGATGGTAGTACTACTTTTAAGTGATCTTTACTAATCCTGACACCCAACAAATGACTTCGTTCAGTCAAACAGCATCTTATTAGGCTTCAGCATAATTCTAAGTCTAATTAATTAACAAGTATCTGGAGCTGTTCAAAGATGATCTCAAAAGTGTTGTGCTTCTATATCCACAAAACATACTCAATAAAGCAGAGGTTTATAAAGCAAGAAAATGGAAATATTTAGTGCAGATGTGCAACTTACAGAATTTAAATGAATCACGCACGAAGCAAGATATCATCCTATGACAGCTCTTCGCTGAAGCAATCAAAATCTCCTGTTCTTTCCCTTTAGTCTTTTATCTTTCCCTGCTTAATAACGTTCCTAAAATCTCTACTTCAACCACTCTTTGTGGCACTCCATGTTCTAACATCCACTCATCAAAGATACTTTTCCTGGTGTCCTTAATCTTAGAATCTACGAAACAAACCTGATCATTGTATTCCATCAATAACCAATATTTCCTTGATTCATAATCAGTTGATGACATCAATGTTACTGAATCTTTCATGCAAAATGTTTTGCATTTACTATATTAAGTTTGTAATTTAATTGCAGAATAGCAATGAAATATCTTGCAAGCAATTGAAGAGCAAAAATATTTTTTATTTTGTTGCAGCCATTAAAATACACTGTTTTTGTTAAAAGAACTGAAGAAGTAAGGAGATCTACAAAGGTACCAGCAAACAAAAAGCAATCAAGGCATTATAGCAGATTTCAGAACCTCTTGATAATCCACTCTGCTGTTCAGAATGAATAATCAGGAACCCTTACATTCATTAAGATTTCTGTGGCCACATTTGAGATAAGAACACTGAAATTTTAACTACAGTTTCTTTGAAATTGCAATCTTAAAAATGTTATACATTTTTAAAATTGCTACAATATCTCAAACCATTATATAATCATGAAAAAGGTTTTTTGCATTCATTCACTGCTCATGGATGGATGTTGGCTAGGTCAATTTTTATTGTTCATGCCTAACTGTCCTGGACCTGGCTTCTTGAACTGCTGCAAGCCATATATATTTGCAAGGCTTTTAGAGATGGATTCTCAAGGTTTTAGTATTGAAGGTGTGGCAATATAGTTCCAAATCAGAATGGTGTGTAGCTTAAAGTCGGACTTGCAGGTGATTGTGTTCTCATGTATCTGCTGATCTTGGTGGTAGAAGTTTGTGGGTTTGGAAGGTACTGTGTAGGGAGCCTTGGTGAATTCTTACTGTGCATCTCATAGATGGCACATAGTAAATTGATCATGGCAGTGAATGTTGAAATGTTTCTGCTGATCCTATTTTGCTCTATGAGAATTATTCATTTACTTAACTGTGCAATTAAAAACTTAAGATACAGTATTAAAATGCGTTGGAGTATTTTTCTCTTTCTAGATACTCTATTGATCAACAAAAGAATGTCTATTATTACTGATTAGTAATGTGCAGTTGATTGCAATGTTTTAAGAAAGTAATTTGACTCTTCAATCTCCATTGAAGATTGAAGTGGGCTTGGGTTTTGTGATTTCAGAACTTTCACTGTTGATTTAAAATGAGTTATGAATCTTTCTTCATCTAATAATCTTCAGCATCACCAGTACAAATTGCTGAAAGAGCTGCCTCATAGTGTCCTGATGCATATTGCTGCAAGAGATCAAATCAAAACCCATTGTAAATCTTAAATATGCAAACTATAGTTATGTTATGTTAATATGTAAATTCTTACATATGTGAACATGTAAATTTCAGCAGCTCATTTTAAAGGTTCAATTTTTTTTTGCATCTGCAAAATGTGGAGGTAATGAGAGTCAAGCAGAAACAATTTATCCCATAAACCCTTTGTAAATTTCCTTTTAACCTTTGTATCTTTATTTTAAATCATTTAAGTTGATATGTTGAATGTGGCTATAAAATCAGAAGTAAAATTAAGTTTTGCTTTTATTAATCATCTTTTTTGTAAAAAGCAACCCTTCCAGTTGTTAGTAAAATTGAAATTAGTTCAGTGCTTGCTGACTTTAACCTTGTTTGTCTGATGAAAACTATGTTGGAGGCAGGTAGATGCCTTGTGGTTGTTACCTGCACAAATTTTAATGGAGGTTCTGATCTTAATCTGGTCTTCTCAGTAGCCGATACCTCCTTAAAATATTGTTCATCAGGTCCTCAGAATACCACATGGGGCCTTCTCTATCGTTTTAATTGGAGGCCTGATTAGGATATTCTTGGGGTTTCTTTTCTGGATCAACCTAGCTGACAAAAAACCTGGGGCCAGAGAAGTTCCAGATAGATAAATCTTTCCTTTTCTTGGTGAGGCTGAAAGGAACAAGAGAGTTCCTTTAGATTTTAGAGAGAAAGTTTAAGCCTAATTTTTACTGAATTTTCTGAGTAAGATCATCCATTTCAGTACAGATTGTTGAGCAGCCAGGACCTTCTTGGTCTGACCCACATAATGTGATGTATATATCCACTACTTCAGATTTGCCTCAGAGATAACTGACTGAATCAGAAGTTCGTGGGTCTAAGCAGTCCTCCACTGACTTCAATGCATTGTCTAAACTGACACTTCAGTGCAGTATTGAAGGAATGCTGCACTGACTGAGATGTTTTCTTTCTCTGGAGATGTTAAACTGAGGCCATTTTTGCTTGATTTGATGGACTCAAAAGATTCCAAGATTATCCTCCTATTAATTAATATAAACATTAATTCCTTAAAGAACAGTATCCAAAGCTTATCTTGGTTACTTATCACTCTTGCATGTAGGTCTATACAATGGATAAGTTGGGTTGATATTGTTGCCTAAATAACAATAGGTTCTGTATCTCAAAAGTAAAACATTCACTATGATGTACTTTTAAGCTACAAGATACCTACAAGATTTTTTTTTGCCCTAATGTAAAGCAATTTAGAGATATGCAAAAGAAAATATTGTGATTTCAAAATAAGATTTATAGAAAAAATTCTGATTCTATTTGTAGCCTATTATTACTACTCAAATTCTAACAGGGTTAATTTGCCAGATTCATGATTAACAATACAGCAGGCAGATCGTTAGGTAATTACTTGGTTCCAATATGTATGGATATTACATAAAAGATGAATATGCCATACCCTGATATCATGGTGTAGAGAATTTCCATATTGCTCCTTGTAACTTCTTTTGATATTCATCAGATCCAGTTCACTTCTTGAAATCAAGATTCTTATAACTGTCTTGTTGTGAAAGCCGAAGTCCTAAGTAAAATGATGATAGTCTGGGTTATATTATGGACTTCTGCAAAACATTTATCACAGGACTGGTACTGTTTTGGCCTTTATATTTAGTAAAACTGTATAATTATTTGAAAATGGTCAATCTGAATTTTGGAATGTAGTATTCAAAATGGCATAAAGAATATACAGGATGATTTGTGCTTTTAGCAGGCATCAGCATTCACGAGGCAAACTTCTTGTCATCTGGTAGCACATAAGCTATTGGGAGCACTCCAAGATATCTCAATTTTGGAATGTAGCAGGAGTATCTTGGGATTGTGGTATTGGGAGTTTCACCTGGTAGCTGTAGGGCTGGCAGCTTGCAATGTCTCTTTGTGGGAAGGTGTACTGTACAACAAACCGATCACGAAAGTGAAACCACTATTGGGCTTGACCCTGGAATCAAGACCCAAAGGGCATAAAACTTGCTAATGAGAGCTGCTTGCTGTTCAGAGCTCAAAAAATCCCAAGGAGATCATGGCTGCTGTTGGAAGGAGAACCTCTAAGGCCCCATGATTATGGAGGACAGAGGCCACAGTTAAGTACTTGGGTCTGGCAGGGGTTAGTGGTTGGATTTCATCGGGTGGGGTTCATGGGGAATGGTGGTATGTGGATCAGAAGGAGAAGTTGGCTTTCAATATCCAGTCCTTTGGACAGACGCTGATTGTCTTTGATCAAGAGACTCGAAGGTCACCAGGATCCACAAGGTTGTAACAGGATTAATACTAGTAGTGGGGACATGGACTCCTTAACTGACCACTTAAAGATCTCAGTTGTTAGTAGTATGGGAAGGTTGACTATGGACCTTGCTATGCAATACTTAATTCTGGCCAAGACTGGAAGGTGTCTTATCATTTCTCCTATGTATACTTTATGTCATTTTCAGATATGTAACCAACTCATCTAATTACCTCCTCTTCCTGTCTTTGTAGAAGTTATTCTGGCAGTTATATAGTTAACTTAGTGTTGCAATGTATGCCCAGGAACATGCTACAGGACTCCCATAACAGATAATGGTAGTGCATTGTGATAGGTTAGTTAAATCACTGGGAGATGAGCTAATGCTGAAGATGATGGTGTAATGTGAGGGAACCGGTGTGGCAGATGATGAATAGGTTGGAAAGGTAAAGCAAGCCAGTATGAGAGGGCAACCTAATGCTATCAGATGAGAGCGGAAGAATAATTGTATAAATTGCAGGAGAACAAGGGGATTGTGGGGAGTCAAGAAGACATTTTGTTGGCTCCCACAGCTTTGATTTTGCAAGATTAAAGTTTAATTTCGTGAAGGATTTTCTGCGTCTCCTGGTAATTTCTTTTGTAGAATATGGATTGATTCTTCCATAACTTCTCCAGGCTCACCACCACTAAAAACAGAATACTCTGCCATAGACTGACTTCCCTTCTTAATGTGGCATTGTTAGTACAGGTACACAATCCTTTTTCTGAAATCCTTGAGGTCAGTTGTTTTTCAGATTTCAGAATAAATGACATTTTCACAGTGAACAGTAGACCCACATGTGACTAGTACGAACGCTGAGACACAGTTCACACCTGCCAGTACTGTGTCGAGTGGGTGTGGAATTGGGTCACCTGCTTGATGGCCAAACAACCTTGTTATGCAGAAGAAACATCACAAACAAACTTCAGATTTTAGAGCTATTCGGATTTTGGAATTTTTGGATAAAGGATTGTGTACCTGTATTAGATTCTGCTGTCATTGCATAATTCTGAAGTATATGCCACAATTAAAAATAAATCATCCATCACTTGAGGTGGATGGACAATCATTTTAATACATTTTATGATATTTACATATATGATTGAAATTCGGCAATTGAAAAAGTTATGTAAATTTCAGATTTGTTCTCATCTGATTGGGACAATGCAAATAAAAATCTAGAAATGTAAAACGTCATATCATTTTCTTATCACTCCTTTTACATAATTGCGGAGATAGTAATCTTGCCTCTGATTCTGTCACCATTGCCACCATATAAATCCCCAAGACCTGATCAGATGTACCCTAGAACTCTGTGGGAAGCTAGGGAAGTGATTGCTGGGCCTCTTACTGAGATATTTGTATCATCGATAGTCACAGATGAGGTGCTGGAAGCCTGGAGGTTGGCTAATGTGGTGCCACTGTTTAAGAAAGGTGATAAGGACAAGCCCGGGAACTATAGACCAGTGATCCTGACGTCGGTGGTGGGCAAGTTGTTGGAGGGAATCCTGAGGGATAGGATGTACATGTATTTGGAAAAGCAAGAACTGATTAGGGATAGTCAACATGGCTGTGTGTATGGGAAATCATGTCTCACAAACGTGATTGACGTTTTTGAAGATAGGGCGGCATGGTGGCTCAGTGGTTAGCACTGCTGCCTCACAGCGCCAGGGACCCAGGTTCGATTCCAGCCTTGGGCGACTGTCTGTGTGGAGTTTGCGCATTCTCCCAGTGTCTGCGTGGGTTTCCTCTGGGTGCTCTGGTTTCCTCCCAAAATCCAAAGATGTGCAGGCTAGGCGAATTGGCCATTCTAAATTGCCCATAGAGTTAGATGCATTAGTCAGAGGGAAATGGCTCTGGGTGAGTTACTCTTCAGAGGGTTAGTATGTACTTGTTGGGCTGAAGTGCCTGTTTCCACATTATAGGGAACCTAATCTAATCTAATCTAAAGTAATAAAGAGGAATGATGAGGGCAGAGTGGTTGACATGATCTATATGGACTTCAGTAAGGCATTCGACAAAGTTCCCCATGGAAGACTGGTTAGCAAGGTTAAATCTCATGGAATACAGGGAGAATTAGCCATTTGAATACAGAACTGGCTCAAAGGTAGAAGACAGAGGGTGGTGGTGGACGGTTGTTTTTCAGACTGGAGGCCTGTGACCAGTGGGGTGGCACTAGGTCCACTACTTTTCATCATTTATATAAATGATTTGGATGTGAGCATAAGAGGCATAGTTAGTAAGTTTGCAGATGACACCAAAATTGGAGGTGTAGTGGACAGTGAAGAAGATTACCTCAAATTACAATGGGATGTTGATCAGATGGGCCAATGGGCTGAGACGCGGCAGATGGAATTTAATTTAAATAAATGTGAGGTACTGCATTTTGAGAAAGCAAATCTTAACAGGACTTATACAGTTAATGGTATGGTCATGGGAATGTTGCTGAACAAAGAGACCTTGGAGTGCAGGTTCATAGTTCCTTGAAAGTGGAATCTCAGGTAGATAGGACAGTAAAGAAGGTATATGGAATCCTTTCCTTAATTGGTCAGAGTATTGAGTACAGGAGTTGGGAGGTCATGTTGCTGCTTTACAGGACATTGGTTAGGCCACTGTTGGAATATTGCATATAATTCTGATCACCTTCCTTAAGGAAAGATGTTGTGAAACTTGAAAGGGTTCAGAAAATATTAACAAGGATGTTGCCAGGGTTGAAGGGCTTGAGCTATAGGGAGAGGTTGAATAGGCTAGGGCTGTTTTCTCTGGAGCATCCGAGGCTGAGGGAT
Organism: Hemiscyllium ocellatum; assembly: GCF_020745735.1. NCBI lineage: Eukaryota > Metazoa > Chordata > Chondrichthyes > Orectolobiformes > Hemiscylliidae > Hemiscyllium > Hemiscyllium ocellatum. Next base: position 152,542,847 of record NC_083401.1, on the reverse strand, counting down.
GACCTTAAAGAGGTTTGTAAAATAATGAGGGGCATGGATAGGATAATTAGACAAAGTCTTTCCCTGGGGTGAGTGAGCCAGAACTAGACGGCATTGCTTTAGGGTGAGAGGGGAAAGATATAAAAGAGACCTCAGGAGCAACATTTTCACGCAGAGGGTGGTCCATGTCTGGAACGAGCTGCGAGAGAAAGTGGTGAAGGCTAGACCAATTGCAACATTTAAAAGGCATCTGGATGGATATATGAATAGGAAGGGTTTGGAGGGAGAAGGGCTGGGTGGTGTCAGGTGGGACTAAATTGGGTTGGGATATCTTGTCGGCATGGACAAGTTGGACCGAATGGTCTTTTTCAATTCTGTACATCTCTATGAGTCTATATGCTAAGAAGTGAATGGGAAACGGCTTTACTAAATATAACATAGGAACAGGAATGGGCTCTTCAGCCTCACCATTCAGTATGATTTAAGCTAGTCAAACACTTCAATATCTTTTACCTACCTAATCACTATATTCTTGTATGCCCTTGGTAATCAGAAATCTATCAGACTTTCAAAAGGTTCAAACCTTCCAAACCTTTTGAATAAAAATTGTTACTCCTCATGTTTGACTTAAATGGCATCCCCTTAAAATTGTGCCTCCTGTTTCTAGACTTACCAACAAAGGGAAACAAATATCTTCCCTGCATCTCACCTGTTTATCCCATCGAGTATTTTGTAAGTTGCAATGCAATCAACTCTCATGCTATAAAACCCTAAACACAGGTCCAGTTTTCTCTGTGTCTTTTCATAAGACAATCCCACCAACCTGCGAACAAATCTAGTGAACTGCATCACATTGTCTCTGAGACCAAACCTGCACATCGTACACCAGATGTGGTCTAACCAAATTCTTATACAATTGAAACAAGGCACCACCACCTTTGTACTCAAATCCTCTTGCAATAAAGACTAATATATAATTGGCCTTCCTAATAGTTTGTTGTATCTGCAGGATATCATTTAATGACTTATTGATGAGGGGACCTAGTTACTACTAACCTTTTAAGAAATTCTCTGCACATTCTGTTTCTCCTACTAACATAATAACCTCATATTTTCCATGTTATATTCCATCAGCCATATTCTTGCCCAGTCATAAGCTTGTCCAAATTCTCTTGAAGACACTTGACATCTTGCTCACAACACACATTCCTGCTTAGCTTTCTATCATTTGTAAAATTGGAAATAATACTTTTGTCCCCACATCCAAATTATTGATATATTTTGTGAACTGCTGGGCCCAAGTACTGATCCCTGTGGTATCCCACTAGTCATAGCCTGCCAACATGAAAATGACATATTATTTATTTTTGTTTTCGAAGTATTAGCCAATCATTACTCCATGTCAGTACATTACCACCTATGAAATGTGCTTTAATCATTCTAATCTGCCTCCTGTGAGGCACTTTATTAAACACATTCTAAAAATCACTTTATAGGCCTGCTTTATCAATTTTACTAATCTTCAAAGAAAATTCCAACATGCTTCTAAAGCATATGCAAATCCATGCTGACTATAGCCAGTCAGATCACTATCAACGTGATTATCTGATTTATCTCATTCATTATAATAGATTCCATAATTTTGTCAACTATTGATGTAAGGCTAATAGGTATGCAGTTGTCTGTTTGCTCTCTTGCTTCCTTCTTAAGTGGTGGGGTGAAGTTTACTACATTCCAATCCTCAAGAATGATTCCAAAATATAATTTTGGAATATAATCACCAGTGTATTAACTATCTCTAAAGCCACCTCCTTCAGTACTGTAGAATGCAGACCATCATGCGGGTGGATTTCCTCCAATTTTCTTCTCAGCAGCATAGGCTTCTGAGGTCTTTGTGTGTCAGAAGTGTGAAACAGAAGTCAATTCTGCAGTCAGCGTGCCAACACTGACGACTGTACAAGCAACCTTGGAACCTTGGAGTGGCTTAGAGGCAACACTGATCCTGGAAATTTATCAATATTCAGTCTCATTAATTTCTCCAGAATGACATTCTTATTATGGTAATTATCTTCACCTTTGTATTCTCTCGAAAGCACTTGGATCTCTAGTTATGAGAGATTTCTGCTATTTTCTTCAGTAAAACGGACACAAAGTAATCATTTAGCTTCTTGCTATTTCTCTATTCCTCATTTTGCCTCTAATGGACCCACATTTTTTTTAAGGCAAAGGTTTCCTTTTTATATGCCTGTAGAAGCTTTTACAGTCTGTTTTTTGTATTTTGTGAGATTACATTCATACTTTATTCAACCATTTCATATCAATTTCTTGGTCCATTTTTCTTGTATTACATAATCCTTCCAATCCTCAGACTTACTTCTATTTCTGGCAATTCTACAGGCCTTTTTGTCTTAGCCTTATGCAGTATTTGTCTCTCATGGTTGACTGATTTTTTTGAGTTTTTGCAGTTTGAAGAAATGTATAGTTGCTATAAGCCATGTCTTTTTTAAAAAAACTGTCAAATTGCCTAAGTACAGTCATGTCTTTTATTATATTTTTCCCAATCTACCTCAACAACTTGTGTTATGCCTTCATAATTTCCCTTCTTCATATTTAACACCATTCCTTCAGAATGAACTACCCCACTTTCAAATGTATTCTGAAGTTCTATCATATTGTAATTACTAATTTCTTTTGCAACACACTACCACTAATATTTGCTGGCCTATAAATAACTCCAAACAATGTCGGCTGCCCCTTGCTGTTTCTTAGTTTCACTGAAATAGATTACATGCATTGTTGTTCTGATCTGAGATCCTCCTTTATGAATGAACATATCCTGTATCTTATTATCAGTGCATCACCGCCTTCTTCTGTCTTGTCTGCCCTTCCTAATTGTCAAATATCGTTGAATATTCAGTACCCAGCCCTGATCACAATGCAGCTATGTTTTTGTAATGGCATTTGTAGAGGGAATGTTAAGGAAGGTTATCTTACTTGAGACCTGCCAGATCCGTGCTCCATGATCTGACAACTGTGTGACATAGCTCCTTTGCAGATGTTCAATGGCTAGACAGACTGCGGAGAGGGAAAGCCACAGAAAACCAGAAAGAAAGCACAGGGGAAAGCCCACTGCAAGAAACCAGCCAGACTTCCTGTAAAAGCATACATCCACAGTATGTAAAATTGTATCTTAGATCAGAGGACTTACATGTATATGGAAGCAATGAGCACTCAAACTTCCCCAATGGCAAGTTCGCAAGGAGGAAGGATATGAGCAATGACTTTGAGGCGCTAACTGGAAGGAATTCAGCTCAGCCAGTTTTATTGACATGTGAATGGCAGGACAGAGACTATTCACAGTTACAGTAGAAACACAGAAAATTAAGCATCGACCAAAACAATCTACAGAAGAGGACAAAGAGGGGGCAAGATGAATTCTTCCTGGGGAATGTAGCAGGCCCACAGCAGGATGCACAAAATGTGCCTGTCCTCCAAGGTACAAAAACTCAATAAAAGGTCAATCAACCATGGCTAACAAAGAAAGCTCGGGACTCTATAAAGATTAAAAGAAAAAAGGCTTCAAAAGTTGCCAGAAATAGCAGAAATTCAGCGATTTAGGAGAATTATGTAATACAACAAAACAGAACCAAGAAATTGATATGAAATGGGTGAATAAAATATAAATGCAATCTAACAAAAAAAAACATAAAACAAGCTTATATGTTGGAAATTCTTGGCATCTTGTTTCTTTCCAGTGGGAGGGAGAATGGGAAGTTGAAACTTAAAACCCTAGGGCTGAAGAATCAAGAAGGCAGTTCAGCACGACTTTCTTCTAAACAATTATGGATAGCCAGCAAAACCACGTCCCATGAACAAATGTGCAAGCATGCCTACATTTCATAATCCTAATGGATGCCTTTCCTCTCCCATAGGGTTTTCATGTACATGTAAGGATAAGCATTTCCTCCAAAGGTGACCTGGGACCAGATTCAAAGTGGTATCCACTGTATCAGCTCTCTAGAGCTGCACAGTGGATAACTAAAAGAACTGCACTGAGAACAGACCTGCTTTTACTTGGTCTAATTTCCACACTCCAGGTTGTACACTCCATGGACTCCAAAATCAGGCTTGAATAAGGCAGCTGCTTATTTAAGCAGCCAGCTGCCTCCATGATCTGTGCTTGTACTAAGTTCAGATTGCTCCTAAACCCATCTCTATTGAAATGAGAGCTGCTGACTTTGAAGTGAATTAAGGATTACTGACTTCTTCCAGCATTTCCATCACAGTGAATATTTGGACCCCAAGTCTATTCCAATATATTATAACACATCTTGCGGAGCAACCTGGTAAATTTGGAAAGCTCCTTTGAATTTTCACTTATACGTGTCTACTGTTTATTCCAAAATTGTTGTCTAATTTACTCCATCACAATGGTGATCTCTATTAGCCTTACTTATACTCTCAATGCAAAATCCAGCCCTGGTAGTCTTGTCTTCACCAAGGTCTTCAAACACTCTGCAAATCTCATTCCAGATATTTTCAAACCTGTCTTTGTTTGTTAATTTAGTACAAACATGTTCTGTCATCAGTATCTATAATAGAATTATCAAATGAAACAGTTGAAAAAGTGCCCTTTAGGGACATCCAGTTTGTAACAGGTCATTCAAATAATATTCCAGTTCGGCTGACTCAATAGACAATAGGTGCAGGAGTAGGGCATTCTGCCCTTCGAGCCAGCACCACCATTCATTATGATTATGTATCTTGTTCCTGCCTTCTCCCCATAACCCTTGACTCCAGTATCCTTAAGAGCTCTATCCAATTCTTTCTTGAAAGTATCCAGAGACTTGTCCTCCACAATCTTCTGGGGCAGAGCATTCCATACACCCACCACTCTCTGGGTGAAGAAGTTTCTCCTCAACTCTGTTCTAAGCGGCCTACCCCTTATTTTTAAACAGTGTCCTCTGGTTCGGGACTTACCCATCGCGGAAACATGCTTCCTGCCTCCAGAATGTCCAATCCTTTAATAATCTTATACGTCTCAATCAGATCCCCTCTCAGCCTTCCAAACTCAAGCATATACAAGCCCAGTTGCTCCAATCTTTCAGCGTAAGATAGTCCCCCCATTCCGGAAATTGACCTCATGAACCTATGCTGCACTCACTCAATAGCCAGAATGTCTTTCCTCAAATTTGGAGACCAAAGCTGTGCACAATATTCCAGGTGCGGTCTCACAAGGGCCCTGTACAGCTGCGGAAAGACCTCTTTGCTTCTAAACTCAATTCCTCTTGTTATGAAAGCCAGCATGCTATTAGCTTTCTTCACTGCCTGCTGTACTTGCACGCTTGCTTTCATTGACTGATGTACAAGAATGCCTAGATCCCGTTGTACTGCCCCTTTACCTAACTCCCCAGTTCTTTCGCCATGTCTCTGCAATAATTTCTCTTTCAAATACTAAGTGAATCCCCTCTTGAATCTACTATTGATTCTGTGTCCACCAACAATTACTGCATTTCTAATTCTAAATCTCATCGCATAATGAAAGTTTCCTCACAGCTTATTTTAAACTAGTGCCCTCTGGTTACAAATCCTCAGCAGAAACATTTTTTAAATCAATCATTCTATCTAAGTAGAGTCATAGAGATGTTTAGCATGGAAACAGACCTTTTGGTCCAACTCATCCAGGCTGACCAGATATTTTAGATAAATCTAGTCCCATTTGCCAGCATTTGGTCCATATCCCGTTAAACCCTTCCTATTCATATACTCATCCAGATGCCTTTTAAATATTGTAATTGTACCCACCTCCAACAACTTTGCTAGCAGCTTGTTCCATACACGCATCTCCCTGTGTGAAAAAGTTGCCATTTAGGTCCCTTTTAATCCTTCCCATCTCACCTTAAACCTTTGCCCTGTAGTTCCGGACTCACCCGCCCCAAGAAAAAAATTTGTGTATTTATCCCATCCATGCCCCTCATGATTTTATAAGCCTCTATAAGGCCATTCCTCAGACTCCGATGGAAAATATCCTTGCAAATCTTTTCTGAACCCTTTCAAGTTTCACAACATCTGTCCTATAGCAAGAAGACCAGAATTGCATGCAGTATTCCAAATGTAGCCTAACCAATGTCCTGTACAGCTGCAAAATGACGACCTAACTCCTGTACTTGATGCTTTGACCAATAAAGGCAAGCATACTAAATGCCATCTTCTCTATCCTGACTGCCTGCGATTCTACTTTCAAGGAACTATAAACCTACACTCCAAAGTCGCTTTGTTCAGCAACACTCCCCAGGACCTTATCATTAAGTGTATAAATCCTGCCTTGATTTATCTTTCCAAAATGCAGAATCTCACATTTACCTAAATAAAATTCCAACAGCAACTCTTCGATACATTGGCCCATCTGATCAAGATCCCACCGTACATCGTATTAACCTTCTGAACTTTCAACTACACCTCCAATTTTGGTGTCATCTGCAAACTTACTCATCATACCCCCTAAATATTTATGATTTTAAAATACCCATCTATCAAATCTCCTCTATCTTTCTCTGTTTAAAGTACTACAACATCAGCTTATCCACATAATTACATAATCCAAGACAAATTTGAGTAATCATCTTCTGAGCACTCTCTATATATTTCACAATTTTTGTAAAGTTTGATGCAACGGAATTCGACAGAATGTACCAGCTTGTTGGAACTAATGTTTTAGGTCTTGGTTTTTGTACTCTGCAGGTAGATCTTGGGTCGTAACCTGCACAGCAGTGTTATGAGGGCAGATCCCTCATTTTCCTGTGTCTCTAACTATCGAGTCCAGGATCCCATATACTTTGTTAACTGGTTTGTTACGATTTCCTGCTAACTCATGGAATCTCTCTGTTCTTGCTCTTCCTTGAAATCTACACCATTTAACTTGCATTGTCTCTCCTCATCCACACTACCAAAATCTGTCACCTTACACTTTTCTACCTGGAATTTCATAAGATGTGTTCTGATTTGATATCAGTAGGTGTCACTAGTGCCTGCAGAATGTTTGCATTCAGTTTTACTGTAAAATACAGGGGGAGAAAAGTCAGAAAATTCCTTATGTTCCAAAACTGTAATCAGTCTGCATTTCAAAGGTTTAATTTTACATGAAATTATTTATAGCAAAATAATAATTCATCGTTCAATTCTTATAATGATATCTTCTTTGATTTAGATTTTATGTATGGATTTATTCCCTACAGAAATGGTGATGTTACTGGAAATACTTTGATATTTCAAGTAAAAGTCACTGCTGAAATGCAGCCAAATCAATTCTATGTTTAAAAATACTTTTGATATCCTCAAAAATGCAGTTTAGAAAGATGTGCATTACTTACATATATTGCACTGTTGAGCTTGTATGCAAAATAGGAAGCTTTGTCCCTAACACAAAGAACTTGGAGAAATCAAACAAAAGGATTACAGATTAAAACAAATTTTTACACATTACAACAAAAAAAAGAGAAATTTCTATTTCAATATTGTTGAGAAGAGCCTTGTTGCAGAATTTTTTTTGTCTTCCACTTACCAAGTGCAAGTAGAACTTTAAAAATGCAACGTTAATTTAGCAATTTAGCAAATTAATAAATATAATTTACTTACTAATTGCAATGAGTAATTGCTGAAAGTGTCCATCATAGCAGTCTCTGATTACATCCACAATATCTTGACCAGATACAAGTTGGAATTGTTGAAAAGCTACAAGAAAGATTACTGAAAATTGAGAAGCTTTTCAGCAATGTTTTATTAATTTACCCGCAGTGGTTTCCTAGGGTCAGAATGCCAGAACTTATATAAAAATTATTACCTAGAACACTGTGACAAATAACTGAGCACAATTCCAGTGCCTGATAGCTAATAAAGTAAAACCATCAAGGATGAAGTCAGCATTACCATTAACTGAAATAATTGAAGAGGAAACATAGCACTCACATATTAAGGTTTTAAGGAATGTACTTTGATGTTAGATTCTTATGTAAATCTTTCCTAGATAATATCTGCCTATCTTTAAAATCTATTACCCTCTGACTGCCCTCAATTTTCTAAAACACAAATTACACAGTGTAAATTGAAAAATAAATCAGTAGCTTTGTATTTATTTAAGATCTTATTGAACACATTCACACATTGTGATATAATAAAACAACAAAAGCAACATTTAGTGTTAGCTGTTAGATTCTGCCTATATTTTATACTGGATAGAGAGTAATAGCTCATTCGTGATATTTATTTACTGTCATATTCACTAAATGTGCCTAAACTTAACTAAATTCTTAATTAAATCATTCCTAGATTTTGCCTAACAGTATATCTAACAGTATTTCTGTACAATTATACATTGTAGTTATTTTACAGTATTTGTTATAAAATAAATCTTGTTGATATATTTTCAGAAATTGGAGTCTGCAGCTGAGGTGTACAAGTGGGATTTCGCCCCATCTATTTATCCTCTGCTTCACCTGACCCTACGCATCAAGAAAGAAGCAATTTAAGTAAAATCACTTGTGCTGCTGGAATTAGTTGGATTTCAGAACAATACTTGCAGACACGGTCCTGCGGGTATTCCTGCTTCTCTTGGGTGTGAAAAGGACACATTTCCACTTACTGTGGAGCATCTTTTTATCCTCTCTAATACTGCTGACCTGTTACAGCTTGCAGGAAGGCAACTTCCTTATTCAAGCCTGAGCATTGGGATCAAATTGCATTAATTTTATGAGATTGATGCCTATTCCAAATCACAGTCACTAAATTGCAATGAGTAGTTAAAATGGAGGCCAGCAAAGATGGGTCATGAAGTCAAAAAGTTCTATTTTTAAGTATACACCTGATATCAATCAGTTTGACTTTGAGTAGCATTCGAACAACAATGAAGATGGTCCTCAGAACTATTTCGCAAATGTAGAACTACAATCATAATTGTCCTTCTGTTGCAACATTTTCATTTTCCCATGAGAAATAATGCTAGCCATGCTTATTTTGTTCAAAGAACTAATTGCAAAACTAGTTCAAACTAGTTTAATTTGATAAATACATAAATGATCTTGAGTGTTGTGGGCAGAATCATTATCATTATATTTGCCATAGTGGGATCTTCAAGGATCCATTGAAGCTTTTCTAGTTGAGAACTAATAGAAGTTATTATTCTGGGCCTTCCATGTCTGCACATTTTTTTCAGTAGAATCTTGGTTTCATGGCATAATAGATACAACTTAAAGACAAGATTGATGGCTCCATTTCAGATTTCCAAACTATAGCAAGTTGGTGAAACCATTCCCTGTGTTATTCTAACCTTTCTGTGATTTCCAGAATTTGAAGGACAAAGCCATTTTCCAGATATCTTGTGTGATAATCTTAAACATGCTTATCTGACAAAAACAAAACAGATGGTGAATAAAACCATTCACATCAGTTCAAAACTGCTGTTCTAAGCAAGCAGGAAGACTGCCCACCAGAAAGGCAGCATGGGCTTTCATTAAATCTGCAGATCAGACTCTGACAATGTTGTGAGAGTGCAACTGCTTTAAACAATGGCCATGATCAAGGAATCAGTTATGGTTTCCCCACCAATTCAACCTGACAGGAAAGGGTGAGTAGGAGTTAGAAGGGGAACAAAGAGGTAATTTATTTTACTTCCCTTGTATGTCTTCCTGAAATCCTCTCCTGATTTATCAGAGTACCAGGTGACCTTGGCAATTGTCTCATACTGTCAGCGAGTTGCTGCTCCCCGGGAGGGATGAATGGAAAATGCATTGGGAAAGGCCTGAGAGTTAAAATTGTCTAAACCTCACGTACCTGAGGTCAGGGAAGGTTTTAAATCCATCCACTTTTCCCCAACCTTGGTTAAGGTTGGGTCTTTTGAGAGTATAGCTGGCAAGGATACTATCTTATCTTTCAACACTATAATCCCAACAACCTTACTACATACCAAAGGACAGGAGTAAAATTTGACCTAGATAAGAACAATTCATCAGACAATTAAAGTGGCGATACAGATTTGCAGACTCCTGAGGTTAAGACTGTGTAGTCTAAAAATATTATGACACCTAATTAAGTTATTGACCTCAGTTAAACTATGGAAATGTAACATTGTTTTTGCAACTCGATTCATCTTAAAGTAAAGGTCATGCATTTTCATCGTGGAATAATAGCATTTAATTCATAAAGTATCTCAGCTTTTCCAGAAGGAAAACAAATAGGCTGAATCTTGGCAGAAATCGGCTGCTTCAATTCAGTAAGTTTCATGGAGAATTTCTCTCTGTGATCCCTAGTAATTTTTCCTCGAACTTGCCTTAATAACTATGTACTCTGCCTAATTGGTGTCCCGCTCACTCTACCTTCCAGTCAGCAATGGTGAAAGTACTCTGCACTGCTGGGAACTCCATTCTTAAGGCTCAGCTGTACACCTGATCAAGCACTGCCAGCCAGGAGTTGGCCTTCATGGTGCATGTAATGGGAGGGGAATAAAAGAGAAACCAAGGGTTCATAGGCAGGACAGCTGCCATTTCATTTTATATACAAGTTTCCATTTGAAAATATATTGGTATTTAAAAACCAACCTACACTAGTTACCCATCCTTAGCATCATCCCATCTTAGAATCCTACTGGTGTGCTATTCTTTCTCTAATGCCCAGTGTTGCCTAACATCTTTTTGATGTTCAGTATAGGAGCATCACATAGTGGAAAGATTTCAAATGGTTTAAAATGATAACTTCTATTAGCAATAATAAAGGTGAAGGTAAACAAGGAAAAGCTGCATTTGCTTCTGGAAATAGACAGGATCACTGGCCTTTTGGCCATCAAAGGTTTACAGTTAGTGATTGATCACTGCACCCAGCTCATATCTACTGGAACGAGGTAAGAATTGAGTCCTGTCTGGCTTATTGTGCTTCCTCTTCCTCAATGTTCTTGTCTTCCTTCTTGGATGACTGCTGGTGGTCTCCCAGCTCTTCAGCATCCATCACATTCTGCTTTTCCTGCTCTAGTTGTGCCAAGCAAAACATGTTAGGATTATACAAACAGTTAGCCAAGAGTTGTGGGATCCCAAAAAAGTCTGCCATAGATTCTTGGAAGATGCCAGTTGCCAAATGGTTTAATGTATCTGTCACCTTGATGGCTATTGAAATATGATGGCCACTCATTCCTTCAGAGGTCCCCAAACAACAGTTGACGTAGTTCAGTGACAGTGTCTCAGAACCTCCACACCCTATGGCAATGAGAATCTTGGTGAGTGGTGAGAGGCATATTTACACCCATTTTCACACCATCTCATTGGAATGCGTTTTTCTACTCTTTTCCATGCCTGATAGAAACGAGACAGTGACAATTTCCAACATGAAATTCAGAAGGGGAACCTGAAAACTCTAGCTCACTGCTTGCTTCTCTGGACTATAGTACCCAGTAAATCAGAAGTGCTCCTCCCCTTCCCACCATGCACAGACATTGGCATCGGACACATACCAGATGCATTCTATCATCATGACCCATCTCTGACCAGTTCTCCATAACAATGCTATACTTTAGAGTGCACCAATACCTAGCATTGTAATGCTGCTGCTATGACACTTTAGGACAGCAACCACCTCATGAATTCTACCGGACAGCATCTCAGTGTTCCTTCCTCTTAGTGCTCACTCACTTTGTGCCTACTTGAGTGCCCAGAGCATCTCTGTCGTCCTTTGTCTTAACTTTTTGTGTTTTTTATTCCCTCATTTAGAACTTAACAGCTTCACAGTCCTTCTGTCTTTCTTTGTCTTTTCGTGCAGACAGAAAGCCAGGCAGCTTGGCATGTTTGGAAGCAGTGATCAGTAAATAGGCTGGGCTAAAAACAGAAATTACTGATGAAACTCAGCAGGTCACTGATGAGAGGTAGCCTGAGTAGTTTGATTTTTGTAGCTGCAGTTACAATGACAATTGATCAGGCAGGTAATGATGTAAAATGGTACATGGATGTAAGATTCTATTTCTAATGAAATGTTACCCACACCACCTACGTGCTCTCAGAAGCTTTTCCTTTCCTTTATTGTTTCCCTCCCATTACTTTCATTGTAAAGGGCTACTTGTGGCGAGCAGTGATTGACCTGGTGCACAACTGGGCTTTAATTACAGTGCCAGTGATACAAGTCTTGGAAGCTCCCAACAGTGTGGAGTACTTCTACTAATAGTGAGCATAAGACACAGTCCTATGGAGGCATGATGCATACATGATGAAGAGCGCAGTGGTAAACTGAGTGCAGTAACTCACTGGAGCCACAGAGCTCTTGATGAACTTTCTCAAATTTGAAACAGCTTATTTTTGTTGAAGTCCAGCCCAAAATATTTTCTAATTAAAAAACCTTCTTACAGAAACTTCCTAAATAATCAATCTGAGGGTTTCAGTTTTTAAAATAATTTAATTGGATGGCCATACTTCCAACAGATCCTGCTCATAGGAGTGTTCCAACATGACTGGAGCACCTAATCACAGAACAGATACCCCTGAGCCAGCATTGGTAATGGACGTCACTGCTGCATGGCAGTTATAAGTTTGGGCCTCTGATATATATTGTATATACCTCTCACTCAGCTGGTTGTTCTCTACACAAGGCCACAATGATACCTAATGATTTACTGTTTGAAAAAACGTCATAATTCATGCTGTCATTCTGTGGACTTTACACACTTGATGCTTTTCTATTTATATATTAATTCTCAACAAGTTATGTTCAATAATATTAAATGAAAAAAAAGAGCTGAACAAGTGATATAATGATGATCTGTTCTCTTCTTTACTCAACTTTTAGTTGTATGGTTCCCTGGCCAGAAGTGATTTTTCTAGTCTTTGAATAGAGCCACATTGAATCACTTAACAAAGTTCTCCCCTAGTCTAATTTTCACTTTGATGATCATTCTTGTAAATGATCATGTACAACATGCTGTTCCTCCTGCACCTCTAACGTTTGTACCCTTCAATGAAAATGGAAGATTTTCTTCACCATTGGGCCAATGCCATTTTTTACATTGCTAACTTGGAATGTTGTCATAAGTTGCTGTTGTTCTCAGCACTCCAGAAGATAATATTTATCTTTGTAGTCATTTTTGATCAGTTATTTTTGTTTCCTTTGCTTTTCTCCTCTGTCAGAAACCTTCCAAATATTCTTAAGCCACAGCAAGTTGACAGTACTGTGGCCACAGCGTTAAAGCAACACTCACAGCATCTTTTCAATTGCTTTAACTTGTCGTTGCAGATTCTCAAATTTGCATGAACTTCTAAATGACATCCTTGGAGCATTCTGACCTCTGAAAATTTGCAGTTGATTTATATCTGTTTATTTTGAAATTAGTTTTTGTCTTGTTCCAGCCAGAGAGAAAATTGATCCTTTACTTTGCAAACATTAGTTTACATTATTAGATTGCAAATGTTCTTGTGAAATCACACTTTTTTACTTAGGATTGGGTGACATGAGAAAAATTGCACCCATAGTTGCCTTGAGCAGGTGATGATGAGAACTCTCTTCGAACTGCTGTAGTTCTTGTGATGATGTTTCTTTAACTATAGTATCAGGAAATGAATTTCAGAATATAAACTCTATATTGTTGAAGAGGCAGTAATATGAATCCTAATCAGAAATGGTGTTATTTAAGAGAAATCCCACAGTGTTGCTGCTGTTGCCCTTCTGGATGGATGAAGTTTCAAGGGAGAAAGATATTACAGCCAATTCGATGAAGCTCTGCATTGCATCCAGTAGATATTAATAATGTAGCCACTGTAATAGTGGTGGAGGAAGGAGATTTTTAATTCACAGACACTGATCAAACAAACTGCTCTGTCCTGAATGGCTTCTAGCTTATCATGTGCTGTAAAATGTTGGACTCCAGCATGTTGAAGGCACCATCAGTAAAACAATACCATGGTTCGTAATTTGTCTCATGAGGTTGGAAAATGATGATGCACTTGTCTAACATCAACCTTTCAAAAAATAGTCAAAATCATGAAAGGAAGTAACTAAGGGGGTGAGGCACAGCTTGAAGAGACTGATGTTGATATTCTGTGGCAGGTAGGGCTGTGGCCCTGAAGAACCCAATGCAGAGCTCGAACAGATCTATTGCCCATAATGAATTTAATTATTGGATGTTTTTGAAAGGAAAATGTGGTGGAAAAATGCATTTAATCACGTTGTCTTCTTAGAGTCAGAATTACTGTTTTTTAAAAATTATTAAAAATGAAATGTGATACAAGGACAATTTCTTCTGTACTTACTTCCAGTTCATTTAACTCAACATAAACACCATCAGCAGTGCTTTGATGTTTGTGTGGTAGTCACTCCAAACAAGGATTATAGCTGCTCATGGCAAGATCCTGCATGTGAGTGTTTTAATAAGGGGAAGCTGAATCTATAATGTAAATGCAGCTGATCAGGAAATGCTCCTAATCTTACTACTTGCTATAGGTATAAAGGATGGATTTAATATTTGGTTTGGCTGCATTATGGAAGTGGGACTGGAACCTGGCGCATTTGGCCCAGAGGGAATGATGCAAACCCTGTACTACAAGACCTCCTAGTGCTGTGGTTTGTAAAGATCTGAATCTATGCTTCTAACGATCTCAGTGTGCAGTCACACTCATAACAAGATACTACAGGGAATCAGCGTGCAAGGCATAATGTCTTCCATCCATTAAAATTGATTGCTGGGGAAACGACAAATCCATGTTCCCAAATTTCTGGCAGGTACTCCTATGACAGCAGATCATGGCTATCGTGGAATGATAGAATTGAGTTTAAAATGCAAGTTCTTTGATTCTCAGCTCATCAGCTAACCTTGGTGCCAGTATTACATTCTGTCAGCAATACAGGCAGATAAAAGTCTGTATGTTTATTCACATATATGCTGAAACAAATATAAATTTAGTGATGAGAGTATCCCGTTCAGCTGCAGTGTTCTCTTTTCATGTTCAAATAGTTAACAAGTGCTCACTTGAGTGAAATTTCAGGGGGTTGTTAAAACCTGTGAAACCTGATCTTCATGTTTTTTTCATTCATTCACAGGATGAGCGCATTGCTGGCTAGGCCAGTATTTATTGCCTATCCCTAATTGCCCAGAGATCAACCATATTGCTGTGGGTCTGGAATCACACATAAGTCAGACCAGGTAAGGCTGGCAGTTTCCTTCCTTATAGGACATTAGTGAACCGGCCTTCATCTTCAGGAGAGGACAGAGAATAAACTGGGTGACTGGAATTCACACGACTTTCAAGATTTTTCTGTTAAAGTAGTACTGATTCTAATAATTGCATATATAACTCCTTTATATAGCATATAAATGATATAACATTTGGTTTCATTTAACAAAAATAACTTACCTCCTGTGAAAATTTAAAGAGCTCTTTAAAATTAGTTTGATCTTTACTTTTGTGATACAATAGCTAGTGCTTCCAAATAAACATGTTGGACTATAACTTGGTGTTGTGTGATTTTTAACTTAATAAAATTATAAAGGAAGTCATCAATAGAATCTTTAATTACCCATCCACAATTGCTGATAGCTCTTTCTACACAGGATATCTTGCAGCATATTTTTATGCTCCCCCGATTCGCCTTGGCATGCGTCCCAAAGAATCTAATATATCAAAAATTAAAAGAGAGAATTTTCAGTGTCATGTTATCTATTAGCTCATCAAAAGTCCTTTGTTCAATAATTTAAGTAACTCTAAATAGCATTTGAAAATATGTAAAAGACTTTTCTGTTACCGTAGCATCCTCTGCAGCCATGGCTTGATCCTCATACTCATATCCCTCTTCTCTGGCTCCCTGTGAATTATACTCAGCATTAATTGTGGTGACATTATGAATTAGTCCAGGATGAATTTACCATAACCATCCTCTACCATGCCACGTTTTCACACTGCCCTTCATTGTATGCAGGGGGTTTTCCTTTAAAGACTCCATGTGCTGTGTGTAAATAATGTTGTGACGCTGCCTGGCAGACTAGTTAGCCTGCTGTAGGTCTACGAGCTGGACAAACAGAAATCAGTTGGTTGCTTTAATGCCTGATTCATATCAGTTTTGCAGGTGACATAACTCCTTTCTCCTCCAGCAGTCCAAGTTGTGTCAGATTTTCACTCAATTTAGGATACAAGAAATACCTCAAAGAAATTCACCCCTCAACGGGTGCCATCTTACAACTATGCTCTTGTGTTCTCTAAATGTAACATAAATGAAGTATGATAATTCCTTTTGCTTAAGGATTTCTGCTGGGTATATACAGTTAAGCTAAAAAATACAGTACAATGTAATTTCCAGACACAGCCTCAAATGTAACAGAGCTGAGAGCCTGTGCTCATGTGACAACATCTGGTACTTGGCTCATTCGTATGTTGGCTTCTTAAATGGGCATCATTCAAATTTGATACCACAACAGGCCCAACAGAGGCAATGTAAACAATACCATCTGCTCAGAATGACCACTTTTGAGCTTGCAGTCAGACTTCTGAAGATGTGATTCAGGTGCCTGCTGCATTCTCTAGGGAATGACTCTTCAGAGAAGCTTGGTCATTGATGACGTTGTGAAATTGGAAGGTACTAGCTCTTTGGGGAAGAAGCAGGAGTAAAATGTGAGGGAGGAAGAAAAGGAGGCAGAGCAAGATGACACTGAACAGGAATTAGCACCAATTGCATGACTAGTGCCTTCTTCCCGTCTCTCCTGGACAAGGACCTTCATCCTGTCTCTTTCATGACCTCCAGTATTGGATCCAGGTTGACATCGATGAACTGAGAGTCTGCTCTATCCCAGGTGCTAGGTTTCCAGTTCTCCTGTGGCATCACGTTCCCCAGTGGTATAGTCGATGGCTTTGGCATGAATTGCAGCATGGTTGTCAGGACAACCAGCAGCCTCTGAAATAGTTGCTGTGGATATCTCAAAATGAATCCAACAATTGATCTTATTCCCGCCCCCCCCCCATTTCTACTCCTTACTAACTCTCGGGACAGAAAACCATGTCTATAAACACTCACCCATGTGGAAATCTGAACTTTTAAGAGTTTCCCAGTAGAAGTAGTTTCATGCTCAAAAAGCAAGAGTCGATAAAATTGGAGCTGGAAAAAGCACAGCAGGTCAAGCAGCATCAGAGGAGCAGGGGAGTCGATAGTTCAGGTTGGGACCTTCCATCAGGCTGCTGTTTGACCTACTATGCTTTTTCCAGCTCTGCACTTTGTTGATTCAGACTTTCCAGCATCTGCAGTCCTCATTATATCCAAGTTGCTCCACGAGCAAACTAATGGTGAAGTATCTGTATTAGATTACCCTTGGCCTTCTCTTTTCAGAAGTGAAAACACCCAGCTTGTTCATTGGCTTGCAGTTTTTGTATCATCCTTGTGCAACAAAAATGTTCAATATCTCAATTTGTCTTGATCAATTATACAATGTAACAATGTCTTTAATTTTTATGTATATGTTTGGTCATTTCAGTTTCCTTTTATTTCTGCTTCCATGAAAAGTGGAAACTAGATATTCAACTTTGGTGGTGTTTTTGGATCTGAGCATGCATCTGTGCTGCCGTTGAAATAAATGCTCACTGTTATCTCACATTAAAATCCTACTTAAAGTCTCTCCTTCACACCAACAGGGGGCAGTATGACCTTGGACATTGTATTATTCTGAATCACTTTTGTTTCTGAAGAAAATTGCCAGTAAGTGATTGTGATCATTCCTTTGAATGAACAATGTTTTAAATGGATTACTCTAATACTGAAAAGCATCCCCCATACAAGTAAGCAACTGATAAATTGAATGTGACTGAAGATGGCGAGATTCTCAAACTTTTCCTGTTGTTTTTGTGCCACACTGATCTATGCACCTTCTTCACTTCTTAACATTATTCAGCATGAGAGTTGCATAAATCCCATAAAATGCTTGAAATGCACTTTATGTTTTTATTGTGAAGAGTCACCATTTTCTGTTGCAGGCATGACGAGCAAGTAGGAGAACCCAAGTGCAAATTCACACCTGTATTTTTATTTGATATTTTAATACATAAAATTTTAGCAACCATCGTATTACTTGACTACTTTGGAAACTAGTACATAAATCATCCCAGGAGAAATGGATTCGCTCAATGTCTGAATGAAACCATGTTGGCATTAACCGAAACTTCCTTGTTCCACTGACAGCAAACTCGTTTTGAAGGAATTGAACCTCCCGTATTTTTTTTTCCTCCAATCTTAGCCTATTAAATCTATCTTACATAAGGTGGAACACAAGTTTCACTTTAGGACAGATACTTGCTATCACTGACAAACCAAACTGATTACATCTTACCAGTTTGGTGTTTTCACTTTGATTGAGCACTGATCCATAGCACACATATACGAGCTGTAATAATGTGAGCCAGTGGTTCCTGATGTTATGACATGTTTCTTACCTTGCCTAAAATGACCTTGTATCACTTTATGCACATAAATAATAGCCAATACCCTGAGCTGCAGCCAAAATGTGTGACAGGAGTGCTATAACAACTACATTTCCAGGGTCTGATAAAGCTGAATATTAACTCACTCAGCTGGAAGGTTTGTTTTTAGATGTTTCGTCAACATGACTAGGAAACATCATCAGTGAGAGCCTCTGATGATTTTACTTAGTCATGATGAGGAAACGTCTGAAAACAAACCTTCCAGCTCAGTGAACTAACTTACATTCATATCATCAACCTGAGCTACAAATCTTAAAATCACCAAAGCTGTATATTTTTAAAAGATTATTTTGCTGAGATCTGCAAGGACATTCAAAAGCAAAGGTAAACTATGACATTTTCCATCTGGTGACTACTATTGATCCCACTCATGTCATGGCAGTGAGCATTGGTCAGCAAACTAACAAAAAATAAGCAGGTAGCCTATCACCTCTCAAATTTTAATAGTTATTGGTGGAGACCTATGAGCATTATCTAAGTCTCACATTTTTACAAAGCACTGACCAGAAAACATGTTTGACAATAATAGAGTCATAGAGTCATCTTTAAGAATAAATAATATTTGAGAAATGTTTGAATAAAGTGCTGTCATTTTGAAATGTAAATGTTTTTGTTCAAGATGCCTTTGGAATATGCTTGTTGACAAACTATAGATAGTAATAGTATAACTTTTAGTCCTGGACTATATCACACTAAGTGCTTGAGCACAGTCTAGAGGTCTACCAATGTAGCATCTTATTTTTTCTCCTGTTCTCACTGCTTACCTAACTATATAGTGAGCAGTTACTAAAGGAAAGGAGTCTGATAGTCTATTGCTTCTCTGCATGCTGCACAAAACCATTCAATTATGTTCAGCCAAGATTTGAATGTAAGACCAATGCAACCTTAGCTTACATTATAATTGGGGTGGCAAAATGATCAACAGATGTCTTGACGGGTGCCTGAACTTTTACATATTGACATTTCCGCTGTTTTGTTTTATTTATTATAGGGTTTAATGAACTGCACTGGGAATAATGTTTGTGTTTATTAAGGTCATTTAATTAAAAGCCAGCTAGAGAAATTCAGCACAGTTATACAGAATTGAAAGATCTTTAAACAATTAACATTAAAATTGCAGCTGGATTTAGTCAGTTAAGGCCTGTAAAAGTGTCATGACAAATTTAAATACACCATGATAATGCAGCAGATTCTTTGTCCTGGAACATGACTGTAATGGCAATTGATAGACGAATTTATGAGGGAGAGAAGCATTCGACAGGCTGGGAGAAGAGAAGGCTTATAAAATGCACAACTTACAACAAGCACTTGACCATAAACCTTCAGCTGATAGGATGGATGTACTCAAGATGGTGACACTGTGGTACACAGTACTGGGAATGACCCTGGGAATCCTCATATTAAATCTGGGCTTCATGAAGTTTCATGGGATTAGGATCAATATGGGCAAGGAAATCTTCTAACTCAGTTAGCTGAAGAAACAACACACTGTCTTCATATTGAACACCACTCAGTGGGTAACAAGGGAACAGCAATGTATTCTGGAGAGGTGAGAGGAGTTTCAATGTCCATCACTGAGACTGAATCATTACTGATTGATTTGGTGAAGTGCAGAATTGCAAGGCTGGCCTGAAGCAGGTAGTAATTAAACCAACAAGAGAGAGAAAAATCTGTTTGACCCCAATGTCATCAACTTACCTGTCACAGATATATATGTGTCTGGTTGTATAGAAATGGCATGTCTACTTCACGGTCCTTGTGAAGCCAACAGCTTATATCAAGACTGAAGACACTTTTCATTGTGTTCTGTGGCATTAGCACAATGCCAAATAGGATAGATTCAGAAGAGAGTCAAATTGGGAAAAAATCAGAAGATGAAGGTCATCAATTGCAGCAGAATCATCTTTTACCATAATCTGTAACCTCATAGATCAGCATAACCCGCACTTGACTATTACCATTGAGCTGGACATCAACATTAGTTCAATAAATCGTGTAGGAGTGAATGCCAGAAACAACACCAGACACACCAAGAAATGGAATGCTGTAATGCAGAGGTTATAACCCAGGACTATCGGCATGCCAAACAGCAGAACCTGCATATAATAGATGGAGTTACGTGGCCCCAAACCAATAGATTATATCAAGATTCCAAAATTTTGATACATCCAGTCATGAATTATGGTGGGAAATTAAAGCACTAAAAGGGAGTAAAAGGCTCCATTAACATCATTTATGAAAACTCAGCACATGAGTGCAAATGACATGATTAAAGCATTTGTAATAATTTGAATCAGGAATGTTCAGTGGATAATCATTCTCAGCTACACCCGAGGACCCCACATCATGAATGCAAGTCTTTGGCTATTTCCATGATAAAGAAATGATTCTAGACATAGATGCAGAAAAGGCTATTGGGTCTGACAACATCCTGGCTATACCAAAAACTTGTGCTTCAGATCTAATTGGACCTCTAGCCAATTTTCTCCAATACAGCATCAAAGTTGGCATCTACTAACAAAATGGAAAGTTGTCCACATTTAAATTTTTTGCAAAAAGGGGAACAAATACAATTTGGTCAGTTACCACCTCATCAGTCTACTTCCAATCATCAGCAAAATCAATGGAAGGAGTTGCTGACACTGTGATCAAGTGCCACTTACTAATTAATAACCTGTGCTATTTGGATTCTGTCATGGCCACGCTGCTCCAGATTTTAATACAAGGATAAAACATGGACATAAGAACTGAATTTGAGAAAAACGGGTTGCAATTGTAACCAAACAGCATCTGATCAAGTGTGACACTAAAGGAAACAAGCTAATTGAAGTCAATGGAAATAAATTGGAATCTTGGATTGAATCTTTCAAGTTTTGGCTAAGTCCAAGTTGCATGGAGTTTTTTGGGAGGGTTTGTCACCTCTAGACCCAATGGGTTCCCTTGGTTTATCTTACTAAACTCACCTCATTGTAGAGTCATAGAGTCACACATCACACATACAAACCCTTCAATCCAACTTCTCCTGGCTGACCAAGTTTCCCAAACCAAACTAGTCCCTTTTGCCTGCATTTTGCCCATATCCCTCTAAATCTTTCCTATTCGTGTACCTATCCAAATGTCTTTAAAATGTTGTAACTATACCCTGCATCTACCACTTCCTGTGGCAGTTCATTCCTCATACAAATCACCTTCTGTGTGAAAAAGTTATCCCTCAGGTCCCCTTCAAATGTGTAGGTGGTACTCCGCAAAGTCAGTCAGAGGTCTGGGTTCAATACAGTCATGGAGAATCGGTCTTTGACTATTAAGGTAGTTTAACGGAGGCCTGTAGGAACAGTAGATGGGGTGCATTGGAGTGATGTGTGGGGGTTACCACTGGCAAAAGGCATGAGGATGTCAGGGTTGGGTTTGGAAAACATTTGCGGAAGTGAGCATAAGGACAGTGATGGGAGCAGTCTCAAGGTGGATGGGAACCATATAGAACAGCATCAAAGCACATGGAGGCTATGACCAGGGAGGCTATTGGCAATGACCACCACCATACGCTTTGCACTGTGAATTAGAGAACCAGGGTGGGGATTATCAATAAGATGTAGTGAAGGAGTTCAGTTGCAGAGGACAGTTGGAGATGAGATTCAATGTGGTCAGTCTACACTTTTGGGAGCTGGTAGGTGTAAATCATCTGTCAGGATATTGAAAGGTGGAAGAAGACATGGAGGCTCTGGGAGGTGGAGTGGAGGTGGAGTAGCCGGTGACTAGGCAAAGCCCGATGCAGATGGTGTCCAGTAATTAATTGTCTTTTTGATGGGCGAAAGCATGGTACCTACATCTGCTGGACTTTAAGATACTGAAGGGGCAAATACATGAAACTTACATTTGCAAGTTCCAGCTATATATCATTTGCGTTCAATTTTTCACACAGAAGAAATACATGCAGGGTGAACATGCGCATGTGTCAAATGTTCGTCAAATGCAGATTGCATCATGTTATTGGTGCTGGCTGAACTAACATTGTCATCACAGTTTTGCAGAAGTTAGGATAAATAACTTTGGAGAGGCTAATGCTGGCCAACTGGTGCTCACTACTTGCAGAACGTTGAAGATTGCTGTGGGACGAGTGAGCATCGCTGTATCATAAGTCATGTAAGTATGACAGTGGAATCTAATGAATGCAGTGGAAATTGGAATGGTTGAGGTGGATCCAGGATGCACAGGAGTAAAAGCAAAGCAGGTACTCCTCTTGGGATTTAATGTATTAGTCACTCAGCCATCATGGCACCTTCACAAAGTTGATACACATGTTGCGATCAGGAGCTTGCTGGAGCAGGTGATAGGTCTGCTGAAGATTTGACTCCACAGCTTGGATTGGTCTCCAAGAGGAGTTATGCAGTACAGTCTGGACAGAACATGCTAAATAATCCTGACATGCTGTGCACAATTGAAGCAGGCAATAAGGTGATATATTAGATGTTGATGAGCCAGGGGAGGGGAACAATCTTCGGAGAAGGAGAATGAGGACTTGGGAGGAGGAAGCTCTCCTTGTGGATGACAGAACTCAGCTGCATCAGGTCCTACAAGGCACTCAGGAGCTGATTGACACCCGGTTCCTTTAAATGGGAACTGGGTGGAGAAAACCATCATAAACTGTCAAAATCAAAAGGCCGACATCTAGGTCATATTGTAAGTGTAAACTGCAGCCGATAGTTCTTTCATTTGTATTCCCTTTTGTTTTCCAGATGACATAGAAGCTTATGTTTAAGCTTGTCCAACTGCATCTGATACTCCCCTGCTGAACAAGGACAAGATGTGAATAACTGCATTAGGAAAGAATTTTATAGGTCTTAGAGAGAGTGTTTCAATGGGATGAAACTCAGGACAGGTAAAGTGTGTGGTGTAGGCTTTGAGTGGTGATGAGGGTGATAGGTGCGAGGGACTGTCAGCCATGCCTGCTATACGCCATGAGCAAAGTAGCTTTGTGCCTGCTCTTAACCGGGTTCTCAGCAGGCTTTTAAAGATTGTGCGAGTGCAATGATGCACTCTTTCGGTGAATATCCATTGTGTGTTGAGTTGTTCTGGGAATAACACGTGGTAAGATGCAGCTGGAATCCGCATGAGGGATAGTATCGGGTAGGGTAGCAAGCTAATGTGGTGAGAAAATCTGCTAGGCCTTGTGATGAAAATCCTTTAAAAAATTGACACAACTCACCTTTAGCCAAAAAAAGAAGATTCAGTCAATAAAATTTAACTTAATTTCCAATATTTGAGCCAAAGTAATAAAAATCATAAAAATTATTCATTTTCTATCATGGTCAGTATACATTTAAGAGACATATCAGTATTACTTTAAAAGACATGCTCATCGCTGCATCAAAGCAGATACCTGAGCAATGTCCCAGACACCAGTTTTTCCTGAGATCACTTGAAGTACAATGCACGACTAGAAATCTACTCTTTTGCTGTAACAGAACGGTATAATTCTAGCCTAGCCACCTAAGTGACTGTAAATGTATTATTTGTTCACAATAGTCAGCTGTAATAAACAGCATTTAGATCTTTCAATACAATATTGTCCACACCTAGTTTCTTCTGTCGTGAGGGATAACATAAGCATTGCCACATCAGGTAATGCATCCTGCTAGAGGCAAACCTCACAGCACACAGGAATATTATGTTTAACTTATTTCCAAGTTTTTGGAACAATCTAAGATATAATCAGAGTTGCTACTTGGTTATAGTTAGTGATTTTCCTGTTACGCAGTACATTTATTTCCCAAAATAACAGATCTGAAGTAAGTTCAAGATACCTGTGCAAGTATCATTAGGGTATCCCTGAAGTGTCCAGATGTTTCTGAATCAATATCCTCTTGAAGTGGCACACCAAATTCTAAAAGCAAAACAGAGTGCATTTGTTATTAACTACGAAATATTTATTTTTACAGAGAATATCATGGAAAAGCAATTGTAATAGTTGTGGTACCAGATTAGTAACCCAGTAGTCCTGAGTTTAGACACCAAGGATGATTATTACTGAATTTGATAAATTTGTTTGAGAGTTACTCCTAGAAAATAACAAATCCTCATTAAAACCCAATTAATTCATCAGCTTTTTTTTGCTTTAGCTCAGACAGGACTTGTGTCACAATGCTAGGATGACTTTCCGTTCCCAATGGAATGTTTGCAATGTGTTTGATTATATTGGTCCTAATGTTGAATAATAAGAAAAAAATGCAGATGGAGTTATCAGCAATGACCCAGACATCAGAGGAGGACAGAACCTATGTATTTTCATCCCAATTGACCCTCCAAAGTCTTTCTTGCTAACATTGAGGCCTGGTCCCTGAACTACTCAGAGACTGTCATAAATATGTCCTTATTTGCCAATTAACCTGCATTGATATAGTGTGTTTAGGGTAGCAAAATATCCAAAGGCATTTATCACATCCATCAGTTTTCATTATGTAGGACAGGATGTACCCGGGACTGTAAAGAATATACGAATGAACATTGCCACTGTATGCCATATTTCCCATAAACTTCAGTAGACTATACCGACTGAGTCCCAGCATCAAAATACTGCAAGCTCCATCACTTTTCAACTTTGCCATTGCAATTTATGAAGTACAATAAGGCCTTAGTTAGCAAATCTTCAAGTGAACTCTCCAAGGTATGCAAGTACAAATTCTTAATTTATATGTCATTTGTAACCTTGATTTTGGTTGGATGCAATATCCATCATTTTCCAACACAGTGCAATATGCTGCAGTATGTATGATCCATAGGACGCACTATGGCAATTCATCAAACTTATTTTAGGACCATTTTCTTGTCCTGCAACTTTTATCACTTAGAAGGACAAGAGCAACAATTTCAATGGAACATTATCACCTTCCAAATCACTTCCAAGATACAAAACTAGGATGGACAAATATGGGCATTCCTTCATTGCTATTGGTCAGAATCCTGGAATTCTCCACCTAATAATATTGTGGGAGTACCATTGCAACATGGATTTTAGTTGTTCAAACAGAAATCCCAATCCTAGGGCAACAAAGCAGGGGGTGAAAGAATGACTTGGCCAGCATCACTCATATCTCAAGGTACAAAAGGAAAGCAAATCAGCATCTTAATTTCTGTAAAACTAAACTGACAGTCATTTTAAAATTTGAATGGAATTATAAAAATTGTATTACGCATCATGTAGACTTCATTAATCGCATAGATCTCACTGTTGGTTCTTGAGGCAAGAATCTCAATTAAGCAATTTTCATCTGTGCCTGCACCCTACATTTAAAGTAAAAAAAGTTCATAATATGACTGTCACAAAGCCAATTAGATTAATCTGATATTGAAACAAATACAATTTATCGCGAAAAAGATAAATATACTATTAAATATTACAATTTGTACAAGTGGCTGTAAAAATAAGCAGGCGGCACAGTGGCTCAGTGGCTAGCTCTGCTGCCTCACAGCACCAGGGTTTCAGGTTCAATTCCAGTCTCGGGTGACTGCCTGTGTGGAGTTTGCACATTCTCCCAGTGTCTGCGTGGGTTTCCTCCAGGTGCTCCGATTTCCTCCCACGGTCCAAAGATGTGCAGTTCAGGTGAATTGGTCATGTTAAATTGTCCATAGTGTTAAGTGCATTAGTCAGACGTAAATGGCTCCTGGTGGGTTACTCTTCGGAGGATCGGTGTGCAGTTATTGGGCCGAAGGGCCTGTTTCCACACTGTAGGGAATCTAATCTAATCTAATCATAAAATAAATTGCAAGGACATTACCTTGTATGTAATAATGCTTCGAATAGCTCAGGGCCATGTTTGGTTTTTCATAGTGTTCCCTGGAAATCCCTCTGATTTGGACAATTGTAAAAATAATTCTACACAGGGAGCAGTTGTAAAATTTAGCTTCAAAATGCAACAGGAACTGAAATATATGCATCCTTGCTGTCAAATCATCAGCGGCATCCTGAGGACTGAATTAGGTCTATATATTATGACACAATAACTCAACTTTCATCTTGATGCAAAGTGGTTTTAAGATCACATCGATGAGAAAGTGGTTGAGAGGTGAAATAGTCAGGGGATGGTCTGATTCCTAAGTGCACTGAAGCAAAATTATGAGATCACCTTAATTAATCCTAATCTCTGGGGCTTTGAAAGTACAGCCAGTGCAAAGTTAAATTTCAAAAATGCTTAGATGCACTAATATAGCTCCTGGTTAAAAATTAACCAGCTAGGGATTGAGGCACTGCATGTGCCCAAAGCTCCATCTCAACAAATAGATTATGAGACAGCAGATAGTACAATTCATGTCTCTATCAGTTGAGTATGCACAGTCTAACAATAGCCATATTATTAACATACAGATAAATAGTCATGCCAAGAAACCGCCAGACACAGCAAATAATTGAAATCCAGTTGAGAGTCCAAATGGAGAAAAATTAGAAAGGTTCCTTTACATAAATACGTTATAATCTTTGAATGATTATTGCATTTCTTACAGTACAATTGTAGCTGCACTTCACTTTTTTGGTGGTAAAACGCTCTAAGTCCACCTTGTGTAATGAAAGGCCCTTTGGAATTGCAAGTTTTCATTCATTTAGGTGATTCAGTGAATCAGAGCACAGACCCAAGGATATCCCTCTTTTAACATCCCAAGGGTATCTAATATTATAAGGGCACTGTCATTTTACTGTCAACTTTTCAGGCAGGCTGGGCTTTAATGCTTAACCTCCAAGGGACAAGTTTTTCATTTCTGTGCCAGGTGCAGTATCTGCAGCAACGTGAACTTTGACAATACAATTTTTTATTTTCCAGTGTGTGTTAACATTTCAAAAACAAACTCATTTGTCAGAATACAGAATTGACAAAACAGTCATATTAGTGTACCAACATCTGCATAATGCTTGATTTCCCTGTTGTTAAATCTAAAATTACCTTGGGCGCTGTTGCCTTTTTAAGCTACAAGTATCATCTGAGAGGGCCTTAGATAATCAATGACAATCAACAAGTTGCTAATATCGTAATGAGGAGAGGAAAACTGTTTAAACTGAATGTGACCTTGAATCTAGTGGAAAGAACCTAATGGAATTTTAAAAAATGGTTTCAATGTTTTTCCACCTACCAATTAGATTTTTTTAACAGCATCTCGGAAATTTAATTAGTGGCATTGAATTAAATTCACCAGGGCTCTCTGTCAAATTAGAATTTATTGCAGCATTGAGTCATAGAGCCAGGGTGAAATATCAACTCCACAACATAACACAACTAATAATGTGAAATAGCTTTTTAAATCACCATTCAGCTGCAGTACAGAGCTGTAATGCATGGTTACTCACTCTACTCCTATAAGCGATAACTAATCATACATTTTCAATCCATACAGCACAGCAGATGGGCTCTGGTTTTATGCTGTAACATAATGTCCCTGCCAGGGTACATCCTATGCCCTGATCAAGAGAACAGACAGCAGATCTGTAGCTGGATGTCTGTGAGGAAATGCATAAGGATGACCTTGATCTTCCAGAGGAGTTGTATCTGTGTTCTGCTAAGCAATTGACTACCATTGAGTCATTATAGTTATTCATATATGTAATATATAATTGAAATAGCTGTGATCCCATTCTGATTCTAATGGCAGGGCAGTAACCACATTCAATACGTGAAGATACATATCATATGAACTTTCAAGGATCTAGAGATTGTAATAAATAAGAGTACATACATATATGAAGGGGCACATATTTGTGAGGTGCATCAAATATGCTCTTAAAGGTAACTTTGAGAGGAGTCAGCAGGCCCAAATGAAAATCACAAGATCCTGGAGCCTGGCATTTTTATGTAAAGGATGATTTTACAGTGACTACGTGGAGTGTTCCACGGTCATTGACAGGAATATCCTGTGGGTCTATTGATGTGGCATCCTGCTGTAAGAGGCAGTCAAATTAATATGAAATCGTAAATGTGAAGGTATCCTGAACCTCTTATCAATGTACGGCAATCCATGAGACAAGTGGACTGCTTGTTTTTAACTAAAATAAATTCCCTGTTCGTTATCTTCAGGGCAGAAGGCTGGAATTTTCTGATAGACCACACATCATTTTTATGGGGTTGAGATTAAGGGTGGTCCAGAGTCCAGCATGGATGTATGGGGACAGCTGGCTGTTTACATAATCTCCAATCAGTTTTGATTTTGGTATTTCTTTGGTATATTTTTTCACTGAGCCCTCATCCACAGTTTGAAACAACATACCCACTGGGCACATGGGAACTAAAATTACAATCTGAATTTCCGAGTCAGACTCAGATTTGTGGAGATGGGAAGTGTCCCTTTTCTCACTCTCGAAGTGGGACTGAAAATTGGTGCTGTAGAGTCATACAGTCATAGAGATGCACAGCACGGAAACAGACCCTTCAGTCCAATTTGTCAATGCCAACCAGATATCCCAACCTAATCTAGTCCCATTTGCCAGCACATGGCCCATATCCCTCTAAACCCTTCCTATTCATATATCCATCCAGATGCCTTTTAAATAATGCAATTGTACCAGCCTCCGCCACTTCCTGTGTCAGCTCATTCCATACATGCACTATCCTCTGCTTGAAAACGCTGCCCCTTAGGAGTCTTTTATATCTTTCCCCTCTCACCCTAAAGCTATGCCCTCTAGTTCTGGACTCCTCCACCCCAGGGAAAAAACTTTGTCTATTTCTCCTATTCATGGCCTTCATGATTTTATAAACCTCTAAGGTCACCCCTCAGCCTTCAATGCTCCAGGGAAAACAGTCCTAGCCTTTTCAGCCTCTCCCTCTAACCTCAAATCCTCTAACCCTGGCAACATCCTTGAAACTCTTTTCTGAACCCTTTCAAGTTTCACAACATCCTTCTAATAGGAAGGAGACCAGAACTGCATACAATATTCCAAAAGGGCCTAATCAATGTCCTGTACAGCCACAACATGACCTCCCAACTCCCATACTCAATGCTCTGATCAATAAAGAAAAGCATACCAAATGCCTTCTTCACTATCCTATCTACCTGTGACTCTACTTTCAATGAGCTATAAACCTGCACTCCAATGTCTCTTTGTTCAGCAACACTCCCTAGGACCTTACTATTAGGTGCTAAGATTTGCTTCCCCAAAATGCAGCACCTCACATTTGTCTAAATTAAACTCCATCTGCCACTCCTCAGCCCACTGGCCTATCTGATCAAGATCCCATTGTAATCTGAGGTAACCTTCTTCATTGTCCACTACTCCTCTAATTTTAGTGTCATCTGCAAACTCACTAATTATATGTCCTATGTTCATATCCAAATAATTTATATAAATGACAAAATATAGTGGACCCAGCACCAATCCTTGTGGCACTCCATTGGTCACAGGCCTCCAGTTTGAAAAACAACTCTCCACCAGCACCCTCTGTCTTCTACCTTTTAGCCAGTTCTGTATCCAAATGGCTAGTTCTTCCTGTATCCCATGAGAGCTAGCCTTGCTAACCAATCTCCCATCGGGAACCTTACTGAAGTCCATACAGATCATATCAATCACTCTGCCCTCATCAATCCTCTTTGTTACTCTTTCAAAACACTCAATCAAGTTCATGAGACATGATTTCCCCATGCACAAAGCCATGTTGACTATCATTAATCAGTCCTTGCCTTTCCAAATATGTGTAAATCCTGTCCCTCAGGATTCCCTCCAATAACTTGCCCACCACTGACATCAGGCTCACTGGTCTATAGTTCCCTTGTTTGTCCTCACCACCTTTCGTAAATAATGGTACCACGTTAGCCAACCTCCAGTCTTCTGGCACGTCACCTGTGATTACTGATGATATAAATATATCATTAAGGGGCCTAGCAATCACTTCCCTAGCTTCCCACAGAGATCTAGGGCACACTTGGTGAGGTCTTGGGGATTTATTCACCTTTATGCATTCCACGACATCCAGCATTTCCTCCTATGTAATTTGGACATTTCTTTCAAGATGTCACCATCTGTTTCCCCACATTCTAGATCTTCCATGTCCT
The DNA here is from genome assembly GCF_020745735.1 of Hemiscyllium ocellatum. NCBI lineage: Eukaryota > Metazoa > Chordata > Chondrichthyes > Orectolobiformes > Hemiscylliidae > Hemiscyllium > Hemiscyllium ocellatum. Next base: position 152,512,368 of record NC_083401.1, on the reverse strand, counting down.
TCTCCAAAGTAAACACTGATGTAAAATACTCAATTAATATCTCCTCCATCTCTTGCGGTTCTGCACAAAAGCTGCCTTGCTGATCTTTGAGGGACTCTATTCACTCCTTAGTTACCCTTTTGTCCTTAATGTATTTGTAAAAGCCCTTTGGATTCTCCTTAATTAAATTTGGAAAAGCTATGTCATGTCCTCTTTTTGCCCTCTTGATTTCCCTCTTAAGTATACTCCTACTGCCTTTATACTCTTCTAAGGATTCACTCGATTTCTATTGTCTTTACCTGACATATGCTTCCTTCTTTTTCTTAACCAAACTCTCAATTTCTCTCATTATCCAGCATTCCCTACACCTACCAGCCTTTCCTTTCACCCTAACAGTAATATATTGTCTCTGGACTCTCGTTATCTCATTTTGGAAGGTTTCCCATTTTCCAGTCATCCCTTTACCTGAGCACATTTGCACCCAATCAGCTTTTGAAAGTTCTTGCCTAATACTGTCAAAATTAGCCTTCCTCCAATTTAGGACTTCAACTGTTAGATCTGCTCTATCCTTTTCATCACTGTTTTGAAACTAATAGAATTATGGTCGCTGGCCCCAAATTGCTCCCCCACTGACACCTCAGTCACCTGCCCTGCCTTATTTCCCAACAGTAGGTCAAACTTTGCATCTCCTCTAGTAGGTACATCCACAAACTGACTCAAAATTTTCTTGTCCATACTTAAAAAAGATCCTCTCCATCTAAACCCTTAACGCTATGGCAGTCCCAGTCTATGTTTGTAATGTTAAAATCCCCTACCATAACCACCCTATTATAATGCTATCCCTTATCAAAAATACCCCCCCCCCCACCCCTTGCCTTCCTTTCTATCCTTCCTTTGGCATTTGTATCCTGGAACATTAAGCTGCCAGTCCTGTCCATCCCTGAACCACATTTCTGTGATTGCTATGATATCCTAGTCCCATGTTCTGAACCATGCCCTGAGTTCATCTGCCTTCCTGGTTAGGCCTCTTGCATTGAAATAAATGCTGTTTAATTTATCTGTCCTACCTTGTTCTCTGCTTTGTTCCTGCCTGCCCTGACTGTTGGACTCGCTTCTTTGCTCAACTGTACCAGTCTCAGACTGATTTCTTTCCTCAGTATCTGCCTAGGTCCCAAACAGCCGCTCCCCTTTATTTGTTTAAATCATCGAGTAAAAAGTGAGGTCTGCAGATGCTGGAGATCAGAGCTGAAAGTGTGTTGCTGGTTAAAGCACAGCAGGTCAGGCAGCATTCAAGGAACAGGATATTCGACGTTTCGGGCCAGATGAAACGTTGTATTCCTGATGAAGGGCTCTGGCCCGAAACGTCGAATTTCCTGTTCCTTGAATGCTGCCTGACCTGCTGTGCTTTAACCAGCAACACACTTTCAGCTTTGTTTAAATCATCCCAAGCAACTTGAACAAATCTCCCTGCTAGTATATTAGTCCCCTTTCAATTCAGGTGAAATCCACCCTTCTTTTACAGGTCACTTCTACCCCAGGAGAGATTCCATTGATCCAGAAATGTGCATCCTTCTCCATTACACCAGTTCCACAGCCATGCATTCATTTGCTCCATCCTCCTATTCCTACACTCACTAGCTCGTAGCACCGGGAGTAATCCAATATTATTCCCTTGAGGACCTCTTTTTTAAATTTCTGCCTAACTTTCTATATTCTCCCAGTCCATCCCCTCTACATTTTCCAAAACAACATACTCGTTTGAAATGGGGATAGCCACAGAAGACTCCTGTACTACCCGCCTACCTCTTCTATCTTTCTTAGAATTAACTCATCGACCTGACTGTATCTGTGACTTTTCTCCCTTCCTGTAACTGCCATCCATCACACTCCTTAGCTCTTGTAACTTCCTCATTGCCTCTAATTGTCGCACCAAGTGATCCATTTGGTCTGACAGATTTGCAACCAACATTTATTGCAGATATAATACTCAGTAACCCTTAAACTTTCCCGAAACCCCCAGATCCGACAAAAAGAGCATATCACTCTACTAAAGGCCATTTTGCTCCTTCCAATCCACAGACCCAGAAAATAGCACTGTCTTATTGCTCTACAAAACACTGTTCCATGCTAACTTCATGCAAATAGCTTATATTTTTAAAGTTTAATCAAGAGACAGACCCCAATAAAAACATAATCAAGAAAGAACACATTTTACTTACTAATGTTGATTTACAGCCAGGCTATAATTAAAACTATTTACTTATCTGTTTTTGTGCTGTGACCTCTCCCAAACAGGTTTCTTCAACCTCAGTTGTGAATTTCACTGTTTGTTAAATTTTCCTACATACACTCCAATGTCCAGTGATACATGAATTCAAACAGCAAAGGCAGTAACTGTGCAGGTTCACTGCTGTGTCAGTTAGCAGTGTGGGTTTCTTTCTCTCTCTCTCCCTTACAGACCATATGCTTGCTGCCTTTGTCTGTCTGTCTCCCTTTTAAGAACACTGTTGTTTTGACCTTTCTTTTCTCCAAATTTCCAAAACAATTGCAACAGCGTATAAAACAGTGATTGCTACTCCTGGAATTTGAGGAAATCACTTCCAACACCTAAAGTACCTAGAAAAAAAGGGGCAGCCTGTTACAGTCAAGAATTTTTCCCATCCTCCATCTTGGATTACCCAGAATCCTTATAGATTTTTGGCATTTAATGCAAGGACCATAGCTTTTTGTTTTCTCTGTGTTTTTGATTGCAGACTGAAATGAGATAAAAATGTATTTTAAAGCCATGGATTGTTGAAAGATTACTGCCATTTTATATGGGATGTTTACACAGCTGCTTGTCTTCACCACTTACCGGACAAAAGAGCAGTGCTCGGAAAGCTAATGATTTCAAATAAACTGTTGGACTATAACCTGGTGTTGTGTGACTTCTGACTGTGTCCACGCCATCCAATGCTAGCACCTCCTCATCATGGCTTGTTTAAGCAGTAGGGGAAGGCGGTTACAGACAGGTGTTGTGTAGGAATAGGGATTTGGCCAGCAACAAGGTGGTGATTGGTCTGAGAGCTAGTGACCAGTTATCGATGACAAAGGCCTGCCAACTGGCAACAAATAGATCATTAACTCCCAGGCAGCTGAACAGTTTATGGCTATGAATGGTTGTGCAGAAGGAGTTGGATTGCTGGAAATAAAACAGTGGTGTTTCTGCACTGTAGTCAAAAGAATCTGAAGCCCCCAACATATCCAGTTTATATCCCCATATCAATTGCTATAAATTGTGTCTTTTAATTAGTACACCAGCAATCCTTAAAAGTGTGAACCAGTCACTCAGCATCTCTTGCAAACAAGTGAAAGTGCATGGTAATTGAAAAGTGTCATTCTGATCAGCAAAAGGGTGGGTGTGTGTGTGTGTGTGTGTGTGTGTGTATAGGTGTTTATAAGTGTGCTTGTGTTTTAACTGGTACAGTTATGTATTGATGATTGATAATTGTTTATTTGTAATTAGAATTAATTTCTTTTTAATGAGTAATAATTGTTGTTAGGTATAGAAACCTGGTCCATGCTTTCTGTCAACCTAAATTTGAAGATCTGATAAATTCGCTATTTTTCATATTTTTAAATGCTTTACTTTTTGTGACAACTCTGGAAATAGCAGGGCTTGATTTCCAGTGTGTTACTCTAATGAGGAGTAACAATTACATAAGTTAAACTTATATGAGCCCTTCATTATGAGAATTCAATTTATTGACCATGATTCCATGCTCTCCTATTGGAAACACATACCAGAAACATCAGGCATTCATATACCAACCATTTAAATTAAGTGCGTCCAATAAATGATTACACCACTTATTCCAGCTTAAATATCTTGCTAAATAAGTAATTCTGTTTAGAGTTATCATAAAACAACAATCTTTCCATACTCAAATTTCACGAAAATACGAGAGTATTTGTACTGTACCTTCATAGCATGTCGCAGTTCATGAGCATCAAAAAAGGCTGGTGGATACATCAGACCTACCATTACCTCTTTGAAATGGTCAGACAATTTCTCCTTAAGGTCAGTGACCAGATCCTGTATTTGAAAGAAGGTATGTTCAATCAGGAGGAACATGCAATTAACTGCAAGTTGTTTTGTCAATAACATGTGCCAATTCTTGGGAAGTGAAATAACCTATTTATTAAAATGTTGTGTATTTGAAAAGATGCAGCAAACTTTGAATTGCACTTTGAAATTAATGAATGTGAATAAGGTAAACTTGAATACCAAATCACATGAGACGATGTTGTGGCAGCTAAGAAATTATATAAATAAGCATCATGATAGTATGATCTTACACCAAGATGTTGCTGGTGATTTAACTGATGGAGTGTTAGGTTTGGTACATATGACTGATGACACCCAGCTTCACTTCACCACCACCTTTCTTGACCAAGTCACTATTGCTAAATTGTCAGACATCCATTTTTGATGTGCACAAATTCCTTCCAACGAAATATTTGATTGAGCAAACTAATTGTCTTTATCCCTGCCATAATTCTGTTCTCAGTCCTATACATTTCTCTGGCAATCATCTGAGGCTGAACCAGGATGTTCATAACCTTGGTATTATTTTTGAACCCCAGAATGAGCTTCTGAACATGCATCTGTATTGACAGATTCTTGATGAAGAGCATATTCTCAAAACGTCAACTCTCTTGCTCCTCGGATGCTGCCTGACCAGCTGTGCTTTTTCGACTCTGATCTCTAGCATCTGCAGTCCTCACTTTCTGCCTGTTACTAAGACCACCTATTTCCACCTCTGTTCAGTTCCTCCTTGAGGTCATTTGATGATGAAACTTTCATTTATACCTTCTTACCCCTAGACTTGACTATTTAAATGTATTTTTGTTAGTTTCCACTCCCCCTCCCCGTAAACTTGAAATCATCCAAATCTCTATGTATATCCTAATGTGCTTCCAATCCTGTTGCCCATCACCACTGTGCCTGGTGACCTACACTGTTCTCAGTTAAATAAGGCCTCACTTTTAAAATTCTCACCCTTATTTTTAAATCTGTTTATGGCCTCACCTTTCCTATCCACTCTAAACACTTCAGGTTACTTAGTGTTCTCCAGTTCCAGACTCTGCAACACTTCCAATTTTAATTACACTAGATATGGCAGCTCTATCTTCAACTGTCAAAACCCAATACTCTGGAATTCACTCATTAAGATTATCTACCTCTCTTTTATCCTTTAAATTCCTCTTTAAAATGCATGTGTTTGACCAAGCGTTTGACTAGCTTCCACAACATTACCTCATGTGGTTTGGTGTTCAATTTTACTTTATAATGCTCCTGTGAAGCACTTGAGATGTTTTATTATGGTTCAAAGGCATCACAGTATATAACGGTTGTTGTTGTAATTACTGTTTGATCTTACTTCTGCACTGGAGTATTAATTCAATAGTTTCTGGCAATATTGGAATAATAATGAAATACTGAAATAATGGTAACAAAGGATCAAAGTACAAAAAACAAAACTACCCACTTAGGACACATATCGTAAAAGCAAGACCTTTGAAAATGTTCAAATGTATAGGGAACTAGATGAAAATATCAGCTGGAAAAGCACGTACTAAATATACCTCTTGTCTTGTTAGACAAATTCTGATAATACAGTTGCATTTATTTAATTGAAGGATCTGATTTATCAGCTTTTCTCAATAGGTAGAAACAGACTTCGGTCAAAGCCTGACTAATAGCATTCCAATTTAACATGCCTTTTGAGCTTTCTCTGCCGGTCTAAAGTGATGGAAGTGGACAGTGTAATCAGCACTACATTAGAATGTGCTGTATAAATACACTATTAGCTGCATCAGAACAGTTGGTCCCAGTTAGATCAGATTACAGCAACTTCTGATATGTTCCATTATATGACATGTGATGAAAAGTCTGCTAGACAATATTCCAGCACCCCCAAGAAATCTATAAAACTGCCCTAGGAACAGCAAGTTATCAACTCTATTATTTTCTATTTCTCTATGTTCCAAACTTGTCATTTTTCCACATGCAGAAATGTCAGAGTATGGAATGTAAGCTTGATACTATTTTGCTGATATATATTTAATGAATTTTTGAAAAACATTAAGTTTTACGTGACCTGCACTTTATTTCAATTGATAAATATTTGATATCTTGACTTTATACAGCAACATAGTCAAATGAAACAAGTACCAGAATTTTAATTTTTGTTTTTCATTTCCTTTAGTCAGCTTGGTTCAGTTTAGCAGTATCACCTCTGAAGGCTGTGGATTAAATTATATTTCCAGTGTTTGCACTGATAAAATTGCTCACCTTGCCAGCAACAGTCATGCCACATGAATGAATTAAAAAGTATTGTTGGTTGGTACTGCAATCGAGTAATGAGGGAAGCACTGTCCTTTTGACATGATGACATTTTGTCTACCCAATTCAATTGTTTACATGGATGAAAACTGTTCCTTAGCATTATCTAAAGGAAGGTCTGAAGGCTTTTTGGTATCTAGGTTAATATTACTCTTTCAGTCAACATATATTTATAAAAGAAGGAACTTTGCCGGTGGAGAAAAGAAGCTGTCATTGTCCATACAATAACATCTGCAATTCATATTAATTTATTGGAGTCTTTTGAGGCGTGCTATATAGCTAAATATAAATTACCTTTTAACGTGTTAAAAATGACATGCCTCAATGTTCCACACCAATGCAGTTCTGGAAGCATGAGTTAACAAAATAGAAGAAAATTGGGGTCTGAGTGATGTGGACTATGATGTGATTTGTGGCAGGATCAGACAAGCAGCCTGGCAAGGCCTAGCTTGACATCAAGAGCATCTCACTCCAACTTGCTATATTTTTTATACATTTGACGAGAGTTTCTCACTACTAAAAAGTCTCCATACCTTCCTTTAGACATGAACAATTGACTCAGGCAGTGTTCAGTGCCAGTTAAGAATGATTATTCTTTGCTAAATGCCATATTAATACCATAACTTAGGTCATTAATGTTCAGCTTCCTATGTTCACAACATGGAAATCAGAGCAGCTATCTGGTGACTTCAGCTCTCTGCTTGATTCAAATGTTCTCCATGTTGCTTAGGGCCAAGCAGCATCTCAGAGCATCATCTAACAATGCCACCCTCTCAGAATCCTCATGAAACCTTTCTGATCCACTTGCAGGAGATTTCTGCACTTTGAAATTGCACTTCAGGGTTGAAATACTGCTACAAGGACCCCACTCACAGATTGGACCAGGTTACATTTCAGGGCTCTGGGTGCTTGCTCTTTTAGTGTTCACTCCACTTAGCACCTTCCTGAGTTTTCACAGCATTCCTGTCTTGCCTTGCCATGCATTGTCTTTTGGTGCAGTTATGGAGCCAGGCAGCCTGTTTTGCTGGTCAGCAGCCCTTAGTCAAGGGAACCGATATCTTGCCATATGACACATTGCGATGTCAATCGCATAAAGCCCATCTCAAATGTCCGATATCTATTTTTCAAGTCTGCTTTCAGAATGTGGTGAATCTGTAAAATTCTTTACTGCGAAAGGCAGTTGAGGCGGACACATTAAATATATTTAAAATCATGATAGATTTTAATCAGTAAAGGAACTAAGGAACAAGAGTAGGCCATTCCTGATGAAGGGCTTCTGTCCGAAACATCGATTTTCATGCTCCTTGGATGCTGCCTGACCTGCTGTGCTTTTCCAGCACCACCCTAATCTTGACTCTAAACTCCAGCATCTGCAGTCCTCACTTTTGCCATTCAACCCTTTGTGCCTGTTCCATCATTCAATGAGGTCATCACCGATCTGTGAGGTAACTCTATGTACTTGCCTCTGGCACTTGCCCTTAATACCTTTGCTTAACAAAAAGCAGTCTGTCTCAGATATTAAATTAACAGCTGATACAGCATCCAATGCTATTTGTGAAAGAGAGTTCCGAACATCTACCATCCTTTTGGAATAGAAATGATTCCTAACATCCCTCCTGAATAATTTGGTCCTAATTCTCAGACAATGGCTCTTGAGTCTGTTCCATGACTTAGTTCTAGAATGCCCAACCATTGGAAATAGCTTATCTTTATCTACCCTGTCTTTTCCAGTTAATATCTTGAAGACTTCAAGTAGATCGTTTCTTAAACTTCAAAATTTTTGAAAAAATTTGGAATACTGCATTCATTTCTGGTTTCTCTACTAGAGGAAAGATAACTTGAAAGGGTTCAGAAATGATTTGCAAGGATGTTGCCAGTGTTGGAGGATTTGTGCTATGGTAAGCTGATTAGGCTGGAGTTATTTTCCCTGGAGCATCAGAGGCTGAGTGGTGATCTTGTAGAAGTTTATAAAAAAAACATGAAGGGCATAGATAGGGTGATTAGCCAAAGTCTGTTCCCCAGAGTACAAGAGTCGAAAACTAGTGGGCGTAGGTTTAAGGTGTAAGGAGACAGATTTAAAAGGCAACCTTTTTTTGTAGAGGATGGTATGTGTATAGAATAAGCTGCCAGTGGTGGAGGAGGCTGATAAAATTACAACATTTAAAAGGCATCTGGATGGACATGTGATAAGAAAGGGTTTAGAAGGATATGGGACTAGATTAGGTTATGATATCTGGTCGGCATTAATGAGTTGGACCAAAGGGTCTGTTTCCATGCTGTACATCTCTATTACTCTAAAAAAGGCTTAATTTGTATAATCCCTTATCATAAGGCAAACAGAGGTTATAGAGAAAAGATAGGAAAGTGGAATTGAGAGTTATTGGATCAGCCATGATCTCATTGAATTGATGGGCTGAATGGCCTTATCCTGGTCCAATGTTTTCTAGGTCTTATTTCAAGTTCACAGCATAGGATTCTTGAGAACAAGTTCAATTCTACCACTAGGTGGCATAGCATATCAGGAAATCCACCCAGGTTTCTATCAATTTGCCTCTTGGTCATTATCCATGCCAACATAATGACTCAGCAATTGCACACTCCTGCCCCCCAGCACCCCACCCCACCCACTCTGTAGTCTGCGTCTATTTATTTGTGACAATAAAGTGACAAAGCTAATGGTTTCTTTATCACATCTGTCAGTATGCCTAGTCCCAGGTGATCTGTGAACCCATTGGGACTGGCGCACTGCCGTTCCTTCCAATATGTTTTGTTAATTGCAAACATAAATCTGCAGCTGGAAGGAAAAAAGGTGCGGCCTTTAATTCTCATTGAAGTTCTGTGTGCTTCTATTTCTTCTTTTGAAATGCTAAATTGTGGCACACAGATTCAAAAATGAAACAACGCTCTCAGTATCTTCCTTTGACTTCAAAAGGAGCCCCCTAATTAAGTGAATTGAATGGGAAAAAAATATTCAGGCATGGTTAAAAATGCTGAAAACTACAAATAGAGCAAAACCATAGCAACATTCTATTACCCAATCTGATGGACCGCCTAGTTTAATACTACACTTAACGCTGCTTGATGCACATTTCTGCTCTGAGTGAAAAAAGCCATTGTCGTTGAACAAATGACAAAGAAAAATGGCAACATAAGATGCAACTGCCGATTTACTAACAGAACTATTTCATGGATTTTAAACTTATTGTGTTCTTCATGTAAAAATGCTTTAGGGATAAACTCTGAAAGTAAAAGTTTCTGGACTAGACTGTAAGAAATTGCCACTGGAAATTCTAATCAGTTTCAATTTTAACTAGAGCACCATCAACATGCTGTATTAAGCATTTATTAATTGCTTGGAAACTGCAGGAACTATGATAGACTAAATTTAGCCACTAGTACATCATTTTAAATCATCTCACAGAAGGACAGCAATTAAATGCATCCAGTGTACATTAGAATATAATTAATAAAGCAGTCAATGTATACTCTGGAAGGAAAAGGTTACACTGGGTTAAAAATGAATTTGCAAATCAGTTCATTCCTCTGTGTGAGTACAAGAAATCTCAAACAACTGCCAAACCATTCTTTGAAAGAAAATTAATTCCGGAGACATTTTGGCATTGACAATGCACCCATGAGAGTATTAATCCATTACAAAAATGAGGACTAATTAAAATGCCCCCCTACAATCACAAGGACGACTAGTTGGGGTGGGTAAGCAAGAACAAATAAGGAAAAATTTCGGTTATCCACACTTTACATATGTTAATTGTATCATGCCGAAGGGTATTTAGTGCCTTGCCTTTGCGAAATATTTCAGCATCAGTTGTTTATCGGAAATATACATAATAAGTAACTGGTCAGGCAAATAGTTCAGCTTGCTAACACTGAGGAGAATGCATACTTGCTGCAGTATCTCTCATAAATATAGTGACAATTAATTGTCCCAACGAATGGCACAATTTTAAAGAAATAGCATATTGGATAAGAGATATAAATTGGTAAACCTAGTAAAATTTTCCTTTTAATTTTTAAAAAATTGGCTTAATATTGTGTGCATGCATTTGCACCTGTCCAGTCAGCAATCATCATTTGTGTTAGCGGATGTATCATCTGATATACATTAGGTGAACATACATGTAGTAACTGTTATAGATTGTTCCCTTCCATTTAACTTTCCACAACTGGTGTACATTGATGACATTTATTTGATCATCATATGTTAACGTTTCCTGTGATGAAGTGAGCAAGTTATGAATACACTTATCAACATGCTGAAGGCTACATTGAAACATGTTGTATATTTCAGCAAAGGGAATATTTTCAAATCACACTATCGCTGTTAAAATATTTAAAAGAGGTAACAGTTTTACATCAATAAATCAGCATTGTTCATATCAATGAGAGAATTTACAGAGATATTAAAGCATTGAAATGTATGACGGAATTTTCCCATTTTCATTTAAAGCATTTTGCTAAGTATTTTACTTTTCTCAGGCAAGTTTCTATTTTGCATTTCAATAATTATGCAGTCATTCTCTTCGGCACCTTTCTTGGAGAATTGCATGGCCACAAATGTGGAAGTGCTTATCAATGTCCAAAGATGTGCAGGTTAGGTGAATTGGCCATGCTAAATGCCCATAGTGTCCAGGGATGTGGAGACCAGATGCATTAATTGTAGGAAATGCACAGTTACAGGGATAGGGTGGGGGGGGGGGTGGGGGGGTGGGGATAGGTCCAGGTGGGATGCTCTGTAGAGGTTTGGTGTAGATTCAGTGGGCCTGCTTCTGCTCAATGGGATTCTATGATTCCAATGCCAGAGCCTTCCAGCGTTAATTCATTTTTGTTATTTAAATTGCTGGCACGTGCCGAACTCTAAAGTAAGGTGATGAAGGGCTAAATGGTGTACAAGTTAGTCCGATAGTAGCCACAATTATGTGATGATGGTGGTGGCTTGCCAATGCCAAGCTGCTAGGACAGAGGGTGGAGGACGGTGGCAGCTGTGGAGCAGATAGGGACAGTGTTGTTGTGAAGAAACAGGTAGATGATGCTGAGAGAAGCATTCAGTTACCTACAGGCACCAGGTATTCCCTTTGATTTTTGTTGGAATTTGAGCCATTTTGGGGAGATGTGACTTGGAAATGATATAAATAAGGGGAATTGGGATTTAATGAGGTTCAAATGCACAGAAATAAGATAGTCACCATCCATGGGTAAGATTCTGAAGTTGGCATTGAAGTCTTGAGGGGAAAATTGGGCAAATTTGCTTTGGAATTGCATATCTGATTTGCTTTTTTGCATTCTAGCCATAAGTTCCCAGTTTCCTCACATCACACCCACGAGAGAAACTTTCCCCCGAATAGCTCTGAAACATCCAAAGCAACATATAGGAATTGACCAGAATTTGAACTTAATACTCTCTGGTCAATGTCGTGTGGTCTGAAAGTGGGTTGCAAAGACCAAGTGCTCTTTTCAAGTCAAGCAACGTTAGACACTGAAGGAATAATTAGACTGAGGAAGAGGAAGAGAGTAATGGGGAAGAGGGAAAGTAAAAGGTAGTAAGAGTAAAGAGGGGAGGGGATACATGAGAGAGGAGAAAAGTGGCACAAAAGAGAATGAGAAATAGGGGGAAGAAATGACGAGTTAAGGAGGAGAGGATAAGCATATAGGAAAATCTCCAGACGCAAACGCATTATGCCTGTCAGTCGGCCTTTCTGTCTTTCCACATCAGTGAAACAAAATTTCCAGGAAATTTTTTCCATGAAAGTGTTTTATTAGATGACACACAAGAAGATTAGGAAAATGATATTTTTTGAGATTGATGGATAAAATCTTGTGTCTTTGCTTCCAAACTTATGGTTCATGGTTAGAAGCATCTCTCTAAAAAAAATCTTCTACAGACAGGAAGGGTAAAATTCATCTCCAGGCTGGAACAGGAGCTTGGCTTTCCCCCAGAAATACCCACTTCCACATTACATTCCTATCGGCTCTGCCTGGTAATCAACATTGGATTACCCCATGAATGTCTAAAAGCTAAACTTTCCTCATTTTACATCCTGATACATAATTTTGCATTACAGTTTCTCATGCAATTTTATATTCACTTTCTCCATCCCCCTCCCATTCTGAGAAGTAGTTTGTATCTCTGAGTAAGACACAACAAAAGTTCACAGTTTTTACTTCTTTGTATCTACACTCTTCAATTCACTATTTTCAGAAAGCAGTTGTGGTTTGTTGATCTTGTCGAATGGAAATCAAGGTGAAATAGAATGACCTTTGATCTGTACCTTTAAACGATGTTTAAATTATGAGGCTGGGCTATCACAAATAGCTGATTATTTGACTCAGAATAAAATGAGCAGCATTGTGTACCTGATGACTCAAATCTCTTTGCCACTGTGCTAATTTGCACTGTTGACAGTTAGCTGCTGACTCACCCCTCAATCTGTGTGCTGTTTGTACTTTACGCTATAAAGTACAGCCAGCTGTTTCACACCTTGAGCAGACAAGTCACAAAAAAATTGCTAGAGTTCTGATGAAAAGCACCCCACTGAAAACAGACTTATTTACTACATTGCATTTTTGTCAGATTTTCAGTAATCACAGTTTAAAGTGTCAGATTGGCTCTGTTGGTATTAACACCAATTCTGAGCCAGAAGGCCATCAATTTGAGATGTACCACAGTTTTATGCATTTTGACTTCAGGCTTTCCTCTTAATGATGTACAGAGGGAGTGCTACATTGAGGGACATATGAAGCAGATTTTTCTGGCCCAGGGATGTGGATTTTGGACATGCAAGAAAATACTGGAAACAAGGCTGGGACCCTGGCACAAACCAATGTGACTGGTTGACATCATGCCAAATGACATTGGCAGCAAATTTAAATAGTGAAAGACCTTCATGGGGGTGACTTTCTTGGCCCAACATTATTTTGCTTCTACATCTGCTTTAGTTATGTCTCTATCATTGGAGGTGATGGTCCTGTGGTATCACCATTGGACTGTTAATTCAGAAACCCAGCTAATGTTCTGAGGACCAGGGTTTGAATCTTGCTACAGCAGATGTTGGAATTTGATTTCAGTAAAATTTGGAAGAAGGGATCTGATGATGACCCTGAAAAGCCCATTGGGTTGATGAATACTCTTTAGGGAAGGAAACTGCCATCCTTACCTGGTCTGGCCTACATGTGACTCCAGACCCACAGCAACATTGTTGACTTTTTACTGCCCTCTGGGATGGGCAATAAATGCTGGGCTAGCCAGCGATGTCTTCATCCCAAAAATGAATACAAAAAAAACACATCAATTTTGCAGCAGAGGAGAGGGTCTACGCCACATGGGGTGGATTTCTGCTGGCTGTAAAGTGCTTTGAGGATGTGATTACGCTTCATGAATGCAATTGCAAGTATTCACTTTGGCTGAATACATAAAATCGGAAAATCTTGGAGCTCACTCATTGCCATATTGTTGCATCATTCTTCTTGCCCACTTCCTTCTGAACACAGAACCAGTTACAGCCAGAGTACACTCCCCCTTTGAGAAGGTCAGGCAGAGTTGGACTGATGAGCTTCATGTATTTTTAGCTAATCATCTCTATTAGCAACGTGGCTGTGCAAGCTGAAAGTATCTCTGCAGGTTGCCCACTCGTCAGCTTCTTTAAATTATCATGTTTACACAGCCACATGAAATACTGAATGAAAGCTGAACTCAAAAATAAATCCAGGACTGCTGGTACCAGCCTCAAATGATCTTATGGCTCCACACAGAGGTGAGGAGCCACTCTACGTTTATAGTACTGTCTGCAAGCTATAATCATTTAAATAACAGGAGGCACACGTTCTAGGTTAATCATAGTCCTTGCACTTGTTTTCAAGCCTTGTTGAATTTAAGGCCAACTTGTACAAATTATACTTATTCACCCCAAAGCCTGTCCACTATCTACAAGGCACAAGTGAGGAATGCAATGGAATCCAGGACATCATCCAGACAAAACAGCCTGCTTGATTGAACAGCTCATCCCTCCAATAACGATACTCAGTAGTGTGTACTACCTGCAGGATGCACTACAGAAAGTCCTTCATTTCAAGGACTTCTATTATAATCAAAGCCCCTACCTTTACTTAATTCCCTAATGAGATGTCTTTCAGTCTAGATGGTGAGAGTGATAACACTCTCCATTTACAAATGGAAAACTAGGAAAATAAGTTCAACAACTGTCAAATTCATCCAAATTCCTTGTATAGCTCCCAAACATACAACCACTATCATCAAGAAGGAAAGGGCAGCAGATTCATCACCATCTGCAAGTCCCCTCAAAGTCATTTACCATCCTGTCCTGGACATAAGTCACAATTCCTTCACTGTTATTGTGTGAAAATTCCAGTGCACTCATTCTAACATCACTGTTGGTATCCCTAGACCAACTGGTCTGAACTAGTTCAAGAAGGAAGCTAATAACCACCTTTTCCAGGGCAATTAGAAATCAGTAATAATTTTTGACCTAGATAAAGAAACCCAGCTCCTCTGAACAGATAAAGAGAATTTGCTGTATGGACACTAGTATTTGAAACATGGACAGGTGTCCAAGAAAGGGTTGACTCTGACTACATTTTTGAAAATTTATGATGGGCCCGCCTCCATTTGGCTGGGCTGCCCTGATCTGATTTTATGGTGGTCAGGTTGTCAATTCATTTGGATGTGGGACTATAGCTCACAGACAACACACTCACCATAATGAATCTGTTGTGCATTTTCCGGAGAACATCTGTTCCCAATTTAGGTGCTCTAGTTCCTGCCTAATTGCGATGTAATTCCCCCTCCTCCAATTAAATAACTTTTCCCATATCGTCTGCTTCTATCCCTCTCCATGACTTTAGTAAAGGTGAGGGAGTTGTGATCACTATCACCAAAATGCTCTTCCACCGAGAGATCTGACACCTGGCTTGGTTTAATGCTAAGCAGCAAATCCAATATGGCCTCCGCTCTAGTTGACCTATCTAAATATTGAGTCAGGAATCCTTCAGAAGCTCTTCGTCTGTGAGCTGCTGGGCAATCATATGGGTTCTGATGAGATATGGAACTGAATTCGGCAAGTTGTGAATTTTACCAAGCTAGTGTGGCTGACCTTAGAGAAATGGTTGGTTGAATGAGTTCAGGAGGTGGGGGTGAGGGCACAGTGGGGTAACATGTTTTACCAGATGGCACCAACATGTGACCTGTGCACCTCTCCTCACTGATAAAATCAATTGGCCACTTGAGGTCAAGGGTGGGGTGAAACAGCCAAAGCATCCCTTGGTAAAATATCAGTGGAGGTGGGTATTTGATGGTGTATCACTCAAATAATAGTCCACTACCAGGGGAGGGGTGCTGAGGGAATCTGGGTCTGATGAAGAAAAAGAAGCTCTGCAGATCATCAAATTTTTAAAAATATCACCACAGAGTTACACAGTCACACAGAATGGAAACAGACCCTTCAGTCCAACTCGTCTGTGCCAACCAGACATTCCAATCTGACCTGGTCCCAGTTGCCAGCATTTAGCCCATATCCCTCCAAACTCTTCCTATTCATTTACCCATCCAGATGCCTTTTAAATGTTCTTCTCTCTAGATTAAGCCAGATACTCCCTTTAAGAGAAATTAATTAAGCAAGGGCCATGCTTTCATTTCGAGGACTTCTGTTATAATCAAAGCCCCTACCTTTACTTAATTCCCTAAGGAGAGTGTCTTTCAGTCGAGATGGTGAGAGTGATAACACTCTCCATTTACAAATGGAAAACTAGGAAAATAAGTTCAACAACTGTCAAGAACTCCTTACCTGATAACTTGATGACATGACACAAAGGACTTCAGAAAGGATGTTATCTATTTGTGATAGAATCTGAGATCTTCAACTTATTTTTAATCATTTTAACTCATGACAAATATCAGCAAAATATCAAACTACATACCTGTCCATATGAACCACTGTAGATCTGAGCAATAATGAGCCGTTGGGCATTACAGCGTTGGGTTAAAATTTCAATAAGATCATCTTTATTGCATTCTATATGGAAAAATAACAAAGAATAGAATTTGTTTGTATATTAATTTGAAGATTTTGGTTTAAGTATTATATTGTTCATGTTGTCAAAAAGTGTCCTAAAACCAATAAAACTGATGAGTTTGCAAGGATGAAATTACAGTAGTTCCATTGTCTGGCAATATCATATGTAAGGAATCAAATGAAAATCATTGTTAAAATAATAAAGGGAGTTTAAATAAACAAATGAACACCGAGACCTGACTGAGCATGGAATTCTCTCTCACAAAATTGCTGAATTAGATGAATGAATTATTTTATAATTAACTTGGAGAATTATCTTAAAATAAGAAGAAAATGCAAACATTTGCGGAGAATGATGAAGAATATGAAGAACGATGGAGAGAAGTAACTAGCTCAGGCTATGGAGATCAAGTAGTTTGATTTAAGTGCTACCACATTCTAGTGAGTGAGATAAGAGCATTACTTTGACTAATTACTTACCAGTTAGATATCATGTTTCAATTAAAAAAGGAGCAGTGTAATTAATCATTAACTGATAATCTGAATGACAATCTTAATGGCTGGAATCCTATAGGGGCCTATATGATGTGGGTTAAGGCAAGATGTGTGGCAGATTACACAGTATTCAGCACCATATTTGTTTTCTCAGATATTGGACCAGTTTGTGTGTAAAAGGCCTAGACAATATCAGAATTGAGCTACCAAATAGCAAATAACAATCACGCCACATAAATGCCAGGTAACGACCATCTCCAACATGAGAGAATCTAATCATTGGACCTTGATATTCAATGGCATTCACAACCCTCCAATCCTAACATTTTGGGGTTACTATTAACCAGAAACTCAATTGGACTAGCTATATACACACAGTGGTTGCAAGAGATAATCAAGGGCTGGGGACTTTGCAGTGAGTGACTCACTTCCTGACTCTCCAAAACTTGTCTAGCACCTAAAAGGCACAAGTCAGGAGTATGATAGAATATTCCTCATTTGCCTGGATGAGTGCAACTCCAACAACACTCAAGAAGCTTGATGCCATTCAGGACAAAGCAGCCGGTTTCATTGGCATCACATCTGCTCCCTCCACCTCAGAACCATATTGGAAACAAAGTTTCTGGGTTAAAAATCCTGAATTCTTCCCTTACGGTATTGTGGGTTAACCTAAAGCACATGGATTGCAGCAGTTCAAGAAGGCAGCTGATCTTCACCCTTTCAATGGCAACTAGGGACAGGCAATATATGCCGACTCAGCCAGCAGCTCCCACATCCCAAGCCTAAATTTTTAAAAATTTGGATGAAAAGTGGGTAAGGCCTATCTTGATCCATCTTTATGCTTTTCACAAGTAGTGAGGTAGATTTCTCACCAGGCAGTGGTGAATTGCCAATTAAGAGGGATTATTGTCAGTTAAATGCCTTGTATTTTGACCAATTGCCTTCAGCAATATTTAGCCTCCTATCTGACCAAACGTTATGTGCAGGGACAGGAATCCAGCTTCTGAAGGATACCTGATTCAATGTGTAAATAGGCTGACCAGAGGGGAGGCCATATTGGATTTGCTGCTTGGCATCAAACCAGGCCAGGTGTCAGATCTCTCAGTGGGAGAGCATTTCGGTGATAGTGATCACAACTCCCTGACCTTTACTAAAGTCACGGAGAGGGATAGTCATGGTATGGGAAAAGTATTTAATTGGGGGAGGGGAATTAAAATACTATTAGGCAGGAACTGGAACACCTAAATTGGGAACAGATGTTCTCAGGAAAATGTATGACAGAAATGTGGAGATTGTTTAGGGAACACTTGCTGATATTGCTGGATAGGTTTGTCCCACTGAGGCAAGGAAGGGATGGTAGTGTGAAGGAACCTTGGGTGACAAGGAATGTCAAACATCTAGTCAAGAGGAAGAAGGAAGCCTATGTAAGGTTGAGGATACAGAGATCAGACAGGTCTCCAGCGGATTCCAAAGTAGCCAGGAAGGAACTGAAGAATGGACTTAGCAGAGCCAGAAGGAGATATGAAAAAGTATTAGCAGGTAGGATTAAGGAAAACCCTAAGGCATATGACACTTATGTAAGGAACAAGATGATGACAAGAATGAGGATAGGGCCGAGGAGTGGCAGAGTGACTTGATGTGTTGTGTACTCATTGATGTCCCGCTTCCAGATGGTGCAGTCAGCTTCCAATGAAGACCTGCAACCATTGATCCACATTTGTGACCATGTTGTGATGCCAGATGGTATAAAATGCATTTGGCCTACACAGCGAGAGTTACAACTTATGTACAGTTAGAGAACAAACATTTATCCATAACATGAGAGCCACATACAAGTCATTGCCAACCTTGCCAGTGAAGCATTCTCAATAAGTTTTCTTCTTCCTCCCTCTCCCATTATGAGTCTGTGTACAGCTTTGTTCTGCATTTGGGTTGCGGGATCCTGCTCTGTGGTGGAACCTGCTAGTGCAGTCCAGACATGCCAAGGGTTTTCTTGTCAGAATCAAGTTGATCCTCCTTTGGTTTAACCGCCAAAGGTTGGAGGGGAGCAGGCATGGTGAGCTGAGCCACTTTTGGAATGCCCTGATAGGGGATGTCTGAGGAACCTCTGTGTGGTTCCATCTCCAGCTGGGTGCCTCCCAGCACCTCCCTGCCTCTTTGTGAGATAAGGGCAACTAGATTGGGGTCACTGCCCCTCAGCCACTGTTGCTGTGACTCCGGCTCTCAAGACCAGTAGCTGCAGTGATGGAGTGCGCGTTTTTGTGTGCATAACTCTTCAACAGACTCTGAGGATGCTGGGTCTGGCTCTCCATAGCAACCACCAACCTGTCCATAGAGGCAGACAGTCACATGACTCACTGCTCTGCAGCAGCGTCTGGTCAATGAGAGCCACTGCCTCCCACATCGCTGTCTGCTCCTGTCGCTCCCTATGCATGTGGGTGAAGTCCCTGATTGTCAACACCACATGCTCCTCTCCTGCCTGGGCCTGAGCAGGAGCCTGGTCTCTAGCAGTCCCTGGGAGCAGGCGGCCATTTCTTCGTCAGCCAGCAGTGGATCTGTCACAGTGAAGTGCTCACCAGATTGTGGTCCAACACTTTCTAATGCTAACGCTTCTAACAAGATGTTAGTATCTGAGCTGATTGGGGATGCAAGAGATAGTGTTGCTAACGTATCCTCTGAGACCACGGCACTGTCATCGTCAGAAGTCCAGGAAGGAACTTCCGGTGAGCTGAGTGTTTTTCTCCTGAGTTTGCAGGCAGTCTAGTTGTACATGCAATATGCAAAAGAGAGACAGCATTAGAATTATTGTGCAATGAATGAGACTGGCAAGGGTTTGACTGTGAGAGTTTTGTTGGAAGGAAGAGTGTTACCTACTTGGTTGGCAGGGTTTGAATGCCTTGGCTTCTTTGTAAGAGAGGTCCTGGTCTTTTGTGAGAACCAAGGTTCTTTCCTGCTAGTGGGCAAGGATCCAAATATTGGGCACCTCCCACTTGTATATGGTCTTCTTCTGCCCAATTATCAGCTGTCATCTCCTTTAATGATACGAGTGGGGTGATGGAATCAGGAAGTAACAGTATGTGGCTAGTGCAGATGAAAAAGGTAGTGATGGGTTTGCAGGTACTAAGTAGGTAGCACAGAGGCCTTGCAGGGTTAGCGGTGTGGAGTGGTGGAAGAATGAGAGTGAATGAGGAAAATTGTTGCAGGCAATAGTGAGAGTGACAGAGCATGAACCTTGGCAGGAGTTGTCTATAGGAACAGAATGAGTGTAAATTTGCAGAGAGAAGAATGTTGTACTTACCCTGGAGGCAGAGTGGGTCGTTGAACTTTTTACTGTAATGCTGCACATTCCTCTGCTCTCTGGAGATAGCGCCAACCCAAAAGACAACCTGGTCTGGTGGCATAACCTCCTCTGTCAGTCTTTTTTGTACAATTTCCTCGAGCAAGGCCTTCAGGCCCCTGTCATAGCATAGCAATGCCATCTTCCTCTTTTTTTTGCCACGTTCTAGCTCTGTCCTTTGATGAACATGGTAGCTTCGGAATAACAGTGCCATCTGGATAAACATGCCTTTTAAAGTTGGCATGGATGTAAGCAATGCTAATCTTGGGTGTTGTCTGCTAAGTGGTTAGTTGTTTCAGGGACATCGTGTACTAAGATTGGCAGAAATTTGAACTGAGGTCCAGCGTGGTTGGGCGGGGGTGGGGGTGGAGGTGGTAGTGTTGGGTAATTAATGAAGTGAGTTTGGAAAGATACAATGAGAAAACCACTAGGCCTTGCCTTATAAAAAAAATCGATGCAACTCAGATTTGGCAAAAAAAAAATTAAGATTCAACCCAGTGTTTGTAGTATCTTCAAATCCCCTGTCAATCACATTTGGAAATCTCACTGCTGTAATGGATTGCTTTGACACTATTACTTATACGTAACTATTCTCCAGCTACTGCATCTTGCAGGAGATACCATCAATTTGCATTACATGACAATAATTCACTCACGATATCTTGCTAGAGAAATAATCCTACTGTATTTCAGAGTCTCTGCTGTAATTTTAAGCATGAGATTGTTGGTTCTGTGCATTAAAAATTAAACACTTTCACTAAGTTGCATGCCTGCAATCAAGTTACAACTTATCGCCTTTGCAAGGCTGTGCAGAAAAATGTAAAAGATAATATACATGTAATAGTGCAAAATGGATGTCTGAGCATTCAATATGATGTGCTGCACACATTGTATATTCCATGCCGGAATTGCATGTCTAACATAAAGTTAAGACAAAAGTGAGTACTACAGATACTGGAGATTAGAATCAAGATTAGAGTGGTACTGGAAAAGCACAGCAGGTCAGGCCGTATCCGATTTCTGATGAAGGGCTTTTACCTGAAACATTGATTTTCCTGCTCCTCAGATGCTGCCTGACCTGCTGTGCTTTTCCAGCACCATTCCAATAAAGTTAAGGCATCCCAGGCTTGTGTCTGAAATCACCTTTTAGGTCATTATGCCTGTCTTTCCAAAATTGGGTTGCATGAATATTGAAAGCACCGATTCTGCTGTGTTAAGGATAACCAAACCTAAATGTAATCTAACAGCTTGATTAGTGAGCTGCCTATGAATTCTTAGCAGGTATCCATAGCTCACTCATTTAATTTTAATGAGGTCCAAAGCCTAATATGGGCTGGGGTTTATTCATTCTGGTTAAGCACATAGGTCTTTGCTACCAAATGTTATCTTAATCCGTTTGAGGTATTTGCTGTTACAAAGTTCCCCTCGTGTTTAAGCAGATAATCCAGTTTGTAAATTCAACTATAAATTTCAGTGATCCTCTCAATATGGTAGAATAAAAATAGGAGATATACAACTGGAAATATAACTTGACACATGGTTATTGTCTCAGGATTAGAATCTACTATTCCCAGGGTGCTATGGTTGCATGCCATTCATTGTGATAAGGCAATGCAGAATTTCATGAAGTCTGATCAATTCAATTCTTCATTTTGCAGAAAGTTACATTCCACTACCCAAATGCTATTCTTGAAACCTCATTTTAACTTTTTGAGGGCTTCAAAAAACACCTTAAAATGTCTCACTTGCCTGGAAAGACAAATTCACATATAACATGATGGGTTTTAAAATATGATTGTTGCCTTGTCAAATAAGTTGCATTTGAGAGATGTAGGTGGTGAAATGATGATGATTTGATTGGCAATTAATATTTAATTAATACTTTAAAAGTATGGTAGTAATAAAGACACAAAAGTGCTTTAAATAAACTAGTAGCACTGTTCAGTTGAATTGAAACCAGCTAGTTCATAGAGAAATCTTCAGAATGGATGTGATTAAAATAATAGTGGAAACAGAACAAAAACTAATACAATTTTATTGCTTTTTAATTCAAGCAATAACATTTAAGTTCTTATAACGTTGTTTGACTGATCTGTTCTCTTGATTTAATATACTTTACATTTATAAGGATTCAAAACTAAATTTTGGAAAGCCTTTCCATCTATAAAAGATGCCATGATAACAATGTATAATTTATTTCCTCCACCTTGGTGATTGGTTTATTTTACATTAAATTTAAATAAAATAATCAATACATACGCTTCTAGTGTGCATGAATGGAAATTTGATCTTTTAAAACTACATTATTTATGAAGAATTACTTTGGGAATTTAGTCACTGTAATTTCACCTTCTTCAGAAAATGATTTTCAGTGATGTTTGAAATTCCATCTCCCCTTATGTTAAAGGATGAAACTGATCTAATTTATAATTAGCAAATGTAAACAGTCCGGAATAACTGTTCCAGGAACTCTCCCATTGCAACACATGTTGACAATTCCAGCAAGGGCATATTAAGGAATATGTTATACCTGCAGTGCTTAATCCCTTACAGTAAACTGAAATTAATGGCAATAATTTTAACTAAAAGCAACAGTGTAAAATGGGTGATATTAAATCACGTGTCTGTTATGCATCTCTCCGAATTTTCATGTGCGTTGTGGGAGTGAAAATAAATATGGAATGAACATGTACTCTTTATGTAATTTCCTTTAATTTCCAAGGCCAAAATTACCTCATCTTCTGTAATTAAAAACAGAAAATATTACAACAGTCACCAAATCAGACAGCATCCCACCTATCTTCGCTGAGGTAGAAATAGTCTTTGTATCTCGGGTTTTTGCTCACAATAATGATTTCCCATTGCCAGCGTCATCCTGTTGAATCAAAACAGTATTCCCTCTGTGGCTGGCCTTTTTATAATGAGAAACTCAAAACCTCAAACTGTATCTTAATATTGGCCAAAGTTTGCTTTAATTTATGTTCTCTATATTTCTACTTTTAACACCCCATTTTAATTTCCTTTTTTTGACTTTAACTATCTGCATTTTCAAAGATTAGATAGTTAAAACGCTAAGTCTCTCTGCTTATTTCCACAGTGTAGTGCATTTCCATTACATTATTTGTTTTATTCTTCCAAGATGCATTTCCTCACACTTCCTCATAAAACTGTACATTTAGTATCTGCCCGTTCTGTACATTTATGTTCTCCTGGAGTATTTTACAGTTATGCTCGCCATTTGTCAAAATTTTATGTCATCAGCAAATCTGAGTTCATGTTTCCTTCACTCACATTCAAATCATACATAAATACAGGGAAAGATAGACTTAGCAATGGCTTTTGGATATCTCACTTGCAACCCTTCTTCGATCTGGGAAAGATCCATGTACAGATGTCCTTTCCAGTTTGCTATACTTGTGTGATCTCTATCATTAGACACACACATACATATACACACAAGGCAGACATTACAAGTTCACTTCAATAAAGGTCTTGTTTTGAACACAGTGCTGTGTTGGACATTGAAACATGCTGTCAGAAGAAGCACTAGGATGGCTGTTGTAGAGGCGCAAGAAATACTGACAGGGAGACAGATATTGTTGAGTGTGCAGTGCTGGGAAAGCCAGTTAGGCAGCACTCTAGGAGCAGGAGAATTGACATTTCGAGCATAAGCTCTTCATCAGGAATGAGGCTTGTGAGAGATAAATGGGAGTGGGGTGGGGCTGGAGGAAAGGTAGCTGAGAATGCAATAGGTGGATCGAGGTGGGGTGAAGGTGATAGGTCAAAGAGGAAGGTGGAGCTGATAGATGGAAAGGAAGATGGGCAGGTCACGAGGGCGGTGCGGAGTTGGAAGGTTGGATCTAGGGTAAGGTGGGGGAAGGGGAAATCAGGAAACTGGTGAAATTCACATTGACCCCATGTGGTTGGAGGGTCCCTAGGCAGAAGATGAGGCGTTCTTCCTCCAGGCATCAGGTGGTAAGGATTTGGCGATGGAGGAGGTCCAGGACCTGCATGTCCTTGGGGGGGAGTGGGGGGGGGGGGAGTTAAAGTGTTCGGCCATGGGGCGGTGGTGTTGTTTCCCAGGGAGACAGGTATTGCAGAGTTGTGACCTGTGTTACTGAAATGAAAACGAATAACAAAGAAAGCCACAGTCAAAAAAAAACTGATTAGTTGGAAATGACTGCAGCTTTTCCCAACTAATCTCTGTTCAAATGACAAGGGATATGAAAGAAAACCTGAGATTGCTTCCATGTAGAATTACAAAATAGCAACAGATTTGTTGGGCAAGCTGGAGCGATTGCACGTTACTACACTTTTATCACTATTGGGAAGAGATTGCTTTAAAACATATCCTATCCTAAATCTAATTCAAAAGCAGAAATATCACAGAGAAGGTATTTTTTGAAGGCTTTAAAGGCATGTTTTGAACTCCAAATGAAAGTTACCCATGTACTGTACATGTTGAATATTATGGATTAAGGTGAAAAAGAGTCCATTGATCAACATGCAATGTCAAGCATAGGTACTGGAGAAATGCAGGATGAAGATTCAGATAATTCACTCTTCACCTTGCAGAAAGTTCAAACCTAAAGGGGAAAATAGTTTGTAACTATTGCAATCAATACAGCAGAACGAAAGCATCCCATGAATATGAAGTGCCAGATTGACTCTGATGTTTCTTTCAACATTATGAGCTATACAAACCTTGCAAATTTACACCAAATGGCAATCCAAAGCTGAACAAAAACCTAATGTTGAGAACTCTGTGATGGAACAACTCACATAGAGAGGGCATATTAATCTGAGTGCCCAATACTATGACAAATCTGAAGACCTGGAATTCCAGTTATTAAGTACAAAAGTAAAGCCATTCATCTGAGCAGAGGCAAGTCGACAGCTCGGATTAATAACCCTAAATGCATCAGAAAAGATTTCCTTCACGGGCCATATCAACTGATGAACATTCGGACAAACAGTGCAGAGGGTTCACTGCAGGAGCCTTGAAGCTGGAGTCACAAACTGAAAAGATCACCTGTAATATACAGCTAATGCCTCTGAAGAAAAGGGCAGTCTAAGGCCACAGTGTAAACCAGCTGAGAAGAATCTGAAACTGAACCATGGAGTGCAACATTCGAACCAGCAGATGTTGAAGAAGGAGCTGACCATCCACACATGTATCACAACAGTTACAAGCACTTTTAAAATCAAGTTTGCCTTTTGTAATTAAACAGACTCGAGAGGAAGTGGCTGGAATAACAAACAGTTGCTGATGCATGGCAACAATCACATGTATTTTTGGTAACTTTGACAACTCAAAATGTACATGATAATGCATGCATATTTTGTGTGAAAAGAAAGAAGTTTGGGTTAAAATGCAATCACATACAAGTGTCCTTCCTTGCTTTCTGTAGTCATGTGGACTTTACCATGAGGCCCACACACTGTAGGCAGACACCTTAATTTAACAGACCTCATATTGAATGCATGGCTGTGATGTACTCTCAGATAGAAACCATCCTCTTCCATCCCTCATTCACATGATTCTCGATCCTCAAATTAGCGGCCTCATCACATTATCACGGTTGATTTCAGATCAACTCATACACCATTTCACCACTTCAGGCCTTCACTTTAGAGCTCAATGACGTCACTTGAATGGTTTTGCCAGGTCACTTTGTGCACAGGAACACGCATGCATCTTATGCACCTCCACAGATGCATCTTAAATCTCTTAGATTGCTTGCTTAGTTGTCACCTGGAGTGAGGTTGAGGCCAATTTTGTCCTTTCTCCTTCTTATTGATGCCCAGTACCTATGGCTCCAGGAATGGAGTGTAGGTCTGTGTGAATATCCAGCAGACAGTAAGCTTGTTGAACCTGACATTCCATGGTGATAGTCAGCTGTGTATGGAAAGATGCAGCTACTTTTGTCCTGGAAACAGCAAGGCACTATATTTAGGGACTCCTTCAACAATCGATCCAATTTGTCAAATCTGCTTGATACTTTCACAATCAGGACTCCTGCCCACCTTCCGAGGACCCCTTCACCCACCTCCAACCCATTGCATCCTCCTGGACACCCTGCGCTGGCCTATTACCTGCCCTTGACCTCTTCATTTCCAATGCTGCAGGGACATTAACCGCCTCAATCTGTCTACCCCCCCTCCCCCACTCTCCAACCTCTCACCCTCACAATGCACAGCCCTCCAATCCTTCTGCTCCAATCCCAACCTCACCAACACATTCCACCCTGACCTTAAATTTACCTGGACCATCTCTGACACCTCCCTCCCCTTCCTGGACCTCTTCATCTCCATTAATGACGACCGACTTGACACTGATATTTCTTACAAACCCATCGACTCCCACAGCTACCTGGATTACACCTCTTGCCACCCTACCTCTTGCAAAAATGCCATCCCATATTCCCAATTCTTCTGCCTCCGCCGTATCTGCTCCCAGGAGGACCAGTTCCACCACAGAACACACCAGATGGCCCCCTTCTTTAGAGACCACAATTTCCCTTCCCATGTTGTTAAAGATGCCCTCCAACGCATCTCGTCTACATCCCGCACCTCCGCCCTCAGACCTCACCCCTCCAACCGTAACAAGGACAGAATGCCCCTGGTGCTCACCTTCCACCCCACCAACCTTCACATAAACCAAATCATCTGCTGACATTTCTGCCACCTCCAAAAATACCCCACCACTAGGGATATATTTCCCTCCCTACCCCTTTTTGCCTTCCACAAAGCCCATTACTTCCATGACTACCTGGTCAGGTCCACAGCCCCCTACAACCCACCCACTCATCCTGGCACCTTCCCCTGCCAGCGCAGGAACTGCAAATCCTGCACCCACACCTCCTCCCGCACTTCCATCTAAGGTCCTAAAGGAGCCTTCCACATCCATCAAAGTTTTACCTGCACATCCACTAATATCATTTATGGTATCTGTTGCTCCCGATGCGGTCTCCTCTACATTGGGGAGATTGGACGCCTTCTAGCAGAGCGCTTTAGGGAACATCTCCGGGACACCCGCACCAATCAATTACACCGCCCTGTGGCCCAACACTTCAACTCCCCCTCCCACTCTGCCAAGGACATGGAGGTCCTGGGCCTTTCACCACCGTTCCCTCACCACCAGACGCCTGGAGGAAGATTGCCTCATCTTCCGCCTCGGAACACTTCAACCCCAGGGAATCAATGTGGATTTCAACAGTTTCCTCATTTCCCCTTCCCCCTTCTCACCCTAGTTCCAAACTTCCAGCTCAGCACTGTCCCCACGACTTGTCCAGACTTGTCCTACCTGCCTATCTTCTTTTCCACCTATCCACTCCACCCTCCTCCCTGACCTGTCACCTTCATCCCCTCCCCTACTCACCTTTTGTATCTATGCTACTTTCTCCCCACCCCCACCCTCCTCTAGCCTATCTCTCCACGCTTCAGGCTCTCTGCCTTTATTCCTGATGAAGGGTTTTTGCCCAAAATGTCGATTTTACTGCTCCTCTGTTGCTGCCTGAACTGCTGTGCTCTTCCACAACACTAATCCAGAATCTGGTTTTCAGCATCTGCAGTCATTGTTTTTACCTAGTTCATGAGCCTCTGTCTCACCTTTAATATTATGATTATAGTCTGGCAATCCTTTGAGTACCTGATCTCAGCTTCTTCTCCACTTTCAATTGCTAACTTTTCTGACCATTCAACTTCCATGGTCATTTCTTGAGGGGTCCCAGCAATAATCTGGAGCTGCCAATTCGGCTGGCCACTGGGCAGCTCAAAGGTAATAAATATAATGCACCTGTATTTTGATACCTGATTTAAATGTGTCAAGCCTGCTGTGTTCCCAGCTATGAAACATTCTGAGACCATCTTCATCCTCTTCCTGTGAACTATATACAGTTCAAACCAGTTTTAAGAGCAATTTACTCAAAAGGGTCCTTTGCAATGGATTGTCATGTGCTTATGAAGGCAGTCAAATCTGAATGAGTATTAAATACCACTTGATATTAAACATGTACTGCCACAAAATGATTTGTTGGAATAATTGCTTAGTTCATAGTCAGTATTCTGATTTTATAACTAAGGTGAACCAAGTTAAAAGCATTTCCCTCATCAATGCAATCAACACAACAACTACCAAGGTCCAATGTATGAAACCATTTAATTTACTTGATCTATTTCAAATTGAAGGATGTTCCTTTAATGAACCTGATATCATATTTTCCAATAATGTAAATATAATCTCAGTGAGGTTGTACATTTGCTGCAGTCATTCTGCCTTGACTAGAATAGTATTGGCATGCTCAGTATTGAAGTAGAATAATAGAAATGGAATATTAAGCAATAGGGCTTTTAAATGAAACAATAAACTCCCACATTTTTCTATTGAGAAATGTGTTATCTGGGCACACCTATGAGTTAAATCCTAGCTTTAATATCTGCTCTGTGGTAAACTTATCTTTGGCTCAGTCTCCACTCCCTTCCTTAATCATTAACCAGTGTATGGTGGACAAAGATTATCTGAATATTTGGAAGCTCAACTCAACTATGATTTAAAATCTGCACCAGTGGAATTAGAGAGAGAAAAACAGGTGGGAAAGGGAGAAAAGTAATTTCCTCTCAGTTTGCAGAGTTATCTCTATAGATTTGTAATTAGTTTACTGAAGTGTTGTTACCATTAATAAAATAATCTCCTGTGTGTATTATTTTTATGTTGTGAGATCCACTAAAGCCTGAGCCTGAGAGACCAGACATAAAACTAATCTTCCACAAAGTTTGAAATGAAAATTACACTCAATTTGCATGTATTTCATTTGTTGAAATATGGTGGTATTTTCATTTAATTCACTGGATAGAAAGCCCGTAGGATTGGGTGGAATGCAAATTTTTCAAGCTACCTAGTCTTATTCTGCTTTGATTTCAGTGGACCATAATGTCAGGGCGTTAGTCTAGTATTGAACTTAATCCCAGTTTCCTGGTCCAACAGATCCTGGTGTTCTGTTTAAAATTCATCTGCAGTTCTCAGAGCAGCACTTTATATGTTTTTACAAAAATCAAGAAGAAAAATGGTGACAAAGCTATTTGAAGGTCTAACCATGGATGAATTCCTCAAACTCGGATGGGTGAACTCTCATGTTTCGAGGATTGTTATGGTTATAGTCCCTTCTGAGCCCTTCCCAAAGAAAAGTTTGCAGGGAGAACTACTTCACATTGGGTTCCACTTCTGATAAAGAAATGATGACAGAGTGAGAGTAACTGAAGACATTTCTGGCCCCCGTTCTAATGTACTGCTACTTATTGATTTCCATATGTATGCTTAGAGAAGTCAAGGGCTAATGACAATTGAAGGAAAGAAGAAGGTTCAGTTGAAAACACAATACTGATTTAAATAATGATCCAGTCATTGGTCTTGAATTTAGAATTGCTGTAAAAAGTCATCATCAACTCTAAGGGCTTTGTTTTACAGGAATCTGAGTGACATGAGCCATGGCAAAATGTGTGGCAGAATCTGGCAACAAGTCTGGCGAGGCTAATCTCGATGTTAGGAGTGACTGATGCTGTCACTTATGCTTTTAACAAGCAGTGTAGCAAGATGCTAATTGATTGTCTTTACTGTTTGTTAAATGCCTTGTTCACAACCCATTTTGGCTCATCAATATTCAGTCTCCCGTCTTTCCATACTTGTAAAACAAGCTCGACGTCAGGAAACCTCAACAAGCAATCCGGAGCAGTGGTGGGCACAGCACTTGCTGCTTGATCCTGGTCTCCTCTGTGTAGGAAATTGGGCACCAATATGTCAGGGCATTCTCCATGAAGACATGTCACATGCATCCTACATCCAAAGATATTTACATTCAACATGTACCAGTCTCTAAGAAGCACTGTTGCCATAACTCCAGCTCATTTACAGAATGCACTTCAATGTGGCACCTTAGGCTGCAAAAGAAACTTTTGCAGCAACTAATGCTGCAGAAAGGATACTGTGCATGGAGGGTCACATACCCAGCTCATGGATTGGCCCAAACTGCATCTTTACTTGCTCTTATAGTGCTCACTCACTCAGAATTCCCTGGATGCTCACATCATCCCTGCCATACATAGTATTTATGCACTTTTCCCTCTCACCAGAGATACTGGGCTCATATTACTGCAATACTCAGTTAAGTTAAAGGGGATAGCCTTCACTCTGGGGTTCACAGCATTGTAAGTCACAGGCAGTTTCTAATACCAGTTCAAGCTTTGTTCAGGTAGTTAGGCTCAGGTCCTGTCCTCATGAGTGGTAAAAAGCCAAATGACGGCAGCACATCAACCGTCCTGACTCTTCTTACTCCCATTGTGGACTGTTTCGCTTTTGAGATGACTGGCAAGCTGGTATTAAGGAGAATGAAAGTGGGTGGCAGAGTTGGTACTGTTGATTCAGGTGGGGAGGTGTCTGAGCGAGTGAGCAGAGGGCATGCTGATTTAGTGGTGTCATGATTAGGGTTGAATGAGAACAAGGGGGGGGGAGATGTTGCAGGCAGTAGTGAGGCTGGTAGTGCATGAGTCTTGGTGGGAGGCAGGTACAGTGGCAGGGATAGAGTGTGAAGTATCGCAGAGAAGTTGGTCGAACTGGTCTAGCAGAGAAGGACATTGACCTCCCTTCCACATGGAAGTTTTCCAGATGGCTAAGACTGCTTTCACCCAAGTAGCAATCTCAGATCAAGCTAGCATAGTCTTGTGTCCTGGCCTCCTTTGATGTTCCGGGTTAAGGAGGAAGTCTCATGTCAGCATCATCCCATCCGGCAGACCAGCTGATTCCCTAGATTTGCAATGTCCAGGAAAACTGTCAGGAAACATGCAGGGCACTTCTGGATAGATTTCTGGATGAGCAATGGACTTTTAAAACTGGCATGGGGGATAGGGATGCTTGTGAATTCCGGCATATCTGCTGACTGGCAAGTTGTTCTGGGAATGGAGTGTGTGGGGTGGAAATGGGATTTGAGAGATGCCATTAATCACAATCTGACTGCTGGAGAAGTTAGCTTGGGGAAGTAATTATATTAGACAGAGTGGCACTTGTTTGACACATTTTCTGGAACTGACAGATTTAATTCAGCTTCCGAACACATGAACCTCGTTGCTTATCCCGTGAGGCTCATATTCACCATTTTTATCAAAACATTCCAAAAGTAAAACAGGAAATAAACTGAAGGAATATTAAAGTTGGTTGAATTTATTAACACTTAACCTGAGTAGCTGATGCTGAACATGCCAGCATTAGTGAAACGTCTGGTATAATGTCCAGGCTATTTCTTCAAGAGGGTCAATGGAACAGCTCCTGAAACAGGTGTAATATACAATGCTATTTTTGTAAGCAACAAAATCCATCACAAATTCTGGTGTTCTTCCTTAAATTTGATACTAATTAATGGACTGGACCAGAATCACATTTGAAAGCCTATGTATTTTGTTTAACCAGACAACTCCATGAATCAATAACATTGAATAAACTAAGTGTACCTGAGAAACACAATATCACACTCAATTCGCATAATGTTTCCACTGTATTAATCCAATGTGCAATTGTTCAGTTTTTCATAATTATTGATGGAGTAATATTCAAGATATTTATATCAGAGTAATGTTGTAGAGGTTACAAATGTTCTTGCCATCAATTGGTTCAAATACTGTGCTTATAAAAGACTGTTTTGATTTTCCTGTCTATGTATAATCATAGAGATCGTTAAATCATTGTAAGACAGAAGGAGAAGATTGTTGAAAATATCTTTTCTATGTTAGATCCGTATGAAAGCAAGTCAGCTAGTGCACCTTCTTTTCTATTTCCTATTAGCCCTTTTTTTTGCTTGTCACAAGTTTTTTTTCCCTCTATTCAACCTGTTCAGAGATGTTATTACACATCTCTGGAGCAGATGTGACTTGAGCTCAGGCATTCTGGTTCAGGGATAGGGACACTACCACTGCACCACAAGAGGCCACCCTCACAATAGTTTTCACTTGAAATAATTATCCATTTCACTTTTGAAAGCCATGATTGAATCAGCCTCCATCACACATTCAAGCTTACATTCCAGATCGTATTCAGTCGCTGTGTAAAATAGTTCTTCGTGCAGCCTCTAGTGCTTTAGCCAATCACTATGAATGAGTGTTCTCAACACCTCAACTTAACTCTGTCTTCCTTTGGAATAATGATCATTATGCACACTTCTATCAAATCTCCCCTTTAATCAAATCACCTCTCCAATCTATTTTCATAAATGATGCCCCTAATCTCAGAAAATGCAACTTCGCTGTCGCCTTCAGATCCTTTTCAAAATGTTGTGCCCAGAATTGGTCACAGCACTTCAGTTGAGGTGTTGTATAAATGCTCACCATAACTTGTTGTTTTTTTGGGATGATGATTCTATTTAAAAGTTTAGGGGCCCATGTGCCCTACTCTCAAGCTGCTCTGCCACATTCAACACTGTGTGCAATATACTCTCAGATCACAGTGCCGCTGTATGTCCTCAAACCAGAGAAAAATTCCAGCATGGAAGGAAGCCGTTCAGCCCATTGCTGGTGTGCCAGCTGAATAGATGATCTGCCCACTCTAAATCCACTTTCCAGTTCCTGGTTCATACCATTAAAGGCTACTGCAAATCCTGATCCCTTTCAAATTGGTTGAATATTTCTGCCTCGAACACCAAACTGAGCAGTGAATTCCAACCACTGGATGCAAATGTTTTTATAATTTGTCCCATTCATCCTTTCATAATTCACCAACATTCTCTCTGGGCAGCGCGTCTGATCGGAGGTACTACGAATGCCGTCCAGTCGTGGAAACTTCTAATGCACACGGATGTCGGACATCTGCACAGCAGAATAAATATTGGCGGGAGCATCACAACTTTGTGCTCCTGGCAGCTCACCTCTGCATGAGGAGAAACTCAAATCAAGATCCTCATTATTTTGCAAACCCCAATTAAGTCACACCTCAGCCTCCTTCAATCTAAGGAAACTAACCACCGCTTATCCAATCTTTCGTCATAGCTGCAATTTTCAAGCCATGACAACATTCTTGTAAATCTCCCTAACCACTCTTATATAATTCCAGATTACATGCCTGATGTTTTTATTCAGTAGCTCACCCAATGAATGAAAGCAATCAAAAGTCATCTTTAACACCTTCTTTACATATTGCGCCATTTTCACTGTAAACACACATTCTCAGGTCTGTTATGGCCCTCTTAACACTTCCATTTATTGTGTATTCCCTTGCTTTTGTTGCTGTCCCCAAATGCATTCCATCGAATGTCTCTGCCAGTTTTCCGCCCACTCAATCAAAGTACTGATATCATCATGTAGTCAACAGCCAGGCCCATTTACTGTCAACTCCCCAACAAATGTTTGTGTTGTCTGCAAATTTCCCCTTCATGCCTCCCACATTTAAGTCTGAATCATTAATACATATCACAAATAACAAAGGATTCAACACTGAGCCCTGTGGAACACCCACTCAGAATGATGAAAATATCTGTTGACCATTCCCTTTTGTTTTCTGTCACTGAACCAATTTCGAATTCAACTTGCCACATTCACCCTGTACCCCCTGGTTTTAATTTTTATGACTGGTTTATCATGTGGGGCCTTGACAAATGACCTAGTAAAATACCTATAAGTAACATCCATCGCACAACTGCCATCCATTTTCCTACAACACCTGGTTACAGTCCAACAGGTCTATTGGAAGCACTAGCTTTCGGAATGCTGCTGATGAAGGAACAGCACCCCAAAAGCTAGTGCTTCCAAAGAAACCTGTTGGTCTATAACTTGGTATTGTGTGATTTTTAACTTTGTCCACCCCAGTCCAACACCAGCACCTCCAAGTCATCAATTTTCCTTTTTACTTTCTCAAAAAAGTTAAACTCAGTTAGTTTGGTATGAGCTTCCCACAACAAAGCAATGCTGACTCTCTCTGATTAATCCATGTCTTTTCCAAGTAAAAGGTAATCCTACTTTTCAATATTGATTCTGACAATTTGCCCAATGCTGGGATCAGATTGATTGGCCTGCAATTATGTGTGCTATCCATCGCATCCTTTTTGAATAAGGATAGAAAGTTAACTAACCTCCAATCCTTTGTTTTTTTACCCATATTGAGTGAGAACTGAGCCTTGAGAATTGTATCCTTTTTTGCATGTTGAATTTTCTCATTCTTCTAACCAAATGGAATATTTTTACACATCCATGCATTAAACTTAAGTCTGCCCTATCAACCTTCCTGTCTATGACTTCTTGACGTCTATCACTATGTCCCTATATTTCAGAATACTTTGAAATTTTGAGTCAGCTGTAAACGTTGACATTTGACTGGGTGACCTCACACCCAGTCTCGGACCCTGATTTCTGATCCCTGGTTGGATGTGCAAAGTTGGGAGAAATCCCATGATGAAAAGTTGATTTTTCCAAATGGTTACATGTTTGTCTCGATTTTAGATCAGGAGCTTTGGACTGATTTGGGGGTCAGGTCAAGTGAATGTAGGGAGAGCTAAAATTAGCTTCTGGGCAGAGAGCCTGACTTGGGACTCCAGCCCTATTTAAAGTTTCAGAAGGAAAGATGAAACAGAAAACATCCTTTCTGCTCTCAGTCTCACTCCCCATGGCCTCTCATAACTCCTATCTTGCCTCAAGCCATCTATCTATTTCTTCTGGATTCTCATACATACCTTTATGCTTAACTACCCATCTCCCATGACTCCCTGATGCCCTATATGCTCCTTAACAACCCTGTGGCCTTTATAGATCCTATGCCAAAGGTAGACAGGCTGACATTTCATTTAGATAGCCAGGGCTAAAAAAGCAGGGCTGAGTGGGCCCTTATATGGCTGGCTTACCATGCAGCCATTTAATACTCGCCATTCATTATTTGGCCTGAGGCGTGACTTCCATCCTTACTAAGGAGGAAGTCCATTCTCTGAGAGTTACCAGTGTCAATCAAATGACTCCAGGTGTCTGGTCCTAGTAGCACCTACTGGAGAACTGGCCTCCTCTGGGACAGTGGCAATGCCTGAGGGAAGAAGCGGACATTGAGGCTGGAAGTTGCCAGCAGTGCAAGGATGATGGGGGTGGGCCAGAGTAGACGGGGTGGGAGGGATATCTTAAGTGGGCCTCCAAGTGCCACAGGTCACTCAAAAAGCATGGGCCTGTCTTTCTCGACTACCAATTTATCACATTTCACAGGATGAGCTAGTCAATTGCTGGAGACCACCGGTAAGGTAACATTGCAGTGTGGGCCAGTGGGTATGTGCCAGGAATGTTGCTAGTGGCAAGGTGCCTGATTTTATGAACCCTCCTGGTTAACACTCCACCCCTGGGTGCCTGTAAAATTCAAGTCCTTGATACTAACACTCAGTACGAAAGGTCAAATCACTGAACCTACTCATTCCTGAAATGAAAGCATGATGTTGGAAAATATTTAGTTTTATGATAAGAAAGTAAACATTTAAGGAATAGTATTATCGAAAATAGTGATAAAACATTGCCCTTGCCAAATCACATCTTAAAATCATTCAACAGGTCAGAAATTTTCAAAATTAACAACTATATAAAAATGAAGGTATAATTCCTAAAATATGATTAAAGTTTTTATTTTAATTTTATTTTTGTTGTCAAGTATGTCAAATTAACATTGTTCTTCAGTCTTACTGGAGGATGAAGGACTTAAAAGAGTGATGATGTTGGACCTGTATCTTTGAAGCTTTTTTTACAGCTGACGATGTATTCAATGGTACATACCCATTCCTTGTAGTGCAGAGAACAAAACTTCTGCATCTTCAGCAGGGTTAAAGTCTGCTGCTGGAAAAATTGTCCCTTGATTCTGTGAAAAAAAATGCAAATTGCCAGCTAATTTAAATGAAAGAGCTTGGGCAACACAGTACAAAGTGGAAGGCCATGACAATTATTGAACAGTGCACTCATTATATATTCGGCTCTTATTTTATCTTTCCTTGCGAATGTCAAAATTTATATAAGCTTGTTCGTTTCACATTTTTTAGATATATATATATGTGATTAATATAATCATTAAATGGAACAAAATGTATTTCATGAACATCGCTATATGAAAGTGGACTTTGAAAATTGTTTCCTATATCTTTATACCTTAATTATTTGCAAGCGAGGGAGGCAGGTTCATGTGTGCAAGGAGTTGAAGCTTCTAAATATGATATTAATTTCAAGATGCCAAATCATCCTGCCTACTTCTAAATTTTTCCTGGGTAGGTTCATATGCAAGTGAGTTTCAACAAATTTGTTGGCATGGGTAGGAATTTATCTTTATTTTTGACAATGGATTCTGACATTGACAACTTGCTAATATTAATTTTCTGAATTGTGTGGTAATTGCCAGTATCAATGAGGTGAGTGCACGGTGGAGATATGTCTTCAGTAAAGCTCCCACAGACTGTCCGTAGGCAGGTTGGAGGTTGATGCTCACTACACTCCATCTCAGAGTGTCTTCAAGGTTTGAGAGCTTTTTTCCACCTGTTTATCACTTCCTTTATCCTTGACCAGAAACTCAACTGGACTAGCCTGTTAGATGCTATGGCCTTCAGAGCAGATATAGGCTTGACATTCTATTCTGCACAACTCATCTTCTGACTATCCGAGCCTGTCCATCATCTGCAAGGCACAAGTTAGGATTGTGATGGAAAACAATCCACTTGCTTGGTTTCCCCAACACTCAGGAAGGTCAACACCATTGAGGACAATATTGTCTACTTGACTGGAACCACTCTCCCTGAAACATTCACTGCTTTGCCAATCGATGTGCAGTGTAACTATAACAAGATTCACTGGAGTGACTCAGCAAAGCACCATTGAAAGAATCTTCCAAATCTGTGACCTGTGACCAAAGGCAGCGAATCCACAGAGACCAGTCTGAAAGCTCCTCTCCAAGCCACACACTATACTGACCAGGAACTATATACCTTTTCTCTGGGTTCAAAATCCTAGAACTTCTTCCCTCATAGCTCTATGGCCATACCTAGACAACACTGACTGCTGCAGTTCAAAAAAGCAGCTCACCACTACTTTCTGAAGGGCAATTAGAGATAAATACCCATTCCTGAGCTGGCCAACAATGCCCCCATGTTATGAAAGGATAAAAGAAAACTCATCTTCAGCTGGAATTCCCTACCGCTGTGGACAGTATTCAACGTGGGTTGAAAGCAGCATATGCAATTTTACTTTGCACCACTGATGAGATGAAAAGGAGCAGTAACACCAGCGCAAATAACAGCAGCCACCTTCTCCTCAGCAACGTGCTGCTGCACAGGAAAGAGGGACTGAACACCAAAATTCTGTTCCAAGAAGGGGAGGCCTCCAACATGTGAGCCATGAGCAGAGGTAAACTCTCTTCACATGTGCGAGCATCAGAGTCTTCCGTAGGATCAAGCTTCCATGGCATCTCCTCAGTACTCTCCTGGAACTAGACTTCCATCCCAGGGAGTAGGTGGGCACACATTGCCAAAGGACATTAAGGTGCCAGTTGCCTTGGAGGGCCTTCCAAATCCTTCAAACCCATTCCCCATTGCTGTCTACCTCTTCATAAGGTGAATTCATGTGATAGGAGAGAAGGAAAATGTTCATTGGGGATGTATGTGAGTCCTGGTTGAAAGGGCAGGAGAATAATTGGGTTATGACTGGTGGCTGTTCAGAGTGGAATGTGAGGATATGCTTGTAATGAGTGAAGCTGTATGGTTTGCTGATCTGAGAATCCTTGCATCAGAAAATGCTGGGGAAGTCAGTATGTGGGGCTTGACACCTGAAAGTGTAAAACCACTCACAGTATCCACCCTCCTGTGGTGCTGGATGCATTCAGTGTACTCCCTCCAGGTTTGAGGGACAATACATCTGCTAATGATTTCCTCGTCCACTTACATCCATAACTGCTTAGCTTTCCAGGCTGGCCTCTCTCTTCCATCTTTAGGAGAACTCACCTCAATGCAATTTCTCAAATTCTGCAGCAAGCCTCCCCGGTAAAGTGAGAGCTTTTCCTGGGAAAAGAAGTCTTTTCTGGCCTTCTCTCAAATTTTGTGGTTTCTGCAGTTTCAATTATCAATGTACCAGTTCAATCATTCTGTCCACTGGTAAGGTCCCTTCATTTAGAAATTCTACCTTTGACAGATCTGGCATGTCAGCCTACCACCCTCTCTGATTGACCAGGACAGCTAGACTCAGGTAGTCTAATGCAATGCCTAAGTTCATGAGACTCAGCAAAGCACTTTGAAACTGCAAGTGTGTACCTGACCCATCGTATGTTCAATCCTTTCAGAAATAACCATCATTTAAAATCCTTCCATTATAGGAAACTGTTGGATTTATTGTATTTGCAAAGGGAAGTATTAATATTTTACTTTCCCAATAGCAGCATAATCCATTAATTCAGAAATTACCTTAAAATGTTATTTGACATTCATTTTACTACCAGATAAAAAAATCTTACATTTGATATTACCACATAACTGGAGAGTGCATATTCCTCTGCTGAAGATTACAAATTATAAAATTAACAATCAAACTTTCCAACGTAATCATGTATCTATTTATATGAATGAGTTTCTAAAACAAAGTGGTCATAGGATGTGGATATGTGGCTGGATAGGCCAATATTTATTGCCTATCCTGATTACGTTTGAGACGGTGATGGTGAGCCATCATAGTCTAAACAATCTATGAACATATCAAATATGAACTGAAGTGAACAGTTAGGCCCTTGAGGCTATTCTGCTACTAAATAAGATGTTGGCTGATCTGTTTGTATTTCATTTTCCATATTCCCATCCATCCCCAATAACCCTTGCTTTATTTGCCTAATGAGAACCTATCTTAATCTTTCTTAAAATATCAAAATCTCCACTTCCACTGCCTTCTGGGGCAGAGTACTCCAGCACCCTATAAGAGACAAAGAATTCTTGTTCTTTCTATTGTAAAAAGGTGACGCTTAATTTTAAAACAACGTTTTAAAATTGAAGAAGGGCTCATGTCCGAAACATCGATTCTCCTGCTCCTTGGATGCTGCCTGACCTGAAGACGCAAAGAAAAAATAAGGTGCGAAGGTAAACTGGTCAAAAATATAAGGAAGATAGTAAAGTCCTTTTTAGGTATGTGAAGAGAAAAAAAAATGGTTAAGACTAAAATTGGGCCCTTGAAGACAGAAATGGGTGAATTTATTACGGGGAACAAAGAAATGGCAGTAGAGTTGAATTGGAACTTTAGATCAGTCCTCACTGGGGAAGACATGAGCAATCTCCCAGATTTAATAGTGGCTGAAGAACCTGAACTGAAGGGAATTTATATTAGTCAGGAAATGGTGTTGGAGAGACTGTTAGGTCTGAAGGATGATAAGTTCCCGGGAATTGATGGTCTGCATCCCAGGGTACTGAAGGAGGTGGCTCTAGAAATTGTGGATGTGTTGGTGATCATTTTCCAATGTTCTATAGATTCAGGATCAGTTCCAGTGGACTAGAGGGTGGCTAATGTTGTACCACTTTTTAAGAAAGGAGGGAGAGAGAAAACAGAGAATTATAGACCAGTTAGTCTGACCTAGTGGTGGAAAAAATGCTAGAGTCAATTATAAAGGACAAAATTACGACACATCTGGAGAACAGTAACAGGATATGTCAGAGTCAGCATGGATTTATGAAGGGGAAATCATGCTTGACTAATCTTCTGGAA
The DNA here is from genome assembly GCF_020745735.1 of Hemiscyllium ocellatum. Taxonomy (NCBI): domain Eukaryota; kingdom Metazoa; phylum Chordata; class Chondrichthyes; order Orectolobiformes; family Hemiscylliidae; genus Hemiscyllium; species Hemiscyllium ocellatum. The sequence goes on along the minus strand of NC_083401.1, from coordinate 152,472,413 downwards.
TTTTTTGAGGATGTAACTCTGAAGATGGACAAGGAAGATCCAGTGGATGTAATATACCTGGAATTTCAGAAAGCCTTTGATGAAGTCCCACATAGGAGGTTAGTGAGCAAAATTAGGGCATATGGTATTAGGGGCAAAATACTGACGTGGCTTGAAAATTGGTTGGCTGACAGGAAACAAAGAGTAGTGATAAACGGCTCCCTTTCAAAATGGCAGGCGGTGACCAGTGGTGTGCCGCAGGGATCAGTGCTGGGACCACAGCTTTTTACAATGTACATTAATGATATCGACGAAGGTATTAAAAATAATATAAGCAAATTTGCTGATGACACAAACCTGAGTGGCAGGGTGAAATGTAAGGAGGATGTTAGGAGAATACAGGGTGACCTGGATGGATGCATGGCAGATGCAGTTTAATGTGGATAAATGTGTGGTTATCCACGTTGGTGGCAAGAACAGGAAGGCAGATTACTACCTAAACGGAGTCAAGTTAAGTAAAGGAGCATTACAACGAGATCTAGGTGTTCTTGTACATCAGTCAATGAAAGCAAGCATGCAGGTACAGTAGGCAGTGAAGAAAGATATTAGCATGCTGGCCTTCATAACAAGAGGAATTGAGTATAGAAGCAAAGACATCCTTCTGCAGCTGTACAGGGCCCTGGTGAGACCGCACCTGGAATATTGTGCGCAGTTTTGTTCTCCAAATTTGAGGAAAATCATTCTGGCTATTGAGGGAGTGCAGCGTAGGTTCACGAGGTCAATTCCTGGAATGGTGGGACTATCTTACGCTGAAAGATTGGAGTGTCTGGGCTTGTATATGCTTGAGTTTAGAAGGCTGAGAGGGGATCTGATTGAGACATGTAAGATTATTGAAGGATTGGACACTCTGGAGGCAGGAAACATGTTTTTGCTAATGGGAGAGTTCTGAACCAGAGGACACAGTTTAAAAATAAGGGGTAGGCCACTTAGAACAGAGTTGAGGAGAAACTTCTTCACCCAGAGATTGGTGGGTGTATGGAATGCTCTGCCCCAGAAGGCTGTAGAGGCCAAGTCTCTGGATACTTTCAAGAAAGAGTAGGATAGTGCTCTTAAGGATAGTGGAATCAAGGGTTATGGGGATAAGGCAAGAACAGGATACTGATTGAGGATGATCAGCCATGATCATAATGAATGGTGGTGCTGGCTCGAAGGGCAGAATGTCCCACTCCTGCACCTATTGTCTATTGTCAATTATCTTATACATTTCAATCAAGTCAACTTCATTCTTCTAGATGTCAGTGGAGGTAAGCCCAGCCAGTGTAATGCCTCTTCATAAAACAACTTGCTTATTCCATGTGGTGTAGATACACCCAGTGCTCTTAGGGAGGGAATTCCCAGCTTTAGTCCAGTGACAGTGAATGAACAGAAATATAATTCGAAGTCAAGATCGTGCTTGACTTGGAGGGATATGTACAGATGATGGCATTTCAATGTGCTGACTGCCTTTGTTCTTCAAGGAAGTGGAGTTTGCTGTTGAAGATGCCTTCTTGGTTGTTGCAGTTCACCTATAGATGGCATTACATATTAGTTATGATACACTGGTGCTGGAGGGATTAAATGTTTGAACTGGTGGATGGGGTGCCAATCAAACAGGTTGATTTGTTCTGGATGATATTGAGCTTCTTGAGTTTTGTTGAAGGCAAGTGGAGACTAATTCATCACACTCCTGACTTATGCCTTGTAGATGGTTGACAGACTATGGGAAATCAGGGGTAAGCTGCATGCTGCACAGTTCCTTATCTATGGCATGGTTTTCTAACCACAGCATTTATATGTAGATCCACTTTAGTTTCTTGCTAATGGTAGTTCTGTAGGCTGTTGTCATTCAGAGAATCAACATGGTATTGCCGTTCAACAGCAAAGGATGAGCTTAGATTCTCTTTTGTTGGAGATGGTCATTGCCTGGGGCTTAAGTGGCCCAAATGTTACTTGTCACTCATCAACTCAAGTCTGAATGATGTCCAATTCTTACTGAATGCTTCAATATCTGAATGGTAACGTACTGTACATTTGCCAGTGAAATTTCCCATTTCTGATTGCATTATGGAAGGAAGGTCATTGAAAATGCATCTGAAAATGGTTAGGCCTAGAACACTAGCCTAAAGGAACTCCTGCAGTGATATCCTAGGCCTGGGATAATAGGCCTCCAACAATCCCAATCAACTTGCGTTGTCCTAAGAGATTCCCCACCCCAACCCGATTCCTGCTGACTTCAATTTTATTAGGGTTTCTTAATGCCATACTTGGTCAAATGCTGCCTTATTACTCATGGCAGCCATTCCCACATGACATCCAGAATTATTGTTCCCTTGTTTGGAACAATGTTGTAATGACATCTAGAATCAAGTGGAATCGAATTTATATTTGAATATGGTGTAGGGAAATAATTCCAGTAGGGAATTTAAGTCACCAAATAATACATAAAAGTAGAAATTGCAGCTGTATTGATGATCTGCTGGAAATGATAAAGAGAAAATATCTGTCAATGTATTTTTTCCTGTTTCAAACATTAGGCATTGATTAGAGCATCTCCTTCATTTTTCCCTTTTACTAACAGGATGGTAGTACAAATTCAACCTGCAATTTATCTTTCCAGGATTTATTGGTATTTGAATTAAGTATAGTTGGACCTAATGTGGACTGAATATTTGTTTTCCACAAGTTTGTAATTCACTGACTATGGCAGGATTTCTGGGAGATCAATTCAACTCTGTCTCTGTGATATCCCTGACTGATTGCAATGTTTAAAAGACAAATAGTTAAATAAATGTATAGGCAAATGTTTGGAGGGAAATGGGCCAAACACAGGAGGGTGGGACTAGTTTAGTTTGGGATTATGGTTGACATGGACTGGCAGGATCAAAGGATCTGTTTCCATGCTGTATGACTCTTAAGACTTTATGACTGATAACTGGCAAGAGGAGTTGAGTGAAATTAGTACCTTTCCCTCCATTCCCTCACCAATATGTTACAGTGTGGCTGTGAAAAGCTAATGGAAATGATTATGCTGCTATTTTCAGCACTTGTTCCCAAATAACATATTTTCATTCACTAAAAACAAAAGTTTTGAAGTGATGGCTTTCATATAGAGTCAAACAGCACAAAAGTAGACCCTTTGGTCCTATACAAAGCCATGGCAACCACAATAGCGAACTGAACTAGTCCCATCTGCCTGTGCTTGGCTCCTATCCTTCCAAACATTTCTTATTCATGTACTTACTTAATTGTCTTTGAAACTTAAATGTCTGAGAAGGTTTACCAGTGACTTGTAACTGTATTGGCATCCACCATTTCCTCAGAAAGTTTATTCCTCACATGAGCCTCTCTCTGTTAAAAAAAGTGTCCCCTTGTCGTTTTCAAATCTTTCTCCTCTCAGTCTATCCTTATAACTCAAACCCTCCATTCCCAGCAACATGCTGGTAAATCTCGATGAACCCTGTCCAGTTTAATGATATATTTCCTATAACAGGGCAATCAGTTCTGGACATAGTACTCCAGAAGTCCTGTACAACCTCAGCATAACAACATGCCACTTCTATACTCAAAGGTCTGAGTAATGCAGGCAAGCATACTAAATGCCTTCTTAACTACTCTATCCATATTATTCTAAGTATTTCATTTTTTTTTGTAAGATGGCCAAAAGCCCTATGAAATCTCACACAATTAATGAAATCAAACTGACATCAATGAATAACTTTAAGTGAGAAAGAGAGTTGGATGCAATGATCAGAAAATAGAACACTGCAATGAATCATTGTTTATAAACTAGAAAGATTAGCAGTAAAGCAATGTGCAGAGTTGAGCACACCACTGGTTTTGTAAGGCTGCTCTGTCAACCATGTTATTGATTTTGAGCACTGTGGTCAAATTGAGATTTGGCTAAATCACAATTAGATTACCTGCAATATGGGAACAGGCCCAACAAGTCCATACCGACCTTCCGAAGGGTAACCCACCCAGACATACCCCTGAGTAATGGGCAACTTGGCCAATTCACCTAATCTGCACATCTTTGGATTGTGGGAGGAAACCCACACAGACATGGGGAGAATGTGCAAACCATACAGACAGTTGCCCAAGGCTGGAATTGAACCCAGGTCCCTGGACCTGTGAGGCAGCAGTGCTAACCACCGTGCCACCCCCATTAGCTTTGTGTTCAAGTGTGTATCACGCACACAAAAATACTCAGTTAATATGTTGGGGTCAGTTACACTTTGTTCTATGTCCCTTTAATTGAATCTATCTAATTCAATTTCAATGAGATATATTCTCTGATAGACCAGAGAAGGAAACAGGTTCAATGGGAGATTTTGTTAAACTTTGCTAATAGATAAGCAAATAATGATTGCACATATTTTCTGTAAAATCCAATGCTTAAACTTTCTGGGTTAATGCGGGATTCTAAGCAATTTTTACTATTCCTATGGAAGTATTTTCAGAACAAACTTTTCGGAAAGACTTTTGATTATTCATAAGTATTCAGCGTATGTTATTTGTACAAGGATAAACTGGATAAATCTCCCATGCAGCATTAACAGTCATCATCAGACTTTTCAATAAAGATGCCAGGAACATGTCAAGAACCCAGTGGGACACTCACATGCATGGTACTGATGTACCACTGCCTGAACTAATTATGTGAGTTATGACATGGATGATGAAAATAACATCTGTTTCTGATACTGGCATATGGATTAATTGAAAGCCACTGACATAAATACTTGTCACTACCAGTTACAAAGGATATTGCCATAGCATGGAAGAGAGAGAGAATTTTCTTGCAAAAAACACTTACCATTTGGCCACAATACATATTGAAGATTCCTTGCCTCAAGTTGACACTTCTGTAATATAATCAAGCTGGAATGACAAATGTGACTCTGACTTGCAAACAATTTAAGTGGCTCATTTAATTTACATAAAATGGTCACACCATGAATAAATTGTGTGTCCAATCACAAGGTAGATGCTTTCTACGTGATGGATGACGACCCATGAACTATGAGATTTGTTCTGCAAACTGTGCTCTGTAATATTGATTGGTTTGCTTAGTTACACAATAATCATATCACAAAATGTCATATTAGCATTCTGGCAAATATACACTTCACGTCTGATATTGTACAGCCATAAGAAGGTTGTACTGCTCATGTCAAAGAACAGCTCAAATATTAATTTAAAAGATTGAAGGGAAATAGGTTAATCATTTCAAATGTACCTGGGGTAAAATAACCCTAGAAGTCCACGTATAAGTTAATCGTTGAAGCTTAGAAAAATCCTTTCAATAATGAAGGTTGACTTTTATGCCAGATAGAAAATGTGTCAAATCAAACAACACCAAGGGATATAATGAGATTTTGTGTCATCTCCAGCAGGAGTCATTGAGAAAATGTAAACTGTTTAATATTAAGTGGGAAGCTTGAAAAGCCAAACCAATCTTTTTTGGCAATATACAGTATTTTCAACATCTATTTGATAAATAAAGCTTGTTCTAGTGCTGTACAACAGACATTTGTACCAACATAAAATAAAATAAATCACTTTCTAGCCATCCTGCACTAACTAACTAAGGAGAAAAAAAATTACTTTACATCATTTTGGAGACACAAAATGCAATCTTTTATTCTGTAAGAGAGGAGCCTCCACTTTCCTGTGATGTGGAACTCTTCATTCGGTGACAGCATTAAACAAATATCCCTAGAGTACAGGTGAAAGATACTCGTAATGCCCAAATGCTGTATGTGAACCTTATGCATTGACCTACTGTGTGGAGTCCAAATCCTAACTTCAAGACCACATGATGCAACATCACAAACCAATCTCATTAATGGCTGTGATTCTCAAGCAATGTATGGCAGCCTGGAAAGAATCACCCTAGTCACTAAAGTAGCAATCATTTCCAAAGCTTTCATAGTCTGACATAGTGCTCTCTTCACATATTGGACTATAAAATATTGTATTGCGCTAAGGATGGTGAGGCTCTGTACCTTCATTCTTGTAATTGCAGCTAGAATGAGATACAATCACACTGTTGATGATGTACAAAGGATATATATTTACAAATGTGAGAACGTACTTATAACGAAGTTTCACCCGAACCATTATTGTGGCCTCAGAACTGCACTATTCACCTCTATCGACAAAACCCTAGCCAGAGAAACAATAGCCAACCTGCTGGACATACAGAACAGACAACAGGACATTGAACCTATCAACAAAGACGGCATACTCAAACTACTGGACCTGTGCCTCATAACAAACTTCACATTCAACATCCAAATATATGAACAAATCAACGGCACGCCCATGGGCTCACCCATCTCTGGACTCATAGCAGAAGCGGTAATGCAAAGATTAGAACAAACAGTCTTACCGCAAAATCTGACTTTGGGTCAGATATGTGGATGACGCCTTTGTAATCATTAAAAATGCAGAAGTAGAGAACACACACCGGATCATCAATGCCACACTCACAGGAATCCGATTCACTAGATAGGAAGAAAAGGACAACCAACTCCCATTCCTAGACGTGATGGTACAGAGGACACCTATTGGACAGTTCACCACAAAGTTGTACAGGAAAGCCACACACACAGACCAAGTCCTGAACTACGAAAGCAACCACCCCAATACACACAAAAGAAGTTGCATCAAGACACTATTCAAAAGGGCCACAACACACTGCAGTACACCAGAACTGCAAAAAGAGGAAGAAGAACCCCTATACAATATATTTGCCAAAAACGGATACCTGCGCAATTTCATCAACCTGCGCAATGCCTCAGGGAAAGACAACGGAACGAGGACATGCTGCAACCCAAAGGACTAGCCACACTACCATACATCAAGAGCATTTCCGAACTGATGGCTAGACTACTGCGACCACAAGGACTCATAACAGCATACAAACCAACAGCCACTCTCAGATAACAACTCACCAGGACGAAGCACCCGATACCCAGCATGAGCAAAACCAATGTAGTGTACAAAATTCCATGCAAGGACTGCACAAAACACTACATAGGACAAACAGGAAGACAGCTAACGATCCGCATCCATGAACACCAACTAGCCATGAAACGACACGACCAGCTATCCTTAGTAGCCACACACTCAGATGATAAGCAACATGAGTTCGACAGGGACAACACTACTATTATAGGACAAGTCAAACAGAAAACAGCCAGGGAATTCCTAGAGTCATGGTATTCATCCACAGATTCAATCAATAAGCACATCGAACTGGACCCAATATACCGGCCACTGCAGCGGACAGCTGGAACTGACAATCGGAAGCGGCAGATACAAATCACTATAAATGCCGGAGGAAACATCACAGAAGCGCTTCACAGGAGGCTCCCAAGCACTGAGGATGTCACCTAGACAGGGGACGAAACGTCTGCAACACAAATTCCCAGCTCGGTGAACAGAACCACAACAACGAACAACCGAGCTACAAATCTTCTCACAAATTTTATTTAATATTGTCACTTGTACCTAGGTACAGTGAAAAGTGTATAATGTTGCCACACTCCAGTGCCATTTTGGATTACAGAATAAATTGCTGAATAGATTGTATAAATTACAAAATACTGAATAAATTAATATTAAATTGATGGTACTGAAGCTGAAACAGCTTCAAAAGTTCATCTTTCCCTCTCATAGACTTCGCCTTCTCTGCTCATTCAATGGCTGCCATTTGACATCATCGCTGAGGAATGTGCTCCTTTTCTGCTGCTGCTGGCACTATTGCTTCTGCATCTGGAGATGGAGATGGTCAGGCTACATGGGTCCCACACCTCCTCTGATACTGGATATCGACCGACAGGGTCTGGGTTCGTCTTCTGCTGCACCACCCAAACTGGAGTAGGGATGGGTTGCCAGTCTGTGGTATAAACAGAAGATAGTAAGTGACAACTGCCAACCTGTTCATGAAGGCAGTTAGACACTAGCATATCAGAGGCAGCATGGCACAAGCAGTGTTAATGAAGATATGCGGAGATATAGTGGGAGGTAAAGAAGGAAGAGGAAATTCTGAGGGCACAATAATGGTACGGGTGAAACTTTGTTATAAATACATTCTCACATTTGTAAATATATATTCTTTGTACAACATCAACAGTATGATTGTATGTCATTTTAGCTATAATTACAAGAATGAAAGTACAGAGCCTCACCATCCTTAGTGCTACACAATATTTTATGATCCAAGATGTGAAGTGAGCACCATATGGGACCTTTGGAAATGATTGTTATTTTAGTGACTAGGGTGATTCTTTCCAGGCTGCCATATGTTGCTTGTGAATCCCAGCCATTAGTGAGATGGATTTGTGATTTTGGATTATATGGTTTTGAGGTCAGGATTTGGACTTCACACAGTAGGTCTCTTGAACTTGAATTGACTCTCGAACTTGAATAGATTATAGAACACTAAACGGTTTTTGCAGTTAGCATGAATTTGTTAAATACCTTTTAACTGGGTCATTATCTCGTTAAGAAACTAACTATCAAAACAGCACCCAAGTGAAAGTGCATGAATGAATGAATGAAACTCACACCAGCAAATAATAAACAACTTTCACAATTCAGCTATGGTAGTCAGTTTACTATCCTTTATTCTTCTATTAAGTACTTTCTAACTTAACTAGAGCATATAGGCCTCATATTTTTACTAACATTTACTAATTTAAAAGACAAAGGGACCAACACCTCTTAATTATACAAGCAGACCAGACAGGCCCACTTAATCCCATCAGAAGTAGCAGTCAGCACTTCGTACATATTTTAACCCACCTCCTGTCTCCCAGGACAGAAGCCCCTCAAACCTTTGTGAATATAATTTTGATATATGTAAGAACTGTGTATAAAGGGGATCTTGCAAGAACTGTATTTTGGGATTCTTTTGCCACCTCAAACTTGTCCTGCTTGTGGTTGCTGATTAAAGGAGGCTATTTTCGCCACGCACTGATTTCAGTCATTATTTGAACACAATCCCAACACCAGGAATCCTTAACCTCTTGGAGATAAAAGACCAGCAAATCATATGCATCTTTGTGGGAGTCTTTTTCAGAGAGGCTTTATCTCCTGCAGAAACAAGACCTGAAAGACCTGTTAGAATCAGAACGCCCTTGCCTGCATCAGTGCACATCACTGCTGCCCTTAATTGCTTTACTTCTCGTTCCTTTAATGCTGCAAAAGTAAAACCAGTCAATTGAAAGTTGCTTGAATCAAGCAGGTAAATGATCCAAGTTTTGCTTGAACAAACAAATTCATAACTTTTCCCAAAGGCTATTGCAGTAAATAAGCTAGGACCCTGATTTTGCACACATTTCAGGCTTTCCTTAATACCAGGGCATTAAACAACATAAATATTCTTTACCAAGCTCATTTGGATGTTTCTGTTGGCTGCAAGAATTGTATGGCTTCCACACTAAATGCCCAATTTGTGTAGGTTAGAAACACATCCTGACGATCTGTGCCCACTACCACATACATTTTTCTACTCGCCAGTTCTCCACCCATGCTAATATTTGATTCTACATGTCATGTAAGAGATTGACAATTTGGTGACAGAAGTTTTTCTCTCTCTTCACAGAAAGAGCGGGAGCAGCAGGGGAAGTGACGATGACCAGAGGGGCAGCCAGGAAGGAAAGCAGTGAGTATATAAATCAGGAAGGCGGCTAAACCCGAGATTCTACAACTGTAGTATCTCCCACCCACCCTCCTCCTCTAACCTCCTTAACTACCTTGGGTTTTTTAAGGTAAGGATTTTCTATTTCTTTACCAGTGACTGGTTAAAAATTTACTTTGTTTTTATGTATATATAATTAATTCTTTTTTAGGAAAAGACTATAGCAGAGAGGTACCAGAAAGTATTTTAACTTAAACATGCACAAAGTAACAAAGTAATTAACTAAGCAGAGATGGCTGGGCAGGTGATGTGCTGTAGCTGTATGATGTGGGAGCTGGTTGATTCCATTGTGAATGGCAGTGACCACATCTGCAGCAAGTGTGGTTGTTGGAAGAACTCCGGATCAGAGTTGATGATCTGGAATCTGAGCTTCAAACACGGCGGCACATCCGGGAGGGGTAGAGTTACCTGGACGCTTTGTTTCAGGAGGCAGTCACACCTGGAAGATTAAGTAATTCACCTTCAGCTAGTGATCAGGCACATCAGAGTGTGACTGTAAGTGAGGCAGGTAGGGGGAGCCTGAGTTCAGGAGTGGAGGAGTCTCAGCCTTTGACCTTGTCCAACAGGTATGAGATTCTTGCTCCCTGTATGGATGAGGAAAAGGGTTCTGGACAGGATGAGCTAGCTGACCATGGCACCATGGTGCAGAAGGCCATTCAAGAGGGGGGAGCAAATAAACAAGCAGTGGTTATAGGGGATTCTATAATTAGGGGGACAGATAGTATCCTTTGCAAGCCGGATTGGGAGTCTCGCATGGTGTGTTGCCTGCCCAGTGCCAGGATGCGGGACATCTCCGACCGGCTTCAAAGGATATTGGAGCGGGAGGGGTGGATCCAGTTGTTGTGGTCCACGTTGGTACTAACAACATAGGCAAGACTAGGGTGGAGGACCTGTTTGGGGATTACGAAGCACTAGGAAGGAAATTGAAGTACAGGTCCTCAAGGGTCATAATCTCAGGATTACTGCCCGAGCCACGTGCCAATTGGCATAGGGATAAGAAAATTAGGGAAGTAAACACGTGGCTAAGGGATTGGTGTGGGAAAGAGGGATTCCACTTCATGGGGCATTGGCATCAGTTTTGGAACGGGGGGATCTGTACCGGTGGGACGGTCTCCACCTGAACCGATCAGGTACCAATGTTCTAGAGAAGAGGATAAATAGGGTGGTCAGTAGGACTTTAAACTTCTGAGCTGGGGGGAAGGGAAAGTGAAAGTGACAGGGAGCATGGAGTTAAATGGAAAGATAAGCAACAGGGTAGTCATATGTGCGGGCGGATCTAAACTCGAGGCAGCCTGGGAATGCAGCAAAAAGGAAGGGTAACTTAGGACATCTTATGACTTCCAATATCTCTAATGATAAAGTTAGCATTAAGGCACTTTACCTGAATGCTTGTAGCATTCATAACAAAGCAGAAGAACTAATGGCACAGATCATAGTGAATGATTATGCTGTGGTAGGCATCACAGAGATGTGGTTACAGGGGGGTCAGGACTGGCAGTTAAACCTCCAAGGATTTCCAACTTATCGAAAAGACAGGGAGGTGGGCAGAGGGGGTGGGGTTGCCTTGTTAAGAACAAAATTAAATCTATGGCACTGAATAACATAGCGTCGGATGATGTGGAGTCTGTGTGGGTGGAATTGAGGAACCACAAAGGCAATAATTGGAGTTGTGTACAGACCTCCTAACAGTGGTCAGAACCAGGGACGCAACATGTACCGGGAAATAGAGAAGGCATGTCAGAAAGGCAAGGTCACAGTGATCATGGGAGACTTCAATATGCAGGTGGACTGGATAAATAATGTTGCTAGTGGATCCAAAGAAAGGGAATTCATGGAATGCTTACAGGATGGCTTTTTGGAACAGCTTGTCATGGAGCCCACAAGGGAGCAGGCTATTCTGGACTGAATGTTTTGTAATGAACCAGACTTTATAAAAGATCTTAAAGTAAGGGAACCCTTAGGAAGCAGCGATCATAATATGGTAGAGTTCAGTCTGCAGTTTGAAAGAGAGAAGGCAAAATTGGATGTAATGGTATTACAGTTAAATAAAGGTAATTATGAGGCATGAGAGAAGAACTGATAAAAATAGACTGGAAGCAGAGCATAGCGGGGAAGTCAGTAGAGCAAAAATGGCAGGAGTTTGTGGGTATAATTGAGGACACTGTACAGAGGTTCATCCCCAAGAAAAGAAAGATTATCCGGGGAGGGATTAGACAGCCATGGCTGACAAAGGAAGTCAGGAAATGTATTAAAGAAAAAGAGAGATTCTATAAAGTGGCCAAGAGCAGTGGGAAATCAGAAGATTGGGATGGCTACAAAAACAAACAGAGGATAACAAAGAAAGTAATAAGGAAGGAGAGGATCAAATATGAAGGTAGGCTAGCCAGTAATATTAGAAATGATAGTAAAAGTTTCTTTCAATAAATAAGAAACAAACGACAGGCAAAAGTAGACATTGGGCCACTGCAAACTGATGCTGGAAGCCTAGTGATGGGAGATAAGGAAATAGTAGGAGAACTTAACAAGTACTTTGTATCAGTTTTCACAGTGGAAGACATGAGTAATATTCCAACAATTAAAGGGAGTCAGGGGGCTGAATTGAGTATGGTTGCCGTTACAAAAGAGAAAGTGCTAGAAAAGCTAAAAAGTCTTAAAATTGATAAATCTCCTGGCCCTGATGGGATACATCCTAGAGTTCTGAGAGAGGTGGCTGAGGAAATAGTGGAGGCATTGGTTGAGACCTTTCAAGAGTCACTGGAGTTAGGGAAAGTCCCGGATGATTGGAAGATCACTGTTGTAACTCTCTTGTTCAAGAAAGGATCAAGACAAAAGATGGAAAATTATAGGCCAATTAGCTTAACCTCGGTTGTCGGTAAAATTAGGAGGCCGGGATGCTAAATGTCTTCAAGGCAGAGATTGATAGATTCTTGATGTCTCAAGGAATTAAGGGCTACAGGGAGAATGTGGGTAAAGTGGAGTTGAAATGCCTATCAGCCATGATTGAATGGTGAAGTGGACTCGATGGGCCGAATGGCCTTACTTCCACTCCTATGTCTTATGGTCTTATGGTCTTAAGTTGCCCTCTGTATATGTGGCTTTTGTATTCTCTGAAGTGTTTATGTTCACCAGTTGAATTGGACCACAACCAGCACAAGAGCTCTCGTTAAGTAGGGCATTGTAATATTGAAGCAAATATTACATAATTTGGACTTAGGTGTGATAGATTTTCAGTAGGCTGTCGGTGAGCAAACTTTTTCCGATAGAGTCCATTTTCAACGGGAAGGGATGGGCTCAGTATGTGACTTATACAGAAGGGAAACCCAGATTAAACAGGGCCACCTGAGCTAAAAATTATATTCAAATACTCCTTATTTTTGCTGTATCATGAACCCAGTCTATACTGTGAGAAACACAGATTTTTAGAGTAAATATAACTGCTTGTAACGAACTGATAAGATCTGTAGAATTGTCAAGTTGTGAAGTTATTTAAATGGTGAGTCCTTTAACTATTAAAAAGATTATCTCCCTCAGTGATCTAAAAAACTGAAATCCCCAGTCCTTTATAAATAATAAGACCATAAGACATAGGAGTGGAAGTAAGGCCATTCGGCCCATCGAGTCTACTCCGCCATTCAATCATGGCTGATGGGCATTTCAACTCCACTTACCTGCGTTCTCCCCGTAGCCCTTAATTGCTCGAGACAACAAGAATCTATCGATCTCGGCCTTGAAGACATTTAGTGTCCTGGCCTCCACTGCACTCCGTGGCAATGAATTCCACAGACCCACCACCCTCTGGCTGAAGACATGTCTCCGCATTTCTGTTCTGAATTGACCCCCTCTAATTCTAAGGCTGTGTCCACAGGTCCTAGTCTCCTCGCCTAATGGAAACAATTTCCTAGCGTCCACCCTTTCCAAGCCATGTATTATCTTGTACGTCTCTATTAAGTCTCCCCTTAATCTTCTAAACTCCAATGAATATAATCCCAGGATCCTCAGCCGTTCCTCATATGTTAGACCTGCCATTCCAGAGATCATCCGTGTGAATCTCCGCTGGACACATTCCAGTGCCAGTATGTCTTTCCTGAGATGTGGGGACCAAAACTGGACACAGTACTCCAAATGGGGTCTAACCAGAGCTTTATAAAGTCTCAGTAGCACATCTCTGCTTTTATATTCCAACCCTCTTGAGATAAGAGACAACATTGCATTCGCTTTCTTAATCACGGACTCAACCTGCATGTTTACCTTTAGAGAATCCTCGACTAGCACTCCCAGATCCCTTTGTACTTTGGCTTTACTAATTTTCTCACCATTTAGAAAGTAGTCTATGCTTTTATTCTTTTTGCCAAAGTGCAAGACCTCGCACTTGCTCACGTTAAATTCCATCAGCCATTTCCTGGACCACTCTCCCAACCTGTCTAGATCCTTCTGTAGCCTCTCCACTTCCTCAGTACTACCTGCCTGTCCACCTAACTTCGTATCATCGGCAAACTTCGCTAGAATGCCCCCAGTCCCCTCATCCAAATCATTAATATATAATGCGAATAGCTGTGGCCCCAACACTGAACCCTGCGGGACACCGCTCGTCACCAGCTGCCATTCTGAAAAAGAACCTTTTATCCCAACTCTCTGCCTTCTGTTAGACAGCCAATCCTCAATCCATCCCAGCAGCTCACCTCGAACACCATGGGCCCTCACCTTGCTCAGCAGCCTTCCGTGTGGCACCTTATCAAAGGCCTTTTGGAAGTCTAGATAGACCACATCCACTGGGTTTCCCTGGTCTAACCTACTTGTCACCTCTTCAAAGAATTCCAACAGGTTTGTCAGGCGTGACCTCCCCTTACTAAATCCATGTTGACTTGTTCTAATCAGACTCTGTTCTTCCAGGAATTTAGAAACCTCATCCTTAATGATGGATTCTAGAATTTTACCAACAACCGAGGTTAAGCTGATTGGCCTATAATTTTCCATCTTTTGTCTTGATCCTCTAATAGACCGCCTGCATCAATAAGAGTTGAAAAATTCTGTTCTGGCAATTGCAATCCCATTTTGTTGAAATTGTCCAAGACCTGTCATTATTAATGACTGGTTGCTTTCCACATTCTATTATTATTATGGCAGAGTTAGGTTCATTGTTTGGCAGCTCAAAGACTCTTTGCTATCAAAGCTATCAGCTATTTTTAGCTGTTTTTGACGTGGGATAATGAGTGCAAATCTAAAACTTTTTAATGAGCTCTCATGAAAGGCTGTGTATTTTATGTTACATTAAAGGCTATAGTAGATACATAGAGCTTTATTTTATTTCATTTCAACATAATTCCTCAGATGTGTCAATGGTGGACATTGGTTACATGGCATAAAGGGTGTGATGGCAGAAGTGGATTGGGGCATGGGTTGACACAAGTGACAATTAAGCAGGCATTGGATTTAAGTAACCACGCGGATGAGGAGCATGGGTTCACAAGGTGGTCACATGGGGAGCTAGTGAGAGACGATAAGGTATGAGGGATGGTAGCCGAAGACTTAAAATTTAAGCAAAAACTGGGATTGGAATGAAACTTGTGAACAGGCTTGCACTGCACTTGGTAATCTCTGAGGCAGCCTTTGAATTGTTTCTGGAGTCAGGCTGCCCAACTCTACTCTACATCCACTCTCACTGGACTGAATATTTGGTCTAAGAAGTAATATTGGCTGGGTGTGGTAGATTGGGCGATCTCCTGACTCACTCAACCTGCCTCAGGAATAAATATCCTGCCCTGAGTGTAAGCTGCACTGTAGCTCACAAAATAAGCTCCAACTTACAGGGATTGATTACATACTTGCATAACTGTGCATTGCAACGAGAAGGACAACTAAGTTTGTATACCTATAGAGTTAGAGATACTCCATGGATCATCAAAATTATGCTACCAAGATCCAGTGTCCAGTTCCCATTTCTGACAGATCCCATTTTTACTGATACAGAAATGGGGACAAAGAATAACTTAAACATGAAGAAAACTTGTTCTTAGCAAGCTAGTTGAACTCAGTGTAGAGTTTTCACTGTGGCTAGAGCCTGAAATCACAATGTGAAGTTATGAAGTTTAGAATAGGTGTAAATGCTCTTTCAGGACATGATCTGCTAACTTTCAAGTTGTGAAATTATTGTAATGCCCAAATTTCCAAAAATAAGGCTGCCTGTATCAGTGAAGTTATTTTAAAAATTTGATCTACTCATTACAATGGCTGTTTGTTGACATTGGTATAAAGACTAACATCGTATCGATATTCATACTTAAATGCTTTCCTCAACCCATGGTTCTGTCATAAATGGGACTTTTTGATAAAAAGAAGGCTATTATAAACATTTAGAACTTCATTTTATTTCATCTCAATATGGCTCTAGATGCCTTTCACCATTGGATACAGTTGAAAATGTGTTGCTGGTTAAAGCACAGCAGGTCAGGCAGCATCCAAGGAATAGGATTGGATACATTCCATTGGATACCATTGGATACAGGACTAGTTGGCATTAGGGCTGCAAGGGAAAATGTTGGTTTGGTTTGAGTTTGTAATATTTTGGGAGGACACCTTGAGGACCTATGGGGATGGGTGTGGGGTATTGACATAAAGGGTATCAGGGATTATGGTGGTACGATCACTCAATGGTTAGCACTACTGCCTCACAGCACCAGGGACCGGGTTTGATTCCAGCCTTGGGCAACTGTCTGTGTGGAGTTTGCACATTCTCCCCTTGTCTGTGTGGGTTTCCTCCGGGTGCTCCAGTTTCCTCCGACAGTCCAATGATGGGCAGATTAGGTGAATTGACCATGCTAAATAGCCCACAGTGTTCAGGGATGTGTAGGTTAGGTGTATTAGTCGGAGGAAATGCAGCACAGTAGCATAGGGGAATGGGAGAGTATGGACTTGGGCCAAGTGGCCTGTTTCTACACTGTGATTCTAACATGATGGATGGTTCTATGATTCTAACATGATGGTTTGGGGTCATGGTATGCATTGGTGGGATAAGGCTTAGGAAATGAGAGGTGTGAAGACTAGAATGACTAAGATATGAGCAAACAAGCTAGATGAAGTCCTAGAGGTTCAAGATGGTCCTTTACAATAGCCTGTCTTGTTACTTGTCACACCTTGAGGCTTCCTCGATCGATGCCCACCGATAGTTGTCCTGAGTCCATTTTGCATCCATGAGCTCAGAATGAAAATCTTGCCTTTTGGGGAGTTTTTCACAAGAACGTTAAGGACTTTGTGCATGTTGAACAGAGATTCCAATGATGTCTGATGTTAGACCTTAGGGATTGACAATAACTTAATGAAGAGTGTTTTGTCTAAACAACCTTGTTACCCAGCTCTAACAATTATTTGTTAAGTTTTTAAAAAGTCACAGTTACCTACCCATGATGCTGGAACCAGCCTTCCTGGGAAAGAACTAATAGATGCAGCTGTGACCTGGTAGCCATTATGATTCCGTGGTTGGACTTAATTAGCTGTAATGTACTCTATAGTGTCCTGAGATTATAAAAGGCACTATTTAAATGCATGTCTTTAGTTATTTTTGCTGCTGAATGCATTTTCACTCAAGCCCTGCCTCTCTCCCGACTTGATGTCTGTTACATTCCCTCCCTGACAGGCATCCGCTTTCCCCCAAAACCTGAACCCCAGCTGTCCTCATTCTTCTTACTGGAGATTGTCATCTGCCCATTGGTTTTCCTTCCATGTAGCGGCCAGCCTGTCAATTTGTCTGGGTCCCTGATGGTAATCAGAAAAACAATGCAGTAAGAAGGTTATAACACTAAACCCCCTGTATTTCGGATCGACGACCTGCCTGTGAACGATTTATATATAGCACTGACAGCTGACCCTGTATGTTCAAAGGAAGTCAACCACAGAAATAGTTTGGTATCCTCCTAATGCTACCCCACCCATCCACACCCAAAGTCATTGACTGGGCGTAATGGCACCCACTCACTGCTAATACAATGAGAATGAAACTCAAATATTGCTCACATGTCTCCTTCAATGGGAAACTCCCCAAGCTTGAAACCACAGCTGTATTCTGACATTATGTGCCAAAGTGCTCTGAAAAGCTAACACACAATTGCTCTATTTTAAATCAAAGAAATGTATTTTTATTTAAATCTTGCATTAGTAATTAGGTATTGCTATAAAGTAGAAATACTTGGCGTAAACATTTCAGGTTGTCATTTCGCCAAGTCTAAAACTTGCTAAGTCAAAATTGCAGACAATTTCATCAAAGTGCACATTGAGTCTCTAACATTTTGGTTTCAGCGTAGTATTACAACAAAATTCTCAATGGTTCAGTGAAGGACATATTTTTGTGCTTACAAGTGAAGTAGTCAGTCCTTTAAAAGCTGGCTAGTGTTTTTGCTGATTATTATTACTTCACACAAAACAATTACTTCAGATAGTTAAGGACAGGTTTGTAGTACAATTACAATGCCTGCTTCATGGAAAATCCAAGGCCCAAAGTCATGCTTTTGATTCTTGACAGAGACTAAAAAATAACCTGCCAACCATGGTGTGCTTGACAGAATATTTGGTAAGAAGATCCAGAGAAAACTGACGGATGGCCACTTCAACTTAAGTGCTTTCACGCTGTTATGTGCAGCTTAGTAACTGATCCGTAGAATAGCATTGCCTGCAGCACTTTGCATTGCAACTCTCCTCAGGTAGCTGACATGAATGACAGCATAAATGAATTGAGAATAGCTTTCAATGTTCTGAAATGAGAAGAAAAAATACTAGAAGGAATACGCACATTTTAAAAGCATTGGACTGAGTTTTATTACTTTAATATATTTTGTTACAAATGATGTGGTTTTGCTTGTGGCCTTTTAATAATAATACTGCAAAGTTTGTTTGAGAATTCAAAACAAGATTTGATTGATCCTATAATAAGCTTGATGATATAATCTAAAAATAGATGTTTTATTGTAAATTATCCATCCTAAACTTGATTGATACAATTTTTTTGACAATGAAAACGAAGCTAACTTATACAATTAAAAGCAATTTTAAATTTGACTATATATTGCCTGCCTTGGATGTATCATATACAGAGAAACCTCAATTATCCTGATGCTTGACTATACTATGTTATTCGGCATTCGATTATCTGGAATTGTGTCCTTTGGATAATCCAAGTTCCTCTGTAATGTAGTGCAGTGCTTAGGCCTATCAGAGTGGATGTTGAAATTTTGAAGTGAATGAAAATACAGTCAGTATTTATGTACACACCTATTATAATTGGAAAGGAGTCAGAAGAAAGAGCAGTAGTGCTCAAAAGGAAGTTTGTTAGAGCTGGCACTTCTGTGAATGCTGAACTACTTGTGCATTCCTACTGAACTTTGTTGACCTGCTGCACCATCTCTATTTAGGCAACCTCCCTTGTTGCACCATGTGCATTTTGACCTTCATTAATTAAACTGACATTTGCCCAAATGGTTATTAATTTTGTCCCAAATTATCATTTCTAAATGGTTCCCCATCACTGTGGTTGTACTGACTAGCTTATAGTTGCTGACCTTATATTTACAACTTTTTTTGAACACCTTATATTTACAACTTTTTTTGAACAAGATTTTAAGATTTCCAAGCTTCTGGCTCTCTTCCACTGTATCAAAGGAAGATAGGAAAATAATGGCCCACCGCTGCAATTTTCAGGATTATTTCCCAAAATATTAGATTAGATTAGACTTACAGTGTGGAAACAGGCCCTTCGGCCCAACAAGTCCACACCGACCCGCCAAAGCGCAATCCACCCATACCCCTACATTTACCCCTTACCTAACACTACAGGCAATTTAGCTTGGCCAATTCACCTGAACCGCACATCTTTGGACTGTGGGAGGAAACCGGAGCACCCGGAGGAAACCCACGCAGACACGGGGAGAACGTGCAAACTCCACACAGTCAGTCGCCTGAGTCGGGAACTGAACCCGGGTCTTAGGCGCTGTGAGGCAGCAGTGCTAACCACTGTGCCACCGTGCCGCCCACAGCCACCGTGCCGCCCACTACCACCGTTGTGGTATTCTTGGAGTCATCTCATCTGATTTGGAAGACTCATCAACTTTAAATGCGACCAGCATGTTCAATGACCCCTCCTTATCAATTTTGAAAACTTCAAGAGTCTCAATGACTTTCACTTTCAGCACAGTGTGGTCAGCATCTTCGTCCAGCAGGAGCAAAAGTCCTTAAATTGTATCCAGGAATTTTTTTTCCATGGCAGTATGTTTCTAGTCTAATGCACTGGTGTACATGAATCTTGGGAATGAGGTGAGCCAAGTTGATTAGAGTCAGTAGGAGACTATTTATGGGGCAGTGATCATTGTATCATAAGATTTAAGCTGTTCTCATGCTCTCACAATCCTCTGTTTTTCTTTCTCACTGTTTTTCTCTTCATTGAGTATGATTCTCTGTTGTATTAGTCACTTGGCATGTGTTGTATTCATTCTTTTTCTGTTTCATCTTAATCTCTGTTTCATAATCCAGAAAGTTCTGGATTTTCTTGTCTTAACTTTATATGAGTGTACCCTGACTGTACCTGAACTACCTTCTCTTTAAATACAGCAACTAATGCAGTTTAGCCTGCCAGTCTTTAATTCCAAGTTATCTAGGACGGTTCTGTGATTTTTTTTGAAGTTGTAATATCAAAAGACCAGAGGGAATAAGGGTGGAGCTTTAGCCTTAATTGTTGAGCAAACAGACCTGGAAAAACCCAAATGGAGCTTTGTTACTATTGCTTAGTAACATCCACACAAGAGGTTACTGCATAACATAAAGATGCATGGTGTTACGGGTAATGTATTAACATGAATGGAAGATTGGTTAACTAACAGGAAGCAAAGAGTGTGGGTAAATTAATGCTATTCTGGTTGGCAATCAGTGAGTAGTGGTGTTCCTCAGGGATCAGTGTTGGCGCCACAATTATTCACAATTTACATAGATGATTTGGAGACCATGTGTAAGGTGTCAGAATTTGCAGATTAACTACTATGAATGGTACAGCAAAGTGTGCAGAGGACTGTGAAACTTTTTAAAGGGAAATAGATAGTTTAAGTGAGCAGGCAAAGGTCTGGCAGATGGAATACAATGTGAAGTTGTCCATTTTGGTCAGAATAAGAGTAAAAAAGACTATTACTTGAATGATTAAAAGTTGCAGCATGCTGCTACGCAGAGGGACCTGGGTGTCCTTGTGCATGAATTACAGAGGGTTGGTCTGCAGGTGCAACAGGTAATTAACAAGGCAAATGGAATTTTGACCTTCATTGCTAAAGTGATTGAGTTTAAAAACAGGGAGGTTATGTTGTAGCTGTACAAAATGCTGGTGAGGCCACACCTGGATTACTGCGTGCAGTTTTGGTCTCTTTACTTAAGAAAACATGTATAGAACTGGCAAAGGAAGGGGTGCAGAGGAGGTTCGCTAGGTTAATTCCAGAGTTGCGGGGGTTGGTTTATGAGGAGAGACTGAGTAGACTGGGATTATATTTATTGGAATTTAGAAGAATGAGGGGAGATCTTAAAGAAACATATAAAATGATGAAGGGAATAGATAAGATAGAAGTAGATAGGATGTTTCTACACTCAGGTGAAACTGGGGGAAGATGGCATAGCCTCAAAGTTATGGGGAGCAGATTTAGGACTGAATTGACAAGGAGCTTCCTCACCCAGAGGGTTGTGAATCTGTATGAATTCCCTAGGCAAAAGTGAGTACTGCAGATGCTGGAGATCAGAGTCAAGATTAGAGTGGTGCTGGAAAAGTATAGCACGTCAGGCAGCATCCAAGGAGCAGAAAAATTAACGTTTCCGGCAAAAGCCCTTCATCAGGAACCTATTCCTGCTCCTGGTTCATATGTTGATCCTCTGGATTGAGGTGCTGGGTATTTCTCCAGCACACACCTAGAAGCTGTGGAGGAACTCTTCCTCACGAACTCTGGTAGATTCCCAATAATATCACCTGGGGAGCCTTTAATGTCAATGATTGGCAATCATGGGAGATTCTGTTGAAGCAAGTCCTTTCTTGTCTAGATTTCTGGACAAGACATTTTCTTTTTCAGAAATGAAGAATTTTAAAAAAATATATTTGATGAGCAGAATAGGAAATTTCTTCTTTTGACTGTCCTGAACCTGTGGCTGTTGAACTGGCTTCCATGAATTTGTATGCAGCTCCCCACCACGTTGTTTGAGCATACCTTTATTCTCAATCTGCTGATGCATCTGTTGAAAGCTGTTGAAAGTTACAAGCCTTTTACTTCAACTTGTTAATTAAGTTGGATGTCTTCTGACATCTTATGTGGTTGTTTGACTGATAGACTAGACTTTTTCACATCCTGAGTTGTGATAGTGGAAGATTTCTGCTTACCCGTACTCTCTTTGTCACTTGTATTGATTGTTCTGTTTTAGAGGACAGAAGATTAAACACTCCCACCAGTCCAGTGATGCTTGTGACTTCTTTCATGTTGATAGTATGGAATAATGCTCTTATGCCAAAACAGATAATCTCACAAGGTTCTGTCTTTTTTTGGGGCGGTTCTGCAATTAGTCTGAGAAATGAGTTAAATCTTCTACTGGTTACCTTTTGACCAGATGGTCTAAGACAGGCCATTACTGAACTAGTTGTTCCCTCACTGTAGTTGAATTCCTAATGCTACCAACATGCATGTCATCTGAAACGTGAGGAGTGGTGATTTTGAACATACACATTTTCAATTCTTATTGCTGTTTACGTTGCAATGTTATTTGCAGGACACTTTCAATTTTAGGATTTATTGTACCTAGAGCATATACTTTAACCTTTGTAGGTTGTAGTCTCAGGTTCACTAGTCATGTTATTTGATCTGATAGAGTCGTGACATTGGCATTTGTATGGAGTTTAAAATTGACCAGCTGTCCATTGAGCAAAACTACTTCTGTGTAGCCCAATTAGTTGATCCCAAACCCATCAAAGCCACTCTTGACAGCAGGTGCAACTCGCTGTGTCTCTTCTGCATCTGCTGGATGTTGAGGTGAGTTTTTGGGTCGGCAGTGATAAGCATCTGGTCACTTAATTTTAAAACGTACAGCAGTCCTTAAATAATCCATGGCTGTTACGCCAGTCCATTTACATTTCACTTCATAAAAATAAAAAGATGTAGCCTTTGCAACAGTACATCAAAGACAGCCTCCAATGCCAGTCCAGGTGCTTGGGTACACTCAGTCAGCCACTTGGGACAGTCAGAGTCAGGATTCTCACCACATAAGGGATGTTGATATGAATTGTGAGCATCCCAATACCTGCATTCCACTCATTCTATTATGGACTACTTTGCTCCAGAAATAAGAGAGAGGCAGGAATTAAGGGAGATAAAAGTGAGACGGCACAGCTATTAGTTTTGGTGCAGGATGGGGAAGTATCCTGAGCAAGTGAGGGAGCAGAGCTAGTGAAGTCATGGATTCAAAGATGGCAGCGAGTGAGGGAAGACGCTGAAAGCAATAGTGGAAGTAGTAAAGAGTGGTGTGACATGGGAACAGTAGAAGAGATAGACTGAATGTAAAACACTGGAAGGAAGGTGGTGACCCTTTCACTAGTTCACTGGAGAAGGTCATTGACCTTCTTCCTCTAATGCCATGCATTCCTCCAGATGTCTGAAGTGGCACTATTTGTGAAAGGAATGGGAGCAAAAGGATTTGGGAAATGTAGAGGGGAGACTGTAAAGAAGATTGGGAAGGGGATAATGCAGGAAGGGTGGGCCACAGTCAAGAGCAGCCAGGCTTCAAAGCAGGGTACAGTTATGATCATGCGAGGTATGTCATCGTCCTGGAAATCAAAAGTGCCAAATGGGAAGATGGTGGCTATGAGTGCACTCTTAATAGGTAGGGTAAGTGATTCAAATGACGAAGGCAAATTGCTACTCTTATAGCCTCTCTGGTGATGTGGCTTCTGGCCACAGACACAACAGCTCAATCTCTGACACCAACACCTTTGCACAGAGGGAGACCAAAATTTGGGATGTTGAACCAAAAAAGCCACTGGTTTCACAAGATCAAGTGCCATGTTTACTCATTATACCTCTTGCTTCCAGATCATGCAGTTGACATTAGCGTAAGTCTCCATCCATTCAGTTTGGTCTGTACTCAAGAATTGCAGTCAAATGAGATGAAAATGTGTTTCGCGCCTCCAAAGAAGCTCACAAACAAGTGAAAATTAATGCCATGAACATTTGTGGAGAAATTCATAATTTATAAAAACACAGCTTTCTTCACCCATACAACCAAAGTGATCTCAAACTGTTATCTTTTTCCTCTGCTTTCCACTACAACTTAGTGTACCCCCTTGTTCTGCAGCTGGGGTGGAGGGGTTCTACTCAGCAGTGCAGCGTTAGCCCTGGAAGTTTGGTAGGGAGACCCCAGGGATACTTGAGTCTAGACAGGCCAGACAAACTGAGGCTCTTCAGAGTTGACCATCGTTGGCTTGGGTCTCCAAGGCTCAGGGACAGGCAGACATGGTGAAGGTGGAGGACCTGACCACTGTTATAGGTTGGGTAGCATCCAAGGAGCAGGAGATTCGACGTTTCATGCATGAGCCCTTCTTCAGGAATGAAGGGCTCATGCCCGAAACATCGATTCTCCTGCTCCTTGGATGCTGCCCGACCTGTTGCGCTTTTCCAGCAACACATTTTCAGCTCTGATCTCCAGCATCTGCAGTCCTCACTTTCTCCACTGTTATAGATTAGTGATTTTGACACTGAGCATTTCAGAGGCCTTGGCCTATGTCTGAGTTCAGTCACTCATTAATTGCCTTATTCATTGAAACAATTAGAGAGTTGCAATAATTGATCTCAAAAGTAATTCTTTAGTTTGATGGTTTTGTTGTTTATTCATTTCTGAGTCGATAGAACTCCCCATGGTTCACCTGGTGCAGATGGACTGGTGTGGGCAAATCATAGGATCCCTACAGTGTTGAAGCAGACCATTCGGCCCATCGAGTCCACACCAACCCTTCAAAGAGAATCCCCACCAAGTCCCACCCATACCCTATTCCTGTAACCCCACAATTCCCACGGCTAACCCACCTAACCTGCATATCTTTGGACTGTGGGAGGGAATTGGAGCACCCGAAGGAAACCCATGTAGACACAAGGAGAATGTGCAAAGTCCGCACTGGTAATCACCTGAAGCTAGAATCGAACCTGGACCATTGGCACTGTGAGGCAGCAGTGGTAACCACTGAGCCACTGTGCCGCCAAAATCAAAGGATCTCCTTTAGGACCTAGTTCTAGGCCTGGCCTCAAGGTGGCCATCAACAGGTCTAGGCACAGACCATGAATGGAGTCATAGTTCCGACTGTCTGCCCCTCTTCTGTACCCTTCTTTCATGTCTAGGTGTCTATGGAGAGGAGCACATTGGTGTCCACCAATACCTTTAAAGCTTTCAGAGAGAGGTGGGCACCATGGAGAGCATTATGTTTCCCTCCAACTCCGTTTTAACTTAATTCTCTCCCTCTTTCCCTTCTGTCCCCATATTGTTATTTTTGCAATACCCCTGGTGGATAATGATAGTTAATTGTTCTTTCAATTAGCAACACAGGTAATCTGGTGATTGTAAAAAGAAACTCTTTTGAAGTGATAACACATTCAAAATGTTAATTCTGTTTCTTTCTCCACAAATGCCACCAGACCTGCTGAGTTTCTCCAGTACTGTCTGTGTTTGTTCAGATTTCCAGCATATATAGTATTTTGTTTGTACTCAAATACTTTCCCTTGATATAAAAATACAAACCTCTCAGAGTACGTTATTTCTTATTGCTGTTTCTGTCAAGCTGATTTAACTGGCAGAAATATGTTGGAGGCTTCATTTATTTGAGTAAGTGAATTTTCCATTGAGTCCAACAAAGTTATGGCAAGGGTGTGGCTTTGAGGGCATTCACCAATTTCTTCAATCTAAAGTTGGGGTGTTTCTGAAAGCAAAAATCGAGGGAGTGACTGTTATCAATTATTTGTGTGAGGATAATAATGACTGTAATAGTTCAGTTTGCTTTCTCTGATAAACCATGCGATTTTGAAAGTTTGCATTATGCAACTCTCTTTACATCAACATATTAATTGTAGTTAAATCACGACCATTCATGTTGCTTTCCCATTTAGTGTCACATTGCACTCTTTACTCCAGTTACAAATCCTATAGAATTACACAGAATTACACAGATTGTAGTATTATAACATTGTAGCAGGCCATTCAGTACAATTCCTCCACCCTAGCCCTAATGTCATGTCCCTACAATGCTCTGAGATGGCTTCATACTCTTTTTCTGCAACCAGCCATCAAAGTTGTTTCATAACTTGTCTTGGGTATAGTTCTGAATAGGAAGTGTCGGACCAATTGCTTATTGAACATCCTACTGGATGGTCAGAGTTAACTGTATTAAGTATTAAGCAGGGAGTACGTTGTTTAATGGTATACTAATTACATTGTACAGTACCTACATTACACATGTCTTGCAATTTGAATTTTATTTATTTGAAATAGATAATCACCAGTAATTATTTTAAATAGTTAAATTAATCTCACAGCTTACTGAACTGCTCATATATAAGAGGTAATTAAACTCCTAGTAACTATCCAGGTTGTTTCAGTATTCTGAAAGCTAATTTTCCTTCAACTGATGCACTACAGTTGTCATGTTTTCAGGAAACTGGGAAGGCAGTTATTTGCTTTAGGCCATTTTAGAGGGAATATGTCGAAACTGTCAGAGCATTGGACAGCTCCTGTGGAATCCATACTGTCTTTTTACTTCATAATAAGTTGCTGGAAGAAAAGGTCCTTGTGTGGAGACATTATAGACCATATGCCAGAGGTAACATCAAAATACACTAACAAACAGGGGCTGCAAGACATATCATGGGCAAGATCAACTCATTAAGGGTGGAATCTTCTGCACTTACGTAACACAGGATAAAACACAACGCACAGAACTTCCAGCTCAGCCATTCAATTGACAATCCTTGCAATAGGCATGCAATGCTGAACACTCCAAGGCAGAGAAAAAAAAGTTGAAGGGCTTAACTCCTCTGCCTAGAATCTGCAGCATTGTCGACCTGGTTGCTAAACAATGGAAGTGGAAATTACTTGTGTTCAGGTAAGTAAAGGGGATAGTGATTCTGAAACCTTTGTTTAGTTCTCCTAGCCCTACTCTGTGCAATACAAATTTGGGCTTACAACTGGACATTAAACATTGCAAAGAACAAAGTTGAGAATAGGGGCCCCTGCTGTCATTTACAGTCATAGAGTCATCGAGATGTACAGCATGGAAACAGACCCTTCGGTCCAACCCATCCATGCCGACCAGATATCCCAACCCAATCTAGTCCCACCTGCCAGCACCTGGCCCATAACCCTCCAAACCCTTCCTATTCATATACTCATCCAAATGCCTCTTAAATGTTGCAATTGTACCAGCCTCCAACACTTCTTCTGGCAGCTCATTCCATACGCGTACTAACCTCTGTGTGAAAAAATTGCTCCTTAAGTCTCTTTTATATCTTTCCCCTCTCACCCTAAATCTATGCCCTCTAGCTTTGGACTCCCCGACCCCAGGGAAAATACTTTGTCTATTTACCCTATCCATACCCCTCATAATTTTGTAAACATCTATCAGGTTACTCCTCAGCCTCCGATGCTCCAGGGAAAATAGCCCCAGCCTGTTCAGCCTCTCCCTATAGTTCAAATCCTCCAACCCTGGCAACATTATTTCTGAACCCTTTCAAGTTTCACAACATCTTTCCAATAGCAAGGAGACCAGAATTGCTTACAATATTCCAATAGTGGCCTAACCAATGTCCTGTACAGCTGCAACTTGATCTCTCAACTCCTGTATTCAATACTCTGACCAATAAAGGAAAGCATACCAAACGCCTTCTTCACTATCCTATCTACCTGCGACTCCACTTTCAAGGGGCTATGAACCTGCACTCCAACGTCTCTTTGTTCAGCAACACTCTCTAGCACCTGACCATTAAGTCCTGCTAAGATTTGCTTTCCCAAAATGCAGCACCTTGCATTTATCTAAATTAAACTCCATCTGCCACTTCTCTGCCCATTGGCCCATCTGGTCAGGATCCTGTTGTAATCTGAGGTAACCTTCTTTGCTCTCCACTACATCTCCAATTTTGGTATCATCTGCAAATTTACTAACTGTACCTCTTAGGCTGGCATCCAAATCATTTATGTAAATGACTAAAAGTAGAGGACCCAGCACCAATCCTTGTGGCACTCCATTGGTCACAGGCCTCCAGTCTGAAAAACTACCCTCCACCCCCACTGTCTGTCTTCTGACTTTGAGCCAGTTCTGTATCCAAATGACTAGTTATCCCTGTATTCTGTGAGATCTAACCTTGCTTATCAGTCTCCCATGGGGAACCTTGACGAATGCCTTACTGAAATCCATCTTGATCACATCGACTGCTCTGCCCTCATCAATCCTCTTTGTTACTTCCTCAAAAAACTCAATCAAGTTTGTGAGCCATGTTGACTATCCCTAATCAGTCCTTCCCTTTCCAAATCCATATACATCCTATCCCTCAGGATTCCCTCCAACAACTTGCCTACCACCGATGGCTCACTGGTCTATAGTTCCCTGGTTTGTCCTTACCACCCTCCTTAAATAATGGCACCATGTTAGCCAACCTCCAGTCTTCTGGCACCTCACCTGTGACTATCGATGATACAAATATCTAAGCAAGAGGCCCAGCAATCACTTCTCTAGCTTCTTACAGAGTTCGGGGGTACATCTGATCAGGTCCAACACTTCCTCCTCTGTAATTTGGTCATTTTGCAAGGTATCACCATCTATTTCCATACAGTCTATATCCTCCATATCCTTTTCCACAGTAAATACTGATGCAAAATACTTGTTTAGTATCTCCCCCATTTTCTGCTGCTCCACACAAAGGTCACTTTGCTGATCTTTGAGGGGCCCTATTTTCTCCCTAGTTATCCTTTTGTCCTTAATGTATTTGTAAAAACCCTTTGGATTCTCCTTAATTCTATTTGCCAAAGCTATCTCATGTCCTCTTTTTGCCCTCCTGAATTCTCTCTTAGGTATATTCCTACTGCCTTTATACTCTTCTAAGGATTCATTCGATCTATCCTGTCTAAATCTTACATATGCTTCCTTCTTTTTCTTAACCAAACCCTCAATTTCTTTAGTCATCCAACATTCCCTGTACCTACCAGCCTTTCCTTTCACCCTAACAGGAATATACTTCATCTGGATTCTCGTTACCTCAATTCTGAAGGCTTCCCATTTTCCAGCTGTACCATTACCTGCAATCATCTGCTCCCAATCAGCTTTCGAAAGTTCTTGCCTAATACCATCAAAATTGGCCTTTCTCCAATTTAGAACTTCAACTTTTAGATCTGGTCTATCCTTTTCCATCACTTATTTAAGACAAATAGAATTATGGTCACTGGCCTCAAAGTGCTCCCCCACTGATACCTCAGTCACCTGCCCTGCCTTTTTTCCCAAGAGTAGGTCAAGTTTTGCACCTTCTCTAGTAGGTACATCCACATATTGAATCAGAAAATTTTCTTGTACACACTTAAGAAATTCCTCTCCATCTAAACCCTCAACACTATGGCAGTCCCAGTCTATGTTTGGAAAGTTAAAGTCCCCTACCCATGATCACCCTATTATTCTTACAGATAGCTGAGATCTCCTTACAAATTTGTTTCTCAATTTCCCTCTGACTATTAGGAGGTCTATAATACAATCCCAAAAAGGTGATCATCCCTTTCTTATTTTTCAGTTCCACCCAAATAACTTCCGTGTATGTATTTCCAGGAATATCCTCCCGCAGCACAGCTGTAATGCTATCCCTTATCAAAAATGCCACTCCCCCTCCTCTCTTGCCTCCCTTTCTATCCTTCCTGTAGCATTTGTATCCTGGAACATTAAGCTACCAGTCCTGCCCATCTCTGAGCCATGTTTCTGTAATTGCTACAATATCCCAGTCCCATGTTCCTAACCATGCTCGAGTTCATCTGCCTCCCCTTGCATTGAAATAAATGCAGTTTAATTTATTAGTCCTACCTGTCCTGATTGTTTGACTTGTTTCTGTTCTCAACTGTATCAGTCTCAGATTGAGCTCTTTCCTCTCTCTCCCCCTGGGTCCCACCCCTCATCTTACTAGTTTAAATCCTCCCAAGCATTGCCAGCAAATTTCCCTTCCAATTAGACCTTCCAATTTCAGTGCAATCCGTCCTTCTCGTACAGGTCACTTCTACCCCGAAAGAGATTCCAATGATCCAAACAAGTGAATCCTTCTTCTATACGCTAGCTCCTCAACCATGCATTCATCTGCTCTATCCTCCTATTGCTGCCCTCACTAGCTTCTAGCACCGGGAGTAATCCAGATATTACTACTCTCAAGGACCTCGTTTCTAAATTCCTGTCTAACTCGCTGTAGTCTCCCTTCAGACTCTCAACCTTTTCCCTCCCAATGTCATTGGTTCCAGTGTGGACAATGACCTCTTGCTGACCCTTCTCCACTGTGAGAACATTCTGAACTGTCTCTAAGACATCCTTGATCCTGACACCAGGGAGCAATGCACCATTCTGATTTTTCTCTGTTGGCCACAGAAATGTCTGTCTATATCTTGGACTAGAGAATCCACTAACACAATTGACCTCTTGGAACACGACGTACCCCTCATTGCATTAGAGCCAGTCTCAATACCAGAAACTTGATTGTTCATGCTATGTTCCCCTGAGAATCCATCACCAATCTACATTTTCCAATATAGCATACTTGTTTGAAATGGGTATAGCCACAAATGACACCTGCACTAGCTGCCTACCTCTCTTACCTTTCCTAGAGTTAACCCTATACAGTCACATCTATGTGACTGTATCTGAGACTTTCCCCCATACCTGTAATTGCCATCCACCACGTACTGTTGTTGTTGCAAATTCCTCATTGCTTCTAACTGTCTCTCCAACCGATCCATTTGATCTGATAAGATTCGCAACCAACAGCATTTATGGCAGGTAAAATCCACTGTAATCCTTAAACTCTCTTTAAACTCCCACATCTGACAAGAAGTACATTTCACTCTACTGAAGGCCATTTTTGCTTCTTCGCAATCTACAGACTCAGAAAATAATGCCGTCTTATTCTGCTACAAACACTGCCCCATGTTAAATTAATAGTTATGGCTTATATTTTAAGTTTAATCAAGAGACATATCTCCAAAAACATATAATTAAGCAAGAACCCTCTACTCACTACTGCAGACTTTCTGTAGGTCACACTTAAAACAATAATACCCTTATCTGCTTATGTGCTGTGAACTTCACCCAACAGTTCCTCCAAGATCAGTTGTGAATTTCACTGTTAACTTTCTCCTTGAACAAGTGAGCCACTGATTGCCATCCAGACTACGAAAATGATCTCCAGCATCTCGGGGCTTCTCAGGCTCAGGGAAATTCCATACTATTCTTCTTGGTTTCTAACCTATCAGCTGGCGGTGCTGTAGCTCCCCTCAAAAATTTATCATAAGTACCAAAGACCTCAAGCCACTTTCCCTCTTTTGGTCTTGCTTCCCATTATTCTGCCTCTCAATCCTGCAAGCCTGCCAAAAACACAAGGGAAGAGGAGGAGGATCTCCTCTTCCTGAGACACTCCCCCACTTTGCCTTTTTAACACCATCTGTTCATGGGGACCGGAGAACATAGTTAATTACTGGACCAACATTGTGTCAGCAAGTGGGCACAACCTCCCATTACACTTATAAAATGTTCAGGTGCTGGGACTATTTTGGGATTCCTACCCCAATGGAGTCAGCATTGTGTGAGCTAGCTGCTTGCAGGGGATAGTCAATTCAGCCTCTGCATCCATCCAAAGACAGCGACTAGAATTAAGATGCTGGAGGGCAATGGAAAGACCTGGAGGAAAAGAGCCATCTTCTGGGAGAGGCAAGTGTTGCTGAAGAATAGGGAACCTGGATTTGGGGTGTGAAACCTCAAAATGAAAGCATTCATATTAGTCTCTAAAGCCAGTTTAAAATTCAATGTCCAGAATTGTGAGGATCCTCAGAATTAACCGGCATCTCCAAATAGGCCTCTTTGAGCCCTGCAACTCCCTAACATTGTGTATAATTCCATCACAATGGCACTCCAGCCTTCTACTGAGAGACAGTGCTGGATTCATGCAATGCTGGGAAATTCTATTAATGTCAGAAAATGTTCTTTTTCTGACACCTCAATTACCCTGATTTCATGTTCATCTCTACTGCATATTTTGTCACCCATATCTTTAACACACGCAGGTTCCTTAACACCATCAGTGCTGTATTGTGTGTGACAGTAGGTACCTTTTGGTCTAAAAAGAAGAATCTTGTAGAGCAAACAAGATGAAGCTTATTTCAGGTCTGCAATTATTTACAGGTTGTCAGGAAGTGGAGACAACCTCCCATTACACTTACAGAATGTTCAGATGCTGGGTCTATTTTGGGGCTCCAACCCCAATGGAGTCAGCATTGTGTCAGCTAGCTTGCAGGGGACAGTCAATTCAGCCTCTACATCCACCCAAACACAGTGGCTCGGATAAAGATGCTCGAAGGCAATGGAAAGACCTGGAGGAAAATAACCATCTGCTGGGAGAGGCAAGTGCTTTGGTTGGAAGGATCTAACCTTAGATTTAGATGTGCCCCATGAAATCCTACATTTTATTCCAGGTAGGTCTTTACGACATCATCACAATTTGTGGTACTTATTACACTAAATTAATTATACATCCTTTCTCACCATTCCAGATACATACAGAGTGGCAGACTCATTGACATATATATCTTCCCCACTATTATTGTATATACTCATTTATATAATTAAAACCTCTCCTCAAATCTTTTACTTTTCAAATTCAGGCAATCTGATGGTTTCACCATTCTTTCTGAATGTGTTTCTTTCTCCTCATTTTTAAACCAATTATAATCTGCTGGGTAGAAGCCTTGGTCTGTCTTCTGGGCTGTCTGGCACCTGAGGATCTCTTCAGGAAGATCTTTGCTCTCTTGTATTTATTTTGAGGAGGATATGCCTGCCAGAGCAGGCTGTTTTTCTTTGCAGTATCTAGAATCTTTAGATCTTATTTGTTTCTTCTGAGGGGTGTCCTGCATGGGGTTATGTGTACCACATCTTGAAATTCTGTCAGTGTCTTTTCATTTTCAACCAATCCAACTGTAGATCTGTGCTAAAGTAGGTAAACCTCATACTTCAACCTGTTGATAGTTTGGACATTCTCATTCAGTCCGATGCTTAAATTATTAGTAAAATTATTTGTTCACAGCCTCACTGTTACCTCCTTGTTTGACGTGATATGCATTATGGCTGTTCAGGATTGTTCTTTGAAAAGCAATGAGGTAAAATACTGTACTTGAACTCATCCATTCCTCATCATCCCAGTATCTAATGTATAACTGGGATTCATTATATTAGGCTGTTTACTATGAAGTGTTGGAAACTGAATCAATTCAGTTGCTGATGCTTCATTGTTCTAAGTGAGGTACAATGATCAGTGGCTGCCATTTTGTTTGTTTTTCTCCTCAATGTTTGTTGGCACCTGGAATCTAAACTCTCTCCAGTTCTGTTGCAGTGGAAAATATTTCTACCAAATTAACATAGACATAACTGTCCATCTTATTAATGCTACAAATCAAATTTCCTATTGCAATATAATTATGCTTTCTTACTCAGGTCCTGCCGTGAGCTTATGGGGCCCTGTAAATTGTTCTATTAACTGTTCCTTAACCTCCTGATATTTAACCTTATTCAGCTTTTGTCTGAGACTGAGGTTAGTGCACAGCTTTTTACTCTGGTTACGGATATACACGTTTGTGAAAATGTGACGTGCCCAATGTTGAAGTGTTGCCCGTTGCATATCTTTATGATAAATACGATGTCCCTGGGCCATATAGGTGAACCTCTATTGGCTGTGAACATTATTTTGTTGGATCTGGTGCTACTAAATCAAACCTTCAGATTCCATGCTTGAGTATGTGGATTTATTTGTGACTTATATGGTCTGGTATAAATAAGGTAAACCAACTCCTGGTCTAACAAGAAGAGTGTTGTAGAGGAAACAAGATTATTTTGTCTCTGTAACAATTTGCAGGTCATAAGAACAGTCTGTATGTTACTTAAAAGACTGTGATAGGTCTTAGGTCTGTCTTCCACAATATCTTGCTTTTTTCTATTACCAAGTCCATGTGACATTTTTACAGTGGGTAGTGCTTATTGCACTCAGTCAATATTAATATTTTCAGATTCTTCCTGATACACCACTTTCATCATGGCAGCCCACTTTAAGCAAATGGACCTGGAGGAGGGAGCACTTTGGAGCATTTCCAACTGTTTTCTCCCTCTGCTTTCCTGGCCCATTGACATTCAAAGTCATCTTCAAGGCAAGGTTTGGTGTAAGGATGTTGAGTGCTTTAGGAGCAATTAAAGTTGTCTCTACAACCTGACCTTTAATTGCATTGGAGGGCAGTCGGGAAAGCAGTTTAGCTGTCAACATCACAAAATGTTAACATTTAGTTCCTAACCACAAAGATGGCCCTAGAATGTTTTATGCAAAGTTCACGAATGCTGCTAAGTTATGAAACTGTACTGACCTTATGTTATTTTACAAAGTCAGCTCAGCCACTGAGCAGCAATCTTATGCTTTGGATACTCACTGTCATTAAATACTGGCACGTTAAGCACTTCTGCCAAATAAAGCTCCTGCTACTGCACTTCAATGAAGTACTTGCATCCAAATCTGAGATAACATCCTTTCTTGCAGAGTTATGCGTTTGCAACAGTGTGCAGTTTATATTATAGGTTTGCTTTTGCGAAGGAGTGGATTATGGTGACAAAGAGGAAGACAGATGGAACACATAAAATGATTAAGCACGGATGATTAACATCAAAAGTCTTAAACGATTGCATTCTTGGGCTCTGAAAAGACAGCCTAAAGTATGAAATGGAATCAAGTTTTGTAGGAATTTCTCTCTGTTAGAAATGTCCCTTTAAATTTTGCTGTGGTTGAATTTTCCACAGATAGTTTGCAGACCAAAAGTATGTGTCTGGGCAAATCCAAGGGGTATCTGAGGAAATTCCACCATACTGCCTGTCATACATCTGGGAAAGTCACAATAAATGGGATCTGGGGAGTGCTGCTGAGGGCCTTATGAACATTTATTGAAGAAATGCAAGCAAATTTGGGGACATGTGTTAATTCCATTTGGGCCAGAAGTCAGAGAAGTGATATTCCTTGGGTGGGAACATACCAGATCTTATCTCTGACATGATCTGATAATACTATGGTAACCCAAACAGCAGGAACCTCTAAAGAAGCTATCGTGGTAGGATGCTCCAAAATTAACCATAAAACTGACCCTGCCTCCACAATATGGAGTAAAGCAATATATGTTTAGGAATGGATGGATGTGGGTTTGCTGCTGGCGAGCTATCATCGTTTTCCTACAATCAAGTCATTAATTGCCTTAGAATTCTATAATTAACGTCAGGAAATTGATGTTCTTCAGACGTAAACAGCATGAGTTCTGAGGCATTGAAAAATTTCTCCTGCCTCGCTTGCAAGTTAGGACACTCAGGGCATGCCCATATGAAACAGAAAACCATTGCAAAATATTTCAGTGGGACTTGGCTGCCACCTGCTGAGTCTCTGTAACAGGTAAATATTGTGGAAACAAAGAAGGAAAACATTTCAAAACCTTTTTTAGTCATCCACTGAATTATCAGAGCAAGTTAATTCTGAATTGAAATGTGTCTTTTTTCTCCCCTGCCATCCTTGGCATACATAATGTGCAAAATGGCACTAAATTTCCATGATTGGGAAAGGGCACATTGTGGTATAAGTGCTGATCCACCAAAGCTGTCAGGATGAAGTCAATGTGCCGTGATTTAACTGCAGAATGAGATAACCTATTAAGCCCATATTCACCCCATTACCAAGGCCACCCACCTCCATTTGAAATATTGCTTCAGCTTGTTTGCTGTTGAAAGCTCATCCATTGTTTTACTATTGGCACACTTGACCATCCCAATGCATTTCAATGCAATTACATCTGTCACCTTCCATAAATTTGAACTAATCCAAGCACCTCTTCTGCCCATATCCTCCACCAAGCCCCATTTAACAATCATCTCCTGCTTTAGTTCCTCTATATGTTCAAATTCC
This sequence comes from Hemiscyllium ocellatum, assembly GCF_020745735.1. Classification (NCBI taxonomy): domain Eukaryota; kingdom Metazoa; phylum Chordata; class Chondrichthyes; order Orectolobiformes; family Hemiscylliidae; genus Hemiscyllium; species Hemiscyllium ocellatum. The sequence continues at coordinate 152,436,449 of NC_083401.1, read as the reverse complement.
TCCAAAGTCTAGCCCCTTGTATTTCTAGAAGTTCCTCCGGCTCTACAACGCTTTATCTCTGTGGTTCTCCAACATGCACATTCTGATTTTAATTGGTCCACCAAGGTCATACATTTAGTAATCTGGGACCTTAGCTCTGAAATTCTCTGATTAACCCTGTCCTCCTCAATACTTCCATTTTATCCTTAAAGAAGCTCTTTCATATCTCTTTGACCCCATGATCATCTGCCCTGATAGCACATTATGTAGCTCTATATTAAATGTATGTTTGAAAGTACTTCTGTGAGTTGCCTGTGATGCTTAACTGTGCTAAAAGTATTATGAAATTTCAAATCATTGTTGTATGATGGTCTGGAAACAGATCTTAGTCTTTGGCCCCTCACTCCATACTCACACAGAAAATCAGAAGCTCAGACAAAGAATTCTGGGCCAGGACAGGAGCCATTGGAAGCAACTTACAGCTGAGCGTCATATAATCCCTGTACTGGGGAAGCGTGTGAAACGATTTGAGTGACACAATTTGAGTGATCTGAAAAAAGGGGGAGACTTTGAGAAAGAGAATTGGGAGTTTGAACCTTTTACCTGCATGTTTGCAATATGGAGTTAGGTTTGAAGTGTATCTAATCATGAGTGCGATACATATGTCACAACAATCCAACTTCAACGTCTCTCCACCATTGTCCACTTGGGTGGGAATACATGTGCCAATCTAATGTCCTCATAAACTCCTGAAATGAATTATCAAACCACAGCCATAGGATCTCCTGCAATGCATCATCTTCCAAAGCCTTCATGGTTACCTTTGGTATTCCTCTAGGATCTAATCTTTGACCCCTTACATTTCTGATCTTCACTCTACCCCTCTTCTGATGACACAGCACCAGGTTCCACTTCTGTGCTGTTTTGACCTCTTCACCATGCTCTTGAAATCTCTACTACCTACAAATGGGCAAACTTCTTGACTGACATCCAGCACTGGAGAAGCAAAACATTTCAAACAACTAAAATATGAGAATGTCTATTCCCATGTCAGTGACTCCAGCTCTTTCCTTGGTAAATGCCTGAGGTGAAACTGAATACTTTGTATGTTTGGTATCACAATGGACACTGAGTTGAGCTTCTGACCAGATTGGCACCATCCCCAACACTGCCCATTTTCACCTTCATAACAGCCAGCTTGGCCCCTACCTCAGCTATACTGCTGCTGAAACACTCATGCATTCCTTTGTTACCTCAGACTGAATTAGAACATAGAACATAGAACAGTACAGTACACAACAGGCCCTTCAGCCCATGATGTTGTGCCGACCACTGATCCTCATGTATGCACCCTATGTATGCACCCTCAAATTTCTGTGACAAACATTTCCTGATTAATTAGGGTGGTCACCAGGACTTCAAAAATAAATAATTAGGGTTAGAAAATGAATTAATCAAGTCACGACAGACCACAAGACCATTTTCTCCATTTACAGAATATTGAATTTCAGAGGAGAGCATTTTTTACTGATTGTAGTTCAGCTACCTGCAAAATTATTTCTGTTTCTCTCCACAGGTGGTGCTTAACATGCCGAATATTTCTAGCATTTTCTGTTTTCATTCCAGATTTCCTATTGACATGAATGCTGATCTTCAGTCAGATCCAGACTTGCATAATTACACATTATAATATATATGTAATATATAAATATATATAATATGAATTGTTCCAACATTCTTTGATTGACCTCCCGAATTTTACACTTGGTACATTTGCCATGCAAACTGACGTATTTATTTCTTAGCTTGCCCCTAAACCCATTCCCATAGGTACATAACAGCTTCTTCCCTGCCATTCTTGATGAATGGATTCTTTAACTTCAACTCTTGTTGATCTTGCTTTGTGCATCTCCCATGTAACCTGTGTCCATCACCTTGTCCAAGCATCCTATGTTCTGTATGTCCTTGCTCACTATGAGTAAGTAGCATAGTATGCCAAGATTCTACCTGCAGCTGGTGTCGTGAAAAATAGGTCTGGCCATTTTGCAGCAAAACACGTTGGAAGGTGCTGTATCGCCTGAACCTTGTGAAGATGTTGATACGGAATGACATCTTTGATCACAAGTCTATTAGGCAGTAGTTAGCATAAATGTCATTGAGGACCTGTGACAAAAAGAAATGGTTGATCCTGTCATATGGTTCCCTGAGCAGACTGTCTAGCTCAGTTACCAGAATGCCTTATCACCAGAAGTCCCACCAAACACTAACATGTAGATTGGCTGGTTAGTGTGGCTTTTACACATCCTTCCTACACATCCACAGCATCACTCAGTCTGCACGTTGATCTCAATGTGGGTGTACTGAGGAAAAGACTGTTGTTTGCTTCCTTGTGGAATGTGCCTGTACAAAGATGGTCTGGATAGAGGTACTTTAATTTTTGCCTAGATTCATTTTGGGCATATCCATGGCACAGGAATCTATGCTCTACAGCCTGTTCCCAGCAATGTACACCGAGTCAAACTTCAACAGTTTCTGAAGGTCAATCTATTTGGTGAAAGACATACTTTGGTCTGCTTGAAACTTGTTGGTCTTCCTTGAGTTGTCCTTGAGCTATTGTTGTAGACTGGCAACGTCAAGTCCTACATAATGAAGGGATGAACTAAAGCTTGGCACAATGGCACAGAGACGCAATGGGTAAAGATCAATGTCTAAAGCCTTTCAGCCATAGTACACAAGGAGCTGAACGCTATAGTAGCTATTGTCGGTGGTGTGGTGGCTCAGTGGTCAGCATTGCTGCCTCATAGCATCAGGGACCAGGGTTCGATTCCAGCCTTCAGTGATTGTCTGTGTGGAGTTTGCACATTTCCCTGTGTCTGTGTGGGTTTCCTCCCATAGTCCAAAGATTTGCAGGTTAGGTGAATTGGCCATGCTAAATTGCTTGTAGTGTTCAGGGATGTGTAGGTGCATTAGTCAGGGAAAATGTAGAGTAATAGGGTGGGGGAGTGGGTCTTGGTGGGTTGCATTCAGAGGCCTGATGTGGACTTGTTGGACTGAAGCCTGTTACCACACTGTAGGGATTCTATGATTGTGTTGGTTTACTTACAAAAGATATACATTGGGAACATCAAGTTCATTGAAATTGTATTGAGGTGCCTCAAAATGGCAGAGACTGCAGGGATAAAAGTTTATTTCTATTGCCCTTTCCATAATGTTCAATTTCAATTTATCGTATGGGATTGTATTGTATTCAGGGATGTATGCCTGAATGTATGCAATAAATATTCATACTATTATAATCATGCTGAGACACTGAAGAGTGGACCATACTGCATGAAGACAAATCGACTTTCATTGTAGATTCTGTAATGTTTGAAATAAAATGTTTTGAACTAAGTTTTTACAAGCTCTATGAATAAAATATATTTTAGGGAAAAAAGAAGTCATTTGGGAGAATCCAGCTGCAGATCAACCTACCAAGGTAAACTCCACAATGCAGGGAAACAAAGTACACAAGGAGCTGAAAGCTATAGTAGCTATTGTGGGTGGTGTGGTGGCTCAGTGGTCAGCATTGCTGCCTCATAGCGTCAGGGACCAGGATTCAATTCCAGCCTTCGGTGACTGTCTGTGTGGAGTTTGCACATTTCCCTGTGTCTGTGTGGGTTTCCTCCCATAGTCCAAAGATTTGCAGGTTAGGTGAATTGGCCATGCCAAATTGCTTGTAATGTTCAGGGATGTGTCGGTGCATTAGTCAGGGTAAATGTAGAGTAATAGGGTGGGGGAATGGGTCTTGGTGGGTTGCGTTCAGAGGGCTGATGTGGACTTGTTGGACTGATGCCTGTTACCACACTGTAGGGTGTTGTGAATGTACAGTATTGCCGAGTTGTGCAGTAAAGGTGTACTATATTTACTGGAACAATATCCAAGTTGGTGTATCCATTGATATCCAGAGGGACCTGAGGGACAACATTTTCACACAGAGCTTAGTAAGTGTGTGGAATGAGCTGCCAGAAGAATTGGTAGCGGTGAGAATACAAAATTTAAAAGACATGTGGACAGGTACATGAATAGGAAAGGTTTAAAGGGATAGGAGCCGAATGTGCGCAAATGGACTAGTTCAGTTCAGGATACTTGGTCAGCATGGATAAGTTGGTCCAAAGGGGCCTGTTTCCATGTCGTATGATTCCAGAAATCTATTTAGACCAGTTAGGGAGTCTACTGAAGACAACAGAGCATTCCTGAACTTTGGAGAGCAAGGGTAGGGGAAGATAGGTCAGGGATTTGCAAGGAAGTGTAGACAAGGGTTTTTTGAGGAGTGCTGCTGATAACCAGTCTGAATAGAAAAGAATCTGAGGCGAGAGAAGCAATTTATAACACCATCTACATGTGGAGTTAGGAACAGAATTTGGCTGCTCAACAAAGTAATTGGGATGTAAATGAATATGATGTAAGAACATAAGAATTAGGAGCAGGATGAGGCAATTCAGCTCTATGAGCTCACTTTGCCATTTATTATGATCGTGGCTGATCTCATCTTGCCCAAAATTCACTTTCCTACCCACTCTCTATAACCCTTCAATCCATTACTAAAAACATATCCATCTTCTCTTTAGATTTATTCAATGTCTTGGCATCCACTACACTCTCACACTCTGGGTTAATGAATTCCACAGATTTATGATCCTTTGAGAGAAGCCATTTCTCTTCATCTGTTTTAAATATGATACACCTTACCTTAAAAGTACGACCACTCAACTGTCCCACATTAGGAAACTTCCTCTCTACATCTACTTTGTCAATCACCTTTGGCCTCTTATGTGCTACAATTATATCTCCCGCCTTTCTTCTGAACTCCAAAGAATGTAGGCCCAAACTGTTCAATGTCTCTTTGTAAGACAAACACCTCATCTTTGGAATCAATCTTGTGAACCTTCTCTGAACTGTTTCCAATGCTTCTTCAAGTAAGGAGACCAGATTTGTTCACAACACTCCAGGTGCAGTCCCACTAATGCCCTGCACAGTTGCAGCAACATTTCCCTACTTTTATACTTTCTTCCTTTAGCAATAAATGGCAAGAGTTCATTTGCCTTCCTTATTACCTCCATACTAGTTTCCTGTGATTCATGTACGAGGACACCCAGATACCTCCGATGGAAGAGAAGATGGTTCTCTTCAACATGTTAAGCTCAGAGAGGAATGATGGCTACTGGTAAAAAAAATAAGGATGGTCTCAGGAGAATTTTGACATTTTGATACCTTACTGATCAAGCAGAGTTCTGGTAGTACACAGAGAGGCTTAACACCATTGCAGGTGACTTGGTCATTGATAGCCTTTTTCACACAGAGGTCAACCTGGCAAACAGGCTTGATATCTGGTCAAGTGGGAAATGCTCAGGAGGACACCTGAGGACCAGATAACTCCATTCTCTACCTACTTAATCCCCTCAGTCTCTGTCAATCCTACCCACTCATCCGATTTAAATAACTTTACCTCCCACCCTATCTCACCACCACCTCTGACTCAGGACCAGTATAGGAGAGAGTCTGAGGGGAGATTTTGTGCAATGAAAACCTAATGAAAGGAATGGGGAAGGAGCAGAAGCCTGAATGAATGACTTCAACATTTTGCAGCTCTTGAGTTTCCTTAACAATTCACCAATTGTTTTCTTTATCACTAATTCTAAGTTTGAATCTGACAGATGCATGAGAGCAGGGAGAAAATGAAAAGTGCATTGAAGAACAACTGAGACTGTGGTACTGTGAATAATTTAAACGAAACATTTTTAGTCCTTGAGCAAAAATTAATCGAGTCAGTCATTAAATTGTTTCATGACCTCCAGACAGCAGAATTCAGAGGAGCTGTCTCTGAAAATGACAATGTAGCTGCACTGGTATTGAATAGGAACAGCTCCCAGCCAGTCTTAAAGGAGTAAATGTGTGTTGAAGTAAATGTAACATTTGTCACAGTGATTAACGAAACACTGCTCTAACTGCTCCCAGTCAAACTGAATATGCATCACCATTCCCTTTAGAAACAGTATTAGTAAAATCTGAATAATACTTAGATCCAATTAGTACAGGCAGCAAGTAATTTTGTTTGATTTTAACAAAACTAATTTGGAAGCCTGCTATGTTTTGTATTTTAATGATTCTCAACAGAAGAAATCAGAGAGACCATCATAATCATTCATATATGATGATAATCTCTGCTTTCAGGCTGTTTCTCTCTCTTCTTTTTGATATCTTAATATATATGATAATTATAGTGTGAAACATGTGTATACTTCTGATATAGCAAGAGCAATCTTGGACAAGGTGTTAGCTGGGATGCAGGGAGAATGCATTGGAAGTAACCAAAGAGGTTGGATTGTGATGCCAATCAATATTGATTGAGGCTAACATTGTTAAGTTGGAGCTTGGCTCTTTTGGGAGCCTTCTGGGAGTAACTATTTTACCTTAATCTCAGAGAGGGAGAGTCTATTAAAGATCTACACTTTATTAAGGAGGCCCTCACTGAAATTCTAACCTCAGAGTTGGGTGAGAATGGAGTTGCCAGTAAATGTGAAGATGATGTTGACTGAGATATTATGCAACAGATACCCACCAGATTAGAATTGGTGATAATTCCAACATCTCAAAATGTGCTGACTTGGAAAGTCACTGAGTCTAAGACAGCTAAATACATTTCATTTGCTCATGCTAGAGAGAGAGAAGGAAGTAGAACAAGCTAATAGCTTTAAGATGATTGATAGCTTGTTCAACAGGTCAGACAGCGTCTCTGGAGAGAGCATGGAGCTAATGTTTCAGAACTGGGAATAATTAAAGCTGTAGCATAGCGACCATAATGCAATTGTTCTCTATATTAAGCTTGAAAGTGACACATTTGGGGTTGTGTGGTGGTTCAGTGTTTAGCACTGCTGCCTCACAGCACCAGGGAACCGAGTTTGATTCCACCTTTGGGTGACTGTCTGTGTGGAGTTTGCACATTCGACCCGATGTCTACATGGCTTTCCTTCCCCAATCCAAAGGTATGGAGATTAGGTGGCTCGATCATGCTAAATTGCGCATAATGTCCAGGAATGTCCAGGCTAAGTGAGCTAGCCATGGGAAATGCAGCACTATCGGGACAGGGTTGGGGGGTATGGGTCTGGGTGGGATGCTCTTTAGAGGGCTGCTTCCACACTGTAGGGATCCTATGCTTTCAGTCCAAACAGCCAACATCATCAAAGACTCCTCCCACTCCAGTTATACTCTCTTCCAACCTTTCTGTCAGGCATAAGATATAAAAGCTGAAACATACTTACCAACAGGTTCAAGAACAGCTTCTTCCTCACTGTTGTTGAGCTGCTGAATGGACTTCTCAAATCTCAAATCTAATGTTGATTTTGCTTTTATGCACCTCGTGTGCACCTGTAACTTTGTATGCCTCGCTCTGTTTTAACACCCTATGATCGGTATGTCCTTGTATATTATTATCTGCCTGTACTGCATGCAGCCTGTACTGCATGCAAAACAAAACTTTTCACTGTACTAAGGTACATGTGACAACAACAACAAATCAAACAAGAATCTTAAGTTGAAAGGAATAGAGGTAAATAAACAACGGGAAACATTTAACAATATGGTTCAAAGTTTGCAACTAAAATGTGTTCCATTCGAAACAAAAGCTCTGCCAGGAAGATCAATTCATAGTCCACTGGGAAAGGTAAGGAGTGTATGAGATAAAAGGAAAGGTTTATAATATTACAAAGAATAACAGTAACTCTGAGGATCTTGAGAATTCTAGACAACCAGCAAGGGCAACCAGAAAGGGCAGCTCTCTGAATAAGCCCACTCTTTGACCCAGAGGGATACCCCGGTGACAACATTGCACAGCCACCAACTCATTTCCACTTTACCAGGTCCAGTCTGAATGGTGCAAGTGCTCTCACATCTTAAATGGTAATCTCTTCATCAAGGTGCAGTCCTGGTGGAGACACTGTTAAGGCTCCTGAGCAGGTAGTTTTCTAATTATCTGGTAGTCTGTCTTTAATAGGGATATCAATTTGATGGGAAAGTTACAATTTCTGCATTGCTCTTTTCAACTTGGCTTTTTCTCATTATTTACTCCTTTACAAGCCTCTTCGCCTTGAACAGTCATTAATTTTCTCACTTAATTACAATTGCCTTTCACATGATCACAGACAGTCCTTTTTATTCTTTGCAATTTGTTTATTGCTTGCAAAATGTAGCCCACGGACTCAAAGATGGCTGAAGAAAGTTCATCCCCACCTCCCTGACAGCCAACCCCCGCTTCCTCCCTAACTCCCCACCCACCAACCTTAATTCGGTCCCATTGGCAGAACTCCATGGCGAGATCGACATCTTGTACAGTGTTTCAGGTTTGTGATGTTTAATCGAAACTAGAAAATATTACAGTGATAAAGCAAGTGGTGAGAGAAGGAAAGAGAATAAGGAAGGAGAGAATAAAAGGGACAGTCTGTGATAATGTGAAAGGCAATTGTAATTAAGTGAGAAAATGAATGATGGTTCAAGGCAAAGAGGGATGTAAAGGAGCAAATAATGAGAAAAAGCCGAGCTGTAAAGGGCAATGCAAAAATTGCAACATGCTCCATTAGAGGTAACAAAAATACTGAAGCAATTCGTGCCCACATGCTCATTGGAGTTTAGAAGATTGAGAGGAGACCTGATTGTAGCACACAAGATTCTTAAGGAATTTGACAGATAGATATGGAAAGGTTGTTTCCATTTTGTGAATGCCTGGGAACAGAGGACATCATTTCAGAGTAATAGGTTGCTCAATTAAAACTGATATAAGGAGGAATTTTCTTATCTCAGAGAGTAATGCATCTATGGAATTCTTTACTGAAGAGGGCTGTAGAGGATGGGTCATACATATATTTTTAATCAGTAAGTGCATCAAGGGTTATGTGGAAAAGGCAGGGAAGTGGAGTTGAGGATTATTAGATCATGCATGGTCTTATTGATTGGCAGAGCAGTCTCGATAGTTGAATGGTGTAATCTGCTCCTTCATCTTATGAGCTTTATAAGACCTGGCCAACATTCCCATACCTGTTAAGTGAAAATAACCTGCTCCACACTTTAACTAAAGGCTTCTACCTAAATCGTTTTGAGCAGACAATAGAACTATCGATCATGTGACAGAAGCTAACTACTGTGAGCAAATCCTATCATTCCAAGAACGAGGTGGAAACCAGTTAACTAGAAATTCAGGCATAAACTTAAGTGGACATTACAAGACTTCTAATAAACATTACTCTCCAAAGAATCATGACAGAGTACTTATATTGTTCATGTGTCCACATTAAAGGACTCAAGTGAAAATTGATTTGCTTCTTTTAACTGTTTTATAACTCTCAAAACTGTCTTCTTCTCTAGAATCAATCTCTGTTTGTGTTTGTCTCTAGATACATGAAAGACTGAGTATTGTAATAGCATTTACTTCACGGACTGTCGTGTGAATAAACATTGACCAAGACATTCCAATCGGGAATGGGCTTTCAGAGCCTGATCAGATTAACAATGATCCCTCTAACTTAGATGCCTTTTTGTGCTGGAGATCCTCGACGGGATTTCCAATTACGAACTAGTCCAAGAACCCTCAATCGCAGCTGTGAAGATCTTCACAGAATCCACATCCCTTTTTTGCAGTAGTTGGTGATTTAAATATCTCACAGTACATCATGCAGCTTAGACAAATTCTGTGAAAGAATAAGTTCGGCATTAAGTTGGCAATTGCTTGAAGAGTTAAGGCACAAGGTAGTGAGGATTTCCATTGCCAGATGGATGAGAGGGATTACCATGTCAGGTGGGTAATGTTTCAGGTAGGTAGTGATCCAGGTGGGTAGCCTGCCAGGAGGGTAGTATGCCAGATATATGGTGCTAGCTTGTAGGATGCCAGGATGTCAAGTATTGAATAAACAATTAGAGTCAGGGTCTTGGAGGATATAGGCTATTGGGTGTCATGTGGGAGGGATATATGTGTTTGAGTCTGAATGGTGGGAAGGGGGATTTTGCTTTGTCAGGAGGGGTCAGTACTGTAAGGGTGCTGGGGGAGCACGTTAGGAGATAGTTCAGTCTGGCGAGATTTGGCAGGGAGAGGGGTTGGAAAATTTGGTTGCGCTGGGACCTGGTTTAGGATGAGAGGTGTCGGGTAAAAATGGTTGTCAAGTCTGGAGGAGGGTGGGGGCAGAACTGAGGCCAACACATGTGGGAATTTTCTTGGTATCTTTGGGAATGTTGGTTGTGGTGCTGTTTGATCGAGAGTGAGTGTTTCAGGTTAAATAGGGTCGGATGATGAAGGGTTTCTAGTCGTGCGGTTATTGTTAAGCTTGTAAAAGGCAGGGAGAGGTGAACTAGGGAGGCTCAGTGAGTTGGCGGAGGTCAGTTTTATAGTTACTAGGAGTTAGAGTATGCTTTTATCCTTCTAATATTTCTTGGTTAACAATTATGCTTAATAGAGTTGGATCCTTCCAAGTTTTCTTACTTAAGAGGCTGTTCCAGAGTCAAGGAATTGCCCATTGGATATTCGAATTTCCTGGGAAATTTCTATGGAGTCAACTGCAGTGGGAATTCCACATTTCCTTTGAGGTGCAGCTCCAGTCTGTGCTGCTTTACTGACCATGACCATCAGAATATCTTACTTAAACATGTTTATTATTGAAAATCAAAATACTCAAAACAGTTTTAAAAAGTCTCCCTCTAAAAATACATCTCGTAGCAGTAAGTAGAGAGGCGAGAAGAAAGAGAAAGAGTTACCCCACTATCCTTGTCCTGTCTGCAACACTCAAAATACTAATTCTCTTTCTTTCACTGCATTGGTTGTTCCAATTGCTGAGTATTTCCAATATACTCTCATGATATTCAAGGAAATATGAGACTGAGAGACTGCGGTTAGACTCACGAGGGACATGACAGCAACAATTCATCATTCTGCTTCACTCTGTATAAAACATTGACATTAATCACATAGCGGTTATTGTATAAGAAAATAAGAATCTAAGAAATGCAAAATAAAGACTGGAAGTTTAGGGTGTAGGTTTGCTCGCTGAGCTGTAGGTTTGATATCCAGATGTTTCATTACCTGGCTAGGTAACATCATCAGTGGTGACCTCCAAGTGAAGCGAAGCTGTTGTCTCCTGCTTTCTATTTATATCTTTCTCCTGGATGGGGTTCTTGGGGTTTGTGGTGATGTCATATCCTTTTCGTTTTCTGAGGGGTTGATAGATGGCATCTAGGTCTATGTGTTTGTTTATGGTGTTGTGGTTGGAGTGCCAGGCCTCTAGGAATTCTCTGGCATGTCTTTGCTTAGCCTGTCCCAGGATAGATGTGTTGTCCCAGTCAAAATTCTGCTTTTTTTCATCCGTGTGTAGTGCTATGAGGGAGAGAGGGTCGTGTCTTTTTGTGGCTAGCTGGTGTTCATGTATCCTGGTAGCTAACTTTCTTCCTGTTTGTCCTATGTATTGTTTGTGGCAGTCCTTGCATAGAATTTTGTAGATGACGTTGGTTTTGTCCATGGGTTGTACAGGGTTCACCAAGGAGGAAGAAACCGACAATAAACTCGCATTTCTGGACGTCACAGTAGAAAAGAAAGGACAACAGAGAACTACAAACCTGCGTATACAGAAAACCGATAAACACTGACCAAATACTCAACTACACCAGCAACCATCCCAACACACACAAACGAAGCTGTATCAGAACACTATTCCAACGAGCCACCACACACTGCAGCACAGATGAGCTACGCAAAACAGAGGAGAACTGCCTATACAACATATTCAAGAAGAACGGATACTCAAAAAACACAGTGTGCAGATTCCTCAAGAACAAACCACGACAAGCAGACCAAACACAGCCAGAAACCCTAACTACCTTACCATACATCAAAGAAGTTTCAGAAATGACAGCCAGACTACTGAGACTCCTCAGAATCCTAGTAGCACACAAACCCACCAACACTCTCAAACAAAAACTAACAAACTTAAAAGACCCAGTACTACCCATGGACAAAACCAAAGTCATCTACAAAATTCCATGCAAGGACTGCCACAAACAATACATAGGACAAACAGGAAGAAAGTTATCCACCAGGATACGTGAACACCAGCTAGCCACAAAAAGACACGACCCTCTCTCCCTCGTAGCCCTTCACACGGATGAAAAAAAGACATTTCGACTGGAACAACACATCTATCCTGGGACAGGCTAAGGAAAGACATACCAGAGAATTCCTAGAGGCCTGGCACTCCAACCACAACACCACTGATGATGTTATCTAGCGAGGTAATGAAACATCTGGATAGCAAACCTACAGCTCAGCGAGCAAACCTACACCCTAAACCTCAACCTCAACCTGAGCTACAAACCTTCAAAAACCTTGTGAAGTACACAAAAAGTCTATTGGCACCAGAAAGGTGAAAGGATTTCATTTTGATTGCAAAATAGAATCATAGAATCCCTACAGTGCAGAGAGAGGCTGTTCTGCCCACTGAATCTGCACTGACTCTTCAAAGAACATCTGCCAGCACCCACATTTCCCATGACTAACTCACCCATCCCAGAACTCTTCGAGGCAATTTAGCATGGCCAATCCACTTAATCTGCCTATCTTTGGACTGTGGGAGGAAACCAGAGCACCCAGAGGAAACCCACATTGACACAGGGAGAATGTGTAAAACTCACACAGACAGTTGCCCAAGGGTGGACTCGATCTTAGGTCCATGCTGCTGTGAGGCAATCATGTCTCACTTTCAAATGTGAGTAGAACTACCACATTTATTCAACATTGTCTACGCATAACTTATGCATTATTTTTGGAATTTTTGAAATCCTTCCACCTCTTATATTCCCAGTGAATAGAGCAACTTCCAAAAATTCCATAAAGAATTATCATCAAATAATAAAACAATTGGTCTTTGTGTATCGTATAGTCACAAAGACTACTAATCACTATTCTAAGGAGAAGCTGCAGCTAAAGTGTATATTTTTCTTTTCAGATGCAAAGTAACCTGCAATATCTTTCCAAATTTGTTCTGCTTCTGTTTCAGATTTCCAAGTGTCTTTTCCACCCCTCTTTGGTTTCCATTTTATTTTAACTAGATCCTGAGATAGCATCACCTCAAAATGATATGAAAAGGACTGGTTTTGAAGCTGAGTGACGGAAGTGAAGAGAGGCAGCATTAAAGCAAAAGAAAAATGTATCTCAGGGTTATCTGTAATAAATGAGCAGAAGCATTAATTACCTTCTTCTGAAAACCTAATTTCAGGGTTACAAAATGTCTACAGCAGTCAGGCAGGTATAATTACTATTCCAGAGCATGTCCAGAAGCACTTTAATTATAAAATATAACTGCTGGACATTTTCATTGCATGTCAGAGAATAATTAACTTAAATACTACGTGGAGATACCAGCACTGACTCAGTGCAAAAATGAACTTGTGAAGATTGATGAGAAAGATGCGGGCTGATGTATATTAATGTAACCAATTTCTGAATAGGGCAGTGTACACTTGAGAAGGGCTAATATGGTTCACCAATTGATTTTCCACAAGCTTCTCAGTGTTAAGAAAAAGATTTACTGTTTTACATTGGAATACAAAACAATGAAGGAAGGGTGAGATTGCGGGCTATATATAGAGGGCTGAGAAATGTATGCTGTATTGAGGATTTGGAGATGCTGGTATTGGGCTGGGGTGTACAAAGTTAAGAATCACACAACACCAGGTTATAGTCAACCAGGTTTATTTGGAAGCACTAGCATTCAGAGCGCTGCTCCTTCATCAGGTGGTTGTCTTGAGTGCTGTATTGGTGGTGCTGTATTGAAGTTTGTGATTTGATGAAGTCTGTCTCGACAATGAGTGTCTTGTCCCATCCCTTATGCTTTTGCCAAAAACTTACTGACTTTTTCGCAGGGCTGCAGTGAGTTCCCAGTTAAGGGGGATTATTGCTTGTTAAACACTTCATTAACATGCCACCTGCCATATTATTATTCAGCTTCTATCTTACTAAACGTGCCTTACAAGCTAGCCATTGAGAAATCTCAACATAGACCTCAGACTGGGTACTTAACAGCTTCAGCTTGCTGCTGCTCTGAATGACCTCCAAGTTGTAAACATTATCTTAGGACACAATCCACAAGCAGCAGCCACTGGCAGCCCACATTCATGGAGAGTGGCATCTGCATTTACCACAACCATCATGGGACACTTCCAACCCACTTGCAGGTTGTTCAGGAAGTACAGGCCCACTACTGTCAGTCAGTGAAAGACTGCAGCAAGGACACTTTATGCGCAAGGTCAGACTCACAGATTGGGCAAGGCTGCATCTCAGGCCTGATCGCACAGCTCACTGTTCCAATTAGTGCAGTGACATAGGCAGCTTCCTTTGCTGCTTAGCAATTCTTAGTCAAGGTGGTGTTCATCTTGTTTTTCTTCAATAGGCTATGTCACACCGGAACCTAAGTGCCAGAGGCGTACATAGCAAACATTCTCCCTAGGCTGCAAGGAAGCAGCCATGTCTGGTTTAGAGGTGTAAGTTTCACCAATTAGGCATCTGTCAGTCAGGGAATCCCAACACAGCAAGTCAAGGGAAACCTCTGATACCAGTCCAGAGGATTGGCCACTGTCAGGCATCTCATCAGGCCCATCTGCAAAAATGGAAGGTTTGAGAGGGTGACATTTCAATGGAGACAGGAAAACTATGAATGTATTTTTCAGGTTTGGGGAGGAGCTGCAGGACTGGAAGGGCATGGGGTTGGCAGAAGTGGTCTTGTCAATTATGATGGGGGGCAACATGCAGAAGCAATGATCATGCATGGTATGGAGCACCCTGTCTTCATGGGAGTGTGGTATATGACTAAATCTGGACAGTCACCTCAAATGCCTCAATTGGGTGGGGAAGGTGGGCAGATGTAGACTTATACAGACAGGTTGGGTGGGGACCTGGGGAAGAGCAAAGATGATGGAGGTTATTGGAATGGGGATTTGGATGTTTGGGAACTCACCCGATGTGCTGGCCTTTAAAGGTTAACAATATTGCAAACAGACCCATTGACTGTATAGGACACAGACTTGCAAGGTCCCGAATTGTTGGCCATCCTAATGCATTGACCCTGCATGAGGAGTTGAAGCTTTGCAGCAGGTCAACCGTGATCATTTAGAATGATGAGACAAACTTCAGGAGCTGAATGAACAGCAGGTCAGGCAGCATCCGAGGAGCAGGAAAATCTAAGTTTCGGGCAAAAGCCCTTTGTCAGGGATGCTGCCTGACCTGCTGTACTTTTCCAGTATCACTCTAATCTTGACTTTAATCTCCAGCATCTGCAGTACCCATTTCTGCCTTCAGGAGCTGAGGGCCTATTCCAGCTTCTATTTCTTTCCATTCTAGTGTTTGCTTTGCATCTCCCTGCTCCAGGCTTTAAGGACCAATGCATTCACTTCAACATGTTTGGACACTTAAACCAATGAAAGGAAAGTAATATTGTGGGACAAGGACAGAAGTGCCCACAGGTCCCACTGGCCTGTATCTGCTGGCTGCAGTCACTCTAACACAGCCATTGATCCAAGGTACCACACAGTTAGGCATCATACTTCACAATTACATTTGGGGCTACAAAGAGAGACAAACAATCAGGTGGAAGGTTAAATCAGTGCCATTTATAGAAACCTGTCAGATAATGTATAATGCATTTTAACCCATGCCTTCAAAGTATCCTCAATAAGTTTTCTTCCTCCTCTCCCTGCCTTCTTCTGGAGCTGGTGAGTAGATGTCTTCTTGACAACGAGACCCTTTGATCCTGGAGGTTTGGTCGGGTGATCCTGGAGGCATTAGTATCTTGACAGGCCAGATATGCTGAGATTCTTCTTGTAAGATTCAAGTGGATCTGCCTTGAGGTGAACTTCCAAGGGTTGGAGGAGGGCAGGCATGATGGAAATGGAAGGTCTATCCACCTCTGGCTTGCCCTGAGTGGAGTCTCCTGAGTGGCACCTACGTGGTTCCTCCTATTGGTGGATGCTTCTTGGCACCACCGTGTCTCTTATTGGAAGAAAGGCATCAGGAGTGCAAGCTTTGCCCCACTGTGATCATGCCTTTGGTCCTGAGGACCATTGGCTAGGGTGATGGAGTGAGGGTGCTTGCACTCTCCAGTACATCCTGAGAGTGCTAGGCATGGCTCTCCATGGCAACCACCAACCTGTCCATGGAGGCAGACAGTCACATGACTCACTGCTCTGCTGCAGCTTCTGGTCAATGAGGGTCATTGCCTCCCACATTACTGGTGTGATGTGTTCCGAAGGAGTGAATAGGCACCATGGCGTGGTAGTGGTATTGGAGGCTAGGGTGTTGTAAGTGGGTGTGGGAAGATGTTGCCACGTGAGCCTTGGTGGGAGATGGCTACAGTAGTAAAGATAGCATGAGTGTGATATAGCAGAGAGAAGAGTGTGACCACTTACCATGACAGAGCTGAGAAATTCATTTGACCTACTTATGGCACTGCTGTCTTTTTCACTATCCCAATAAAGCAGCACTGACCCGGGTGGTGATTTGAGACCAAGTTACCAGGATTTGGTGTTGAGCCCTCTTCTACTGGTCCTCTGGGAACAGGATTCCTCTGTGTTGCACCACCTGGACTGGAACCTCCAGTTCCCCATTGGAAAATCACAGTGCCAACTTTCCCCTTCTCCAACATCATCAAAAATGTTCTTGTCCAAGCAGGAAATGTTCAGAATGCTTACCTTGGTGCACAATGACCTTTTAAAGATGACCTAGGCTTGAGGGATGCCAATCTCTCAGCAGTTATTCGCTGAGTGTGCTGTAGTTCCAGAAAAGGCATTTTGCAAGATGGAAATAGAGTCTTACATGAGAGGCACCATGGGCAGGCAGGTAATGAGGTGACAGTGCTAAGATACAGTGAGAAATCATTTTAATCGTATCTCCAAAAACTCAATGCAACTTGCATTTAGCCAAGGGGAATGTAAATTTAAACTCATTTGGTTAAGTGTCAGTGATATTGAATTAGTAATCCAATGTTTCAAACTGATGAAACAACAGCTGTTAGAATTTAAATTCAATTCATCAGGAATTCCCTTCCTCAAGGGTCAGAATTTTAAATATTTTTAAGGCAGAGGTAGATAGATGCTTGACTACCAGGGGGTTGGAGGACTACTGGGGAAATGCACTAATGTAGGGTTGATGTTGACACCAGATCAGCCATGAGTGATAGAGCAAGCTTGAAGGGCCTTGTCTGTCTTTTCCTTGTCTGTATTTATTGTCATAAAATGCCTTATGTTTCACTAATGCCCTGTAGGGAAGGAAATCTTCTACCTATTCGGGCCTGTATATGAGATGTTGTTGACTCTAACAACTTTCTGAAATGGCGAAGCAAGCCACTAAGTGTGAGGGAAATTAGGAATTGACAATACTGGCCTTGACAATGAAACCTACTTCTCTGGAAAAAATACCAAACAAATAAGATGACCAGAGATGTGCTTGGCATCCTTTCTTGGAGACTATGTAATATTTTGAATGTTGTGTCAATATAAAACAAACATTGTGGGCGGCACGGTGGCACAGTGGTTAGCACTGCTGTCTCACAGCGCCTGAGACCCGGGTTCAATTCCCGACTCAGGCGACTGACTGTGTGGAGTTTGCATGTTCTCCCCGTGTCTGTGTGGGTTTCCTCCAGGTGCTCCGGTTTCCTCCCACAGTCCAAAGATGTGCGGGTCAGGTGAATTGGCGATGCTAAATTGTCCGTAGTGTTAGGTAAGGGGTAAATGTAGGGGTATGGGTGGGTTTCGCTTCGGCGGGTCGGTGTGGACTTGTTGGGCCGAAGGGCCTGTTGGGCCTGTAAGTAATCTAGTAATCTAATCATAAGAATTAGAAGTAGGATTCCGTCATTGGGCCTCTTCAGCCTGCTCTGCCATTCAATAAAATCATGGCTTCATAATTCCACTTACCCCCAACATCCTTGACTCTTGTTAGTCAAGAATCTATCAACTTCTGTCTTAAATATGTTGAATGAGCCTGCCTCTATTGCTCTTTGGGCAAAAAACTTTCAAAGACTGACAATTTTCTGAGACAGAAATGTTTTCCCTATTCCCATCTTAAATAGGAACCCTTTTATTTTTAAACTGCCTCCCCATATTCTTGTCTTTCCCACACAGAGGCATCTTCTCAGTTTTAATACTTCAATATCTGTGTTGCTAAAGAAAGCACTGACTTCCTGTATTCTTGGTAGACTCCCTATAAACAGTGTGTTAACTCAGAGAAAGATTGAGTTAAGTTTTTCTAATGCCATGTTTTTGAAACAGGAACAGAGAAAAATTTGAATTTGGATTTAGATTTTATTGTGACATTTACTTTAGTACAGGAATATAGTGAAAATTGTACGAGTCTCTGGCACTATCTTAGTATACAAAAGGCAAGATTAAAAACAGAATCAGCAATAAAAGAAAGAGCTGAAGGAAAAGGCAATACCCAGATCACCCCCCCTGCCTCTGCCATGAGTCCTTGCTGCCAAAAAAACCGTCTCAAACTCCACTCCTCAGGCTGCAAACAGTCAAGTACCCCAAAAGTCCGCACTCTGCCATGGCCAGGATGTCATAATTTCTGCCGTCAGGTATAGGGGCCCAGCCATGTCCTTGAGCTGCACCATCGCTGCTAGAACCATGTCACCATTTTTTGGCACCAGCTTGACTCCACTTACATCGCTGCTGCCATGAGTCTGAATCTTGAACTGTGCTTAAACTCTATGCTGGGTCCACCATGCCGAAGCAGCCAGTGCCTCATTTTCGCTTACGTTGCTGGGGCTGCTGCATCCTGGGACGCCATTTCAGCAAAAGAACCTGCCTCTACCAACCCTGTGGGAAGCAGCCTCTCTCGCTGCATGCAACACTGGAAGGAACCGCCTCCACTGCTGCCGACACTCCAGGAAGGGGGCCCATGCTGCCGACAAATGGAAATGAAGAAAAAAGCAAATGCAAAAGAGAGAGAGAGAAAAACGAAAGGTATATGGAAGCAGACGAATCCAGGTTCAGGATGTGGGCAAGAACACTGCTGCTCCAGTGCTGCTATCTTGAATTGGAAACTGTATTGGAACAGCTGTTAAACATTAATGTTGCTGGGAAGCTTATTCTTCTCCAATCATATTTTATCCTCATCCTGATCTCTGGCACAAAATTGAACTTTAAGTTTATGTAATGCTCTTGCTTTTCACTACATCTACTTCCCACAAACTGTTCATTACTTTTGTCTTTAACTTTCAGGTACCCGGTCAGTACGTCAAGAAGGAATGAGTAATAGAGGAACTCTGATACAAAATAGCACCATCATTTGTTCTGATACTGGTAGACACTTGTGATGATGCTGTGGATTCACGAGGTTGCTTGGTCTTGGTTTTTTTTTAAAAGAGAGGTCTTAAGACAGAAGTACTGCATTGTCTGATTGAAATGCCAGTGAAGTAAACAGCTTGTGAGGCTTTGGGTTTTTTAAAAAAACTGGAATAGAAGCAGCCTGAATGGGTGTAGTTGAGCTCCCATGGAACCAGAGATTTCATTTTAGCATTCAGCAGTTGCTGTTGGGGTCTTGAAGAAGCAAAAGTTTTTTTTTCCCCTCTCTAAGTTATAGCCAAAGGCTGAAGGTTCTCTGTCTACGAGGAGAGTTGCATGTGTGACAATCTTTGTTCTGAATTTGCCTTTTGCCAAGAGTCTGTTTATGGGATATTACCACATTGGAAAGTTAGTTACTAATAGTTACTGTTAAGTTTTCAATTGGAGTTGTTACTCCAATTCCTCCTTTCTTCTGTTGCATTTTGACCATAGTGGATGAATAAAGTGTGTTTTGCTTGAAATCCAGCAGTATGACCAACTAAATTGTTTCTGGAATGCAACTCCATCCATTTACCTTTAAAGTAAGGAAAGGTTAGGGGTCTAGACTATCGTCTGAATATTTTGAGGTGGTTTGATTTGACCCATAACACACTAACTTAGAAACTAACACCACAAGTACTTTGGAGAATAGTATACAGAGGAATCTTGATTATCCAAACAACACGAGCGGGGAGTTTGTTGCTCGGATAATCGAATGTTTGGATAATTGAATGCTGGATAATACAGTTTAGCCAAGCACCAGGACCTTGTGATCTTGTTTGGATAATACAAAGCTCGGATAATCGACGTTCGGATAATAGAGGTTCCCCTGTAAAGGTGAGTCTGCCTATGGTGAGTCATGGGCCATCAGTAGGCTGCAGTTAGTGATGAAGAAAAAGGATTGCCTATGTGCCTCTCACCAGAGACTGAGGTTACCAATGAACCCATGTCAGCTGTTGTGGACAAAGTTGGAATGCAGCATCTCATGCTCCATGTCTCAATTTCCACTGTGTGGAATTTTAGGCTGAAGTCATTGATCCATGCTTATTGTAATGTATGCACAGTCTACTGGCATTATGTCTGCAATCAACGGCATCCAAAGGAGCATGCAGGGTACTGCAGCAGGTCATATAACTGCCCTTTAGTAGATTGTTGCGTGCGCATCCAGGGAAATAGGGAAGGATCTAGGAAGCACCAACTTGTTGTCAGGACACCTCCCATGACTACTCCTTGCCAGTGCCTTTGGTGCCATCAGTTAGTCACCCTGAACCACAGTCACCCAACACTGAGGTGATGCATCCCAAAATCATGGCAACAAACTGCAGAGCTGTGCAAGGCCATCCTGCAAGTTTTCCTCACTGACAGCCAAAAACCATGCACCAGCCAGTCTGCAGCCCCTGGGATGGCCATGCTTCATAGCCTGATGACATAGGAGACTTAAAAAATGCATTTGTGTAAAGGTTTGTATGGGCATTCAGAAAACTTGTTGTGGATTTTTGGTTTATTTGATTACTTCTATTTCACAGCTTTCATGATGTTATAATGTTCTGAACAGGGTAGGATGTAAAGTGGGACTTTGTGTAGCAGCTAGGATGTTGGGATGTGGGAACTGGCATCTGAGTGTCTGTTTACAGTCAATTTGCCTGGAGCGAAGGGATCCTGGATGCTTTGTCAACTTTCTATTTTCCTCTTTCTCCTCCTACTCTCTTACATTTCTTCCTCTTCAACTCCTTACTCCTCCTTTCCAACTACACTGCTTGCATTGTGTGTTGCAACAGGGACTGCAGCTTCAGACTCCATTACTGAAGCAGCCTGCCTCCTGACCAGCCAATTGACTCCTCTGACCTCTTCTGGATTAGCGGTGCTGGAAAAGCACAGCAGTTCAGGCAGCATCCGAGGAGCAGTAAAATCGATGTTTTGGGCAAAAGCCCTTCATCAGGAATATAGGCAGAGTGCCTGAAGGGTGGAGAGCTGCCTTCAGGCACTCTGCCTGTATTCTGATGAAGGGCTTTTGCCCAAAATGTCGATTTTACTGCTCCTCGGATGTTGCCTGAACTGCTGTGCTTTTCCAGCGCCACTAATCTAGAATCTGGTTTCCAGCATCTGCAGTCATTGTTTTTACCTCCTCTGATCTTTTCATCAAGGTCCAAAAAAATCTGAAAAGTTTGCAGAACTCCAACAACAAGAAAACTCAACAGTTCTCTCAGTCTCTCTGAGGCAACAAAATTAAGTCAAAAGCACCTCACAGAAAGTTGTATGGGGTTGGCCGTTTTAATCACAGCAGTGGGGATTTACTTGAGCAACTAGCTGTACATTTCACTTGAAGAGTTTACAAGAGTGTCTTTTCTGAAGCAGCATAAGAATATCAGCATTAGAGATTGTTTATCTGTCTGCTATGCATCCAGTATACACGCAGCCAACCATTGTCAGTTCCCTGTCAGTCAGGGTTGATTGTGTAAGCTGCACTGGAGTTGACCGGAAGTATCTTGACTGCAATCATTTAATACTGAAGTTTCGTAACACTGACACTAGGGTTGCAATGGAGTCAAAGGGTCAGTGCTTGTGTTAGGTGAAAACGTGACATTTGCTGAGCTACTGGATGAGATAATACTGGTAAAGAGGAGGTAACAGGAAAGCTGTCAATGCTTAAAATGAATATATCTTCTAGGTCAGACACAATTTCTTCCCTATTGCTGAGGAAACAAAAATGAGAAATTATAGAGGTGTTGGTGCCACACTCACCAATTCTGCTTAGATCCATTGGTGGTATCAAATCATAGGAGGATTGAATATGTGATACCTTTTTCAATAAAAGGAAGAAGAAACACTGTCAATTGTAAACTCATCAATGGTGGGGAAGCTTTTAGAAATGATAAACTGGAAGAAAGTTAAAATATACTTGGGCAAGCATAATTGGGGGAGCTAAGTACACATTTGTTAAAGGCAAATTGGGTTTAATGAAATATATTGAATTTAGAATATAGAACATTGAATGTTACAACGCAGTAGAGGCACTGCGGCCTTTGATGTTGCGCCGACCTGTGAAATGCCCATCTAACCTACAATGTTCCATTATTATCCATCTGTATATCCAATGTTCATTTAAATGCCCTTAACATCGGCAAGTCTACTACTGTTGCAGGCAGGCCGTTCCACACCACTACTACTCTCTGAGTAAAGAAACTACTCCCGATATCTGTCCTAAATCTATCACCCCTCAATTTAAACCAATGTGCCCTTGTGTTAGTCTTCATCATCCAAGGACACAAGACTCTAATTGTCCACACTATCTAACCTTCTGATTATCTTATAAGTCTCGATTTAGTAATTTCTAGCCTTTTTCTCTGCAACGAAAACAGCTTCAGTTCCCTCAACCTTTTCTCATAAGACTTTCCTTCCATATCAGGCAATATCCTAGTAAATCTCCTCTGAACCCTTTCCAAAACTTCCACATCCTTCCTGTAATGCAGTGACTAGAACTGCAAGCAATGCTCAAGGTGCGGCCTTACCAGTGTCTTCTACAGCTGAAGCATGACCTCGTGGCACTGAAACTCAATTCCCCTACCAAGAAATGCCAACACGCCATATGCCTTCTGAACAAACCTATCAACATGGGTGTCAACTTTCAGGGATTTATGCACCTGGACACCGAGATCTCCCTGTTCATCTACACAGCCAAGGATTTTACCATTAGCCCAGTACTCAGCATTCCTGTTACTTCTTCCGAAGTGAACTACCTCATATTTTTCAGCATTAAACTCCATTTTCCACTTCTCAGCCCAGCTCTGCATCTTATTTATGTCTCTCTGTAACCCACAACATTGGAAGGACAGCTCCTCCTGCAGTACAGTACTTTGTGACAACCTAGATTTGGTGCTCAAGATTTGCAAGCAGCATTTGTACTACAGTGTTCTGATTCAGAAGCAGACATGCCACCCACTGAGTCACAGATGGTACCTAAGGAAGAAAACACCTTGTGTTGATATTAGTTCTAGGATTTCCATTCTCAAATTGAGGGCATTTCAGATCCCTTTTTATTCTAAGAAGGTGGTGGTCACAGAGTCATACCGCATGGAAACAGACCCTTCGGTCCAACCGGTCCATGCTGACCATCTTCCCAAAATAAATTATCCCATCTGTCTGCGCTTGGCCCATATCCCTCCAAACATTTCTAATTCATGAACTTGTCCAAATATCTTTTAAATATTATAACTGTACCCACATCCACCACTTCCTCTGAAAGTTCATTCCACATACCAACCATTCTCTGTGAAAAAAAGCCACTTATCTTTTTTAGATCTTTCTACTCTCACCTTAAAATATGCCCCCTAGTCTTGAAATCCCTCACCCTTGGGAAAAGACATCCGCCATTCACCTTATCTACACCGCTCATGATTTTGCAAACCCCTATAAGGTTATCCTTCAGCCTCTGAAACTTCAATGAGAAAGGTCCCAGCCTATCTAGTCTCTTCTTATAACTCAACTATCCATTCCTGGCAACATCCTGGTAAATATCTTCTGAATCCTCTCCAGCTCATTAATATATTTCCTATAACAGGAACCAGAACTGGGAACAGTACTCCAGAAAAAGCCTCACCAATGCCCTGTACAACCTCAACGTGACGTCCCACTCCTACATTCAAAGGTTTGAGCAATAAAGGCAAGTGTGCTAAAGGTGATAGTTCCATACTGACTTACTTAACTTGGCCATTCAGAAAAGAGTTGAGAGTCAGCCCCAGCAGGATAGGTTATTTAAGAAGTATTATATAAAGAATGTTTGGAAAGTTCCTAGTGAGCTCGAATCAGCAATGGGAGATCAGGCAGTTTTTTTTCCGCAGCATGCTCCACAAACCTACTTTTGGCGTAAATCAAATCCTCATCATACAAGAGAAAAGGAGTTCACAGCTGGTGTGGCATGGACCAGGTAAAGACAATTACTCACAGACAGGAAGCTCCACTCCTGAGACATCAATTGGAGACTGTTGATTTCCGAACCCTCCGATCACCAACAATACCTCACTGGCTCCCAACCTTGGTCTATTTTCCTAGTGTGGTAATAGAGTGTATGGATTTGGGTAGTATAGTTAATATTCTGTAAACAGACTTTGAAAAGGTATTTAATAAAATACAGTGCATTAAACCTGATGGTAAAATGGAACTCGCTCAGGGATTTAAAGGGAGAGTAGCAGCACAGGTACCAAATTAGAAAAAGGACATGCCATGAATAGTAAAAGCAAAGTACTGTGCTTGCTGGAGATCTGAAACAAAACAAAGTGCTGGAGAAGAGCAGTAGATCTGGAAGCGTCTGTGGTGAGAGTAACAGAGTAATAGAGTCCAATATGACTTCTTGGGAACTGAAGGTGGCTGGCAAATGTAGATTTTATGCTGTTGAATAAAAGGGGGAGGAGAACAAATGAAACAGATGGTAAAATTGACACAGATAAAAGGCAAAGGGAGTGCTAATAGCAGTTGAGGAAAGATGCAGATGAAAAGGAGTTAAAGGTCAATGTTATTAGCAGAAAATAGGCCTGCTCTGCTGAGAACAAGCCCATGCACACAAGATACTGAGGGAGAGGATGGGGAGAGGATGGTTGTCCAGAAGGTGTCATTGAAATGGAAGACAGAGTTCATCGTTTGAAGTTGTTGAATCCAACATTAAACCCTGTGGGCTGAGTGGAAATGAGATGTTCTTTCAGTGTGTGGTGGATTTTGCTGGAACACTGCAGCAGGTTAAAGACAATAATGTAAGTATTAGACCGACATGTGGTAAGTATCTGCAGTTCAGACTGGAGAGAGCTATACATTAAGTTTCTCAGAATCACTGCTGTTCACAAGTTTTGAGAAGATTTGTAGCTCAGATTGAGATTCTGGATATAGGTTTGCTCACTGAGCTGCAAGGTTCATTTCCAGATGTTTCGTCACCCTACTACATAACATCTTCAGTTGGCCTCCAGTTGAAGCACTGTTCATGATTCTTTAGATTAGATTAGACTTACAGTGTGGAAACAGGCCCTTCGGCCCAACAAGTCCACACCGACCCGCCGAAGCGCAACCCACCCATACCCCTACATTTACCCCTTACCTAACACTACGGGCAATTTAGCTTGGCCAATTCACCTGACCCGCACATCTTTGGACTGTGGGAGGAAACCGGAGCACCCGGAGGAAACCCACGCAGACACGGGGAGAACGTGCAAACTCCACACAGTCAGTCGCCTGAGTCGGGAATTGAACCCGGGTCTACAGGCGCTGTGAAGCAGCAGTGCTAACCACTGTGCCACCGTGCCGCCCATTTCCTGCTTTCTATTTAAATGTCTGGATTTTTTTGGGTTGGTGATGTCATTTTCTGAGGTGCTGTCATTTCCTGTGGTGATGTCATTTCATGTTCTTTTTCTCAAGTGGTGGTAGATAGGGTCTAACTCGATGACCCCATCTACCACCACTTGAGAAAAAGAACAGGAAATGACATCACCACAGGAAATGATATCACTAACCCAAAGAAACCCAACATATAAATAGAAACAGGAATCATGAACAGTCCTTCGCCCAGAGACCCACTGGAGATGTTACCTAGTAGGGTGATGAAACATCTGGAAGTGAACCTCCCAGCTCAACGAGCAAACCTACATCCACAATCATTGCTGTCTTTGACATGCATTAATGACTTGGACTTTTGGAATCCAAAACACAATTTCAAAATAGGCAGATGACACAAAACCTGAAAATAAACAAGTGAGCAAATTAATCAGTGATTTTCAGAAGTGGACAGTTCTTGGAATGGCTGAGTCTAATACAGGAGGAAAACCAATGTCCTGTACAGCCGCAACATGTACCTCCCAACTCCTGTACTCAATATTCTGACCAATAAAGGAAAGCATACCAAACACCTTCTTCACTATCCTATCTACCTGTGATTCCACTTTCAAGGAGCTATGAACCTGCACTCCAAGGTCTCTTTGTTCAGCAACACTCCCTAGGACCTTACCATTAAGTGTATACGTCCTGCTAAGATTTGCTTTCCCAAAATGCAGCACCTTGCATTTATCTGAATTAAACGCCATCTGCCACTTCTCCGCCCATTAGCCCATCTGGTCCAGATCCTGTTGTAATCTGAGGTAACCCTCTTTGCTCTCCACTTCACCTCCAATTTTGGTGTCATCTGCAAACTTACTAACTGTATCTCTTCTGCTCGCATCCAAATCATTTATGTAAATGACAAAAAGTAGAGGACCCAGCACCAATCCTTGTGGCACTCCACTGGTCACAGTTGGAATATTGTGTGCAATTCTGGTCTCCTTACTATCGGAAAGATGTTGTGAAACTTGAAAGGGTTCAGAAAAGATTTACAAGGGTGTTGTCAGGGTTGGAGGATCTGAGTTACAGGGAGTGGCTAAACAGACTGGGGTTGTTTTCCCTGGAGCGTCAGAGGCTGTGGGATGACCTTATAGAGGTTTACAAAATTATGAGGGGCATGGATAGTAGAAATAGACAAAGTCTTTTCCCTGGGATCGGGGAGTCCAGAACTAGAGGACATAGGTTTAGGGTGAGAGGGGAAAGATATAAAAGAGACCTAAGGGACAACTTTTTCACGCAGAGGGTGGTACGTGTATGGAATGAGCTGCCAGAGGATATGGTGGAGGCTGGTACAATTGCAACATTTAAGAGGCATTTGGATGAATAGGAAGGGTTTGGAGAGATATTGGCCGGGTAGATGGGTTGGACCGAAGGGTCTGTTTCCATGCTGTACATCTCTATGACCCTAAATGGGAGAGACAGTACATGCCAACCTCTGAATTTTAAAGGTGTTGCAATAGGAGAGAGACTTTCAGATGCATGCGCATAACTCTTTAAATGTGCCGGTACAGGTTGCTAAAACAAATGATGAATTGAGCATCAGTAGAAGTACAGAATACAAAAGCTACAATATCTACAAAACACTACATTGATCCCAGGGAGAATTGCA
The DNA here is from genome assembly GCF_020745735.1 of Hemiscyllium ocellatum. NCBI lineage: Eukaryota > Metazoa > Chordata > Chondrichthyes > Orectolobiformes > Hemiscylliidae > Hemiscyllium > Hemiscyllium ocellatum. The sequence goes on along the minus strand of NC_083401.1, from coordinate 152,409,124 downwards.
TCCAATTCTCAGCACTACAATTTATGAAGGAGTTGATGCCTTTGAAGTGGGTGAAAAAGAGATTTATTTGAGTAGTTCAAGGTATGGGCTGGGAGAAAGCGAAGAGATTTGATAGAGGTGTTAAAATTTATGGAGGGTTTAGATACAGTAAATGTTGAGGAACTGTCAGTAACCAGAGGACATGGATTTAATGTTGTTGACAAAATAAGCAGAGAAAACATGAATACACACTGAATTACTGGGTTTGAAGAGTACTGTCTGATATAATGGTGGCACTGATGCAATTGTAATTTTATAAAATGAAATTAGAATAACACCTGAAGGAAAAAAAGTTGCAGAGAAAGGGTGGAAGATTGACAGTCATTGAATTCGCTTTTTGAAAAAGCAGGTATAAACTCAATGGCGTGATATTATTCCTCTGTACTGCAATATCCAATGATTCTCTGATTTTATCACTACCTACTTAAACAGCTGTCAAATCTGTACAGCTATGATCGTGATAAAAGCATGCTTGAAAGAGGTAATATAAAAATAGTTGGCAAAATGTTCAGGGATCATCATTGCACTATTTGTCAGTCACTGTATTTGAGAATCTATTTAGCTTAGAGTCACGTAGGTTTGTGTAAGTTGTGCAGTCCTAATATGGATCCTGTATGTTTTAATTGCATTTTTCATATCACCATATGATTCAATTCTCTCCCTTTGCAATGCTCAAAGATCATACTATTTATATATCAGTAAGTCACAGTGTCGGATTTATGATTGTGACAAACTGAATCAATGGCAATTAATGTAAAATAAAGCACTCAGAGTAGCCCAGGTTTGTTTACCCACAAAACACTTGGTTCTGCTATGATTGTCACATTGAACTGTTGGAATATAGAATATAAAACAGTTTAATCTCATTTGAATGGATGGCACCTTCTCCACTCATACTAGTTGATGGATTAAAAGCACTTAACACTGAGATGCACTGGTATAATATCTCAGAACATAGATACAATGCTTGATGTCTATATTTGTGTAATGATGCTTTCGGTATCAGAAATAATCAGAGAACCAATTGCAAGCACCAAGATTAATCTGGCCATGAGCGAGTTAGGCAGAATATTTTATGCGCTTCACAAGTACTGGCTAAATAAATGTAATAAAGACTGAAACAAAGGGGCTTGTGTTGGAAATTCAAGTTACAATTTACAGCACTTTCACAGTACCTTTGTAAACAATGAGGAATTACATACTGCCATTGGATGTCAGACTGGCAGAAGGGTCAGGTCAGATACATTATCATGCAAACCACTTGAAACATGGTACTCAGGTTTAATTACTTTAATAGCGTGAACTGCTTTTGGCCACCGCAATTAGAATTTGTTATGATCAGTTGATGAGAGGAAATGGGCTTCCCTCCTTTTTTTAACCCCCTCTTAGTTGGTCACAACAATTTTACTTTTTAGTGCGTAGCAATCGCACTGCAATTAAACTCAGTAAGCCAGTTCAAGAATGGTGAGCCAATTCCAAAGCTTATTGAAAGAGAATGGAGTTTTGTTACCTATTCAACATGAAAAAAACTGCAAATCAAACACATACGCAACACATTTATCAAGCTCTTAAACGAAAAGGGTGAGAAGAAGTCTAGTATAGCTGGGAAGGTAAACACTGCTGTGGTTTGAAACCAAAATCTCAACTGTTTAGTTGTTATCCTGTTTCCTCAGGAGTGGTGAAACTTGCAACTAACTTTGACTTTTTGGTAACTGTTGCTTTCCAAAGTTGCTTTATCATTGGGACTCAGTTTTGACCTTGAAAGGGAAGGAGAGAAGAACTTTGAGTATCCTTGCTGTTGTCAGTCCATGTTGCTTTCTCTCTCCTTTATTGCTCAAAGTAAGCTACTGAAATATGATTGGTTTGTATATTTCAAGTCTAGCTCCATTGTCTGTTTAAACTGAACATTCTTCAGGTTAACAAAAATCAAAGAACTGCCTGAAAATTGTCTTCTACGAGACAAAAGTTTCGACTTAACAGTAAATTCACAAAACAGCTGGCAAAACATTCTCACCTAATACTAGTGATAATTTCAGAACTAGAAGCAGAAAGTGTAATGACATACAGGTTAGCTCCACCAAGGAGCATTCCCATATTTCCTGATGGATAGAGCTTATCTTGTGTTGTCAGTTAATCCTCTCAGGTACTAACTGACAACACAACATAAGGTAATACACAACATCTCCTGCAAGCTTTTTTGCGAATGCATAGCAAAACTAAAGGCAAAAAGCTTACTAAAACACCTTTTTAAGGAAAAAAGAATTTTCTATTGTTCAACTAAAAATATTTCTTTAAGAAAGAAATATCAGTGCAACATCTTTTTAATGTCACATGCAAAGTTCAGAGAAGTAGAAAGGGTGCATATCCTCTATCATGTGAAAAGGAGGCTGAAAACATAGTGAATATCTACATGACTGCTTCCATTTTGTAATTGATACAGTGGATCTTACCAATGCCAATATCGTACAATTGGTGAAATCCTCATTGCTGTCACCATCTTATGTTAGATGGGATGTTGGATACCTTAGATAGACTCATGGCCAACGATCCTTCTTGCTGGTATTAATCTTGGTTACTGATATCGTATAGGGAAGAATATTCAGATGATATCTGAGGCAGAAAATAAGCTCAATCTTAGTGAACAGTCAATAGGTTTGTTACAGATTACATAATCATAGAATCATAGAATCCCTACAGTGTGGAAACAGGCCATTTGGCCCTGCAAGTCCATACTGACCTCCGAAGAGTAACCCACTCAGGCCCATTCCCCTACCCTACTACTCTACATTTACCCCAAATTAATGCACCAAACTGACACATCCCTGAACACTATGGGCAATTTAGTATGGCCAATTTGTCCAAACGTCTTTTAAATGATGCTAATGTAACTGCCTCAACCACTTCCACGGGCAGCTCATTCCTTATGCCTAACATCCTTTGTGTATGAAAGTTGCCCACAGGTTCACTTTTATTCTTTCCCTTCTAACCCTAAACTGATGCCCTTTGGTCTTCGATTCCTCAACCGCTGGGAAAATGACTGAATGCATAACTCATTTCATTACACTTATGTGCAATACATGTGGTCACATTTATCATGGTCACTTGTGCAATGTCAGATTCGATTTAAGACTAAGTTCACAAAGAGAAACTGCTTTATAATACTAAACATTACTAAAACCTTTTCACACAGCATTTGTCACAAGAATGAAACAGAAGCAGAATGAATAAAGACAGTCTGGTTAACTCCTTCAAAATACAGTATTTTGCATCCTGGTGGGTGGAACGTATCTTGTGATATCTGTTAACCCTTTCAGGTACTAACTATCTAATATAACAGAAGGGCAGTGGAGTGGCAGTGTGTTAGATGGCTGGGGTGACAGAGTAGTAGATTGATACGTGAAGAGTGGGTGAGATGGGCAAATTGCTTGGGTCAGGAGAGGTTGCCAGGTTGGTGGCTCACCAGCTTTGATTGGGGGAAGTTCAGGGATTGGAGTTGGATGGTGGGTCTGATCAGGTCAAGTCAGGTCGGCTTGGGAAATCTATTGGGGTGTAGTCATGAAAGGTTACAAAGTTGTCAAGGACTTGGGGAGTAAGGTGGTGGGGTCTGGATGTAGGTTTGCTCGCTGAGCTGGAAGGTTCATTTCCAGGCATTTCGTCACCCTGCTAGGTAACATCTTCAGTGGCCTCCTGGCGAAGTGCTGCTGATCATTCCTGCTTTCTATTTGTATGTTTGGATTTCTTTGTGTTGGTGATGTCATTTCCTGTTCTTTTTCTCAGGGGGTGGTAGATGTGGTCTAACTCGATGTGTTTATTGATAGAGTTCCGGTTGGAATGCCATGCTTCTAGGAATTCTCATGCGTGTCTCTGCCTGGCTTGTCCTAGGATGGATGTGTTGTCCCAGTTGAGTGGTGTCCTTCCTTATCTGTATACTAGTGAGGATACTAGTGAGAGAGGATCATGTTGTTTTGTAGCTAGTTGATGTTCATGTATCCTGGTGGCTAGTTTTCTGCCTGTTTGTCCAATGTAGTGTTTGTTACAGTTTTACAAAATACCATGCAAGAACTGAGAAAAAGAACAGGAAATGATATCACCATGGGAAATGACATCACCACTGTAAATGACATCAACAGCCAAAAGAAACCCAAACATATAAATAGAAAGCAGGAATTATCAGCAGTGCTTCGCCTGGAGGCCCAATGAAGATGTTACCTAGTAGGATGACGAAATGTCTAGAAATGAACCTTCCAGGTCAGCGAGCAAACTTACATCCAGAACCTCAGCCTGAGCTACAAATCTTCTCAAAACGTGATGGGGTCTAGTAAGGTTGGATTAGGATTTGATTTGATTTGATTTATTATTGTCAAGTGCTGAGAAACAGGGAAAATTATTGCTTTGTGTGCTTTCCAGATAAATCATAGCAGATATAAGTACAACAAGGTAACAGAACCAAATGTAGAAATAATGTTACAGCTACAGAGAAGGTGCAGAGAAAGATAAACTTTAATATATGAGAGATATGTTTAAAAGTCTAGTAGCAGAGGGGAAGAACCTGTTCTTCAATCTATTAGTATGTGTTTTCAAACTTTTGAATCTTCTGTTTGATGGAAAGGGTGGAAGAGAATATAACCGGACTGGGAGGGGACTTGGATTATGTTGGCCACTTTGTTGAGGCAGTATGAAGTACTGACAGAATCAATGGTTGGAAGGCTGGTTTTTGTGATGGCTTGGGCTGCGGCCAAAACGTTGTAATTTCTTATGGTCTTGGGCAAAGCAGTAGCCATACCAAGCTGTGATACACCCGGGTAGGATACTTTCTATGGTATACCTATAAAGATTGGTAAGAGTCATTGTGGACATGCCGATATTCTTTCACCTTCTGAAGAAGTAAAGACATTGGTGTGCTTTCTTGACAGTTGCTTCAAAGTAGGTGGACCAGGGCCACGACAGATTGTTGGTGATATTTACGCTGAAGAACATAGAACATTATGGCGCAGTACAAGCCCTCAGCCCTTGATGTTGTGCTGACTTGTGGAACCAATCTGAAGCCTATCTATCCTACACCAATCACTAAGAAACTACCTCTGACATCTGTCCTATATCTAACTTAAAGCTATGTCCCCTTGTGCTAACCATCACCATCCGAAAAAGGCTCTCACTGTCCACCCTATCCAACCCTATGATTATCTTATAAGTCTCAATTAAGTCACCTCTCAACCTTCTTCTCTCTAATGAAAATAGCTTCAAGTCTCTCAGCCTTTCCTCATAAGACTGACCCTCCATACCAGGCAACGTCCTAGTAAATCACCTCTGAATCCTTTCCAAAGCTTCCATATCTTTCCTATAATGTGATGACCAGAACTGTATGCAATACTCCAAGTGCGACCACACCAGTGTTTTGTACAGCTGCAACATGACCTAATGGCTCTGAAACTCAATCCCTTTTCCAATAAAAACTAACACACTGTATGCCTTCTTAACCACCCTATTAAACTGGGTGACAACTTTCAGGGATCTAAGTACATGGACACCGAGGTCTCACTGCTCATCTAGACTACCAAGAATCTTACCATTAGCCTAGGACTCTTTATTCCTGTGGCTCCTTCCAAAGTGAATCACTTCATACTTTTGCACATTCAACCCCATTTGTCACCTCGCAGCCTAACTCTGCAGCTTATCTATGCCCCTCTGTAACCTGTAACATCCTTCAGCACTGATCACAATGCCACCAACCATTGTGTCATCCACAAATTTACTAACCCAGGTTCATCAGTTCATTTACAAAACTGACAAACAGAAGTGGACCCAAAACAGACCCTTGTGGTATACCACTAGTAACTGAACTCCAGGATGAACATCTCCCATTAACTACCATCCTCTGTCTTCTTTCATCCAGCCAATTTCTGATCCAAACCTCTAAATCACCCTCAATCCCATACCTCCACATTTTGTTCAATAGACTACCGTGAGGAACCTTATCAAACACCTTACTGAAATCCATATACACCACATCAACCACTTTGCCCTCACCTATCTGTTCAGTCACTTTCTCAAGGAACTCAATGACAACCTCTTCACAAAACCGCGTTGACTATCCCTAATCAACTTATTCCTTTCTAGATGATTATATATCTTATCTCTTATAACCTTTTCCAATACTTTACCCACAACCGAAGTAAGGCTCACTGGCCTATAATTACCAGAGTTGTCTCCACTCCCCTTCTTGAACAAGGGGTCAACATTTGCTATCTTCCAGTCTTCTGGTACTATTCCTATACACAATGACAACATAAATATCAAAGCCAAAGGCTTTGCAATCTCCTCCCTGGCTTCCCAGATAATCCTAGGATAAATCCCATTCATCCCAGGGGACTTTTCTACTTTCCCCATTTCCAGAATTGCTAACACCTCCTCCTGTGAACCTCAATCCAATCTAGTGTAGCAGCCTGTATCTCAGTATTCCCCTCAACAACATTGTCTTTTTCCAGTGTGAATATCGACAAAAAATATTCATATAGTGCTTCTCCGATCTCCTCGGACTCCACGCACAACTTCCTACCACTGTCCTTGATTGACCTAATCTTACTCTAATCATTCTATTATTCCTGTTATATCTATAGAAAGCTTTAAGGTTTTCCTTGATCCTTCATGCCAATGAATTCTCATGTGCCCTCCTGGCTCTTCTTAGCTCTCTCTTTAGGTCTTTCCTGGCTAGCCTGTAACTCTCAAGTGCCCTAATTGAGCCTTCATGTCTCATCCAAACATAAGCCGCCTTCTTCCTCTTGACAAGAGATTCAACTTCCTTAGTAAACCACGGCTCCCTCACTTGACCACTTCCTCCCTGCCAGCCTGGTACATACTTATCAAGGACATGCAGTAGATGTTCCTTGAATAAGCTCCACATTTCAATTGTGCCCATTCCTTGCAGTTTCCTTCCCCATCCTATGAATCCTAAATCTTGCCTAATTGCATCATAATAACCTTTCCCCCAGCTATAACTCTTTCCCTGCAGTATATACCAACCCTTTCTATTGTTAAAGTAAACATAACCGAATTGTGGTCACTATTACCAAAGTGCTCACCTACCTCCAAATCTTTCACCTGACCGAGTTCATTACCCAATACCAAATCCAATGTGGCCTCGTTCCTTGTTGACTTGCCTACGTATTGTGTCAGGAAACCCTCCTTAACACATTAGACAAAAACTGACCTATCTAAAATACACAAACTATAGTGTTTCCAGTCAATATTTGGAAAGTTAAAGACCCCATAACAACCGCCCTATTCCTCTCGCTCCTATCCAGAATCATCTTTGTAATCCTTTCCTCTACATCTCTGGAACTATTCTGAGGCCTATAGAAAGCTCCCAACAGAGTGACGTCTCCTTTTCTGTTTCTAATCTCAGCCCATACTACCTCAGTGGACGAGTCTTCAAACATCCTTTTTGCCACCGTAATACTGTCCTTGACTAACAATGCTACACCTCCCTCTCTTTTGCCATCTTCTCTGTTCTTACTGAAACATCTAAATCCTGGAACTTGCAACAATCATTCCTGTCCCTGCTCTATCCATGTCTCTGAAATGGCCACAATTTCGAACTTGAAGCTCTCGCCCATTTCCACCTCAGCATCGTTGATACAGACAGGACCGTGTCCTCCACTCTGCTTCCTGAAGTTAATGACCAGCTCCTTCATTTTGCTGACATTGTGGGAGACATTGTTGTCTTTACACCATGCCACTAAACTCTTTATCTCTTTCCTGTGTTCAGTCCCATTGCTGTTTAAGATTCACTACACTACAGTGATGTCATCAGCAAACTTGTAAATGGAGCAGAAATTGGTCACACAGTCACCAGTGTATAAGGGATACAGAATGAAGCCTTGCCAGGCACCGGTGTTGAAGATTATTTTGGAGGAGGTGTAGCCTATCCTCACTGATTGCTGTCTGTCGGTCAGGCAGTCGAAGATCCCGTTGTAGAGGGGGGAGCAGAGTCCTAGGTGTCAGAGTTTGGAGATGAGTTTGGTTGGAATTATGGTGTTATCTAAGGTCAAGAAATATGAGCCTGACTTAGGTATCTTTATTATCCAGATGTTCCAGGGATGAGTATAGGAGCAGGGAGACAGCATCTGCTGTGGTCGTATTACAATGGTAGGTAAATTGCAATGAATCAAGGCAATCTGGCAGGCTGCACTTGATGTGTGCCTGGACTAACTTCTCGAAGCACTTCATAATGATGGATGCCGGAGCCACCAGGTGGTAGTCATTAAGGCATGTTGCCTGCTTTTCCTTTGGCACTGAGATGAAAGTGGTCTTCTTGAAGTATGTTGGAACCTCCCATTGGAGTACAGACACATTAAAGATATCTGCAAATACTGTCACCGACGGGTCCATGCAGGATCTGAGTGCATGGCTGTGAACTCCATCTGGACGAACGGCTTTCTGTGGGTTCACTCTATAAAAAGCTGATCTGATTTCTGTCGCGGCGACTGTGGGTACCGTTCCCTACGAGACTGTAGGGCATCATTTCACTGACTTTCTGCTCAAAATGAGCAAATAGTGCATTGTGCTCACTGGGGATGGATGCATTGTTGTCAGTGGCTGCCTCAGGTCAGGCCTGGCTCAGTCACTGCCTCAGTGTGAATGGTCTTTCATTCTGGAAGGTAAATGGGTGTATCGGGTGGGTGTAGCTTTGAGCACTCGGACAGTCTTGTTCTCACTCTAGGTAAAAACAATGACTGCAGATGCTGGAAACCAGATTCTGGATTAGTAGTGCTGGAAGAGCACAGCAATTCAGGCAGCATCTGAGGAGCAGTAAAATCGACGTTTCAGGCAAAAGCCCTTCATCAGGAATAAAGTCAGGCCTCAATGTCAGGACTTCATGAGGTTGGGTAGGGCCATGTAGTTGGGTTGCCAATTTGACTTCTGGGTCGGGCCTTTTTAAAGTCGATATGCAGTTGGTCTCTCTGTTGCCATGGTCACAGTTCCAGCATCAACAGTCGAACCGAATCAGTTCATGAGGCTGAGTACTCCAGAAGGTCCTGTCGGGTCAGAACCAATTGGGTCGTGGTAATTGGTCATTTCAGGAGGTCAAAAGATCACCATGCCAGAAAGTAGATTTAAGAGAAAATTGTTAGTAATTCTGACATACTTAAAATTGAGATTTAAATGAGTAGAAAGATTGCAATTGATGTGAGGAGATGATCTGTTGGGGACAGACAATAGACAATAGACAATAGACAATAGGTGCAGGAGTAGGCCATTTTGCCCTTCAAGCCTGCATCACCATTCAATATGATCATGGCTGATTATCCTTAATCAGTATCCGCTTCCTGCCTTATCTCCATAACCCTTGATTCTGCAATCCTTGAGAGCTCTATCCAACTCTTTCTTAAATGAATCCAGAGACAGGGCCTCCACTGCCCTCTGGAGCAGAGCATTCTACACAGCCACCACTCTCTGGGTGAAGATGTTTCTCCTCATCTCTGTCCTAAATGGTCTACCCCGTATTTTTAAGCTGTGTCCTCTGGTTCGGCACTTACTCATCAGCGGAAACATGTTTCCTGCCTCCAGGGTGTCCAATCCTTTAATAATCTTATATGTCTCAATCAGATCCCCTCTCAGTCTTCTAAACTCAAGGGTATACAAGCCCAGTTGCTCCAGTCTTTCAGTGTAAGATAATCCCGCCAATCCAGGAATTGATCTCGTGAACCTACGCTGCACTCCCTCAAAAGCCAGAATGTCTTTCCTCAAATGAGGAGACCAGAACTGCACACAGTACTCCAGGTGTGGTCTCACCAGGGCCCTGTACAGCTGCAGAAGAACCTCTTTGCTTCTATACTCAATCCCTCTTGTTATGAAGGCCAGCATGCTATTAGCCTTCTTCACTACCTGCTGTACCTGCATGCTTACCTTTATTGACTGGTGTACAAGAACACCCAGGTCTCTCTGTACTGCCCCTTTACGTAAATTGATTCCATTTAGGTAGTAATCTACCTTCCTGTTCTTGCCACCAAAGTGGATAACCATACATTTACCCACATTAAACTGCATCTGCCATACATCTGACCACTCATCTAACTTGTCCAGGTCACCCTGTTAACTCCTAACATTCTCATCACATTTCACCCTGCCACCCAGCTTAGTATCATCAGCAAATTTGCTGATGTTATTGCTAATACTATCTTCTATATTATTAACATATATTGTAAAAAGCTGCGGTCCCAATACTGATCCCTGCGGTACCCTACTGGTCACTGCCTGCCATTCCGAAATGGAGCTGTTTATCACTACTCTTTGTTTCCTATCAGCCAATCAACTTTCAATCCAAGTTGGTACTTTGCCCTCAATACCATGCGCCCTAAGTTCGCTCCCTAACCTCCTATGTGGGACTTTCTAAAAGTCCAGGTACACTACATCTACTGGATCTCCCTCGTCCATCTTCAGAGTTACATCCTCAAACACTTCCAGAAGATTAGTCAAGCATAATTTCCCCTTCATAAATCCATGCTGACTCTGACCTATCCTGTTACTACTATCCAGATGTGTTGTAATTTCATCCTTTATAATAGACTCCAGCATCTTTCCCACCACTTAGGTCAGACGAACTGGTCTTAAAAAGTAGTACAACATTAGCCACCCTCCAATCTGCAGGAACTGATCCCGAATCTATCGAACTCTGGAAAATAATCACCAACGCATCCACAATTTCTCGAGCCATCTCCTTCAATACCCTGGGATGTAGACCATCAGGACCCGGGGACTTATCAACCTTCAGACCTAACAATCTCTCCAACACCAATTCCTGGCAAATATAAATTCCCTTAAGTTCAGGTCCTTCAGCCACTGTTACCTCAGGGAGATTGCTTGTGTCTTCCCCAGTGAACACAGATCTGAAGTACCAATTCAATTCTTCTGCCATTTCTTTGTTCCCTGTAATGTATTCCCCTGTTTTTGTCTTCAAGGGCCCAATTTTAGTCTTAACCATTTTTTTTAGCCTTTCACATACCTAAAAAAGCTTTTACTATCCTCCTTTATATTATTGGCCAGTTTACCTTCGTACCTCATTTTTTCTCTGCGCATTTCCTTCTTAGTAATCCTCTGTTGTTCTTTAAAAGCTTCCCAGTCCTCCGTTTTCCCACTTATCTTTGTTATGTTATACTTTTTCTCTTTTAACTTTATATGCTTCTTAACTTCCCTCGTCAGCCACGGCCACCCATGCCTCCTCCTAGGATCTTTCTTCCTTTTTGGAATGAACTGATCCTGTAACTTCTGCATTATACACAGAAATATCCGCCATTGTTCCTCCACTTTCATCCCTGCTAAGGTATTGCACCATTGAACTTTGGTCAGCTCCTCCCTCATAGCTCCATATTTCCCTTTATTCCACAGAAATATTGTCACTTCCGATTGTACCCTCTCCCTCTCAAATTGCAGATTGAAGCTTATTGTATTATGGTCACTACTTCCCAACGGCTCCTTCACTTCGAGCTCCCTGACAATTCTGGTTCGTTGCACAATATCAGATCCAGAATTGCCTTCTCCCAGCTCACAAAAGAGTCTCCATGCTCTGAAAGGGTTCTCTGATGGTCAGGAGGGGAAGGTGGGGGTCAGTAGTATAGTTGCCCAGGAGTTGGGCTGTGATCTTTAGACTTAGACTTAGACTTACAGTGTGGAAACAGGCCCTTCGGCCCAACAAGTCCACACCGACCCGCCGAAGCGCAACCCACCCATACCCTTACATTTACCCCTTACCTAACACTACGGGCAATTTAGCATGGCCAATTCACCTGACCCGCACATCTTTGTGACTGTGGGAGGAAACCGGAGCACCCGGAGGAAACCCACGCAGACACGGGGAGAAAGTGCAAACTCCACACAGTCAGTCGCCTGAGTCGGGAATTGAACCCGGGTCTCTGGTGCTGTGAGGCAGCAGTGCTAACCACTGTGCCACCGTGCCGCTTTCTTTCTAATATTCCTTGAGCAACTATCTAGGCAAGTAAGTTGGATTTATCTGTAGTCTCCATATCTTATGCAGAGTCAGGACATATTTAGAACATGGGAATGGAAGTTCAAATTTCCTGGGATATGTACCTGGAGCCAGTATGTTGGGTCTTCCAAGAGTTCCTCATGTTCACTTTGGATCATACTCCTTGTCTCTGACTATCCAGAGTAGGAAGTGTGGTTCAATTAATTCTAATGTACATGAATTGGTATGATGCTGATTGGCTCAAGTGTCGAAGTGACTAAATACGAGAAAGAGGATTATCATTTAGCAGATGAATGAAGATATCAATTGACAATCACTTTTTCACAAAAGACTGCACAATCAAATCTCTCCGTTTTTTTTAAAACCTACCAAAAATGAAAAATTAAATTATTCATTCTCTTTTCCATTTATTTGTATGATCATGATGTTCCTTTGCAGGCAAGAAACATTAAAAAATAACATAACAATAACAAATAACACCTAATGAAATTTAAACAAAATAAAAGCAGATTAAATTTGAAACAATGCACAAAAAAACCTTTCAGCTTATCCATTATGTTGCAATGTTCCTGTTGGAAATCTATCCAAACATTTTGTTCTCAAAGCCAATTTTCTCTTTATAGCTTCTGTTTTGAGTTTCCTTAGTCTACCATAGGTCACACAACACATTGCCTGTTCTCCACTGCCCTCTCTGACGACACAATGATTCCAGCCTGTACTATTATTGCAAGCTACTTCTTTATTTATCAGTTTAATGCTAGTATAAAGTTGTGTCATGTTGCAATACAAAGCTACCTTAGACTCAAGACTGAGACATAAGTATTACCTGCACTGGTGAGGGATAGTCAGCCAGGCTTCAGTGTGTGTTGTTCTCTGAACTCCAAACTCATTTCCTGTTTCTGTGATGGTTGCCAATATCTTCAAAAATGCTTGTTTTTATATGTTTTCTCCTGACCTTCCAGAAAGTTTGACTCTGGCCGAGGGCCCTTAAGACTCTGACATCATCCACCCAAGTGTCATGTAAACAAGGTATACCTGTCTTATCCTGGCTTCCCTCGATAATTTTGTAGGCCTTGATAACCACAAGGATCAGGCAGCCCTTTTATAGCCTTGTTCCACGATGACTGTTGAATGAGCAATGCCTGATTCTGCTTTGCTCATAGTTCCTGTGAAGTTGGTCACCTTTTTTCCAACATCTGTGTAGAGGCCTAATTGTTAACCATTCTGTTACAGTGTAGGAATTTAGATGCAGCCATACAGCTACACACCCATTACAATATTTTCCAGGCTTTGCACAGGCACAAGGCAAATGTCTTTATTGCCCTTTTTGCTGCTTCTGGAATGGATAGCATAGTCAGTTCTACATGGTTAGCATTCCGTAAAGACCATTCCGTCCGTGACTCCCTTGTCAGGTCCAAGTGCCCCACCAACCCACCATCCCCTCCCATCATGTTACCCTGCCACCGCAGAAACTGTAAAACCAGCGCCCACACCTCCACCTCCCCCCCCGCTCCACCCCCCCCCACCTCCATCCAAGGCCCCAAAGCAGCCTTCCACATCCATCAGAGCTTTACCTGCACTTCCACACATGTCAGTTACAGTATCTGTTGCTCCCGGTGCGGTGTCCTCTACGCTGGGGAGACAGGACGTCTATTTGCAGAGCACTTCAGAGAACATCTCCGGCTCAATTGCACCAACCAATCCCACCACCCTGTGGCCAAACACTTCAACTCCCCCTCCCACTCTGCCAAAGACGTGCAGGTCCTGGGCCTCCGCCATCACCAAACCCTAACCACACAGCACCAGGGGGACCCTTCAACCCCATGGTATCAATGTGGACTTTACTAGTTCCCTCATTTGCTCTCCCCCCACCTTACCCCAGTTCCAACCTTCCAGTTCAGCACCGCCCTCATGACACGTCCTATCTGTCCATCTTCCTTCCCACCTATCCGCTCCACCCTCCTTTCCGACTTATCACCATTACTCCACCTCCATCCACCTATGGCACTCTCAGCTACATTCCCCACAGCCCCACCCCCTTCCCATTTATTCTCTACCCCCTTGGCTCACAAGCCTCATTCCTGATGAAGGGCTCTTGCCTGAAATATTGATTGTCCTGCTCCTTGGATGCTGCCTGACTTGCTGTGCTTTGCGAGCACCAGACTCTCGACTCTGATTTCCAGTACCTACAGTCCTCGCTTTCTCCTAGTTCTATAAAGTTGACTTCAGCATTTTTAACCCATAAACAGCTTTCCTATTGCTTTTAGGCTGCTTATAGACAAGGAATGTATTCTTAAACCCCACACCATCCTGCTTTCAATGATGTGAGATGTGATCAAGTAACCAAAGGAAATTAAGAAGGAATGCTTTTATTGTTGGTTATTCCAGACACCTTACGAAAACAGAGCTGGATTTCGGGCCGTTGAAGACTTAAAAGTTTACCTATGGAGATAATCTATACTACAGAACTGCAACATCCAGGAAAAGAAAAGGTAGTACAACACAAAAACGTAGCAACTCCATCTCAAGCTGCTGGGAGATCTCTCACTGTTGTCATAGTGCAGCTGCTCAATTAGCTCTGTCTAAGTATCATCCCAAGTGTTCCCATGCATCAGATTATAGCAGTGGAGTAGGGCTCCTGATCCTGGGGCTTGTCCGCTCTGTCCACTTTTCTTCTTGTTTCATTCCTTTCTTTTGTCCCTTTCCTTTTTTTTCTTTTACTTACCTCTTGTTGAAGAGCTCGGTTGCAGTGATGACATCGGTGGCGGTGAGTGAGCCCAGCGCAGACTCGAAGTGAGCCCAGCACGTCTGCACGATGAAGTGGGCCTAGCGCCACCTCATGCCAGCAGTGGTGAAGGTGAGTTAGGGTTCCTGCCAGCGTGTATGTCCAACTCAGATTCATGACGGTGGCAGTGAAGGCCAGTTTGGGCCCAGTATGAGACCAAAAGGCATTGGCAGAGGCCTGCATTGGCGAGGTGGGCATGAAGCTCACTCATGGCATTGGCAGAGTCAAATTTGGGTTGTTGCGGTACATGATGGCATTGATGGTGGCTGCATTGGCGAGGTCCGGGTGAGTACTTATAACAGTGGGGCATTGGTGGAGGTGAGATAGCACCTTCTGTGGCGACTCTTATTTCGGCGGCAACAGGGCAGCCACGAGTCCCATGGAGCACATAACATGAAGGACTGTAAAGTTGAACATTTGGATGATGATGGGATAGTGTAGCTGGATGGACTTAGATTAGTTCACAGGTAAGCGCAACATTGAGGGCCAAAGGGCCTGTTCTGTGCTGTATTATTCTATATTCTATGTATATTACTTCTTTATTGTCTGACTTTGTGTTCTCTGTTTTGATTTATTCTTCTGTGTTAAAGATGGCGCTAGAGAGCGGCAACACTGTACAACACATATTAATGTATTTTGTAACAAAATACACATGGCAGTAACTGAATAAATAACCAAACAGCATGCATTTATATAGATCTGTAATGAAATTAAGTATCCCAAAACACTTCAGAGGAACATTATAAAGCAAACATTGACTACAAGTCACATACAGCCGTAGTAGATGAAATTATTTCAGAACCAAAAAACTTCATCAAACAGAAATAGTTTCAGATATTTCAGATAGAGAGGTGAAAGTGTAAGAAGGGAATTAGAGCTTTGACAGTTAAAGATATGGCCACTAATGATGAAGAATTTAAATAAAAGCCAACCATTTTGGAAATACACTATGTTTAAGATCTGTGAACATTCAGTCTTGTGTAGTTTCTTTTAGTAGGTCACTGACCTGAAACAGTTGGCATCTTAATGGAGGTGATAGGGATCTTACCCAACATATGGAGAACTGACGAGAACTGTGTCACATCTTTTAGGGAAGGCCAGCTATTTAAGTGCCACCCAGGCACCTACCTGGGCAGAGTTAGACTTTTGCTGGAATCAAGGAGCCCACATTAGAATTCCCTCCTTTAATATGTGGTAAATTGGAGGTCATCAATTCTATTGAACAGCAATGCCATTAGGAGGATATGACTACCGTGAGCATGCCATCAATAGAAACCCAGGATCATCACAAGATCCTAGGCCAAACTTATTAAAGAGAGATTCTGGATCAGTGGTGCTGGAAGAGCACAGCAGGTCAGGCAGCATCCAACGAGCAGCGAAATCGACGTTTCAGGAATAAGAGCTTTTGCCCGAAACATCGATTTCGCTGATCGTTGGATGCTGCCTGAACTGCTATGCTCTTCCAGCACCACTGATCCAGAATCTGGTTTCCAGCATCTGCAGTCACTGTTTTTACCTTATTAAAGAGAGAGTTGATCTTGGGAATAAAATACTTTGAATGGATTTCTAAGAGGAGCTTTGTCATGTGTCAAGCAGTTTTATGCCCACATCTAAGAGGCTGGGTTCAAGACAGCTTCAGCAGGGACAAGGCAAGGGCAAGAACTGTCTTCAAACTTTGGTTTCTTTAGAACTTGGTGTTTCATATTCATACCAGCTACTACTATAAAAGACATTTAAGATATACTAGACTCTACTGTATTTAAAGACTATTCTTTGCGTGTGCTTCTCTCCATCACTCTCTTACACTAACTCCACCTATACTACACTGTTATGCTCAGTGGTGGGAGCTCTGTTATAGCATCATAATGTTGCTTCAGAGTCCTAAAACTCTTCATGACATTTTGTAATGTAATGGGTAATCCATAAGATAGTTTAGTACATTATTTCAGTTTTAATGTGCTAATATAACATACTACAATAATATCATATAATGTTATAAACAGAAACAAAGGAACCAAAAGGACTTGGATCACATGGGCTCTTAGTTTCTTGATCAGTTTGCCATGAATGACCATAATATAATTCGTATTAAAGACCATGTAGGCCACATCAAATGCATGACTCTCATCAATATTCCTGGTTATCTCCTCAAAAAACGTGATCATGTTTGTCAGATATAACCTTCTCTTAAAAAATCCAAGCTGAAAATGTATTGCTGGAAAAGCGCAGCAGGTCAGGCAGCATCCAAGGCACAGGAGAATCGATGTTTCGGGCATGAGCCCTTCTTCAGGAATCCTGAAGAAGGGCTCATGCACGAAATGTCGATTCTCCTGCACCTTGGATGCTGCCTGACCTGCTGCGCTTTTCCAGCAACACATTTTCAGTTAAAAAATCCAAGCTGACTATCCCCATTTAGTCATGTGCACATGTGCACATGTATTCTGACCCCAGCAATCTTTGTAATAACTTGCCCACTACTGAGCGTATGATTCCATGATAATTGAATCATGACTGTTGCTAGAAACCAGGCAGAAATGCAGGCTCTACTTGCACACTAATTGGTCTTTGAGGGAATGAAATCTCTTTTTATTGATAAAGCTATCAGTCCAGTAATGGAGGAGATTGCAAGGCAATCTAAATGTAGTCAATAGCATCTTTAGGCCTACGGTGTGGTGAAGCCCACTTCTGTCTGACCATTGAGGCCGAGGGATCTACAGGATCTCTTACAGGAACACGATGTGAGTCTAGACCCCAGGGCTTCTCTATTGTTGATGTTGTTTTACTTCATCTCTGACATAAAAATGGAAATTTCCATCACCTCTACAATTCCCAAACATCTATATTTTAATGAATTAACTCGTGGAAAGTGTCCGCATTAAGCTAATAGCTTCGAAGTAAAGTGCTCCATAATTAACATAGCAAAGTAATGACTTTTAATACCATGATGAAACAGTACGTTTCGTCTTTAACAATAGTCTATCAGCCTTCTCAGTTGCTGTTTTAAGTTAGATCTGTTTTATAAAGGCATATCAGGGCTGGAAATGAAACTTCTAACAGTTTATGTCATTCGGTTCTAATACCTTGCTTGTCTTAGGGACATTGAATTTATCATGCAGAAGATCACTGTAGCAATGAGATGGCAGGTTTCTTCCTTTGAAAGAGATCAGTTTGATTTTTAATTTAAAATGAATGGTTTCCTGCCTTTTTTTCTGGATCTATGGTGAATTTAATTTCACATTCATCCAAAATAGGATTTGAATATGTTTTCTCTGTTCTTGCAAGGCCTGAGGCTTATTCCCACTATTTTCATGATCAGGGATTTTATGGCAGAACTTAGCTAGGGCAGAAATCTGTGAGATCAAGGTTCCACTCCACATTCTGACCCCAGCCACACCCCTCAATCCGCTTACTGCCAACTTTCCTATAAATGAATTGAGTTTCTGCTCTTGGAAACCATCTGAATCTTACAGCCTAAGTGTTTCCAATTCTTCCTCACAGACATCCTCCTTATGATTTGGAATCAGTGTTTTTCTCTTTTGTGCAAACATTATGTTGCGGCAATCAAATCTGATCCATTAAATGTGATCATTGCTTAATTTCTCTGCATTGTACCATGCTTGCTGAGTATTCGGAGTCTTGTATTCATAGAGTCATAGAGATATACAGCATGGAAACAGACGCTTCGTTCCAACCAGTCCATGCCGACCAGATATCCCAACCCAATCTAGTCCCACCTGCCAGCACCTGGCCAATATCCCTCCAAACCCTTCCTATTCATATACCCATCCAAATGCCTCTTAAATGTTGCAATTGTACCAGCATCCGCCACTTCCTCTGGCAGCCCATTCCATACACATACCACCCTCTGCGTGAAAAAGTTGCCCCTGAGGTCTCTTTTATATCTTTCCCCTCTCACCCTAAAGTTATGCCCACTAGTTCTGGACTTCCCAACCCCAGGGAAAGACTTTGTCTATTTATCCTATCCATGCCCCTCATAATTTTGTAAACCTCTATGAGGTCACCGCTCAGCCTCTGACGCTCCAGGGAAAACAGCCCCAGCCTGTTCAGCCTCTCCCTGTAGCTCAGATCCTCCAACCCTGGCAACACTTTGTAAATCTTTTCTGAACCCTTTCAAGTTTCATAACATCTTTCCAATAGGAAGGAGACCAGAATTGAAGCAATATTCCAACAGTGGACTAACCAATGTCCTGTACAGCCGCAACATGACCTCCCAACTCCTGTACTCAATACTCTGACCAATAAAAGAAAGCATACCAAACGCCTTCTTCACTATCCTATCTACCTGTGACTCCACTTGCAAGGAGTTATGAACCTGCACTCCAAGGTCTCTTTGTTCAGCAACACTCCCTAGGACCTTACCATTAAATGTATAACTCCTGCTAAGATTTGCTTTCCCAAAATGCAGCACCTCGCATTTATCTGAATTAAACTGCATCTGCCACTCTTAGCCCATTGGCTCATCTGGTCAAGATCCTGTTGTAATCTGATGTAACCGTCTCTGCTGTCCGCTTCACCTCCAATTTTGATGTCACCTGCAAACTTACTAACTCTACCTCTTATGCTCGCATCCAAATCATTTATGTAAATGACAAAAAGTAGAGGACCCAGCACCGATCCTTGTGGCACTCCACTGGTCACAGGCCTCCAGTCTGAAAACCAACCCTCCACCACCACCCTGTGTCTTCTACCTTTGAGCCAGTTCTGTATCCAAATGGCTTGTTCTCCCTGTATTCCGTGAGATTAGCCTCCCATGGGGAACCTTCTTGAAGGCCTTACTGAAGTCCATATAAATCACATCTACTGCTCTGCCCTCATCAAACTTCTTTGTTACTTCTTCAAAAAAACTCAATCAAGTTTGTGAGACATGATTTCCTATGTTGACTATCCTGTATCAATCCTTGCCTTTTGAAATACATGTATATCCTGTGCCTTAGGATTCCCTTCAACAACTTGCCCACCACCGACGTCAGGCTCACCGGTCTATAGTTCCCTGACTTGTCTTTACCGCCCTTCTTAAACAGTGACACCACGTTAGCCAACCTCCAGTCTTCCGGCACCTCACCTGTGACTATCGATGATACAAATTGTCACATTCTATTAACTTTTTTGATTTGATACCTTCCCAGAGGTCCAAGCTAACACTGTGGGGACACATGTTCAAATCTCACCCTGAATGTAATTAATAAACAATGGAATTGATAGTGACCATGGAAGTACCATTCATTTTTGTAAAATTGTCTTGAATACATTGCTGAAGGAGACAATTCCAAACACTAATAAACCTTTGACAGAAGAAATTCCTCTTCATCTCCCATTTATACAAGATACTCTGTGGCCTGGATTTGCCAATGGCCAGGTAGTTGTTTCTCTGATGTACATGTGAGTTGCATGTTGGGGCCCTGCAAAGTTACTGATTGTAAGGGAATTGTCTGGTAGATTGAAGAGTCCGATGGGTAATCACCTATGCCTGAATCCTCAAAAATTGGAGGATTTTATTTGTCCTCTATTCTTTCATGGGACGTGGCATTTCTGTCTAGACTAACATTTATTGTTCATCCCTAATTTCCCAAAGCGCACCTAAGAGTCAACCACATTGCCAAGGGTCTGAAGTCACATGGAGGATGGATGGGGTGAGGATGATGGATTTCCTCCCCTAAAAGAGATTGTGAACCAGATGTGTTTTTTACAACATAGTTACATAGTTGCCATTAGCCTAGTCTTTTAAATCCAGAGATGTGTTGAATTTCAATACCACCATGTGCCATGGATGGGATTCAAAACATTCTCTCACAACATTAGAACGAGTTCTGGATTACTACTCCAGTAGATTACCACTATCCTTCGACTTCTTGATTTACAGGTTCTGCTGCATTTAACTTAATAGTTACCTAAGAAAAAATATATAATGCAAAATCTAGTGTTGCTCCTGGATAACTATTCAATTGACACCTCAACTTAGCACATACACACTTAACCACCAGTCTTGACACCCCTCCCACCCCACTTTGCTCCCAGCCTGACATATCCCTTTCCCTCTGCAAACCTAACATGAAGGACTCAGACGCATCTACTTTCCCTCCAAGGTTCAACATGTCTTCTTACTCCCTCAGAACCTGATACACCACCACCCCCGGCCCTGACAGCCGATCCACCCTAAACTTTCAGTCACTTACCTGGCACCCTCCCTACCTTGTACACTGGCATCCTGACACCATACTCACTGAAATCCTGACCATTTAACATCCCTCCCATGGCACCCTATCCACCTTGCTGCCAGCTGGCTTCCTATTTAGCTGGCACCCTGGTTACCTAGCCTGCTGCCACCGTATCCATCTAGCATCTGAACATTACACTTGTCTTACGTAATTACCCTTTCATGGAAACCATTTAAGATTTGAAGAAGTATCACTGGACCTGAAACGTTATCTCTACTTTCTCTCCACAGTTGATGCCAGACTTGCTGAGATTTACCAGTAATTTCCGCTTTTGTTTAAGATCTGTGCTGCTGGGCATTTAAATCACAGAATACAATACCTAACAGTGTATTAAAGGGCATGGTTTGCTGCAACACATTTGCAGCTGTGATCTCCCCAGCAACACATTTGCAGCTGTGATCTCCCCAGCAACACATTTGCAGCTGTGATCTCCGTCGAATTCTCTATTCCTGAGATGCTGCCTGGCCTGCTGTGCTTTGACCAGCAACACATTTGCAGCTGTGATCTCCGTCGAATTCTCTATTCCTGAGATGCTGCCTGGCCTGCTGTGCTTTGACCAGCAACACATTTGCAGCATGGTTTGCTTTGCCTACTATCCTGCACATTGAGGACACTGTTGCATTTAAGGTACATTTCACATTTCTGCAGAATCTGTGATTGGAATCTCCTGCCAGAAATACAGAGCTTGCTTATCAGAAAAAAACCCAGCAAAGTCACAATCTGATTATGATTGCCACTGCTTGGAAAATCATGCTCTATAGTTTAAAATTATGATCCTTAGTTCTGCAATTCCTCTTGGGAACAAACATCCTTCCAGCATCTCTCTGAATCCTTTCTGTTTCAATCAGACCATTATTTCAATAAGATCCATTTTATCAGCAATAATCTCAAAATATCTAAGATGATTATTTGATAATTATTCATTTATATTAAAGCATTTATATCATTTTACAAGTACATCTCCATCTTGCTTTTCTAAACACGTCTCCATCGTATTTTTCTAAATTTGGCACAGTGGATCAGTGGATGGCACTGCTGCTTCACAGTGACAGGGACCAGAGTTTGATTCCAGCCTCAGGTGCCTATCTGTGTGGAGTTTGTACATTCTCAATGTGTCTGTGTGGTTTCCTCTGGGTGCTCTGGTTTCTAACACAGTCCAAAGGTGAGTGTGTTGAGTGTATTAGCTATGTTAAATTACCCATAATATCCAGGGATGTGTAGGTTAGGTGAATTAGCCATGGGAAATGCAGTGTTACATGGATAGGTTGGGTAGGTGGGATGCTGTGCAGCAAGTGGGTGAAAGCACAATGGACCAAATGTCTAGTTTCCACGCTGTAGGGCTTCTTTGTCAGTAGCTCTGGAAAAATTATTTTTACCACAACAGCTTCCATTTTCATTTCTTTTTCCTGTGCTGACTTTAATTTCACAATTTACTGTGATGAGATTTCAATTCATCTTTGAGATTTCTTTTCCATGACATTATGTTGTTACTTAATATAGATTCATGTCCCTGTAGCTACGGTTTTGAAATAGAAGTATCAAATTTGTACAATGTTGTTTGGGATTAGTGATTATCCTTCTGTGATCATGATTTGGAGATATGGGTGTTGGACTG
Source organism: Hemiscyllium ocellatum (assembly GCF_020745735.1). Taxonomy (NCBI): domain Eukaryota; kingdom Metazoa; phylum Chordata; class Chondrichthyes; order Orectolobiformes; family Hemiscylliidae; genus Hemiscyllium; species Hemiscyllium ocellatum. The sequence goes on along the minus strand of NC_083401.1, from coordinate 152,386,466 downwards.
GGGTGTACAAACTTAAAAATCACACAACACTAGGGTACAGTCCAACAGGTTTATTTAGAAACACTAGCTTTTGGACTGCTGCTCCTGGTGTAGCGCTCCGAAAACTAGTGCTTCTAAATAAACCTGTTGGACTATAGCCTGGTGTTGTGTAATTTTTATCCTTCTGTGATATTATCCAAATCCCAAGCTAACCCATCTTGATAACAATAGGGGACAGGGGCATGCATTTCCTGTAGGTAACAAAAAATGAATACTACTAATGCTCCTATGTACTCCAGAGAATCACTCAATCAGACTGGTTGAGACCATGAGAAAAGGGGTCTGGGGCTGACTTCATGATTACACAGATCATGGGTAGTGAATCCATGGATAACGAAGACTAATTTTGTATACATTCTGATGCATGGAATTTGTTCAGTCTTCCAATTTATCAAATGTCTGTTTCTGTGTTGCATGACTCTATGACTCTATGGAAGGACATTATACAGTAAAGTGTTGTCTATGGTTTGGACAGTTTGACCAATTTATATATTGTAAACAGTTTACCAAAGCTTTCTTGTCATGAAAGTGGACAAAGGGGAACAGAATTTTGCTTGTTGTTCAACATGATTTAATTAACAAAATATTTCTTATTTAAAACACCATGTGAGCATTTTCCAAATTCCACAATGTTTACCTTCTATCTAGCTCTACCGAGAAAGTATATTACCTGCAACAATCCACATATTTAAACTGGGCTGTTGGAATCTCCTTCCTCTTCAATATAGGGCTGGCTCTCTTCCATGAAGATGGGTCTTGCAGGTCAGGTTGGAATTTCTCCTGAGTCTTCTTAGATTACCAACACAAGACTTCTGCCACAAGTCTTGCTGTGAGTCTCCGCTGAGGGGGTGGCCTCTAGGTATGTATTTTTACCCCCTTTGCCCTGGACATTCTGCAACATTGACCTTTGATCAATGGGGTCATGGGTGGGGTTGAAAGCAACCAATAGGGTCAAGTCTGTTGCTGTGCTGGGGAGGTATAAAGCATATGTCCTCAGGCACTGGCTGGAAATCAAGTTGCTAGAAAGTTTGATTGCTACTCCTCCAATACACAATCCTCAGGATGGTTGTAACTGGTTTATCCTGAAGTTTTGTAACCTCTTTGACCTTGGTTTCCATTGTTCTCTGAAGCTGATAGCTGCTTGCTGATGTTTAATTTAATTTGCCCAATTTTCTGTCAGGCCTGATTTCTCCAACTGTGAGAAAATTTAGAATGTCCAATTTTGAGCCCATGGTCACTTGACCACAAAAGGTATTGGAAGAATGTGTTACTCTGTAAATATGTATCAATCACCAATGACTGTGTGAGTTATCAATTGTTTTACTCGGTCATTATCTCACAGGGAGATGAGGTTCATCAGTCATTCTAATTGCTATGTTTCCCATAGTCAGTTTTAGATGGTGCCTTTTACAGGTTGCCTTGTAACTTTAGATGAAGGTTTTGTCATCGAAAATTTCACACTGTGCTGCAACTGTCAATATTGACTTTGTTTTCAAATCCATCAGTCTGAAGATGCAGAGAAGGTGGTTTGTCTGGCGCTTCTGAGCAAAAGAAAATCAATAGATGCTAACAGTTCTGCAATAGCTGACTAAGCAGTCTGATGATATGCATATTCACTACTGAATGAGACAGGTGGCTGGAAACAATATCAGCATCACTGCGTATGTGTCAAGCCCCATGAATGAACTGTCAATACCCCATCTGAGCAGAGAAATGCAGGTATTACACAAAAGCTGACAGCCAAGAGAATTTTGTATAGTTTTAGAGCCAGAAATTGTAGAGTCATAGAGTTGTAAAGCACGGAAACAGACCCTACGGTCCAACTCATCCATGCTGATCGGATGTTCTAAACTAATCTAGTCCCATTTGACAGCATTTGGCCCATGTCCCTCTAAATCCTTCCTACTCATGTACCCATCCAGATGCCTTTTAAATGTTGGAATTGTACCAGCCTTTACCACTTCCTCTGGCAGCTCATTCCATACAAACACCACCCCTGCATGAAAAAGTTGCCCTTTAGGTCCTTTTTCAATCTTTCACCTCTCACATTAGACCTATGCCATCTAGTTTTTGACTCCCCTGCCTGGGAAAAAGAACTTGGTATTCACCATATCTATACTCCTCATGATTTTACAAACCTCTATAAGGTCATCTCCCAACCTCTAACTCTCCAGGGAAAATAGCCATGGCCTATTCAGCCTTTTCTAATAGCTGAAACTCTCCAATCTTGGCAACATCCTTATAAATCTTTTCTGAACTCTTTCAAGTTTCAGAACATCTTTCCTGTATCAGGGAGATCAGAATTGAGCACAGTATTCTAAAAGTGTCTTATCCAATGTCCTAAAAAGCCACAACATGACCTCCCAACTCCTATACCCAATGCAGTGACCAATAAAGGCTGGTATGACAAACACCTTCTTTATTATCCAATCTACCAGGGACTCCACTTTCCAGGAACTATGAACCTGCACCTGAAAATCTCTTCATGTGGTGACAATCCCCAAGAACTGACCATTAAGTGGATACATCCTGGCCTGGCTTGCCCTACCAAAATGCAACACCTAGCATTTATCTAAATAAAACTCCATCTTCCACTCCTCGATCCATTGGCTCATCTGATCAAGAACCCATTGTACTTTGAGATAACCCAATTGACTATCCCCCACTCAACCAATTTTGGTATCATCCACAGACTTACTAGCCATACCTCCAATGGTCACAGCCAAATCAAATACATAAATGCATCGAGAATCGATATTCACTAATGCCATTTTCACCTCTGAAGTTTTACTGTTTTGTGCAGCCTCCTTTCTAACAATCCAAGCTTCAGCTGTCTTGTACGCAGATGGTCTCAGCCATCTTTCCAAATCTGGTGACTGTGAAGGTCATAAAATGGATAAGGCGCAAAATACGTTGAACATAAATAACTAAGTTAGATTTTAAAAATATGAAATATCTGTTTTATTTTAATATTTTACTTTATCTTTTCGTATTGTTCTGAAGAAGAGTGATATCAAAGTGTAAACTCTGTTTCTCTCCATAGCTGCTGCCTGACCTGCTGAAGTTTTCCAGCTATTTTTGTTTTTATTTCAGATTGCCAGTATCCACAGTATTTTGTCTTTGGTTCAAAGGTATAAGAGCTAGCTTTTTGTGTGACTGTCGATTGTTTTTTGAAGAATGGCTTTGTCAGTCCTTAAATATGGATGTTAGCTAGCTAGGACTCTATGGGATTGAATCTTACCTTCTGGATAAGTCTGAGTCTTGTTGAGTTTCTTGGAGAGGTTAATATGTTTTGTCACCATGCTTTACAAAAGTTGCCTTATTACTTACCAACTGCTCCCTTGTCATGTCCATCAATCCTAATTGCAGCCCTATTTTACCAGACGGTATTCCCAGAGCACCTTGTCACTCTGCAGATATCTGCCAAAAAAAATCTTGCATCTGGCTGATTGAAGGACAAACTCGGAACATGGCAAACATGGAGAAGATGCCACTGGGATTCTCCAGCTGGGACCTGGAGGTCATGGTTGACAAGATGGCTCGGAGGAGAGGCATCCTCTTCCTAGAGGATCATCAGAGGAAGTCACACCACCAGATCCTACTGGCCTAGTCTGGTTTCACCATCCAGGTTAGTGCCATCTCTTGAGTGCGGAGGAACAGCCAGCACTGTAGAAGGAATGCCAATGATCTTCACCATTCCACCAGGGTAAGTGCTTTCAGTCACTTTACTTTGTCTCTGTCAATGAACCTACCTCCCACCAAGGTTCATATTGTGCCACTCTCACTACTGCATCCAACATCTTCCCTTACTCTTGTTCACCCTCAGCCTCCAATGTCCAGTAGCCCCACATTGCACTCTGTGCTGCCTTCTCAGTCCTTCGGAACCCCTAACCCACTTTTGCCCGAGTGGCAGCATGACCAGCCATACCACCCACTGTTATCTCAGTCATTTCCAATCCCCTCACCCCTTTGTCATTACAATAGAAGAGAGCCCAGGGAGAGATTGTACAGTTGTGGGGATGGTCTCAGTGGCGGGATTGTGTGTGACATTTGCCTCCTCACCCCCTACAAGGAGGGAATCCTAGCCAGAATAAACAAGAATGGGTCTCTTCCTGCAGTGCTGCAGAGATATCCATGCTCTGCCACAGTGATGCTACTGCCAACCTCTATAATGACGGTGGCATTTCACACCACCCTAACCCCTGGCCTGTGATATGCTATCTCGCTCTGTCTCAGACAGCCTGTCTATGATATTTGCTGAGGACCAGTTGTGGTCTTAGAGGATGCATCAGCAACACTGCCTCCTGCACCCCCCATCAGGACAATGGGAACAATGGGACAATGAGACCTCAATGGGAATGTTAGACACATAGAATGTGGGAGCACAATCCAGTGAGCACCTCACTGTGACAGCTCCGCTGCTGGCTGAGGAAGACACAGCCCAGGCTGCTGGCTCTAAGGGACTGCTGGAGACCAGGATCCTGCTCAGGCCCAGGCAGGAGAGGAGCCTGCAGCATTGACAATCAGGGACTTCATCTACATGCACAGGGAGGGACAGGAGCAGACAGCAATGTGGGAGCAATGGCCCTCTTTGACCAGAAGCTGCAGCAGAGCAGTGAGTCATGTGACTATCTGTGTTCCTTCATGGACGGGTTGGCAGTTACCATGGAGAGCTGGACACACAAGCACACACACTCCATTACCCAGCCACTGGTCTTCAGATCAAAGGCAAGATGGTAGGGGGATGTTGAACCCACTTAACCTGCCTACCTGCCCCTGTTGTATAGACTTCTTCTTCGCCAATGAAGACAGAGTGCTCCTTACTGTGGACTAAACCTACTCCCATGTTATCCCCTTCCAATCCACACTTCATGGTATCCATCCTGCTGTTCCCCTTCACATTTGTATTCTGTTCTTTATCCCAGAGCCTAAAAGCTAGCCTGCTGAGACTTGGTCCCATGCTAATGGCTGCACCCGCATCACACCCCATTCCCCCTTATTCTCTGTGGAGAGACCTGGTGAAGTGTTTGTAACCCACTGCCTTGAATGAGCTGACCAGATAGCCCCAGACAGAGCCCTGACTGATTCACACACATGTTCCCAACTGTGACAAGTTTTCCCTTGGACTGGTCACAATGGAGTCAAAGGACTGACAATGACCCGCTCCATGGATACCATAGGCGTGTACCTTCTGATTGGGACCATCCTGACCTGACCCCTGATGGTGGATGGTCAGCAAAAGTGCAGAGAAGATCTGAGGGGTGGCTTAATGTTGCATATAGAGGACGGATGTGTGAGGCTGGTGTGTGTGGATTATGACCTAGGCTGTGATATGGCTTGGAGTTCAGAACAAACTGAATCTGTCAGATATCTACTTGGCTTTCCATGATGAAGTTTCCTGGTGTCCTGATGAAGGACTTTTGCCCGAAACATTGATTTTGCTGTCCTTGGATGTTGCCTGACCTGCTGTGCTTTTCCAGCACCACTCTAATCTTGACTCTAATCTCCAGCATCTGCAGTACCCACTTCTGCCCATTTTCTGACGTCGAGCCTGTTTGGTAAGGTAGGAAGTGGAATATTAATGAGACGAATTGGTGAAAAACAAGACGAATAACAATCAATGATGCTCTAACTATCAACGCACCGCTGCCTAGCGAGAAACTCATTGCACTGTTCATGAAAAGTATCAAAGGCAGAGTAATTTGCTCCCACTGTCAAGACGGACCAAACTGAACTTTTTGTCTGATTCTTTCACACACATCCTGCCGTAGCTCATGACCCTCAGACCCTTCTAAGATTCTGCCGTGTGGCTCTGAACTGATGCTAACAGACTTAGACAAGGGGTGTCTTGAATATTTAAAGACCTGAAGGAGTGATTCTGATTGATCAGAATATTAATCAAATACAAAGTTGTTGTTCTTTCCAGGACATGTCTTTTCTCCATTGATGAACAGAAGGAAAATGGTCCTAATGGTTTTATCTGCTAATGAAATATTCAGGTCTGACACAAGCTGTCAATGACAGGCATTGATAATTCTCAGGAATATCTGGGACAACAGAATCTCCCCTGCCACAAGCAGCTACATATTCCATTTTATCATCTTATACAGTGATACCAGGTCCTGCATCTTTTCAAATTTAGGACAATAATGGCTTGTGCTGGCTTAGACTGCATCCAGAAGTTATTCATTCCACTTTGCAATCTGGAAGTTGCTGATAGATCTGAAACAAGCCTGCATCCTGGTAATATGTGTAGCATTTATTCATTTCATCAATATGCAGTTCTTTCTCATCATGAATGCCAAAGGAACTTGCAGCTCATTTAAAATTTGGATTTTGTTTTATTGCTCTGCCTAACAATCCCAAAAGAACCTGTAAAACGAAACCCCAAGCGAAATTACTCTCAGCTGCTAGTGGCTAATTCTACAATCTGACTGATTACTGTTTCTTTGAAAAGAAACTTTCATGCCTCCACCACTGAGACTGATTACATTGCTAGTACCTTTTCGCTGGTGTTCTTGAAGCAGAATAAATCAAAAAAGGAACATTCACCTTTTACCCTTAACAAGCACTAATGGCAACAGATCTTTACAGCTGTCACCGTGAGCTGCATTTTCTCTGTAATTGCTCCATCACATCTTTTGCAGTGTTAACACAAAAGTAAAGCATTACTGAACTTAGAACAAAGAACACTACAGCACAGGAACAGGCCTTTCGGCTCCCCCAAGCCTGTGCTAACACATTTTGCCCTTCCATACTAAAACTGTTGTCACTTACAGGATCTGTATCCCTCTATTCCCTTCCCATTCATCTATTTGTCTAAGTACTTCGTGAATGCTGCTATTGTATCTGCTTCCACTGCCTCCTCTGGCAACGTCTTTCAGGCACTCTCTACCCTTTGGGTGAAAGACTTACCTTGCACATCTCTTTTAAAATTCCCCTCTAGCATCTTGAACCTGTGTCCCCTTGTAATTGACCCTTCTGCCCTGGGAAAAGCCTCATACTTTCCACTCTATCGATGCCATTCACAAACTTATAAACTTCTATCAGGTTGCCCCCTCCATTACCTGTGTTCCAGTGAAAACAAAATCAATCTATCCCTTTCTTCATAGCTAAAATCCCCCATACCAGGCAACATCTTGGTAACCCTTTATTGTACCCTCTCCACAGCATCCACATCCTTCTGGTAGTACCACAAAATACCTCAGATTACAACAGGATCTGGACCAGATGGGCCAATGGGCTGAGAAGTGGCAGATGGAATTTAATTCAGATAAATGCAAGGTGCATCATTTTGGGAAAGCAAATCTTAGCAGGACTTATGCACTTAATGGTAAGGTCCTAGGGACTATTGCTGAACAAAGAGATCTTGGAGTGCTGGTTCATAGCTCCTTGAAAGTGGAGTCGCAGGTAGATAGGCTAGTGATGAAGGCGTTAGGTATGATTTCCCTTATTGGTCAGAGTATTGAGTACAGGAGTTGGGAGGTCATGTTGTGGCTGTACAGGACATTGGTTAGGCCACTGTTGAAATATTGCGTGCAATTCTGGTCTCTTTTCTATCAGAAAGATATCATGAAACTTGAAATTGTTCAAAAAAGATTTACCAGGATGTTGCCAGGGTTGGAGGATTTGAGCTATAGGGAGAGGCTGGGGCTGTTTTTCCTGGAGCATTGGACTGAGGGATGACCTTACAGAAGTTTACAAAATTATGAGGGGCATGAATAGGATAAATAGACGAAGTCCTTTCCCTTGGGTCGGAGAGGGCATAGGTTTAGGGTGAGAGGGGAGAAAATAAAGAAGGGACCTAAGGGGCAACTTTTTCACGCAGACGGTGGTGCATGTATGGAATGAGCTGCCAGAGGAAGTGGTCGAGGTTAGTCCAATTGCAACATTTAAAAGGCATTTGGATGGGTATATGAATAGGAAGGATTTGGAGGTATATGGGCTGGGTGCTGGCAGGTGGGACTAGATTGGGTTGGGATAACTTGTCGGCATGGATGATTGGACCAAAGGGTCTGCTTCTGTGCTGTACAACTCTATGACTCTATGGTAGTGTGGTTCCAAGTGTGGCCTAACTAAAGTTTTATAAAGCTGAGCATAACTTGTCTATCCTTATTCTAAATGCCCATTTCAATGAAGGTAAGCATGCCATAGGCCTTTTATACCACCTTATCTATCTGCGCTGCCACTTTCAGTGATCTGTGGACCTACACACAGAACCCTCCTAAGGGTTCTGCCATTCACTGTATAATTTCCAACTGTACTTGACCTTCCAAAATGCAACACCTCATATTTGTTCAGAATAAATTCCTTTTGCCATTTTTCTGACCGTGTCTCCAACTGATCTACATCTTGCTGATCTTCCTCACTATCCATACCTCTACCAACCTCCGTATCATCCGCAAATTTATTAATTAGACGAGCTACATTTTCCTCCAAATAATTTATGTAGGTCACAAACTGCAGAGGTCCCATGCTGATTCCTGTGGAACGCCACAAGACTCAGCCCTCCATTCCGAAAAGCATCCTTTCATCGCTACCTTCTGTCTCCTATGACTAAGCCAGTTCTGTATTCATCTTGCCAGCTCACCCCGGTACCATGTGACTTCACCTTTTGTACCAGTTTGCCATTAGGACCTTGGCGAAGGCTTTACTGAAGTCCATGTAGACAACATTAACCACTTTACTCTCATCAATCACCTTTATCACCTCATCAAAAAGCTCGAACAAATTAGTGAAACATGATCCCCCCCTCATAAAACCATGCTGACTATCACTAATAAGTCCATTTGGTTCTAAATGCATATCGATCTTGTCCCTGAGAATCTTTTCCAATAACTTCCCTACCACCGACATGAGAGTCACAGGCCTGTAATTTCTAGGATTATTTGTGTTCCCTTCTTAAACAGTGGGAAAGCACTTGGTTCTTCTCCAGTCCTCTGGGACTTTACCTGTGGTCAAAGAGGACACAAAGATGTCTGTCAATTCTCCAGCAATTTGTTCTTTTGGATTCCTCAATATTTAGGGATAAATCCCATTAGGACCCGGAGAGTTATCTACCTCAATACTTTTCAAGATGCACAACTACTCTTCTTTTTTAATAGCAATTTAGCTTAGAAATGCAACATTCCCTTCCCTGAGATCATTCTCCACCAGTTCCTTTTCTTTGGCAAATACTGATACAAAGTATTTATTTAGGACCCCACATAAACTCCACAATTTCCTGATGAAGGAGCAGCGCTCCAAAGCTGGTGCTTTCAAATAAAAGTGTTGGAGTATAACCTGATGCTGTGTGATTTTTAACTTCATTTCGGACATCACCTCCCTCTTCTGACTCCACACATAGATTCCCTCCTTTGTCCTTGAGTGGGCCAACCTTTTCCCAGGCTACCCTTTTGCTTTTTATGTATGATTAAAAAGCTTTGGGATTCTCCTAAATCATGTTTGTTATTGACTTTTCATGACCCCTTTAGCCCTTCTAATTCCTTGTTTAAGTTTTTTCCCACTTTCCTTATATACTTCAATGGCCTCCTAGAGCTTATGTATGCTTTGCTTTTCTTTCTGAACAAGGTTATAATATCTTTGGTCATCCAAGGTTCACCTAACTTGCCATACCCATCCTTCATTCACCCTATCAACTGAAGTGCTCCCACATGTCCGGTGTGGATTTACCCCCAAACAGCCACCTACAATCACCATTCTTCAGTTCCTGCTTAATATTGTTGTAGTTCGCCTTCCCCAAATTTAACACCTTCATCCAAGGACTGCTATTATCCCCATCCATGAGTATCTTAAAACCCACGATATTCTGGTCACTACCTCCAAAATGCTCCCCCACTGATATTTCATTCACCTGGCCGAGCTCAATTCTCTAGACCAGGTCCAGCATAACCCCTTCCCTGGTTGGATTATTTACATATTGTGTCAAGAATTCCTCCTAAATGATCTTACAAAATCTGTCCTATTCAAGCTCCTAGGATGTAATGAGTACTAGCTGAAAATGTGTTGCTGGTTAAAGCACAGCAGGTTAGGTAGCATCCAAGGAATAGGAAATTCGACGTTTCGGGCATAAGCCCTTCATCAGGAATGAGGAGAGTGTGCCAAAAAGGCTAAGATAAAAGGTAGGGAGGAGGGACTTGGGGGAGGGGCGATGGAGATGTGATAGGTGGAAGGAGGTCAAGGTGAGGGTGATAGGCTGGAGTGGGGTGGGGGCGGAGAGGTCAGGAAGAAGATTGCAGGTTAGGAGGGCGGTGCTGAGTTGAGGGAACCGACTGAGACAAGGTGGGGGGAGGAGAAATGAGGAAACTGGAGAAATCTGAGTTCATTCCTTGTGGTTGGAGGGTTCCCAGGCGGAAGATGAGGCGCTCCTCCTCCAGCCGTCGTGTTGTTATGTTCTGCCGGTGGAGGAGTCCAAGGACCTGCATGTCCTCGGTGGAGTGGGAGGGAGAGTTAAAGTGTTGAGCCACGGAGTGGTTGGGTTGGTTGGTCCGGGCGTCCCAGAGGTGTTCTCTGAAGCGTTCCGCAAGTAAACGGCCCGTCTCCCCAATATAGAGGAGGCCACATCGGGTGCAGCGGATGCAATAGATGATGTGTGTGGAGGTACAGGTGAACTTGTGGCGGATATGGAAGGATCCCTTGGGGCCTTGGAGGGAAGTGAGGGAGGAGGTGTGGGCACAAGTTTTACATTTCCTGTGGTTGCAGGGGAAGGTGCCGGGAGTGGAGGTTGGGTTGGTGGGGGGTGTGGACCTGACGAGGGAGTCACGAAGGGAGTGGTCTTTGCGGAACACTGATAGGGGAGGGGAGGGAAATATATCCTTGGTGGTGGGGTCCGTTTGGAGGTGGCAGAAATGACGGCAGATGATACGTTGTATACGGAGGTTGGTGGGGTGGTAGGTGAGAACCAGTGGGATTCTGTCTTGGTGGCGGTTGGAGGAGCGGGGCTCAAGGACGGAGGAGCGGGAAGTCGAGGAGATGCGGTGGAGGGCATCGTCGATCACGTCTGGGGAGAATCTGCGGCCCTTGAAGAAGGAGGCTATCTGGGCTGTGCGGTGTTGAAACTGGTCCTCCAGGGAGCAGATGCGGCGGAGGCGAAGGAATTGGGAATATGGGATGGAGTTTTTACAGGGGGCAGGGTGGGAGGAGGTGTAGTCCAGGTAGCTGTGGGAGTCAGAGAAACGTCGAATTTCCTATTCCTTGGATGCTGCCTAACCTGCTGTGCTTTAACCAGCAACACATTTTCAACTGTGATCTCCAGTATCTGCAGACCTCATTTTTTACCCTGTTAGAAAGTAAGTTAAGATACAAAGAATAAATATGTATTGGGTGGTAGAGAATGGACTGGACCTGGAAAGAGGGGTGTGGAGAGATCAGGATCTCTGGGGATGGGAGAGAGAGATTGGGAGCGAGATGCAAGGTCCAGAATTTTATTTATTTCAATACAGTCACCTCTTACTCTTCTGGACTCTAGTGGATACAAGCATAGCCTCTCCAGCCTTTCCTCATTTGAAACATTCCAAGAATTAGTCTGGTAAACCTTCTCTGAACTGTTCGCAATGTATCTCCTTAAATAAGGACACCAATACTGTACATAATACTCTCGATATAGTCTCACCAATTCCCTTTATAACTGAAACATATCCACTCCCTCATTTTTGTATCCAGGTTCTCTCACAATAAACAATAACTTTGTATTAGCATTCCTAGTTACTTGCTGTACAAGTAATATTTTACAACTAGTGTTTTGTAATTTGTGCATGAGGACACACAGATCCCTCTGTGTTTCAGAGCTCTGCAGTCTCTCACTATTTATATGCTTTTGCATTTCTTTACATCAAAGTCAACAACTTCACATTTTCCCACATTAAACTCTATTGCCGAGATGCTTGATCACTCATTTAATCTACCGATATTATTTTGTAACCTCCTATTTCTTCTTTGCAATTTATTTCATACCCACCGTTGTGTGTTTTGGTTTTCGAATCCACATTGATTGTAACAGTTTACCCATACAGGGTCTGGGTGGGTTACTCTTCGGAGGGTCGACGTGGACTTGTTGGGCCAAAGGGCCTGTTCCCATACTTTGGGGAATCTATTCTAATCTAATCTAATAAATACAATGATGCAATCATGCAATTAAGACATTATTAGAATTTTAATAAATTTGCAATTGCTCACTCCTCTAAAGCAATGATGATACCCAAACTCTGCCCACCTTCTGTTTGGCTGAAAGCTGAGTTCCAGATGCTATTGACAAGATAATTTGCTGGGATGAGTGCATTGCTCCTTTTAGAATGCATCACTGGCACCCATCCCAAACCATTAGCAGAATGTCAGTGTCATGGCAATCCTAAAGGAGATAAGATTTAAAAGAAAATCAATTTACTTTGTTCCTTTGCAGTTAATGGAGCAAGCCAGCTTCCTTAGGAAATTAATCAAGCTGGGATTGATTGTTGTGCATAGCTAAATGTTTGGGTGCTTTTTGCAAACTTCAGTGTGACTTAGCCAAGTTCTCAACTCGCAAAACATTGACTTAAGGTGTAAAAGGTGATATTTGTGGCACAGCTGGGGGTAATCTAGCAATGTACCCTTAGTATGGGCACGGCAGCAAGAATAGTTTTGCATGGTCTCCGCGACAGAAAGATGTGGCAATTAGAAAACAGATCGACAACGGAAAAAGATTATACCAGATTTTCCAATACGTGCTGAGATTTTCCATGATTTCTTCCTGGCCTAATGGGATTGTCTAGGTGCCTCTTTCTAAAGGAATTGGAAATGTAACAAAATCTGAAAGCCATATAGACTATTGACTCGCCTGAGGTGCCATCAGGGCAAAGATTTATCAGGATTCAGCTTTGTACCTGAAGGCAGCAATGTATTCATAACATATGCCCAAATTGAGAAACTTGAGGCTGGCCTGGAATTGGGACTCGCTGCTCATTGGCATTAATTGAGTGAGGCTTTTGGCACCTTTGGAGGAAAATCGCCAGTTGAAAAAATTAATAATGGGCCATTTGCCTCACTTAAGCTCAGGCCCAGCAACGAGATGGCTTGCAATGACACAAAATGGAAATAAAGGCCTGGAGCCTGGTGGCGCTGTCTTGTCTATGAGCAGCGGTCTCTACCTGGAGTGCCCCGATGTGGAGGTCTCAGCCCCCTGTGGAGGTCTTCTTCCGTGGTTTCTGGGTACTCCAGTAGCCTGGCGTGGAGGTTGCACCCCAGTATGGAGGTCACATCTCGGCCTGGCTTTGCATGCCAGTTTTGGCCCAGCTTTCCAGCTTACCCCGAAACTGGGAGTTGTTTATTGAACTGTGACAAACGTTTACCATTTTCTCTTCTTATGTATGACTTCTGTCACTAATTTAGGTGCTGTGGTATGGCAATTTATAAAAAATTGCTATTCTTGGAAGCCTAAAGGTATGTCTTTGAATGAGTGAGGCCTGCTGGCATGGCAATAGCAGAGGATGGGGGAATCGGTATACAAATGGAGACCTGCTAGGTCCAAAAAAGTGATTTTTAAAATAATTAATTATTTTTAAAATAATTTAGCTTTTGTGGTTGGACACACCATCCAATCCAAGATGGCAGCAGAATAGCAGATGCTGCGTGTGGGCTCTTGATCAGGGCCCATATGCGTGACATGCTTTCTTTCTTTTTACTTCTGTTGTTTTTCTTACATGTTTGTTTTTTGTTTTCCTTTTCTTTGGAGCCTTTTATGACAGGTTGGTTGGGAAAAGAGGCTTGGCAGCTGAAGCAGGCTATGCATGGAATGGTGGTTCCTCCCAGTGGTCGGACGTTGCTCCTCACAATGACTGGAAGTGGTGATGGCAGCAGCAGCAGGAATGTCCTCTCAGTGTTCAGGGCTGCCAGCAGTGGTAAAACACCTCCAGCAAACAGAGGCAGCGGTGGCAGTGAACTTTTCATGATGGCGGTGCCAGCACAGTGACATCATAGAGGAGGACAGTGGAGTGGGACTCTTTGCAAGGAGGCGGCCTGGTCTGACAGCAGAGTCAAAGACTCTGATATGCAGTAGGCCCAGAGCAGAGCTCCAGGCCAGGGTGAGACGGTGGCTGTAGAAGTTGTAGTGTGCTACGTCAGGAGCCAGGGCTCCTAGTATCATAGGGGCAGCAGTGGTGCCGGGGAGTCCTGGGTGTGGAGTGAATATGGATCCAGAACAGGACCCGGCATCAGCATCAATGACCATGGCAGAGAAGAGGGCCCAGGGACGAAGACATCGTGCCTAAGGGTGGTGACTCTGCATTGGACCAGACCAGAACCCCTCAAGGTTTTTAAATTAGTTTAAATCCTAACTTTTCTTATTTTAAAGACAAATCCAAAGTGTCATGTTCCAAATGCAAAGCGACTTTTGAAACTACTGGGCATTTAGCTAAACACAACTTATTTAAACACTGCGGTTAACATACAACCAAAAGAAAGAGGAATTTAGAATAACTTAACTGTTTTGGAAAACTTAACAGAGTAATAGATATAATAACTACTACTGATTAACTGCTCCAATATAGTAACATCCCATTAACACACCCCTTGGTAAAAAGGTAAATACAGACACAGATTGTCACATGCAGTTCTCCAATCCAGGAGGAAAAAAATATTAAGAGAAAATTCTGAGACAGTAGCAGCCAGGAGATATTCACTGAAGCCTCCAGCTCTGTTGAGACACCAACAGCTTCTGGTGCTACTGACAAAACAAAATCCAGAAATCCTCATCCATAAGAGCTGGCCACACCCATTCAGGCTGTTCAGAAAAACCCAAAGCCACCTAAGCTGTTTACTTTCATGCAGACAGTTCGTTACCTCTCGTTCAATCTCTCTTTAAAATAAACCAAGACAAAATAACCTCTTAAAGCCACAGCTGCACCACAACTCCTATTTTGGTGGATGTGACACTGGTGGCAGTGAAGCAACAGAGGATGGGTGGAGGCACAGGTGTCATCGGTGAGCTGGCTCAGGGACTCTCAACTGTATCTTTTATCCTTTTTATTCTTAAACTATTTAAAATGGTGCCAGACTATGGCGACTGTTGAAACTTTTCCCTGTATTTACTGTAATATTCACTGTAAAATGCAAGTGACAATAAATAAATCATTCATTTATTCATTAGAAATCCCAAAGGGACTAGATCTGGCACCTACGCTGCACAGCAGTACTGCGGTTTTGTGAGGATAACTAAAACAGGTATCAACCCCTTCATTTACATATAAAGGTTTAATGCTTATTTTACGCAACTATTATGATGACCTGAATAATGGCCCATCTAATATTGAGTCAGATGGCTTTCAAGTATCTTTGGGCTTGAGGTGTTTTAGTGCCCATAATTACCCTCATTTCACATGTTTTAAGCTGCTAAGTCAGGGGACTTCTTGCATAATAGAAAATTTCAACACGCACCACGTGCAATTGACAATAAGGGTGGGAAGCCTCAGTAATTTCACAGTATGCACTTACACTAGGAAGCAAACGTATGAATAAAGTGCTGTTGAGTCTCTCAAGAAGTATTACTCAAATAAGCTAAATGATTGACAGTATGGTAACAATATAAACAAGTATAGTCACTTATTTGATAATTACCCTTTCAGTCTTATAGTCAGAAAGTAGCAAGGATGTGGAATGAATTTTGAGAGAAATGTCCATTAAACTACTGAAGTTGTTTCATGAGGTGTTTGATTCTGAAAGAGTTAATGCTGAGGAGCGCACTAAGCTCCACCCAATATGATGAGATTATGAGGATGGCCCAGCTCTGGTTGGTAAAGAAGATAAACTTGTGATCCAGCTCTCCCCATAGTAGTTGTCTACCCTACCAATTTAACTTGGTACCACACAGATAAAAAAAAAATCTTTATCCAACCTGTTGAAGAATGTTGTTACACATCTTTGGAGGAGGTGGCACTTGAACCCACATCTCTCAGTTCAGTGGTAGGGACACTATCACTACACCACAAGGGGCCCTACCTCATCCCAGTCCCAACCTCCCAATTCGGCACCACAGTCTTTTGAACAGTCCTACCTGTCCATCTTCCTTCCCATCTATCTGTTCCACCTTCCTCTCCAACCTATCACCTTCTCCCCTACCTCATCTACCTATCACATTCCCTATACCTTCACCCCAGCTCCACCCCCTCCCATTTATCTCTCAGCCCACTTGGCCCACAAGCCTCATTCCTGATGAAGGGCTTTATGCCTGAAACTTCGACTTTCCTGCTCCTCAGATGCTGTCTGACCAGCTGGGCTTTTCCAGCAACACATTCTTCGACCGCACAAGTAACATATATTTTGTTTAAGACAAGAACCTCTTACACACTAGACAAAATAGGTTTTGTGGATACCAACCTAAACAGAGGATGGAAGCAGTGTAAGCTATTGCCACACCACTGCCTTCAGGTACAAAGCTGGAGCCTACTAAATCTTTATTCTGACGTTTCTACATCAGTTCCATCTCAGACCAATCAATGGTTCTATACAGCTTTCAGATCTTGCTACATTTACAATTCCTTTAGGAAAGCTGCACCTAGACATTATTTCAGGTGACCATCATTCGGACCTCAAGCAACATGAGCAATGGTGAAGATTCACCATAAAACAATGTAAGTATTTCTAGATGGCCCAATTTTATTCAGGAACTAATCAGGATGTTTTGAATCACACCACTGACATGGCAAAGATTCCTCACTGTTGTAAGTGCATCCTATAGATGAGCAACAAACACAAGAGGCAGATTGATATCATTGTTGTCTGGGCAAAATACATCAGATAGATTTCAGGGATAAAATGGGGATTTAAGTTGTAGCTTCATAGCAGAAATTGCCTGCTACTTCTTGCATTTAAGTTAATAGGTACACATGTATTTGATAGGTGGAAGGACAAGGGTTAGACTCTGCTATGGGCTTGCAAGCCTTCTAGCCTTCAGTGTCCTTCGTTGTACGTCATCCAGCTGAAGTTTTGTATTCAGACAGTAAAGACAAAAATTCACTACAGGGCTTTTATTCAGATATAGATCTTGTTCTTTTTTCTAAATGGCAGAGAAGGTGGTCGAAAATGCATGTGTTTCAATTTGAGAAGTATAATAAACAAGGTCGATGAACTTAGAGCTTTGGTTAGTAGTTGGAACTTTTGCAATTATAAAGACTTGGCTGAAAGAGGGGCAGGTCTGGCATCTACATGTCCCAGGGTGTTGATATTTCAGCTGTGATGATAAGGCAAGTAAAACAGGGTGGAGCAGATGCATGACTGATAATGGAGTATGGGAGGATATATCAGAGGACTCACTCAGCCAGGCAATAGGGGTAGAACTCAGGAATAGGAAAGGCGAAATGCTGGGGGTATATTACAGGCTTCCCAACAGCCAGCGGGAAATAGAGGAGAGAATATGTAGACAAATTTTGGAAAGATATAAATATAGCAGGATTGTTGTGATGGGCAGTTTTAATATTCCCGATATTGATTAGTACTCATTACAATCTTTGGGTAAAAAATGAGGTCTGCAGATGCTGGAGCTCACAGCTAGAATGTGTTGCTGGTTAAAGCACAGCAGGTTAGGCAGCATCCAAGGAATAGGAAATTCGACGTTTCGGGCATAATCCCTTCATCAGGAATGAGGAGAGTGTGCCAAGCAGGCTAAGATAAAAGGTAGGGAGGCGGGACTTGGGGGAGGGATGATGGAGATGTGATAGGTGGAAGGAGGTCAAGGTGAGGGTGATAGGCCGGAGTGGGGTGGGGGCGGAGAGGTCAGGAAGAAGATTGCAGGTTAGGAGGGCGGTGCTGAGTTGAGGGAACCGACTGAGACAAGGTGGGGGGAGGGGAAATGAGGAAACTGGAGAAATCTGAGTTCATTCCTTGTGGTTGGAGGGTTCCCAGGCGGAAGATGAGGCGCTCCTCCTCCAGCCATCGTGTTGTTATGTTCTGCCGGTGGAGGAGTCCAAGGACCTGCATGTCCTCGGTGGAGTGGGAGGGAGAGTTAAAGTGTTGAGCCACGGGGTGGTTGGGTTGGTTGGTCCAGGCGTCCCAGAGCTGATGAAGGGCTTATGCCCGAAACGTCGAATTTCCTATTCCTTGGATGCTGCCTAACCTGCTGTGCTTTAACCAGCAACACATTTTCAACTTACTTTCCAACAGTACTGCTTGCAGGTCAAGGGTCACCAAGTAATATGAACCAGTATTTCTTATGATCCAAAATTACAATTGATTCCATTACAAGTGCAACAAACCATTAAAGCCCCTTTTCAAACACTTTTTAGTAATAATTATAGACACTCCAAATATTTAAAGCATAGGAATATAGAAGATAGGGTCAGAAGTAAGCTATTGATCTCTCCAACCTGCTCCACCATTGAATACGACCGTGGCTGATCTTGAAGTTCAAAACTGTAATCTCATATCCCCTCATATCCTTTGATCCCTTTAGACACAAGAGTAATATCTAACTCCTTCTTGAAAACACAAAATGTTTTGGCCTCAATACTTTCTGTGGTAGTGAATTCTACAGAATCACCACTGTTCAATTTGCTGATTATAAAATAGAAATATTTCATTAACAACATTTTTTGAAGAAATCTCTCTTCATCTCCTAAAAGGTTTACCCTTACCCTTGAAGCATAACTCAAATTAAATTCACCTTCTGGTCAGGGAATTGATTCCCAGTCTCCCACAAGACAGGCAGTGTTCTTAACCACTCTATTAGCAAGGAATTCATTATTGGCTATAGCTACCTGTAACATCAGCATTGTGCACCTATTATTACTGTCTTCACTTGCTGCCTTTTTCATCACTCTTATGCTGACACCCTTGCTGACCTTTAAAACAATCGGTGGCTTTCGTTTTCTGTTTGGGCACCCAATTCTGAGCTCATTTCCCAAATCAGGTTTTGCTTGTTTTTCCAGGGTTTTAGGTTCTTAGGATCTGTCTGTTAGCAGGCTGAGCCTTATGGATGAAAGGGAGAATGAAGAACAGTCTGACAACTGTCTGTATTGAGGGAATGAAGACTGCCTACTACTCCAAGTGTAGGAATTTCACTTGCTGCAGGTTGTGATATCAATTCCACACATGCTTCAGCATGAGGCTGCTCCTCTGTAAAGGAGAACATCTCTGAAATGCCAGCAGAAAGCTATAGTGAACCATCAGGAAAAAATATCTGGACCAGGAACCATAAGAGGCTCCTGTGTGACGCTATCATCTATGATTGGATGGAAAGTCAATAATTATAGAGACATTCAGGCATTCATTTGCTTACTACTCTTCATCTTATCCAAATGTTCAGATGCATTGGATTTTGAGTACTGAAGTCAGCTTTCTTTTCCTGTTAGTTTCCAAACCTTTCTTCAATTGTGACCAGCCTGAAGGTGATCTCTATATCTGAACTATTTAGTTCTGGTATTGCTGACTTTTAGAAAAATGTTGTTGAACGAATATTTCTACTTTTAAAATCTGCAAATTGAACAACAAAATCTAAATTAAGTTTTAAAAGTCATTTTTATGATGGTGCAAAGCCTACTGAACAGTACCATCTCAGCATCACTTACAAAGGGAGACTTTTTTGTAATTCTGTTAACCCACACACAATACTATGGGTCCTTCTAATACTGTGAGATTTAATGCTTTGAGTAAGTAGGGGATAGAAAGGACCTCAGTATAATTAACTTCCTTGTCTGATTGAACAATGGCTTATTTTGAAATCAATATGGTAAGCATTTTGCTTTGGTTGGGATAAAGGCACTTTGTGAAAGTCATTTTGCAAAGAGGGCCCAGGAACAACTCTGAGAGACATTAACAACGACATGGTTCTCAGTGTAAGAGAACACAAGGGGAAAGCATGTTGTAAACAATTGCATTCTGCTGGAAATGTCTAAGCAATCTGAAAGTACCATAACGCAGCACTAGTGAGTTTCTCCTTCTATTTCTCCATCTCCCAAATTCTGTGTTTTATTAGGCCCACGTGCATAAGCAAATACTAACTATTCAACTGCACAAACAATCATATCAAAACATTAAAACTGTCTTCAAAACTTCCCAGCTTCCTTCACTTCAAAAAATAATCTCAAGAAAGCTAGGCCTACACCCATAGTAAAGATTGCTCATATTTTTTAATCCTAAATTTTTAATCCTAACCAACTCTCAAATTTTGTTTCTGTATTCTTGCTTACTAATTTATCATGGTTGCTTGAAGAACCATAGCAGTACTAACTTTTAACTCATTTGAAACAAAATTCTGCCTTCTTAATATTTTTTAATTGCTGAACTTAAACACTGAAAGGGGGCTGTATATAACTGAGCTTATACTAATTCTTAGCTCATGGACAAGTCTGAGAACATACCTGGTTTGACTATGGCATCGATCATTAGATTAGATTAGAATCCCTACAGTGTGGAAATGGGCCACTTGGTCTAACCAGTCCACACTGACCCTCCGAAGAGTAATCCACCCAGACCCATTCCCCTCTGACAAATGCACCTGACACTATCGGTAATTCATCTGATGTGCACATCTTTTGACGGTGGGAGGAAACTCAAGCAGACACAGGGAGAGTGTGCAAACTCCACACAGACAGTCACTCAAGGCTGGAATTGAACCACAATGCCTGGCATTGTGAGGCAGTAGTGCTAACCACTGAGCCACCGTACTGCCCCAGGCTTACCAAAGCCTTGCTTTTCCTTGATAATTTTCCAAAACCCTAAACAAACAATTATCTTTCCTCTCTTAAGATTTCTTTCTCAATGTAAGATTGTCACTCATTGATTGTAGCAGGATATTTTTCATAGCTGATAACTCATGGTGATTTTTGAGCTCTGAATAATTTAGATGAAGAATGATTTCTCCCATCAAATTATCTCGTTATGTCATTTGTGTCAGAATACAGGCTGTCTTTGCACAGCACTGTGGAATTATTCGGCAGTCTTTCTTTTTTAATTTTTGAAGCTAGACATTGTTGTGTGACTGCCAGTAGCTGGTTTTTCAGGTCAGCAGTCCATTTCAGGTGCTAGACTGCTCCAATGTTTGTCAAATTTTGAAATATTGTCGCTCGACTTTATGGTTTTCCAAAGTGCTCCAATCTCTAAAAGCTCTATTGTTTGGATCTCTAATTGTTTATTGAGAGAGCTCTCAAGTATTTCTTTGGCTTGCTAATAAGACTAAACTGCAAGTTCAGCTGTCATTTATGTAGATTAGTAGTTTCTGCATGTTGAATATTGGCATAATCCAATTTGTCCTTAAGCACACTCTTCCCTCTGAATTACTTTGTATCAGCAGGTTGCAGTTATTGAACTACCGCTCAATAGGATGTTTCCAATATTTGAAGTAATTTTCCCTAAATGTATCAAGTTCTTTCTTGCACATGATTATAATAATGTGTCACAAACAGCTGACCTCTGTTATCAAAGTTGGCGTCCATCCGCTCTGCCTGAAGAGTCACCACCTACAAATCTAGGTCAGAATTGTGAGACCTCTTTCATGCATCACTGAAGGTCCTTTTCTACTCATTATTTTGAGACTTTTCAGATATTGTGGTCACTGTTCTGGTTGTGGAAGGATTTGAAGCTTTGGTTGTGATCATGTGTGACTGAAACTCGTCTTCAGCTGCCTTGGCACCTCCCATCAATGCCTGTTATTTGCATTTAGCCTGCAACACTAGCAGGTCTTTCACCTTCAGCTGCAACATCACTGCAGTCCCATTCATTTCTAGTGCGTGAAAAGGCGCGGTCTGCAGCAGTGGATATTTCAGGATGGCAGACTCAGTAATGGCACTTCTCAGTAATGCCCTGGTCTTTATCATGGGTGGTGAGGAATCTCATTGTGATTGCTATTGCTGCTTGCGCATATCTTTTTCTCAAATGAGACATCAGAGACTTTTATTTCTTCTTAGGATATGGGTGGCACTGACTAGGCCAGCATTTATTACTCAGAGGGCAGTTAAGAGTCAACCAGATAACTTTGAATTTCAAGTAACATGTCGGCCAGACAACAATAACAAATTTCCTTTCCTAAAGGACAAGTTGGGGTTTTACAATAATCAGCTGTGATTACTAGTTACCATGATTTTTATTGAATTCAAGTTTGGATATGGGTTTTGAACCTATGACTTCAGAATATTAGCTGGATTCCTAGCACACTGATATTGTCACTACACCACAACCTTCCCACTATGATCAGTACTGCTAGACTCTAAGTGAAGTCTAGAATTTCTGCTTTCACTAAATCATCAAGATGAGTGGTTGGATTCTGAAATATTTCTGAAAGTGGCTTTGTCTTTAATATCTTTTCCCTGGCTGGTTGCAACCTCTCTTCTGAGAGAAATCAAGAATCAGCAAGAATTGCCTGTAGTTCTTGGGATGGATGTTCTGCAGTAGAGAATGGTTTCTGATGCACTGACTCAACCTTCTTTGTCTGCTGAATGATATATATTCAGAGTGACACAAGCATTTTCGCATAATAAAAGAAGTAATAATTCAGAGTGACACACAAGGCTTCTGTTATCGCTTTTCCATTGTAGAAAATTAGTGTGAATTTGCCCTCTTGCTCTGATTTTAATGGCTCCTATGCCTCAAAGCTAAGACAGTCTGAGAACTTTTGGCTTCAACATGGTGTTGCACCCAAAAGATTAGATGCCCATTAAATTGCATTCAATTTAAATTTAATTTTCTTGCTATTATTCAAGATATCAACATGCCAGAATTTTAGCTTTTATTTATTCAGAGAATGTAGGTTCACTGGCTATGCCAGCATTTATTGCCCATCTCTAGTTACCTTTGAGAAGTGGTGATGAGCTGCCCCCTTGAACAACTACAGTATATTTTGTGTTAGTATGCACATAATTCTGTTATGGAGGGAATTATGGAATGTTGACCCAGAGATAGTGAAGGAACTGCCATATATTTCATTGTTAGGATAATGACTGGCTTGGAGAGGATGTTGTAGTATCCGATGTTCTGATGTATCTGCTGCCCTTGTCCTTTTAGATGCGAATGATCATGGGGTTGGAACGTATGTTGACTGAGCCTTTGTGTGTTTCTGCAGTATATCTTATAGATGCTGCCTTGATGCCAGAAGCAGTGAATGTTTGGGGATGTGGACTGTGTTGCCTTGAATGGTGTCCAGTTTCTTTTTGTTAGAGCTACTCTTATCCAGGCAAATGTGAAGTATTTCATCACACTCCTGACTTGTGCTTTGTAGATAGTCCAAAGACATTGAGGAATCAGGAGTTAAGTTATTCACTGCATATGGCTAGCTCAGTTCAGTTTCTGGTCAATGATCACTCCCAGAGATATTGATAGTTGAGGATACAGCGATGTTAAAACCATTGTCAAATGGTGGTGGCTAGATTCTGTCTTGGTGGAGATAGGCATTGCCTGGCACTGTATGGTGTGAATGTTACTTGCTACATGTCACCTCAAAATCTGGATATTAGCCAGGTCTTGCTGAATTTGGACATGGACTGTTTCCTCAATATCTGAAGAATCGCAAATGATGCTGAACATTGTACTATGCTTAGCGAACATCCCCATTTCTGATGATGACATGAAGGTCATTGATAAGGCAGCTGAAGATGGTTGGGCCTAGCACACTACTTTGAAGAACTCCAGCAGAGATGCCCTGAAGCTGGGCAGACCGATCTCCAATAATCACAGCTATCTTGTTTGTGTTGGCTATGACTTGGATATATCTTCCTGACTCCCATTGATTTGAATTTTAGTAGGGCTCCTTGATATTATACTTGGTCAAATGCAGCCCTGATGTCATGGACAGTCACTCTCACCTCCCCGCTGGGGTTAACTCTTTGGTCCATGTTTGAAGCAAAGCTATAATGAAGCCCATTAGAACCCAATTAGAGTTTAGAGAACAAGTTATTGCTAATCAAGTGCTGCTTGATATCATTGTTGATGACCTCTTCCATCATTTTTCTGATTGTGGTCTGCAAAATTAGGGGTGTTAAAATCCTACAGTGGGCTTCTTACATTGCCCTAGAAGAAATCATCCTGCTTGTCAGCATCTTCTAATGCTTGGACACTTCGGACTGTCTTGTTTGTTTTTAATCTTTGCATTCTTCTGATCCAGCTCAGAAATGGTATTGCTGTGGCCTCTAATGACCCTTTGTAATACAAGCTCCCATAGGTAGGACTTCTAAGTGACAGTGACAACATCTGTTTCTGCATGCTTTCTGCAGTTGGATGTTGAGTGCTTCCTCATCTCTGTAAGACCTCCAATCAATAATAATCTATTATTCAGTAGGGCTGACTGATCTTTTGTCATTTGCTGTATTCTCTGCTGTGGGCTTTTTCCTGTGCTTTGTCAGCATTGCAAGAACTTTCCCATTTTGTGGCCTGGTAACTATTTGGGCCTCAAACATGGTTGTCTCCATCTCCCTGTCACTGCTGGGCATTTCTTCAGGTTCTGTTATTGGGTTGCTTGCTGGCTTTGTCCTTCACTCATTGAGCTTTATTGCAATTAGGCTTCACTTCAGAGGCGCCTTGCTGCTTGTCTCTGCTTCTGTAGGTCTGGTCTCCATCTCCACTGCATAAAGCCACAAGTCCATAAGTTGTAGGAGCAGAATTAGGCCATTTGGCTCATAGAAATTGCTGTGCGACTCCATCGTGGCTAATATGTTTCCCCATCCCCATCTCCTGCGATCCCTTTACTAACCAAAAACCTATCTATCTCTGTTTTAAAGATACTCAATATCTTGACTTCTCCAGTTTTCTGTGGCAATGAGTTCCACAGGAGGGACATTAGGTTTATATTCAGATGAATGTACATTATGTGGCTATATTGCACATAACGATATGAATTGTAAAAGAAAACATGTCTGGAGCTCTTCAAATGCAAATCAGTTTTATGTGATCTGATGTCTACATGCATAACTCTTTAATTCCATGCTAATAGCCATTCTTAAAGTTATAATTAACCCTTTACTTCACATTTTGTTTCTCTTTGACTAAGTACTTCCTTACACCCCCAATTTATCCATTCACTGCTGACACATTTAGCTTTATGCAATGCCATTGACCATACCTATCCCACAAAATCACCCTCAGCTGATGCTCTGGATCTATTCACTCTATACATTCCAGTCCTCTCATTTTAAGGTCTCTTCTTTCCCTAGTTGCAACAGAATACAGTACAGAGAACAAGGAACAGTACCTGCAGCTATAGAGAAAGTGCCACTGGACCTCAGTCTGTTTGATTGTTGGAAATGGGAGATGGAGGCATCTGATATATTTAATAGAAGAAACAAATATCAAACACATGGCAAACAATGTTGACTGACTGTTCACTGCAAGTGAAAAAAATGATCATGTACTTAATGATCACTTAAAACAGCCTTACTTTGACAGCTTTAATTTACTTTGATTACAGCCAGAAACCCTTACAAAAAAAAATGATCCAGGAGATTTACAATGGCTTCTTACTGGACACCATTCACTCAGGGGTGCAGTGTAACTGGAATTGTGCCATGTACCAGTGTGGTGTTATCAGTAGGACAAAATATGTTTCCACGATAGTGAGTTCTAGGATTTTGACTGTGCAATTATGAAGGAGTAACAACTTCGTTTCCTCCTTACGAGCATCATGTCAAATTAATGTCAAAACCTGGTAGAGCTGTTGCAATGACCAGTCAAGCAAAAGGTTGATATGGTCATACTCATGGAATCATACATTAAAACAATCTCCCAGATACCATCATCACCACTGTGTATATGTCCTGTCTCACCAGCTGAACTGGCCCAGAAAAGTTGGCAGGTCCATTGTATACAGACCCGGAAGGAGTCACTCTCGGAGACGTCAACATTAAAATCTCACAGCATCAGAAAATACTACAGCTGATTCCACGAACTACCCTCACTCCACTGGTGAATCAGTACTTGAACATGGTGAACATCATTTGGAGGAAGCACTGAAGGCACAGAATGTACTCTGGATTGGGAATTTCAATGTCTACCAACAAGAGTGGCTCGATATTACCACCACTGGCTGTGATGGCCAAATCCCAAAGGATATAGCTGCTAGACTCAAATCAGTGGCAAGCAATGAAGAGAATAACTTGAGGGAATAATTTATTTGAACATAACTTGACTAATTCACCCATCACACTTGGATCTGTCAAGGACAATATTGCAATGGCCTTTACACTGCAGGGTGGCCAGCTCTGAAGGAATAAAAAATAAGAGATGACTTCTAATTTTTTCAAGAGAAACACACACAGAACTGAATGCAATACTCCAGTTGGGGGGTGAATCAATGTTTTATATAACTTTGACATAAACTTCCTTGCTCTAGTACAAAATGCCCCTGTTAATGAAGCCTAGATTGCTGTAAGCTTCATGAACTGCTGTCTCACCCAACCCTGCCACCCTCAAACATTTATGCAAAGGTCCACCCAGGTCCCTCATGTCCCATTGCCATTTTTGTTTGTCTCTTTACGTTCACTGTTTGAAAACAAATCACTTCACTGTTCTCAGCATGGAATTGCTTCTGCCATTTGTTTGTCCATCCTGCCAGTTTGTCTTTGCCCTTTTAAAAGCTCAACACTATCCTTCTCACATTCATAATGCTTTCAAGTTTCATATCTTTTATGAATTCTGAAATTGTGCCCTGTACATCAAGGTATAAAACATTAATATATATTAGGAAAAGCAAGGATCTCAACACTGTACAACTCTCTCACAAAAATTGATTCAGTATAAAAACAGCCATTAACCATTATTCTCTGTTTCCGTCACTCAGCCAATTTTTTACCCATTTGGTACTGTCCCTTTTATTTCTCGAACTCTAACTTTGCTCACACTTCTGTTCAGCTGCATTTTATCAAAAGCCTTTGGAAGTCAGTATATAACATATTCATCATATTATCCTCATCAGCTTTCTCTGTAACCTTGTCAAAATCTCCAGCTAGTTACTGAAACATGCTTTGACTGTAAAAAATGTATGCGGTCTTTCCTTAATAACTTGCATTTTCTCAAGTGACTATTTTTTTTGTGCACAATCACTTTTTCCTTAAAAAGTAATTTTTCATTGACCCTAAAGAAGGGTCAGTGGACTTGAAACATTAACTCTGTTTTCTCTCCACAGATGCTGCCAGATCTGCTGAGTTTCTCCAGCAATTTCTGTTTCTGATTTCCAGCATTTACTGTTCTGTGATTTATTTTTAAATTCTGACCTTGATCCTTTTAGGATATCTTGGGTTTCCAGCACTACAATGCTGTTCTTTACCAAAACTATCACTTCTCCCTTTCCTTTTTTTTTCTGAACATTTTGCATCCTGCGCTGACTCTCCAACCACACATTCATCTGCTTTATCTTCTTAGTTTCATATTCACTTGGCACGATATTGGGAGTAATCTGTGATTACTACTTCTAAGTAGAGTTAGAGAGTTTTTACAGCATGGAAAAAGGCCTTAAAACCCATCATGTATCAGACCAGTTATCAAGCATCAACTATTATAATCCCAGTGGTCCAGAATTTTGTATGAGATATCAAGTGCTCATCTAAGTACTTTGTAAGTGTCTTGATGTTTTCTACCTTTATCCCTTTTTAGGTAGTGAGCACCAGACATCTACCACTCTTGGAGTGAAAAATATTTCCTCAAGTCCCCACTGCACCTTTTGTTTCTCACCTTAAAACTGCATCCCTTGGTTATTGTGGTTATTGACCCTTTTACTAAGGGGAAAGGTTTCTCTCTATCTACCCCATTTTGTGCACCTCAGGCTGTACCCTGCTCCCCCTCCCCCAACCCCCAGCCTATCTAGTCTCTCTTCACAGTGACTTGATCCAGCCCAGGCAATACCCTGGAAAAATCACTTCTGCACCCTTTTTAATTCAATCATATCCTTCCTATAGTGTGGCGACCAGAACTGCACACAGCTGCAGCCCAACTAAGGCTGCATGTAGCCCTATCATAATCTCTTTGTTATTCAATGCCTTCATCAATTAAGGTAAGCAGCACATATCATTTCTTACCACCTTGTCCTGCTGCCTTCAAAAATGTATGGACATGCACACTAACGTCCCTCTGATCCTTTGTACTTTCCAGAATGCACCTTTGCCTTGTTAGACCTCTCAAAATGCACCACCCCATGCTTTTCAGGATTAAATTCCATTTGCTACTGTTCAGGCCATCTGCATAGCCTCTCTGTGTCATGCTGTAATTGAAGGCTTTCCTCCTTGCTACAACCACACCACCAATATATTCATGTCGTCTACAAACTTACTGATCACGCGTCATTCATATCTAGATCATTATGTACAGTACAAATGGCAAGGGACCCAGCATCTAACCTAGTCATATACCACTGACACAGAGTTACATTCACAAAACTTCACTTCCACCATCACTCTTCGCTTCCTGGCACATGGTCAATTTTGGATTCAATTTGCAAAACTGATGCAGATTCCAATGGCTCTTAGCTTCATAATCAGCTTGCCCAACAAGATCTTGTTAAAACCCTGCTGACTAAGTTTAAAGAATACGCGAGTCAGTTTCTTTAGGTGGTATGTACGGCTCAGATAGTGGAATGTGGATAGTTCAACAGTCAAGTTCTAGATTCTTAACTTTGCAGCCAGTTTAATTTTTTTTCCCATTTTCCTTCTGACAGAGAGCAAAACAAAAGTCCTTCTCATAATATTTCTTTCTGACTGCTCTGCTGATTAGTTGGCTTATAGAACTCAGAGCAACAGAATACTTTTACTTGCAATGCAGGGGTGAGTCAGGATAGTTTTTTTTGACTGTGACAGTCACAGCACACTTAGTGCTCAAACCCAGGCCAGTGACACCTGAAGGCTTCAGTTCACTAGTATACCTTGTTTCATTAATACAGACAGAGCAGTGTTGCAGTTGGTTTGTACTCCTTATTTCTGTGTTTTCCTGGAAGGGCAAAATACAAAATGTGCCTGCAAGAGGTGGCCTTCTGCTGAGGGGGAGGGATAGTCAGCCTTCTTTTTATCTCTTTTATTACCACTCTCTCTCTGAGCAGTTTGCAATTTTCCTTACACTGCAGGTGCAACACACTCTGGGTTCCATACAGGATGTTACCAGACAGCTCTGACTTTACATACACAGTATTTTATTTTTTCTCTGTTGGAAAAAAAACATATATCAGAACTAGAAGTTAAAGATATCCATTGGGTTTTATTCTGTCATCATGATACTCAACCTCCTCCAGGATCACTGATCCCAGTCTTCAGCCAATTTGAGTCACTTCATGCGATATCAAGAAAGATTGAAGGCACTGGAACTGCAAAGGTCATGGGTTTTTAAAACATTATGGCATTAAAAGTGTAAACTTATGATCTAGAACTAGCCTTCCCCCTCACCAAACTAAGTTTTAACACTGATATTTAACAAACTGATTGGAAAATTACTCAAGAATGTCCCATGTATAAAAAGTAAACATATCCAGACTGGCTAATTACTGCTCCATTTGTCTAATCTGAATCATCGGCAAAGTGATGGAAGATGTCATCAACACTTTTTTAAGTAGTATTTACGTGGCAATAACCTGCTTATAGATGTTCAATTGGATTCTTTCAGAGCCACTAGGCTGTGGAACACATTACAGCCTTGGGCAAAACATGAGGTGAGGTGAGAGTGGCTGTCCTTGACATTAAGGTAGCATTATACCAGGTGTTGCATCAAGGAGCCCTAGCAAAATGTAAGTCCCTACTTTTACGTTTCTTTCACCATCTGATCTCATAAGCTGGAGAACACCTTGCCGGTGATCGCAGGAGATTGGGTGAGCAAGGTTGGTGCCATGCCTGCAGCATGGTCAGGGAAACATCAATGATATAGATTGTTTAGCTCCACCTTTATTTTATTTTTCTGTTCCAAATTAAGAAAAACCAGCAGCAAATCTTAATTTTTAGAAAAAAGTCGAAGGTTAGTTTTTTTGGGTGAGTTCCAGAACATTGATTGGAGATTAGAGCAGAGAACATGATGGGGAAGGGGAAGAAGGGTGGTGCTGGACATCATTGGTGGGGCCCTGGGTACATGGCCCTCGAGGACTCTCTATACTCAGGGTAGGAGAAAGGTCTGCTATGCTTAGGCTGGAATTGGGGCTGCAGAGCTCTAGATGGGAATAAGATCACTGTTCTTGAGTTGTGGGCTGGGATAGAACTGGGGGCCTCTGCACCTATGATTTTTGCTCCACTTCTTGGGTTAGAGGAGTTCATCTCAACAATGAGTGCCGCAATGTTTGTGATGATGGAACGAATGGCTACCAACTTGAAGCACCAAAGGCGACATTCAAACAATTACATTCAGGGTGTTCAGCAATTAGTTTTGTACTATGAATGGTACATAAAGTAGAATGAATGACACTGTAGTGTCACAACTGTGTAATTATGCTATCATATGTTAAATAAAGAAGGCTAATTTAACTTTTTAACTAACGTGTACAGCATATAAAAATGGCTGCCAGAAGTCACACGAAAATTCTTGTTAATTTGATGCCAGCCAAAAGCAGATAGATTGGAATATTATTTTCATGAGAAACACATCTGATTATCCCTCAGAACAATGCGAGTGAACTTTTAAAGCTTTTTTTATTCATTTGTGGAATGTGGGCATCGCTGCCTGGCCAGCATTTATTGCCTGCCCTTCGTTGCCCTTGAGAAGGTAATGAGAGTAAGCTATCTTCATGAACTGCTGCAGCCTACCACTGTGGGATGACCCACAATGCCATTAGGGAGGGAATTCCAGGATTTTGACCCAGCGACAGTGAAGGGACAGCAATATATTTCAAAGTCAGGATTATAAATAGCTTGGAGGAGAACCTGAAGGTGGTGGTGTTCCCATTTATCTGCTGCCATTGCCCTTTGAGATGGAAGTGGTTGGGGGCTTGGAAGCTGCTGTCTGAGGTTCTTTGGTAAATTTTGCAGTGCATCTTGGAGTACACACTGCTGCTACAGAAAGTCAATGGTGGAGAGGGTGGATGTTTCTGGATTTAGTGCCAATCATGTAGGCTGTTTTGTGCTGTATGATGTCAAGCTTCTTGAGTGTTGTTGGAACTGCGCTCATCCAGACAAGTGGAGCATATTCTACCATATTCATGAATTGTACCTTGAAGATGATGAACAAGTTTTGGGGAGTCAGCAGGTGAGCTACTTGATTAAAAAAAATGGCTGCAGATGCTGGAAACCAGATTCTGGATTAGTGGCGCTGGAAGAGCACAGCAGTTCAGACAGCATCCGGTGAGCTACTTACTGCAGTATTTCTAGCTTCTGATCTGCTGTTGTGTTTATTTGGAAAATCTAGTTGGGTTTCTGGTCAATGATAACCCCAAGGATGTTGATAGTGGGGAATTCAGTCATGGCAACACCATTGAATGTAATGGGATAGGGGTCTCTTGTAGGTCATGGTCATTGTGTGGTGCAAATGTTACTTGCCATTTGTTATCCCAAAACCTGGATATCAACTAGGTCATGTGCATTTGAACATGCCCTGCTTCAGTATCTGAGGAGTTGTGAATGATGCTGAACATTGTGCAATCATTGGTGATCATTTCCACTTCTGACCTTATGATGGATGGAAGGTCATTGATGAAGCAGCTGAAGTTGGTTGGGCCTAGGACACTTCCCTGAGGAACGCCTGCAGAGATGTTCTGGAGTTGAGATGACTGATCTCCAACAACCACAACCATCTTCCTATGTGCCAGGTATGACCAGCAGCAGGTTCATCCCCTGAAATCCATTGATTCCAGATTTGCTAGTGCTCTTCGTTGCCACACTCAGTTGAATGCAGCCTTGCTGTCAAAGGCGGTCATTCTCATCTCACCTCTGGAATGCAATTCTATTCTCCTGGGCTATGCTTCAAGAAAGTTGCTTGCTATCACCTTCTCAAAGACAAGTAGGCAATAATGTGAGTCCTGCCAGCGACTGTCATATGTTCTATACTCTTGTGAGTTGAACATATGCAAGAGATGGTAAGAGAGGGAATTGTGTAGAACTAACAGATTTCGGTTCCAGTTCCATGTGATTTGATGTCACCAAGACATGGGCCCTTTGATGATGATCAGTAACAATTCTCCAGTAAGGTCAAGTAACCCTTAATTTCCTAGCTACATCAACATATCATGAACAAGTAAAAATAACAATGCAAAAAAGGACGTCACTCAAGACCAATAAAAGATAAGTCATTAAGAATCACTTTTGGAAAGTTTTGCAGGAAGAAGTGGGGATCTGGAACAAGAAAGGCTAACATATCCCTTGTGATATCACTACAATCAAGTGATTAAGATACTGAAATTTCCTCTTTCTTATGAAGCAGTTTATGGATGCACATGAATTTGCTACAGTTAAATGCAAATGTCAATGTGTTGGAGCTGTTCATGCTGTATTCACACTTTCCAAGGATTTAACCTCTACCTGCTCCCAATTCCATACAGTCTCAAACACAATGTATGTGTTTGAATCTATTATAACTTCTGAACTCATGCATGCAGACTGAGGTTTATTAGCTGAAGTTACGTTGTTTGGGATACCATATCTATAAAACTGCTTCTTACAATGCATAATCACATTCAAATTCTAGACATTGGTTAATGTATTGAGCTAGAAAAAATAGAAAAACAGTCTACGATGATTAAATATTGATTCTAAGTAATTCAACCATGTTAGTTGCAATTTTCCACCCAAGGTTCGTGTGAAGTATCTGAGCTTTCTTTGACTGCTTTTACATTTTCTTTATGTCTGTGTCATACGGCTCCCCTCATCTGCAACACAGGAAACCAGGACAAGGCATTACACCTTAGAGTTTTGTATAATTTAATTCCAAGCTCACTGTGATGAATTGCTGTCAATCTAGGTTTGTTCAGGCTCGGAGATATCAGAATTTTACAGTTAATGAAGATGAACCCTTCTCCAATGAATATTTCACCTCTGCAGTGTCAAATTTGTTGTCATTCAATGTGGGACACTGAATATAATTTTAACTCTGGTCTTACCAAGAAACCTGCCACAGTTGTGAAGCTGAGGGCTGAGGGTCTGGGACAGAACAGGGTCTGGGACAGAACAGGGTCTGGGAATGGTTATCTCTTCTCCATTGTTGCTGTTTGAAAAACCAGCAATGCCACGCAAACATTTAGATTTGTTGTTTCACACTTAATAATCCATGATCTGAAAATGTGGGATGAAAATGTAATATGCTCCGCTCCTCAGTCAGCTCACATGTCTTGAACATTTTTTGCCAGTGAACTGTAATCCATGATCAGACATTATCCACTCTGGAATGCCTGAAACTAGAGCTCATTGTGTCAGCGATGGTTGAGTTCGTTGTGTTGCTAAGTTATTGAGCATAGGAAATTTAGAAATGTAATCTGTCTCAAAGATGTAATGTTCCCTGTGCACTGTGAATATGTCCTTTGCTACTTTTGTCTAAGAGTGGATGGAACGTGGTATGGAAATTGACTCTCCCTCCACTGTAGGGGTTGATACAGCTGGCGTGCCTCACATACATTCACATGTCATAGAGTCATAGAGATGTACAGTACAGAAACAGACCCTTTGGTCCAACTTGTCCATGCTGACCAGGTATCCAAAATAAATCTAGCCCCATTTTCCAGCATTTGACCCCTATCCCTCTAAACCAAAGTCGTTAAATATCTGTTTTGTCCTTGGCCAATCTATCGACCTAGTTACTAGCCGTCTTGTGCACTCAGGAGTTCCTGTTGTCGCAAGGACTTTCATACAATGATTTTGATATTAATTTGCTCTTAAAAATGATTTGTTGTGATAGACTAATTTCAGTTCTATATGACCAAAGACAACTAATGCTCTCAGGTACTTCTTTAGTAGTCAGGCCATGAATAATGATCTTTTGCAACCTGCATCTGGAGCAAGTCGGACAATTTTGGCCCTTTATTGTATTGGAAGTAGTTTACTGAAGATTCACTAGATTAATTGCAGAGATGAAAGTGTCTTCCTATGAGGAGAGATTGAGCAGTTTAGGCCTATACTCAATAGCATTTAAAAGGTCGAGAAGAGATGTATAAAATGCTAAAAGGGGTTAGCAAAGCCGACGTGGAGTGGGTCTTTCCCCTATGGAACAATCTAGAATAAAGATTTATTGTTTTAGCCTAAAGTGGCAGATTTAAAACAGAGATGAGGGGAATTACTTTCCTCAAAAGTTTGAGAATCTGTGCAATTCACAACTCGAGAGTGCAGTGGATAATGGCAGAGTGAATAAATTTAAAGAGGAAATAGACACTTTTTAATTAGCAATGATTTAAAAGGAGAGCAGGCAGGAAAGTGAAATTGAGGTTGAGGTGAGATTACCATGATTGCATTAAATGTTGGAGCAGGCTCATCGGGCTGAACTGCTTACTCCTGCTCTTAGTTCTAATGTTCTTATGTTAATCCTTATGGTTGCTCATCTTTGACAGTTGGAGATTGCAACTGTTCACACTGCCATTGGCCAAAGTGTAACAAATCACATACATTCACAAGTCAAGGAGTCATAGAAATGTACAGCACAGAAACAGATACTTTCACATCAAACTTGAGAATATCTTCAACTTCAGAATCGTAGGAACAATTTGCAAACTGAGAGGAATCTCTTGGTCATTGTGTGGGTTGGGCAAATTGGTCAGCATTTTGGGCACAATCATCCTGTTAAGTGTCTTACATCTCACTTCAAAGTCAAACCTTGTGCCTTGGTAGGTAGGCATTGCAAATGGGATGATACAATCATTAATAGTTTATGCCCTATCATTTCCAAAGGCTTGTAATCTGTTTCAATGGTGAATTTCTTGCTAAGTATGTGTGAAACTGCATGATGCCAAATCAGCACTAATGTCATATGCTTAATCTTGGTGTGCTTGGCTTGTGCAGATTACAGGGTTTTCAAACTAAAAACAATAGATTTCTAACCTTGCAAAATACATCCACGAGGTCTTTCTGTAATGTGCCCACTTAAGAATCATAGTATTGCAGTAGGTGCTGAAAGAACTTACTTAAGTGAACTGAAGACAAATTGGTTGTCATCTTTTTGTACATAGTGGATGCCCATCTTGAGCAAATCCCTTATGGCAGAGATATTCTGTTTGTAAAATTTGGAATACAAGATGAGAGAAAGTTAAAAAGCAACATCACACATTCTTTTATCCTCTGGTGTTGGCATTTGTTTAACATCCTTGATCTTACCTGAATTGGGATGGACTCCATTGGCAGAGTAGATGGTCCCAAAGAAGTTTATCTGGCTGACACTTGATGCTGTTCAATAGTAATCCATGCTACTGTCATCAGGAGGAGAAGATTGTGGTTATGCTCTGCCTTTGTCGTACCCATGACCATTATATCGTCAGTGGTAGTAACTGTTAAGCTGAATGAATACTGAGTAATAACCATCTGGGAAAACCTAATAAAATCTTTGGATCATTAATTGTACCACCATAATGAAATTGTAACTATTACCAGGTTGGGTTCACCATAGGACAGAAACTCCAAAGAATCGGATTTTGCATCAGGCTGATCACAAAGAAAGGAGCGAGATTTGTATGATTTACTGTCAATGGTTTATATCCTTGTGCTTCAATTTCTCTCCATCCATGAATAGGTTCAAATGAGGATAGTGGCAGCATACTCACCACCCACCCAGATACCTCTAGCTATGTCAATACAAAAGAAGATTGATATCATTAAGGACAGAGCAGTCTTTTTAAGCAGTGGCCAATAATGGATTTCAATACCCATCCCTCCATCATGAAGGACTGTGCTCTATAGTGCACACATTTTAAAGGATGTTCTGCATCAATTTGTCAAGGCTATTTCAACAACACCTCTCTCACTTATGACTTCTGGCATTCAGAAGAACAAAGGCTGCATTGGTGAAGGAATATTTTCACTCCATATTCTCCTCCAAGTTATCCATCATTTTGACTTAGAAATACATTGCTCTTCTTTGTTAAGTCACTATTTTGTAATTCAGCTTTTTGTAGAGCTATAACTAACTGCCCGTGATAACAAAAAGTAGTTACAATAGTGGTGTCACCCTTACCTTGACAACTAACTTTAAGAATAGTAGGAAAGAATCTAATCTTTAGTCACTCATGTATCATTCTAAACTGTCATATAAATCTCAGCCTCAGCTTAACCTGCACTAAGCTGTCACGAAGATGGGGAAAATTGATGGATTGGTTATTATTGGCAGATGTAACAAGATACAGTGGATCGTACCATACAAAGTGCATCAGGGTAGCAGAACATAGTGCAGAATACAATGTTACAGTCGCAGAGCAGGTACAGAGAGAGCCATCACAATTAACATTTGTCAGATCTGTTCAAAAATCTGATAGTAGTAGGGAAGAAATTGTTCTTGAATCTGTTCACTTGTGTATTCAAACTTTTATACCTTCTGCCCAATGGAAGAGGGTGGAAGAATGTGTAACTGATTAGGAAGGGTCTTTGATTATGTTGGTTGCTTTCCGTAGGCAGCAGGAAGTATAGATGGAGTCATAGTATCATAGAGATGCATAGTATGGAAACAGACCCTTCAGCTCAACTTGTCCATATCCTGTTAATCTAGTCCCATTTTCCAGCACTTGGCCCATACCCCTTTAAATCCTTCCTATTCATATATCTATCCAGAAGCCTTTTAAATGTTATAATTCCACTAGCCTCCTCCACTTCCACTGGCAGCTAATTCCATACATGTACTACACTCTGCATGAAGAAGTTGCCCCTTAGGTGCCTTTTAATCTTCCCTCTCTTACCTTAAACCTATGTCCTCTCGTTCTAGACTCCATCGCCCCAGGGAAATGACCTTGCCTATTTACCATACCCATGCCACTCATGACTTTATAACCTCTGCAAAGTCACCCCTCAGCCTCCGACACTCCAGGAAAAAAACAGTCCCAGCCTATTCAGCCAGTCATTTGATGGAATGCTAGTTTGGTGATGGACTGGGCTGGGTTCATGACTCTGTAGTATCTTGCAGTCTTGGGGATAGCAGTTACAATACCAAGCTGTGTTGCATCCAATAGGATGCTTTCTGCGGTGCATTTATAAAATTGGTAAGAATCTTTTGGACATGCCAAATTTCCTTAGCCTCCTGAGGAAGTAGAGATGTTGTTGTGCTTTCTTAACTGTCACCTCGATATGGGTGGACAAGGACAGATTGTTGATGATCATGAAATTTGATATTCTCAACCATCACAAACTTAGCTCCATTGATGCAGACAGGGGTGTGCTCTCCAATCCATTTCTTGAAATCAATGACCAGGTCCTTCATTTTGCTGACATTAATGGAGAAATTGTCACCTTTACACATCCTACTAAACACTCAGTCTCTTTCCTGTATTCTGTCTCATCGAGATCAAACCTACAATGGTGGTGTTGTCAACAAACTTGTAAATGTAGTTGGTGCCACACAGTTATGATTGTATAAGGAGTATAGTGGGTGCCTGAGTTGAGGATTATTGTTAAGGAGGTGCTGTTACCCTTTCTTACAGATTGTGGTCTATTGGTAAGGAAGTTGAGGATCCAGTTACAAAGAGGGGGAACTGAGACCTAAGTCTCAGAGTTTAGAAATTAATTTCTTTGGAATTATGGTATTGAAAGTGGAATTGTAGACAATAAGTAAGGGTCTGACATAGGTGTCCTTGTTAGACATAAGTCCCAGGGATGAGTGTAGGGTAAGGGAGATGGTGTCTGCTTTGGATCTGTTGTGTTAACAAGTGAATTGCAAACACTAAGGCAATTTGGTAGGCTAGAGTTGATGTGAGCATTACTGACCTCTTGAAGCATTCCATAATTATGGAGGTCAGAAACACCGGGCGGTAATCTTTGAGGCACCCTGCATGGTTTTTCTTTGTCACAGAGATGATGGTGGTCTTCTTGTGGGGACTTCAGATCATAGTAAGGAGAGATTAAAGATGTTTGCGAAACTCCCCACCCCCCCCACCTCAGCTGGATCCAATTGCATGGCTGAGAACTCCATCTGGGCTAGTCACCTTCTGTGGGTTTTTGATGGAAAATACCGTGCCATCAAATGAATGATATTAACATTGCGAGTGACACAAATCTTTAGTTGGGCATCAACAGGAAGTATCCCCAGTCTGGTTGAATACATTGGTTACATTCTCTCATTCTTCAGCTGAACCTTTCAAAGGAAGCTTTGCTACACCAATGAAAGTGAGATTACTGCGTTTTTCTTTGACGGAGATTGTCCAAGGTAAAATCCCTGTAAACGTGTTCACTCTCAAAAGACATTCATCTCATCAGATTGTGTTTGATTAAAATCCGTGCTCCAGCTGTAAAGTGCCAGTGTTTAACACATCAAGACCCAACATGTGAGAACATAAAAATAATGAGGATGTACAGCAATGCTACACAAGCAACTTGAGGGAAAAATTGGAATACCATTTTGGTCAAACCCTTTAATGGAACCCAAAGCTGGAGAATATCAATTTCACGCTGATGACAAAACAGGAGTATGCCTCAGCACCTTGAAGGCAATTACTAAGCTAAAAGATACACATGTAAAGTTGTCTTGAGTTTTTGCACAAAATGGGTAAATGCAATGCCAACTTAATTTATATACTGCCTATGTCAAAAACTATGTGAAGTCAAAAACTGAGCAGTGTGCAAATGGGTTACCGTTTCTCTATCTCCATTTTGCACTTTTACCAGTTGTAAATGTACATGCTATATGTACTCTTAACAACAAATTAAAAGTGAAATAATGACTGATATTTTCCAATCGAGTTTTGAACCCCTGTTTTGGAAAATAATGATCAGACAAAATCTGCCTTCGTCCAATTTTCCTGGCCACTTCTTTTGCAGGATTCCGCAGAGTCCACTCAGTGTAGGAAACTTCAGTATACTTTAGGAATTATGAAGAAGTCACACCCTTTTATTTGGGTCTGGTAAATGTTCACCCACACACTGAAATGCATTAGGGCATTTAACAGTTCTTCAATGTGTTAGTGAGTGAGGGCTGCATCTTGAAATTTTTGGCTAAGTCAAGAATGCATTGAGATCTTTGGAGGCCTTCTTGCCCTGAGGTCTACTGGATTCTTTTTGATATAAACTCACTGCGGTAACCAGCTACTATGCCCCATGGCAGCCCTCTTCCAGCTCCATCTTACCATGTGCTGTTCCTGGAAGACCTCACTAGAGAATGGATGATCGCTGAAGGACCCTCGTATCTGTGACATCTTTGAAAGGCCACTGTGCACTCACACAAGTACTGGCATTCCAAAATTACCCTGCTCAAAGAAGCAGAATCTGAACATGTCAGAAAAGGCTAAGATGGCACTACCATTCTCTGACAGGGGCCTGGAGGTTCTGGTTGAGGGGGTGGTGCCAACAAGGGTCTTTCTCTTCCCAGAGGAAAAGGACAGGGGGGGGCCATATCACTGAAGGTGGCAACCTGGCCCCAGGTTACCACCCTAGTCAGTGCCATCTCTATGGTCTCGAAAAATGGTCAACAGTGCTGTAAGAAAGTCAGTGACCTTCTCTGTTCTCCCAGGGTAAAGATTATATTCTATTCTGCTACCGCACACTCACACCAACACTGGTACTGCATAAACCTCCGACTAAGCTCTGTCACTCTCATTATTGCCTGTAGTTTCTTTGTCCAGCCACTTTCACCCATGTTCTAAACCTCAAATTGCTATCCTGCATTGCCTCTGCAATTCTTCCTCCCTCCCTCAGATCACCTCATCTGCTCTTGACCATTTGTACCAGCAAGAACAACCAAACGACCGACTTTTATCTCATTCAATTGTTCCCTTTCTGATATTACAGAAGAATTCATCCCATAATGGACAGAGCGAGTCTGTATGGGTGGACGGGTGCCTGACATTAGGCTTCTCTCCCACATGAAGAACAAAATCTGGTCCTCGTAGGTAAAGACTAGGACTGCTCCTGTGGGGATGCAGCGACACAGAATAAGTGCCATTCTTTATTCTACTACAATTCTGACAAAAACCTGTTATCAATCTTACCTATTGCACACTTCTATTAATGATGGGTTGCGAGACCTTCTCTCTGGGTGGGAAATACCCTAATCCCTAACTGGAGCCTGTACATCCCCCTCACCACATTAGCTCTATTCCCCACCTCCAACTAGCGCTATGGAGCCATAGGACTGACCATGACCCACTCCTGGACTGCAAAGTAACAGAACTCCTCACCAAGATCACCCCAAGTGAATACCTGACCATGTTCAATCCTGTGGATGATTATTGAAGACTGTCCTTGTCTTAGTGGCATGACTCCCTCCTGATGACAGCCTCTATGAATTTCAGTGAGAGCTACACCCCTTTGGACTTTGAGGCATGGCTGCTTGCTTGTTTGCAATATGCAGTGTATTTGCCATGTAAGCTGCTGCTCAATGTGTGAGTTTGATGTCGCAGCTAGCAGAATGCACACCGGTGTGACTAAGGACTGTTGAGCACCAAGGCAAGCTCCCTGATTGTGTGACTGCACTAACCAGGAACGCATACATGGTAGGTGCAATGGCCTAGTGATATTATAGTTAGACTGCTAATTCAGAGACCCCAGCAATGTTCTGGAGACCTGGATTTGTCTCCCACCATGGCAGATAGTGGAATTTGAATTCAACAAAAGTCTGTAATTAAGAATCGAATCATGACCATGAAACAATTGATGTTTGTCAGGAAAAACCCACACCAATATCCTTCAGGGAAGGAAATTGCCATCTTTACTTGGTCTGGCCTACGTGTGACTCCAGATCACAACAATGTAGTTGATTCATAACTGCCCTCTGGGCAACTAGGGATGAGCACTGAATGCTGGCCTAACTAGCGACACCCACATCCTGCAAATGAATTTTTAAGAAGTGCCACTGATATGCTCACCACATTGCTACCCACATCCCTCCTTCTGTAGCTCTACTCTAGAAAAAGAACATACCAAGATGACAGTCTCAGTGTTCCAGGAGATGCACAACTTAATGGTGTGTCCTCTGAGCTTTCATGGGCTTCTCCCTCAGAGCTGAGGCTAATACTTAGTGGTTTCTTCCTTGTTATCTGATGTCATTACCATTTTCATAGAAGAGAGGGAATAACTTGGTGAAGACCGTCAAAGGATTGTGTGGAAAAGCATGAGTTAGTATCAGTGGTATTCAGAGAAGAGCATATCTCAATGAAGCTGAAGGAAAATGGGAACAGGAGTAGGCCATTCGGCCCCTGGAGCCTGTTTTACTATTCTAAATCATGGTTAATCATCCACCTCAATGTCACATTCCTATGCTTTCATCAAGTCCCTTGATATCATTTGTAATGAGAAATCTGTCAACCTCTATCTCAAGCTAACTTAATGATTGATCTTTCACAACCCACTGAATTTCAAAGATTCACCTCCCTCTGAGTGAAGGTGTTCCTCTTCATTTCAGTCCCAAACATCTCACGTTTTATACTGAGACTATGTCTCCTGGTTCTAGACCCTGCAGGCAAGAGGAAACTCCATTCTGCATCTGCTCTATCAATCCTGTTAAGAGTTTTATAAGTTCCTGTGAGACACCTCTCATTCTTCCAAACTCCGGAGAACACAGGCCCAGTCTCTTCATTCTCTATCAAAAGATAGTCAAACTGTTCGAGAAATCACTCTCATGAATTACTGTGACACTCTCTCAATGGCAAGTGTATCTTTCCTTAGGCAAGTGCACATGTGGTCGCATGAGTTCAATTCTACACAACTGAAGCAAAACATTCTCATTCCTGTACTTAAATCCTCTTGTGACAAAGGCTAACTTACCGTTTTTCTTCCAATTGCTTGCTGTGCCTGCATGCTAGCTATTCAGTGACTTATGAACAGGGTCACCAGGATTCATTTGAATGTCAATACACTACCTCCATTTAAGAATGGCTGAATCCCACTGAGGCCTCTTTGCATTTCCATTCACATTCCCACCAAGTTTTATATCATCTTAATCTTGGAAACATTGCAATTATCTTTCACATCATTTAAAAAAAAAACCTTTTTTCTAATCAATCTGTTTAGAGATGCTATTAAACAACTCTGGAGCAGGTGGGACTTGAATCTGGTCCTCCAAGGTCATAGATAGGGATACTACCTCTGTGCTACAAGAGGGTTATTTGGTTCTCGCATTAAAACATTGATTTAGATTGTGAGCAGTTTGGGTTCAAGCACCTTGTTAAACCCACTGGTCACAGCCTGCCAACCCAAGGGCAACCCAATTATTCCTACACTCTGTTTTTTTTATTGTTAACCAATTCTCAATCCATGATAGTTTATTCTGCTCACTTTCCTGCACTTTAACGTTGTTTACTGACTTCTGGTTTGGGGAATTATAAACAGCTTTCTGAAAAACAAATGCAACATATTCACTGGTACTCTGTGTGGATTCTGTTATTATCATGCTCAAAAAAAAACCTCAGTCAGTCTTTGTCAAACATGTATTCCAACTTGAAACTTAATTATAACCCTAGCAGGTCAGGCAGCATCCAAGGAGCAGAAAAATTGACGTTTCGGGTAAAAGCCCTTCAACATTGATTTTTCCTGCTCCTCCGATGCTGCTTGACCTGCTGTGCTTTTCCAGCACCATTCTAACCTTGAACTCCAATCTCCAGCATCTGCAGTACCCACTTCCACCTTAATTCTAACCCTGTCCAGTCAGACAATTATTTTTGAAGTATTCAGTAATCATATCCTTTAAGTTAGAGTTGAGTATTTTTCGACTACTGACGTCAAGTTCATAGGTCTATAGTTACCTGTTTTCTCTTGCTCTGCTTTCTTAAACAGGAGGGTTGAAGGATTTGCAAGCACAGTTGCAGAATTAATAGAATTTGAAAAGATGATCACCATTGCATCCATTTTTAACATTCAATGGTGAAGGCTGTCAGATCCTAGGATTTGTAAACCTGCAATCTCATTCATTTCTCCAAAATGACTTTTTTTTAACAGATACCAATTTCTTTTGGTTCCACACTCTCACTCGTCACTTGAATCTTTACTTTTTTAAGGATATTTCTGTGCCTTCCTCTGTGAAGTCAGACATTCAGTGGTTATTTAGCTTCTCTGCTATTTCTCTATTTCCTATTATAAATTCTGCTGTCTCTACCTGTTATCTACCCACATTTATCTTTGCCATTCTTTTCCTTTCTACACACCAATAGAA
The DNA here is from genome assembly GCF_020745735.1 of Hemiscyllium ocellatum. Classification (NCBI taxonomy): domain Eukaryota; kingdom Metazoa; phylum Chordata; class Chondrichthyes; order Orectolobiformes; family Hemiscylliidae; genus Hemiscyllium; species Hemiscyllium ocellatum. Next base: position 152,343,332 of record NC_083401.1, on the reverse strand, counting down.
GCTTTTACATTTTTTATGTTTCTTGCTATTTTAATTCATATTCTATTTGCTCTTCAATTATGTTGTCTTCCCTGGCTGAATTCTATAGCTCTTTCCACTCCTCAGGTTTACTGCCTTTTTTTCTGGTATGTTTAGAACACATTTCCTTTAATTGAATGTCATCCTTGACTTCCCTTGTTGGTCATGATTTTCTTCCTTTTCCTGTAAATTAATATATGATTTTTATGAAAACTAAGCAAGAGTTGTGGAGGTGACGGCCTAGATTGTTAATCCAGGCAGACAGCTAATGTTCTGCGGACCTGGGTTTGAATCTTGCCATGGTAGATGGTGGATTTTGAATTTGATAAAAATCTGGAATTAAAAGTCTAATGATGACCATGAATCCATTGCCAATTGTTGGGGGATAAAACCTTTCTGGTTCACTAAATTCCTTTCGGGAAGGAAACATACATCCTTACCTGGTCAGGCCTACTTGTGACTCCAGACCCACAGTATGGTTAACTCTTAACTGCCCTCTGGGCAATCAGGAATGGGCAATAAAGCCAGCAACACCCTCATCCCCTGCAGAAGTATTAAAAATTCTTCAAATACTAGCCATTGCCTTTTTACTGTCAAATTATATAATATATATTAAATTCTCCAACTTCCTTCTTACCTTCATAATTGCCTTGATTTGGTATTAGATCTTGGTTTTAGTTTGAATTACATCTTTTTGAAACTTACTGGTAAATGGTCACTATTCCCTAAAGAGTATTTTGCAACATGATTATTAGTTCGCCTTTATTAATTGCACAATACTCCAGCTAAAATAGCCTGTGCCCCAGTTAGGACTTCAACATATTGCTCCAGACATCTGCCTCGAACACACTCCATGAATTTGTCCTCCATAGCATTGGTGTTCATTGGATTCATCCAATCAATATGTAAACTGAAGTCACCCATAGTGATTGTATTCCCTTGCTGACATACACCTGTAATTTCCTGATCTGTGTCACATCAACACTTCATCTAGTTGCATGCACTCAGATAGAATGGTTTTAATTCTGACGTTTTTAATAGTATTCTGTAATTTGCGTCTGGTTAACTTTAGGATTTGTTTCTGCTGCTTTATTCTTTCATTTACAACTTTTTGACTTGCAGCAACCAGCTTAGTTTTCATTCTACCTGAATTCCCTCTTAGGTTCCCAACCCACTGGCAAGCTTGTCTAAACCCTTTCTGATAACACTTCCAAACTTCCCTTGAGGAATATTAGCTCCAGTTCTGCTAAGGTGAATCTCGCCTTCCTTACGCAAGTCTCAGTTGCGCCAGAACCAGTCCCAATGTTCCAGAAATCTAAAACTGTCTCTCCTGCACCGTTTTTCCAGCCATATGTTCATTCACTCAAGCTTTCTATTTCTTGACTCCTTTTCAGTGTCTTGCCTGGTTCCCAAAATGTAATTTTCAGGAACCCATCCCTCCCTCTATCTATGTCATTAGTGCAGATGTGGTCTACAATCTCTGGCCTTCATCCTCTCAGAGAAGTGAATCCTACAGCCACTCTGCATCATTGTTGTACCGGGCACCAGTGAGGCAACATACCATTCTGGATTAATGTCTGTGGCTGCACAAAGCTGGACAATTCCACTAAATATTCTATCATTTACCACTATCACCCTTTTACTCTTCAACCATTCCCCAACAAGCTTGTACAATTGAGCTATAAGATTGAGACAATAGGGGCGGCATGGTGGTTCAGTGGTTAGCACTGCTGTCTCATAGCACCAGGGTCCCAGGTTTGATTCCAGCCTCAGGCGACTGTCTGTGTGGAGTTTGCACATTCTCCCCATATCTGCGTGGGTTTCCTCCAGGTGCTCTGGTTTCCTTCCACATTCCAAAGGTCTGCAGATCAGGTGAATTGGCCATGCTAAATTGTCCATAGTTGTTAAGCATATTAGTCAGAGGGGAGGGTGAGTTACTCTTCGGAGGGTCAGTGTGGACTTGTTGGGCTGAAGGGCGTGTTTCCACACTGTAGGGAATCTAATCAAAAAAAGATTGGCTTTTGGTGCATCTATCTGATGAATCATCACCTTCACCAATATTCAAAGTAGAAAAGCTGTCAGTGAGAAAGATAGACTCAGTGGACTCCTGCACTACATACCTGATCTTCCTTGATTTCCTAGTAAGGTGTTTTACAGCTGCAGACATCTCCCACATGTATAACCATCTCGGCCTCAAAAAGTGTACAAAATTCGTCACAATACACAGAATTGGCAATTCAAACAGCTGAGGTATCTTGCTATGCATCAAGCTCACTTTCAGACCACTTATTTAATGTTGGAGATGAGAAATTAGAAATTAAAATTATTCACCAGTTATTAATCTAGCCCTGTCTCTGCCTATCTGTCTTATGGGCCTCTTCCCACTTTCCCCTCTAGGTGCTGTCATCTGCTTGTCTTGAAATCCTTGTCTCACTCACTCTTTTAAGTGTCCCTTATTGCCTGTCTCAGGGCTCTCATCTCAATTGCTCCTTTAGATGCTATCAACTACCTGTCTCAGGCTGCTTCTCTTGCCTGCTCTGTTGCCCCTGAATTGGTATTCTATTCCTTCCTGTTCACACACAAGTGGTCCTGCTGTTCCCCAACTCACCAACTCTTCTCCTGCAATGGAAGAAAGAGGGAAATTAAATATGATAGAAGCAAGTGCGAGAGCGATTAGCTATCATGAATGCATAAGACAGGCGATGGGTTGTCACTAGTGAGTGAGTAGGAAGTGAAGAGACCAGCAAGGGTTAGTAGTCACAGTGGATGAGGTGGCATAAGCTATTGAGTGGACATGATGTATGTGATGCTGAGAATTATAGTGGACCACCTCTGGTGAAAAATGTGTGCTTTGGAAAAGTTGGAATGAGCGATGATTCTGTAGTATGACATAGCCGAGAAGATGGTGCATGTACCTGTGTAGATCATTGACCTATTTGTGATATTACTGACTATCCATTTTGATGGTAGATACAGCACTGACTGGTGTTGCTGTCATTGCCCAGGCTGGATGGTTCTGATAGGGCAGCACATTGTATTCAGACAGGACGAGAACTGAATCCTTTCAATTGCCCTTTCAACAGTGCCTTGAACTTTGGGGAACAAATGTACTTTTTATTCTGTGCCATGTGTTGAGTCATTAGATGTGAACTCTATAGTGTGAGGGGCAGTTTCTGGATTGCTGGTGTACAGTTGAGGTTTAAATATGGTGACAGAGCCTTGGAAGCTGGAAGGTCCTGGCATTTCAGTTCTGCTCACCCACTGATCGATACAGTAATGTGCCCAAAATCTCACATTGTTTTCTTTAATATCGGTAAAGGCTTTGTTCCAAAAAATAAAAATACATCAGCAGACTGGAAGATGAAATGTGACAATTTTAGCCCCTCATTTCCAACAGGTTTACACAGAGTAACATTTAACTAGGGTTAAAACACTGAAAATGTTGCATACTGTCTCAATTTCAACTCTTTACCACGGGTGGCTTACTGGATATTATTGCAAATGCAAACCTCCTATTCATCAATGTCTGCATTTAGATTACTTGACCAGATAGTTATTGAATGCTCTGCCAGGGAGAGTTTGAAGTTAACAAGCAGATTGTATGGAGTGGTGATTTATTGCATTACTTTTTACACAGCGATTCTCTTTAGATAGAATTCATTTATAAAGACATTCTCTCAAAGAATTTTTAAGGGATTTGGTAGCAGTATATATGGAATCAATAATCCCATATAAACCTCTGTTAATGGTAAAAGAGTTTAGAATCATCCCATTTAAAAACTTGCAGTAAAGCTGATCCTATTTTAATTATATTTATTCAGCAGATGATCTTGTAGCAATTGAATCGGTTACCGCATACTCAGAAGTCAGAATAATGATTGAATCCATAGTAGCTCTGGAAGCAGACCACAGAAAGTTTCAGGAAATTAGCCGAAAATATCCAGTATCAATTGTATACATTATATCTCTGGAATGATGTTACAACATGTAAAATCCAAAGCTTAGAAGATTGGTATTGGCAAAAAGGCAACAGGAGAAAGGTAGCAAAGAGTTATAATGAAGGAAAAACAACAAATGCAGAGGCACCTAAGGTACGATTCAATAGGAGGAACAATATGTCTAAGAGAATTGAAGAGAAGAAGCTTAAGAATCCCGCAATTAGCATTTTCTGCCATATTTACTGGGACTGCCATAGTATTAAGGGCTTGGATGGAGAGACATTTGTTAAGTGTGTTCAGGAAGAATTTTTCATGCAGTATGTTGCTGACTGTACTGGAGAAGGGGAAAAACTAGACCTCCTCTTGGAAAATAAGGCAAGGCAAGTGATGGAAATGTTCGTAGGGGACACTTTGAGACTTGTGACCATAATTCCATTAGTTTTAAAATAGCTATGGAAAAGGATAGGTCCAGTCTACAAGTTAAAGCTCTAAATTGGGGCAAGGCCAATTTTGATGGTCTGAGAAAGAAACATTCAAAAGTTGTTTGAGGGAGGCTGTTTGGAAGCAAAGGGATGTCTGGTAAGTGGGGGGCTATCAAAAGTGAGTTAATAAGGATTCAGAGTCTGCATATTCCTGTTAGAGTGAAGAGAAAGGCTGGTAAGAGTAGAGAATACTGGATAACTGGACTTATTGAGGCCCTGGTCTTGAAAAAAAAGGCATATGACATGAGAGCCAACTGGGATCAGGTGAATTCCTTGAGGAATATAGGGGGTATCAGAATACACTTAAGAGAGTAATCAGGAGGGCATGAGATGCATTTGGCAGATAAGGTAAAAGAGAATCCAAAGAAATTTTACAAGTATATGAATGGCAAAACAGTGACTAGGGAAAGAATACAACTTCTTAAAGATTAACAAGGCCATTTATGTGCTGACCCATAAGAATTGGGTGAGATCCTAAACTAATATTTCTTGTCAGTATTTACCATTGAGAAAGGTCTGGATGCTAGAGAATTTGAGGATATAAATAATGATATCATGAAGAGTGTCCACATTATAGAAGAGGAGATGCTGGAAATCTTAAAATGCATTAAGGTAGATAAATCCTTGGAACCTGATGAAGTACATCCAAGGATTTTATGGGAAGCTAGGGAGGAAATTGCAAGACCCTAGTGCAGGTATTTGTATCATCGAGAGCCACAGGTGAAGCGCCCGAATATTGGAGAGTGGTTAATGTTGTGCCATTATTTGAGAAAGGTTACAGGGAAACATTTGGGAACTACAGACTGGTGAGCCTAACATCTATGGCAGACAGGTTGCTAGAGGGGATTCTCAGAGATAGGATCTACAGGCATTTGGAGAGGCGAAGACTTATTTGGGATATTCAGCGTGGTTTAGTGTGTGGGAGACCATGGCTCATGAATTTGAGTTTTTCGAATGAGTGGTCAATAATGTTGATGAGACAGTGCAGTAGGCATTGTCTATATGGACTTTAGAAAGGCCTTTGACAAGATTATGCATGGTAGATTGTTGAGTAAGATTAAATTTCATGCTATCCAGGGAGAGCTAGCCAATTGATACAAATTTGGCTTGATGGTAGAAGACCGAGGGTAATGGTAGAGTTTTTAGACTGGAGACCTGTGACCAGAGGTGTGCCACAGGGATCGATGCTGGGTCCACTGTTATTCACCATTCATATAAATTATTTGGATGAGAATTTAGTAATTTTGTAAGTTTGTGGATGACACCAAGGTTGGTGGTAGAGTGGACAGTGAAGAAAGCTATCTGGGAATACTGCAAGATCTTGATCAACTGGGCCAGTAGGTTGAGGAACAAAGAACAAAGAACAAAGAACAAAGAAAATTTACAGCTCAGGAACAGGCCCTTCAGTTCTCCAAGCCTGAGCCAATCCAAATCTACTATCTAAACCTGTCGGTGAATTCCTAAGCAAATGTATCCCTCTGCTCCCACCTACTCATGCATCTGTCAAGATGCATCTTAAATGAATCTACAGTGCCTGTCTCTACCACATCTGCTGGCAACACGTTCCAAATGCCGACCACCCTCTGTGTGAAGTTCATCGTGTTCCTCTGCTCAGTGAACACTGATGCAAAGTAATCATTCAGAATCCCACCCATTCACTCAGGTTCGACACACAGCCTTCCTTCATTATCTTTTAGTGGACCAATCCTTTCTCTAGTTACCTGCTTGTTTCTTATATAAGAATAAAACGCTTTGGGATTCCCGTTAATTCTGCTCACTAAAGTTATTTCATGACCCCTTTTAGCCCGTTTGATACCTCATTTTAGATTTGTCCTACTCTTCCAATATTCCTCCAGGGCCCGTTCTATTTTTAGCTGCCTAGACCTTATGTACACTTCCCTTTTCCTCTTGGCTAGTTGGATAATTTCTCCTGTCATCCACGGTTCACAAATCTTACCCTTCCTATCCTTTGCCTTCAACGGGACATGCCAATCCTGCACTATCTTTAACCTATCTTTGAAAGCCACCCAAATCTCAAATGTGGACTTCCCTTCAAATAGCAGATGGAGTTTAATTTTGATAAATGCAAGGTGTTGCAGTTTGATAGAGGTCAAACCAGGGCAGGACTTACACAGTCAATGGTAGGGCCCAGAGGAGTGTTATAGAACAAAGTGATCTAGGGGTACAGGTTCATAGCTCCTTGAAAATGGCATTACAGATAGACAGGGCAGTGAAGAAGGCTTTCAGCATGATTGCTTTCATCAGCCAAAGCATTGAGCATAAGAGGTGGGATGTCTTGTTGCAGCTGTACAAGATATAGGTAAGGCCTTTTTGGAGTACTATGTGCAGTTCCGATCATCCTGCTATAGAAAGGATGTTATTAAACTAGAAAGTTGCAGAAAAGATTTAGGATGCTATCCTGGAACTGGAAAGTTTGAATTATACGGAGAGTTTGGATGGTTGACACTTGGTTCCCTGGAGCCTAGGAGTCTGAGGTCTAAAAAGTCATGAGACACATAGATAAGGTAGACAACTGACAGCTTTTCCCCAAGGTAAGGGAGGCTTAAATTAGAAGCCATAGGTTTAAGATGAGAGAGGAGGGATATGAAACGGTCCAGAGGGGCAATCTTTTCATACAGAATACCGAAAACAGGCTGCCAGAGGTAGCGGTGGAAGCGAGTACAACTTTGTCATTTAAGAAATGTTTGGGCACGTACACGGATGGGATATATATATATATCGAGGGATATGGATCAAACGCAGGCAAATGGGACTAGTTTAAATTATGAATATTGGGTGGCATGGACAAGTTGGGCTGAAGGGCCTGTTTCTATGCTGCAGACTTCTGTGACTCTACTTACGTTGGTTTATTGTGAGAATTCATTCCAGTGATGGACTGTGTTGAAGCTTAGGTTAGACCATTAATATTCTGATAGCCAAGCAAGACAAGCTCTAACAGCATTCAAGGGCAATGCAGAAAGAAAGGCAGGATTCAGGAAAGAGAGTGAGTGATTCCAAATTGGTCTGGAGTCATTGGCCATGGCAGTCAATGTTAAATTGGAACAGGGAAGGGTGAGGCAATAGTGAATGATGAAAGTACAACATCATGCGTTAGATAGAAATGGCTAATTTTAACTGAGATTCCTGGTTATAATTTAACTGCTACACAAGAGGGCATGGTAGCAAATATCAAAACACAACTTCCTGTTGACTATTTAAACATCCAGTTTAGAAGCGAAAAAAACTCTGGAAGATTTTAGATTTCACAAATAATATAGAGTTGTCTAGAATGAGAACAAGCATTACAGATGGTATTCTACTGGGTGTTGTAAGGTCAAGGCAGAAATAAGAAAAAAAAGTACTGTTAGCATAAATATGGTATCACTGAAATTGGTCCAGCATGTAAAATGTAGAGACGTAATGGATCCAAGATTGCAGTGGTTTGATTATTTGACCAGGTCAGGCAGGGTGCTTGAGATGTTAGAAAGTTAGAGATGCAGCTATATTTCTCTCACTTTGACTTGGAAATCATATTCCATCCACAGCCCTGCTTGCATCCACTTCACTTCCATCTGCACCTACAGCTCTGATTGTATCAGCATTCTTGCTCCCCTCAAATCCTTGCATCTCTCTTCTATTCCCCCCAACTACAATCCCCATTTCATTCAAAATCAATTTGTTCAGCTTCCCCAATTTTTACTGCACATATTCAAATGGCACAAACTTTACATTCCTTGAAAGTATGCCATAACATGTCTTATGCCTGATTAACAATTTGAAGATTGCGGTATGAGCAAGATGTGCATGTGCCTCAGAGTAACTTTTAGACCTGTAGTGCCTTAGTTGCATGAGTAGAAAGAGCACAGAATGCCAATGAGAGTGTAAGGACCAGAGATTTTCTTTCATTCTAAGGTTGGAGAGCTACCTGCTGGTGATGATGGAAGCCCTTGTTACAAGCAGCATCTCTGCCCAGCTTAGTGTCTGAAATGGTGAGGCTAGTAGTGCATTGGAAAAGGATACCTATATCAACCTTTTAGGCATCTTTGACAAGACAAAGTATTTTTCAGTTGATTTGATCACTTTGTTATCATGGCCACTTTAAATTTCAACATTTGTCAGGTTCCATGATTAAATCATACCTGTGTTGTGATGTAAACTGTGTGACTTATATGTATCTTAAATTTCTTCAGTGCAAATTTGGGATTTTGGTTTTGAGTTAGTAACTTGTGTGTTTTTGGTGTTTCTGAAGTAATAATTGTAAGTATTTCAGTGGGCATAATGACTGGTTAAAATAAACAAGCTTCGGTTTGGAAGGTTAAGAGAAGCTTTTAATTACGCTTAAGGGAAATATCCATTGTTCAGGGGGCGAGATTTTGTTTTAGTTTTACTTTGGGATTGTGCAGTTCTAATAAGTCCTTTGGTAAAGATGCCTGAAATGTCCAGTGCTCCAGAGAAGGGAGGGATATAATGAACCTAGATTATCTTAGCGTAAAAAAAAAATGTTTGTCTCTGACGAGAAGTGTGATGATAAAATCCTGAAGAATTACTTGAAGCTGAGTACATTTAAGATCAGGTGAATGAAGAGCTTCAGGAAGAAGCTATCTGCAATTCCAATCCAAAAATTAAAGTCACTTGGAATTTAAACCGATCAAGGTCATAGAAATTCCAACTCTGGTGTCAGTATTGTATAAGTGGTGTTTTTCGGTACTGGATCAGAGGTGTACTTTCAGTACTATACAAAATCTGTTGTTTTTCTTATCAGTTTATAAAGGAGTGTTTTGGGATTAATGGGATTATACTTTGTTTAAAAATCTTGTGTTTGTGTTATAAGTAGATAGTTTATTTTATTCTATTTTATCTTCATTTATTTTGATAAGAAACTTGTTTAATTATTCAAACAACATCTGTAGCACTGTGTGTTGATATTTCAGTCAAAGACCATTCCAATAAAACCATCAAAGCAAAGTATGGTCAATCCAGGTTTCATTCTACAATCTGATTTGTCCAGTGTGATCATAACAAAGTCTTCTTTTTTTCAGGGCCAACATTTACTTTCTTTAGCTAACTTCAAGTCTCTGGCTAAGTCTCGAGAAGCTGAAGTCAAAGAGATTAAGGATAATGGTAACTTTTACTGTCACCAGTAAGGGGAGATTGCCAGCTCCACCAGGAATCGGGTCTTCTTCCAGGACGCTTTAGTGGTCTGTCACCACCTGAATTTATAATCTTAGTCTTCGGAAGGACTGTTCCTCTTGATAGTTCGAGAAAGATAAGCCTACATTTTTAGACATTGTTCCATGGGTAAACTGGTTTGCAAGCAAATACCCTCTGCTGGTATCTTCTTGCTGGTTCCTTGCAGCTCCCTCAACTGCATTTCCCTTGTTTTTAATGATCTTGATTAGTTCCTCTCTCACAGTCGAATCAAGTGCAGCCTTCGACTGAACAACTTCAAACTTTCTTACACCAAACTCTAAATTGAAGCCAGAAGGAATGAGGAAGAAACTTAACTCAACTAGACCTCCTGGCTTTTAATAATCTCAATAAAGTTTTGTACAATTTCACTTTTTTCAATGCCCAGCTGTTGAAAACCTGACGTGCAAAGTTAATTTCAATTCGAGGTTTGAATTGCATTAGGGGAACTCAAAGTAAACAAATGAATGAGTTTACTGTATGTTGGGACGTTGGGACACTCAGCCACTCTGAAGCTAATCACCATAAAATGTTAGCATAGGTATACGTAATATGTTGGGGTCAGGTTACATAATATCGATTTTTTTGACAACTCTCCAGTCCCGTCCTGTTGTCAGTGAGGCGTTAATATTGTTTGTATGTCTGAACCAAATTACTATCAATTTGAGAAAGAATGGATGATTAAAAATTTTGTATGATTACCTTCCCATCTGATATACCATCTCTTTTAAACACAAATTTTTTGCTTAGCATTAATTGAAAGGTAAACATTTTATTTTCTGTATTACTCCTCCAGTTTTGATCAAGTTATGAGGGAATGCTCTGGGTGTCGGAGATCTCTTGCAGAGGAGGGAAAATGACAATTGTAATGATTTATGTCTCCCAACTTTCTCATCTTAGTAAAGGAGTTCAAGCTTTGTTCTCTTTGACAATGATGCATCATTTTCCATTCTAAGTAAATGGGCAGCAAGTGTGGCCTTGAAACCATTATTTTCAATTCAGTCCTCCCTGTGAACACCTCTGCCTCTTCAAGTGAATGCAGGCTGAAGATTTGATCTGGAAATTAATTTCTATTTGTTCTGGGAGCTGGCCATTTTGGAATTTACTGATCAGTTTCAGGCTGTGGTTGAGCAGTACCATGCGTTTGTTTTAGCTTGTTTTTCTATCTTTAAATGCATTTTTAATTATTCCAAGTGCTTCTTTGGAATCTGTATTGGCAACACAGATGGTGTGTCTGAGTCAAAGCCTAGTAGCTTTGTTCTCTGAGTTAATCAAATGGAAAGGTAGGCGGTAATTCATATGCTGATTTTATTTCAAGCACCAAGAAGGGATTGCAGTTTACAGTTCCAATTACTGTCAGGTGTCATAGCAGACTATTAAATGACCAAGACCCATTCAGTTTTACACTATATTTACTTGAACGTTCAATGTACTTAACTGTTTAGCTGCTGGTTCATTTGGAAGAGCATACTTGTTTATCAAATTAGGTTGCTTTAAATCAAAACCAAAAGGTCAATCAAATAATTAGGGATGCAGTCAGACTCCATTGTTCTTGGATGAGCAGTCCCAATCTTTGATTTATCTACGAGCAATTTCTTCCAAAATGTGTTCAGCATTTTGAATAGAAAAAAGTAAAGTAAAAGTTAGCATAGTCCCACTGGACCATAGGTCTTCCCTTGTATTAGAGAGAGATGACTGGTGGTGGTTTAACCTGAGGGTTGTCATGCCTCAAGCGAGGGGAAAGGCTGAGAAAGACAGTCCTTTATAGTAACCTTGAATGGTTGGGAATACAGCCCACTTACTCTTTGGCATCGCCCCATGTTGCAGGCCAACAGTCCAGCCAAGTGAGCTCACTGACTCCCTAATAATAGTCAATGACAATGCTCAAGGACTGATTTTTTTTGCTTGAAAATACTTTTTGTCGAATTCTTTCACTTTTTGCTTTTTCCTCTGCTCTGATATTTTGTGTAACGTATAAACAAAATGATACGTGTGTCATCCCCTTACATCGTGCTGTGTTAATTTCAGTCTGACTAAGGAATAAGAATGTTATAAGAATCCCCTATATTCATGAATAATCCACACGTCCATGAATAAAGGTTACCTTCATGTGTGCATGCCAATCCAACCAAAGCTTTTTCACAAAGAAAGGCATTCCTCCAATGCATAGGGAACATGGCCTGAACACTGAAATTGCCCTGTAGCCACAAATGCAAGACAACAGTGATTCAGAAAAGACCTGAACCGTAACAATTAGCAGCAGCTAAAGTAGGACAGATATCACATCAAAACAAAACAGGCTATTTAAAGTCTGAATTCAGATAAATTATCAGAAGCAAACAGAAGTAGTTATGAACAAACCAGCATTGGCAAGGGACAAAAAAAAATTGGACAGAAAGGCTGATACTGTCACTTAGTGATAAGGGTCTTACAGCATTTTCATTATTAGATCCAATGTACAGCGCGGATTATAATGTTGTGAATTATGCAGTTGTGACTACTGGTGACCTCGCTCCAGAGGAATGAATGAATATTGTTAAAATCCTCCAGGAAATAGTGGATCACAGTTGAAGGGAACTCAGGGCAGAAATAAAAACAGGTATGAAAATTGTAGTTAGAGAGAGAAAGTCTTAATAATTTATGAAGTTTGTGACAAAGTTAAGAGGTGGTTTTCTGGAAATTGTTTTGATGGACTGGAGAGGTTTTGGGTTGGGGGCAATGTGTTTGCTTGACCAAGGTCCCAAGGCTTGAGTCAGATTACCATTTTGAAACTGTACAGGCACCCTACTCCGATGAGTGGGTGAAATCACTGGCTTTCAACATTAGTTGACTCGCTGAACTGAGCGATCAGCTAGGTTGCCATGAACTCTAGGCTGAAGAAGACAATTCCATGTACTGTAAATGTTCACTAAGACAACATTTGAACAATTATTGGCATACCAGGGAGTCTGGGATGCCATCAGATGTTGTCATTGTGAAGAAAGATTATGAAGATCTGTGTAGCAACAATGAGCTCACAGAATGGCACAGTTCCTTTGCTTGATGATCGCAAATTAGCAGCAAACAGAAGGCCTGTGATCTGAATGAAGTTGGATGCTGTATACTAGCATCTGGTGTGTGGTAATGAATTATGGAAGAGCAAGAGTGCACATACTATTATTATTTTGAGGATTAAATATGTAATTTTGACCAAAGTGTGGCAGAAGCGATCATTCTAGATATGAGAAGAAAGGGGGAACATCAAAACCATTGTGGGATTGTTGGAAACGATTTAAATGTTAATGTATTTGTCATCTGCATAACAATTTTACTATATTGGTGCCTGCAACTGTTTTCAGTGGAGATTATGCATGATTGTGTAGAAATGCTTAAAATTCCAAAGTGACAGGGAAGAATAGATAAACAAATAAACAACAATGGATTTGAGTTTACATGCATTGTGCCTTAAGCACAAAATCAAAGACAAAGAATTCCGAGATTTTGCAGTTTTACATTATCACAGGATTTTGAGTGTTTTCCCATAACTGCAGTTTGCAGACCTTGGCTCTGTTTCCCACTACAATATCCATAGAGACCTTGGGGGCGGGGCAGTCTTCAGAGGATGGCCTAGAAGTTGGCATTGGTTTTACACTAGGATGCCCTCAGAACAGAGCTCAGGAGAGGGTTTGTTCCCAAGTAAACTCGATATATGTTTGTGTACTCAGTGGATGTTTTGGTGTTTATGCAGAAGGCAGGAACTCTGAAGGCTGTCAAGCTGGCCTGCAGCTGCACATTGTCTTAATTTGTCTTAATGTTTTTCTTTTGTGTATACATATATAATTTATTATAAATGGCAGTAGAGTATGACAACATGAACAGTTTTCACTGCAGTTTTTGTAAAAAAAAACAAATGACAATAAATTACTCTTGTACTATTTTATTCTATATGTCCCTCTCTCATTTTTCTGTCCAATTCTTTGGTGTGTCTGCCTGTGCCAGAAGCATGAACCCAAATCATATTGATTGCCTAGGACATGAAATAGTCTTGCCTGACCTGTCATTTCAGATTTGTTGCTTTCTTTCAGGGCTGAGAAGGACATTAGACAAGAAAATTAGACCCGCACTTTCCAGTAGCAAGTGTAGGGAGGTGCAACTGCATGGCAACCAGGATTAATTGATGCTTACCCCCATTTGTGCCACATTAATATTTTTCAAGTATTGAGATGAATTAATTGACCCTCAGCATAGATTCTAGTGGGATCAGACAACACAGCATATGTCTAGGTGAAATCAGGTCTATGTAGCCCACAATATTACTCAGTGCATTTAGATCTCTGTTATTGTTTGAGTTAGACCCCAGAGTTATTAGGAGCTATTGCTAACACTGCTTCCTGTGCATTATTGTTTTCTATGTAAAAGCCATTAGTTATAAGTAATTAACAGTACTCTGGAACTTTTATAAGTGGCACAGAGCCACTGAGACAGGATGTTTTGCGCAAATGGAATATCTCCAGATAATTTATTACTGTCAGTGGTTAACTATACACTTGGCTGTTGAGAGTGTACCAGTGAAAGGACAGAGTGTACATTTCTGCCTGAAACATATTATCGTTAATTGTTCTGGGATGTCCCTGAATATATAACAGTAGCCTCAGCAGAAATTTGTTATATTCCCTTGTTGCATGTTTAAATCAAGCTCTGGCAGTGTTACATTTTCAATTGTTGCACAGTTCCACCAGTCAAAACAAACTTGCTCAGATTCTGTGCATCTAAGTTGTGGCCGAGAATTTGTGAGAAAGGGTGCTATTCCATTTGTTAGTGGTTTTATTTTTATAAAAATGGCATGAAAATTGCTCAAAGCATGAGTCAATAAACAATGCGGCAAAAACAAAGGCAAAGTTGCAACTTTGGTAATGGCAAGACCAATTTCATAAAACAATGAGATTTAACGATTAAGCAACAAGTAACAGAATTATGGAAAAGGAAATAGGGTAAATTATAATCAAATTTGGTAGAAATTATGAGGGAACAAAGTCGGGACTATAAAAGTGAGGAGACAAAGTGACAAATAAGAGAAAAATGAAAGGAAGTAAGACTTGAATTTAATTTATATAAACAAATTACAGCTTGAAGGAATGAGACTCCTTAATGTTAAATGTTCATTTTTTGGGCCATAGCGGTCACATGACATTTCAGGAACAGGAATGTCACCATCACCTGGTCCTTAGACTGTTAAGTAGTAGCCTGACTGTCTACAGCGTGTTAAACATGTACTTCCTGAGCAAACACTGCAGTTTGTTGAAATTCATGTGGTGGTTAGTCACTAAATGGCATTTTTGCAAGTTAATGGTGAAGTGCCATAAATTGTCTATAAATCTTTTTGCAACTCTCAACTCCTGGGGGGAGTCCAATTCGACTCTTCCCTGCTATAAATTGATGGGCTAATTGGACTTTAATTACAGAAAATACTGAGATCATGCTGAATTTTTGTCGGCAATTTTCAAGCCATTACTACAAAGTAGCTGAATTTTATGATCTGAATATTACTAAGTGATGATAGAGAAACTTTGTTTAAAATTTTCAGAGATATGGGCTGACTGACTATGATACACAAAGACTCTTCATAAAATTGGCTATATTTTTAGATTTTTCTACAAGTTGATGATGCTGGTGAGTTCAATGGAGTTAAATAGAACTGTGAACTCAACTTTATGTCTACCTAGCAGTTGTTTTATGTATGTAGAGTCAGACCAGTTAGAATGAGAACCTGGAACTTAAAAATGATAATTATGTGGCTAAGGAAAGCTGGTTAAGATTGATTATGTAAATTGATCAAACGGTTTGGTAGCAAATAAATAGTGGGAAACATTTTAATTGAAAATTCAAAACATTCAACAAAAATACTTTCCATTAAGAAAACATAACTCAACGGGAAAGATCCATCTGCGGCTTGCTAGGCAAGTTAAGGATGGTATTAGATAAAAGGAAGAAACTTATTAGTGCAATAAAGAATAATAGTAACTGTGAGAATTTTAAGCTGGAGAAGGTTCAGAAGAGATTTATCAGGATGTTGCTGGGTATGGAAGGTTTGATTGTAAAGAAAGGCTGGATAGGCTGGGAATTATTTCAACAGAGCATAGGAGGTTGAGAGGTGAGCTAATAGATCTTGAGGGGTGTAGTTGGGCCCATGGTAGTTGTCCTTTCCCTAGATTGAGGGATTTCAAGACTAAGGCACACATTTTTAAGGTGAGCAGAGATAGATTTTTTTTAAAAAATGAGAAGCATGTGGAATGAACTTCCTGAGTAATTGGGTGGGTGTGGGCACAATTAGATTAGATTAGATTAGACTTACAGTGTGGAAACAGGCCCTTCGGCCCAACAAGTCCACACCGACCCGCCGAAGCGCAACTCACCCATACCCCTACTTAACACTACGGGCAATTTAGCATGGCCAATTCACCTGTCCCGCACATCTTTGGACTGTGGGAGGAAACCGGAGCACCCGGAGGAAACCCACGCAGACACGGGGAGAACGTGCAAACTCCCCACAGTCAGTCGCCTGAGTCGGGAATTGAACCCGGGTCTCAGGCGCTGTGAGGCAGCAGTGCTAACCACTGTGCCACCGTGCCGCCCACTGAGCCACCGTGCCGCCCACTAATTACAAGGTTTAAGACATGAAGATAAGTATATGAACTGATAGGTTTGGAGGGATATGGGCCCAGGAGCAGGCAGGTGGGACTAGTTTTGTTTGCGATTATATTCAGCATGGACTGGTAGGGCTAAAGGGTCTGGTTCTGAGCTGTATGACTCTATGATTCATAAACCATAAAAATCCACTAAAAGTTGATGAATGAAAAATAAACAACAAACTAGTCAGGAATTTAAAAAAATATATAACATGAGAGCTTTTACAAGTATATAAAAAAGAGTAACCAACTAAATGTTGTTTTTTTTAAAATTGAGACAAGAGAAATTAATGTGGAGCATGAAGAAATGGCAGATATATTAGATTACCTACAGTGTGGAAACAAGCCCTTCGGCCCAACAAGTCCACACCGACCGTTCGAAGAGTAACCCACCCAGGCCTGTTTTCCTCTGACTAATGCAACTAACACGATGGACAATTTAGCATGGCCAATTCACCTGATCTGCACATCTTTGGATTGTGGGAGGAAACCAGAGCACTCAGAGGAAACCCACATAGACGCAGGGAGAATGTGCAAACTCCATACAGACAGTGGCCCAAGGCTAGAATCAAACCCAGGTCTCTGGTGTTGTGAGGCAGCAGTGCTAACCACTGAACCACCACGCCACCCCAAATACTCGAGCAACTATTTTGGATCATTTAGTGCTCAGAGAAGAAGGCTGAGAGGAGATTTGATAGAGGTTTTCAAAATCATGAGCAAGGTGAGTAGATTGGATAGGGAGAAGCTGCGCTACTCATAAAAGAACCAAAAGAATGAGCGAGCAGAGATTTAAAGTGATATGCAGATGAAGCAAGAATGTTTTAAGGAAAGGGTTTACACATAGCAAGCAGTTAGGATGCAGAACGCATTGCCTGGAAGTGTGGTCAGTGCAGATTCAATTGAGGATTCATGAGGGCATTGGCTGATTATTTTGTGTGCGGGGGAAATGGGCAAAAGGCAAAAGAATGCCTCTAGTAACAGACCCAATGCAGCCATAGTGGGTGGAATGACATCCTTCTGCACTATAACAATTCTGTGATTCTGTGTCTGTCATCAAAGTTAAATACACAAGTCACATACCAGAAATGGGATAACCTGGAGGCTGATAAAAGTAAGGTAATTACTAACAATAATGAAAAAGTGCTAGAGAAGATCAAACAACGAAAATCTTGACAAATCTCAGGGAGGTGATGGTCTACGTCTGAGATAGCTTTTCCGCTAAGTTCTGTGGATCTAAGAATGCCAGTTGGATTACCAATGTCATTCCAGCATTGGCTCTTGGTTTTGGAAGTTGCTGCCACACATGACCTCAGAGATTCTTGCAGAAGGTTAAAAAAAATCAAGTGAGTGTAGTTCCTAAGGCTCTAAAAGAGATAGCTGCAGAGAGTGTGGATGGGATGAATAGTCCCAGGATATTAGAAGGTAACAGTCCAGGAATTTGCCAAAGGAGTCTATATCAGCAGTCAGAAATTATGGCCTACAACTAAACTAAAAGAAACAAAAAAATGGCCAAACAAGTTATGGTCACCTTACAAGGCAGCACAGCGGCTGCTTTCAAACATATTCTGTGGATCTCTGTCACTCAAAACCTCCACCTACAAAGTTTTTTTTAGCCAAATCAAGATACTTTCTATCAGTTTCAAATGGCTTATCTGGGGGTCTGGATGCACCTTCCTACTGAACAGAATTCCCACTCCCAGACACCGTGAATACTTTCGAATTACCAACATATGGAAAGTGTTTATTTTACGTTTTACCCGTTTAAAGTTACAGAAGAAACTGGTTTCTCATATATTCTGATAATTTTCAAAGGGCTTAGAATTGAAAGGGGAATTATTTGATTAGTGGGTGCGGGATTCATATGTGTGGTTATCCCAAGCTTGCTCCAGTTGAGCGAGACAGCGTACTGAGTTTGTGCTGTCTGCTGAACAGCGTGATTGCAGCACCAGTGCAAAATGCTGACTCAAAGCAGAGGCCAACAGTTGACGTGACTGCACAACATCCAACAAGCCTACACTTCTTAAAAAGAGCAACCTTTCTTAACGGTAGGTGCACTCTATCTGCAGCAACTGGTGGGAAGAGTTGCAGCACCTCTTTGTTAGAAGGAAGATGTCTGATAATGGAGCAATAGCTAGTAACGGGGCTCTGGCACTCTCTGACAGGAAGCCATACAGGGGACTTTATTGAAGGAAAGAGCAATTTCATCCTTCACAGGAAGACCTGTTGGAAAGCCATCAAAGTGAAGTAGCCAGAAATTTCCATAATCCTGCCATGGGAGCTATCTGGCTAAGCTATCAATGAGTTAACATGTGGACTCGAGGTGAGTGAGTGGCATCCTTGCAACTCTGACATTTCGTAATAATGTATCATTCCTACAAACCGGACTCTTCATCCCATCCTCACCATTAAACCAGTGCTGCCAGACTCCATTCACCTCTTGCTGCTCCTACCTCCAGCTTTTCAACTGTCTCAGGCACATCACCTCACACATTGTATTTCCCCACTCTTTGCAGGATAAAGCATCCCGTAACTGTAGGAAGCAACAGAGAGGCTCAGGAAGACCCTGTCACAATGGCCGACTGGAGAAGATTTTGTTCAGCATCATGTGAATCAGCCATGACAGAGGCTAGTGCATCTGGCACCAGAATCCAGCATGAAAGTATGTTTCCGCCATCTAACCCTTCTCATGTTCTATCTCACCATCATCCTGTTAATTGACATGAAGTGCAAACTGTGGTTCATTTGGTTCATGGACCTCTTGACTCCTATTGCATGTGCTTACCCCTCTTCTAAATTTTCCGTTTCAGATATTCTAAGATTTCGCACCCAGGCAGTTAGTACCACCGCACCACACGTGTTCTGAGCAACAACAAACCTCTGATGAAGAAGCATCACCACTTGAGTAAACAATTCCAGATTGTCTGTTAAGCCTTGAATTTTTCAATGTATAATTTCAGTTACATCACTCTGCAAATGTTTGCTATAAATTCTGTGTTAGGATTGAGCCCTCCACAATCACCTGATGAAGGAGCATCGCTCTGAAAGCTTGTGTGCTTCCAATTAAACCTGTTGGACTATAACCTGGTGTTGTGTGATTTTTTAACTGTGTACACCTCAGTCCAACACATTGCGATCTCCAAATTGGGACTAGATTAATTTAGGATATCTGGTCGGCGTGGACGAGTTGGACTGAAAGGTCTGTTTCTGTGCTGTACATTTCTATGACTCTGTTAGGAATCCTGTCAACTTGAAAAAATATTGGGCCAATTATCCCTGCTTGCCTCTGGTTTGAGCAAAGCCAATGAAGACATCATTAGTAGTGTTATGACACGGGGTACATTTTCCTGCTTAATTTAAAACCAACAACACAGAAAAGATTTATCCCATGCAGTAATCTGTAAAGATTCGAGTGGCCAAGAACTATGTAAAATAAAAATTAACAACTTTATTTCTTAAACTATAACAGAGAATAATTAACTAGCAACTATTTACAACTTTTTTTTCTCTAACCTATCTTTTACCTTTCCTTCTATAATACTAGTCTGATAAATCCCAATTGAGATTTACAAAACAACATTTCTTTTCTCAAAACCAGCAGCTGTAGGTTCTTATCTTCGGATCTTCCTGTGTCTTCTTTTCTCCTTGTTAGAAATTTCTGCATCACAGGATACTAATTGAAATAGGTTACTTTTTAAGAGAGCTATTTTTCAGGCAGTCTGTTTACATGCTGGGCTTGTCAGTTCTCCTCTCAACTGTTCAATTTTCCCCCCCATCTTATACCCCATAGCATCGGATTTTAAGATTGTCAATATACTCAATTCAAACTTGATTGGAAATTGGTATTTTTTTTGGGGTATAATTTTAACTTTTTGGCCAAATTCAAATTTGTTTTTGTCTCCAGGCAACAAACTACTCGAGTTGTTCGACCTAGTGTTACATACTTTGTTGCCTTATTGAAAATACTTGGTGCTGTGCCTGGTGGTTCTGCTGCTTTTAACTGTCTTAAAGGTACACCCACATCTTCATAACAGTAGCATTGCAGGACCACTGTCTTTTCACTGATGTAACCATGCTATAGTAATCTGTGAAATATTGGTGATGTTGGGAATGATCCACTGGATTAATTATTGGAGGGCAGCCATGGTGATCTATGGAGCCACTGTCAGGGCTGTCTGTGCAGCTCTAAACTCAACTCAACTCTCCTCCTTGCACAACCTCACCTCTGCAACTGTACCTCAAGTCTCTGTCTTATTGCTAAAAAGAATAGCAGTGATTGAATCCACCCCCTACCCCCCATCTGACAAAAAGCAGGTTTCCTCCTGATATGCCTTCCATCTTCTTTAACCTTCTTTCAAAGTCTTTCCTTGTGATTCTAAAGACTTTTCCAATCTCTTGAAATGTTACTCAATACTGCTTTGTCTCCAGCAGTAGAAAAAAAGGAGTGGACCATTCCTCAAGCACTTAAACATGTTGCCATTCTGAACATTGTGAGCCTTGCTCACACCCTCAGCTGGGTGTGTTTGAAAGAGAATATTAACAGAATAAGTCAAATTCAAGTTGACAATTTTCCATCAAAACAGAATTAGATACTAAATCAGAAATTGCCAGTAAACACTCAGCAGGTCCAGCAGCATGTGTGGAGAGTAAGTAGATTTCAGGTCCATTTGGCCTTTCTTGTTTAGAACTAGATACAACCTAATGGCACAATCTGTTCACTTTGCAGTTCATACAGCCATCTTATGCAAACACCTTAATACCATGCACACAATGTGGACTGTGTTACGAACAATGCAGCCAACATTTTTTTGATAAGAGCTAGCATCATTGGTGCTAATAACTGAAATATGCCCACATGTTTAAGAGGACTGTGTGCAGATCTCCATTAAACAGTCTCTAGTGTTCTCAAATCTGATTGAGATATTCCAGGCAGTTTCATGATCTATCACCTCCATCTGTCTCTTCCTCATGCTCCTGAAACAGTACAACCTCATAATACCCTTCTTCACACTACTACACCTCAACTACTACTCTCCAGAATATCCCCTCTCCTACACTGAACCTCTCTTTATACTGTCCCTCCCTCCTACACTGACTCATCCCTCTACACTGACCCTCCCTCCTATGCTGACCCTCCCACCTAGACTGACTCTCCCTCCTACACTAACCATCCCTCATAAAATGACCCTTCCTCCTACACTGACCCTTCCTTCTACAATGATCTTCCCTCTTAACCTGACTATCCCTTGTTTACTGACCCTCCCACCTAAACTGACCCTCCTTCCTACACTGACTCTCCCTCCTACAATGATCTTCCCTCCTACATTGACCCTTCCTTCTACAATGATCTTACCTCCCTAACCTGACCCTTGTATACTGATCCTCTCTCCTAAACTGACTCTTGCCCCGCATAGACCCTCTCATTGTCCCTTATCCCACACTGTCACTCCAATACACTCCCCCCCACACTGCCTCCATTGCTCTCCCCCCCACCCCCCCATACTGCCTAATCTCCCCATTGAGTCTCCTTCACATTACTCCTCACATTGACCGTCCACACACTGCCCTCGACTGTTCCCCCTACACTAATCCTTCTGGGCAATGCTCCCTCCAACTCTGGTTATCCTGCATTACTCCCTCAGCAGTGTTACCCCCAACACTGCTCCCATGAAACAGCTCCCAACTTTGGTAATTGAACATGTCCAATTGAAGTGTGCACCTATTTCTATCTGAACTGGATAACAAGTAAATTCTCCCATTGGATGATTTTGACTGTCAGCCAGGAAGCTGTTCAGCATTTTATTTTTTAATGTGATCATTTTGTTTTCTCCATGGTTCTTGGGAGACAGCTTTTGGGAGGTTAATTCTTAATTGTTGGAGACTTGGGAACATTCTAGAAAGGTCAGTACCCTCACTGTTTCCCACCAGTTGAGGGGCACTGCGCTGCATTTTTCCTGAGTTTTCCTGGATTTTAAAAATTGCTTTGAAAATTGACATTACTCTGGAAAAAAAATGTAAAAATGACATATAAATGTTAAACTTCAATTTGGCTGTCTTCGAAATCAGTATTATTTGTGTCTCAAAGTCACCTTGTTTCTGTTAATCTTACGCTTCACTGAATTTCACTGATATTTGTGAATTATTAGAGACTTGGTCCATCACTACTCTAAACATTGATATGGATGAAAGGTTTAAATGATATTTAAACTCTCAGTACAAATAGCCACATGTAACATTGTAACATACAGCTCAGCTACAATGCAATTTCTATTAACTGACTTCATTTAAATTCTTTTCTCAAATCTTTTAGTATTCTCAAAGCACCCAATGGGCTGTTATTTATTTTCTAGTATCAAAAATATAACTCATTTTAAATTTCGGCTTTGTTTAACCAGTGAATAATGAGCAGCTGTTTGATTTAATAATTTATTGTCACGTGTATTCAATATGAAATAAATTACAGTGAAAAGTTTATATCGTCACCATTTTTATTAATACAAAATAGAAAAATAAAGAAAGCTGGCAGTGTCATGTTGTACATCAGGGTTCATTATCACAAAAGATTTTGTGACCAACTTTTCACACCAAAACTATTTACTGTTGATTTGGAGGTGCCAGTGTTGCACTGGGGTGTACAAAGTTAAAAATCACACAATACCAGGTTATAGTCCAACAGGTTTATTTGGAAGCATTAGCTTCAGGATGAAGGAGCAGCACTCCGAAAGCTGGTGCTTCCAAATAAACCTGTTGGACTATAACTGTTGTGTGATTTTTAACTATGTGCTCTTGTTTTTATATTGCATAGAACTATGAATGTACTTGGCAATGTTGCATTCAGGCAGGCTTATGCCCAAAACATCGATTCTCCTGCTCCTTGGATGCTGCCTGACCTGTGTGCTTTTCCAGCACCACACTCTCGACTCTAATCTTCAACATCTGCACTCCTCACTTTCTCCCATTCAATCAGGGGCAAGCATGAATTATCCAACTATATTTTAAGTTTTGCCTGGATGAGTTATGATCTGCAGATGCTGACTGAAGTAAAATCTATTGTAAAGTTGCAATGTATGTCAAGACCTTCCCATTCAAGACTGCTAGGTGCACAGAGTGTTAAAAACTAGTTCTGAAATATGAATTTACCCTAAACTAATGGAATTAAATTTCTCAGCAGTCTGCTGATTGTGTGGGCCAGAGAGGTTGAATGGGATTTCAGCATCATAAATCTCATCAGCGTAATAAGATTTGATAGTTTGTAGTGAATGTAGGTCCTCAGGGCAAAATTGCCCCTAATTTGGCATCATGTTGGCAATTTCACTCAGGTAGTTGATTAACTGGAAAAAAAATTCACACAGTGCACTCTGAATGGTGTGGCTGAGGCACTTTGTTGCAATAGAGTACAATGAGCTTTATACTGCCTGTGACCTTGAAGTACTTGATGCTGACACTGGATGCCTGAAATGAAAAGTGTTCCATTCCCAGCATTAACAACTTAATGAACACAAAGAAGTCAATAAAAAAAATCAATTCACACTCAGCCTATACATCAAAAGTGGTACACACCCACTTTCAAGAGTCCAACTACAGTAAGTGTGATGTCAACTTTTTAAATTTTAATTTCAAATTTAAACTGTGCCAGATGATCGATTTCCGCGAATACACAAAATGAAAGCTTGTTGGTGGTGGTGCTGGTGCACAGAACTTCAGGTTTCGCGAAAGCAGGTGTGATATAAAGAGAAAATAACTTATATTTATCTATCTAATTTCCTGATCTGCAGATACTTTTTACCATTTTTTGATTTATTTTCAGATTTTCAGCAGGTACAGCATTTTGCTTTTTGTGATATATGCCCAAGGATGGGCCTCAATCTGCAACCATCTGACACAGATTCTATAAACAATCATGAAGTAAGGTCACACAGTTTTCTTCTCATGTAAATCATGTATCATTGATGAATATTGAATACCTAGGAGAAAATATGGTAAAATTATCTTGTGAATTTCAGATGACATTGCAAAGCAACAAATATGTTCGAACACTTGAGATTAAATGAATGTATTAAACTTTCACCTATCTGTCATCTTTCAATTGTAATTGAGGGGAAATCTTGGGGCGCAATTTTGTAGCCCAACCCCACAACCTAATGTCATACTTGGAGTCGGAAGGGCGTGAAAGATAAAATGGTTGGCTAATCCATTGTCTGTCCTCCCACTTCTGTCCTGTGTCCCATATTACAGTCAATGGGTAAGGATTCCATCTTAGGGCTAATGAGGACTTTAAGTGCCAAGGTAAAGTGATTATGCAAACCAAGCAATGAATGACAAATATTTTGGAAAGGTAGGAAATTGGGTCAGATGTCAGGTAGATAGGAAAAAGGGTGGTGAGTGGGTGGGGTCTCATGTGGATGAGGTTGTTGGGGTGCTAGGTATGTGGCTGAATGCTTAGAGTAGATTGGGGAGGGGTATTCTGTTGGAGAAAGAGGTGGAGGTGTTCTGTTTCAGAAAAATCAAATCAAGTTCACTTTAAGGCTGAGTGGAAGATGGGTAGGGGACATTAACACTATCAGGATCAGCAGAGTCAGGTTGAGTTGACTAGGCCAGGCTGGGGGATAGGTTATTGGGATGGGTAAAAGTGAAGGAGGGAGGCTTGGTTCCATCAGGAGCGGGTCAGGCCAAGTCAGGCCAAACTGAGTGTGGGTTGGTGTCAACTCTAGCAGGGTCAGGATGGCTCATGCAGGATCTAGTCAGGGACAGATTGGGAGGGTGGGGTGTCAAGTCAGAAGGGTCAGGAAGGCTTCAGCAAGGGACAATTGATTATGGGGGTTTCAGAGTTAGCGAGTTTAGTTTGGCTGCCTGGGGCTACTGGGCATTGTTGGGATATCAGTGATGACTTGGGGACTCCATTAAATATTTAACATGGAGTTGGAGTAGAGTTTTTAATCCTTTAACATTTCCTGTGTAACTATTACATTTATATAAATAAGAACTCTTTCAAACCTCTCTTGGAGGGTTCCAGGCCCATTGGAAAATTCAAACTCAAATTTCCTGGAGATTCCCATGGGGTCAGCTGTGTAGGGGATTCCACATGGTTCCAGTGTGCAACTCCAGTCTACACTGCTTTAACTCCTTCTGACTGTGAGCCCTTTCCTCTTCTTTCTGGACAATGTTTGTGGCTGCAGGATTGGACATCACTCTCTTCTGGCCCTGCTAGGATTACAGAGCTGCTGACCACTCAGATAGGATGACAAACTCTCCAGGATGGCACTTCCTCTCTACTGGAAATGGAATACCCACTCTGATTTTATTGAGACAACCCTCACAATATATATGTTTTATTCTCTAAGTGGTTTTGATTGATGTTAAAATCCATCCCATAAAATCTACCCAACGGTTCTCATCTATTTATTGCTTTTAACGCAAATATCACTGTCCTGACCTTATCTTCTTTTACACCAACTGACACTTCCTTTGAACAAAAATGTCATGCATTGTGGTAAGTTTATGAATTAATAAGTAACTAGCACAATCAGTGCATAACCTGTGTATAGAGTGAGGAAGCCAGAACAGGATACACCAAAACAAGAGTGTTTAAAGGTGAAGACAGAAGAGGGAACTGTTAGGTTGCACTTAGAGGACAAAAATCAGTGCTACTAAATTTAAATCTGATATCAATGATTTATGGGAGGGAGCATTAACTTTTACTCCACTGCAACCTTGGCTTCTATCTTCCTTACCCAACCAGATTCAACGATGAAGAGAGAATAAAATTAAAGATTACAAACTAGACTTTGCTACCATTTGTCTATGTTGGCTTCATGACTAACAGAAAAGATTGGAATGTCAGTTGTGATTATCAGTGAAGTTGCGACAACATCAATGCCAAAAGCAAGAACAACAACTGCTTCACAGACTAGGGGAGTTTCCAATGAGACTGAAACAACAATGTTATAATGCTCCATGCCAATAAAAAGTAGCAAGTGCATAGAAGTGCAAGCAAACAAACGTCATATTTTTGCCTTTTCAAATAAAGCGCATGTGTATTTGAGGCCTCCTTGCATAGATTACATTTTATCAAGTTAGACAATGGGTCAGCTGAAGTTGGAAGGATCATCTGCATTAGAAAAAGGGCAGTTATTTTAAAGGATTACATTTTAACATTCAGATGCTGCTATTAATCCATTAACCCCATCAGCCCCCAGCCCATTACTGCTGCTTCAGTTTGAGACCTTGGTCGTGGGATCTCATTGCTCCTTTCTTGCCTCTGTTCATCGACTGACCACTTCCTGAACTCTTAACTCATGGCTGCATTCCTGAACCCATGTTCTCATCCATATCCCTAAGCTCTGACCTATGCTCTCATCCTGGTCCTAACTCCAACCATTGCCGCCATGTTTTCTCCCCGCCCTTTCTGTGTTCTGCAGAGACCATTCGCTCCACAACTCCCTCGTTAGGTCCACACCCGCCACCAACTCACCCTACACACCAGCCATCTTTCCTTCCCGTCAGAAAAGGTGTAAAACCTGTGCCCACACCTCCTTCCTCACCTCGGTAAAAGACCCCAAAGAATCTTTTCACATCAGGCAGACATCTTCCTGCACATCCACCCACCTCATCTATTGTGTCCATTGCTCTTGATGTGGTCTCCTCTACATCGGGGAGACAGGATGCCAACTCATGGAGGGTTTCAGGGAACATCTCCGCAACACACACACCAAGCAACCCTTCTGCCCTGTGGCCGACCACTTCCACTCCCCCAAGGACATGCAAGTCCTGGGCCTCCTCCATTGCCAGATCCAAGCCACCCGACGCCAGGAGCTAAACCGCCTCATCTTCTGTCTTGGGACCCTCAAACCACACGGCATCAATGTTGACTTTACTAGATTCCAAATCTCCCCACCCCCCACCTCATCCCAGATCCAACCCTCCAACTCTGCACCACGTTCTTGAACTGTCTTAACTGTCCATCTTCCTTCCCACCACTCCACTCCACCCTCCATACTGACCTATCACAGTTACTCCACTTGCATCTACCTATTGCCTTCATAGCTACTTTCCCCCCAACCTCACCTCCATCCCCACCCTATTTATCTCTCAGCCTCCCTCTCCCCTTACGTTCCTGATGAAGAGCTTATGCCTGAAACATTGACTCTCCTGCTCCTCGGCTGCTGCCTGACCTGCTGTGCTTTTCCAGCACCACACATTTTGACTCTGGCCTGTGGCTTAACCTGCTTTATAAACTCAAACACAACTCAGATCCTCTACCCAGCCCTCATTCCCAATCATGGTCTATTCCCTTCACAAACCCTAGCAGTACTTCATCTGAATCTTGTTACGAAATGCCAGCAGTGTTTTAAATTGTTTTATCTTTATGTTGGACCCTTGAAACTTTAACTGTATGTGAAGTGTCTTGGACCTCATTTTCAGTGATCAGAAACTGATTTTATGAGGCCGGATGGCTATCTTAACACAACTGAGGAATAAGTTTCCACCAGGATAAGGGAGGCGGGATGGAAACTGAGTAAGACAGTCACTCCCAGTCTCAGCTCATTGAATCAAGCATCAGATGCATTAAAAGTTTCCTGGCAGAAACAAACCAATTAGATGTTCAAAATGAGGATACATTGGGACCATGGAATTGAAGCATTTTGCACAGAGGAGTGAAAAAAAACTAAACAACAATTTGGACATATTGTGACACTTATCTGTGACCATTGCGTCCTGAGGTGGGATTGAACTCAGACATAGGGACACTGTGATGCGCGCCCACAAGACTCTCTGTAAGGTGGATAGCAGAAGTGGGATAATGTTGGGAACAGGAAGTTGATTCGACGTTTCGGGCATAAGCCTTCTTTCATAAGCCCGAAACGTCGAATCTCCTGTTCCTTGGATGCTGCCGACCTGCTGTGCTTTTCCAGCAACACATTTTCAGCTTTGATCTCCAGCATCTGCAGTCCTCACTTTCTCCCCAACAGGAAGTCGATCACTGCTACAAATTTAAATGTCTCTCTCTCTCTCTCTCTCAGACAGTCTGTAAACTGCAGCAGGAAACATAAACTGGGAGATGAATGGGTGTTCAAGTTCAAGATATTCAATAGCTTGTTCATTACATAGAACATAGAACATAGAAGGATACAGCGCAGTACAGGCCCTTCGGCCCTCGATGTTGCGCCGACCGAATCCTACCTAACTTATACTAGCCCAATAACTTCCAAATGCCTATCCAATGCCCGCTTAAATGACCATAAAGAAGGAGAGTTCACCACTGATACGGGCAGGGCATTCCATGAACTCACAACCCGCTGTGTGAAGAATCTACCCCTAACATCTGTCCTATACCTACCACCCCTTAATTTAAAGCTATGTCCCCTAGTAACACCTGACTCCATTAGCGGTAAAAGGTTCTTAGTATCTACCCTATCTAAACCCCTAATCATCTTATACACTTCTATCAGATCTCCCCTAAACCTTCTCTTCTCCAATGAGAACAGCCCCAAGTGCCTCAGCCTTTCCTCATAAGATTTTCCTACCATTCCAGGCAACATCCTGGTAAACCTCCTCTGCACTCGTTCTAAAGCTTCCACATCCTTCCTATAGTATGGCGACCAAAACTGCACACAATACTCCAGATGAGGCCGCACCAGAGTCTTATACAGTTGCAACATGACCTCAGGACTCCGGAACTCAATTCCTCTGCCAATAAAGCCCAGTACACCATATGCCTTCCTCACAGCACTATTTACCTGGGTGGCAACTTTCAGAGATCTGTGTACATGGACACCAAGATCCCTCTGCTCATCCACACTACCAAGTAGCCTACCATTAGCCCAGTAATCCATCATCTTGTTATTCCTACCAAAGTGAACGACTTCGCACTTAGCTACATTGAATTCCATTTGCCACATTTCCGCCCAGCTCTGCAACTTATCTATATCCCGCTGTAACCTACCACTTCCTTCCTCACTATCCACAACTCCACCGACTTTTGTGTCATCCGCAAACTTGCTTACCCAGCTTTCAAGTCCTTCCTCTAGATCATTTATAAAGATAACAAAAAGCAATGGTCCCAAAACAGATCCTTGTGGTACACCGCTAGTAACTGCACTCCAAGATGAACATAATCCATCAACTACTACCCTCTGTCTCCTTCCAGCCAGCCAATTCCTAATCCAAACCTCTAATGTATCCTCAATGCCATACCTCCGAAGTTTTAGCATTAGCCTACCATGGGGAACCTTATCGAACGCTTTACTAAAATCCATATACATTTTATATGTAATGTAATAGTAATGTAATATACATTACATTACTATTTTCAACATTTCAGTTGGGTTGCTGATTTCTGCTCGCTCTCCATAATTTTGGTGACTGGGGTGAAGACATTATGTTGCCGACTCAGTGTCACAATGTACGATTTATATGTGCAGAGGAGAGTAGAGGGATAATTGGCATGCTCGATTTCCAGGTTTTAAATCCTGCGCAGGCAAGCAATCAGTGATCTTCATCACCAAATGTCACAGGAATTGGAGTTACAGGCTAAGGCAAAATCAGTGCTGCCTGTGGCTGTATAGGTTAGAGTGGCCCTTAACTTCTATTTCGGCAATTTATTTTTGATGGCATCAGCAGCACAGTTTCTTACCCAAATGACCATCAATAGGTTATGGATATCCGTTTCATAGGAAGACATGGGAAGATGCGTTATGCATATAATAACAATGGTCAAGTAATCAGGTATTCGGAATTGATTAACTTCATGGGTTAGTTAGTTTATTTATAATAGTAAGAAAATGTCATTAGTTATGAAGCAGAGGTCACAGTGAGTCATCCGATTTCTATGTGTACAGCTTGGTTTCGTTTTAAACCTGTCTGAGACAAAGAACTCCACCAGGGGCGGTGATAAGATTTGTTTGCATTGCCCGAGTTTTGCGACAGGGCAGAGTAAACATTGAAAAGCATTACCTTTCTTTCAGTTGAGAAGATTCAGTTTTGATTTTGCTTAGAGGAGAAGTACATAGCTTGAGAAAGCTATGTCATTCCTGATGAAGGACTTATGCCCGAAACATCAATTCTCCTGCTCCTCGAATGTTGCCTGACCTGCTGTGCTTTTCCAGCACCACACTCTTCGACTCTGATCTCCAGCATCTGCAGTCCTCACTAACTCCTTGCTTCTGAATCAGTTGATCCCTTGGAACCAGTTGAATTTCTGATATCTTAAGGATGCTGAAGTCAAGATAAATCTTCATGTTCAGTTGTAAGAAGAATGGACATTGAACGAAATACTCATTTTCAACTCTTAGGCTGTTTGTTTTTGGAGTCACTTGTAGCACACCTTATAGTGTCAACTCTATATACTATATCATACTTTTATTTAATCTTGATATTAAATCTAAGCAGACAGTGACATTAATTCCTGTATCAGATTTTAAATTAATGAGATGTCCATTGACATAAACAAATTCAGGAATGAGGAGAGGGTGATGAAGGGCTTATGCCCGAAACGTCGAATTTCCTATTCCTTGGATGCTGCCTGACCTGCTGTGCTTTAACCAGCAACGCATTTTCAACTGTGATCTCCAGCATCTGCAGACCTCATTTTTTACCCTATAAACAAATTCAGTCAAAGTTCAGTTGCATCACTATTTTCCCCTAGAAACGGATTAGGTATCTTTTGCAAAGGTGTTTAATGACTATTCAATATGTGTAACCAATGTGATATTTTGTTGTTCTGTAATTGTTATGACTCAGTGGAATAGTGAGTTGGAAATCTAAGATATGATGAAAAACGATTCAATGCAATG
Source organism: Hemiscyllium ocellatum (assembly GCF_020745735.1). Taxonomy (NCBI): domain Eukaryota; kingdom Metazoa; phylum Chordata; class Chondrichthyes; order Orectolobiformes; family Hemiscylliidae; genus Hemiscyllium; species Hemiscyllium ocellatum. Next base: position 152,312,253 of record NC_083401.1, on the reverse strand, counting down.
TATTTTAATAGTAGATTATTTGATTCAGTTTGTTTTGCCATAACGTCTTTTTATCTGTTTCAGAAGGGTGTTGTTTTGTTTGTTGCCTGGATGGTGGCAGTATGGAGTTCACCGCAGATTTCGAAAACAGGACAAACAATTCTTGTGAATGTATTAACTGTGCTTTAGCTCACAGAGCTTTAGATAATCTGCAAAAATTTCTAAAATTGCTGTGCACATGTTCACTTGGAGAAATATATTTTACTTACAGAAAAACCATGGAACTGTTTCAGTAGATATCAGAGATTTAGGTAGCAGGAATCTCTGCCATTGAATTATTTATACTAAAAGTACAGTATTCACAAGCCAACGGTGAAATCACTCAGCCTCATTATTTGCTATTCTCTGTTGACCCATAACAGTTCACACAAATTATTAATGAATCTAACGATTAGTATGGTGTCAAGATGTCTATTATTATATTTGCTCATTGAATGATCTGACTCATAAATTAAATTATTTTAGGATTTCCACATATATATTGCCAATAATTCACAGCATTTAATGTATTGGCATTGTTGGCTTTATACCGAGTAAAAACTGTGCAATCTTTCACCTCACAGTTTATATTGACAGAAAGCTCATCTTTCCAACAATTTCATGTCTGTGTAACAACAGGATTAGTAAAATTTTGCCCGAGGTCAATTCAGCATAGATCTTTGCAACTGAGATGCCATTGGCTGATGTCAGACATACTGGGATGCTTTTCACAGTCTTCTTGGTCTTAAGGTAATAATTGAGAATAACTTCTGCCTGCAGCTGGCATGGTGGCACAGTGGCACAGTGGTTAGCATTGCTGCCTCACAGCGCCAGAGACCCGGGTTCAATTCCCGCCTCAGGCAACTGACTGTGTGGAGTTTGCACATTCTCCCTGTGTCTGCGTGGGTTTCCTCCGGGTGCTCCGGTTTCCTCCCACAGTCCAAAGATGTGCGGGCCAGGTGAATTGGTCATGCTAAATTGCCCGTAGTACTAGGTGTAGGGGTATGGGTGGGTTGCGCTTCAGCGGGTCGGTGTGGACTTGTTAGGTCAAAGAGCCTATTTCCACACTGTAAGAAGTCTAAATCTAACCTACTCATAGACAGCCAAAGAGTGGAATTTCATCTCATTAACCATAAATGTAGGTAATGTCAAAATCATCCATTTTACTAAGCTACAATTATTTTGTAATTATGCTTTAACAATTTGCATTTATATGTCTGTGTGGAGTTTGCACATTCGCCCTATGCCTGCGTGGGTTTCATCCGGGTGCTCTGGTTTCCTCCCACAGTCCAAAGATGTGCAGGTCAGGTGAATTGGTCATGCTAAATTGTCCATAGAATTCGATGCATTAGTCAGGGGTAAATATGGGGCATAGGTCTGGGTGGGTTACTCTTCGGAGAGTCAGTGTGGACTAGTTGGGCCAAAGCGCTTGTTTCCACACTGTAGGGAATCTAATCTAATCTAATCATATCACTTTTGCAGCAGTAAAGGATTGATACCAAGTCACATAAGGAGTTATTAGGACAGATGTTCAAATGTTTGGCCATAGAAGTAAATTTTGAGGAGTGCCTTAAAGAAGATCTTAAGTCCTAGATAGCTGGTCACAGTCACCAGTGCTAGAGGGATAAAAATTGGGAATGGTTAAGAAATGAGAATTGGAAGCTTGTTGATAGCTTTGGAGGATCATAAGACTGGAGGAAGTTAGAGTAAAAGATGAGATGATAGATGGATTTGAAAAAAAACTATAGAAATATAAAATTCCTACGCTTCTTCATTGGAAGCCAGTGAAGCTCATTAAACAGAGGGCTGATGGATGAAGGTAACATAGTTTGTTCTGATGAAGCCATCAAAGTTGTCTATGAGTAGAATTTAAGGCAGGTTGAAACTGGAAGTCTGGCTAGGAATGCTCTGAATTAGTTAAGTTTTGAGGTAATAGAGGTTTGAATGATGTTTACAACAGAGATGAGCTAATAGGTAGGGGTGGAGTCAATGTATTGAGATAGCCAGTCATGGTGGGCAGAAGCACATTGAGGATTGGGTTTCACCAATACTCCTGCTCAGCCTTTGACAGTTTCTTGAGAGAGAGGTGGAGTCAATGGGTCAGACAGGGGCTTTTGCTGTTGAATAATGACAGTGGGGCTAAACTGAATAGCAACAAAAAACGTGTGCAAAGATTTATCCATTCAGTTACTGAGTTACCCATTCCATATAATATAGTCAACATGCTAATTTACTGCTGTATTCTTAATTACGATGCTGCATGTAGCCAGTGCTAATAGCACTGCTTGTTGACTACACACATCAGCAGGTGAGCTGGTTTTGTTACTTGCTAGCATTTTTCTAATGATATTCCAGGCTAATTAAAGCCAGCCTGCACCTTTGAAGGGAGAGATGCTTAAAGGAGAGTGCAAGTAGATATTGAGATCATTGAAATAACAAGATTATTGGAACAATGGCTGACTACAAAAGAGAGAGTATGTACTACAGTTTTCCAGCATTGCTCTGGAAGTCAGGATGGGAGGACGGAAGGATGAGTGAACTCCTCTAATAGTAGATATATTTCCCTCCCCACCTCTATCAGCGTTCCGGAGAGACCACTCCCTCCACGACTCCCTCATCAGGTCCACACCCCCCACCAACCCAACCTCCACTCCCAGCACCTTCCCCTGCAACTGCAAGAAGTGCAAAACTTGCACCCACCTTCCCCCTCACCTCCCTCCAAGGCCCCAATAGATCCTTCCATATCCATCGCAAATTCACCTGCACCTCCACACACATCATTTACTGCATCCGCTGCACCTGATGTAGTCTCCTCTACATTGGGGAGACAGGCCGCTACTTGTGGAACACTTCAGAGAACACCTCCGGGACACCCGCACCAAGCAACCCAACCGCCCCGTGGCTGAACACTTTAACTCCCGCTCCCACTCCGCCAAGGACTTGCAGGTCCTTGGTCTCCTCCATCGCCAGACCATAGCAACACGATGCCTGGAGGAAGAGCGCCTCATCTTCTGCCTAGGAACCGTCCAACCACACGGGATGAATGCAGATTTCTCCAGCTTCCTCATTTCTCCTCCCCCCACCTTATCTCAGTCTCAACCCCTGGATTCAGCACCGCCCTCTTGACCTACAATCTTCTTCATGACCTCTCCGCCCCCACCCCTCTCCAGCCTATCACCCTCACCTCCTTCCACCTATCGTATACCCAGCGCCCCTCCCCCAAATTCCACCCCCTTTCCTCCCCCCACCCCCCCATTTTATCTCAGCCCGTTTGGCACACCAGCCTCAGTCCTGAAGAAGGGCTTATGCCCGAAACATCGATTCTCCTGCTCCTTGAATGCTGCCTGGCCTGCTGTGTTTTTTCAGCACCACACTTTTCAACTCTGGTCTCCAACATCTGCAGTCCTCACTTTCTTCTAATAGTAGGGCATCAAGCCCTATATATGATGTGCTGTGGAAGTAAGTGGCCAGAATTCAGACCTGAGGCCCTGAATGCAGTGCTGTAAAGATTGTCATGACTTCCCATATGTGGTCAAGTTCAGCGAGTGAATCTTCAAATGGCATTTCCAATCACTGTTCCTGTGGCCTTAATTACACATCACACAACACCAGACTGTGCTTCCAATTAAAACTGTTGGACTATAACCTGGTATTGTGTGATTTGTAACTTTGTATACCATATCGCCAAACCTCAGGCCTTAGTCATTAATCAATGTGGCTACACATCCCCATCACTTGCCTACCATTAATCTCTATCAATCAGGACTTATGCCTGAAACCCTATCCCTCAAACACTTCAGAATACTGCAAGCCTCACCTCTCACAGCTTGCACACCCTGTCACTATTACCCCGAACACAGCGCACCACATTCACTAACACACCTTGTTCTAATTTAAAAGAAAAAGAAGTGGTGCTCAGTTGGAGGCAGCAGGAAGTAACCAACTGGGGCTAGGTACTGCTGTGTGTTCAAACTCCCATGGAAAAGACATGGTGGTGGTCATCATGAGAAAGAACATCGCTGAGGACATAACCAGTGAAAAGAATGGAGCAAGAGTGGATAATTTGGCCCTTGAATTTGTTCCACCATTCGGCAAAATCTTGGCTGATCTGATTATGGCCACAACTTTGGAAAAGTTGAACTCAACAAGGTGGCAGCAGAGTAAGCAGCACAACGTTCAGGATCCTGACCCCCGGAGCACAGGCCTCATCCACTTGTTCCTCGTTTTTCCTTTCCTCTTTCCTTCTATTAACCTACCTTCTTGTGGAGAGCTCGGACAGTGTTGGTGGTGAGTTGAAGATAAGGTTGTGTTCCTACCTGGAGACTGGGCCCAGTGCCTGGTTAGGGACCCAGTAGTTTCAGCTCCAGTGGCCTAGATCAGCCTAGCGCAGACTCATGGTGGTGATGATTGAACCATACAGATAGACCAAACCTGACAGTTCAGCAGGCGATATACTTAGGAATTGCCTTAATGTTTTGCGTTAAGAATAAATACAGCACCCACAGAATGAGATTTACCAGTAATGTGACCAGACTGAAATGGTAAGTGAAATAAACAAGTGAACAATGGCAAGATACCTTTAGTCTGATGATTACCTGCTGATTTGGAGGTATGAATGGATGAAATGCAGAATGGAAAAAGGCTGTAATTTTTACCAGGTTGGGCAGGTGGGGTGACATAAGGAGACTGCAGTTGGGGAGGTGTAGGATAAGTAGGAATAGATATTCCTGGATAGCAGTACTCCAAAATTCCTTATTGCTCCAGGAGGTGAAAGGTTGCTTCTCAATCCACAAAATTAAGTTGCAAACTTACTTACAATGTTTGAGCTTGGAATTTGGCAGATTTTAGCAAATGTGGAGCCTTTGGCCATTTGCTCAGTAGGCTATTGTTGCATTCTGATCCAAATAATATCACAACATCTTAATTTACATTTATAACTTCCTCAGCCCCGTGCTCTCAAGAGTGCACTTCCAGATTCATTTTGCCCTTTTTCATTGTTTTTAAATCATAACAAATAATAATTACTGTATTGAAAAATCCTGAAGTTTAACCTATCAGTCCCAGTAGACTCTCCACTTTTTGTTTAAAAGAAAGGACTGGAGCCATCTCCAGCATACTAAAATCATATTAACTGGCACTCTTAGAGAACATCCTGTTCAAATAATTCTGCAAGCCTGCATTAACCGACATCAGAAAGTGCTGCTCAATGTTGTTCATGATCACTTTCAAATACCATCATATTAAGGTTTTCCATCTATCAATTGATAACCAGTTAGAAAATGCCCAAATTGACTGTAAAAGCAGAATGGACTAATTCAATGAATGTTGACAATTAATCTTCTGAGACATCTGTGTATAATCTATGAAGCCTTTGGAAGCTTTCCATCCAGGGTATTTACTGTGAAAATCTATTAGCTAACCAAGGTATAGTTTTGGCATAGATCCCTGATTCAGAAGAAAATATATAGAGCCTAATTGGTTTTGTAATTGTGATGAAAACAATTTTAGCAGTGCACTGGTAGCAGATTACTCAATTTAAGCATGACTGCTATCAAGAGATATTACAACTTAAACACTGCCCTCCAGTCAGAGAACTAAATGAGGGTATATTCAACCTTAAGTATTATTATACATTAGAGACCTTTCTTGTAACCTAAGACAAGTAATATTCTACTCTGTTGTTCTGAAACAAGCACTTGCACCCATTAGCAACATTGCTGAGTGAAAATTGATTAACTACTGCCTTACAGGCAAAGACTTGTGTTTCATTATAGGTATAGCCTTTTTCAAATATTTGTGGTGGAATACATTTGATGAGCAGCCATCCGTGAATAGGGTTACTTGCCTTCTCTTTTAAGTGTTACTCAGACTTCAATCCCATCCTTGAAATGGTACAAGGGGACAGAAAGAGTTGTGCTTCACGCTCTTGACTGGGTTGAAGTTGGCTTTTACAGCATCTGAGCATAAAAACAACCTCCTTTCACCAGTGTCTCAGTTTAATAGAAATTATCATTGGTATGAAAAATCATACTAAATATGAGTGTCAGATTCTGATTGACATTAGCAATGAGCTGAGTAGTGCAGATTTTTAAAACTTTATTTTTAAGTTTATTGTGAGTGATTACTCTGGTCTCACCCTGGTCCTAATAAATTGCACTGGAGAAGAAAATGCCCACATTAACCTGCGGAGGTTACCAACCAGATTATATATTATTATGATATGGAGTCCATGTTGATTTATGCAAAATTTGTTAAAACTATCCTTCAGAACCAAGATTAGGTGAGATTTCATTCATGTAGTAATACCATATCTGTTCAAAACAACACTGAAAGAGATGGTATATGTAATGCATGGTTTACAATATTTTAATACATTTCTTCCATTGCAGTACTTTACTGTGATGATAATGGCATAAGAAACGCCAAGCAATTCATTTATGTGGCAGGCTCATCAACAACATCACACCTCGGTCAACTGCGGTCAAAGAACATCACCACTGAGGGCTCATAATAGACCAATAACCCTTACCTCTCCCCTCACAATCTGAAATCTCAGCTGTTACCATCTGTTATTTCTCTGACAGAACAATCTATCACTTGCAATGTCTTCATGACTTTTGCTTCCAATGACAATGATGCTGATTTGGATATAGGTAATCTATTTTGACAAACTCAATCTTTAAAATAACCTCAGCAATGGAGCTAATCACAATTTAAATGCTTTATGGCAAAAACAAAGACATTGCCAAAACGACAAATTGAGTATTTATGAATATGCCTGAGTTGTAGCTCTTACTGAAACTGATGAACCTGTTTAAGGAAACAAAGCATATTACTTTAAATCTACTCAGTGCACTGCAAAAGTTATGGGTCAATATGGTATATAATTTTATTTCTATACTGCTTGCTCCTATATTATTTATTCATATTTAATATATATTTATTATATAACATTTACACTTTTTCTAGCTCTGCTTTGGCTTTTGTTCGGCATGCAAGGAACTCAAGTTCATGTGAGGTTAGCACTACTGAAAGCTAATCTGTACCCCTGGCTTAAAGCCAGCCTGCACCTCTTAAAGACAATGGCATTCTGGCTGCAGAAAAGTCTCAAACCTCTTGACAAAAAGTGAAAGACCAGGAAGAACCAACCGAAATGGCACAAAGGTCAGAGAGGGTGCCCCAAGGAAACTGGATACTGTGCTGGAGGCCTTGGATGTAGAAGGTTGACAGGAGGACAAAGGTTCTCTTCCCTCAAGGGCTGCTGGTCTTCCAGATAACAGACATGTGATGAGAAGGCATTGGGAGCAAACAACTGGGCCAGTCAGTGTCACCATACCCAGCGAGTCAAGATGGAGTGCCACAAGAAGTTTAGTGAACTCGCAAGACAGGTCGAGTTTAATGGATTCATCCTGATCTGTCAAATTCAAATTCAATCAACCACATCACTAACTTCACACACTGCTCCACTAACCATGCCCTCTTCACTTGCCTCAGTCTAAAGAGAACAGAATTATCATAGAATCCCTACAGTGTGGAAATAGGCCATTTGGTCCAACAAGTCCTTACAGACCCTCCAAAATGTATCCCACCCTGACCCATTCCCCTACCCAATTACTCTACCTTTACTCCTTACTAGTGCACCTAACCTACACATCCCTGAATACTATGGGCAATTTCACATGGCCAATTCACCCAACCTGCAAATCTTTTGACTGTGAGAGGTAACAGGAGCACCCGGAGAAAGCCTGCAGACAAAGGGAGAATGAGCAAACTCCACACAGACAGTTGCCCAAAGCTGGAAAGAGAGACAGACGGAGGGAGAAACAGAGACACCTGGGAGAACCAGAGGGAGGAAATGAGACTGCCATAGTAAGAGCAGGGAGTGAGGAGACCCTGATCTGAGAGGAGGGATAGCGTTAGAGTTAGGCAGTTTGGACAATCGACTCTATGCAGTCAATGTCACACTCTCCCCCTTGCACACCCTGCACCCCCCTTCCAATCCCTGCAGCTCTTCTCCCCAAGGTTTGTGATTGAATTTAAAGTTAAGATTCTCACAATCATATGCTTTACCCCGCCTTCACAAACTCAGACAATGCCCCAAACGGCAGAATTGTATTTCACAAGCTGCATGCATGGCCAGCTAGTCAACTGTGGTAGGGCTATCTCACAAATGCATTGCAGCACACTCACCTTTCTCTATTTTCTAGGACAAGGTTGTGTCTACCAATTGACAACAACAACAGAGAATGGGGGAGATACTAAATGAATATTTTGCATTAGTATTTACTGTGGAAAAGGATATGGAAGATATAGACCATAAGACCATAAGACAGAGGAGTGGAAGTAAGGCCATTCGGCCCATCGAGTCCACTCCGCCATTCAATCATGGCTGATTGGCATTTCAACTCCACTTACCAGCGTTCTCCCCGTAGCCCTTAATTCCTCGAGAAATAGATGGTGACATCTTGCAAAATGTCCAGATTACAGAGGAGGAAGCGCTGGATGCCTTGAAATAGTTAAAGGTGGATAAATCCCCAGGAACTGATCAGGTGTACCCGAGAACTCTGTGGGAAGCTAGAGAAGTGATTGCTGGGCCTCTTGCTGAGATATTTGTGTCATCGATAGTCACAGGTGAGGTGCCGGAAGACTGGAGGTTGGCAAACGTGGTGCCACTGTTTAAGAAGGGTGGTAAGGACAAGCCAGGGAACTATAGACCAGTGAGTCTGATCTCAGTGGTGGGCAAGTTGTTGGAGGGAATCCTGAGGGACAGGATGTATTTGGAAAGGCAAGGACTGATTAGAGATAGTCAACATGGCTTTGTGCATGGGAAATCATGTCTCACAAACTTGATTGAGTTTTTTGAAGAAGTAACAAAGAAAATTGATGAGGGCAGAGCAGTAGATATGATCTATATGGACTTCAGTACGGCGTTCGACAAGGTTCCCCATGGGAGACTGATTAGCAAGGTTAGATCTCATGGAATAACGGGTGACCTAACCATTTGGATACAGAACTGGCTCAAAGATAGAAGACAGAGGGTGGTGGTGGAGGGTCATTTTTCAGACTGGAGGCCTGTGACCAGTGGAGTGAAACAAGGATTGGTGCTGGGTCCTCTACATTTTGTCATTTACATAAATGATTTGGATGCGAGCGTAAGAGGTACAGTTAGTAAGTTTGCAGATGACACCAAAATTGGAGGTGTAGAGGACAGCGAAGAGGGTTACCTCAGAATACAACAGGATTTGGACCACATGGGCCAATGGGCTGAGAAGTGGCAGATGGAATTTAATTCAGATAAATGTGAGGTGCTGAATTTTGGGAAAGCAAATCTTAGCAGGACTCATACACTTAAAGGTAAGGTCCTAGAGAGTGTTGCTGAACAAAGAGACCTTGGAATGCAGGTTCATAGCTCCTAGCAAGTGGAGTCGCAGGTAGATAGGATAGTGAAGAAGGCATTTGGTATGCTTTCCTTTATTGGTCAGAGTATTGAGTACAGGAGTTAGGAGTTCATGTTGTGGCTGTACAGGACACTGGTTAGGCCACTGTTGGAATATTGCATGCAATTCTGGTCTCCTTGCTATTGGAAAGATGTTATGAAACTTGAAAGGGTTCAGAAAAGATTTGCAAGGATATTGCCAGGGTTGGAGGATTTGAACTATAGGGAGAGGCTGAACAGGCTGGGGCTGTTATTCCTGGAGCGTTGGAGGCTGAAGGGTGACTTTATAAAGGTTTACAAAATTATGAGGGACATAGATAGGATAAATAGACAAAATCTTTTCCCTGGGATCATGGAGTCCAAAACTAGAGGGCATAGGTTTAGGGTGAGAGTGGAAAGATATAAAAGAGACCTAAGGGGCAACGTTTTCACGCAGAGGGTCGTACGTGTTTGGAATGAGCTGCCAGAGGAAGTGATGGAGGCTGGTACAATTGCAACATTTAAGAGGCATTTGGAAGGAAATATGAATAGGAAGGGTTAGGAGGGACATGGGCTGGGTGCTGGCAGGTGGGACTAGATTGGGTTGGGATATTTGGTCGGCATGGACAGGTTGGACCGAAGGGTCTGTTTCCATGCTGTACATCTCTATGACTGTATGACTCTATGTCCTCTGGGGAAGAAATACAATCGCTCACAGCCACCAGATCAGATGCTGGGACCGCATGATCCTTAGAGGATAGCATAGATATGAGATCTATGCATGATGAGTGACTGGGCTTGAATTGACTGTAGCTAGGCCAGAGGGAAAGGGTGTCAGATTCCTGCAGGTTATGGTTGCTCACCAGCTCTGCTGTAGAGAACTCAGTTTTAAGAGGATGATGTAGAGAACAAGACATGTACTCAGAGGGGCCTGGTGCAGAGCTGTCTGAGTGTACTCCAACTCAGCCTAGAGTTGGAGCCCTTTCCTTCCAGTGGGGAAATCATGGCCAACTCCATGAAAGCTTTTGCAGACCCGACTGAGGTGCAACATTGGATTGCCATTGCCTCAGCTGCAATGGTGGCACAAAGAGAATCTGCCATGAAAACCCAGCTTGCAGATGGCAGTGAAATGTGGGTGAGTGAGCAGTGTGTTTTGGGGCTGGTGTAGGTGCGTGGGTGGGGAGGTTGGAAGTTTGGGAATAAGCAAGGCAGTTAAAGGGGTAAATTTGTATTTCCATAAGCAGACATCTGAGTAGAGCGATAGATTAATATGGTGGTAGGTAGGTACAATGGCAGGTTGGCAGCTGAGTGGTGAGATAAGCTGCCAAATTTGGAGGGTGCAACATTGGTAGACGCAAGGTAGATAATGTGCTTGCTGCTTGATAATTAGGTGGGGTGATGTTTGGTAATGTACCAGCTGGAAGGGTGGCAAGTTAAGCAGAGAGACATGCAGTAGGTGGCTTGAGGTTAGAGGTGGATCAAGGAGAAAGTGAGAGGTGAGGCCGGCTCAGGTCATGCCAAGAGTTTGGGTCAGGGCTAGTTGGAGGAAACGATCAGGTTGGGGCTTTTGACAGGAGCAGGGATGTGGTGTCAGGTCAGAAGGGTTGTCAGGGTGAGGTAAGGGAGGTTTAGAATTCAGCATGGCCAGTCAGGTAGGTCCGAGAAAGGGCGCTGAGGGTCAGGAGCATGATGGGTGATGGGGGTGGGGGGTGGGGGAGACCATGATGTCAGGTGAATCTTTTAATGACCATAGACCATTGATCAGGAGGTCGACACCACCCCAAGCCTATCAGAAGGTCACTGACATTTACTAGTACATCATAGTAGATGCATGCCATTTCCCCACACCCCAACTCTTTCCTACCATCTGCAACAGCGCTATGTCTTTAGCAGGTATTAAAAAAAACACCTTGAGACAGTTTAAAACTGCAACTGTATGTAATGTGCCTCTGACCAGAGTGACCAGCATGCATTGAGAATCACCAGAACAATTGGAAATCCAACGGAAAATCATTTTGAACCCAATTCTATCAGTTAACTTCAGCTGTGACCTATTGTGATTTACTAGAAGCAGACAACCTATGAACTGGGGTCTGGTGGCTGAAGAGGTTCACTGTTGGCTTCCTGCAATGTGTTGTTCCAGCCCCCTAGCTTTGTGTTTGGAATTGGTATTTAATGTGGTTTCTTGGGTCAACCAGCACTGTTAGCATGCTATGATCGGAATGATGGCCTATGTAACATATACCGTAAAAGTTCGTTTCTATTTGTGGGAACTGGTCCTGTGCTTACTGACATGGCTGCACATTTTGTACACATAGGCTTGGATTTTCTGATGGCCAGACAGTTGACATATTGCAGGATGGGGTCAGTTAGCTCAGTTGTCTGGTTTGCAATGCAGAGTGATGCCAACCGATCGAGGTTACCATGAAAGTGTTGTCCCTCAGGTTAAATCACCATCAATTGCCTCTCTTTGACTGGAGAGAGCAACTCCATAGTCTAGTAAGACTATAGTAACTTAAATTCCAGTGTTGTTGGGAATTGTACATGAGGAACCTGTAGAATTCTCATCATAGCAGACTCTGAAGGAGTTACAAAGAAATTGAAGATTCAGCTGGGCAATTCCACTCAATCTGGAATCCTTCAGAAGTTTCCATTAAGTCAGATTATTTGGAGGGTTAAGTGAATGGTTACCAAACAAATGCCAAGTCTAACTTCTAAAACAATACAACTGATCCACAACTTATCTTACAAACCAACAATTGCACCTCCTCCAGATGTCTGACATACCTCAGACCTGCATTCAACTTTCTTTCCTTACCCTGGAACCTTGATGTGGAGGTGCTGGTGTTGGACTGGGATGGACAAGGTTAGAAGTCACATGAAACCAGGTTATAGTCCAACAGGTTTATTTTAAAATCATAAGCTTTTAGAGCGCTGCCCCTTCCTCAGGTGACTGGATGCTGCCACTTCATCACCTGATGAAGGGGCAATGCTCTGAAAGCTTTTGAGTTGAAAGAAACCTGTTCAACTATAACCTAGTGTCATAGAACATAGAAAAATACAATGCAGTACAGGACCTTTGGGCCTCGATGTTGCGCCGATCCAAGCCCACCTAACCTACACTAGCCCACTATCCTCCATATGCCTATCCAATGCCCGTTTAAATGCCCGTAAAGAGGGAGAGTCCACCACTGCTACTGGCAGGGCATTCCATGAACTCATGACTCGCTGAATAAAGAATCTACCCCTAACATCTGTCCTATACCTACCACCCCTTAATTTAAAGCTATGCCCCCTCGTAATAGTTGACTCCATACATGGAAAAAGGTTCTCATGGTCAACCCTATCTAAACCCCTAATCATCTTGTACACCTCTATCAAGTCACCCCTAAACCTTCTTTTCTCCAATGAAAACAGCCCCAAGTGCCTCAGCCTTTCCTCATATGATCTTCCTACCATACCAGGCAACATCCTGGTAAAACTCCTCTGCACCCGTTTCAGTGCCTCCACATCCTTCCTATAGTATGGCGACCAAAACTGCACACAATACTCCAGATGCGGCCAAATCAGAGTCTTATACAACTGCAACATGACCTCAGGACTCCGGTACTCAATTCCTTTACCAATAAAAGCCTGTACGCCATATGCCTTCTTCACAGCACTATTTACCTGGGTGGCAACTTTCAGAGATCTGTGTACATGGACACCAAGATCCCTCTGCTCATCCACACTACCAAGTATTTGACCATTAGCCCAGTACCCCATCTTCTTGTTACTCTTACCAAAGTGAATCACCTCACACTTACCTACATTGAACTCCATTTGCCACCTTTCTGCCCAGCTCTGCAGCTTATCTATATCCCGCTGTAACCTGCCACATCCTTCTTCACTGTCAACAACTCCACCAACTTTCGTATCATCCGCAAACTTGCTCACCCAACCTTCTAGCCCCTCCTCCAGGTCATTTATAAAAATGACAGACAGCAATGGTCCAAAGCAGATCCTTGCAGAACACCGCGAGTAACTGCACTCTAAGATGAACCTTTACCATCAACTACTACCCTCTGTCTTCTTCCAGCCAGCCAATTCCTAATCCAAACCTCCAACTCACCCTCAATGCCATACCTCCGTATTTTTTGCAGTAGCCTACCATGGGGAACCTTATCAAATGCCTTACTAAAATCCATATACACCACATCTACCGCTTTACCCTCATCCACCTCCTTAGTCACCTTCTCAAAGAATTCAATAAGGTTTGTGGGGCACGACCTGCCCTTCACAAAACCATGCTGACTATCCTTGATCACATTATTCCTATCCAGATGTTCATAAATCCTATCCCTTACAATTCTCTCTAAGACTTTGCCCACAACAGAAGTGAGACTCACTGGCCTATAGTTACTAGGGTTATCCCTACTCCCCTTCTTGAACAAGGGAACCACATTTGCTATCCTCCAGTTTTCTGGCACTATTCCTGTAGACAATGAGGGCATAAAAATCAAGGCCAATGGCTCTGCAATCTCCTCCCTTGCTTCCCAGAGAATCCTAGGATAAATGCCATCAGGCCCAGGGGACTTATCTATTTTCACCCTTTCCAGAATTTCCAACACCTCTTCCCTACATACCTCAAAGCCGTCCATTCTAATTAATTGTGACTCAGTATTCACATTGGCAACAATGTTCTGTTCCTGAGTGAATACTGATGAAAAGTATTCAGTCAGTGTCTCCCCAATCTCTTCGGCCTCCACACACAACTTCCCATTACTATCCTTGAGTGGACCTATTCCTACCCTAGTCATTCTTTTATTCCTGACATACCTATAGAAAGTCTTTGGGTTTTCCCTAATCCGTATCTTAGCCTGCTTGGCTACTCTCTCTCATTCCTGATGAAGGGCTTATGCTCGAAACGTCGAATTCCCTATTCCTGAGATGCTGCCTAACCTGCTGTGCTTTGACCAGCAACACATTTTCAGCTTTTCCCTAATCCTACCAACTAAGGACTTTTCATGCCCCCTCCTTGCTGCTCTTAGCTCTCTCTTCAGATCCTTCCTGGTTACCTTATAACTCTCAATCGCCCCAATTGAACCTTCACGCCTCATCTTTACATAGGCCGCCCTCTTCCCTTTAACACGGGATTCCAATTCCTTATTAAACCACGACTCCCTCACTCGACCCTTTCCTTCCAACCTGACAGGTACATACTTATCAAGGACACTCAATAGTTGCTCCTTGAACAAGCTGCACATATCAATTGCGCCCTTCCCTTGAAGCCTACTTTTCTAAGCCACACATCCTAAGTCGTGCCTCACCGCATCATAATTTCCCTGCTCCCAGCTATAACTCTTGCCCTGCAGTGCACACTTATCTCTCTCCATCACTAGAATAAAAGTCACCGAATTGTGGTCACTGTCCCCAAAGTGCTCACCTACCTCCAATTCTAACACCTGGGCTTGTTCATTACGCAGAACCAAATCCAGTATGGCCTCACCTCTTGTTGGGCTGTCTACATATTGTGTCAGGAAACCCTCCTGCACACATTGGACAAACACCAACCCACCTAACGTACTCGAGCTATAGCTTTCCCAGTCAATATCTGGAAAGTTAAAATCCCCCATAACAACCACCCTGCTACTTTCACTCTTCTCCTGAATCATCCTCGCAATCCTTTCTTCTACGTCTCTAGGACTATTATAATGCCTGCAGAAAACTCCTAACAGGGTGACCTCACCTTTCCTATTCCTAACCTCAGCCCAAACTACCTCAGATGGTGAGTCTTCATCCATCGTCCTTTTCCACCTCTGTAATATTATCTTTGACAAGCAATGCCACACCTCCCCCTATTTTACCACCACCTCTGACCCTACTAAAACATTTAAACCCTGGAACCTGCAACAGCCAATCCTGTCCCTGTTCTACCCATGTCTCCGTAATAGCCACAACATCGAAATCCCAGGTACCAACCCACGCTGCAAGTTCACCTACCTTATTTAGTATACTTCTTGCATTGAAGTATACACACTTCAAGCCACTTTCCTGTTTACAGGCACCATCCTTTGAGATTGATGCCATGTTCCTAACCTCCCTACACTCCAGGTCCTGCACCCGAAAGCTACAGTCTAGGTTCCCATGCCCCTGCAGAGTTAGTTTAAAACCCCCCAAAGAGCACTAGCAAACCTCCCCCCAAGGATACTTGTGCCCCTCAGGTTCAGGTGTAGACCATCCTGTTTATAGAGGTCCCACCTTCCCTAGAAAGAACCCCAGTTATCCAGAAACTGGAATCCCTCCCTCCTGCACCATCCCTGTAGCCACGCATTTAACTGTTCTCTCTCCCTATTCCTCAACTCTCTATCACGTGGCACGGGTAACAAACCAGAGACAACATCTCTGTTTGTTCTAACTCTGAGCTTCCAACCTAGCTCCCTGAAAGCCTGCCTAACACCCTCAGCCCTCTTCCTACCTATAATGTTGGAGCCAATGTGGACCACCACTTCGGGCTGCGCCCCCTCCCCCTTAAGGACCTGGAAAACATGATCAGAGACATCACATACCCTTGCACCTGGGAGGCAATATACCAAACGTGAGTCTCTGTCGCCCCCACAAAACCGCCTATCTATCGATTCCCCAATAACTATTGCTCTGCTCTTCTCCACTCTTCCCTTCTGAGCAACAGGGACAGGCTCCATGCCAGAGGACTGAACCCCATTGCTTACCCCTGGGAAGTCGCCCCCCCCCCCCCCCCCCCACAAGTATCCAAAACGGTTTACTTGTTCTTGAGGGGAACGGCCGCAGGGGGTCCCTGCACTGGCTGCTTCCTCCCAGTCCCCCTCACTGTCACCCATCTGTCTGCAATCTTTGGAGTTACTACTTCCCTAAAGCTCCGATCTACGACCCCCTCTGCCTCCCGAATGATCCTAAGTTCATCCAACTCCAGCTCCAGTTCCCTAACACGGTCTTGGAGGAGCTGGAGATGGGTGCACTTCCTGCAAGTGTAATCAGCAGGGACGACCATGGCATCCCTCACCTCAAACATGTTGCAAGAGGAACATTGCACTGCCATGCAATGTCATGTGACTTTGCAATGTCATTGCACTGTCGTGTGACTTCTGACATTACCCTGGGACCTGATATACTCCAGTCACTAGACCCAACACATCTCTTTACTGGGACCCAATATTCCTCAAGAACCTTCACCTGTCCCATACTGTGCTGGATCTGACCCCTATCCCCTGCCATGATCTTTCCCCTATTGGAACCCAACACCCCTCCCCAAATCCACTATCCTTTCTCATGACCTGACATCGCCCAGAACACTTCCTCCCCCATCCAATCTCTTTACCCCTCTTACTGCTATATCCCACCCATGCCAATCCATCCAAAACACTTCAACGACTTCACCCTCTTACTACATTGTACACTGAAACAGTGACTACACTGGAGGGGGTGAATAGGAGATTTGCCAGGATGTAGCCAGGGATGAAGCATTGTTGCTGTGATGAGAGGTTGGATAACTCAGGTTCTTTTGTTTGGAGTGGAGGAGATCAAGACGTGACCTGAAGGAGGTGTTGAAGATCCTGAGGGAGTAGGAAAGGGTGGATCGAAAGTAGCTGTTTCACTTAGTTGATGGGCCAATAAATTGAAAGGCAGGAGGTTCAGAGGGGATTTGAGGAATATCCTTTCATGCAGGGGTCTGGAATGCACTGCTTGGGAAGGTAGTTGAGGCAGGAAACCTTGCAGCCTTTAAAAACACTTGGATGAGCAACTGAATCGTCATAACATTCACAGCTATGGGTTTAGTGTTGGAATGGTGTGGGTGGTAGCATATATTTGTTGGTAGTGAATCAATGGGCTGAAGGACCTCTCCTATACTGTATGATTTCATGATTCTATGACACTTGGAAGCCAATCCACATGACACCCTGCCTCCTATCACCCGAACCTAATAATGAGAATTGCAAATGTAATTTCCTGATGGGGCATTGGAATGTGTGGGAGATCAGAGCCAAGAAGAAAGGAATAGAGAGCTTCTTTGATTACCACCTTGAGCCTGTGACTCATGATACCAAATGCAACCTGCATACCCGCCACATTCACTTGATTCCTAAATACGAACTGCAATTGGAAAATGGCTGCAATCACACCCAGAGTGGGGTAAGTCAGTAATTATTTCTGTCTCAACATATGATTCCACAATGAGTGATATCAGACCCAACAAGGAGAAATTGCTTCAATTGGACACTTGCACACTGCAGGCTGAAGTCATCTGTAACCATAGCATTGTGCATGAGAAATACATGCTGTGGGCTGCCAATGCATGGCCAGGCTTCTACGTTGGTACATGTAGCCATTTTGATAATCAAAGATAGCCATCAGTTTCACTGAATATCCTTTAAGGAAGGAACTGTCACCCTTATCTGGTCTGGCTTGAGGACCCAAAGCAGTTCCCTCTTTAATGCTTGTGAAATGCCTAACAAGCCACTAAGTTCCAGGGCAATTGGAATTGGGCAACAAATGCTGGCCTTCCCAAGGATGCTCATATTCCTATAAGAATAAAGAAGACAAAAAAGTGCTCTAAAAGCTGTCAGCTCCGGAGACTGCAGGGAAGGATGTAAGGACCAATATCCCTTTCCAGCACTGTGTTTGTGTAGCATCTGAAAACTTGGGATTAAGCTCTTCCAGTATGATTCTAATGTGGGTGTGTCTGTAGTGCAATATATAGTTGACTTGGATCTAAATGTACATGTATAGTGTTCTTTTTCTTCAAAATACAAATAACTTGGCTACTCCAATCAATATGAAGTTTGACTTTCTAGATATTATTTGGTACCATCGAATCCAATTCCAGTTAGGGATTTGCTTGAATGTGAATACTGCACAGAAAGGGGTGTTAATGTTGTGTCATGTGCCCCTTCAAAAGTTGACAATAGCATCAGGTTAATAGGACAGAGTGCAGAATATAGTTTTACAGCAGCAGAGAAGGTGCAGAGAAAGATCAACTGGAACATATGAGAGACCCGTTCAAACATCTAACAACAGCTTTTTTTCAATCTGTTGGTACTTGTTTTCAAACTTCTGCATCTTTTGCTGGGTGGAAGAGAGTAAAAGAGAAGGTTTTTTGATTATATTAGTTGCTTTCCCGAAACAGCAGGAAGTATAGACAGAGTCAATGGATGGAACTCTGAGTCTATGTGTAAAAAGTGAGGTCTGCAGATGCTGGAGATCAGAGCTGAAAATGTGTTGCTGGTTAAAGCACAGCAGGTCAGGCAGCATCCAAGGAACAGGGAATTCGACGTTTCGGGCAAAAGCCCTTCGTCAGGAATGAGGAAAATGTGTCCAGCAGGCTAAGATAAAAGGTAGGGAGGAGGGACTTGGGGGAGGGGCGGTGGAGATGTGATAAATGGAAGGAGGTCAAGGTGAGGGTGATAGGCTGGAGTGGGGTGGGGGCGGAGAGGTCAGGAAGAAAATTGCAGATTAGGAGGGCGGTGCTGAGTTCGAAGAAATCGACTGAGACAAGGTGGGGGGAGGGGAAATGAGGAAACTGGAGAAATCTGAGTTCATCCCTTGTGGTTGGAGGGTTCTCAGGCAGAAGATGAGGCGCTCTTCCTCCAACCGTCGTGTTGTTATGTTCTGGCGATGGAGAAGTCCAAGGACCTGCATGTCCTTGGTGGAGTGGGAGGGAGAGTTAAAGTGTTGAGCCACGGGGTGGTTGGGTTGGTTGGTTCGGGTGTCCCAGAGGTGTTCCCTGAAGCGTTCCGCAAGTAGGCGGCCCGTCTCCCCAATATAGAGGAGGCCACATTGGGTGCAGTGGATGCAATAGATGATGTGTGTGGAGGTGCAGGTGAATTTGTGGCGGATATGGAAGGATCCCTTGGGGCCTTGGAGAGAGCCCCAAGGGATCCTTCCATACTCTCTCCAAGGCCCCAAGGGATCCTTCCATATCCGCCACAAATTCACCTGCACCTCCACACACATCATCTAATCGACCAATTCCTGAAGAAGGGCTTATGCCCGAAACACGATTCTCCTGTTCCTTTGATGCTGCCTGACCTGCTGCGCTTTTCCAGCAACACAATTTTAAGCTCTGATCTCCAGCATCTGCAGTCTTCACTTTCTCCTAGTCTATAAGTCCTGTTAAGATTTGCTTTCCCAAAAAGCAGCACCTCACATTTGTCAGGTGAATTGGCCATGGTAAATTGCCCATAGTGTTAGGGCATTAGTCAGAGGGAAATGGGTCTGGGTGGGTTACTCAGAGGGTCGGTGTGGACTGGTTGGGCCAAAGGGCCTGTTTCCACACCGACCAAGATCCCATTGTAACCTTCTTCGCTGTCATCAGAAATGTGTAGGATCTTCAAGCACAACTTTCCTTAGGATTTTTTCTGAAGCTGATGTAGAGAATGACAGTTTTCAGGGTGATGGAAGAATCACTGTTGACAGGATATCAGAAAAATGACTGGTCACAGGTTGATGGAAAGGTGACTGAATAGAGGTTGATGTAGAAACGAATGGTACAGTGAAGAAGATCTGAAGCAGGATTTTCATGCTGTTGCCCTTTAAACATGATACTATCATGTCCTACCTTGTCATCTGTTGATACAGTTGCAACAGTGCCTAGAGTTAAATCGAAAAATTCATGTTGATATCACTTTAATTTGATGTCTAACAATTTGAAATTGTTTTGCAAATCAAAATTCAACCCACTTTGTTCTTCTTTCTTAATGAGTACTTATTATCTGGTCTGACTGATCTCTTGAGATATATATTATGCACACACATATACACACACATCACTTTCCCTATTAATGTCAATATGAATTTTGGATTGGTTAATTAGCTGGTTAATGTACTAAATTACAATTAATGTAAAATAGGTCTAAATTTAGTGAAAAATTGGACCAAGATTGGAAGAAGACGGTATCTTCACTGAAGAAAATGTCCAAGTCTAAATGTGCCATGAGGATAGGTAGCAGCTACTGGTCTGACCTTGCACAGCATATATTGGAATGTGTCCACAATAATCATCATCAAAACTGGTACAGCATTATCAGAAATGTAATGCTGTACTTAAACTCAGGAGTCCAGCTAAGATTTCGAATGAAAGCTAATTGGTATAGCCACTTTGTGGACTGAAATTATCCAGAGTTGCTGAAGAAGACCAAGATTGTTCATAGACTACTGCATGTTGACTGTCAATAAGTCAAGTTTCCAATGATTTAGCTTCATGTAGCTGCAATACTACAAGTACCACTATTTCACATCAGCAACGTAGATGGAACGGCATGCATTTTGATATGTCCAATAATCAAACTTTGAAATGGAAAGCTTTGCAAACAGTTCTAATGAATATAACAAGATATGAAAAAACATGGTTAATGCATGGCTGATGGAAAAAATTAAAGCTTATAGTAATTTTCCGATGCCAAACAACACAGAGAAGCATTTTTCCTGCAAGCATTTCTTGTTGTATCCATGATACCATTGGATGGGTGACGTTGTGGATCAATGGAAACAGAAATATAAGATCAGGAGTAGATCAAATATGCCACACAGCCTGCTCTGCCATTCAATATTGGGATCATTGCTGATCGAACACTTCAATGCCTTATCCCCATAAGCATTTATGCCATTGGTAATCAGAAACCAGTCTGTACCTGTCCCCCAGTCTAGATTCCTCAACCAATGGAAATATCTTACCTGTAACTATGCTGTCTATCCCTTATAAGTATGTTGTAACTTTCAATAAAACCACTTCTCATCAAAACTCTAGAGAACATAGGCCCAGTTTGTCCAATATTTCTTCATAGGACAGTCCTACGATCTCAAGAACAGGTTTGATGATCTCTTGTTGCAGTCTCTATGACAATAATATCTATCTTGAGATAAGAACATCAAAACACGCTAAGTATTCCAAGTGCAGTCTAACCAAGGTCCTATATAATTGAAGCAAGACCTCTCTATTCCTGTACTCAAATCCTCTTGTGATAAAGGATAATGGTCCATTAACCTTCCAAATAATGTGCTGCACCTTTGTGTCACACCTCAATGATTTTTTGACTAGGACACAATTTCTTTGCATATCTTCACTTTACAACCCTCACCATTTGAGAAATATGCTGCACATCTGTTTTTCCTTCCAAACAACTTAACATTAAGACAACCTAACATTTTTCACATTATATTCCATCTGCCATATTCTTGCCCTCTCACAAAATCTGTCTGAATCCTCCTGAAGCCATTTTGCACACATTTCTGCTTGACTTTGTATCATCTGCATCTTTGGTAAGATTACATTTAATCCCTACACCCAAATTATTGATAAATATTGTGACCAACCAGGACCCAAATACTGATTCTTGCCTTACCCATTACTTACAGCTTGTCAATATAATAATGATCCATTTATTCCAACTCTCTGCTTTTTGCTTGTTAGCCAAACCCTAATTCATCCCAGCTTATTACTTACTGTCTCAGGTGCCTTAAATTTGCTGACTAACCCCTACGATGGAGGACCTCATAAAAGGTTTTCTGAAAATCCAAGTAACCCTAATCCTCAGATTTACTCATTTTTCTATTAACTTTATAAAGATTAATCTTATACAGTTGTTAACTTCCTCTGACAGTGACTGTTGACAGACATATTTTTGAATTTGTGCATCCTCAAGGCAAGTATCATTGCTGCAAATCATGTAATATTCATTTAAGACAATCCTTTGCCTGTATACTGAGTCATGCCTTTTAATATGTTTTCCAGAACACTTTGCTAGTTGGGAATCATGTCTTCATAAATTTCCATATTCAAAGTTAACACCCTTGATTCAGTATGAAGTAACTGACTTCCAAATATCATGTAAAATCCTATCATAGTCGCCCATAACAACCGTAACACATAGGAGAAGCAGTAGGCTATTTAGCCCGTCAAGTGTACTTCACAGTTCACTGAGCTCATAAACCTCAAGTCTACTTTCCTGCCCTTTCTCCATCACCCTTGATTTCCTTCCTAAATAAAATCTCAACCTTGAATATGTTTAAACACACAACCTCTTTAGCACTCTGCAGTAAAGCATTCCAGGTATTCATTATCCTCAGAGAGAATAAATTCCTCCCCATCTCTGTCTTAAGTGAACCCATACTCTAGGATAATGCTTCTGGTTTTAGGCTCTCTCCACAAGGTAAAGTAACCTCCCAGTTTCTACCCTGTCAAAGCCCCAAAGAATCTTATGCATTTGCTTCTCATTCTTCTAAAATCCAATCTATACAAGTAGTCCTGTAATGCCAGGTATTGCTCTTGGCGTGCCTTCCTGCACTCTTCATTGATCCACTGGCTGATGGTAATGTGGAGTGGGAGACAGGCCATGAGGTTGTAGATTGTTTTGAAGTACAAGTCTGCTGCTGCTGATACACAATTCCTCATGGATGCTCTGTCTTGACTTCTAAGCCTATCCTTGTGATAGTATCAGACAACAGGGTAGAGGCTATCCTTAATGTGATGACGGGAATTTGTCTCCACAAGCACTGTGTAGTGGTCATACTTATTGATACTGTCGTAGATAGAAGCATCTGCAACAGGCAGATTGGTGAGGAGGTCAAGTATGTTTTTCACTCTTTTAGTTCCGTCACTGTTTGCTACAGACCCAGTCTAGGAACCACTGAGCTGAGCCACTCTTGATGATGGACATTGAAGTTCCTGATCCTGAGTACATTCTGCACTCTTCCTGCCCTCAATGCTTTCTCCAGATGTTGTTCAATGTGGAGGAACACTGATTTTACAGCCAAGGGAGGACAGTATGTGTTCAGCAGCAGTAGATATCCTTGCCTATGTTTAGCTTGATGCCATGAAGCTTTATGGTATTTAGAGTCAATGCTGTGGACTTGCAGAGCCACCCTCTCCTGAACGTATATCAATGTGACGCAATTTCGGCTCGGTCTATCCTTACGATAATGCATAACATAGCCAGAAATGGTGATGTCTCTACTTCGGACATTGTGTGTGTGGCGTGATTCCGTGAGTATATTAGGCTGTTGCTTGACTTGTTGATGAGACAGTTTTCCTAAGTTTGATATCACCCCAGAAGTTAATTAGAAAGATTTTATCGAATCACAAGGCTATATTTGCCATTGTTGTTTCTGGTGCCTAAGTCAGTGTTATGTAATCTATTTGGTTTCATTTTAGTTTTGACTCAGTTTAGTGGTTGATACAATGTAATGCTTCACTAAAATGGTTCATTTTAGATGGTAGTTAAGAATCAATCACATTGTCATGCGTCTGGAGTCACCTTCAGGTCAGACCAGGAAAGGACAGCAGTTTCTCTTTCCTAGAGGACTTAATGGATCAGGTGAGTTTTTGCAATAATCAACAGTGGATTCATGGTTATTCTTAAACTTTTAATTCCAGATTTTTAAAAAAAGGAATTCAGATTTCACCTCTGTTGTGCTAGAATTTGAACACGGGTCCCCAAACATTCTCTGGGTTTCTGGATTACCAGTGCAATTGGCTTACCCAGTCAATGTGCGGTTTGAAGCCAGCTGTGATTACAGTGTATCCCATGCTCCAGGTCTCTTGATCTCCTGATGAGTACCCCATTCCCCATAATATTGGTACTTATTGTTGACCTACAAATAACTTCAACCAATGTTTCCTGCTCCCTGCTTTTTCTTGGACTCACCCAAACAGATTTCACACAATGTCCTTCAGAATAGAGATCGTCACTTACTAATGTAGTTATCTTATTAACTGTATGGATCTCCCTCCTGTTTCTTCTTGTCTGTTTTTCCCTCCCTATTGAGTACAGCTGAATATTTAGTTCCTAGCCTTGCACTCTGAAGAAGGGTCACTAGAGTCAAAACATTCACTCTGCTTTCTTTCCACAGATGCCACTAGACTTGTTGAGTTTCTCCAAATATTTCTGTTTTGTTTCTGTTCTCTAGCTTCTGCAGTTCTTTGTTTACTTATCTCAGCTGTCTTTGTAAAGAAAGCATCCTATTGGTGTGGAGCATGTTCAGATCCCTCAAAACCAATGAAATCAAGTGATACCTGTTAAGAAATAATGCTCATATTGCACTTGACTCAGGCTTTAATGCCTGTAATTCAATCTTTGGATATATGCCACAACAAATCTTTCAAAGGTCATGTTTCTTGTACTGCAACTCAAATGGAAACAATGCACCATAATTTGCTTTCACTACTCCATAGTCAGAGTTAAATAAAACTACTACATCCAAGTCTGATATGGTGAATCATGGAGAACATAGAACTGGGCAGCACAGGAATGGGCCTCTCACCCATGATGTCGTGACTAACATGATGCCAAATTAAACTAATCCCTTCTGCCTGCCCTTGGTTCAAATTCCTCCATTTCCTACATATTCATGTGCTTATCTAAAAGTCTCTTAAGTGGCTCTATCGTGTCTGCATTCATGACTATAATTGGCAGCGCATTTCACACTCTGTGTTAAAAACATGTTCCTCACATCGCTTTTGAACTTTCTCCCTCTCATCTTAAATGTGAGTCTCCCTCAGTTTTTGACATTTCAACTCTGGGAAACTATCTGTGCACCTTATAATTTAGTAGACTTCTATCAAGTCTCCTCTCAGCATCTGCCACTCCATAGAAAACAACCCGAGTTTTTGTTGCCTCATAATATGCTTTCTCATTGTTAAATTATTAAAACAATTGGCAACCCCAGGTTTTTAAAATTTAAAACATCATTATCAATTTATTGCAAAATAAAATATATTTAGTAAAGATGCAGAATTGG
The DNA here is from genome assembly GCF_020745735.1 of Hemiscyllium ocellatum. NCBI lineage: Eukaryota > Metazoa > Chordata > Chondrichthyes > Orectolobiformes > Hemiscylliidae > Hemiscyllium > Hemiscyllium ocellatum. The sequence goes on along the minus strand of NC_083401.1, from coordinate 152,287,070 downwards.
TGAACAGGCAAAAATTACGATATGAAAATATAAATGCATGTCCTTCTGAGTTACACAGTCCACTCACACAAAATAGAACAAATATTGCACTTATCTCTGCAGAGATTCACTTGACAAAATCCTTTCTGATCGATAGTATTTATTCTTGAAGACAAAAAGGATAAAGTGTTAAATGTTCTGAAGTCTGTTGAGAAAGTGTTCTTGCATGTGTTGCCAAATCGCTTGTCATACTTGCCAGCTTTCACCCTGATTTCACAGCAGAAGGTTTTTCTTCAGAAACAGGAGAGTCCGCCTGGCCAGCTTCTTTCCCAACCTTCATGCCCCTAACTAATCCAGGTATCAAAACACTCTCCAAGACAACCATTGTTCAAACAGCTCCAAAGGTTTTATACTGTAACAAGTAGTTGTCATAAATCATTTGACTTTCACGTGATGGCTCAGGAACTTGGGTTTGATTCTAACCTTGCGCGACTGTCTGCAGAATTTGCACATTCTTCCTGTGACTGTGTGGGTTTCCTTCGGCTGTCCAGTTTCCTCCCACAGTTCAAAGATGTGCAAGTTGGGTGGGTTGGCCATGCTAAATTGCCCTGTCGGGCCCATGATGTGTAAGTTTGGTGTTTTAGCCATGGGAAATATAGGGTAACGGGATGGGTTTGGGTGGGATATTCTTTGGAGGGTCAGTGTGGACCTCTTTGTCTGAATGGCTTGTTTCTACACTATAGGGATTTTATTCTTCTAAGATCCCTTATAAAACAAAACATTTTCAATGAATAAAGGCATTCTCATGGCACTTTTTAAGGAAAAATTCCAGATATCCATAAATTACTGAAGGAGATCCATTTCTCCACAATCCTTCAAAGTACAACTCCTCTAATAAATATTCAACGTGAAGCATCTTCATAACAAAGGAAAAGCTCTCACAAAGAATGGTAATGTGTCTGTCGCCTGATTTTTGTGTTTTCACCACCAAATGGTGGGATGCTATTTGTGCATCAATTGCTTTCATATTACTCAAAAAAATGCAAGATATATATTTCCATGAGTGCAGATGAAGATGAGAATATTTGATGTGGTGGAATGATTCCAAAAGAGAAAGTGCTAAAGCTGATGCAGGTGGGATCCTTCTGATGTTGCCATAGCCAAAATGACTCTGGATGAATCTGACTAACTCAACACTGGGCAATGAATGCAATTAATTTAGTAGATTTTAAAACACTGGAATTGTCCGATTAGATTCCCTATAGTGTGGAAACAGGCTCTTTGGCCCAACAAGTCCACAGCAACCCTCTGAAGAGTAACCCACCTAGGCTCATTTCCCTATCCTATATTTACCCCTGACAAATGCACCTAGCATTATGGATGATTTAGCATGGCCAATTCACCTGACCTGCACGTGTTTGGATTGTGGGAGGAAACCTGAGCACCCGGAGGAAACCCACGCAGACACGGGGAAAATGTGCAAACCCCACACAGACAGTCACCCGAGGCAGGAATCAAACCCAGGTCCCTGGTGCTGTGAGGCAGTAGCGCTAACCACTGAGCCGCTGTGCCACACATATGGTTGCAAAATTTCAAGAATTCTTTGTAATATCAATTTATTCAATAAATCTTGTCACATTAATTTAAAATGGATTGAAAGTTTTTCTTTTCATTATCCAAAATGGAACACGCACACCATAAGTTGATCCCATGCTTTTAGATATAAGTTTGAAGGAGTCAAAGTTTACTTACGTGCACTGATCAAAGGTCAAGCTAATTTCTTATCCAAATGCGTACCACTGTGTAACTCATTGCAATGAATATACATTGGGGATATTGAGCAAGAAATATCTTACACTTGCATCAGATAACAAGAGATCATAATGCCAATAATATATTATGATCCCGATGGTAATGTTACCATGCAGTGATGTCAGTGAAACAGGACTTGGAGTAATCCTCATGCAGCAAGGACCACAAATTGCGCTTTGTGATGATGCATTCATGCAAACCTTACAATACAATGCTCAGATCAGGAAAGAGTGCCTGTCTATTGTCTTTGCCTGTGAGCATTTCAAACAATAGCTGTTTGGGAGAAAGAAAGTGATATTACAGTTTTAACACAAGTCATTTTAAAGCATCTTTCTCAAACTGCTTCTATTGGCTTCAAATTAATTATTTAATTCACAGAAGTATCACATGGAAGTGAAGTACATGCAAGGAAACAAAATACCTATCTCCACCATGCTGTTGAGAGGTGCACACTCTTTGAAAGATGTTAGTAGTGATTGTGCAATGTGTGATACCTTCTATGTTCAATACGAATATGATATGCTTTAGAAGTCATCTACCCACAGAAATACTGGAGGTAATTTTATACAACTTGCAAGCATGGGAATATAGCATGCAGTCTAAATGGATGAAGTTTTACTGTAATGGCGGTTGGGATGTAAAGCTAATGTCAGCATGGTGGTTCACTTGTAATACATTGGCACACCATGAATACTGATGCTGGGTTTCATCACTTATAAATTTCCCCCAGTGCAGCATCACACATGTCTGCCATGCACACTCTTAGCTGTTTAAATTTAAATAGCAATCATGTAAGAACCAGTAAAAAGCAAGGGAGCAGAAATGGTGCTTACTTCCAGCTCTGTAGCTATAAATCAATTTTGCACTTTGAATCTAACAGATAACCATCTTGTTCAGGTCAACCAAGTTAAGCAATGACATTCACATCCTGAAATGCTCCAGAGAGTTGCAATGGAAGGATGGCCTGAAAGCATCATCTGTTGCTGTAAGAGTTTTTGTCATGCAGAGGTGAACTGAACTGATCATGAAAGATGGCATCTTGAACAAAGGGACTTAAGATCATTATATCTAAAGAGAAGGATCAAGAGATGCTGAAGAGCATCTTGTCTGAGGAAAGCAAGACAAATGCTCAACAGGATATGAAGATTAAGATTAAGAATCAGGCCAACGTTTATTGCATATTACGAAATGGATTTGAGAAGGTGATGGTGAGTCACCTTTTTGAACACTACATTCTAAGTAGTTTAGGTAGACTGTGTGAACATAAAGCTAAGCAAGGTAAAGAGCTGCTCACGACATCTCAGACAGATGAACAATCAACAATAGCTTGCAATTTAAGTAATCTGAACACTTTTAAAGGATTGCCTACAAAGCACTTTTAGAGACAAACAACATCACAGCAGATTGGAAAGATGATTTTCTTTCATATGATCTCTGAATCAGAACTTATCCAGGGCAAAAGGAGACTATTCAGCCTATTGTATCTCCACCAGCTCTTCAAATGAGTATCATTACCCAATGTACATCTCCTGTGCTTCTCCCCATAACCTTATAAATGATTTTTAGCCAAATTATCATCCAATACGATTAGTTGAACCTGCTTCCATCATGTTTCCAGAAAGTGTATTCTATCCCTGACTACTTAGAGTCATAGAGTCATGGAGATGTACAGCATGGAAACAGATCCTTTGGTTTAAATCGTCCGTGCGACCAGATATCCCAACCTGATCTAGTCCTATTTGCCAGAACATGGCTCATATCCCTCCAAACTCTTCCTATTCATTTACCCATCCAGATGCCTCTTAAATGTTACAGTTGTACCAGCCTCCACCACTTCCTCTGGCAACTCATTCTATACACGCACCACCCTCTTTGTGAAAAGATTCCCTCTTATGTCCCTTTTATATCGCTCCCTGAACCTATGCCCTCTAGTTCTGGACTCCCCCACCCCAGGGGAAAGACTGTTTATTTATCCTATCCATGGCCCTCATGATTTTATAAACCTCAATAAGGTTACTCTTTGCCTCCTATGCTCCAGGGAAAATGGTCCCAGCCTATTCAGCCTCTTCCTATAGCTCAAATCCTCCAATCCTGGCAACATCCTTGTAAATCTTTCCTGAACCTTTTCAAATTTCTCAACATGCTTCTGATAGGAAGGAAACCACAATTTCCCGCAATATTCCAACAGTGGCCTAACCAATGTTCTGTACAGCTGCAACATGACCTCCCAACTCCTATACTCAATGCTCTGACCATTAAAGGAAAGCATACCAAACTTTCAATGAATTATGAACCTGCACTCCAAGGTCTCTTTTTTCAACAACACTCTCCAGGACCTTACCGTTAAGTGTATAAGTCCTGCTAAGATTTGCTTTCCCAAAATGTAACACCTCACATTTATCTAAATTAAACTCCATCTGCCATTCTTCAGCCCATTAGCCCATCTGATCAAGATCCCATTGTAGTCTAAGGTAACCTTCTTCATTGTCCACTACATCTCCAATTTTGGTGTCATCTGCAAACTTATAAACTATACCTCCTATGATCACACCCAGCTCTGATCCTTGTAGCACGCCACTGGTCACAGGCTTCCAGCCTGAAAAACAACCCTCCACTACCATCCTCTGTCTTCCACCTTTGAGTCAGTTCTGTATCTGAATTGCTAGTTCTCTCTGTATTCCATGAGATCTAATCTTGCTAACCAGTCTCCCATGGGGAACGATTGCCTTACTGAAGTCCATATAGAACATGTCAACTGGTCTGCCCTCAATCCTTTGAGTCTTTTCCAAAAAACTCAATCAAGTTCGTGAGACATGATTTCCCATGCACAAAGCCATGTTGACTATCACTAATCAGTCCTTGTCTTTCCAACTAAGTGTAAATCGTGTCCCTCAGGATTCCCTCCAACAACTTGCCCATCACCGACGTCAGGTTCACTGGTCTATAGTTCCCTGGTTTGTCCTTACCACCTTTCTTAAACAGTGGCACCACGTTAGCCAACCTCCAATCTTCTGGTACCTCACCTATGTTTATCGATGATACAAATATCTCAGCAAGGGACCTAGCAATCACTTCCTTAGCTTCCCACTGAGTTCTAGAGTACCTGATTAGGTCCTGGAGATTTATCTACCTTTATGCGTTTCAAGTCATCCAGCACTTCCTCCTCTGTAATATGGACATTTTGCAAGGTGTCACCATCCATTTCCCTACATTCTGTATCTTCCATGTTCTTCTCCACAGGAAACACTGATGCAAAATACTCATTAAGTATCTCCTCCATCTCCTGTGGCTCCCCACAAAGGCCACTTTGCTGATCTTTGAGGGGCCCTATTCTCTCCCTAGTTACCCTTTTGACCTGAATGCATTTGTAAAAACTCTTTGGATTCTCATTAATCCTATTTGCTAAAGCTATCTCATGTCCTCTTTTTGCCCTCCTGATTTCCCTCTTAAGCGTACTCCTACTGCCTTTATACTCTAAGGATTCACTTGATCTATCCTGTCTTTACCTGACATATGCTTCCTTCTTTTTCTTAACCAAAACCTCAGTTTCTCTCGTCATCCAGCATTCCCTATACCTACCAGCCTTTTCTTTCACCCAAACAGGAATATACTGTCTCTGGACTCTTGTTATCTCATTTCTGAAGACTTCCCATTTTCCAGTTGTCCCTTTACCTGCGAACATCTGCCCCCCATCAGCTTTTGAAAACTTTTGCCTAATACCATCAAAATTAGCCTTCCTCCAATTTAGATCCTGTCTATCCTTTTTCATCACTATTTTAAAACTAGTAGAATTATGGTCGCTGGCCCCAAATTACTCCCCCACTGACACCTCAGTAACCTGCCCTGTGTTATTTCCCAACAGTAGGTCAAACTTTGCATCTCCTCTAGTGGATATATCCACATACCGAATCACCAAATTTACTTGTACGCACTTAACAAATTTCTCTCCATCTAAACCCTTAACACTATGGCAATCTCAGTCTATGTTTGGAAAGTTAAAATCCCCTACCATAACCACCATATTATTCTTACATATAACTGAGATCTCCTTACAAATTTGTTTCTCAATTTCCTGCTGACTAATAATGGATCTATGGGTCTATAATACAATCCTAATAAAGTGATGATCATCCCTTTCTTATTTCTCAGTTCCACCCAAATAACTTCCCTGGATCTATTCCCAGGAATATCCTCCCTAAGTACAGCTGTAATGCTATCCCTTATCAAAAATGCAACCCCCCCTCCCCGAGCTCCCCTCCCCCTGCCACCCCTTCTCTTGCCTCCCTTTCTATCCTTCCTATAGCATTTGTATCCTAAAACACTAAGCTGCCAGTCCTGTCCATCCTTGGGCCACATTTCTGTAATTGCTATGATATCCCAGTCTAATGTTCCTAACCATGCCCTGAGTTCACCTGCCTTCCCTATTAGTTCTCTTGCATTGAAATAAATGCAGTTTAATTTATCAGTCCTACCTTGTTCTTTGCTTTGTCCCTGTCTGCTCTGACAGTTTGATTTGCTTCATTTCTCAATTGTGCCAGTCTCAGATTGATTTCTTTCATCACTATCTCCCTGGGTTCCAACCCCCTCCCCACCCTACCTTACTAGTTTAAATCTTCCCAAGCAGCTCTTGCTAATCTCCCTGCCAGTATACTAGTTCCCTTCCAATTCAGGTGCAATCCTGGCTTTGTGTACATGTCACTTCTACCCCAAAAGAGATTTCAATGGTCCAAAGGTGTGAACCCTTCTCCCATACACCAGCTCCCCAGCCACGCATTCATCTGCTCTATCTTCCTATTCCTACTCTCACTAGCTTGTAGCACCTGGAGTAATTCACATATTACTGCTCTAGAGGATCTCATTTTTAAATTCCTGCCTAACTTGCTATTTTCTCCCTTCAGAAACTCACCCTTTTCCCTTCTTCTGCCATTGGTTCCATTGTATACAATGATCTCCTGCTAGTCCCTCTCCCCTTTGAGCACATACTGCATCCTTTCTGAGACATCCTTGATCCTGGAACCAGAAAGACAACATATCATTCTGATTTTTTGCTGCTGGCCACAGAAATGTCTGCCTGTGCCTCTGACGAGACAGTCCCCTAACACAATCAATTGCTTGGAACATGACATACCCCTCATTACATTAGGCTTGTCTTGATACCAGAAACTTGGCTGTTCATGTTATTTTCCACTGAGAATCCATCTCCCCCTACATTTTCCAATCAGCATACTTGTTTCAAATAGGCATAGCCACAGAAGACTCCTGCACTACCTGCCTACCTCTCTTACCTTTCCTGGAGTTAACCCATCTATGTGACTGTATCTGCAGCTTTTCTCCGTTACTATGACTGCTATCCATGACACCTCCTTGCTCTTGTAAATTCCTTATTACCTCTAACTGTTGCTCCAACCGATCCATTCAATCTGACAGGATTCACAACCAACGGCATTTATTGCCGATATAATCCTCAGAAACACGTAAACTCTCCCTAAGCTTCCACATTGGCCAAGAAGAGCAGATCACTCCACTAAAGGCCATCTTTGCTTCTTCCAATTTACACACTCAGATAATTTCACCGTCTTATTCCTCTACAAAACACTGCTCCAGGCTAAATATAAAATGTCGTGTTCAAGGATAATTGATACATAGGATTCTGACATCACAGGGCGGAATACAAATCTTGTTAAGAATGTGTTTTTCACTCTCATAATAGCTGGAGATCGCTGCCTTCCTGTGATAATATTAAACTGTTCATAGAAACTTGTGACTGTGCTGTTCTCAATCTCATGCTAATTGATAAAGGGGTAGATAACAGGTTTCTCAATGAAACATATAATCAAGAAAGAACCTGCTCTACTCACTGTTGTAGATTTACAGTAAGGTTTTACTTAAAACTATTCACTTATCTGTTTCTGTGCTGTGACCTCTCCCAAACAGATTCCTCTAAGATCAGTTGTGAATTTCATTGTTAAGTTTCCCTAGATGCACTCTGACATCCAGCAATACATGAAGTCAAACAGCAAAGGCAGTAACTGCGCAGGATCACTGTTCTGTCAGTTAGCAGAGTGGGTTTCTCTCTCTCCCTCCTGCACAGACCATGTGCTGCCTGTTGTCTGTCCATTGTTTTGTTAAAAGTGCCATTGTTTTGACTTCTTTTTTCTCCAAAGTTCCAAAACAATGCTGCTCCTGGAATTCGAGGAAATCACCTCCAACACCTAAAATACCTCACAAAAGGAGTAGCTTGCTACAGCCAAAAACTTTTCCTACCCTCCATCTTGGATTACCCAGAATGAGTGAAAAAGTTTCTGTCTCATATCACTTTTGCACAGCACCTTAAATTTCAGGCAAAAACATTCTATCCCTATCTATTCTATTAATCCTGCTTATGATTTTGAAAACCTCCATTTGCTCTCCTCCCAGCCTTCTTCTTTCCAAGGATAAATGTCCCAACTTCTTCAAGCTATCCTCGCAACTGAAATTCCTCATCTCTGGAATCAATCTTGAAAATCACTTCTGCACTGTCTCCAATTTGCTCACATCCTTCCTATTATGTGACACCCAATGCTGTACACAATCCTTCAGCTAATACTTCAGTACGTTCTTCAACTCCAATATCACCTCTTTCTGTTGTGTTCGATGCTTCTATCAGTAAAGAACATTGTATGCTTTATTAAATGCTCTCTCCACTTATCCTGTTATCATCAATTACCCAGGTCTCTCTGCTCCTGCAGCATCCCCACCCCATCACTGTTTAGAATTGTACCCCTTTTTTCTTGAATTTGGACCAAAGTACATCATGTGACACCTCTCTACATTGAAACATAACTGCCAACTTAACACCCACTGTACCAAATTGTTTGTATTCTTTTGGAGATCTGCACTGTCCTTCTCATAGTTTGCAATTCTTCCAAGTTTTGTGTCATCTAAAAACTTTGAAATTGACCCCAAAATCTAAATCATTCATATGTACCATGAAAAGGAAGGGCCAAATTCTGGCCCTTAGGACATTCTGCACTGACTCTTTCTAATTAATCTGCCATTTTCTGTGTAACCACTAATTTGTTAAAGTCCATTATTTATCAACTGTTTTATCCTCACCTGGGTGTAGTTTTTGGGTGCTTGAGGGTATGAGAGAATCATGTGAGTGAGATGTAATTTTTTTCCAATCTCCTCTGTGGCAAATATGTGGGAAATAAAATGATCTTTTAAAAAAATATACATAAATGTGCTGCTGTGTTATTTAAATTGACTTAATTACCCTGAAGACAAGAAAATAAGACAGCCAGGTACAAAGGTAATTGATCAGAATAAAGCAAAAGGTAACACTTTAAAATTGTCTGTAATGTAATTAATGATAGTTACACATCTCAGCAAATCAATTTTCATATTCTCCACCTTGCGTTGTTTACATAGTGTGAGAATGAATGCCATCTAGGAAGGGCATAGCATTAATCTGTGAATTACAATTTTTGGTAATTTTATTTGTGTTTATTTTCAAAGCTCTCCAGATTGTATAATTATGTCTTTGAGTTTGTAAATAGCAGAGATTACACCACAATGTAAGAAGGGATGGAGGGAGAAACCAGGTAACTATAGACCTCTTTGTTTCACTTCAATTGACATAATGTTATTGGAAGCTATCTTTGGAGACAGAATACTGGACACTGTATGAGAGAGTCAATGTGAGTTTGAAAAGGTTGGTCATGTCTGGGTAACCAAATTGAATTTTTTGATGAGATTACTAGCACTGTGGATAGGAAATGTCTATAAATGCTGTCTCTATGGACTTCCAAAAGATAATTGACAATCATTTGCACAAACAGCTATTAACAAAATTGAGAATGTACAGAATTGGAGTTAGATTTATGACATGAGTTGGTATTTGGCCATGATATAGGAAAGGGTGAATAGCTATGAAAGGCTCATTACCTGATGGGATGATGAGATTATATGACATTAGATGCTCCCGGGGATTTGAATTGCTGCCTTAGGTTTTCACAATACACTTATGAATTGGATAAAGGCACAGTATATTCAGATTTCCAAATGGCTTGAAATTAGAAGTACAACACATTGTGTGGATGAGATCAGAAAGTTAGGAAGGAACATACTCTGAATGAATATTGTAACTGTGTTAGGTGGTGTGAAGTGTGCAGCCGTCTACTTTGTTGAGGAGGACAAATTATAATATTTCCTTGATGGTAAAAAAATTAGGAGATGTGAAGGAGTAAAGAAATGTAGGTATCTATAAGCATGAATCATTTAAAGTTAGCCTGCAGAAACAAAAGCTAATCCAAAATGTGAGCAGAGTGTTATATTTTATCTCAAAATGATCAGAATTCAAATGTGAGAAATTGACATTTCAGTTGTATAAAGCTTTTGTAGGATCAATTCTGGAATAGTGTGGCTTTAGGCATTGAACTGAAATAAAACTATATTGGCCTTAACAGAGGTGGAGCGCATTCACTAAAATGATGCTGGGGCTTTAAGAATTAAATGAGACGATTCATGAATGTGACCCATGTTTCCCTTCAGTTTGAAAGATGAGGGGCTTTCTTAGTGATTCATTTATAAAATGATTAACAAATGTGATAAGGTAGACACTGAGAAATAATTTTATCTGATAAATAATTCAAAAACAAAGGAGATATTCCTGAAAATGGAGCCAGGTATTTTGGAGTGAAGTAAGAAAGAACTTTTCTCGACACAAAGGGTTGTGTAGGTCTTATATTACTTCAAAAAGCGATAGATGGTGGGATAATTAGAAATTTCACCACTGAAACCGATAGGTTATTGTTTGGCAAGAGTGTCATAGACACATGGAAAAATGCGGAGTAAACAGGGCTAAAGTTCAGGACATTTATGAGCTAAAAGAATTACAGAACTTGGTCCAGGAATTTAATGCCCTCATTCCGATCCTTTATGTTTTAGGTTATGAACTGATTTAAGTACTGTACATTTTGTTCATTGTTATTTCTTTTGTTTATGTAGACATATCTGGAAAAAAATGAACAAGGTAAACAATTAAAAATATGCAAATATTGTAAGTTAAAACCTAATGAGGATAAAATGGTTAAATTCATTTATCTCTTTATTGTTTTGATTTACATGATAACATTTCTTGTTTAAATGATTATGTATATGTCTCAACCAACAACTCTCCTCTGTGCTATCTGCAATGTAACAGCCATCATATATCATGATATTGCATGATATGAATATTCTTAGAGCAACAATTCAGTAAAACAAAAGCTTATCAGCTGGAAATAAAATGGGAGCATTCAGTGGAATGCAGAGAAGATAAACAGGATAATACTTTGATTCAGTTGATTCACCCTCTGGGGTCCTGACAAATAGTTTTCACACTCTAAACATGGCTGCCCACTGTTTTTTTAATTCACTTGTGGAAGGTGGGCATTGCTGCCAGCAATTTATTGCCCATCCCTAGTTGCCCTTTAGAAGGTGATCTTGAACTGCTGCAGTCCATGTGTTGTACATTGACTGTCAATGCCCTTAGGAGGGAGTTCCAGGATTCTGACTACATTTCAGTTGTATAAAGTTTTTGTAGGATCAATTCTGGAATAGTGTGGTGACAGTGAAGGTTCAATGATATATTTTCAGATTAGGAATGTCAGTGGCTTGGAGGAGAATGTTTAGCATGTATCTGCTTCCCTTTCCCTTCTAAATGGTAATGGTCATTGGTTTGGAAAACACTGCATAAGGATCCTTGGTTCATTAATCCTTGGTTTGCGCCACTCTCCCCACAAAACCTCCTGAACCTCCAGGTACCTTTTCCTGCAACTGGAAAAGATGCAAAACCTGCCAGCACAGCACCCTCCTCACCTCCATCTAGGGCCCCAAACAGTCCCTTCAGGTAAGACAGAGGTTCACCTGCTTCTCCTCCAACCTAGTTTATTGCATCCAGTGCCACCAATGTAGTCTTCTCTGCATCGGGGAGACCAAACGTAACCTAAGGGACCGTTTTGCTGAGCATCTCAGCCGGGCCTGCAGCGGCCTACCTGACCTCCCAGTCCTGACCCATTTTAATTCCCCCCTCCCACTCCTTTTCCAATATGACCATCCCTAGCTTCCTCCATTGCCACAATGAATCAATCTGCAAATTGAAGGTACAAAACCTCATCTTCTGCTTAGGCAGGCTACATCCTGGAGGGCTCAACATTGAATTCTCCAATTTCAAATGACCTCCCATCCCATTCCCGGATTCCCATTCCAGCCCCTCCCCCTCCTTTCCATTCCTCTCATCAATCCTTCCTTCCAGCCACGAACTGGATTCATTCCTCCCATCAACCAACCAGGTTGTACCCTCTACCTGTGTTCACCTATCCCCACCTTACCACCCTGCCCTCCCACTCACTTTATCTGCAGCTGCCCTTACACCCACCCTCACTCCTGAAGCAGGGTTACACCCAAAACATTGACTTCTCCACCTCCTGCTGCTGCCTGGGTTGCTGTGTTCTTCCTGCTTCCTGCCTGACTACTTTGGAATCCAAGGATCCTTGGCAAACCTCAGCAGCGCGTCTTGTAGATATTACACGCTGCTGCTACTGAGTGTCAGTATTGGAGTTACCGAACATTTGAAGAGGTAGTGCCAATCAAGCAGTGTCCTGAATAGCATCAAGCTTCTTGAGTGTAATTGGAGTTGCATTCAATGAGGCAAGTAGGGAATATTCCATCATATTCCTGATTTGTGCCCTGTAGATGGTGTACAACTTTGGGGAGTCAGTTAGTCACTGCATTATTTCTAGCCTTTGACCCATGCTTGTATTTATATGGAGAGTCCAGTTCAGTTTTTGGTCAAAGGGGCATTAATTAGCTTGTACACATTGGAGATGGTCTTATCTGACATTTGTGCAATGTAAAAGTTACTTGCCACTTTCCAGCTCAAGCCTAGATATTCTTCAAGTTTTGCTGCATCTGAACATGGACTGCTTCAGTATCAGAAGAGTTGCAAATGGTGCTGGACATTGTGTCATCAGTGACCATCCCCACATCTGACCTTATGATGGAGGGAAGGTCATTGATGAAGCAGGTGAACATGGTTGGGCTGAGGACACTACACTGAGGAACTCCTGCAGAGATGTCCTGAAGCTGAGATGATTGACCTCCAAAAACCATGACCATCATCGTAAGTGCCATCTTCCAACCAGCTGTGTGCTTTCCTCTGATACCCATTAATTCCAGTTTTACTAGGGCTCCTTGATGCCATACTCCACCAAATGTGGCCTTGATGCCACTCTCACTTCACATCTAGAATTCAGTTCTTTTGTCCATGTTTGAACCGAGGCTTAAATGAGGTCAGGAGCTGAATGGCCTGGTGGATCTCAAACTGGGCATCACTGAGCAGGTCATTGCTGGGCAGGTGCTGCTAACTGGTGATTGAGAGTAGACTGATGGGATGGTGATTGGCTGGGTCTTGTCTTGCGTTTGGACGTACCTGGGCAATTTTCCATATTGTCGGGTAGATGCCAGTGTTGGAACTACATTGGAACAGCTTTGCTACCAGTGTGCTGGAGCAAGGATCATAAGTACTATTGCCAGAATGGTGTCAGGGTGATAGCCTTTGCAGTATCCAGTGTCTCCTACCATTTCTTGATATCATATGAAGTGAATCAAATTGGCTGAAGATTAGTTTTTGTGATGCTAGGGACATCTGGAAGAGGCTGAGATCTATCATCCCCTCATCTCTTGTTGCTGAAGATTTTTACGAATGTTTCAGCCTTATCTTTTGATGTTCTGGGCTCTCCCATCATTGAGGAAGAGGATATTTGTGGATCCTCCTCCCCCAGTGTCCAACATCATTCATAACTGGATGTAGCAAAAATGCAGAGCTTAGATCTGGTCCATTGGTTGTGGGATCGCTTAGCCCTGTCTGCTTATCCTATTTGGAATGCAAATAATCCTGTTTTGTAGCTTTACCAGGCTGACATTTCATTTTCAAGAATGTCTAGTGCTGCTCCTGGCATGCCACCTGCACTCTCCATTGAATCAGGGTTGAAAGCTTGACTTGATCGGAATGGTTGAGTGGGGGATATACCTGGCCATGAAATTGCAGATTGTGCTGGAGTACAATTCTGCTTCTGTTGATGGTCCACAGCGCCTCATGGATGCCCACTGAATGTTTCTAGTATTAGTGCTATTTAGGGTTGAATTGGATATCGCTGATCAACAGAGCTGTCTATCTGATCAAAAAAAGGGCTTATTTGACAACTGACATCGGCAAAACCTTTCTCCTCTCAGTGTGGCATTTAGTAAAGTGATAATACATCTAATCACTGTGTGAAGCCTGATAGCTGCTTCAGTTGTTAATGTAAGGTCACTGAGTATGCACATGTCTGGTTACAGGCAGAGTAAAGAAAAAGCTGAATTGCTTGTGATTGTCACTGAAAGTGACGTGAGCAATTGTTTCCCCAAGGCCTCTTCTGGACTGCAAGTAAATATCAGGTTTTGTCAGATAACTGAAAACCACAGGCAGAGAAGCAGTAAACAAAACACTCACTGATGCCTATAACATGCTTTTAAATTGTAGAATTAAATCTAAATATTTAAAGGCACTACCTTAACTCAATAGGTAGGGATAGAAGTGGAATTTGTGGGAAAATGTAGATTGTTGGCATTTTGCAACATTTATGAAATTAAAAAAAAATCAGGAAAATGACATGTCATACAGATATCATCCTTTAAATACTGATATACTATTTGACTGAAGCTTTTTAAGATGTCACTATTTCAACAACTTAACTTGGAGGTTCCAGGCTGGTTAAGTAGACAACTTGATGTTTGGGTTTGCGTAATCAGCATAGAAAGGGATGAAAGATGCCCAGTTTATCTTGGTAACCTTACCCTGGCAATTTTCTTAAGGTTTTTCATATCTGTTGATAGCAGCTATAGACAGTAGAGATGATTTTGTCATTGACCTCCAAGATCTAATAGGCATGCTCTGTTCAGTTGAGTGTAGTTTGGAACAATACGTTTCCACCTCCATATTGTGAGCTATAAATGGTGTTGGCATTCTATTCATTGTCTCCAAAGTTCTTTTGCTGGGTTAATTCTCATTTGACTTTCCATTTGCCAATGTTAGAGTAAGATTCCGTCAACAGTGTCTGCATGGAATCCTGGGGATTGTATGGGAGGACCATTGGACCAATGCGAGTGTTCCCCATGAAACTGTACCTTCCAGTTTGAAAAGCCTCTTCCTGAAGTACCAGCTCCAATGGACAAGCCATTGCATCCAGAGGCCTGAAGTCCACCTCCCAGCATATGTTATCTTCTCTCAGCTTTCCTTTGTCTGATACTCACTGGGCAGCTGAAGGAAAATGTATAAGGATATGCTTAAGTTCACCCTAAGGCGCTGACACCACTGACTGGGAGAAGAAAGTTGCTGAGTGTTCAACATGATCCATCAACACACAAGTGACTCTGAGGGCTCAGTGACTTGAACACCAGGTGGAAAGTTGGTGACAAAGGAAAAAGAAAGAAACCAATATGGATGGGGCTATAAATTCCATTTCCCCATGCAATGACATGCCCCCACAGGGGCCAATGCTCTGGATTCAAAACTGGGCTTTTCAGTCACCTGGAGAAGACAGTGCTGTTGTGGTATTGACACTAACCTAGTAATCCAGCCCAGCCAATGCTCTCGATTATGTTTTTGAGTCCACTATGACAGATGGTGAATGTGAACTTAAGACTTGAAATTCAAAAGCTGGTTTAATGGTGACCATTACTAACCAATGGTGACAATCCACTGAAAAATGTGTTGTTGGAAAAGCGCAGCAGGTCAGGCAGCATCCAAGGAGCAGGAGAATCGACGTTTTGGGCATAAGCCCTTCTTCAGGAATGAGGAAAGTGTGTCCAGTAGGCTAAGATAAAAAGTAGGGAAGAGGGACTTGGGGAGGGATGTTGGGAATGCAATAGGTGGAAGGAGGTTAGGTGAGGGTGATAGGCTGGAGAGGGGGTGGGGGCGGAGAGGTCGGGAAGAAGATTACAGGTCAAGAAGGCGGTGCTGAGTCCGAGGGTTGGGACCGAGATAAGGTGGGGGAAGAGGAAATGAGGAAGCTGGAGAAATCAGCATTCATCCCTTGTTGTTGGAGGGTTCCTAGGCAGAAGATGAGGCGCTCTTCCTCCAGGCGTCATGTTGCCATGGTCTGGTGATGGAGGAGGCCAAGGACCTGCATGTCCTTGGCAGAGTGGGAGGGGGAGTTAAAGTGTTCAGCCACAGGGGCGGTTGGGTCGGTTGGTGTGGGTGTCCCAGAGGTGTTCTCTGAAACGTTCCGCAAGTGGGCGGCATGTCTCACCAATGAAGAGGAGGTAACATCGGGTGCAGTGGATGTGGTAAATGATGTGTGTGGAGGTGCAGGTGAATTTGTGGTGGATATGGAAGGATCCCTTGGGGCCTTGGAGGAAAGTGAGGGAGGAGGTGTGGGCGCAAGTTTTGCATTTCTTGCAGTTGCAGGGGAAGGTGCTGGGACTGGAGGTTGGGTTGGTGGGGGGTGTGGATCTGATGAGGGAGTCATGGACAATCCACTGTTGACTCACAAATGACAATCTAGTGCACAAATGTCCTTGAGGGAAGGAAGTTTCGGCATGGTGGCTCAGTGGTTAGCATTACTGCCTCACAGCACCAGGAACCAAGGTTCAAATCCAGCCTCGGGCGACTGTCTGTGTGAAGTTTGTGCATTCTCACCGTGTCTGAGTGGGTTTCTTCCGGGTGCTCTGGTTTCCTCCCACAATCCAAAAATCTGCAGGTTAGGTGAATTGGCTATGCTAAATTACCCAGTGTTCAGTGATATATAGGTTAGGTGCATTGGTCAGGGGAAATGTCAAGTAATAAGGTAGGGGAATGGGTCTGGGTGGGTTACTCTTCAGAAGGTCGGTGTGGACTGTTGGGCCATATGGCCTGTTTCCACACTGTAGAGATTCTATGAAATTTGTTCATCCAAGACTTCAGAATGATAACAGTGCTTCTTATTCATAACTGTCCTCTGAAGTAGTGAATCAAGTCATTTAGATCAAGGAGTGCTGACAGATGGCCTGTAAATGCAGGTTATACCAGTGATGTCCACATCCCATTAAAGAGAGTATTCTAACCCCACCCACTCTGTGCTATTTACACTCAGTGATATGTAACTCCATTGTATTATCATGTGCAAGGGTCCTGAAGCCCTTTGCAACAGGCTGGACATCCCTGTGTAAGTCTCTGGTAACTACCTTGGAGAAAGTGAGGAGATGCTGGAGATCAGAGTCGAGAGAGTGGTGCTGGAAGAGCACAGCTGGTCTGGCAGCATCCAAGGAGCAGCCTCCCTCTCTCAGCCTCCCGGCCCACAAACATCATTCCTGATGAAGGGCTTATGCCTGAAATGTTGGTTCCCTTGTTCCTTGGATACTGCCTGACCTGCTGCGCTTTTCCAGCACCACACTCTCGACTTTGGTATGTACCTGCCTGGAACTTCCCCCAACAAAGGCCTGGGAGATTCTTGTTTCACTCTTGTGATACTACTGCCTCTAGGACATAGCTAAAGCACCAATCTTCACCTATAACCAGAGAGTGCAATGCATTGTCTTAGTTCTTTGGGGTATAGGGCACCAATCTCATCAACAGTCAGGATATTGCAGTTATATAAATAAATCAAGGAATCCTAATTTGATCTTCAGGGCTCCAGTATTCAGCCTGAGTATAGACTCCATCTAGAACCCACAACTTCCATTCAGCAGTTCATTAAACCTTAGCTCATGAAAGGTAAGCATAATTGATTATACCATTAATCACTGAGCTTGAATGGTCCTGCCTATCTACCTCTATCTTTAATGCTACTGGTCTTATCAAATGTTAGGAACCATAATATTTCTGAAAGGGAACCACGAGAGTGCAATGGAATTGGTGGCTTGAATTTATTGAATCTAACTTAGCAGCCGCTAAATATCAGATGTAGATCAGGGTAGACTCTAATTTCCTCATTTTGTGACCCATAAACCTCTGAAATGAGTTTCTAATTTTCCATTATAATTTATGGGCATAACAGACATTGCAGAATAACACTGTCATTGCAAACATAGGACAGGTTTTTCTCCTAGTAAAATGTTTTGCACCTTAATGGACACACAGATATTGTTTCATGTAGTTTTGATTTTAACTAATTCACTGCAATTTTTTGAGGAATTACAAGCACGGTGGACAACGGGAAAATGGTGGATGTGGTTTATCTGAATTTCCAGAAGGCTTTCTGCAAGGTGCCACACAAAAGGCTACTGGATAAAGGTGTACAGTATTACAGGTAATATATGAGCATGGATAGAAGACTGGTTAACTAATAGAAAGCAAAAAGTGGGGATAAGTGGCTATTTTTCTGGTTGGTCATCAGTGGCTAGTAGTGTGCCTCAGTGATTAGTGTTTGGACCATAATTGTTGACAATTTACATCGATAATTTAGAGTGACCAAATGTAGTGTGTCAAAGTTTGCAGATGATACTAAAATGAGTAGTAGAGCAAAGCGTGCACATGATACTGATAATCTTGAGGGATATAAATAGGTTACATGAGGGGTCAGGAATCTGGCAGATAGAGTAAAATGTTGGGAAATGTAAGATTATCCATTTTGGTAGGAATTACAGCCAAATGGACTATTATTTAAATAGTGAAAAATTGCAGCATGTTGCTGTGCATTGGGACCTGTGTGTCTTTGTTCATGAATCACAAAAAATTGGTTTGCAGATGCAGCAGATAACTGAGAAGGCAATTGGAATATTGTCCTTCATTGCTAGGAGGATGGAGTTTAAAAACAGGGAGGTTATGTTGCAGCTGTATATGATGCTGGTGAGGCTACACCTGGAGTACTGTGCACAGATTTGGTCCCCTTATTTGAGAAAGGATTCATTGGCACTGGATGGGGGTGCAGTGGAGATTTACCAGGTTGATTGCAGAGTTGATAGGGGGTTGCCTTATGAGAGGTTGAGTAGACTGGGACTATACTCATTGGGATTTAGAAGAATGAGGGGGGATCTTATAGAAGCACATAATATTATGAAAGGATTAGATAAGATAAAAGCAGGGAAGTTGTTTCCACTGGCAGATGAAAGTAGAACTGGGAGGCATAGGCTGAAAGTATAGAAGAGCAGATTTAGGACTGAATTGAGGAGGAACTTGAATTGCCTGCCCAGTGAGGCAGTTGATGCTACTTTGTTGAATATCAGTAAGGTAAATACAGATGGGTTTTTAAACAGTAAGAGAATTAAGGGTCACGATGAGCAGGTGGGGAGGTGGAGCAGAGTTCATGAAAAGATCTGCCATGATGTTATTGAATTGCTCAAGGGGTCAGATAGTCTACTCCTGCTTCTGTTTCTTGTGTTCTTACATCAATTTAAGTGCATCTCTGTGGGATGTGACTCTGTTCCAGCATTTTGTTACAATGTTACTTAATGTCTATCTGCCGTGAAAAATAAAACAACTCCATTGAGGATGACTGGTATCCTGTCACCAAGTCACCCTTTATCTACATGTGGAGAGTCCTTGGCACTGATCTAGCTCCCTCAGAGCCAGCTCTCAGAGTGAATAGAATCTCTGTTGCTCCTGCTTTTCTTATTTTATGGAACAGTACAAAATACAGTTGACAATAAACAGAATGCAGCAGTTCACAAATAAAAACCCACTATATACAAGGGAAGGGGCAGAAAAGCCAAACCCTAAGGCGCACCATTCACCCAGTTTTCAGGGATATGAGGTCAAACCTTAAGTCCCACTTTCAGTCAAAGATAATAGTAACAAACACAGCCAAGGCAGTTCAATCAAATCAGAAACAGTGTATACAGCACAGACTCAATATAGCTATAAAAGATACCTGATGCCCGTCTGCACCACACACTGATCAGACAGTCCTTGACTAGCCTTCCTGTAGGACAGTCGTTGGCCTTCTGGTCTCTGGCTGCCCTGCGTATTGACTGACCCTCCCCAGACTTGCTTTCCTCCAGGCTGGAAGTTGACCACCCAGCTCCCCGTTGACCGGACTACCCCTGTGAGCTGATTGTTGGCCTTTCAGTCTCCGGCCACCCTGTGTCCTGACTGACTCTCCCCAGCCCACTTTCCTTCGGGATGGATATCATTCACTCCCAGTCACCCCGCATACTAACCAAACCACCCCCAACCTGCTTTTCCACAGTCGGGCTGTGGGCCTTCCAGCACCGGGCCGCCCCGCAGGTACTTACTGACCCTTTCTCCTGGCCAGCGTTCCTTCGGATCAACCATCGACTGTCCGACTCCCAGCCTCCCTGCATACTGACAGGTCCTCCCCTGGTCGGCCTTCCTACAGGCTGCCATCGGCCTCCTAGCTCAGTCTCCCCGCATACAGACCGACCTGCCCTATACCAGCTTTCCTGCGAGGACCTTTTCAGTTGCCTGGCCTCACCGGCCCCACGTACTGACAGGCTCCTCCCGACTCACTTTCCTCCAGGCCGGTCATCAACCCTCCCGCCCCCAACCAGCCCACGTACCAGCTGATCTTCCCCTGACCAGCTGTCCTATGAGTATGCATTCAGCTTCCTAGCCCCCAGCAACCCTGCATACCAACAGACCCCTGTCCCCCAGCCGGCTTTCCCCCAGGCCAGTCATTGACCCTTCAGCTCCTGGCCACCCCATGGACTGACTCTGTCCCGCACTCAAACACAATTATTACAAAACCCACATACAGTAACAAAATTCACAAAATCCTTATAATGCAGTTTCCAGCACCCAGACAGAGTCCACACCAGAAGGCAGAGTCCATGCCACACACATAGGTGTTCAGTCTCCACAGAGACCTGGTCCATCCAACGGACCAGGCCAACTCACAGGAACACAGTACATTGTAAAGGCACAGTTAACTCATAAGGATTTGGTCTACTCCTGAAGGCAGAGTCCACTCCCAAAGGCAGAGTCCACTTCCAAAGGCAGCAATTGCTCACCTCCCAGCTTACACACAGGTGTTCAGTCTTTACTGATGCCTAGTCACCCACAAAAGGCCAGGCCTAGCCATACAGGAACAGCTCATCTGGAAAGATGTATTTTCTCACAAGGGCTCAGTCCAAACACCAAAAAAGAGAAAACAATGCAAAAAACAAAGAAAGCCAGAGTGCAAGGTCTAAGCCCTGCCACAAAATCAACATGGTCCTTTTCTCAAAGTAAAAGAGAAGTGAGTAACACAAAAGCTATAACCAGCCAGTAAAAGAACAATCCCCTAATGAGAACTGAGTTTCAACTGTAATACATTCACTGTTTAAATCAGCTGGTTTAGAAGTCAGTCCTCAATAAAAAGGAATACCAGTCAACAAACTAGCTGTATGGCTTAGCCAGTTTAGGAATCAGGTTCACCAAAAATACAGAAACCAACAACATCAGTACACACTGGATGCAGGCAGCCAGCTCGGAGTCAGTCCCCTACCTGAAACAAATGGAGAGCCCTTGACACCCATCCTGCTCCCTCAGAGCCACTCTCAGAGTGAACAGAATCTCTGATGCTTCTGTTTATATCTGTTAGCCAGATCTCTTTGATTGCCCCAGATAACAGCACCAATCAGGGAACTCATATTCTACAAAGTCCACCTGGCTAACCTTGTTGCAGTCACTACAAAGAGGATGCTTGTAGTCAAATCTATTAGTCAGAAATTGCTGATGACACTTTCCATTTGAAATCGTTATAGCACAGACTTTGGTTTGACAACTTCGGGATGGTGCCCCTGCTGAGTCTTAACAAGGGGATTACACCACCATGTTTCATTTTTATAGGTGTCCACTGGGACAGGATTTCTGGAAAAGCAAAGTGAAATTTTAAAAATTAATTTACTCAGATTTCAGTAACAAAAGATATCAGGTTCAAAGCACCAAGCGTTATTGCTCCATGGATGATTATTCCTTGCTGAAGCTCAAGAATGGCTGCAATCCCCAACTACACAATCAGATGACATGAGTGGGTGTGAACAATTATTCAAGAATATTTAACATCTTTGCAAAACTCTGCAGTCAAAGTAGGAAGGTGGTTTCTGAATCTGAAACTGAAGATTCAAGCCCCAGGGGAAGTCATTGCAATGAGTTGCAATGTAACGCTTCTTTCTCAACAGCATTTATTTTAAGTAGCAAATATATCATCCAGTGGAAGTTGACAAATAGGGACATCTCCTGCTCCCTCCCCTGTAAACTGGTGATATTTTACAGGCAAGCCTATTGGGACCTTCCCAAGTCATCCAAGAATTCCATGCTTAACCTGGGATTTAAAGAGAAGAGCATAAGTATGAGTTGATCCCAGAAGAATTGATTATTTTCAGAAATGGGTCCTGAGGAAGAAAACAAAAGGCTGCTAGCTCTAGTCTTGATTTAATATTGTGAGAGTCCCAATCCTCCATTCAGATTGTTTGGGAGATCTGCAATTTATGGCGACATCTGTGGATTATGTACTTCCATTGCTTTCCTAAAATTGTGGATAGCCAGCCTAGAACGTAAGACTTGAGGTGGGATCACCACAAGATGGACATGTTGCTGTAGTTATCATTCTTAGCCCAAGTTATGTTCAATAGACAGCCAGGTTCATAATTTAAAAATGACTTTTTACTCAAAAACCTGTAGAATGATCTTTGTCTGACTGGAAATCAATTGGTGGAAGACGATCTCTGATCTTCCACATGGTCGATCCTTTACACTGCCTGAATCAGCCTCAGAATCATCACACGAGTAAGCTATGAGTGTAGACAGCACTTACAATTAGGAGGAACGAACACAGAGAATGCTGGAGAAACTCGGCAGGTCTAGCAGCATCCCATAATGGTTAACATTTCGAGTCTGGTTTGGCTTTTCTTCAGCAAGAGTTGGCTTGAAGACTTTTGGCTCTGAGGCGATGCTCCCAACATCAGGGAGGGGGAGAGTTACCTGGACACAGTAGTTTGGGAGGCAGTCACATTCCTTAAATTAATTCCATCAAGCTTGATCTGTGGTCAGGTTTAGAAGACGAGCCTTACAAGATTTGAAATGTTAAATCTGTTTCCCTCTGTGGATACTGCAGGACCTGCTGTGTTTCTCCAGCCTTCTCTGGATTTGTTTCAGATTTCCAGCGTCTGCAATATTTTGCTTTTATTCTTTGAATTAGGAGACTGTCTGCTGTTCTGGGAGGAATGTGCAGCAAGTCAGTATTACTTGGGAAGCAGACTGGAAGGGCAGATCTGTGTGAGAAGGCCAGTAGTAGATGGAGATGAAATAAAAATAATTGTAGAGAGTTCCTTCCATCTGTTTAGATCCATCAGAAGCTAAGGGCCACAATGCGAAAGCACAGATATCATTGGTGGGCATTTGGCACTGTCTTTTGCTTTGCCTTTGGTAAAAATCAAGACCTCATTACAGCTAAAGAAAACAGTTAATAAACTTAGTTTTTTAAAATATTTAGCATCCAAATTAATGAAGTAGATTAGATTTGGCTGAGCAGGTGGTATGGTGCAACTGTAGTCTGTGGGTGTGGTGGATAGCAGTGGAATTTATGTTGACAACATCTGCAGTTGAGAGTGCTGGAAAAGCACAGCAAGTCAGACAGCATCCGAGGAGCAGGAGAATCATGTTTCAGGCATAAGCCCTTCATCACGCAAAACGTCGATTTTCCTGCTCCTTGGTTGCTGCCTAACCGGCTGTGCTTTTCCAGCATGACAGTCCTCACTTGCTACTGCCTGACAACATCTTCAGCAAATATTGGCTACTTGAAAAGCGTTAGTTCAGAGGTGATGAGCTAGAGTCCAAGCTGCCTATATTGCAACACATCAGGGAAGGCAGAGTTACCTGGACATAGTACTGCAGGAGACAGTCACACTCTTCAATGAATTACATAAGATTTGAGCCATGGTTAATATTTGACAATGAATGAAGCTGGTCTTGGTATTGTGAATTTTGTTTTGGAGGAATGATATTTAGTGCCTTTGTTTGAGAGATATAATATTTCTGCACTCATGTGGACAAGGCCACAGACTACAGGGAGGACGAGGTAACTGACCAAAGCATCAAATGCAGAGTATCATTTAAATGGAGAGAGGGGCAAAAAGAGAAACTTAATAGTAATGGGGGATTGAATAGTTAGAGGAATAGATACATCCCATGGCCTGTGTGTTTTGGTTGAAACAAGCAATTTATCATAAAATGGTGTATTCATGGCTTTTGGTTTTTCTGATAAGCCAGTTGCTACTTATGGCAACCGGTATATAGGATAGGGATAGGAAAATTTCAATCATCTGTTAAATATGCTGATGTAGAATGGGAGAAGTGTTGGATGGGATTGGGCAGGGAGAAAAGAGGGAACTAAGAGTTAGCAATCCTGCCTTCTGAGAAACAGTTACAACAAGGGGGCATGATTCTGTGAGGGGAATTAAAAATAAAATTAATGTTTCCTTACTCAGGAAATCTTCAGTTAATTGTCTGAAGATGTCCGGTCTCTCAGGAAATTCTTATTTCCATTTTTAACAGCTGACGTTGCTGCTCCTGCACCTGATCCAAATGTATGTAACTTACTGTAAGAGCAAATTACTGCAGATGCTGGAATCTGTACTGAAAACAAAAAATGCTGGAGATCACAGCGGGTCAGGCAGTAGCCATGGAGAGAGAGCAGAGTCATCTCGACACAAAACATTAGCCTGCTCTCTCTCCATGGATGCTGCCTCACCTGCTGTGATCTCCACCATTTTTTTGTTTTCAGTATGTAACCTGGTCTATGGGCAGTAGTAGGATCAATCCATGAAAATGTCATAATGTGATGGTAACATTGCAAACTGGTTTCAGAATTGTGAGGAAATTCAGATGAAACTAAATGTGCACAAGCATCGAAAAGATTCCACTTGTGTTCCATTGCTAGGAACATTTTCCATCATGTTCCAATGCTGGTGATGTACCAGGAACAATAAGGAAATTTAAAATCTGATTGAGGATTTGTAGCTCGGGTATCTGTTGTTGTGGTTCTGCTCGCCGAGCTGGAAGTTTTTGCTGCAAGCGTTTCGTTCCCTGGCTAGGGAACATCATCAGTGCTGTTGGAGCCTCGTGTGAAGCGCTGCTTTGATGTTTCTTCCGGTATTTATATAAATACCGGAAGAAACATCAAAGCAGCGCTTCACACGAGGCTCCAACAGCACTGATGATGTTCCCTAGCCAGGGAACGAAACGTTTGCAGCAAAAACTTCCAGCTCGGCGAGCAGAACCACAACAAATAAGGAAATTTATTCTTGCACAACTTCACATGTTTGAGAGGGTTAGAAGAGAGGGGACACAGACGTAAGTTGAAATACAACTGATTAGGACAGAAAGTAGCATAAACAATTTTTACACAGAAGGTTGTTAGGCTGTGAAATATATTATTAAGTTAGAGAATGAAGTAGAGATCATATCAACAATAGCTTGGCTACTTTGTTGAAGAAAATACTAAAGAGACGATGGATCAGGACAGATTCTTGTGATTAGAATGATAGATTCTATAGAGAAGAAACACAAACATGAATTGAATCAACAGTTTACATTTTATAATTTCTATGTAGTTCTATGTTTTCATTAGTTTGGGGCAGGATGGACATTATCCTCATTTTCTATCTTTTCATATGTACACTGTCACAATCTGCCAACAAATACTTAGCTTGCCAGTGCTTTACAGGAGGTGACAGTTTTGATTAGTATGTATATAGTATAGCTGCAACAAATTCAATACTAACCAGCAGATGATTTACCTGCCAAGAGCAATGGAGTTTTACTTGCTGTTTCACTTGAGTGGCTCTCTCATTGGACTCTGCAAATGAGTTATTTATTGTTTACTACTTAACTGAGGTGAGTCCTGTGTGGACTTGATTCTGGCTTGCAATTAAAATGTCTTTTCCCCAGAAAGACATGTTCCTTTTAAAAAAAAGAGAACCATGAATTGATGCCAGTATTGTACAAAAAAAAGGAATTTTGAAGATTTTGAATTATGAAGAAATTCACTTTAAAAGATTTAATATTCAATCCTTCAATCTTGCACTACAAGAATTTATGTAATTAGAAAAGGGGGAGACACAGTATTGTGTAAGGGTGCAATCTTTAAAGACTATGGCAGCAGAACACAGTTTTTTCATATGTTTGATGCAATTTCATAAGCCTGAGAAGTTGAGAGTTTTTCTTAATTCTGAGAATGCTTGCTTGGATGACATCAATACTGTGACATATATTCTCCTGACAGTCTTTTTTGTGTAGGATCACTATTAACTGAGCTGACTTACAAAACGTTGTTGTGAAATGTTAGATCTTTTTTACTTCCTGCTTGAGATCATGTAAGTCTGAGGTGCTTAGAAACTGAGCTACCACATACCTGGCATATCCAGCATCTTGAGCATTGATAAAAATATTTTCTCGAATGAGATTCAAGGCAGCTAGACCACAGTGACACCATGGTGATTTTTCTCACACAACCTTCCACTCTTCATCTTATTAATGACGCAGTAAAAAGGTAAAAACAATGACTGCAGATGCTGGAAACCAGATTCTGGATTAGTGGTGCTGGAAGAGCACAGCAGTTCAGGCAGCATCCACGCAGCCAGTCTCTTTGTTCCCTTCAGAATTCTGTGGAGTGAGAGAGGGAACTGGACAGTGCTGCTGGAAATTTGCAGTGTTAATGCCACATTTAAATCCCAGCTACACCCCACATCAGTCATTGCAAGCCAAGAACTGACCTTCGTGCTGTGTTTTGCCATCATTACAACTGAGGAAATGGCTCTGAAAGAACTTACCCTTCGGTTCACAGATCTGAAGGTGGATGGAGTGGTGGAAAGAAGGACAGTCACTTGCCCTGTTGAGTGGAAAAGGAGATCACACTACCGCACACAGCCAGTCTGAATCAAGATAGTGACCTGGGTCAGTGCAGTGTCCTGGTTGAACTGTAATGCCTAGCAATGCAGGAAGAAGGTGAATGATATGTGCCCTACAAGGGTATATTCTGCCATCTTCTTTTTGCTACCCGTACCTACAGGGTCAACACTCCCTTGAAATCTGCCAATTCACACCTCTCATGAAGGTTCATGGACTATAACTCTCACTATTGTATACAACATGTCCACTCAATGGCTTTCATCCACCATTCTCTCAAACTTCCAAGCCTTCCCACCCTCCGCACTTCCTGCTCTGACATTGGAGTGATCTATCATTATTCCTTTGCCCCACATCACCATTAATTGTTCTTCCATCCACTTCAATCATATTCAAACCCTCCCTTTGTCTCATCATAAGTTGAGAGGGTGAGAGGTTGAAAACCAGCATGGGGTTGTGGGCATCAAGCTCCATATGAAGAGAAGGTGCTCGATTTGGCTGGCGCAGATCAGGATCACTCACAACAGGTCACAGGGGCCTGAATGGACAATCAACCTGATCAGCTTCATTGTTTTGTGCTGCTTTCCCATTAACATCAGCTCCAACTCATTCTTAACCTGCTCAAACCTTTAGCCTTTTTACACTAAATAATTCCCCCTCCTCTTACAGAGGCACTGGCAACACCTATGAACCTCTGCTTTGAAGTGGCCAATGGCAGAGACTCTCAGTTCTACCTTCATCTCTGAGGCAGTAAGAGCTATGCACCAGCTCAGAGACTTTCACCTCGGTGGTTTCTCTCTCTATAGGTTAGACTCTCGAATACAATCTGATGAGCACCTCGCTGACACATTGCTGCAAAAGGAAGAAGAAGGACTACCCCAGGTCTCTGATTGTCAGAGGACTGCCAGGGACCAGGCAACCGTTCAGCTCCAGGAAGAAAATGATCCTGCGGCCTCACACTTTGTTAAAATATCCAGGCAAGCACATGAACAGCAGACAGGCTTTTCAGAAGTCAGCAAACTTACTAATGATGGGAGGAGTCCACCAATGTTATGAATGTGATGCTGGTTCTGACACGCATGCATCTATCTACCTCCATGAATGCAGGGCACGAGCTACTCCCTGGACTCCCAGGCCCAGTACACTCTGTGCCTGCTGGGCATGTGCAGAGACCCACACTCCATTGTTCTAACTGCTGGTGTTCAGCATCAGGGATAAGGTGAGAGAAGGAATGAAGGAGCCTGACTTCACTCGAGGTGCTCTTTGCTCTCAGGAAGTAAGAGCAATGCCAGGGGGCACCCAAGAAACCACATGCAGGACTCCCAAAGCACCTCCACCTTCCTGCCAGAGATGTCAATGTTTGTAGAATGTGTGGCTGAGTCGGGTAAGCTTCCATCAAGACTGGGTGCTCTAAATGAAGCTGAGATGTCAAGGCCCTCATGGCTCTGGAGACAGCCAGCCAAGTCTTCTAGGTCAATGGAGCCAAAGGCAGAGCAGATCAGTCCAGGCTATGAGGCTGATGGCAGTAGATGAGGCATTATACTCGAGTATGGACAACTCTGATGCTACAAGCAATGTGGCGACGCACACACCGCACAGCCCAGATGGCCTCCTTCTTCAAGGACCGCAGATTCCCCCCAGACGTGATCGACGATGCCCTCCACCGCATCTCCTCCACTTCCCGCTCCTCCGCCCTTGAGCCCCGCTCCTCCAACCGCCACCAAGACAGAACCCCACTGGTTCTCACCTACCACCCTACCAACCTCCGCATACACCGTATCATCCGCTGTCATTTCCGCCACCTCCAAACGGACCCCACCACCAAGGATATATTTCCCTCCCCCCCCCATCAGCGTTCCGCAAGGACCACTCCCTTCGTGACTCCCTCGTCAGATCCACACCCCCCACCAACCCAACCTCCACCCCCGGCACCTTCCCCTGCAACCGCAGGAAATGTAAAACTTGCGCCCACACCTCTACACTCACTTCCCTCCAAGGCCCCAAGGGATCCTTCCATATCCGCCACAAGTTCACCTGTACCTCCACACACATCATCTATTGCATCCGCTGCACCCGATGTGGCCTCCTATATATTGGGGAGACGGGCCGCTTACTTGCGAAACGCTTCAGAGAACACCTCCGGGCCACCCGGACCAACCAACCCAACCACCCCGTGGCTCAACACTTTAACTCTCCCTCCCACTCCACCGAGGACATGCAGGTCCTTGGACTCCTCCACCGGCAGAACATAACAACACGACGGCTGGAGGAGGAGAGCCTCATCTTCCGCCTGGGAACCCTCCAACCACAAGGAATGAATTCAGATTTCTCCAGTTTCCTCATTTCCCCTCCCCCCACCTTGTCTCAGTCGGTTCCCTCAACTCAGCACCGCCCTCCTAACCTGCAATCTCCTTACTGACCTCTCCGCCCCCACCACACTCCAGCCTATCACCCTCACCTTGACCTCTTTCCACCTATCCCACCTCCATCGCCCCTCCCCCAAGTCCCTCCTCCCTACCTTTTATCTTAGCCTGCTTGGCTACTCTCTCTCATTCCTGATGAAGGGCCTATGCTCGAAACGTCGAATTCCCTATTCCTGAGATGCTGCCTAACCTGCTGTGCTTTAACCAGCAACACATTTTCAGCTACAAGCAATGTGCATAGATTATGACAGGATCAGTGATGATGCCACACATGTCTGCAGGCAGGATGCTGAAAAGGACAGAATTACACACAGACCCTTGAAGGATCGGGAGGATAATTCTGTATCTCTGCTGAAATATCACCATTTTTGAGTCAAACCCAACTCTGTAATAAAGAGACAAAATGGCTGTCACTTCATGTAGAATGGGCAGTATGTGCTATTTTTTTTCTCTTCAGGGATGGAATATAATCCTTATGTTTGTTTGGTCTTCATTTTTCAGGAGTAGTATTTAAGGTATGAGCAGGTTGTGCTCGCACCCAGCATTTCAATCCTGGCTGGTTTCATTGCAGAGATCAGCGTGGTCTACCCCTCAGCAAAGTCAAGCTAGATTTTTAAAACATCCTGGTTCACAGTACCTCAGAGATGCTATGACCATAGTCTGCCTGAGTGAACATTTGGAAAGGTAATAATGGCTATGACAACTGACATCAATTGATGTCAGTTCTGAAGGAAATGCAGTCTTCACAGTACTGATCAAGTGGTTACAATGATGTAACCATGTCAGGCAGATTTAAGTGCCACTAGCAAAGTGGCAGAGGCTCTTGTAGCTTTCCTCTTGGCCTTGAGTTTTCTTCATGCAACACAGGAACAAGGGGAAAAAAAACTATGTAAAACTCTGCTGGTTGGCATTAGGATTACATTGGATTGTGTTAAGATGTTGCACTGAAATAGCCCACTTGACCTAACTATTTACGATGTTGCATATATTCTCCTTATTTTATCTGAATCCATCATTTCAACATATATTCCCTTTTCTCTCAAATGCTTGCCTCATTCCACTTTAATTGCATTAAACTATTCACTTCAACCATCTTTGTGGCAACGAATTACAAATATTTATCAGGTTTTTTTTGGCAATCTGAAAAACAAATCCCAATTGAAAGTTTTGGAAACTTTTTTCTACTGAAGGCCTTGGGTTATGCCATTTTTCATGAGCGGAAACATTCTCCCTCTGTTCTCACTATTGTGATGATCCTGTTCCTTTAACAAAGTTATGTTGTCCTTGTTTCTTTTTCAAAAGGGGTTGTAAAGACAGAGGTTCCAATGTGTCTGGAAATATCTACATGAAAAGGCTTGTCTTTTTTGAAAACACTTGCACAATGAAAGGGGAGTGGCCATTTCTCCCAGTTCAGGAGTTTGGTTTGGTTTAGTTTTAGCAAGCAGTCTGTACCTGCGTTCTGGTACCTGGTTTTAGCTGCTCGATTCAAGGCAACAGCTTCACATGGATCCTCTCTCTCTCTCTGCAATCTCTTTCCTGTAAGAACTTACGTTTTTTTGAATTTACCTTTTTTTTCCCCCAAGGGGTGTTTATTGGATGTTGTTGGTGTTTGCAACTGCAACATTAAGTTGTGATAGAGTCAGTTGGATTTTCAAATAGATTAAGTTATTCTAAATTCAGGTTTTTTTTTGTTTGTGTTTCATTCGGTAGCCTGTAAATAAATTTTGAAGTGGTTGGGCCAGCTGCATCACTCCTGGAATATCTACTTTACACTTGCTTAAAACAACTAGAAAAGTTAGGGTCTGAGCTACCTTCTTGAATCGTTTTGAGGGGTCTGTCCTGGTCCATACAACTAGCTCAACCCCCCCATAAAGACTTCTAACCCATCAGACATTTTTTCTATACAGAAAAAATCCAGACTATCAATCTTTTCCACACAAATATGCCCTGTTCTGGACTAGTTCCACCCTATTGCTTGGGTTTCCAATGGGTGCTCTGGTTTCCTCTCACAGTCCAAAGATGTGCAGGTTAGGTGGATTGGCCAGGCTTAATCGTCCATACTGTCCTGGGATGTGCAGGTTAGGTGATTTAGACATGGGAAATGCAGGATTAAATAGGTAGGGTACGGGAAGGGTCTGGGTGGGATGCTCTTTGGAGGCTTGGTATGGGCTTGATGGGCTGAATGGCCTGCTTTCACACTGTCGGGATTCTAGTAGACTCTCTCCTCACCCTCTCCATTGCCTCAACATCCTTTTGAATTCCATACGACTATTAGAACTACATGTGGAACCTTGTAAGAGCGGACTTCGATGGATAAATGTGAATAAAATTGTTCACTAAGTGGAGGGTAAACACCAGCAGAGACTGACTGAGCCTCATTCCAGTTTGTAGCTTTAATGTATTTTTATGCATTTCCAGAATTTTTTTGATTAAAGGACATAATTACATAATCAAATTTTAGCTGCAAAAGTTGCCATCGGAATTTTTTTTTAATCTAGTGACTCTCTAAAGAAAGCCTTTAGAACGCTGGTACACGTGTTCAGTTGTAGCCAGCAATGGAACAGTGCAGCTAAGGCTGAAGGATTCTGCCAAAGCAAGATGATTCATCCTGAACCAATAGTAAAATCATGCCAATACTGGAGGCATGTTAATATAACTTCATGTTAATAAAAGGAGACGTGCTGAAGAAATGTAGGAGGTCTGGCAACTTCTGTGGAGAGAGAAGCAGAGTTAGCATTTCAGGTTCAATATGACTCATCTACTGTTCCACTTTCAGGCCTCTAGTATTGGCATGATTTTACTATTGGTTCAGGATGAATCATCTTGCTTTGGCAGAATCCTTCGGCCTTAGCTGCACTGTTCCATTGCTGGCTACAACTAAACACCTGCACCTGCGTTCTAAAGACTTTCTTTAGCGAGTCACTAGATTTAAAAAAAAATTCCGATGGCAACTTTTGCAGCTAAAATTTGATCTCCTTTCCTCCTTTTACTTTGCAGCACATGAACCATTTTGTCTGAGGATATGGGCCCTTCAAATCTTTTGTGTGGCTATGTGTTTGCAGTAAATTAGAAGGATGTGTTTATAGGAATATGAGCCATGTGCTGGCAATTGAGACTAGATTAATTTAGGATATCTGGTCGGCATAGACAAGTCGGACCGAAGGGTCTGTTTCTGTGTCGTACATCTCTGTGACGCCATGACTCGGTTTTGCGTGACCTGTGATATATTGTTATATTATTTATAAACAAACAGGAAGAAATTGTTATGAGAATATGCTCTTAGGGTGCATTTTTCTGCTGCACTCTGATCATGTGTCAGATAACAATGTATCTATCTAGCAACTACATGAGAGAGCAACAGGAAATGCATTCAGTAAAACACCAGCATTTTGAGTTTAAAAGTGTGATTATCTTAGACTCCTGAAAACAAGAAAACATAACAGCCCACATGGAAACTTATACATTATTGAGTTGCTGCACAGCTGAAATGCCAGCCATTCTATTTTGGTCAGTTGACCAAGATCAGATTACTTGGAAAAGTGTGGACTAAAGTCCAGGTCAAAATGTGGTACATTATCTGTCAGATTTGAACTTATTTGAATTTGGGGCAGCATGGTGGCTCAGTGGTTAGCACTACTGCCTCACAATGCCAGGGACCCTGTGAGGTTTTCCTCCCATAGTCCAAAGATGTGCAGGTTGTGTAGATTGGCATGCTAAATTGCCGAAGGTGTCCAGTGATGTGTTGGCTAGGTCGATTAGACATTGTAAATGTTGGGTTATAGGGTTGAGGGGGTTATGGTGGGTCTGGGTGGGTTGCTCTTTGGAAGGTTGGTTTGGACTTAATGGGCTGAATGGCCTGCTTCCACATTGTAGGGATTCTATGATTATGTTGGTTCTTCCAACGCTGGTACTTTGTTAGAAAAATAACATACAATTTTTGCAAGGTTTGTGAAGGTTTGTAACTCAGGTTGAGGTTTAGGGTGAAGGTTTGCTCGCTCAGCTGTAGGTTTGATATCCAGACGTTTCATTCCCTGGCTAGGTAACATCATCAGTGGCGACCTCCAAGTGACGCGAAGCTGTTGTCTCCTGCTTTTTATTTATATGTTTGTCCTGGATGGGGTTCCTGGGGTTTGTGGTGATGTCATTTCCTGTTCATTTTCTGAGGGGTTGATAGATGGTATCTAGATCTATGTGTTTGTTTATGGCGTTGTGGTTGGAGTGCCAGGCCTCTAGGAATTCTCTGGCATGTTTTTGCTTAGCCTGTCCCAGGATAGACGTGTTGTCACCACAAATCCCAGGAACCCCATCCAGGAGAAATAATTGGTTTATCCTTCAGTGGGGCAAGCTCACCTGAAATGTAATGCATAAGCATGCATTTGTATCTTGTTTTTTAGCACATACAAAATTATGTTTGACAACTTTGACATATATCAAAACATATAGAGAAGGCCACAAAGAAATCCTATAATGCAGATTCATTCTTTGTAATCTTGCATCTTTTCCTCACAGGATTGTACGTCAGAACTTCAGATTTTCTACCTCACCAATCAACCTCCCAGGGCTTTGCACAGGGGGATTAACACTAAGCATGGACTTTGGCTAAGGGAAGGTGAAACATAATTGAACCAAAGTTGAAATCTGCATAGAAACAGACCATTTAGCACAAAATCTATTTTACTTGATCTCAACCTCTTTCACTTTACCTCATCCTACCCCTATGGTTCTAACTCTTTCTTGTTCGTGTCCTTATTGGCATTTCTTTATTAAAAAGCTAAAAGTAGAATCTTAGAGCTGTACTTTTCAAAAATAAATTGGCCAATTTTGACTTATATTATTCAGTTCGTCAGAGTTACCTTGACACAGAATTGTTACTAGGAAAAGGAAAAAGTTTTGGAATAAGCAATTTCATAAATAAATGAAATACATTTGGCTATGTATGAAATATATATATATGTATGCATTTTACTGATATATAAATCAGAGTTGAAGCTTTTTAATAATTTGGTAACACAGATGACACAGTTTATTTCAGGATAGACCTTACAGGTACTAACTGGATAAAAAAGTAGATGGGAAAGCAATCTTTTTTCTATCTCTTTCTCTATTTCCATAAAATCTCTCTGTTATGGCAGTTAGTTTATTTACCACCCTCTCTGTGAACACTCAACATTGGTCTTCATGTATTTGCTGAAGTTGAAAGTATTGTCTTTCGTTTTCTGTTTGCTACGAACCAGACCAAACCCCTTCAAAATATATCAAGGAGATAGCCCAGACTGTAACATTTTATTTTATTTAAAGACATGTGTAAGGCGCTGTATTCCAGATGTGATTTGATTGGTCCACCTCAAGGCTTTAAGCAAAAACACAGTTAAAATTCAAACAGAATAAAAAAGGAATTGGCATAAATTTGACTCTACTGAAATACTAATCAGCAACCGTTCCAGTTTTGCAGCATCCCATAAATAATCCTTGGCAAAGGTAAATTCAGCAAAACAGACTTGCTACGTGTGCCAACTCCCTTCCCATCCAGGAGAAAGGAATACTGAAAGAAACACTCTCACAGCAGAGAGAGAACTCTAGCTTTTTACTGCAGCAGAGAGACGGAGAGAGAGAGAGCTGTATCTATCAGCTTTAACAACTAACTCCAAACTGCAAGTGAAAGCACAACTAAAACCTTGGGTCTGTTTGAGCCTGATTCCACCCACTCATGTTTATTTTGTCTAATTAAAATAAAAACTCTGGGAGCTCAAAGCTGTTTACCCACTGCTTCTGAAGCAGACATTTCAGCATCACTGTGGCAACACCTCTCTGTATTGGAGACAGCATGGAATAAAGCTCTCTTAAAGGCTCAGTACTGGTGTGTGTTGGCACATTCATGAATCTTTTGCCAATCTGCTTCTGACTGACCTCATGTCATCCATCTACTTTTGAGCATCATGTGAGGATGTTTTCAAACCGCAACCCGTAAATATTCGAAAACGTTTGGAATGCTCAATGATAGCCATCATAACATTTCAAAAACTTTTAATTGATGTGGATTCCATTATATTTTGATGGAAAGATATGCAGTGATATTGACTTAGTTAAACTTAATAGTTAAATGGTAGATACATAAACATAATTTTACTTCTTATTTCTTCATACTGGAGATCAGGCCGAATATTTTTACATATGTTTAAGACAACACATCTTTCTGACCACCAAAATCATGTTTTTACATATATTTGGCACTTAAGTTAATACCCACTGTAGACAAGGCACATTATACTTAAATCAATTGTCAACCTCAGTGTTTCACCCACAAATAAATATTTTACTTCCTGGTCTCTTAGAACAGTATGCAAGGGTTCAAGCATGAATTTGTGCAGGAGTTTAAAAGACTTTCCCACATAGAGGAGTCTCTACCTGGTGAACAATGAAGAAAAATTAGCCTTCCAATAAAATGAGTGGAGTGTGAAGCTGATTTTGAGCTAAAATTGTAGCATTTGCTAGCTCATCAAATACTTGCGCTGCGGAGAGGGAATTCAGAGTTGACACAAGAATGGAAGAAGAAGGAATCTGCTCTGAAGAAGCAAAGTCTAAACAACCCAGGGACCAGTCACTGTCCTGACCTTACAAAACAAGATCAAATAGAAGAACAGCCCAACATATCTGTGCCAACCATGATGCCATTCTAATCTAAACCCATCAGCCAGCGCACTTTCCATATCCTCTATTCCCTGCCTGTGCCTGTCTAAATGGCTCTTGAACATTGCTATTGTACCTGCTACAACCACGTCCCTGACAGCAACTCCCAGGTACCTACTACCCTCTGTGTAAAAACCTTGCCTCCTTTAAACTTCCCCACCCGCCACCTTAAATCTTTGCCCCTGAGTATTCGACATTACTACACTGGGAAAAAGACTCCAACTACACACCCTATTCGTGCCCCTCATTACTTTATATACATCTATCTAGCGAAACTAATCCAAATCTGTCAAACTTCTCCTCAGAGCTAATACATTGCATTCCAGGCGATCTCCTGGATAACCTCTTTTGCACCTTTTCCTAAACCTCCACATTCTTCCCACACAGCGGCGATTGAAACTATGCACAATCCTCCAAAAATGCAACCAAACTAAAACTTTAGACAGCTGCAACATGACTTGCCAACATTTACACTCCCTGACAAATGAAGACAAGGATGCTTTTCACTGAATATTGGCATATGTGATCATAATAAATCAAATCAAATAGATCATGTCTTCTGGCTCTCCTTTGTTTAACTTGTTCGCTTCCTCTTCAAAGAATTCTATCAGATTGTCAGGTATGACCTCTCCTTGACAAAGCCATGCTGACTCAACCCTACTTTACCATGCAATTCCAAATATTCTGCAGTGTAATCCTTAACAATTGACTTTAAAATCTTACCAATGACTGAGGTTAGGCTAACTAGTCTGGAGTTTCCTGTCTTTTACCATCCTCACTTCTTAAACAGGAATGTTATATTAGCCATTTCCAGTCCTTTGAGACCTTCCAGATTATTGAAAGATCACCGGCAATGCCTCTACAATCTCCTCAGCTATGGGCAGCACAGTGGCACAGTGGTTAGCACTGCTGCCTCACAGCGCCGGAGACCCGGGGTTCAATTCCTGCCTCCGGTAACTATCTGTGTGGAGTTTGCACATTCTCCCCATGTCTACGTGGGTTTCCTCTGGGTGCTCCGGTTTCCTCCCACAGTCCAAAGATGTGCAGGTTAGGTGAATTGGCCATGCTAAATTGCCTGTAGAATTAGGTGAAGGGGTAACTGTAGGAGAATGGGTCTGGCTGGGTTGGTTTTCGGAAGGTCAGTGTGGACTTGTTGGGCTGAAGGGCCTGTAATCTAAAATCTAATCCCTTTCACAACTCTGAGGTGTAGTCCATCTGGTCTGGATTTATCCACCTGCGATCTTTCCCCAGCACCTTCTTCTTAATAATGACTTCTGCTGTTACCTCTGATCTCCAGCTCTCTTGAAGTTCTATATGCTGCTGCTGACTCAACCTTGAAAACCAATGCTAAGTACCTTTCAGTTCCCCTGCCATTACTATTTCTCCAGCTTAATTTTACAGTGGTCCAATGTCCACTCTTGCCTCTCTCTTACTTATTATACGGCTAAAATACACTTGCAATCTTCTTTTATATTTCAGGTAGACAATCCTTTACCTGAAACCCTCTGGACCAGCTGTCTTTCAGATTTTGGAATTTTTAGGATAAAGGATTAAATATCGTTTTCATAGAAAAGTACAAGAATAATTACTGCACAGCAAACCCACCTGTGATTACTACGAGCACTGAGACAGAATTGCCGGCTGCCAGTGCTGAGCCACACTGCTACGTCACGTCTGAGTGACATGAGTTAAGTGGGTGTGGAGTTGGGTTAACCACTTGCATGCCAAACAACCTTGTTATGGAGAAATAAATATCAGGGAAATATATTTAGATTTCTGAGTTTTTTATATTTCAGAAATTTGGATAAAGGATTGTCTACCTGTAATAGTTAGCTTACTGTCGTATTTCATCTGCTCCCTCTTTATTGCTTTTTCAGTTGTCCTCTGCCAGATTTTAAAGGCTTCCCAATCCTCTGGCTTCACACTAATCTTCACCACAAAAGCTTTTGCTTTTGCTTTTATACAGTCCCTGACCTTCCCTGTCAGCCATAGTTGCCTTGTCCTCTAGTTTGGGATGAATTTCTGCTGTGCCTACCAAATTACACCAGAATCTCAACCATTCCTACTCTACCATCTTCACTGCTAGACTTTCTCTCAAACTGCAGGGTGTATTCCATTATATTATGGTCGCTGTCCTCTTGGGGTTCTTTCATCTTAAGTTCACTAATCAAGTCTACCTCATCATCAAATCCTGAATTGCTTGTTCCCTAGTGGGCTCTACCACAAGTTGCTCCAAAAACCATCTCATAGACATTCCTTAAATTCCTTTTCCTAAGATCCAACCTGATTTTCCTAGTTCACTTGCATGTTGAAGTCCCCCATGAATATAGTGTAGTACCTTTCTAACATGCCTTTACTATCTCCTGATTTATCGGCTTTTCTCCCATTACCACTTTTAACTCTACCTCAAGACATGTCTCTGCTTCTTCCCACCAGCCGTGACTGTCCCACTCCCTTTTACTGTCTTGGTGGCTTCCCAACTGATGATACACAATTCCCATTGAATAAATGTGAATTGCCATGCAGGCAGCTGTTAGGTATTAGATTGATATCTCAAGGTACCATACTGTGAGACGTTCCCCCTCCCCTAGGCAATGCCTACATATAAGCATGACAGAGAGCCTGTCTGTGTGTCCACATTAAACAGCACCGCTGATAGCCTTTGGTCTTTGGCTGGAACACCATTGTGCTAACATGGATTGACACAGTCTGGAAAGGGAAGATGGGGCTTGGATACTGCGAGCATGCTAGTATGTACTGAGTGTGAGTGCGTGAAGCCAACAAGCAGCCCTGAGTTGCAACTGGTCTGGAGTCATGTCCCTGTTGCAGTCTTTCAAAGCTGATTGCCAGTACACCCTGCAATGTAACTCTGTGCTTTCTGAACATTCTGCTCATGGATTTGAGAGGTGCCATGAACATCCCATAGGGTGGCGATTATTGGATGTCAATGTCTATGGATGAGGGACGTATGAAGATGATGCCCAAGGATTGTGCCCTGACATGCAGTTAAGTGGTGAGAAAAATAGAAGCTCTTTGCAGCCAATGGAGAGCTGAAGTCTCAGGTACCCACTCTGACTTCCATATTTTGAATTGGATGTAGGTTTGGCCGTTGAACTGGAATGTTTATTTTTAGACGTTTCATCACCATTATAGGTAATATCTTCAGTGAGCCTCTGGACAAAGCACTGCTGATGATTCTTGCTTTCTATTTATATGTTTGGGTTTCTTTGGGTTGGCGATGTCATTTCTTGCGATGATGCCATTTCCTGTTATTTATCTCATGGGGTGGTAAATCGGGTCCAAGTCAATGTGTTTGTTGATAGAGTTCCGGTTAGAATGCCATGCTTATAGAAATTCTTGTGCGTGTCTTTGTTTGGCTTGTCCCAGAATGAACGTGTTGTCCCAGTCAAAGTGGTGTCCTTCCTCATCTGTATGTAAGGATACTAGTGAGAGAGGGTCATGCCATTTTGTGGCTAGTTGATGTTCATGTATCCTGGTGGCTAGTTTTCTACCTGTTTGTCCAATGAAGTGTTTGTTACAGTCCTTGTAAATGCCATTAATTTTTCTTGTTGTCTCTATAGGGTCTTTCAAGTTCATTAGCTGCTGTTTTAGTGTGTTGGTGGGTTTGTGGGCTACAATGATGCCAAGGAGTCTGAGTAATTTGGCAGTCATTTCCAAGATGTCTTGGATGTAGGGGAGAGTGGCTAGGGTTTCTGGACACAGTTTATCTGCTTGTTTGGGTTTTTGCTGAGAAATCGGTGGACTGTGTTCATTGGGTACCCGTTCTTTTTGAATACACTGTATAGGTGATTTTCCTCTGCTCTGCATAGTTCCTCTGTGCTGAAGTGTGTGGTGGCTCATTGAAATAATGTTCTGATGCAGCTTTGTTTGTGGATGTTGACCCTGTACAGACAACAAGCAAAACTAATGTCATTTACAAAATACCATGCAAGGACTGTAACAAACATGACATTGGACAAACGGACAGAAAACTAGCCACCACAACACATGAAAATCAACTAGCCACAAAACAACAAGACCCTCTCTCACTAGTATCCTTACATGCAGATGACGAAGGACACCACTTCAACTGGGACAACACATCCATCCTAGGACAAGCCAAGCAGAGACATGCATGAGAATTTCTAGAAGCATGACATTCCAAACAGAAATCCAACAACAAACACATTGACTTGGACCCAATTTACCACCCTCTGAATAAAAGAACAAGAAATGGCATCACAATAGGAAATGACATCATCACGGGAAATGGCATCACCAACCCAAAGAAACTCAAACATATAAATAGAAAGCAGGAATCATCAACCATGCTTCGTCCGGAGGCTCACTGATGATGTTACCTAGTATGGTGAGGAAAGGTCTGAAAATGAACCTTCCACCTCAGCGAGCAAACCTACATCCAGAACCTCAAGCTGAGCTGCAAATCTTCTCAAAACTCACTATGTTATGAATTCTCAATATCATGTTTGTTCATGGCAGGTGGTAGATTAGGAAGCTGTATATTAATAAGGAGAGACATGCTATCATTAACAGGCAATACTCCTTCTTAATAGTAGCTCACTGCTGCTTATATTAAAGCAGGTCGAAGGCATTCAGGAGCGAGTGGTTACCTCATGCAAGAACCAAGTGAGAAATCAGGAGAGGTAGTGTTTCCTTGAACACCTTCAATCTTTTCCACAGTGAATCTAATGAGTGCACCCTCCCCACCCCTGACCTCACCAACAAGACCCTTCATTCCTCTCTGTCTGAGCTTCCCTTCTCCACATTACTAAGAAAACACTAGCACTTACCTGGTCTGTACTCTGGGACCTGCTTGAAGTCTCTGGCCTGCAGAGCTGGGTGCCAATCAGGTTGGCTGACAGACCTTGGAGTTGGGCAAGGGAAGGGCATAAGTTCTATCATGAGTTAACTAAGACTGCTAATCATTACTGGCGGTCATCATCCGAGAAAGCCCACTCAACAACTTCTAGGCAAGACTTTATTTTGTCATTTCACTTTTAACAACCAATGTATCTAAAAATTAAGTAAGGGCAGAATATCAAATGTGTTTTACAGAACATATTTTCATCTTGTTGTTAATGCTTCCCACATTCTTGTTTAGAATGCCTCCCACAAAATGTTTTTTTTCCCTGATGGTTAGGATTTCAGGATGAGTGACTGATGCATTTCCAAGATTGACTTCTCCTGATTTAAATCTATTTAATTTAAACTTTCTGAGCTTTAGCTTTTAGCATTATGTTACACTTTTCCCATTGGATTTATGTAACTTATTTCAATTTTTGATCATTTTTCTAGTGGAAAAGTATTACTTTAAATTTTTGGGATTTGACTGTAAAAAATAAATCTACAGGATATAAAACCCTATCGAACAGTGCAAGTCACACCAGAATGTAACGGCAAGAGATCATTAAGCAATCAAATTTATTTTTTGTTTCGATAAACCACTGGACTTGCACTGAACTGCTTTTATTCCTCTTCATTCCCATTGTTGCTTCAAATTGTTATATCTCAACTCATCAGTAATTAAGAAATACTTGAATGTTCCAGTAAAGTTACAATCCCTTGCATCATCAGAGTTGAAATGTCACCTTTTTTCACAAAACCTTAAGTAATCTTGGAAATGTGACTTGAAAGAAGTTCTGGGATTTACATATTAATCATTCAAAACCAACATCCCCATTCTAAGTAATAGAGACTTAACAGCAATCTAAGTTAAAAATCACACAACACCAGGTTATAATCTTACAAGTTTATTTGGAAGCACTAGCTTTCGGAGCGCTGCTCCTTCATCAGGTGGTTGTGGAGTAAATTATCCCTGCAAATTATCCAGCTTGAGGAAAAAATAATGACCCCAGTTATCAGAAATCGCAAAGGAATTGTATTTCAGGCAGCAGCTTTTGAGCAGCAAAGCAAAGAGAATTGATAAAGACAAGAACCTGAAAGCTTTTCTCTCTCTGGCTCTCTCAACCTCAAGTTCAGCATCTGGAGAAAAAGCAACATGGAACACATACTTTTGCTGAGAATTCAAGATCTACAA
The DNA here is from genome assembly GCF_020745735.1 of Hemiscyllium ocellatum. Taxonomy (NCBI): domain Eukaryota; kingdom Metazoa; phylum Chordata; class Chondrichthyes; order Orectolobiformes; family Hemiscylliidae; genus Hemiscyllium; species Hemiscyllium ocellatum. Next base: position 152,245,285 of record NC_083401.1, on the reverse strand, counting down.
CATCATTGCTACTGCAGATTAAAAATCAGCAGTTAAACAATTGGCCTTAGGTTTAAGACCTCATATCTCACCAACTCTAAAGAACTTTAAACTGCAATTACCTTTATCTTAAATAAAAAAAAACAGTAAGTCCGGGAGAAACTCAGCAGGTCTTGCCCATCTGTTGACAAAAAAAGCAGGATTAATGTTTTGAGTCCAATATAACTCTTCTTCATACCAGGTTCAAAACATTAACTCTATTTCTTTCTCCTCAGATGGGACCAGATCTATTGAATCTCTGTTGTACTTTCTACTTTTATTTCAAACTTCTAGCACCTACAGTATTTTGCCTTTCTCTTTACCTTCCTGTCTGTTTGTCCCTTTTTAACCCATGTTTGTGGTGGTTAAGGGGTATTAAGGAGGTAATAAACAGTACAATTTCTCATTCTTTCTCTCAAGAAAACCTTAGAATTGATTTCCCCATTTTGATCTAGTTAATTATAGCCCACTTAAAGTGTATGGATTTACAAAAAGAAATGAAACATATTTGTCACACCACATAAAGGAGGTTAAAAATATGGGAGACAATCACTGGACCACAACAAAGTCAAAATACTTTGTTTCAACCGGTAGAACAAAGGCACAAGATTTTATTGTTTATAAGCGAAATAACATTTTTATTGTAAAGGTGCAATACATGTACAAATTTCTATTGCCTACATAAAACAGGGTCTATATATGTAGCTTTTGTCATTTGCAAATGCATCACTCAGCGAGTCTGACTTGTAATCTGATACTGGTTTCCAGGGTAACTTCCAGTACAGTCCAGTTAAATGGTTTCCACTTGCAAAATCATACCTTCCTTTAGCATTATTTAATCTCTTTTGCATTGATTAGCATGCAACAAATACTCTTGAACACCGCAGCACACCGAAGTAATGTTCATAGGTGCTATTATGTTCACCAGAAATGGAAATGAAATACAATTATGTTCACAAGCCGGACTTGCACCTGATAGGATCTACCACTTCTCCATCCTCTGGTTATCATTCTTCAAAAACACATGTCCCTCAGAAAAAAAAAGCCACTTCTTAGCACAAACGCTTTGTGGGGTGTAGCTGAAGGCTGTTGAGAAGTTCATCAGAAGTATCATTCGTATATGGTCTTCTTGTCCTTCAATGTTGACTGTTTTGGGGATGAAGGCACAGCAATCCCACTTGCCCATCCAAGTGTTTTACAGCAACTCTGACCCAGCCAGAAAAGCAGGGCTCAAGTGAGAAAGGGGGACAGCTTAAATGGGGGATTAATGTAAAGGGTGATCAACCTGAAGGGGGGGTGGGGGGGGTGGGGATGGTAACAGATCAGGTGGTCAAAGAAGTTGGCTAGATTGAGAGAAAAGGTAAGGATTGGAACTTAGAAGGTACAATTGTTAGGGACATCCTGGAGAATGAAGAGAATAAACTGGTGTACAGTAGGAGGGTAACAGTCGAATGAGCAAGCGGATAAAAGTTGGACGCTGGAAATGAAGGGCAGGGAATACGAAGGGATAATTGGCCGTGCCAGGGAGGAGAAGAGAGCAATGGAGTTGAATAGGTTGGGGTGGGTATAAGGATGAGACTCTGCATGGAGATTTGAATGTAATTGAAATTTGGGGTAACTGCAGGTATTTCCAAAGAGAATGTGAAAGCACCGAAAGTTAAAAAGGGGATTGATGAAGGACAGAAGGGATTGCAGATGAAAGAAGGTTGTCAAAAGCACATGGCTGAAAGTTGCAGTTAAAAGGTTTGATAATTGAAGATTCTTCACCACCATCCTTCACCAAGTCATTTTCTAAATCAGGTTTTGGTTCTGCAGTATAAAGAGAGGGGCCCCAGATCTATTTGTCCACATTTAAGCATAGCCAGAAAACATACAAAAGGGTATCTAAGATCTATCAACAATGCTGATGTTGGAGATCTGGTTTTGATGATTAATGCACACCCATTTGCGTTGGGCCATACACAGCCCTTGCAAATAACAGTAAGCAACTAAAGAACAAAACCATTATGCAAGCTGTGCGTTGTACCATGGCGTAGACTCCAACCAGTCAGATTTGCATTTTAGCGACAGTTACATAACATCAGGACACATGACATTATGGTATATACGTACTCATCTGAACTCCAGTCACTCTCTCTCTGTCACGGAGTCAGTACAAACAATAAGTTGTGGATGTGAAATCTACAGTAACATCAGTTAATACAGAATTCAGACTGTCCATGTCTGGATATTAAAACCCTGTAAATAGTGAGTGTTGAAAATAATCTAAAAATATCTGACTCAACAGAACTGTGGTAAATGTTATACAGACTAACATGTGGTAAAACAAAATGGCATCAAGCTGAATCTTCCAATGAATAAATGCTGCATCACAGGGGCTGGTGGAAGGTAAATAGATTCACATCATGCTATTTGACTTGTGCATGAGAAAACAGGAGGGGAGAGAGGAGGGTTTGTACTAGGATACGAATAGGTATATGAATAAGAAGGGTTTTAAGGGATATGGGCCAAATGCTGGCAAATGGGACTAGTTATTTAAGATACCTGGTCAGCATGGCTAAGTTGGACTGAAGGGTCTGTTTTCATGCTGTATATCTCAATGACTCTATGACTCAATGATTCTATAGTGACCCAGACCAGGTTAATGCTCTGAGGCTCCAATTCCACTTTGGCAGATGGTGAGTTTTCAATTCAATAGCATTGGGAATAAAAAGCTAGTATACTAGTAACTGCTGTCAAGTGTCATAATAAACCTAGCTGGTTTACAAATGTGCGTTGGAGATGGAAATCTACTTTTCTTACCTGGACTGGCTTACATGTGACTCCAATCCACAATGATGTGGTTGACACAAAAAAGCTCAGAGGGCAATAGGAATGGGCAATAAATGTCCTGAGGCCATGAAAGTGCCGACCTAGCAAGTGACATCCAACTTCTATGATGGGTGGGTTTGGAAGGTGCTATCTAAGAATCTTTGGTGAAATTCTGCATTGCATCTTGTAGATAGTACACATTGGGGCTACTGAGTGTCTGTGATGGAGGGAATGCAAGCTTTTGGATGTGGAGCCAACCCAAGTGGGGGTTGCTTTGATCTGGATGGTCTCAAGCTTCTTGAGTGCTGTTGGAGCTGCACCCATCTAGGTAAGTGGGGAATATTCCATCACACTCCAGAATATGGCTCTTATAGATGGTGGACAGGCTTTGAGGAGTCAGGAGATGAGTGACTCACTGTGCAATTCCTAATCTCTGATCTGTTCTTGTAGCCACTGTATTTACATGGTAAGTCCATTAGATTCTTGTCAATAGTTCTCCCAAGGATGTTAATAAAGGGGGATTCAGTGATGTTAACACCACTGGATGTCACAGTGAAGATGGCCACTGCCTGGTATTTGTGTAGCATGAATGTTACTTGCTGCTCATCAGCCCAAGACTGTATATTGTCCAGAACTTATTGCATTTGGATATGGACTGCTTCGGTATCTGAGGAGTTGTGAATGGTAATCATTGTCCAATCATTGGCAGACATCCTTACTTCTGACCTAATGATGAAGGAAGATCATTGAAGAAGCAACTGAAGATGGTTGGTCCTGGGACTCTGAGCAACTTCTGCAGAGATGTCCTGGAGGTGAGATGACTGACCTTCACGACCATGACCATCTTTCAATGTACCAGATATGACGCCAACCAGTGAAGTGCTTGTCCCCTAAAACCTATTGATTCCAGTTTTTCCATTGTGCCTTGAAGTCACATCTCACCTCTGGAATTGAGTTATTTTGTCCATGTTTGAACCAAGGCTGTATTGAGATCAGGAGCTGAGTGGCTCTGGAAGAACCCAAGCTGGACGACTCTGAGCAGGTTATTGCTGAGCTGCTTGATAGCACTAATGTTGTCACTTTTCGTCACTTTACCGATGACTGACAGTAGGCTGATGGAGCGGTAATTGGCTGAGTTGGATTTGACCTGTTTTTACTGTACAGCACATACCTGAGTAATTTTCCATATTGTCAAGTAGATGCCAATATTGTAACTGTATTGGAGCAGCTTGGCTAGGGGAATGGCAAGTTCTGGAGCTGAAGTCTTCAGTACTATTACTGGAATGTTGTCAGGGCCCAAAGACTGCAGTATTCAGTGCTTCCAATAATTTCTTTATAACACATGGAGTGAATTGAATTGGTTGAAGATTGATATCTGTAATACTGGGGACTGTTGGAGTAGGCCAAGATGGATCATCCACTTAACACACCTGGCTGAAGATTGCTGTCTTGACAAGGAAAAGAAGCTGAGCAGGACTTGATGAAAATTATAAATGTGACAAAGTAAATGTGTTGAAAAGCCTCAAAGTTGAACTACGACTAGATAAAATGTGGGCAATAATGCTAAGGGGATTGAGAGTGGAAATTGTGGAAGAATTGGCCATAGGTTTCCGTTGTCCCCAAATTCAATGGTAACATCAATGGACTGTAAAATTCCAAGCATTATATCTTTACTCAAAAAAAGTGAAAAGTCTGGTTGAAGATTTGTAGCTCGGGTGTCCGTTGTTGTGGTTCTGTTCGCCGAGCTCGGCGAACAGAACCACAACAAAAAAAGTGAAGATGATGAGGCCAGCAACCAAGTTTAATCTCAGGGGTGAGGATATTTATAGCAACAAGATCTCAGTACAAAATTAATCATTACTTGGGTAAAAAAAATGAACAAAAACTGGCATGGATTTTTCAGGAAAAGTTATGTTTTACTAACTTGCTGGTGTATTTTTTTGTTGAGATAACGGAGACATTTAATTAGGTTAGTGGTATTGAATTTTGCAGCTTGAAATTGGGCAATGTATGTTTCTCTTCTCATAAGAGCAGAGGGATGGCACGGTGGCACAGTGGTTAGCACTGCTGCCTTCACAGCACCAGGGACCTGGGTTCAATTCCTGCCTCAGGCGACTGACTGTGTGGGGTTTGCACGTTCTCCCCGTGTCTGTGTGGGTTTCCTCCAGGTGCTCTGGTTTCCTCCTGCAGTCCAAAGATGTGTGGGTCAGGTGAATTGGCCATGCTAAATTGGTGGGTGGGTTGCGCTTTGGTGGGTCAGTGTGGACTTGTTGGGCTGAAGGGCCTGTTTCCACATTGTAAGTAATCTAATCTAATAAGGTCTTCTCTTCATGTCAGTTGGATGTTCTCACTAGCTTTAGAAATTATTTGAAAGATGGTCTTCAGCTGTAATGTTAAGCAGGGCTTTTTTTTCTCTTTTCAAATATTGATACACCCTGATATACTAGCATCATTATATTTAAGTTCAGATCTTAAGCAATTGCCATTTTTATGTGGACATGTTTCATTAAAAAAAAACAAAATTTATTGCAATTGGTTTGATTCTAATTCAATACATTGCTCTGAATAGTTTCCATTATGAAGTGATATGTCAAGGGAAAACACACATCAATGGAAGTTATTAAATTAATAATCTTTATCTAAATAACATTCTCTTCAGCATTGGTTGAAAGATTTTAACTGAATCAGTGAGAGGATTGGATTAAGTAAGTCGAGGACAACTCCATTATGGTATTTTGGTTGTGTCTGTTTTCTTTTCATTTTCTTTTGCCTGCTATCATGAAAGATTAACCAAAGAAGAATTAACCAGATTCTACTCTTTCCAGCTTTTTTTATAAGGATGACACAGAATTCTCCTGTTTTCGTACACATGCCACATCTTATTCTGTCCGTTCAAATACATTTCAAGTCCAAAAAATGGTAAAATTTCCTTTATGCTGCCCCTTTGTCCCAGTTTAACATACATAATTTTCTATATTAACCTCTAAGCAATGACTCAGTATCTGGAGCCTATGGCATTAAAGTGCAGTTTGTTTTGTGCTGGGTCCGAGGAATCTAGGGATGGATTATTTCCTACTGACATATTAGTGGCAAGGTGCATGTCACTAACCTGCACTCTAAACCCTTGTTATCACTGCAAGGCAGATCAGGAGTAGTAATAATATTCCCTCATGTGTGACAGCCTGTGAGTGTGGGAAAATGAATGCTGCTGCAGCCTTTGAATGGTAGTAACTAATCAACGTGCTATTTAATGTTTCAACATGTGGTTCCTTCTTCAAAAATGTTCCTCTGGTTGTAGAGCACTTTAGGACATTCCAAGGCCATGAAAAATGTGATATAAATGCATAATATTCTATCTTTGGCTTGAATTTTGCTCTCACATCAAAGGTTGCTATGACATCAACAAAATTGTGTACCATTAATGTTTTGTCATTAAGTGGTCAACCCATGTAGTCCTACAGTGACCGGCCAATTGGGGTGACTAATCCTGTGCACAAGCCAAGTACACTGACAATGAGGTCATTGTCAGTTGACATGACATCCAATGCTGGCATCATCTTGAATGAATTAACAGTCCTACATTCCTAGACAAAGATTTCTGCATACTAGCTCTGTTATCCTGGTGCTAGTGCCTTGAGTCATCCTACTACTCCTGCATCCAACCTGTTAATTCTGCTCCTATATTGTATGTTAAATCACAACACATTGTGTTACAAGATCTGTTTGGTGGATTTGCTGTCAACATCCTCTTTCCTGGTAGGAACCTACACAACTTGATTGCAGTAGAGGAAAATCACTTGGCAGTCTAATTAGAAAATGCTTTTGTCTTAAACAAGACCTAGTTTCTTGCATGACAGGAACTAGATGCAAGTTACATTGGTATGATAGACATCATTGCAATACTGTGAGGGAGACCTTGATGTTAGATCGTATTCCTTTTGGATCCAAAGTTGACCACCCCTCCAACCCTCAGCCACTTGGGTCCCTGCAATATCATTGTATTAGGTGGTGCTTATTGCCCTGCTCAGCATTGGACTTGAAATAGCAGAATACAGCATTTCCTCAGCCTTGTCACTGTGGGCCAAACAAGTGGAGCAAGCTCCTCTTGGGATGGTCCTGGCATGGACAGTGGATTTTCAGACCCGTCTGCCAATGACCCCTCTGTCACAAGAAATCACAGTGATAGAGTGGAGATCTCCAGCTATGCAGGGGACCCTCAGCATGCTTAGAATCCAGAAGCTTCAGCCTGCCACAAGACTGCCTCTATGGGCATCCTAAGCTTTGCAGCATCAAGCTCAGCAGCCTGCTGCCTTCATAGATCCAGACACAGAGTTGGAGAACACATAAGAGAATTAAAGAGAAGCCCTTGTTGCTTTTGGTGCTCATGGACACATGCTTCCCTTCTCAATGTGGATTGCTGGTGGTCCAAGGAATTCCTCATAATGTGTTGGCTGGTCAACTGGCTCTTCTGCATCCTCAGTGGAGGAGCAACCATGATTAGTGAAGTCCTCATTATTGAATGCCTTCCCATTCCACAGTACGGAACTTAACAGGCCACCACAATACTGAAACTACTGCTGGGGCAAATTGCAGGACTCCACTGAATCAGGCTAGACTCCTCAATCACTCCTTCAGAAGCCGGTGACCTGTGTAATGCTCTTAAATTTAACATTGCCATCTCCACCACTGCGGTACATGGGCACTATATAGGCATTAATAATAATGGCTTCAATAATAACTCTAGCCTCCTAGTAAACATCACTAAAGGCACACGGGATGAAGTGGGAGGTGGCAGAAGAGCTGTAGCACCAGCAATATTAAAATATCTATGGAGTGTAGTTGCTTCACACATTATAATGCAAATAACTGTAGGGTCTGTAATCACAGACCAATTAGATATTAATGGATTGGAATTCCTTCCAGTTGACTAATTCCTGTTGTTTAGTTTGTTTGAGAGCCACGTGTATGCAGTCAATGATGTCTTGTCACATGGGCTACCAAGCAATCAAGGGTACAATTCATTTCTTGGCTTGACTTTCCAGATCAGTGCAGTATTGCATGTAACCACCAATCCTGTTACTCATGGGACTGGTCAATTCACTGATGTGTTTGAGTCTGGGAGATCACATACATGTCTTTAGTGAATCCCTGGAAAGATCCAGATGAATAAAGATTGAAAGCCATAGTGAACATTAGGGTCACTGCTGTTGCGGGGGGTCCACCAACCCTCATGGATCTTGGCTTGTGTTTGAGAAAGGTTCAGAAATCAGTGATGACCTCCTGAGAGAGTCACCTGACACTTTTAACAGGAGGTAAGATTCTGATTCTGTAAGGCATTGATAAAACATGAAGTGCACCTTAAAGTTGGAGTTATTGTTCTTTCAAATATCTTAATTGGTGTCTATGGATTTGATGTCAGATGTCTACTCTCCTTGATTTCCACCTCAGATAAAATCCAGAAGTGAAGTTAAGCCCTTGAACATGTGACCAAATGTAGACCAGTCCCACTTTATGGCCCTCTGCCCTGTCTTTGAAACTCACTCTTAGTAGCAGAGTAAACTATCAGTTTTTCCTTCTAACTGAAGGCTCTGAATTTCTTAGCTGCATATATGGCTATCCTGTCAGTTGAAGGGATCAACTGTTAATCATAAAGGACAAAAAAAAATTAGATGGTGTTTCAAGATGTATAAATGTAATATCATAGAAACACCTGCAATCCAAGAATTTCAATCGAGTGTAGAAAGGGGCTTGTTGATGATTAAATTCATTCACACTCAAACCGGCTAGGATTTCAATTCAGTGCACAGTGATGATGCACCTGAACTGAATGGCTTAGCATATCAAGAAAATTTGTCTTTGGGCTCATTAAATTAAAATAAAATCTGTGCGGTCATGGCACATCCTTGTCATCTTAACCTCTGTACAGCCTTTAACAAGGTTAGTCACAGGGTCCCTTCAAATTCCTCAGTTCAGTGGTTAGCACTGCTGCCTCAAAATGCCAGGGTCCCAGCTTCAATTCCAGCCTCGGGTGACTGTCTGTTTGGAGTTTGCACATTCTCCCCATTTCTGCGTGGGTTTCCTCCGGGTTGCTCCAGTTTCCTCCTACAGTTCAAAGATGTGCAGATTAGGTGAAATAGTCATGTTAAATTGCCTGTAGAGTTAGGTGCATTAGTTAAGGGGGGGGGGGGGAGTCTGGGTGGGTTACTCTTCGGAGGGTTGGTGTAGTCTGGTTGGGTCAAAAAGGCCTGTTTCCACATCGTAGGAAATCTAATTTCAAACATTTCACACTTAGTTCACCAGTGTCTGATGATAATCAGTATCAGTGGCAGCATCTTATCTTCTTGAGCTCATGCTGTTACCTCCCTAGTTAACCAAGGATCTGCCCCTTGGCTGCTTCTTCCTTCTTATTCACATGGTGCCACTTTTTGAGAAAGGTGGTAAGGACAAGCCAGGGAACTATAGACCAGTGAGCCTGATGGTGATGGTGGGCAAGTTGTTGAAGGGAATCCTGAGGGACACGATGTACACGTATTTGGAAAGGCAAGGACTGATTAGGGATAGTCAACATGGCTTTGTGCGTGGGAAATCATGTCTCACGATCTTGCCTGAGCTTTTTGAAGAAGTAATAAAGAGGATTGATGAGGGCAGAGTGAAAGACGTGATCTATATGGACTTCAGTAAGACGTTCAACAAGGGTCCCCATGGGAGACTGATTAACAAGGTTAGATCTCATGGAATACAGGGAGAACTAACCATTTGGATACAGAACTAGCTGAAAGGTAAAAGACAGAGAGTGGTGGTGGAGGGTTGTTTTTCAGACTGGAGGCCTGTGACTAATGGAATGCCACAAGGGTCAGTGCTAGATCCACTACTTTTGGTCATTTATATAAATGATTTGGATGTGAGCATAAGAGGTATAGTTAGTAAGTTTGCAGATGACACCAAAATTGGAGATGTAGTGGACAATGAAGAAGGTTACCTCAGATTACAACTGGATCTTGATCAGATGGGCCCATGGGCTGAGGAGTGGCAGATGGAATTTTATTTAGATAAATGCGAGGTGCTGCATTGTGGGAAAGCAAATCTTAGCAGGACTTATACACTTAATGGCAAGGTCCAAGGGAGTGTTGCTGAACAAAGAGACCTTGGAGTGCAGGTTCATAGCTCCTTGAAAGTGAAGCCGCAGGTAGCTAGGATAGTGAAGAAGGCGTTTGGGTATGCTTTCCTTTATTGGTCAGAGTATTGAGTACAGGAGTTAGGAGGTCATGTTGCGACTGGACAGGACATTGGTGAGGCCACATTTGGAATATTGCATGCAATTCTGGTCTTCCTATTGGAAGGATGTTATGAAACTTGAAAGAGTTGAGAAAAGATTTACAAGGATGTTGCCATGGTTGGAGGATTTGAGCCATAAGGAGAGGTTTAATAGGCTGCGGCTGTTTTCCCTGGAGCGATGGAGGCTGAGAGGTGACCTTTTACATATTTATAAAATCATGAGGGGCAGGGATAGGGTAAATAGACAAGGTCTTTTCCCTGGAGTCGGGGAGTTCAGAACTAGAGGGCATAGGTTTAGGGTGAGAAGGGAAAGATATAAAAGAGATCTAAGGGGCAACTTTTTCACACAGAGGGTGGTATGTGTGTGGAATGGACTGCAGAGGAAGTGGTGGAGGCTGGTACAATTGCCACATTTAAAAGGCATCCGGATGGGTATATGAATAGGAGGGGTTTAGAGTGATATGGGTTGGGTGCTGTCAGATGGGACTAGATTGGGCTTGGATATCTGGTCAGCATGGACGAGGTGGACTGAATGGTCTGTTTCCCTTCTGTACATCTCTCTGACTCTATGACTTTATGGTAACATTGTTCCTTGACATGGGCATCTGTTTCAATGTGTATGGTAATAACAACCCCTAAACACAAAAAACACACACTCTGTCTTGTCAAATTCAATCTGCTAGCGTTGGCTGAGCTGCAATTTTCTGTAGCTCAGTATGGAGAAGTTCAAAGCTATCACCTTTGCCCAACCACAAACTCTGTCAGTTTGCACATTTATCATTAATTCCATCCCCTTAGGCAGTCACCATCTCAAACTAAACCACATTTTTCACAGCCTTGCAATTATTATAGATGCTTGCTTGACTCCATATCCACACTATTATAAATAACATTCACTTACACCTTTGCAACATAGCTTAACCTTTCCTTGGTTTATCTATTGCTCAACCTTACTCTATGGAGTAAATGTTATGCTCCGTCCCCTCACCCTTGCTGCAGATAAATTTGAAGTGCAGGTTTGGAAGGTCTTGTAAAATAAAACAGGCTGCTAGCCTATAGTCTTCTCATCTAATGCAGAACTGTCCCTCTAATTCTGCGGGTGTTCAAGTATCAGCTCACTTTGCTGTCCTTAGTGCTACTGAAACAATTAATATCTGACAAATTCAGGTTCTCATTCCACCTGTGCTGCTATGATACGTGCAGCTGGAAAGCATATGAGTTCAAGCTTTTTGACATCTAATTTTCTAAGTGTGTGTTGCAATATGTTCTTCTCAGATTTAGTAAGAAATAGACTCTCTCTTTGTGTTAATTGAGGAAAGCCTGGTTAAATTGACACCTTTAAAAACAGAAGCTGATTTGGATCCAGAGGAAAGATATCAGGAAAGGAAAGGATACTTTTAAGTTGACTCTGTTGCAACCAATCAAGTGGGTGAGTGACTAAAGAGGGGGAGTCAGTTCGTTCCTCCTCACCTAGGAAGTTATCATTTTTGGGGTATCCCGTCTGGAATCTAAATGGATTAGAGAAATCTCACCCTGGTTATCACTTTAATGAACCAGACCACCAAGTGAGCCATTGTAAGATCCACCTGCAAATGACATTGCAACTAGTTGATATAAATTCTCCACTGAGCACCTCAATCTGGAAGTGAGTGACTATAGGTTCTCCCTGCCTCTTGGGACCAGACCATTCCTTGTCTTTCGCTCTCTGAATCTCCTCATATCTGATAACAGGATCCTCATCCTCACATTCATCACCAGAGAATTCTTGACAATCTTGTATTTCATGCACAACTGACTAATCCCTATTTGAACAACCATGTGTCAGACTGCACAGCTCTGCCTGACTTATCCAAGCATCAGAAATTTATCTTCAGTGAGCCTGTTAAACTGGGTTTTTCTTTTATTCATTCATGGGACGAGGGCACCTCTGGCTAAGCCAGCATTAACTATCCATTCCTAATTGTCCTGAGGGAAGTGAAAAGTCAACCACATTGCTGTGGGTATGAAGTCACATGAAGGCCAGACCAGGTAAGGATGGCAGTTCCCTTCCCTAAAGGAAGGTAGTGTTCCAGCTTACTTTATCAGCAGTTACAGGATTTCATAAAGGAGCCTTGGGCGAGATTTGGAGAGGTTTTGTATTCCAGTAACTCTCCTGCATGGGCCAATGACCTTGGAGAGACCGGTATCTGTCAGTGCTGCAGTATATCAAGGTCATGGCTCCATCAATATTCATCACAGACCTACAAAATCCAGGTGTTATGGTCAAAAACCAATTGACCATTAAGGGAGCAGAATCCTTTCTGATCAGGAACACTGCAGGTTGGTGATAGGATACTCTCCTAGTTACACGGGCATAAGCAATTGTAACCTGACCCTGTGGGAAGCGAGTCACAGCTGAGAATCCTAATGCCTTCACTGCCTGACTGACCACATCATGGGGGAAAGAAATGAAAGGGTCAGCTCTGGTGAACTTTGCAGCAGTGGCGTCCCAGATACACCGAGAAGTGGAGACATAAAAAATACTGAGTAAAAAGTGAGGTCTGCAGATGCTGGAGATCAGAGCTGAAAATGTGTTGCTGGTTAAAGCACAGCAGGTCAGGCAGCATCCAAGGAACAGGAAATTCGACGTTTTGGGCACAAGCCCTTCATCAGGAAATAAAAAATACCACCGAGATCATCAGTTGCACCCTGAAACAATTTACTGGTAGTGAAACTAATGGCAGCTGTAATGTTGAAGTCTTGCAGGACAGAATTGTCACCCAGTCCTTCTGAGTGCAAGCCCTCATCTGGTAGTTGGCAGAGGTGTGAGACAATGTTTGGGGATATCCTTCATTTCCCTCGGCATTTGCTCTCAATCATTTGAAGATAGCCTCACCAAAGTCTGTAGATCTGGTTACACACCAGAAGTTTACTCCTCATTGGAGGGTGCTGTCCTACTCCTCCTTCTCGAAGCTGCCAGGAGATCCTTCCTGAAGTACAGCGCCTACTCCCTCCATTCTACCTGAGTCGTAAAGCCATAGCTGATTTACTGTTGCTTGTCAGGATGTGGCAGCTGCAAATCGTTCGGATTGTGGCCATTGGCCATTTGAGAAGGTGTGGCTGTCATGGCAACAGCGTTCTTATTTTTTTTCTTCTTAACAGGTGTACAAAACTTTATTTAATTTCCACCCCCAGGAAGAACGAAAACACCCAAGTGGCCAGTGACAAGCAGTGCCCTTCTCATCAATGGCCAATGCTGCGTGATTGAACAGTGAAGGGGAGGGCAGGGATTAAATCAAAATATAGTTGGAGGGGGGAAGTAATGCACTCCACAACTTGTGGTGCCCACCTATGTCTGAAAATATCAGTCTTCTTATATTGAGTATTGATCATGTGTAATATTGAAGTCTAGTAGGACAGGATTATCAATCAGTCCTTCATGGCAGAGGTGTGAGACAATGTTTGGGGATCTCCTTCATCTCCCTTGGCATTAGCTCTTAGTCATATGATAACAATTAGTGGGCACAATGCATATCTAATGAACCCTCAGTTTTGCATGTCTGAATTGAATTATCTTTGCAAGGTTAAAAATAAGTTGATGCAGAAAATGCAGATGGCTAACATTATTTAATTATTTGAATAACAACAAATGCAATGATTCCTTTGAAGGGCTACATGCTACACATGACAATTTTAGTGCTGCACTCATCTATTTTGGAAAAATTATACTTACTCTGCCCACTTTGCAAGCAGTTCATTTCAACTTAGTGATTGCCTCAGTGACTTGCAGACTCTGCCTGGGGACTGACATTTTGCCATCAAAATGTCATCTCTTTAGTTGCCAACCCAGTGACACCAATGATCCTTCTTCCTTCCCTCGTTCCAGTTGAACATCTTTACATGACTCTTAAGTTCCCTCTGTACCCCCCAAGTGAATGACCTGGTGGTCCTGCACCCTCCCCATATCAAGGCCAGATTAACCATGGCCTACCTTGACTCCTTCTGCCTTCAACACAGTGCAGTCCCCTCCAATACAAAATCAGATCCCACCCAATTGTCTGCCAGAGCCTCCTATTACTGTAACCATTCCCTCAGAATCCCAGTGAAATGATGACATGTGCAGCTTGCAGTCTCAATGACACCATGGACTGACCCCTAAAAAGCGTGATGCCCCACCTCTGACTGACAGTGGCCCATTGAAGTGCTGTTGCACACTCAGTTGAAGAGAAAAGGCACTACCAGTCAGGACTTGGCAGTACAGTCCTGACTGGCTGTGGCCTTTCTCCTAGACTGACTGTGCAACAGCACTTCAATGGATGAACAAGCAAGGATTTGACTGCTTCTGCCTGACTTCCTGGCTTAACTATGGCCCATGCTCTGTAATGAAACACTGTGAATATCCAAAAGCCTTATCTTGTGGCATCTGTGTGTTCAACTCCCTGGAGTTGAAATGGCCTAAGGTCTGGACTGACTGCAGTACACCCTTACCCCACGAAACACATTTGTCCTTGAATTTCCAAACATGGCCATTCTCTTCAAGTCCATGCTCTCTGTATGCTACACAGGCTGCTGGCTTTTGCTGCAGGGTGATGTTGCACCATATTGTACAGTGATACATCCACATCCTTGAAGACTTTACATAGTCTCTTCATTGCTCCAAACACAAGTTTCCTGCCCTGCCCTCTGTATGCACTCATATCTTTCAACAAGAAGCTTCCTGGTCATGTATCTGCACTAAAGGCATAGCTAAAAGCCAGAGGCTTCCTGGCTGCCTAGCTGTCCATGCCCTCATATGTTAGCTCTCAGACAACTGAGTCTGCCCATTGACAAAGTGCTCTGTTAGGATGCATGGCAGTTTCCCTGCTGCATGGTTGGACAGATTAGGAAGACTGTTGCCTTTGAACTTGGAGGTACCTGTCGCACTTGAAGTTGTTCTATGTAAAGGACTTGCAACCTTTGTAGTGCAGGTTATTGCAAGCTTTTGTATTGGTAGATGAACAATTGTTCTGATGATCTGTGGGCGGAGACTTATCAAACTCACAGAGATGAGGTCTATGGAGAGGTGCACAGTTGGGCGAGAAATCCATTGAGGTCCAACGTGAAGTCGGGAATATCTCATTCCATCTGTTTTGTTTTGACCGGCGGTGTGGTAAGATTCTCGCTAGGCAGCGGTGAGTTGTCAATTAAGGGATTATTGCCCAATAAACACCCAGCTAATGGCCTAACTCATCTCATTAATATTCAGACTCATATCTTGTCAAACAAGCTACACGACAGGAAAACTCGTCATGGATACCAGGGTAGGTACCTGGAGGATTCAACTTGCCAATGATTCTGATTGATCTCAATCTTGCCTAGCACCCAAACTGTAACCTAGGGCATAATCCATGGGCACCTGCCCCAAGTGTCCTCTCTCTCTCCATGAGCATTGCCATGCTGCACTTGACAACTCCTCACGACCGCACTGGCATGGTCACAAAGAAGAACACCACTTTGACTGGGACCACACACACATCCTAGGCCAGGCGAAACAAAGACACTCACGAGAATTCTTAGAGACATGGCAGTCTAACCAGAACTCCATCAATAAACACATTGACTTAGGTCCTATCTACCTCCCCTTGAAAAAAATAACCGCAAATGACATCACCCACCTTAAGAAACCAAGACCTTTAAATAGTGAGGCAGGTCATACCATCAGTGCTTCACCGGAGATTCTCATTGATGAAGTTTCCTAGTCAGGATGATGAAACGTCTGAAAACAAACCTTCAAGCTCAGTGAGCTAACTTACATGCTTATCATCAACCTGAACTACAAATCTTCTCAAAAATCACGAACCCTGTTCTGGAAGCACAGCTTTACACTGCAGGGGATATTGGTAAGCAACATTCAAAGACTGCAGCCAGAACATTTAAAATACATGACAGGCACCAGGTCACAGTTTAGAGCAGGTTTCACCTTAGGGCTGCCCATGTGATCATTTTACACTTGCTCACTTAGCACCTGCCTACCTGTGGAGCCAGTTGGGTTCATGGGATAGCCCATGAGGAAGAGAATGTGATGTTTGGGGCCTAACTGGCACATTAAGGCTGAGGCTGGAATTTACTGATAAAGGAGCACTCTCACTGACCTTCTATAGTGATGCAACTGGAAAGTGCACAGTTATGGAAGAAGATGTCTGTGGTCACACTCAGAGTGGGCAGGGTAACTGTCTTGACGTATATGAGAGCAGTCACTAATCAGAGGGCTTTTAAAGGGAAAGAACAAGAGTCCCAGGACCATACATTGAGCAGAGCGCAGGCGCATAAGCTGCTTACTCCCTGGCCATCCTACAGCATTGATTCTCACTGTGTGTTGTGCCTCCCTGGAATGGCTGCTTCTGGATTAGTCATTCAGACCTTTCCACCTTTGCACACAGATGGAGACAAACCTTAGAGATATTGAACAAGGAGGGCCAAAGGTATCAGCATGACCCCAATGCCAGGTGTACCCGTTGATCCCCTGCTTCCAGGTGAACCATAAGCTCTCAGTGCAGACCGCTATCGATATCATGGAGCTTACTCTATAGCTATAAAGTGATGCTGGATGGAGTAAAATGCATTCCGGGTTACACAGAGCAACTAACAACAAAACGTATGATTAAAGCACAAATATACGAATACATATATCCTGTACACGTATCACGCACATAACCTGAAAGTCATGTTCAGGCTGGCACAAGATTGAGGTGAGGAGTTTAGAGGGTGGGAGAAATATGGAATGCGCTGCCTGAGAGGGTGGTGGAGGCATGTACTCACACAATATTTAAGAAACATCTGGATCAGCACTTAAAATGCCAGTTCATTCCAGGCTATGGACCTAGTATGGGTAATGGAGGTTAGTGTAGTTTGGTGTTATTGGTTGGCATAGACATGGTGGGCCAAATGGCCTGTTTTTATGCTGTATAACTCTATAACTTTATTGTCACCTATGCCACCAAAGTATCCACAATAAGCTTTCTTCCTCCTCTCTGTCTCCCCCCTGACTATGTCTCAATGTAGTCCCTTGTTCTGCGGCTGGATGGAAGGAGCCTGCTCTGTAATGGATCCCATTGATGCAGGAGATTTGGTGCAGTGACCCGAGGGGGACTTGTGCCTGGGTGGACCAAGCATGCCAAGTGACAAGTTCTTATCTCGAACTTCGAAGGGTAACAGTCAGATGTCTCATGATTCATTGCACTAATACAGCTTCTGGCACTCAGCATCACTGCATCCTGGATCCTTGTGTGCCAATGCTGCTTGACTCAGTTTATATTTTGGATGAAGTCCCTTGTTGTCAACACTACAGGCTCCTCTCATGCCTGGACCTGAACAGGAGCCTGATCTCCAGCAATCCCTAAGAGCCACCAGCCTGGGCTGTGTCTTTCTCAGTCAGTGGTGGAGCTGTCATTGTGAGGTGCTCACTGGATTGTGCTCCCACACTCTCTGTGTCTAACATTCCCATTGTGGTGTCAGCAGTACCTGAACTGGTGGTGATTTCAGGAGGCAGCCTTGTCGATATGTCCTCTGAGACCTCCACAATGCCACATTCAGGGTTCCAGGATGATCCTTTTCCATAGATATGTTGGTGGCTCCTACAAGACGCAACAGAAAGAAGGCATCGCCACCAATGGTTGGAAGTGGTGCACCATGAATCAGTCTGACAGCGTGTCCAATGGGAGAGAAGCAATGGCGTGTAGAGTGGTATTTACATAGTTGGCAGGCATGGATTTCTCTACGGCTCCTCAGGAGCAGTCGTGGTCTTATCCTGTGAGGGCCAGGATTCACTCCTCATTGAGATTGAGGAGCCTACTGCTCCCTTCCACCTACTATATGTACCTGTTCGGTTTTGACTTGTCTTCTCCTGTAATGGCAGTGTGAGGAAACAAGTGAGATATCAGTGGGTGGCACGGCTGGCACAAAGATGGTGAGATCTTCAGAGGGACTGCGGCAGCAGCACAGAGGGCATGCAGAGATCGTGGTGTGAGATGTCAGAGGGAGTGATGGGGGACATGGAGGTAATAAAGAGAAGAGTGAGCCTTAGTGGGAGATGGGTGTGTTGGCAGAGTTAGAATGAGTGCGATGTAGCAGAGAGCAGTGTGGCATTTACTCTGGCAGAGCAGAGAAGGTCATGAACCATTCTTTCTCATCCTGAGATGGCACTGCCTCAGGTGATGGCCTGGGGCCAGGCTGGCAAGGCCTTGTGCTTCTGCCTCCTATGAAAACTGGACTCTATTTCTTTGCACTATCTCTGCATGAGCTTGCTTGGAGAATTGTTTAACTTCTCCTCTGGATTAGGCAAATCTCAAAGAAAGTTTTGACAGGAAAATATTGGTCTATGGTGGCAATTTGACTTCTGAAGATGAAACTTGTTTAATTATGGTTGAAGCCATTGCATATGGAGGAAAACCTCCTTGAATCTTTTCCATTTGCTTAATCACATTTAGCTTGAAGAACCTATGACTTTCTGTCCAGCCAAATCATTCCACAGAAGTGGTCAAAGTCTGAGAATAAGGGGTAAGCCAGTCAGAACTGAGATGAGGAAGAATTTCTTCACTCAGAGAGGTGTGAACCTGTGGAATTCCCTACCACAGGAAGCTGTTGGGGCCAGTTCATTGGGTATATTCAAAAGGGAGCTAGATGTGGCTTTTGCAGCTAAAAGGATCAAGAGGTTTGGAACGAAAGCGGAAGTGGGATATTGAAATGACATTAACATATTGAAAGATCAAGGTGCTGAGTAGCCTCCTCCTGCACCTATTTTTATTTTTCTGTGTTTCTACGTCAATCCTGTCTACAGGCAAACTATGGCCGACCCTTACAACGCTGTTGGTGGCCTTTGGTCACACATTGAGATCGACCAGTACCGAGCTCTGAGTTTATACTCTGCCATGATTTGGAGATTCCGGTGTTGGATTGGAGTGTACAAAGTTAAAAATCACACAACACCAGGTTATAGTCCAACAGATTTAATTGGAAGCACTAGCTTTCGGAGCACCGCTCCTTCACAACCACTTGCTGTTGTGTGATTTTTAACTTTGTATACTCCTTGCCAATATTGTTAACTAAGTCCTTGACAGTCAATCCATTATCTCATGGAAAGGTGATGCCTTTCACCAGCAAAAGAGTTTTGGTAGCTCCTGTGTCCTTATGTATAACTCAAGGTTTACCTGCCTGGCTTGAAGGAGAAGGAGGTATTTTTCTCTTCCTAACAAGCATGTTTTGCAGCTCTCAGGTATTTTGTTCAACTTTCCTGCAATCACTGCTGCAGTCAGGGCACCAGCTCAGTCCGTCATACTCTCGGTCAGGGCCACATTCACTACATTGATCCTACGTATTTTATAAGCCCCATGACTTCCAGCAATTTGTACAATGTGTCCTGCCTCGTGGCAATGAGAATACTTCAGCTTTCAAACATCAGTTCCACTCTCCGAATTTTCCTTTCTGGCCTGAGACAGAGATCCTAAGCATTCCCAACTTCTCATCTATTTGCTTCCTTCCACTCTCCCATCTTTTATCCTTCTCAGATTTGTGGGGATGATGGACAAAGGGTTTGGGCTTGTGGAGCTGTTTGTAATGATCAACTATCTCAGCTGCCAGTTTGGCTACTGGAACTTTTTCTTCCTCGTTGTGTGCTCTTACTAACAGAGGAAATTTAAAAAAAAAAATTTTTTCCAATTGTTATCCCAAGAATTATTTCCCTAAGGGTCTCATACATGTCCTCTACCTTAAGTACCTGCATCCGATGATCAAAGTTAATTTGTTTCACCTTTCACAATATATATATGTTATCCCAGAGGTTCTTCCTATAACTGACTCATACATACCAAAAATTGTATTTTTGTCAATACAATGTATGCAAAGTATATTTTGTATAAGCATTATTCACCTTTCTTTTGGCTGCCTCATTTATTTAGCTTTCTGTCCATGAGAAATAATAAAAAAATGCTTTTGTTTTCTCTTCCTGAAACTTCAGAAGGACTCCTCCCTTGGCCTTGGGTTGGAGTCAGGTTCTTCCTCATCTGAATTTCCATCAGAGTCAAGGAACTTCTTTTCAGTTCTAGGCTTTTAAGCTGGTATTCCCATTTTTGCTCTCTTTCTTCTCTTTGCAATTCTCTTTTTGCTTTTCTGTTTCTCTTCTCTTTTCAATTCTAGATTAAGCTTCTTAAATGCTGGGTTTTTTTTCTGTCTGTGAAATGTTATTTTCTCTTCTACTCATTGAAATTATAGTTTAAAATTATGCCTTCCTTTCGAACTGAATCTGTGCCAGTGCAGCCTTACCTTCTGATTCTACTTAACCCTTTGGCTTTCTGGCTTAAAGATTCAACTTTTTAGTGAGTACTTTCTGAATTGCATATTCCCAACTTTTTGATCTAATGTCTAACTTCAAATGTCCTCCCCACTTGTTGATGTGGACTTGTTGGGCCGAAGGACCTGTTTCCATACTGTAGTGAATTTAATCTGTAGGGAATCTAATCGAATCTAATCTAATCACTTTGCAGTTGCGCAGTTGTCAGTTCCTTCAAAGTAACATCACCTATCCCCAAAACCAAACCAAAAATTGCTGGAAAAGCTCAGCAGGTCTGTCAGCATCTGTGAAAAATCAGGGTTAACGTTTTCGGTCCAGTGACCCTTCTTCAAAATTGAAAGAATGGTTGCTAAACCTGAAATGTTAACTCTGATTTCTCTTCACAGATGCTGACAGACCTGCTGAGCTTTTCCAGCAAGTTCTGTTTTGGTATCTGATTTTCAGCATCTACAGTTTTTATTGTTTTAATTATCTATTCCAGGTTTTTGCAGAAGATCAATATCAGTAGTAAGACCTTCTCTCTGATGCACAAGAAACCTGGTATCTTTCCTTTGATCCTTTCTCAATTATTATGATGCCACTTCTAGTGGAGGGTGTCGGTTAGTTCGGTTGGCTGGACAGCTGGTTTATTATGCTTAGTGATGCCAAGACAGTGGGTTCAACTCCTACGCAGGCGGAGGTTGCCATGAAGGACTCTCCTTCTTAAAATCTCTCTTCACCTCAGGCATGGTGACCCTTAGGTTAAACCACCACCAGTCATCTCTCTCTCTCAAATGAGAGAGTGGTGCTGTGATCCAGTCAGATTATGGTGACTTTAAAATGCCACTTCCAAAAGTACATTGTTGGCTTGAGGTTGTTCCATTCAGACCCTAATTATATGAGTTATAGAGTCATAGAATCAAACAGCACAGAAACAAGCCCCTTAGCCCAACTGATTCATGCCTCCTTGGCCTCCTATACTCCAGGGAAAAAATGTTGCAGCCTATCCAGCCTTTCCTTATAAATCAAACACTCATGTCTTGGTCACAGCCGTCTGTTCATGACAGTTGTCGGTGAGAATGAGTACCGCACAGTCCTTGAGAAGACAGACTCCAGAAAAAAGTGAGAGTAAATTATATGATATGACCAAAAAGATAATAGTGGAAGCAATTTCATTACAGTGTTATTTCTGCAGTGATTAATTATATCACTCTATGCTGCAAAGGTACTTTGCAGTGCATTTCTTGTTGAAAAATGTGCTCCTATGTATTCAAAACTGAAGAAACATTATTTTGAATCTAGAGTGTGATATAAAGTGATTCTGATAGTTCACTTATAGAGAAAGTTTATTCCTAGACTGCTTTGATTGATAGGCTATTCATGTAGCTTAGGCAAGGGAAGCCATTTTTTTAGGAAAAACTACACAAAGTTGTTTACATTTCCCAGGCTATGCTGTCAACTAATGCCATAATGAATGAATTGTAGAGTTGCAGAGTCATAGAGTCATACAGCTTGGAAGCCTTTTAGCCCAACTCATCCATGCTGAACAGGTTTCCCAAATTGCACTTGCCCCATTTGCCTGCATTAGGCCTATTTCCTTCTAAAGCTTTCCTATCTATCCAAATGCCTTTTAAATGTTGTACCCACCTCTACCACATCCTCTGGCAGCTTGTTATATATATGCACCACTCTCTATGTGAAATATTTAACCCTCAAGTCCCTTTTATCTCTTTCTCCTCTCACCTTAAACCTATACCCTCTAGTTTTAGATTCCCCTACTCTGTGGAAAAGACCTTAGCTATTCCCCTTATACAGAGGAACCTCAATTGTCAGAATGAGATGAGTGGGCACTATTTTGTTCGCGCACACACACATACACACACATGCACATACACACGCACACGAACATACACACACTCACGTATACATTCACACACGCACACACACACTCACATACACACACACATGCACACACAAACACTCACACATACACACACGCACACATGCACACATACACACACATACGCATATGCACACACACACAAGCACATGCACACACACACAGGCGCATACACACATGCATATACACACACATACACACACACATGCACATACACACACGCACATACATATACATACGCACACGCACATACACACACATGCACGTACATACACACACGCACATACACACACATACACACACATATACACATATGCACACGCACATACACACACGCACATACACACACACGCACATACATACACGCATACATACACACACACATGCACAAATACACACATACGCACACACACATGCACATACGCACAAACACGCACATCCACACACACACACGCACATACGCACACACGCCCATATACACACATACATGTACATACACACACATGCACATAAACACACACACATACACACACATGCACACACACACATGCACACACATGCACGCACATACACACATACACGCACACACATACACACACGCGCGCACACATACGCGCGCACATGCACACACGCGCATATACGCACACATACACACACATGCACATACACACACACATACGCATACGCGCACACACACATACACACACATGCACATACACACACATACGCACACACTCACACCTGCACACACACGCACACATACACACACATACACACACATGCGCGCACATAAACACACACGCACATGCGCAAATACACACACATACATACACACATACACACATAAACACACACATACACACACGCACACATGCACACATGCATATACACACAAGCACACACACACATACGGACACACGCACACACACACGCACACACACGCGCATACACACACACGCACATGCACACACATACACACACACGCACATACTCAAACATGCACACATACACACACGCAAACAGACACACATGCACGCACGCACATACACATACGCATCTACACACATGCAAACACACACATACACACACACGCACACCCACACCCATGCACATACACACACGCACGCACATACACACACATACATATGCACATACACACACAAACGCACATACACACACACGCACATATACACATATGCACATTCAACGCACGCACACACATGCACACACACGCACATACACACAAATGCATGCACACACACTCGCACACACACATGCGCACACACACACACGCACATACACACATGCATGCACACGTACACATGCACACATGAATGCACTCATACACAAGCACGCACACACACACGCACACATGCACACAACACGCACACATGCGCACACACGCACGCACACACACATGCACGCACCCGCGCACCCGCACACGAGCGCACGCACGCACACACGTGCACA
This sequence comes from Hemiscyllium ocellatum, assembly GCF_020745735.1. NCBI lineage: Eukaryota > Metazoa > Chordata > Chondrichthyes > Orectolobiformes > Hemiscylliidae > Hemiscyllium > Hemiscyllium ocellatum. The sequence continues at coordinate 152,221,529 of NC_083401.1, read as the reverse complement.
CACACACACACACACACACACACGCACCCACACACACGCACAAACGCACATACACATTTTACTGCAACTTTTAGGCAGGTTACACCTTTGTCCTGTACAAGACAATGTTGGAGAAATTATCTGGGGAAAGGGGTGGGGGGGGGGTGCGCTGGTGCATTGAGGTTTGGATACACGCCTATGTAGAACTCCAGGGAAAGTGTGGGGAGAGAGCAAGAGAGAGTGAGAGGGCAGGCAGTCAGTCATTTGGAGATGGTGACTGGGCTCCCATCAATGTCCAGGACTGTTTTTGACAGCATTTCAGTAAGCTGAGTTCAATTTTAGTCACTATAAATAAAAGACGCAATCAGTGTTGAAACACCTCTTTGATGTAATGTTTCTAGCAGGACTTTGAGATCTTCTTCGGATAATATGAAATTTGGATAATTGATATTCGGAAAATTGAGGTTCTTCTGTATATACTCTGCATGATTTTATAATCCTCTATAAAGTAACCCGCTCAGCCTCCAAACTCCACATTGAAAAGTCCAGCCTGTCCTTATAAATTAAACCCTTGGTCTGTCCTTCCGTCCATGACAGTAGTGGTAAGAATGAGTACTGCACAGTCCTTGTGAAGACAGACTCCAGAAAACAGTGAAAATATATTCCCAGTGTATTGTGTCCGAAATGGAATATACTTCAGACAGATTTAGTTGCCAAAGACTGGGTATGTGTGAGGCACTCTGGGCTATCAGTAGCCAAATTGTACTCTTAACACAATCTACCACCTCTTGGCCTGCATTATCCCTCATTCTGTCATTACCATTGAGTCAAGGGATCAAGCCTGGTTTACTGAAGCCTGCAGGAAACCATGCAGATGCTTGGCTGAGTTTCAAAATCTCCTAAGCAACACAGCTCCACAGGGAACTCCCATTTATATTAACGGTTTCATGATGGTATTAAAAATGATATGTTTTTGATATGGGAACGGAAATAGACATTTTGTTTGTCTTTAAATCAAATTGACCACCTGGGTGAATTGCAATTTTTCAAATTGTCTTTATAAGGCATATATTCTGGAGGAGTTGGTGACGATTCACCACGGTACATTCGCCGGCACTGCCGATTAGCCACTGTCGGTTCACCACCAACGTTTCTCCACTGGAGTCGTTTGACCTCGGGAGATTACTCACCACCGGAAATATATATATGTACTGATTGTTTTCCCTCCCACCTGTTCTTTCATACTTCTCAGTCCCCTTAATTTATGCAACATAGTACATATTGATAAAAAAAGAGGTGAAATAAATATCATTTTATTGGTTTATACATAAAAATGAGTTACAAACTCTTGTGGTGGCGAAGTGTCCTTGGCGACCAATGGGCGGTGGCGTATCGTCCTCAGCGGTGGCGAATAGTCCCATCCCGATTCCGGAGATGGGATTGGGGGAGTGGGGTGGGGTGGAGTTGGTGATTTACAGGAGGGCATGGAAAGTGGGTGTGTGGGCAAGGAGATAAGAATTTGGGGACCTTATGTTCATTATTCAAACAGGGTTCTTGTCCCCAGTGAATAGCTGTAGGTGGAGAAAGTGAGGTCTGCAGATGCTGGAGCATCAGAGCTGAAAATGTGTTGCTGGAAAAGCGCAGCAGGTCAGGCAGCATCCAAGGAACAGGAAATTCGATGTTTCGGGCATAAGCCCTTCATCAGGAATATAGGTGTTCTAGCTTACTGACCTTGTCATTTACCTACCTCGACTGTCAACTCCTGTCCTCACAATCTGAAATGGCAAGTGGGTGCCTTTTTAAAGGAAGTGGATCTACCAGGTTCTCTTCATTAAACATCTTTGGAGAGTTACATTTGAACATAGTATTTGCCATAAACCTCACCTTATAATTACACCCCCAACTTTAGCAAAGCTTTTTTTTGTGCTCTTTATAAAGAGATTCCTTTAAATTAAAAACAATGAAGTTGTTGATGAAGCTTAAAGAATGCAGGGCACAATATTAGCCTGGAACTTAGGCCATCCAACTTCTGCTTCTGGATTAGTTAGTAACGTTCATCTCTTCAGATAGACTTGTGCCAACATACACTGAGTTCCAATAAAGGACTGAAGTTCACATGACTGGATGTTCAAAATTCCTGCTCCTAGCAATGCCCTCCCTTACATCAAGGGCTGTGCTTCTTACATATAAATCTGACATATCTTTATTCTGGCCTTGTTTCTACCTGTTCTGATGTGCTGTAGCTGGAAATTATGATGGAAGCATGTCAAAGCAGCTGTGGATTTGTATGACTTGTTAAGTCTGTATAGCGGCGATGAACCTGATAATACTACAACATGTAGTTTCAACACAGAGATGGCTATTTTTCTGGAGAATTCATTGAGCAATTATGATCAACAAGAGAAGATGAGTCTGGAGAAGAAGCCCTGGAGAGATACCGGTATCACAGAACACTAAAGACAAGAAGGGTTGGAGCAGCAGTCTGTGTGGAACAGATTATGCTGGCTATCTCCTTTCTCTGCCTGTTTACAAATCTGCAATTTACAACCAACGCAAAGATTAGTTCTTAGGGTTCCTGGATTTTGCTGCATAATGATAAATCATTTGTTAGGATGTTTTGGGAGCACTAGGAGAACCATTTTATGTTGGGGATTTGGATGCAATGAAAGGAATTGTAGCTATGCTTTACAAATACTGAATCACATTTATAAAGGCCGTCTTTATCACTATACATACTAACAGAGCAAATGATTTGCACAAATACTAGTGAAATTAATGACTTTGACTTTTAATTTTTGGTTAGTAAAACTGTTTCCTCTTCAAACTTTTTCATAGGAGTCATAACATCAGTCTGAAACAGCAAATCTGACCTTTGTTTATTGCCCCCTTCAAAGACGGTATCTGATAGTGCAACGTTCAGTCAGTGAAGTGTCAACCTAAATCATGTGCATGGATCTTGGGATTAGGAGTGAACCCACTATCTATCATCTCTGAGGTGTAAGTACCACCAGTTCAGCTAAGTGTATCTTGTGAACTTGAAAATATATTTGAGATTCTTTTACACTTTGGATCTGTAGCAGAAACTTCCAGAAATTGAGACTAAATTTAATATAGAAGGAGAAAGTTTCAGACTGAGAGACATGGAAAAATAACTTATCTCTCAGTGATCCTCGATGAGATATATATTTTTGAATTAATGTTGTATGTCACTGAAGTGTTTGACCGTAAAGCAGGCTTTCTGGTAAGTTTAAATGAACAAACATTCAACATTTATTTATACAACACCTAAAATATAAATACATGAAACACTCTCTCACACAGACACAATAAAAGATGATTCTAGAGATGAAGCAGTCCACTTGGACTGTGAACAAAATAATAAGAAATAAATCATATACTTTCAATTGGATCATTATGATATAAGTGTTGTCGGTCTTTTCAGAATTTCTTTCCGAATTTTTGGAAAATAAAACAGAGGTTGGATTTTCATGTGAAGCTTTTTTGGCAAGATCTGTAAAGAGGAAATACACTCTTGCAGGCACAAACAAATTAACCCCTTTTTTATGCTGGGTCTCGGTTTAGGCAAAGCTCCTTCCTTCCTATTGGCAAGGTGACCATTTTTGTATCTGAAGTGGACTCAATCTAACTGGCCATGCCCTGTCCTTCACTAAAGGAATTTGTTATCTCAAGCAAGTTTTGATTACGTTTCCATAAAATCAGTGGGGTGGGTGTTAATGTTTCCAATATGTTTGTTTTGGATTTGGATTTGGAGTTTGGAAGATGCACAGCCTACTATCTTCAGATTCACCTCCAAGCTAAAGTCCACAATATAAAAATATTGGCATAGGTAGGTGAACCTGAAAGGGCAGGCTTTTTACTTAGCGAGTTGTTTTGAAGGGTGTGAAGGAATGGGGTGCTATCCTTGAAGGCCTTGCCCTTCAGGGGCAGCTTCTGAGAAGATAACACCTCACATTTCTTCCAATCCATTCGTGCTAGAAAACATATGCTGCATTATTTATCGCTTCCATTCCCAGAATATGAACCAAAAACCCAAAAACTCAAGATTTAACTTGAATATCGATGGGTCTGCCATCAGTCTTGGTGATGCCCATAAGAGAGTTTGGGCACTTTTGGAACTGTTAGATCTGCTGGGGTTGTCCACATTGCTTTATAGCTACAGGAGAGTCTCTAACTGGCTAGACAGCTGGCTGGCAATGTTTCTCCCCAGGAGAGAGAAGTCTTCCACCATCTAATTTCCAACCTCATCCTTGTATTGTCCACACAAATGATCTGATGATACAAACCATTACTACACCATGGGATATGAATGGCAACCATTTGATAAAATGATTTGGGAAAAGTGTCTGGATGACTACTGTATTTGAGTTTTTTGTAAATATCCTGTTAATAGGAGCTATAAATTTTACAATTAACTTTGCATTCTGAATGCCTTTTCAAGGAAGGTCTTCCATATGGACATTTACAATTTAATGAACTTCCAGACATTCAGGTTAGCTGTGCTTGCACTTAAATCACACAATATTCCTTGACCGCTCTCCCATTTCACTGGACGCTGTATTTGATCAAAATACCTTATTCATATCCTTGCCACTTTTAATACAAGTGAAAGTGTCCATCAACAACTTCATATAATCATGGGCAAGTGGTGTGAGAGAGATAAATCTACATACTCTTGCAATAGTTAAAAATAGCTCGGAATGAATTTCAAGATTCAGGAGCCTTAATAGATTTGATGCTCAACATATCTAACCAGCTCAAAGGATCAATCAACAAAGCAAAACAAATGTTTAATTACTTTGTCAAAAGAATTGAGCGCAAGAGATATTTATGTGGAAACTGAGTAATTTTCTGATTCAACCACATCTTGAGAAGCGTGTCCAACTCTGGTCACTGAAGCATAGAAGGCAATGGTGTATAAATTTGATATTTTGCCCTGACTGTTTCTCAAGTGGTGAATAAATGTCTAGATTTCCCATAAAGAAGGCACACACTCATTCTGAGACAGCAATATTTATCTGCCATATCTGTCATAGCCAAAAGACTAAGCATTCAGGTACCAGACCTGAAATATGCATTTGACCATTTGCATAAATAAAAAAGGGTCCTCATGCCCAACTGAGATGTTTGGAACATGTAACCTGTTCTGGATGCAGCCAGTGCAGTAGTTAGATATCCTGAGATTGACTCACTGATCTTTATCATCTACAAATCTCTTGAGGTCTTGTGGGTCATGATGCCCAGATTTTCACTTGGCCACAGTGACACACACCATGAGATTAACCTTTTAGAAAACCAATGTTGCCACAGAGGACTTTTTCAAATGTTTTCATGGGATGTGAGCATCACATGATAAGTCAGGTAGTTGTTGCAAATCCTTAATTGTCATTGAGAACGTGGTGGTGAACTATGTTCTTGAACCCTTACATTTCATCTGCTGTAGGTATATCCACAGTGCTCAAGTAAGTGCGGTTCCAGGACTTTTCCCAGCTTAATTCATAGTTTGGAATTAGAATGATTTACACGACGTATCAGCAAATCAAATGTACTTTGGCCAATAAACAATATTGACCTGGCTTTAATAAGCTGAGAATTTCATCGCTTTTTGCCTGGTTCCTTCACTTTGACATTGGAGCACCTCTGACAGACATACTGCCAGCCCTGGTTTCTCGATGCAAATAGTTTATCTGTAGTTAAAGGATCTTCAGGCTTTGCACATTAACCTTGTGAGTGTGCCATGACATTCATTATTGAGTTTGAAAGGTTCGGGACTTTTTTTATTGGTCTGAGATTGTTGAATGATGATAATGGAATTCCAATGCATGTGCATCACTAATTTGTTTAGTTGAAAACTCAATAATTACATGAAGTGTGCAAGCTGCAGAACAGTTCAATGTTAGACAGATTGCGTTAACTAACCATTTAAATCTTAGATTCACAGACATTTTCTAATAGAATTATGTAACGTCTATATTGAATGGTTGCTTGGAAATAAATCACTCTCCTTTTAAGTGACTGGGAGTTAAGGACACAAGGTCAGGCAAACTGAAGAACTTGTTTAAAGCTCTTAAAAGCTGATCTTAGCTGAAGTAATTATGTGGTGTGACGACCAGCTCCATTATTTTACCGACTAAATGGATGTGGCAGGAAAGTTGCCTTGAACAAAGGAAACTCAGAATGACCATTGATTTCAATGCAGATGGAACTTTTCTCCATCTGGGTAATTAGAGTTTTGTATAAAAGTCCAAGGAAAATATGGCTCAGCAAAATTAATTGTGTAAGTCAATACCCTGTAATTTCTTCCTTCTCTTACATGACACAAAGATCTTGTTGTGCAAATGTACCCTGACAATGCCATAGATTCCCAGGAAAGTTAGAGTCAAGGTGTGGGTGGCATCTCTAACTGGAAATGCATGGTAAGTGCTGTAGCAACACAATGAGTGGCTGTTGCCTATTAAAATTAATTAATTTAAAGTATAAGCATTAGGCATGCAAAAAAAAGTACATTTGTATTCATTCTTAATTCCAGAATGAGATTACAAAGCCATGATTTCTCTGAAGTAAAATGTTAATTTTAATGAGTGGATAATTAATAAATCATATTATATCCAGTAAAGCTTGAGTTGCATTTAATAGTAAGACCAGCGCACTTTGAGGACATCTGCAGAAATTGCAAAATTGAAAGAGAAGCTTAGAAACATGTTGGGAAATAAGCTTTTGTATACATCTTGCTGAGCTTTACCTAGGAAATGTAATGAAGTGCTAATTGGTTTCTTCTTTTCCCCTTCTCATCTGCAGTAAAAACAATACACACAATCTCACAATACTATGTGAGAATATTAGATTTCACAAGCTGTTTTCATCTTCACAAAGAATGGTTTTGTCTAACCTTTAAATAATAGAAGTCATTCTAATGTACAAACATGGTAAAAACAATGACTGCAGATGCTGGAAACCAGATTCTGGATTAGTGGTGATGGAAAAGCACAGCAGTTGAGGCAGCATTCGAGGAGCAGTAAAATCTACATTTCGGGCAAAAGCCCTTCCTGATGAAGGGAATTTTATTCAGATTGTCACAATTATAGCTCTCCATTCTGGGCCAGAAGAGGGTAACCATGGAGTTGTTTCCTACCTTAATACCTTCGGGAGACAATTAATACACTTAAAAGGGCTTGAGCTGCAGAGATGGCAAAAGAAGTTGGACATGAATCCCATCTCCATAATATTAATGCAATGCAGACCTCATGCCATTTTCTTCCGAGAAACGCTGCACTACCCACTTCTTTGGGTGTGGCCCATGTGTAAGAGAAGGATGCCTGTGCGCAACATGCCAGAAGCTTTGGAAGGAGTATTATCCAATTATCACACATCTATGTAATGCCATGTCCAATTTGGACCAAACATGTTCAGATCAGACATTTGCATATCACTTGGCAGCATAACCTGCAAGATGGTCCCCTTCACTAGCATTATTGAAAGTGAAAAATATCCAATTCAACCAAACGATTAGGTTAAAGCTTTGCAAACCGGGCATGTCCTCCCTTAACTGTGAGAGGCGATTAAAGACTAATCCGGGCGGCACGGTGGCACAGTGGCTAGCACTGCTGCCTGACAGTGCCAGAGACCAGGGTTCAATTCCCGCCTCAGGTGACTGACTGTGTGGAGTTTGCACGTTCTCCCCATGTCTGCGTGGGTTTCCTCCCACAATCCAAAAATATGCGGGCCAGGTGAATTGGCCATGCTAAATTGCCCATAGTGTTAGGTAAGGTGTGGATTGCGGGTCGGTGTGGACTTGTTGGGCTGAAGGGTCTGTTTCCACACTGTAAGTAATCTAATCTAAATTCCTCCTGAGGTTTCTGTTTTAGAGGCTTTTCTTCTATCTATTTTACCCAATCCAACTTGGTGGAACTTGGTTGAAAATATTTTGGAGTGCTACTGGAAATGATGTGGTGAGTTCCTGGATTTGCCAGCCTATATCCTCACGTGGGAATCAAACTTGAGTTACTCATGTGGAATATCCAGCCTGTCACCCATAACTACAGTGCATTAATAATTGATCCAGCTAATTTGCTTGTCAATGTTAATCTCGCAAAATTGTTGACGGCAAGAGATTCAACAATGGCAATGTCATGTATATCAAAGGGAGATGGTTAGACTCTCTCTTTTATTGGAGAGTAATTGTTTGGCATGTGTGTGATATGAATGTTATTCTTTGGATGTTTTTCACCTATTTCTTGATTTCAGAGAAGAGCATGTCAGATATCAATACACTGTAAATCAGTTGATGCCATATTTGAGTAACTGCCAAAGACAGTGGTGGACAAATACTGAATTTTTTCACCTGAAATTCTCTATTCGTTGTTTAGCAAGATGGTAATCAAGACCAGTCAATTAAGATTTACTGTATAACAATGATGGTCCTCTGTAGTTGTGTTTGTAGAATAATAACACTTTAAACGATGTCAGTTTCAACCATCAAAGTCAACTAGTGATGTCATGTATGGTCATTATTCATCTGTCATATATAAGTCCAATTAATTGCCTTTTCTCTTTTCCAAGACATGGTTCGTAAATTTACATTTTAGCTTCAGAAGTGAGACCTTCAAAAAGAAACATGCAAGTGAACAAATAATGTGTATGTGGAAATGATTGCCACCAGTGCAGACAATGGATTATCTGCTTTCTTTTCTTGGTAGATGCTGCCTGCCTCATGACGATTTGTAGAAAGGTATCTTTCGAAATAATTTCAACTGCAATTCTGCACTGCCTGGGAAAACCATGAAACATGAAATTGATGATCTTCTCCCTGTGTGATGTATCTTGGAAATATTCCAAATGTAGTTTGAAACACATAATGATCTTTAATTATTAATTAAATACTCATTTCTAGCATAACTACTTTCGTGTGAAGTTTAATGCTAAGCAGGATTGTACTGAGCATTTGCCAGACAGAAGGGTATATTGTTAGATGTGTTTCTTTCAGACTGGGATTAGAAATTCACTTTAAGATAAAAAGAGAAATCTTCTTAATAAGTTTTACATAAACATTTAGCATTTTCTAAAAAATCTGCCTTCACTTATTACTGAAGCTGTTTTTAAAATGGATTCAGGTGTAGAACTATTTTGATACATATTTCTCAAATAAAATTCAAAAGCAGAAGTGTTAAAACTTAAAAAATTTGTAATTAGGATCTGGCATGCCCCTGGAGATGGCACTTTAAAGGATGGAGGTCCCCAAGTGGCACTGAGTGGCGACTGACTGTGCGGAGTTTGCACGTTCTCCCCGTGTCTGCGTGGGTTTCCTCCGGGTGCTCCGGTTTCCTCCCACAGTCACAAAGATGTGCGGGTCAGGTGAATTGGCCATGCTAAATTGCCCGTAGTGTTAGGTAAGGGGTAAAAGGGGTGTATGGGTGGGATGCGCTTCGGCGGGTCGGTGTGGACTTGTTGGGCCGAAGGGCCTGTTTCCACACTGTAAGTCTAATCTAATCTAATCTAATAATGGCCTGAATGGTAGCCTGCACTGGGAATGATGTGCACGTACACATCCCATGCATGCATTGGAAACCTCTGAACCAGTGCCTTCTTGATGCCCCTTAGCTCAACTAACTGATTTGAAGCTCTATGTGCAAATCTGACTCACACAGGGTTTATTCAACATATTTGCTTGTGACTAACCAAAGAACATGTGTTTAGCTGCAGAAGCAATCCAGACTGAGTATTTTTTAAAATGGTAAGGTAACAACTTGCATATGAGGTATTTCTGACCTCTGCTTTGGCAGAGTTTGAGCAATTCATATGCAATGTCTTTGGAGGTGACAGTATGTGCTTAAAATCAATGAGGACAAAATGATTGCTGAGATATTTGAGGCTGTGCCTTTTGTTCTCATGAGCATGAGAAGGAGTACAGATGTAGAGAGGCGATGCTCAGTGAAGAGAGAGGAAGGGGAGCACACTAAACAGAATTTCCTGCTCAGCAAGGGCTTTCTATGAGTACTCTACCAACATCCATCTCAGGAACAATGTGTGACATGAATGAGGTTCATCAAGGGCAAGTGGTCATTAATCTGTGTCACTCCCTACTTCCTAATCTGCCATTTCCATCAATGCCATGAAGGTTACAGGATCATTAGACATTTATGCATATTGTAGGCTGAAGATATTTCCATGTTATCTCAGTGTGTTGTTCATCAGAGCATCATGTCAGAGACAGTTACTCCAGGTAAGGACAATACATAAGCACCCCACTTATGTGAGCCAGGCAAAGCGAACAGGCACAGGCATTTTTGGGATTCTTAATGGCTGCACCCACCTGCCTGTGCATGTTGTTGTAGGGAGAAATACCAAAGAGCAGTCTTGCATTGTGTGTTCAGTAGTGCAAGCAACCAATATTTGGAGCTATTTTACCACATGTGTGGGAGAAGCCAAATACCTCTCCAAATCTGGCTTTCACATGGGGCCCAGTTGCCCTCTAAAATATGGCTCAGATTGGAAGAGAGGTCAATGATATTCTAACTCTCCCCAGCTGAATACAACATTTTTATACCTTGTGCATTACAAAACTTAATACAACATTGATGTCATTATTAGCCACAGCCCCTCATGTATACATCCAATCCAATAAACATGTAATCAATGATATAGAACTCTATGGACAGCCCTGGGTCCTCCTATAATCTCATGATGTTTACTAGATACCTCAGTCATCTGTCTTTGGGACCTCACAATACATCTGACAGTTATACTCCTTCCCACACATTTTCCAGCCACACCACATTATCTGCCAATAACCTAAATACTTGCTTACCACTAAGAACTCTTTCAAATATTCTACTAACTTTAGTATGGAAAATTAGGAAGGATATTAATATCTATCAATTGTTATAAAGCCTTTGAAATCAACTAATTTTAAGTGACCACAATTCTGTGAACTAGCTGCCAAACTAGAAACCTTGCTCTCATTTCAACCTGAGAGATCAGTCATTCTGACTTGCAGCTACATTGCAACCCCTGCTATTCTCATACTGTAAGTGAGTTTTAAATCAGAGTTTAATTCTTAAATTAATCTTTTATTGTTTCTACTCTAAACACTTTCCATTACTAATTTTCTTTCCTTAGTAGAGAGTATCTATTTCAATTTCAATAATTTCAAGCCTTCAAATTAAACTTGTTTACATTCCACAAATAACTCATTAACACAACCACATCTTCACTCTGTATTTTGCAATGTGTCTCTGCCACTCTTACCTTGATCTTTGGTTGTAAGAATCTGCACTTCATCTGCAATCGTTTACATTTATGTGTTTTACATCTCCTTTTGCTCTCTTAGAGCTTGTCTGTTTACATCATTTGATGCTCCATCATCTTTGCCATTGCGGGAGCCTCTTTTTACTGTCCACGTTCGGCTACTCATAAAAATTCAACTAAATCTTATAGGGATGCTTGTGGGTTGCATTTCACAATACGCATTTGAGTATGCTTAATACGTAATGACAATTACCTAAAAAGTCTAGGCTATTGTGGTATCATACTTTTCCTTCTACTTTTAATCAAATTACAAACTTGGGACTATGGCTAAACAAGGCCTTTCAAAAATGTCCCTTATTAAAATACTTATAAGTTTAGAAATGCCTGTTTACAGAAACCCGAGTAAATTCCCTGGTGTTTCTTCTCACCAGGACACGTTATGACCCTCATGTGATCTTTCATTACTTTATCTAGCAACTCTGTATGGAGACCACAAGTCTGGCTCTGAACACCTGTTATATTTAGTTGCCAGCTCCTTTCAGCTATCTTGTATCAGCTAAAAAGCTCCAGGTGACCGGCATTGGGATCCCCAGTGCAGGGTCTCTATGTGGGCATCCTCCCCCTTTCTCTCAGGCATTTGGGTGGAGGGTGCTACACACATAGTTCCCTGCAACCGCAGATTGTGGTGGTTCATGGGCTCCCAGCCCAACCGCTTGTTCTGTGGTGCTGCAGAGTCTGTGGACCATGTATAAATGGGATGTAGGCGTTTGCACTCCCTTCTTGATTTTCATAAAAACCTTCTCCTCTGTCTTTGGCTGTACTTCAGCCCCATGCTCCTGATCTTTGGGTACCTGGTTCGGAGGGGTGAGGGTAGGTCAGAGAACCTCCTGGTAGGTCTGCTCCTGGGTCTGGCCAAACTGGCCATAAGCAGGTCTGGGCAGTGGGCCGTGGAGGGGATCGTTATGGCCGATTGCCTGCCCCTCTTCCGTGTCTATGACTGAGCCTCGGTGTCGCTGGAGAAGGAGGACGTGATGCCCACCAAAGCCCTTGAGCTGTTCAGGGAGAGGTGGGCACCGCAGGGAGTGGAATGTATTATTTCCCCCTCCAACTCTAGTTTGATTTAATCTCTGCCCTCCCCTTCACGTTTTGATCACACAGCACTGCCCTCTATGGAGAAGGGCACTGCTTGAAAGAAAATAAAAGTCCCCCGGTGGCCATCTTGTCAACTTTAGTCATGGGAAGCCACAAAAATGTCTTTGACCCATAACAATGAAGAAAAGTCCAGTAACTACAAAACATTCCAATCCATAAAGATACATCTTTGTGACTATATCAAGAATACCATGTCAGCAGGAAATTTGTCTGCTGGCTATCTCCAAGGCAACAGGCACTGGCAGCTCACAAAACATGACCCTTGCACACAACAATGCCACAGAGCGATTTCTCGCACACGATGACTCACAACGTATCTCATTCTACAAGTAAACATTTATTTTGATAATGTTTGTAGCACAAATGAGTGAGGAGCAAAAGGTATTCCTCAACTGATTCATGCCAAAACACAAATGCAATTTTGCAATTGGAAGTTGCGGTGCCAAGGGTACAATTTTATTCTACTGGAACAGTAACTTTCTGCTGGGAGTTCCTACTGATTGGGTTAATCAAGGAAAGTTGAGGCAACATCTGAACAGATCTACTTTGCTGAGCTCTGCACCCCAGATCAGCAGTAGTGAGATTTTTACACCCTACCACCTTAACTTTTTTGGAGAAAATTGACGTTGAACAGTTGTGAACCATTTATTTCCATGTGCAAGTGGAGTCTCGATTGTCTGAATGAGATGGAGGATTGATCGGTCGGGTGGTCAGAAACAAGCAACAATCTGTGTGTGCGGGTTGTCTGAGCATTTCTCAATTATCCAGCAATGCACGCCATAATGCTGGTTAGCCAAGAACTGCCGGTTAATGAATATCACTTGATTATCCAGCAGTGCATGGCATAACGCTGTGTAACTGAGAGCTGAATGCTGGGTTGCCTAATGCCATTTTTGCAGGGACTTCAGATCTTGTTCGGATGGTCCGGGATTCGGAAGGTCGATGTTCGGATAGTCGAGGTTTTATTGTAAATTCTTTTTGAGTGAGAGAGGATGCGAAATGAAAGCATACAGCCAAGCTCCGACATACGGTCACTCGCTGAAGGCATCGGGCAGATGTGGATGCAGCTGCAGCTCCCTCGGCAGCTGAGAAAGAGGTACACGTACCGCAGAACGTCGCTGAAGAATTCGTGGCGATCCGAGGGATGATCAAGGAGTTGATGGAAGACAATCGTAGTCAGCCAGAGCCGATTTCGGTCATGCTACAAAAGCATGAGAAGGAGTTGGAAGGGCTCAGGAAGCGAGTTGAAGAGGTGGAGTGGCGTCGGAGACCGAGGTCGGCGGGGCAGATCCAGGCCCTCAAAAACCAGGTCCAGGCCTTGACTGAACAAGTCAATGATCTGGAAAATCGAGGTAGGAGGAAAAATATCCAGGTGGTTGGGCTGCTGACGGGAGTGGAAGATGGACAGCTAACAAGCTTTATTGAAGACTGGCTGCCAAAGTTTCTTGGCTGGGATACCAAGGCAGACCCGAGTGAAGGTTGATGGAGCTCATCGGGTTGCAGTGCTCAGATCCATTCTGGATCGGCACCCCTGCCCAGTCCTGGTACTATTTCAAAGCTACAAGGACAAGCAGAGAGTCCTGGGACAGGGAAGATCCATAGGCCCTGACTTACCTGGGAGCTAAAATAATGTTTTTCAAGGACTTTTCTGCGGTGGTATTCTGTAAAAGGAAATTGTTTGATGAAGTCAAGAGAAAATTAAGGGACCTTGGTATTCAATATTCAATGAGATACCCAGTGGTTCTTCATATTACTCACAAGGAGATGGCACAGTCATTTGATTCATTGAAACAAGTGAAACATTTCTTGGACACTTTAAAATAATTCGGATGGACTTATAGATATGGACTATAAATTTTTTTCTCTCTCTTGTTATGCTCCTTGTAATGTTATCCTTTTCTAAAAGAAGCTGCTGTTGGTGTGTTTTTTTTTCTCCAATTAGGATTGGCGTTGATATATAGTTGGGGGTGAGTGGAGTGCTCCTTTGGTTCCTTCTGTTACTTGGGTCTGGGGAATGGAGATGTGCGTGGGAGGTATACCCACATGGACTATGAGTGGGGATAGAGTCCACCATTAAGTGCCTTTTGTGCTTTGTAGTTAGTTTAGTTTTTTTAGATTTTCATAAATAGACTCCACGAGGCTTCTTCTGTATATGCTCAGCATACTGTGAGTCGAATTGTCCCTCTCTGCAGGACAAAGGTGTTGGAAAAGATCGTGGCTAGCAGTGTTCTTAAATGGTGCACCTGGAATATTAGAGGGATCCATTCGCCAGTTAAAAGGAAAAAGATGTTGTTGAGCCTCAAAAAGGAGAGGGTGGATGTTACCCTGTTGCGGGAGACTCACCTTAACGACAAGGGACACTTGCAGTTACAGCAGGGCGGGTTTTTCTTGTCCTTTACCACAAAGAAAAGTGGGGTGACCATACTTGTCCGGAAGAATCTTCCATTTAATTTACATCGATTGTGTTAAAGATGAATATGGCTGGTTTGTTATCCTTAAGGCCCTAATACATGGTGAGGAATATGGTATGTTGACTGTTTACTGTCCTCCACCCAACTCCTTAAATGTTTGACTGATGTGCTCTCTAAGCTGATGGCCTTTGCATCACGGCATATTATTATAGTGGGGGGACTTTAATTGCCTTATGGATCCTGCACTGGATAGAATGCTCAAAGGCCCCCCAAAGCTTTCTCTCCAATCTAAGCAGTTGGGTGATCTATGTGTGGAACTGGGGTTGGTAGACATTTGGGGACATCTCCACCCCATGGGAGGGAATTTATGTTCTTTTCCAATCCTCATAAGTGCCACACAAGGATTGATTTTATCCTAACTCCCACGGCTCTTCTTGAATTCAGTGGTAACTTGTTCAATTGGGAATATTGCCATCTCTGATCACTCAGCAGTGGTCGAGATTCAGGGGAATACAATGAGCTCACGGATCTGGCAAATGGATTCCTTCACCCTCAAGAACAGCAAGTTCATTGCGTACTTTTCTTGGAAATTTGAAGCAATTTTGGCCACCAACTCAGGTACTCAGTAATCTGTCCATTCTTTGGAAGACTGCTAAGGCTTATTGCAAGAGGGATAATTATCTCATACTCGACCAGTCAGAAGCGATGGAAGGGAGAGCAGCAGTGTCTGCTTGAGGCATGACTGAAGGCAGCTGAGATAGCATATTACTGTAGACTGTTAGTGACTAAGCTGAAGCTGATCACAGCCCTTCAATCCACCTTCAACTCCATACTTATGCATACAGCAAGGAAGGAACTTGCCATTACAAAGCAAAGGTTGTTTGAGCATGGTGATAGGCCGGGTAAATATTTAGCATATTTGTTTAGGAAGGAAAATGCCTTCCAATTTATTACTTCTGTTAGGGAAGGGAATGGGACTCTTACATGTAATGGTAAAAAAGATCAAGACAGTGTTTTGGAAGTTCTATCAGTCTGAATGCCATGAGGATAGACAGGATAAAATTGAGTCTTTTTTGGGAACTTGGATCTTCCTGAGGTGTGCTGAGCAGGCGTCTCTCCTTAATGGTCCATTAGTAGCCCAAGAGATACAGGAGGCGGTGAGGCAACTTCAAAGTGGAAAGGTGCCCAGCTCTGATGGTTTTCCGAGTGAGTTTTATAAAGAATTTGTAAACATACTGTCAGGGCCGATGCTAGACATGTATAACTATTCATATAGTGATTGTTCATCTATTCATATTAGACATTCATAGTCATACTAGATATGTATAACTATTCATATAGTTGTGATTGCCTACTGCCATCCATGAGAGTGGCTATTATCTCTCTTTTCCTCAAGAAAGGGAAGGCCCCAGAGGACTGTGCTTCTCACAGACCTATTTTGCTCTTAAATTCTGATTATAAAGTTTTGTCTAAGACTTTGGCATTGAGGTTGGAGAGGGGGGTTGCCCTCTCTTGTTAAAGAAGATCAGATGAACTTTATAAAGGGTCGCAGATCCTTGAATAATGTTAGGAGGTTACTTAAGGTGATTCAAGTGTGCCAGCAGCAATCGGTTCAAGGGTTGGTGGTCTCTGTGTGTGGAGAAGGCACTGGATCATGTGGAATGGCCATATCTTTTTTATACCCTGGAATGGTTTAGCCTGGTTGAAACGTTTACTCGATGGGTAAGGGTCCTCTACAATGATCCTATGGCAGCAGTTCTCACCAGTGTTATAAGGTCTGATCATTTTAACATTGACACGGATAGTCTGCAAGGCTGTCCCCTCTAACCCTTGCTTTCCACATTGGTGATTGAGCTGTTGGTGGAGGCCATTCATGGGGACCCTAAAATAGCTGCCCCAAAGGCAGGGTTGAAGGTGCGTAAGATTACGTTATGTGCAGATGATGTTCTTATTTTTCTCTAGACCCCGGCAGTCCCAGTGCTGTTTGATGTAGTGCATTAATTCATTTGGTTCTTTCTCAGGTTACAAGATCAATTTTTCAAAGTCAGAGGCAGTTTTAGGGGAATACATGGTGTAGAAGGTGGGTTCCCCTTTCAGTGGGCACAAGGACGTTTTCTTTACTTGGGCCTTACTGTTACCCCTAGCTTTGGTCAGTTATTCAAGGCTAAGTTTGTTCATTTCTTTGACAAGATTAAACAAAACCTTCAAAGACTGGGGGCCCTCCCAATATTGTGGTTGGGTTAAGTCACTCTTATCAAAATGAACGTTCTTCCTTGCTTAATGTACCCTTTGTGGATGCTCCCTTTGCTCTTTCCACGGCAAACATTTCGGAAATTGAATGGCTGGTTTAGTTCTTTTATTTGGCACTGTAAGCAGCCCCTTGTTAAGATTGAGAAACTGCAATTGCCCAGGGATTGGGGGAGTTGACCTCCCAGACATTAGACAATATCAATTGAGCTCCCTCCTATTTTTGTAAGTCACTGAGCCTATGGGGACTCGGCGTGGACATTGAGTGCCCTCTTCTCAACCTGTTGTTTTTAGACAAAATGAGGACAGTTGTTGAACATTGCCGTAATCCAAAAGTTCCTAACACTATCAAAGCATGGAGGGCAATGAGGCAGATGGAGGCTACTATGTCTAAAACATCTTTCCATACTCCCATAGTTGGTATGCCAAGTTTCCAGCCAGGGACAATGGATGCTGGGTTTAAACTTTGGGCGAATAGGGGAGTCTCTTTTTTAGATTAGATTACTTACAGTGTGGAAACAGGCCCTTCGGCCCAACAGATTCACACCGACCCACCGAAGCGCAACACACCCACACCCATTCCCCTATGTTTACCCCTGTGCCTAACATTATGGGCAATTTATCATGGCCAATTCACCTGTACATTTTGGGACTGTGGGAGGAAACCAGAGCACCCAGAGGAAACCCACGCAGACACGGGGAGGATGTGCAAACTCCACACAGTCAGTCGCCTGAGGCGGGATTTGAACCCGGGTCTCTGGTGCTGTGAGGCAGCAGTGCTAACCACTGTGCCAACGTGCCACCCATCTTTTGTTTGGGTGATCTGTTTGAGGGTGAAACGTTGATGTCATTTGATCAAATAACTAGGAAATATGAATTGTCGAGTAGGGTCCTCTTCCATTACTTTTAGATTAGAGATTTTACATGAAAGGAGACCATGCTTTTGACTGAGTGTTATAGATCTGATACGGAAAAGTGGGTGCTTCAGGCTCAAAGCTTCAGTGAGTACTCTCTACCATTTGTTGGGGAGGAGGTTCCTTGGGTGACATTGAGTATCTATGTGAGGTCTGGGAGAGAGTGTTAGGAGTTGAGATCACTTCGCAAACATGGGAGGACATTTGGGACAATGCAAAGAGGATCTCAATGTGTAACAGGACCCATGGTATGCAGGTAAAGATTCTTCAGAGGACTCATCTGACCCCAGATCGTCTTGCAAATTTAAGCAGGGAGCATCTTCAATGTGCCCCAAATGTAAAATAAGTACAGGCATCCTCACTCATTGTTTTGTGGTACTGCCACAGGCTCCATGTGTATTGGAGCACTGCGGCAGGAGTAATAGAGAGGGTCTTGGGAACTGGAGTTAAGGTGGATTCGGTCTCTTTGCTCCTGGGTCTGCTGAATCTACCTCACTTAGATGTACATGGGAAAAAGCTTGTTAACATTCTCAATTGTTGTGCGAGGAAGAACATTCTGTTGTGCTGGGTATCTGAGCATATTCTTTTAGACTTTCTTACAAATATGATTCATCAGAAAATGAACAACTTTTACAAGATGCGGCAGCCCTTTTTGAATTACTTGGAAGCAGATCTGTCTGCCATTTTGATTCGGGCTTTTGTCTCATCATAATGGGTTATCTGATCAATCTAAGGACATGAGATGAAGAATTTCGAACAAATGTGGGTTGGTAATTGATACTTTCGAAGGTTGAGAGCTATAGTCTTGTCGTGCTGAGCAGTGTTATTTATTCATTTATTGATTTGCGATAAGTGTAATTTTGTTATGTTTATACAGTAGTATAGTAATTAGTTTATTGTTTATTATTGTTTGTGATGTTATGATGCTATATTTTCATGTTTTTGTAACTTTATAATTTTGTAAAGGAACATCTTTTCAATAAAAGTATTTTCTAAAAGGAAAGTTGAGTTGGACACCCAAGCCAAGTAAAAAATGAACTTTTAGCGAGGGGCAAGGACACCATTTCCATGTAAAGATCAATTAATTTTTGTGAATTTAGTGTGTTTATAATGTTAATAAACCTGAACTCAGAAAACAGTGTAGCAATGGCTTTATTAATTGTCTTAGTTCTTCTAATGAGTCTTGGCTAAAGCTCTTCATTAAACTGGAGGAACACAGTAGTATCATCTTTCTAAGCTTTGAATGTATGTCAAGCCTGAGTTATAAGCTTCTCAAGTGCAGTTGGGAACAGGCAAGAATTGCTAGCCTTGACAATGATGCTTGTATCCTGTGAAATCATTTTTTTAAAAAAAGCATGATGAACATATTGAAGCAACAGCTATTTCTCGTTTAGGCAACTTCTGCTGGCACATATTTAATTGATATTTAATGACATTTAAAATGAAATCTGTAATGTTCCATTTACTGTAGAGGAACATTGGAACAAACCATTAAATGAATCCAAAATAGTTTGAAGGCATAAGTTATCATTGTCTGCTAAATTCTCTTGAGAGAGATATGTTTGGAGTTGCCATAGTCAATGACACAGGAAGAACATATGATAGTTCACCAGAGACAGAGCATAAAGATAATAAAACTCCTGTAACAGACTTAGTAAAACCAAATCCATTTATTGTTAAGCCAGTTCAGTTAAAGTTTACACCCAAAGGCATATGAATATCTGTCACCCCTTATCTTATACTGTCAGTTTAGTTTTGAACAAAAAAATGGTGCCTTAAGAGTATCTATTTAATTCTGTAGAAGTGCATGGCCCATCCTTTTCTAATAGTCTGTAGTACGATATAGTTTCTTATATTGCAACAATGGCTGTATTCCAACAACTACTTTCATGCTTGTGTTTTTAGTTTGCTACAACTAAATTGAGAAGGGAAAATCTTCAAAAACACGCCAGAACATGATAAACAATGTAGATTTGACAGCTGCTCTGACAGCTTCTGAGGAGAGAGAAAAACAAATGTGGGAGGGAAGAATAAAAAGAGGCTGCAACATGACATTAACTGACAAAAAAAAACAATAGTGCAAGGTAAAAGATGGGATGAGTTGACAGTGGGAAACAGTTTGATCAGTACAGGAGGATATAGATCGACTGGAGAGTTGGGCGGAAAACTGGCAGATGGCTTTCAATCCATAACTGTGAGGTGATGCATTTAGGCAAGTCAAATTCCAGAGCAAATTATACAATGAATTGAAGAGCCTTGGGAAAAGTTGATGGGAAGAGAGATCTGGGAGTGCAGGTCCATTGTACCCTGAAGGTTGCTACACAGGTGGATAGAGTGGTCAAGAAGGCATATAGTATGCTGGCCTTCATTGGCCGGGGTATTGAGTATAAGAGCTGGCAAGTCATGTTAAAATTGTACAAGACATTTGTTCGGCCACATTTAGAATACTGCCAAAAGGATGTGGACGCTTTGGAGAGGGTGCAGGGAAGGTTTACAAGGATGTTGTCTGGTATGGAAGGTGCTAGCTATGAAGAGAGGCTGAGTAGGTTAGGTTTATTTTCACTCGAAAAAAGGAGATTGAGGTTTACAAAATCATGAAGGGTATAGACAGAGTGGATAGAGACAAGTTTTTTTCCCAGGGTGAAGGATTCAATAACGAGAGGTCATGCTTTCAAGGTGAGAGGTGTAAAGTTTAAGGGGATACACGCAGAAAGTACTTCACACAGAGGGTGGTGGGCATTTGACATTCGTTGCCAGCAAATGTGGTATAGGCAGGCACAGTAAATTCGTTTAAGATGCACCTGGACAGATGCAAGAGTAGATGGGGAGCAGAGGGATACAAATGCTTAGGAATTGACCGACAGGTTTAGACAGTACATTTAGATTGGCTCAGGGGCCTATGGGCCTGTTCCTGGACTGTAAATTTTCTTTGTTCTTTGATCTTTATCCTCACAGAGACAAATGATGTAAAACAAATTATAACTTGCCCAGCATCCAACAGACTAGCAAAACAAGATTTAACATTTCAAGACCTTTACAGTAACACAAACCTTAAATCCTAATAAACCAAACATTTCTTAACAGTAGCCAATATAACAAACCATAGGAAAGAATTATTTCCCCATTACCTCATTAAGCCAATCAAAAATATGAGGTGCCAGAAGACTGGAGGTTGGCAAACGTGGTGCCACTGTTTAAGAAAGGTGGGAAAGACAAGCCAGGGAACTATAGACCGGTGAGCCTGACCTCAGTGGTGGGCAAGTTGTTGGAGGGAATCCTGAGGGACAGGATGTACATGTATTTCGAAAGGCAAGGATTGATTCGGAATAGTCATCATGGCTTTGTGTGTGGGAAATCATGTCTCACAAACTTGGTTGAGTTCTTTGAAGAAGTAACAAAGAAGATTGATGAGGGCAGAGCAGTAGATATGGTCTATATGGATTTCAGTAAGATTCCCCATGGGAGACTGATTAGCAAGGTTAGATCTAATGGAATATAGGGAGAACTAGCCATTTGGATACAGAACTGGCTCAAAGGTAGAAGACAGAGGGTGGTGGTGGTGGGTTGTTTTTCAGACTGGAGGCTGGTGACCAGTGGAGTGCCATAAGGATCGGAGCTGGGTCCTCTACTTTTTGTCATTTACATAAATGATTTGGATGCGAGCATAAGAGGTACAGTTAGTAAGTTTGCAGATGACACCAAAATTGAGGTGTCGTGGACAGCAAAGACGGTTACCTCAGATTACAACAGGATCTGGACCAGATGGGTCAATGGGCTGAGAGTGGTAGATGGAGTTTAATTCAGATAAATGCGAGGTGTTGCATTTTGGGAAAGCAAATCTTAGCAGGACTGATACACTTAATGGTAAGGTTCTAGGGAGTGTTGCTGAACAAAGAGACCTTGGAGTGCAGGTTCATAGCTCCTTGAAAGTGGAGTCGCAGGTAGATAGGATAGTGAAGAAGACATTTGGTATGCTTTCCTTTATTGGTCAGAGTATTGAGTACAGAAGTTGGGAGGTCATGTTGCGGCTGTACAGGACATTGGTTAGGCCACTGTTGGAATATTGTGTGCAATTCTGGTCTCCTTCCTATCGGAAAGATGTTGTGAAACTTGAAAGGGTTCAGAAAAGATTTACAAGGATATTGCCAGGGTTGGAGGATCTGAGCTACAGGGAGAGGCTGAACAGGCTGGGGCTGTTTTCTCTGGAGCGTCAGAGGCTGAGAGTTGACCTTATAGAGATTTACAAAATTATGAGGAGCATGGATAACATAAATAGGCAAAGTCTTCTCCCTGTGATCAGGGAGTCCAGAACTAGAGGGCATAAGTTTAGGGTGAGAGGGGAAAGATATAAAAGAGACCTGAGGGGCAACTTTTTCACACAGAGGGTAGTACGTGTATGGAATGAGCTGCCAGAGGAGGTGGTGGAGGCTGGTACAATTGCAGCATTTAAGAGGCATTTGGATGGGTATATGAATAGGAAGGGTTTGGAGGGATATGGGCCAGGTGCTGGCAGGTGGGACTAGATTAGGTTGGGCTATCTGGTCGGCTTGGAAGGGTTGGACCGACGAGTCTGGTTCCATGCTGTACATCTCTATGACTGTATGACTCTATAACAAGTTTTTATGCTTATGCTATACTCTCAATAAATATGTAGCATTGTTGATTAAGTCCTACATTTCTCCCAGACTCAATTCTACCTGCCACACCAGGGCAACAGCCAGAGTCCTTTGGAAGATGTTTCACCCAGTCTTTTGATTATCCTGAACTGACTCCCAGTTGCAAGGCTCACACCAGTATATCTTGAGACATCGCATTTCACAAAGTCCAATCTCTTGTGCAGAAAATCAATTTCCCTTAGCGTCCTATCAGATTATAAAAACCACAAAACTTTTTTTTCTCTGCTTTGCACAGGAACAACTGCTTTTGGTCTCCTAGTCTAGGTCCCTCAGTCTAAAATACTGTATCAATATATTGCACTTGATTTTTTTTTCTTTAAAGATGTTGTCTTGGGTCACTTTCCTCAATACAAACAAATCGCCACAACTGCTTCTGGGCAAACTTTAGTATGATTTCAATACTCTATGACTAGGAGAAAGTGAGGACTGCAGATGCTGGAGATCAGAGCTGAAAATGTGTTGCTGGAAAAGCGCAGCAGGTCAGGCAGCATCCAAGGAGCAGGAGAATCGACATTTCGGGCATGAGCCCTTCTTGAGGATTTCAATACCTCCATTCCAGAATATTCTGTTTTACCTTAACTCAAAGAAGATGATTTAAACATAGCCACAATCTAATGCCTTCCAATACAAGTATAGAAGCAAAAGATACATCTGAAGGACTTTTTGTTCAACATAAGACCAATAATGGTGATGTTCATTGATGATTTGCAGCTCATGAGAAACTGAAGCAGATATTGAAGCATCTGTAATCAGCAAGATATGGACAACATTCAGGCTTGGACTGATGAGTGGCAAATAACTTTTGCACCCCACAGATGTCAGATGGTGATCTTCTCAAACAAGAAAGAATCTAGTTATTTCTCCTTGAAAGTTATCACTGATCAGAAACTTTATTAGATCAACTGTATGAATACGGTGCCTAGAAGAGCAGGCCAGATTCTAGGAATTCTTCAGTGAATGCCTCATTCTAGGTTCCCTAAATCCTGCCCACCATCTACTTGGAATGTCAGGGAATTCTTTCCATTTGCCCGGATGGTGGAAATCCAACCATGCTCAAAAGCTCAATATCATCCAGGAACAAAGCAGCTCACTTGAACGATACTCTAATCCACCACTTAAACAGTAATTGCCACCACCACTGGCACACTGTGATGGCTGTGTGTACCACAATCACAATCTCTCTGACAGCACCTTCCAAACCCATTATTTCAACCTCCAAGAAGAACATTAACAGCAGAAGTGTGGGAATTTCATAGACTATAAAGTCTCTATTAAGTCACAATCCATTTTTGTATTTTGCAACTCCTTTACAACTATTGTGTCAACACTCTCAAATTGCCTTTTTAATGTCACTGTGGGTGTATCTACACCACATGGACTGTGGCAGTTCAAGAACTTGGATCACCTCCAGCTGCTCAAGGGAAATTAGGGATAGGAACTAAGTCTTGACCTTGCTAGTCATGTTTTCATCCCATGACTTAATAAAAAAAGTTAGTTGATTAAATGAAAAGATAACCCTCATTAACATTGCTTATTAGTGCCTCAATTTCTCAAATTTAAAAATTGAATCTATGTTTTGTAATGATCCATTAAAAGACAGAATTATCACCAACAACTGCTGCCCCCAAAACAAACCATAATCAAAACAGCTGTGCTTTTCTTATTCAGCAATATCCCTTGGGACACTGGACACTAGCATTAACTCCCAATACAGAGTGAACATGAAAACACCTCTGTTTCTTCCTGATTTAAGAAAATGCCTCCAGCTTCCTTGTAATGATCAAACACATGCCAAATATGAGATGTGCCAGTACATTTAGTTTTTTGACCAAGCTAGTCCATTCAACACACTTCTACATGCATGAATAAAGCGAAACTATTGCAAAGCAAAATATTTACAAGTGCTGTCAAGTTATAGGGAGAGGTTGGGATGTTTTTCACTGGAGTGGAAGAGGTTGAGAGTTGACCTTACAGAGGTTTATAAAGTCATGAAGGATATAGAGAAGATAAATGGCAAATGTTTTTTCCCCTAAGGTTGGGGGGGAGGTGGAGAGTGAGAGGAGAGGGGATTTCAGACTGGGAGAATACTATAAGGTGAAAGGAGAAAGATTTAGAAAAAAAACATGAGGGACAATTCCTTTTCATAGAGAATGGATTATGTGTGGGATGAACTTCCAGAGGAACTGATGAATGAAGGTTCAGTTATAACATTTAAAAGATATTTAGATAAAAGTATAGGAATAAGAAATGTTTGGAGAGATATGGGCCAAGTGCAGGCAGGTGGAATTAATTTAGTTTGAGATAATGGCTGGCATGGACTGGTTGGACTGAATGGTCTGGTTCTGTGTCTGTTTCTATGACTCTATGACTCTTATGAAAATAAAAATGGAGTTGAGGCCATAATGAAAAGCCTCATTGTTTGACTGGAAAATTCTTTTAACAGAAATGATTTTTTCAACCTGTTGAGTGATGTTATTTTGCACTTATAGACCAGGTGGGACTAGAACCCTGGCTTTCTGGTCCAGAAATAGGGTCAGGATTACTGATGTTCTTGATGTTCTTTAATAGGTTGCCTTAGATGCAGGTTTGTCCGCTGATGGTGGGTTTCCTTATTGTAAGTTTCTCCAGTTGCTAAATCATACGTGTTTTGTATGCGAGCCGCCTCGAGTTTTGAACATAATTGTGTAAGCAAAGGCAAAAAGAGGAAAAATAGAAGTGACCAATGGTTCTGTTTATGATATTGGGACCAGCCCATTGATGGGAAAATCCAGTCTAGACTGTGTGAAGTCCCCAGATCAAATGAAACCAAAAAAAAGCGACTGGAAATAAGGACAAAGACAAATTGTGCCTTGGTTAATTTGTAGTTTAGATCTAAGGGAGAAAGATTGTCTTTCTGTTACTGGTTGCTATAAGTTAAAAGTAATGCAATTGGGATCATAATGCATTGCTTAAGATGATAGAGAGCATAAATGGAAATTGATGGTATGATTGGGTATGTTTGAAGAACATTTCACACCTCGGCAGACTATTGGATGTGAAAGAATTGTGTTCAATACCAGGACTTAAGCTCAGGACAAAGTATTGATCAGTAGAATAATTTTGTGAAAAGCAAGTGAGGCTTGTAGATATAGATCCTTCACAGGCAGTGTCTTTGCAAACAGAATTATAGCCGAGAATCAATACCATCTTCAGAGCTGAGTCACTAAGAGAAAATGTCTTGAGGATAGATTTTCCTTGTGCTGCTGCTGGGAAATGATCAAATCCAAGTGTAAAAGACAGAAAAATAGACATGGCGACCTATTACCTGATGTCTCCTTGCTTGTCTGGAATGTTTGGGTAAATCCCCACCACTATATAACTGGGTTGCATCATTTAGAATCATGGAGAGATGAGGCTCAAAGCATAGAAAGAGGCCCTTCAGCTGAACTTCCCTATGCCACCCTGTTTTCACAATTAAATTAGTCCATTTACCTGTGTTTAGTCCATATCCTCCCATATCTATCCCATCCATACCTATCTCATCTGTCTAAATGTTTCTTAAATAACAATATTGTACTCACTTCCACCACCATCTCTGGAAGCTCATTCCAGACAATCACCATCGGCTTTGTGAAAATGATTGCCCCTCTGGACTCTTGTATTTCTCTCTTCTCACGTGAAAATTTATAGTCACACACTCACACTCAAATCCTCTGCATTATGTTGTGTTTTTATTAATTATTGGAAGAAATCTGTTGCAACCACTCACCAAGACATTTTTATGGCCTGAAATTTCAATTACCAACAGAACAGATTTGGCTGACGTTAATTCTCTTAAAGATTACCCACTTATTGATTTTTGTGATGAATGTTTTGAGCTTGGTAATTTAAGGAGCAGGAATGGTAGACTGTATTCATGAAGATTTCCTACAGAAGTATAATTCCATTCAACAAGGAAGGGAGCAATAGAGTTAAGTGTCGGTTAGGGAACATTTAGAAGACAGTTATCCTGTATCATTTGTGGGCGGCACGGTGGCACAGTGGTTAGCACTGCTGCCTCACAGCGCCTGAGACCCAGGTTCAATTCCCAACTCAGGCGAATGACTGTGTGGAGTTTGCACGTTCTCCCTGTGTCTGCGTGGGTTTCCTCCGGGTGCTCCGGTTTCCTCCCACAGTCCAAAGATGTGTGGGTCAGGTGAATTGGCCATGCTAAATTTCCCGTAGTGTTAGGTAAGGGGTAAATGTAGGGGTATGGGTGGGTTGCGCTTCGGCGGGTCAGTGTGGACTTGTTGGGCCGAAGGGCCTGTTTCCACACTGTAAGTAATCTAATCTAATCTAATCTAATCTAATCTAAATAAGATCACTTGTATCATAAGGTTCATACTGATGGAAAATGACATCCATCAACCCGGAGTGCAAAAAACCAATTGGTGGAGAGTTGAATTCAATGGGACTGGAGCAGAACTGGGCAGAATTGACTGGAACAAGAGGTTAGTGGGAAAAACAGTAACTAAACAATGGGCTACTTTCAAGAGGAGATAAATGAATAACTCAAGGTTTATTCTCTGAAATCAAAATGAAAGAACAAATTAATGCAGTGTTCCCTGGATGGCAAAGAAGATAGAAAGTAAAATGAGACACATGTGAGGTAGAAAATGAAATTGAGAACCAAGAGCAACATTAAATGTTTAGAGGGGAGGTGAGAAAGTTAATAAGAGAAGTGAAGAGGAATTATTAAAAAAAGACTGGCAGTTAACATGGTGGGGAATCCCAATTTTTTTTGATAGGTGTATAAGTAGTAAAAGTGTGGTTAAAAGTGAAGTAGGGCTGATTAGGGACCATTAGGGAATTTACACATAGAGGCAGAACATAGCTGAAATAATAAATTAATACTTTGCACCTATCTTTAATAAAAGAGAGGAACGCTGTCCAGGCTATGATGACAGAGAAGAAAACTCCGTCCCTAGAGGATCTCAAAATCCATAAGGAAGAAGTCTTGGATGGTCTGTTGGTGCTTAAAGTTGACAAGGCACTGAGACAGGGTAAAATATATTCTTAAATGAGAACAGAAATTGTATGGGCACAGGCCATAATCTTTCAGTCTTCCCTGGACTGGGGAGGTGGGGGGGGTGGGGGTAGGGGGTGGAGGTGGAGGTAATGTGCCAAAAGATTTGAGATTTGCAAACACTACAATCCTGTTCAAGAAAGGTTGCAAGGATGATCCCAGCACCTATTGGCCAGTCAGTTAACTTCCATGGTGAGGAAACTGTAATAAACTATTATTCAAACTGGAATTAGTTGTCACACGGAAAAAGGTGGGTTGATCAGGAAAAGCCAGCCTGGACTTCTGAAGAGGAAATGGTGTTTACTTAGCTTCTGAAGCTTTCTGAAGTAATAACAGAAAGGCTTAATGAGGGTAACACTGTTGAAGTGTGTACATGGATTTCTAGAAGGCATTTGAAGCAGTGCCACACACCAGACTTGTGAAGAAAGTTATGAGCCATGTAAAAAGGGAGAGTAACATCATGTATACGAAGTTGGCTGAGTGAAAGGAAACAGATAGTAATAGTTAATGGATATTTTTGAGGGTGGAGGATGATTGCAGTAGAATTCTCCAGGGGTCAATATTGTACTTTTCCTGATAATATTAATGATTTGGATCTTGGTGTGAAGAGGACAACCTCAAAGTTTTCAGATGACACAAAACATGGAAGAATTATGAACTGTGGAGCTCAAAAAAGACCTTGAAAAGTTGGAAGAGTGGACAGATAGGTGGCAGATGAAGTTCAGTGCTGAGAAGTATGAGGTAATGTATTTTGATAGGTTTGAAGAGCTGGTGCATGCGTGATGGGCCAAATGGCCTCCTTCTGCACCATTATACTCAGTGATTGTGTGCAGCATAGGATTAACTCATTTGTTGCAGTAGGTCAATAGTTAAACTGCTTAAAGTTTCTGAAGATGCTTTGGCAACAATTGAAAAAAATATGTAAGGTAAGTAAGAGATTAGGGTGCCAGGTGGGTAATGCAGGAAGGGTACCAGGTTGAGATGGGTAGGGTGACAAGTTGGGATAGATAAGATATCAAGCTGTGAGGTAGGTAAATGTCAAGTGGATGAGGAATATTACATGCCAGGTTGTGGGGTGGCTCGGCTACTAAATCAGTTAGTTTTGGATATATTTGGATCAGACTATGTTGTGATGGGACATGGGGTATGACAAGGTTGAGATGGATGTAAGAAGGAATCAGTGATGCACTGGGGAGTCAATTTAATAATTACTCAAGAGATTGCATGGGTATTTTAAATACTCTAAATTTTCCTGAGTGGCCATTATACTTTACTGTGTCAGAATCCTTTGAATTTTTTAACTTCAGGTATTTTAACATGAAAGTTCATGATGCAGGGCAATTGTCAATTGGAAGATTCAATTTCTTGGGTACTTTTTGCAGAGTCAGATTCTTTGGGAATTACATATAGTCCTGACAGGAAATTTCAATTTACACTACTCCGACAACAATCTGGCCTTTGAAATTTATGTTTTAAATTATAAACTTCAACTCTTCCAAAATTCTGAAGTTTGCATTCTCATCTAATGTTTATTATCAGCCCTGTCACTCCTTTGCTTGGTGATCTACACTGGTTCATAATTGAGCAGTGCTTCAGTTTTAAAATTACATTCATATTCCTTCTTGATCTTCTCGAGCAATGTCCTCCAGCCCTACGAGCCTCCAGAAATGCAGCATCCAACAAATTTCAGTCTCTTTAATCTTTTCATCATAGTCTAAACCTAAAGCTATAGAATTTTATCCCTAAGCCTCACCATCTCTCTCTCCTCCTTCTGTAAGATGCTCCATATGTCCATCTCTTAGCTTCCTAGCCAAGTCTGTGGTTCAGCAGCAAAACTTAAATAATGATTTTGTCAAATGTCTTGGGACTTTTTACTGTGTTAAAGATACCATGACAATGCCATTTGTTCAGCAAATGTCAACTAAAAACACTCTCTATCAGTTAGAGTTGAGATTAAAAAAAGTACATAAACCGCATATTGTATGAATAGTAACTGCTCTTTACATCTATTGTGACAGGCCAACAGTTGAAAACTTTGTAAAATGTAATAATTATCCTAATTCTGAGGGATAAGTAAAAACCAAATGATACTAAGATAGAAGAATTACTTGCTGAAATTTCAGGTTAATCTATGACTGACAGATTTGTAAAATTAAGCCTTCCGGACTCTTTTTTTCAATATATGAATCTATTCTACACTTTTGGTTGCATTACTAAAAATACATTGTAGAATTCAGTCTCAGTCACTTTAGGAGCAGGTATAAAAATGATATTGGCCAAACCAAAACTGAAGTACTTTAAACCAAATATCATGCAAATTAGAAAATAATTTGGTGACTTAAAATAAAGAAGAAGCTTCTGATTTTCCTTGACCTCCACAATGTGTACTTGCTGTTGAATAAGTGCAAGTGTTGCAGAGGGAGCCGAAAACCAGCTCCGAAGCAGAAGTTCTAGCTTTCTACCTGGGATACAGCCAGAACTTTATAACATGGTTTTAATATTAGAAAATGATGAGGTTGGTGGAATAGTTTATGCTATTGCTTTTATTGCTGTTCCCTTCTGTGCACTCAACAATCTAATGCTCTGAAATATGTTAGCAGACTATTGCACAGAAAGTCACATGCGAGGCCCAATGGTTTGCAGACTTGGTTGTTAATTCCAAATTAACGATACTTCAAATTAACAATCCTTTCAATCCTTTTGTTGTGCATGTGTGTTGCCTCTTTAAGAGACAAGGTTAGGCAATCCACAGACAGTCACTTGAGGGGCAGTCTAGGACTGACTGTGGACCTAAGAGGTATTCCCTGTTCAAATTTAACCTCCCTCTAGCTCGTGTTCTATTTCTGGTTCTAGTAAACCACAAACACAACACTTTTCATGGTCAACATTAAAAAAATTTACCATGCAACAAATGGTTGGCTTGTCTGTGCTGCAGCCTCCTCCCAGTTACTCCATCAGGCATCCATAGGCCGCACCCTAACTGAAGTTAGCCTTAGCTGGCATTATTTTATTTGGATGGTCTCATCCTGCTGCCGTGTTCTTCAACAAATTCAACAGCAGCAGTGTGAAAGACTGTACACTTGCCAGTCCACTGCATTCAGGAGACGAGAATCAGGTTTTTGCTTTGTCTCTCAAGTCTAAAATTTCAAGTTCTAAATGAGGAATAGAACCAGTCTTTGGACTTTAAGTATGTCAGAATAGATTAATAAATGAAAGCACAGTATTGATGTAACCACTAACTAGGTTTTTCTAAAAGTGATAAAAATGCATTGATATAGTTGAAGACTTCTTGGTGAACAATAATAAACAGAGTGCACATTAGTTACGTTGTGTGTCATTGTCAGTATAACTTTAAGTGACTTGCTCATGATATCATTGCATACAACCTGAAGGTATATAGATCACATACTCCACCTGAGCCAAGATTGTTTGAAGCATGACATGCTTTTGGAAGCAAGTTGCCTGTTGTATTTGATATGTGATGATACCATTCCTTTAACAAGGTTATGTTGTCCTGGACTTTTTTCAAAAGAGTTTTATGAGACTCAGGTTCTGAAATGTCTGGCTTGATCTACTTGATGAAGCTTTTAAGTCAAAAAAACACACTTGAACAATAAAAGGGTCAGTTCTCCCAGTTTAGCTTTTCTCTGGTTTGGTTGGGTTTTAGCAGTCGAGCTGTTCAGAGCAAGCAGTCAGTTAGTTTTGAGGCTGCTGGTCAAAGAAACAGCTACATGGAAGAAGGTGTTCCATGATGAATCTCTCTTACATTTACCTCTCTTGTAAGCCCTGTGTTTTATTTTACCTTTTGTGCCAAGGGGTATTATGGAGATTGTTGCAGGAATTTGGAACAGCAAAATTAAGTTGGGATAATTTGTTGAGTTTTTGGATAGTTTACGTTGTTCTCCATTCTGTTCTCTTTGTGTTTCATTCGGTAATCTTGCAAATAAATTCTGTTTTGTTGAAAACTATGTGGTTGGGCCAGCTGCATCTCTCCTGGATTATCCACTATACGCCTGCTAAAACAATTAGCAAAGTTAGGTCTGGGCTACTTTCTTGAAATGTTTTGAGTTCTGGTCCATAACAGAGAGGTTAATGTTGGCCCAGATTTATATGACTATGAATGTAACATTGAGACATAGCATTTAGTAGCAATAAATGTTTGTGGGTTTTTCAACACCATAACAGTCATGCACAGTTTCTTATATTATAAGAGACGGTCAAGGGAGAGTGGAGAACCTGTAGTAATAGAGAACGGTGCTATTTAATTGTATAATTACAGGTGTTGAAGTGTCAAATTTGTTATGTGCTCAACTCATGGAGTGAGGCTTGAGTCAATAATCAGATTCAGTGGCAAGCCGTCACTGAGCTAAGCTGAGATGGTATATGGTGGAAGCGATTCAACACGTGATAAACAAAATAAAATTAAATGTGAAGTAGGGTGTTGTCATGGTAATTGACTTAGCAGGTTCCTGCCAAATTTGTCAGAGATCACAAAACTTGAAAAAGACAGCGCGAACAATTTGACTAATGAGAATGTCATGCATTTTCAAGAGCTGTGATATCCAGATACACACAAAAAAAGTTTTGAATACTTTGATATGCCAAAGTGATGAGGATTACTGTTGATGTTTCCAGTTCAATAATGATTAAGGTCCTGCTTCGAGAGGAAGGTCACACAGTTTGTGCTTCAACAGTATTTACTCCAGCTCAATGCCAGTAGACTCAAATATGGAAAAGTTTCAGAATTATTATATTGAGTGAAAAAAGTTCACCGGTTCGATTCCCACATCGGGCGACTGTCTATGGAGTTTGCACATTCTCCCTGTCTCTGTGTGGGTTTCCTTTGGGTGTTCCAGTTTCCTCCCACTGTCCAAAGATGTGCAGGTCAGGTGAACTGGCCATGTTAAATTGCCAATAGTTGTGGGTGCATTAGTCAGGGGTTAATGTAGGAAAGTGGGTCTGGGTGGATTACTCTTCAGTGGGTCAGTGTGGATTTGATGGGCCAAATGGCCTATTTCCACACTGTAGGGAATCTAATCTGATCTAATCACATGTTACAGTATATTACAGACTGACTGCTAAGTTAAAGTCAGTCTGAATCTTCAGGACCTCAGAACATTAAAAAAATGCCTCGGGGCCCACATAAATACTTCTGAAGTGTAGTCACTGTTGAACTGTAAAAAGAAAATAGACAAAAATCACATTCATAGAGCACATTTCATGAACTTGGAGAATTCTGAGGTATTTAACAATCAATAATATGCTCTGAAACTGCAAACATTGGTATAATAAAGGGAATTTTAAAAGTATAGCAGCTAATTTGTGCATGTGGTTCCTCATTAGACAGTGAAATACATAAATAACCTATTTTTGCAATGTTGACTGATGATAAATTTTAACCAGAACTCCATTGCTCTTCTTTCACTAGTACCATGTAATTATTTGTGCGTCATGTTGATGGGTATGATGTTGACATTCTGCAGGATGGCAACCCCGACCATTCAGCATTCTCTCAGTAACACAATGAAGTGTCAGCTGAGATTACATGCTCAAGATCCACGACTCTCTCAAGGCTGTGTCAAAGTTTACATTGTGGCCACAAGGTTGTCATTATTTGGAGCCACAACATGATATGTTGTGACAGGCAGGGATGGGAATTTGAATTTTAAAAAATTACTCTGTGTCTCTCCTTGTACGAACCAAAGAGTGAGCTTGTGCAAATGCTAGAAAATTGTCCAGCATGTATCTGTGCTCTTTTTTTAACACTGAGCATCAGAAGAGTATGTGCGATGATGACACACAGTGCTGGTCTAGCATCAAAGGCTTTTACAAATGAAAAGGTCAGATCTTTGTGGGGACGGATATGGAATTTGTGTAATAACTCTCTGCTTATCAGTTACTTCAGTGATTTCTAGTCTGAGGTGAAGGACAGACCCTGTCAAGCTAACAGAGTCCTGCAACTATCATCTTTCTGTAACTATGATGCAAATGTGATTTGTTGATGACTTACTTAGGAAACTGGTGCAGAGCTGGTTAACTCCAGTTTTAAGCTACAACATTTCCCTGTGTAATCCTTTTTGATCAAATTACAACTTCATTCACATGCCTGAGGAAACTCTATGAAATTTATTACTCTCACCAGCACTGCATGCTAAAGGAAAGCTCACATCCAGAGATTCATGTGCAGTAGGACCTGAAATCACCAAATGTTGACATAACTGAGATTTATAGAGTGTGCTAATGATTATGTTCACTGTTTTTAAATGCTCCTTGAGCTATCCTTAACCAAAATGCTGACAGTCCATGGGTATCAAAAATTTTCAAGTGCAATCCACCCCAGTATACCTTCTGTCTGTTCAGAAGCAATATAAGGGTGGGATAGGAATGCTGCTATTTAGATTGTTCACTCTTGCAGGTGCTCAATAGTATGACTGATGCAAAAAGTCCTAAAACATAGTTCCTTGACACATCAGTTTACTATATATTTGTTCAATTTACAAAGCACATGGAAATAACTTGTGAACACAAAAAAAATCACATTCTTTTGACACATATTTGCGTCTGTTTGAAAAAATGTAGAAATTTCTTTATTTACCTTAAAAATGTTATATAATTTTTGATAAACGTATTTATTGGCATAATTTCACTGTGTTTCATTGTCTTAATGCTATGTGAGTTTTCCATTCTCCCTTAAACATATTATATAAGTTTGAAAAATTGCAGCAACCTTCATGTTCCCAATTTTTGATTTCAATATTACGTCATTGGGGATTTTCTTTAATGTAGTCTGAATACCAGGGTTTTTATATTTATTTTATTTCTCAATTTGAGCTTCTCATTCAATGCGATACAGTCTCAATAAAAGTCAGTTGTAACCATATTGGGGGTTGAAACAATGATTGTAATCTATTGATAAGTCTTAAATATTGATTTACTAATAAAATGTTTCTTTCTACATTAATAGAAAAAAAAAGTTATGAGAAAATTCTGCTTCTGATAAAATGCTATTGTCTTCATCT
Source organism: Hemiscyllium ocellatum (assembly GCF_020745735.1). Taxonomy (NCBI): domain Eukaryota; kingdom Metazoa; phylum Chordata; class Chondrichthyes; order Orectolobiformes; family Hemiscylliidae; genus Hemiscyllium; species Hemiscyllium ocellatum. Next base: position 152,186,825 of record NC_083401.1, on the reverse strand, counting down.
GACCCATGTTCAACTGCTGTTCTTTGGAAGAGCAGGTTGAAAATTTGTGAATACAATTTCCAATCATTAACTTAAAGAATCAGGTGTATGTGAGTTGTGGATATATTTATTTCAGTTATATATTTGCAAAGAGAGACCTCCATTTAGTAGTTTTCAGTTAGAAAATTATTAATTTCAGCTCAAATCAGGTAATTCAATTAAAATATATTTAAATGTAGCTTAATGCACTGGTAATGTTTTAATTATCTGAAAATGCATTCAGTTACATTTACACTTACCCCCACATGAACTGGCTAAATCACTGTTTATCTGTGAGCCCCATTCATTACTATTAAATATGTCAAAATGTGTAGACTGGTACTATCTTTGATAAGAGTACTCTTCCTGTACACGTTTTAAATTGCGATAACTAAGCAACAAAATCATGACCGTCTGAGGTGGATGTTTAATTTACATCATTAGTGTACTCTGAACCAGTCAAATACATGTAAACAAAAACAATTCATCATCGGAATTAAGACTAGCAGAACAAATCCAAAATACAAATCACTTGAAAAAATGTGAAACTAGCTGAAAGATGTTATTTAACTTAATAGCTATAAATGATGAAAACAGAAGCTAATAGAACACAATTACCAAAAATAATGACTTTCAAATTAAATTTGTGCCTTTATATATACTTATATTAAAGATATCTCCCTTTTGGAGATCAGGGATCCTATTGGAGAGGTCAAAATTTTCACTAAATGCCTCAAAAATCTACTAATTGAATCACAATTATGTGACACAAAAATGAATTGGAGGATAGGACACGTAGCATTGGAAGCGAAGATATTGTTGCCCCTTTTAACAGGAGCATGGGGTGAGAGGAAATGAGTTAACAGATTGAGAAATGGTATACATCATGGTGAAGGCAGATGATACAGGTAGAGGAATGGCCAACTAAACAAGGTTGACATTTGGGATGAGAGGGACATTTTCAGAATGGTGACTCATAACTAGTGGAGAGCCGCAGGAATCAGTGCTAGGGTCACAATTATTTCCAATACATATTACAGAGTTGGATGGGAAAAGTTAAGTGACTATCACCAAGTTTGAAGATGACAAAAATATTAATAATTAATAAAGGAAAGTGAATATACCATTGCCAAATTTGTAGAACAGAGTTGAGGAAACATTTCATCTCTGAGAGGATATTCAATCTGTAGAATTTTTTTTTAACCATAGAGGGCTGCAATACTTGTGTCAATAAGTATATTCATGGCTGAAATAGATTTTTAATCACTAAGGGAATTAAAGAAATTAATACAATTGTGAGGAAGGATATTATCTCTGATGATGTAGTATCTCTACCGGTACAGCTGAGAAACACCAAGGGATAAAACATTGGTCAAGGTTTTACATAGATCTCCAAACAGTAGCGGTGATGTTGGGAATGGCATTTTGCAGGAATTTAGAGACACAGTACATGAAATAAAGAAAAATCCGTAATTTTCGGTGATTTTCATCTTCATATAATTTGTGTAAGTCAAATTAATAACAATTCTGCAGAGAAGGAATTCTGGCATGTATACAGGATGGCTTTCTGAATCAATACATTGAGGAACCAACCAAAGAATAGACCATCCTTAGACTTGATTTCTTTTTGTATTGGGAAAGGAATAATTAGCTATATATTGCACAAGGCCTCTTGGGGATGAATGAATATAATATGATGGAATTACTCATCAACATGAAGAGTGATGTATTTAATTCTGAGCCTGGGCTCCTGAATCTGAATGGAGGAAATTATGATGATGTGAGGTACGAGTTAGCAATGAAACATTGGCAGCTGTTAATTAAAAGCATGACAATGGAAAGTCAATCATAAACACTCAAAGAGCACATGGGTCGTCTGCAGCAATTATTTATTCCTGTGTGATAGAAAAGTAAAATGTGAAAGGTGGCTAAATCATGTCTTACAAGGGAAAATAGAGGAAATATTATGTACAAGGAAGATTAGATACAAAACAACAGACTTAAGGAATGGGAGCAATTTAAAATTCAACAAAGAAGACGAAAGGATTGATTAAAAAAGGGAAAATAGAGAATAAGAATGAGCTCGTGGGGAAGATAAAAACTGACTGTGAGTATTTCCCTAGGCATGGGAAGAGAAGTCAAGACAGAAACAGGGGAGTTTATAATGGGGAGGAAGAAATGGCTGACCAGTTGAATACAAACTTTGCTCATGTGTAAACAAAGGAGGATACAAATGACAAGACCAGAAAGTATTAGTTGGGAAATGTTGGAGAAATTTATGGATTGCCAGCTGATAAATTCTCAGATTTTGATAACCTATAAAGAAACAGAGAAAATAGGTGTAGAAGTAGGCCATCTGGCCTTTTGAGCCTGTTCCACCATTCAATAAGATCATGGCTGACCATGTAATTTCAGCCCTGAAGAAGGGCTTATGCCCGAAACGTCGAATCTCCTGTTCCTTGGATGCTGCCTGACCTGCTGCGCTTTTCCAGCAACATATTTTCAGCTCTGATCTCCAGCATCTGCAGACCTCACTTTCTCCTTCGGGTAATTTCAGTATCACACTCTGGTTTTCTCTCTATGCCCCTTGATCCCTTTAGCCACAACAGCCATGTTCAGCTCCCTCCTAAATATATCTGATGAACTGGTTTTCTGTGGGAGAGAATTCCACAGGTTCACAACTTTCTGAGTGAAGAAATTCTTCCTCACCTCAATCCTGAATGACTCACCCATTATTCTTAGACTATGACCTTCTAGTTCTGGATTTCCCCAACATTGGGTATATTCTTCCCGCATGAAAGTGGACATTTAGCCCATTGGGGAAGACAAAGTGAGGACTGCAGATGCTGGAGATCAGAGCTTAAAAAATGTTGCTGGAAAAGCGCAACAGGTCAGGTACCATCAAAGGAGCAGTAGAATTGACGCTTCCGGCAAAAGCCTGAAGAAGGGCTTATGTCCGAAACGTCGATTCTCCTGCTCCTTTGATGCTGCCTGACCTGCTGCGCTTTTCCAGTGACACATTTTTAAGATTTAGCCCATTGAATCTGCACTGACCTTCTGAACAACATACCACCAAACACAGACCTCTACACTATCCCCAAAATGCTGTACCTAGCATGGCCAATTCACTTAAACTGAACATCTTCGGAGTGTGGGAGAAAACCAAAGCCACCAGCAGAAACGGAGAATTATGCAAACTCCATAAACACAGTCAACTGAGGCTGGAATCGAACCTGGGTCCCTGGCACTGTAATGTAGCTGTGCTAAGCCCTGAGTGCGACAGTGAGTAATAGTGTTCATCTTTGAAGGTTCAATAGGCTCTGGAACAGATTGGAGGGTAGCTAATGTAACTCCAGTATATAAAAAGGATGTCAGGAGTGGGGAAAATTCTGGAGTCCATTTTAAAAGATTTAAGAGCAGAGCACTTGGACAACAGTGGCAGATCAAAAAGAGTCAACATGGATTTATGAAAGGAAAATGATACTCGGCAAATCTACTGGAATTCTTTGAAGATGTAACTGGTCAAGTTGATACATGTGGTGCTGGAAAAGCACAGCAGGTCAGGCAGGAGCCGAGGAGCAGGAGAATCCCGTTTCGGGCAAAGCCATTCATCAGGAATGGGGTTGGGAGCCGAGGGGATGGAGAAATAAATGAGAGGGGGGGTGGGTCTGGAGAGAAGGTAGCTGAGAATGTGAAAGGTGGATGGAGGTGGGGATAATGATGATAGGTCAGGGGGAGGGTGGAGAGGATAGGTGGGAAGGACAATGGACAAGTAGGACAGGTCATGCAGGCGGTGCCGAGTTGGAAGAATTGGGATAAGGTGGGGGAGGGGAAATGACAAAACTGGTGAAATCCACATTGATGCCTTGTGGTTGGAGGGTCCCAAGGTGGAAGATGAGGTGTCAGGTGGTTATGGAGTGGCAATGAAGGAGGTCCAGGACCTGCATATCCATGGTGGAGTGGGAGGGAGACTTGAAGTGTTCAGCCACAGGGCGGTGGGATTGGTTTGTGTGGGTGTCCTCGAGATGTTCTCTGAAGCGGCCTGTGAGTAGGTGCCCTGTTTCCCCAATGCAGAGGAGACCGAATCGGGAGCAACGTGTGGAAGTGCAAGTGAAACTTTGATGGATGTGGAAGGCTCCTTTGGGGCCTTGGATGGAGATGAGGAGGAAGGTGTGGATGCAGGTTTTGCTATTCCTGCAGTAGCATGGGAAGGTGCCAAGAGGGGATGGTGGGTTGGTGGAGGCGTGCGTGGACCTGACAAGGGAGTCGCAGAGGGACAGTCTTTATGGAAAGTGAATAGGTGTGGGGAGGGAAATATATCTTCAGTGGTGGGGTCCATTTGCTGTTGGTGGAAATGGCAGAGGATGATGCGATGTATATGGAAATTGGTGGGATGGAAGGTGAGGATCTGGGGGGTTCTGTCCTTGTTGCGGTTTGAGGGTTGGGGTTCGAGAGCGGAGGTGCGGGAAGAGGATGAAATGTGCTGGAGGGCATCATCAACCACATGGGAGGGGAAATTGCAGTCTTTTAAAGAAGGATGCCATCTGATGTGTTCTGTGGTGGAACTGGTCTTCCTGGGAGCAGAATGTCATTTACTGTATCTGTTGCTGCCAATGTGGTCTCCTCTATATTGGGGAGACAGGAAGTCTAATCACAGAGCTCTTCAGAGAACATCTCTGGGACACCCACACCAAACAACCCCATCGCGCCATGGCCAAACACTTCAATGCCCCCTGTTGCTCCACCAAGGGCATGCAGGTCCTGGGCCTCCTCCATTGCCACTCCCTTACCACCTGAAGCCTGGAGGAAGAATGTCTCATCTTTGCTTCAGGAGCCTCCAACTCCATGACATCAAGTGGATTTCACCTTACCCCAGATCCACTGGCCTCATGACCTCTCCCATCTGTCCATCTTCCTTCCCACCTATCCGCTTCACTCTCCCCTCTGACCTATCGCCATTACCCCACCTCCGCCCACCTATCACACTCTCAGCTACTTCCTCCCCAGCCCCACCTCCTTCCCATTTATCTCTCCACCCCTCTCGCTCCCAGCCTCATTCCTGATGAAGGGTTTTTGCCCAAAACGTCAATTCTCCTGCTCCTCGGATGCTGCCTGACCTGCTGTGCTTTTGCAGCATCACATTCTTGACTCTAATCTCCAGCATCTGCAGTCCTCACTTTCACCTGGTCAAGTTGATAAGGCAAGAACCAATGGATGTGGTTTATTTCAGTAGGCTTGTGACAAAGTCCCCTGTCAGGTATTAGCCTGTAAAAACAAAATGCATGGGGTTGGGGGTTGTGGTCAAGCGACCATGGAACCAAAATTGGATATTCCAAATTGACTGACAGCCAGACAAATCAAGCCTGACAGAAAATTGGCCAAACTAAATTTAACCACAGCCAGCAGCTATCATTCACAGACAACACTGGAAGCTAAAATGAAAGAGGTTACTGAGGTTCAAGAGGAATGAGTTAAAACTAGCCTGAGGGTTGTGTATTTGAGAAGGGTCAATCAGATATTCTGGCAGCATCTTGGCTACCTGAGTATGTGAACTTTACACCAGTGAAAGGTGTTGACGGGACCCCATTGGATGATTTGAACCAAGTTCATCACCCCATTGGCCAAAGGACGAGAACATTCTTGAGAATCTGATGCAAGGGAGAATGAAAACAGACAACTTGACACCACCACAGCAAAGAGTCAATGAAGACTCGCAGGGAAGATTCACAGATCGACACATGGCAAATGACCATACAAAAACCCAAGATGACCCAGGAGAAAATCTACCTGAACTTATGAGACCCACCTTTGTGGGAGAGAGCCAGCCTTGCATTGGAGAGGAAAACAATTCCAATGGCCCAGCTCACACACATAGATCATTGTAGGTGGTATCCTTTCTCAGACAGAGAGACTTAGATGAACAGTAAACATTTTGGAATTAGAGAAATGTTCACATATTGCTTTTCAGAAGGAATATTTTGTTAATAATGTTGAGCTGAACCACAAACCAAAATTCTGTGTCCCTTTATATGACTCACTGGCAAAAGCGCTTAGATAATTGTTTTTAATACATAAATTGGTGGAGGTGTCCAATGCATGGACAACAGGGTGGTATTTTGGGATGGATAGAAAACTGGTTGGCAGACAGCAAACAAAGAGTGGGACTTCTTCCTGACGGCAGTCACTGGTGTACTCGTGGGGTACAACAGTGCTCAGTGCTTGTTGAGCTCGCAACTATTCAAAATATCTCTTAATAATTTAAATGAGGCAACAAAATGTAATAAATCCAGCATCTGCAGTCATTGCTTTTACCAAATTTGCAGATGACACAATGCTGGGTGGGAGGAGGTGAAGAAGATACAGAGATGTTGCAGAATGATTTAATGGGCTCAGTAAGTGGACAAATGTGTGGCGATGTAATGTCATCTATTTTGGTAGCAAAAACAGAAAGGCAGATTATTACCTGAATGGCTGTAAATTAAGAGAGAGAATTACGCAACGAGACCCAGGTGACCTTGTACATCAGTCACTGATGGTAAGTATGCAGGAGTAGCAACTGGTACTGAAGTTTCATGGTAAGTTGGCAGCCATAGTGAGAGGCTTTAAACAGGAGCAGGGATGTCTCATTCCGATTATACAGGGCCTTGGTGACCCACACCTGGAATATAGTGTGCCACTTTGGTGTCCTTATCTGAGGATGGACGTCTTTTATATGAAGGGAATACAGAAAAATGCATTCCAGACTGATTCCTTGGATGGTAGGACTGTTGCATGAGGAGAGGTTGGATCAGTTAGGATTATATTTGCTGAAGTTCAGGAGAATGACATGTCATAGGAACCTTTAAAATTCTAACAGGACTAGAAGGATGGAGGTAGGGTATTCCTATAAGCAGGGGATTCCAGAACCAGGGGTCATAGCCTAAGGATGTGGAATAAACCATTTAGGACTGAAATCACTACCATAGAAAGCATTCAAGATAAAACAATTGGCTGATTTGAAGAATGAGTTGGACATATTACTTGGGGTTAAACGGATCAAAGGATATGGGTGAAAAGCAGGAACAGGCTATTGAGTTCGATGATCAGCCATGATCATAATGAATAGTAGAGGAGGCTAAGAGGGCTGAGTGTTCCACTTCTGCTCCTTTTGTCTATGTTTTAATGTTATGGCGATAAGTCAGGAATGCGGAAGTGAGAACTATCAAATCAGTCACGATCTATTTGAATGGCAGAGGAGAGACGATGGACAGAATGGTCTATATCAGTTCCTATATCTTATGGTCATTTGAAATCAAAATTTTCAAAGAAACTTGCAAGGTTTAAGTTAAAATATTGTGCTGGGGGGATAATGAATCTCCCCATCCTCCATGGTGCCCTCCAGGCTTTAAAGACCTGAAGCATTCTAATGGACACCGCATGCTCCATTTCTCCAAGGATACTCTGGGTACATACGCAACCAGACAGTCAGATGCCCTCCTTGTGCTGCTGCCTGGAATTATTAATGGTCATCTTGGTTGGTCCTAGAAGCAGATTTACAAAGAGTTCTTCTGACTTGCCTCTTTCTCTCTCACTGGGTCTTCAAAGCTAGGACTTGAAGTGCAGCCAAAAATGTAATATACGCCCATTTACATTGCCATACCAGGGCTGTAGGTTACTGTGATTTATATCACACTGACCTACAGCCCTGGTTTTGCAATGTAAATGGGCACTTATTACATTTATATTTATGTGATTTATATCACATTGGTCCACTGATTCCTCAAGTGTATAAACATTACAGGCAACCTGCAAAGTCTGTGAACCTACTCAAGCAGTAATGGAATGGGACACACCCTGTGTGCTACACTCTCTACCCCAGCTCCCGTAGTGAGAGACCTGCAAGAGAAACCTCTGTCCCGCTCCCTCTCCTTAACAACAGGCATTACTTCTGATGGGGAACAGCTCCGGTTCCAGGCGATTGCGTCCCAAACTTATCCAGGCCCTGATAAAAGATGCGCAGTTGCTGTACAAAGTTACAAAGACCCGAGCGATCCCCGAAGACAAGCTGCAGGTTACAACTGAGACTGTACACCCAGTGGACGGAATCATTGCCAGAACACACCGTCTCTAGAGGCTCATTGTAAAGGTCTGAAGACAGAGTATCAGCTTGAGGGTTAGGACCCACCAGCCCCTGACTGATCCCTTAAGAGGGAGACTCAGAACCTCAGCAGGGAGTCAGTGCTGCCTTTTGGCCATGAAGAATTCTGCGAATATCTCCTGTTTATTTGTGACAAAAAACAGGGGGAAGGGTTCCAAGTGACCGACTGGTATCACAACATAGCAGTGATCACTTGGTTTATGATCATCCATGGTGGATAGAACTCAGATATGTCCTGTCCAGGATCCTAGGCTCGTTAGCGGTTGTTAATTGCCTGACCATGATTTTTCAGCAAGGTTAAGATAACTTCCAAGGTAGAGGAGGTGGGTGTTGCTCCAGGCAAAGGACTTGAGATTCTCTGGTGGTGGTGCTGGTGGTAGTGGTTGGAGTGGGGGCGGGGGGAGGCAGGGTCCATCTGACCAGGAATCTGGACCACTTTCCCCAGTTCATCCTTGCGGAAGAGGCCTTGGCATTCTAACATCCTTATCAGGTCACCTGGGTCTGTGAACATGTGAAGCATGTCACCTGTTTAAGCCGGATCTGTTCCAGAGACAGATCTAACAACCTCTTCCACAAAAGGCACAGGAATATTTCCATGAAAATTAAATATAACTGGTCAGACAAGACACAGTCGTAACACACTCCTGTCCCTGAGCAGAAAGAGTTTACAGGAGGTATCACTGCCTCTTCAGAATGGGATGGTTGTGATTTGCGAGCTCTCTGCCTTCAAGCAGCAAAGGGTGAGGAGTGATGGAGACACTCATCAAAAGAGGCATTTTGTCCCTATCTTCCTTTTCTCTCTTTTCCCCCACAGAATGGCAATGTGGTAGATTTGGGGGTCATGCAGGGGCATAATGGGGGAATTGGAGCAACTCACAGACATGAGAAGCCCCCGGCATAGCTGAGGATCACGAATACATTCAACATGCCTGGGGCCCCTCTCAAGGCCTTGCAGATGGCTATGTTTCCCCTTTGTGGGTTTTGAGGAGAATTGGTGGTGAGGCTGGGGGAGGAGAAGATGTCGCAGAATCTGAACACAGCCACCAGGGGAATTTTGGCAGCTTAGGAGGTGAAGTCGTTCTTTCTCAAATGTTCCATTCCCTCGTTAGTGTGGCATCAAATTCCATCCACTGTCCAAAATCCATGGCAGCCACCCAGTTGTGCATCACTACAAAGATGCTCCTAAAAACCTTTTCCTGAGACAGGTGGATGCAGACTTAACAGCAGCAGAAGTAAACATGGCAGAAATAGGTCTCACTGAGGATGATCAAGCAGGATAGGAGCAACCTGACTTTAACATCCTCCTCCATCCCCGTCACAGTTGGTGGAAGTATGGGAGAATGAATGCAACTGGATCAAAGACAGGGTGTTGGATAAAATGCCCCTCTATGTATCAGCCAACAGAGGGTCTACTAGAAGGAATGTCCCACTCTCAATAAGCCCTTTCTCCAGGCTTCAGGAAGAACACCACCTTCCTATACAGTTTTGACGTGGTGACAATGGCTGAGGGGCCACAGAATTTGTGCATACCCTGATAATCATATCATGATGGGTGAAGCTTTTCACCTTGTGCCATTTTAATTTGGAAGAAAACATGGCCACTTAAACGTTGGAGCAGCAGATGCTGCTGACTCCATAAATGTATCCATAGGGCCTAGCTACTGGCACAGATATAAGTGCCATTTAACTTATCTCTGGACCTGGAAATTAGCAAAAGTAAGAATAATTATGCAACAAAATAGTAGTCCACTGCAGGTCCAAGGGGGAATAGAGAGAGAGCGAGAGAGAGAGAGAGCGAGAGAGAGAGAGGCAAACAACATAGATTGCAGAGAATAGAAGCCTCACTGTTATTAGGAGACTTGAGGGGTGGTGACCTGGAGATAGATAAATGTCTTGGTGATCTTTTTTCTTCAGACAGTGGGTGACAGGGGGAATACTGAGGATAGCTGGGTTAGTTTGAGGTGCCGTCGGTTACCCAGCAAGTCTTTTATAGGGTCAATGGAGGAAACAAGTCCAACCTGCATCTAAGCACCTCCAACCTGTACGAAGGGCTGAGAGAGGGTGTTGCTCAACAAGTTTTCTTCTTGAAATCACTCACAAAACCTCACTTCAAAATCTCACAGCTCTCTCTCTCATCCTCTTCCCCTTCCCCCACCCTTGCTCCACCCTTGCCCCACCCCAAAAGCAACTAGAGTCTTGCTTTACATAAAGTGAACAAAGCTGCCACCTTTTGATGTCTCTGATTGTTATCTTGTCACTCTCTTCTTTAACTAGGTTAGATTAAAGAGTGAGCAGCTGAACCCCAGTCCTCTCACCTTCTTTAGGCCAGGTGGACTTTCTCTGGCTCTCACCAGGCTCCCTCTACTCTTGATTTCAATTCCCAGATGCAGAAATGAGGGAAACTCTTTCTGGAGTCTAGGAGAGAAGCAAGCCTGCTCTTCAGTTTGTTTTGCTCAATCTTTGGTTTGGAAGGTAAGTAGAGTTAACTGTAACAGTCATGAAACTTCCAGTCCCTTAGTAGTTGAGCACAGTGGATAAGGGTGGTTGTGTGGCAGGTGGATGATGAGGCATTAAGGTGGCAGGTGGGTGAAGGGGTAGGTTGGGTTGGAGAGTAGTTGCGTGGTTGCCTTGACAAGAGAGGTATTATGGTTAGGGAGAGTTAGGATAATATTTGTCTGATGGGGTTAGTAAGGAAGTTGGGGTAGGTTGGAAGGTGGGTAGGTACTTAAAGGGTTGGGATGGGTAATTATGGGTTGGGGGGAAGTTGGCACACCACTAGTTACAGGTTACCATCCTGAAAATGCCCCCTTTAACCCAACTCTCTATCTTTTATTACCAAACCAATCCTCTATCCGTACTACCTCCAACATCATGAGCTTAGAACTTATTAAGTACCGATGGTACTTTATCAAAAGCCTTCTGAAAATCTAAATATAATACATCCACTGCTTCATCTTTATCTTTACTGCTTGTTGCTTCCTCAAACAATTTTAGTAAATTTGTCAGGCATAACTTTCCCTTCTCTGAAGTCATGCTAACTCTGCTAATCATATTATGTATTTCTAAATGCTCTGCTAGTGTATATTTTATAATAAATGCTAACATTTTGCTAACAACAATTGTTAAGCGACTTAACCTTTGGTTTTTTTTTGTTGCATTTTCTTCACATTTTGAATAAAGGACTCAAATGGACAGTGTAATGATTGTAACAAGATCAGCCAGGTAGATCTCATAGAGCTCAGGACCAGCACGTTCCTTTGAAAAGAGAAGGATAAGAGGCAAAATTTGGGAACCTTGGATGATGAGAGAAATGGAGAGCTTGGTCAAAAAGAAAAATGAGGCATATGTAAGGTTCAGGAAACTGAAGCCAGACAGAACCCTCAGAGAATGCAAGAATAGTAGGAAAGAACTCAAACAAGGTATTAGGAGGGCAAAAATAAGCCATGAAATGTCTTTGGAAAACTGGATTAAGGAAAATCGCAAGGTGTTTTCTATGAATATGAGGGGCAAGAAGGTAGCTGGAAAGGCAGGGTCCACTCAACAACAAAGGAGGGAAGTTATGCATTGAACATGAGGATGCAGGTGAGATCCTTAATGAATACTTTGCATTGGTATTTACGAAGGAGAAGGACATGGCGGATGGTAAGTCTAGGGAGGATTATGTTGATACTCTGGGGCATGTCAATATAAAAAAAAGAGGAGTTGTTGGGTGTTTAAAAAAGAGTTAAAGTAAACAATTCTATGGGATCTGATGGGACCTATCCCAAAATGCTGAGAGAGGCAAATGAGGAAATTGCTAACACCTTGTACAAACTTTTTTATAATCTCTTTAGTCATCTGAGAGATGCTAGTCAATTGGAGAATAGTCAACATTGTTCATTTGTTTAAGAAGGACAACATAATAATCCAGGAAATTACAGGTCCGTCAACGTTATGTCAGTGGTAGGGAAATTATTGGAGAATGTTCTTCAGGATAGGATTTACTCACATTTGGAAGAATATGGAAGAATAGCGATAGGCTGTGGGGTTTTGTGTGGGCAAGATCATGTTTTACAAACTTGATTGTCCAGGTCACACATGGTGCAAACCAATAACCATGTTAGAAGTGCACAAAAGCAGAAGTTCAGAGAAAATCACAAGGGGGTTCAAGACCCAGATGAGTAGAGACCTAGAGTCACGCAGCATGGAAAACAGACAAAATTTCTCAAACTAAAGTAGTCCCACTAGCCTCTGTTTGGTCCATATTCCTCTAAACCTTTCCTATTCATGTACCTGCCCAAATGTCTTTGAAATATTGTAACTGAACCTGCATCTACTACCATTACTGGCAATTCATTCCACACATGAACCATCCTCTGTGTGAAAGAATTGTCTCTCAGGTCCCTTTTAAATCTCTCCCCTCTTACCTTAAACCAATGTCCCCTAATTTTGATCTCACCCATCCCTGAGAAAAAGACCCTTTACTATTCACTTTGTCTTTGGCCCTCATGAGCTTATAAACCTCTATAAGGTCATCCCTCAACCTCCTCCACTCCAGTGGACATCTCAGCCTAGCTAGCCCCTCCTTATTTCAAATCCTCCAGACCCTGCAACATTCTGATAAATCTTTTCTGAACCCTCTACAATTTAATAATATCCTTCCTGTGATACAGCAACCAGAACTATATACAGTACTCCAACGTGATGTCCCAACTCTTATTCTCAGTATACTGAGCAATGAAGGCAAGTGTGCTAAATGCCTTCTTAACCAACCTGTCTACCTATGATGCAACTTTTAAAGAAATATGCATCTGAACCCCTAGCTCTCTCTGTTTGACAACACTATCCAAGGCCATATCATTAATTATATAAATCCTACCCTTGTTTGATTTACCAAAATGTAATACCTCACATTTATCCAAATTCAACTCATTCTGCCATTCCTCAGCCCATTGGCCCAATTGATCAAGATCTCTTTGTAATCTTAGATAACCTTCTTCACTGTCAACTATTCCACCAATTTTGGTAAAATCTGCAAATTTACTAACCAGGCCTCCTAAATTCTCATCCAAATCATTTATATAAATTACAAACGGAAGTGGACTCAGCACCGATCCCTGTGGAACACCTCTGTTTACAAGCCTCCAGCCCGAGAAACAATCCTCCACCACCCACTGTGGTGGTGACACACCGAGACTGTCTCCCACTGTCAAGTCAATTTTGTATGTTCCTGAAGCCCATGTGATCTAACTTTACAAATCAATCTACGATGAGGAACCTTATCAAAGGTTTCACTAAAGTCTTTGTATACAACATTTACTGCTCTGCATTAATCATTTTAGTTGCATCCTCAAAAACCTCAATCAAGTTTGTGATACACAACTTCCTAGGTACAAAGCCATGCTGACCAGCCCTAATCAGTCCTTGCCTCTCCAAATGCATGCAAATCCTATCTCTCAGAATTGTCTCCAACAATTACCTGTCATTGATGTCAGACTCACAGTCTGCAGTTCCAAGGCTTCTCCTCACAACCTTTTATAAATAAAGGCAAAACATCGGCCAAACCCTGAGTCCTCCGGCACCTCACCCATGGTTGTAGCCAATGCAAATATCTCTCTTTTCTTAACTTCCCACAAAGTCCTGGTATACACTTGATCGGATCCCAGAGGTTTGAATCTGTAATTCCTGATTACTGATGAAGGGCTTATGCCCGAAAAGTCGATTCTCCCGCTATTCGGATGCTGCCTGACCTGCTGTGCTTTTCCAGCAACACACTGTCGACTCTGATCTCCAGCATCTGCCAGAAATGTATCTACCTTTATGTTTTTTAAAGACCTCTAGTGCTTCCTCTTCTGTGAGCAGGTCTGTTTTCAAGACATTAATACTAATTTCCCTGAGTTCCCTAGCTTTTAGTTCTTTCTCCGCAGTAAAAACTGATGGTGAAATATTAATTTAATACCTCTCCCACTTCCTATGGTTCCACACATAGACAACGTCATTGATCTTTAAGGGGCCCTATTCTCTCCCTATTTACTCTTTTGCTCTTAATGAACTTGTAGACTCTCTTTGGATTATCCTTAACCTTATCTGTCAGGCTATCTCATATCCCCTCTTTGCCCTCCTGATTTCCCTCTTAAGAATGTCCCTACATCTCATATACTTTTCAAGAGATTCACTTGATCCCAGTTGCTGAAACCTAACACATGACTCCTTCTTATCTTGGGAGCAGGACAATCAATGTTTTGGGCAAAAGAATCCTGATGATGGGCTTTTGCCCGAAACATTGATTCTCCTGCTCCTCAGATGCTGCCTGACCTGCTGTGCTTTTCCAGCACCACAGTCTCAACTCTAATCTCTGTTTAGAAAGTTAAAATCTCCCATTATTACAATCCTTCCATGCATCTGAGCTCTCTCTACATACAGGTTCTCAATTTCCTTCTGACTATTGAGGAGAGCCTATACTACAATCCCATCAAGGTGATCATCTCCTTCGAACTTCTGAGTTCCACCCATATAGCTTCACTGGACGATGCCTTAGAAATTTCCTCTGTAAGTAAACTGCAGTAATGTTTTCCTTAATCAAAAATTGTACTCCCTCTCCACTGTTGCCTCTTTTTCTTTCCTCCTAATGCATCTAAGCCCTAGAACATTAAGCTGCCAGTCTTGCCCCTCCCTCAGCTATGATTTTGTAATAGCTACGATGTCACAATCCCATGTTCTCATATACGCCCTGAGTTCATCTGCCTGACCTGTAAGGTTGTTTGCATTGAAATAAATGCAGTTTAATTCTTCAGAGTTGCTTAGTTCTCTGATTTGAAAATGCCTGTCTTTTGTAATTAGCTTGCTCTTTTTAAATTCCAAACATATCCTCATCTGTCTTTCCATTCTCACTGCTACTTAGGATCCCCCAACCCACCTCTACAGTATTTTAAAGGCTCCCGAATAGCACTAGCAAATCTCCTTGCTAGGATCTTGGTCCCCTTCCAGTTCAAGTGAAATCCATCCATTTTGTACAGGTTTTCCCTTCCCCAGAAAAGATCCCAATGATCCAAAAGTCTGAATCCTTGCCCACTGCACCATCTCCTCAGCCATTAATTAATCTTCTTATTCCTACTCTCACTAGCACTGTCCTGTATTGTTCATTAATTCTGTGATTGAATGTATTTCTTTAGAACATAAAACTATAAAACATTGTTAATTAAATTTATTCAAATGGGCTTTGGTTGCAAATATGAACCATAGACAGGATCTAAACCAGGCGATGGGGGTCTCACTTGTTGACTAGAAAGCTATCCAGAGCCTTTCTTTGAGGAAGGGCCACTGCTTTGAGTATCAATCAGCCATTTAAGTGGCTAGTGGTAGGCCTTTTGCCCAGGACCAATGGCCTCAGGACAAAAATCCGAGCCCTGAGAGTTGCTCAGTAATTGGAAGTCAACAACTCTCCATTGCAGGAAGTGACTTTGTGAGTATTATCGTGGTCAGAGGCTGCAGAACAATGAGGGATTGAGGCTGTGGGTGGGTGGGAATCACGGAGGGGTTGCTAACTGAGGAGAATGAGAAAGGAGAAAAGGGAACTCTCAATGAGTTCCCTTCAATGAGAGATTCTCTGTCCCCACCCCCATCCATCACCCAAGGCCCTCCTTCAAACCCCTTACCCCTGGAACCCACAAACAAATCCAACAGGGATTTGCCATATAAGCTCCTCAAAATGGAAACTGTCCTGCCTGCCACTGGTTGAATATCAGTGATGATAAGTCAGGATCTTAACTGTGCACTCCACCCTCTAGTCTAACCCTCACTCCCCACCCCACCCCCCTCCCCCACCCCCAGCTTCATCCAAAAGTGCCTTAAGGGATGGTATTAAATTCAACTCCTTATTAACAAAATTGCAGTGGAGAATTTCCATGGTGATTCACACTTCACTGTTCTAAACACTGAACAATGTTTTTAACACTGGACAAGTGATTAATATTTTACTTGGAAGTCAGGATGAGTCACCTACAGTACAATCAATAGGAAATATAACCTAATAGAGTTCCTGAAATGATATCATAGGCATTGCTACATGAAGGAGCGAATCTTTTGCTTTGTTTAGTGCTTACCACACTTGGCTTCATCAATTTGAAACAAGAAAGATTAATGTACTCTTTGTAGCATAAGATCTTAGTTGTACATCAGCCTCTAATACAGATCATGTGGGGGAATGAATTTCTTCTTGTAATGACCTTGACTATAGTCATACAAATAATTAATTTACCTTGGGTCTCCTTGTCAACATTCTAGATACAAGTGACGGTAACAATTAATAGCACCTACCCTCTTGACTTGACGATTTATTATAATACAACACAGATCATTCTCTGTAGCTATGGCCTTCAGAGTTCAAATACATGAAGGACTCAAAGTGATTTAACATATTTTATGGCTTATTTTGCCACATCTATTCCTTTATTGGAATAAATTAAATGAGTTCATGAAACAGATTTTATGAAAAAGCATGTCAACCATTAAGAAGATCACGTAAATTTGGCTTCCCTGAAAGACTGTTGAAGTTATATGAAGCAAATAGGTTCCTTACATTATTACTCCATACTTTATGCAAAACTGACAAACCACCCACCTTGAATTTTAAAGAATGGTGATCATTCCATATCATTCAGTATATGGCGTTATTACAGAAAATGCATTGTTTCCAAGCCTCCAATTGACAAATTGATCATGGTACGCTTCATCAACTTTTATCTGTACAAAAGAACAACGTGGTCAGATGGAGAAAAATAAACCTTCCAAGAATGTGGACATTTCTGTTCAAAAAGGCTCCATCATCCAGTTCAATAGAGTTATCAGAATGACATGTATGAGTCTGGTCTATACCTTCAGGAAATAACAGTGTCCTGTAAACATTCAACCTCTTATTTCCGGAGAACATCAAAGAAAAGCTTTATTTTTCCTCTTGCTTATATTGTTCCCTCTTTTTTTCTTGTGAAATTAAAACCTTTACTCTTTGGTGAAGTATGATTCAACTCTATCTATAATGTCACTATTAATTGTACATGAAGGATGATTACAGCTCACCCAAGCTGAGAATCTACCTGACATCCATACATGCAATGGGAATCACAGGATAATGATAGGGTAGAGCCATTCTAACTGTTATTCATGTTACTTACTCAAAAGTGTAAAGATGATCAATAGCCTTCATTAAATTAGTTAATTGGGCCTAGTCCTGACATAACTGTTCATTGGCTACAAAGTTTACACAAAGCGGATTAATGCCTCGGACATCAAAAAATTAACTCCGAGAATTTAACAGTGAACCTATCTCCTAGTCAATTAGACCCTGGCTGCCCAAGTTCTAAAATGGCACGCTTTGCTCTCCTACCATGCTTGTGAAAAAGGCACAATGCTTGTTGATTTCTACCTCACTTTTTCCCAACTTGCAACACACCTTAGCATGTAACTGACAATCTGGTTCTGCATAATCGCAAACTGAATGGGTATCAGTAAATGATTTCACTGCATTTGGACCTTGACTTTCTTAGGGAGGCAAACCTGTCTGCAAAACCTCGGCATCTACGAATCAGGCCGCATTTATCATTTTCAATTTATTCTGGCTCAAAATGAGTTTCTGAACTCATCTCTGTCTGCCAGCCATAATCTAATTAAATGAGAGACAAGTGGTGGGAGATCAAATAAGTCGAAATGATACACAAAGTTATTGAGGGAATAGAATGTGACTAACATGGAGAAAATGGCTCACGGATTGGTCATAAATCTCCTATCCTGAACCAATTACTATTTGTAAATTTAATTTAAAATAAGTGAAGTGGGAATTGAAGCTCTGAAACTTCAACTCCATAAGGGATCTGAAAACTATGAGTAGGAGTTATGAAAAATATGAATAAGCATAAAGCAAGAGGCAATGTTTCAGCAAAGCAGCTGTTATCTTCAAGCTGAACAGAGAACAGTGTACACATCTCCTTTGAATTAAATCAGTCCTTGACTGACAGATAGCTCTCCCTGTCACGCGTTTGTACTAACAGTGTGAAAATATAAACAAATGTGCTGAAGTAGTAACAAATTTAATTTATTTATTCCTTGTGCATCTAGGAAAATTCATGACTTCAGTAGTACTGCAAAACAGATGGGGGAAGAAAAAAAACTGCATTGAAAAGAAAGCAGCTGAAATCCATGTGTATTCTTAATGTTGCAAATGCAATGGTGCAAATGGGCTTAGAATCACGGAATGGTAGAATGGTTACAGAAATGAAAATGCCATTTGATCCACTGTGTTGGTGCTGACTCGTTGAGTGAGTAATCTAACCATCACCTAACCTCCACCTTTGTGTTCGTTCCCTGTACTTTCTTCCTTTTCATTTTGGTTTCTGATTGACTGAATTGAACGTGCCTCCAGAAAATCTTAGACAGTACATTCCAGATTCTAACAATTTGATATGTTTAAAAGATTTGCCCTCATGTTGCCACTGTTCCTTTTGCCAAATCCTTTAAATTTACAGCTTGTGGCTCTTGATCCTTCCTGTAATGATTCTCTTCCTGCCTTTTGTCCAGACCTCTCATAATTTTTAATAACTCCATAACATCTCCACTCAACATTCTCTCCTTCAAGTAAAAAAGTCTGAACCTCTTCAACCTATCAATGTAACAGATTTACAGCATCCCTGGAATTAATGTCATGAATCTTTTCTGCACTCTTTCCAATGCCTTCATGTCCTTCCTTAAGTGCAGTGCCCAGAAATGGAAGCAAATCTCCACTTGAAGCTGAACCAATGTTTCACATAGGTTTACAAATTTACAAATGGATAAGGATAGGCTGGGTGAATGGGCCAAAATTTGACCGATGAAGTTTAATGTGCATAACATGATATTATCATATTTCTGATGTCGCATCATATCAAATTACTTCTCTCAAACTGCTGTGAATTTCTGAAATTAGTTATCCTAGAGTATGGTAGATTCCAAGACAAGACAATGACTGAATAAATTTAAAGAGGAGACAGAAAGCTATTTAATTAGTAATGGGTTGAACGGTGAGCAATCTTGAGGCCTCCTGCTCCTTGTTCTTCAGTTCTTAAAACAAGTTCCTCACTTTTGTACTCTATTCTCCTTGCAAGAATACCAAGGATGTCATATGCTTTACTATCTGATCTCTCAGCCTGCCCTGCAACCTGTAATAACAATTGCACATCCATGTCTCTGCTCCTGCATCCTGTTTGGAATAGTGCCCACTACCATATTTTGGGATGCTGGAGTTGCCAGCACATTATTGTGGTGTTACTGAGAAGCCTTAGATAGATTCACTGCCACCATTCCTTTTTGGTACTTGTCTACGTTACTGATACTATGAGGGGAAGGATGCCTAAAGTCTTCAGCAGAACTTTGGCTCAGTCGTGTTAAACAATAAGGTTTAGGGGCATTCTGGCAAAGTTCGCCGATGGTACCAAGTTACCTGGGCTGGTGGGTAGTTCTGAGAAGGTGGGGAGGCTGCAGGAAGATTTAGACAGTTTAGGAGAGAGATCCAGGAAATAGCTGATGAAATTCAACATGAACAAATGTGAGTTATTGTACTTTGGGTAAAAGAATGGACTATTTTCTAAATGGTGAGAAAATTCATAAAGCCAAAATACAAAGAGATCTGGGATTGATTATCCAGGATTCTCTAAAGGTTGACTTGCAGGTTGAGTTCATGGTTAAGAAAGCGAATATAATGTTGTCATTTATCACAAAAGTGTTAGAATATAAAAGCAGTGATGTGCTACTGAGACTTTATAAAGCTCTAGTTAGGCCCCATTTAGAATTACTGTATCCAATTTTGGGCCCCATAGAAGGACATACTGGCACTGGAGCATGTTCAGTTGAAATTCACACAGATGATCCCTGGAATGGTAGGCCTAACATACGATGAACTGCTGAGGATCCTGGATTGTTTTCATTAGAGTTTAGAAGGTTGAGAGGAGATCTAATAGAAACTTACAAGATAATGCATGGCTTAGAAAGGGTGGACGCTCAGAAATTGTTTCCATTACGCAGTAAGACTAGGACCCGTGGGCACAGCCTTAGAATTAGAGGGGGTCAATTTAGAACAGAAATGAGGAAAAATTTTTTTAGCTAGAGAGTGGTGGGCCTGTGGAATTCATTGCTACAGAGCACAGTGGAGGCTGGGATGTTAAATGTCCTCAAGGCAGAGATTGATAAATTCTTGATCTCAGAAGGAATTAAGGGCTACAGGGAGAGTGCAGGTAAGTGGTGTTGAAATGTCCATCAGCCATGATTGAGTAGTGGAGTGGACTTGATGGGCCAAATGGCCTTACTTCCATTACTATGCCTTATGGTCTTCAAAACCTAGTACCTATTAGCTCACTATATTTGTCACAAAGCTAGTCCCTTTTTTTCTAAAAGCTGTTCCTTGGCACAAGGAGACTCTGTCCTTGATATTTTTCATAGAAGTAATAAATTGGGCTGGTTTCCAATCAGTCTGGTTTGATACAGAGATGAAAAGGAGTTTGAGAGGCCTTTTGTTCATACGTAAACAGATGAGACTTCAGGCTAAAGTAGTCATGTGTTAGAAGTGACCTGTATAAAGAAAGTGGAATGAGCTGAGCAGTTTTAGTTCAGTCTTGAATTGGTTGGAAGTTCAATGGAGAGCTCTCTCTTTTTTGCCCTTCAACTTCAACCTGTAAGCATTTGTTCCATTTATATCGTGCTTTAAAGGGTGTTTGCTTATAGCGACTGTTGTGTATATTCAGAACAGCATAACTAAGTCCAGTTGAATAGGTTGAGTTCTGACGGGTCCTTTATTCTGTTCTTTGTGCTTCATTGTGTAATTTTGTGAACAAGTTTTTGTCTTTTAAAAGATAGTAGTCAACGGAGCTGACTTAATTCAGGTAATTTTCACTGTACCAAAACAAATTACAACGCTATGGACTGAGCTGCCTGCTTAAGAATGTTTTGAGTGGTCTGGCCTAGTCCATAACACATTACTTTATTGTAATTTGTGAATCATCAGACTCAACGTAAGAGGCAGATTCGAGAGTGTAGTGCTGGAAAAGATCAGCAAGTCAGGCAGCATCCGAGGAGCTGTAGCATCGACATTTCGGCCATAAGGGTCCTCCCCAGTCCAACACTGGCACCTCCACATCACAGACACTGCAATGCAGTAGAGGAACTGCCGCAGTACTAATGTCATTCATATGCGATAGTCAATTTGGGCTTCTTCAAGCAGAAGTAAAAGATCAGTGGCTCAGTGGTTAGCACTGCTGCCTCACAGCGCCAGGGACCTGGACTCAATTCCAGCCTCAGGGACTGTCTGTGTGGAGTTTGCACATTCTCCCCGTGTCTGCGTGGGTTTCATCCGGGTGCTCCAGTTTCCTCGCATAATCCAAAGATGTGCAGGTCAGGTGAATTGGTCATGCTAAATTGCCCATAGTGTTAGGTGCATTAGTCAGGGGTAAACATAGGGTAGGGGAATGGGTCTGGGTGATTTACTCTTTGGAGGGTCGGTGTGGACTTGTTGGACCAAATCGGCAGTCTCACTTTCTACGTAAGAGGCAGTATACATTACTGCTACCAAATCATTAATAAACAGCATATAGACACCACTGAACAATTACAACTCTTGGGACTGATTAACCAGCCTTGGGACAATGCTTTATACCTTGATGCATGGAGCTTACCATATAATATCAATTAACTCTTCCAGGCATTAACTGCCTTACAAAAATCTCCCCTCATGCCCATTTTGCACTATTAATCTTTTTAATATCATAACTGTTTAAAATAGAATAAGGTACATCTATCAATATTCCATCTAACCTCACTCAAGTGTCCAAAGGTTTTTTTTGGCAGTTTAATTCTGACTGCTTGAGGATGAAGTCTTAAGATAGAGCATGTTGCTGCACTCTTTGTAACTCTCCTTTGTGTCTGCTCACTACATAGCTTCTTTCTTAATTTCATTCTCATTGGTACTGGTTCCAATTCAAGGATCACCAGATCACATAACCAGAATTCCCTATTTTTAAAGAAAATTACAGTTGCTTCTTTTGCAACTGATGCGGATTTTCAAAATGGTTAAATATTCTGAGAAACAATTACAGATTCCAAAGGACTTCTAAATACATTATAAATTTAATGACTTTTCTCCCTTTGGATCAAATGTCATTACAAGTGTTGAAGTAATAGATTAAATTTATTTTGACTTTTGTTCTATATCTTCATCTTACAGTAGAATAAAGCAGCTTAATGATTTCCAACATAACTCAAATTATGATAATTGAATTGCTCATTTGCAATAATGAAGAAATACACTTGTTCAGGACAAGTATTCTAACCTCATCACTAGGAAATGCTATTATTATGGCCCCATGTTATGATATCATATAAACAAGTGCTAGTAGCCCTACTTCTGAGTCAGGAGGCCCAGATTCAGGTCTAACCTGCTCTGGATGTGTGTCATGACATGTCCAAACAGTCCGATTATGAGCAACTATAAGCAGACACAGAATGGTGTAAGTCAATATGAAACAAAGTAAGATGGTCTTACCAATCTTGAGGGAAACTAACACCATTGAATGAAAGAAACTACCAACATACACAGTGTAACACAACTATTCAAAAAAGGGGAAAGAGAACAGGAAACTATAGGCCAGTTAGCCTGACATCAATGAACTGGAAAGTGCTCAAGAAAACTTATAAAATATACTTAGAAAAGCAGTCCATGATTAAATAACTGCAAATGTGTTGCTGGTCAAAGCACAGCAGGTTAGGCAGCATCTCAGGAATAGAGAATTCGACGTTTCGAGCATAAGCCCTTCATCAGGAATAGTAAATAAGTCAATATAGCTTTTTTTTAAAGGGACATCCTGTTTGAGTAATTTACTCATGTTTTTTGAAAGATTTGGTTTTATGATAGATACAACAAAACCAATATTTGTAGTCTAATTGGATTTCCAATTTGCATTTGAGAAGGTGTCACAAAAAGACAATGCATGCGAAGAGGGGTCATGGAATTGGGAGGTGATATATTGGCATAGATCAAGGATTGGTTGATGGAAAAGAGTCAGAATAAATGGGGCATTTTCAATTTGCCAGTCTGTTATTTATAAAATGACAAAAGGGCCAGTGTAGGTTCACCAGTTAGTTACAATATATTAATGGCTTAGATGAAAAGTCAGAGAGCAATCTATCTAGGTTTGCTGAAAATATAAAGCTAGGTGGGACACAAAGCTGTAAAGAGATATAGACAGGTTAAGTAACTAGAAAACAAAGTGGCAGATGGAGTATAATGCAAGACCCTGTGAGGTTATTCACTTTAGTCATAAGAATACAAAAACAAAATACATCTTAAAAGTGTAAAACATACAGTTTTTGATATTCCATGTACAAGCACCACCAAAGGTTAATCTTCTGGTACAACAAGCAATGAGGAATCCAATGGTATGTTGGACTTTATTGCAAAAAGATTGGAATACAAAGGAAAAGAAGTCTTGCTCCAATTATACTAGGCTTCGGTGAGGACCATACCCAGAATACTATGTGCAGTTTTAGTCTTTATATTGAAGGAAGTATATGCTTGTATTAGAGTCAATACAACAAAACTTCACTAGAATACACCTGGAATATGAAAGTTGTCCTTTGATGAGAGGCTGAGTACATTGGACTGATACTTCCTGGAGTTTAGAAGAATGACAGGTGATCTCATTGAAGCATTTAAGACTACGAAGGGGCATGAAAAGGTAGATCCTGGCTATGGAACAAGGGAACTTACTTTCAGGCAATGTGGCTGATCATTTAGGACTGGGGTGAGGAGAAGTTTCTCCATTCAAGAGGGTTGTCAATCTTTGGAATTCTCTACCATAGAGAGTTGTGGGTGCATCATCATGAATATATTTAAGGCTGGAATTGACAACTCTTCGTCTCTCAGGAAATCAAGGGATATGGAGCACAGCCAATAAAATGGAATTGAAACCCAAGACTGACTATGATCATATTGAATGCCAGTGCAGGTTGGATGAGTACTGTCGCCTTCTTCTGTTGATATTACTTATGCTGCTATGTTCGTAAAGGAGATATGAACTCATAATAATCACACATATTCAATTTTAATTCAACTATAAACTTTTCTTTATGAATTGCACATTAATTCAGTGTGAGCTTCCAATGCATAAATCATTAATGACACTGTAGTTGCTCAGCAACTGTTAAGCAGACATTACTATCCTAACAGTCATATTAAAATGACTGTTAAAAATGTGTACATAAATCCTGCATTATATGAATAGGTTTGCCTTCTATGTGAGATCTGGAACTGAAGGCATCATAAAATGCAATGATTCTTTTTATTTTAAAAGAGAAGAGAACCCTCATAATTATGAACAGAACTTGGTGATGATTAAATCTTGATTTTTCACTTTGGGCACTGACTGACAGATTTCAAAAATTATACTTTTAGATATATTTTCAAAATATGAATCTTTTATACAAGGGTATCTTTACTTAGTAATAATGTTGGCATAAACAAGGGAGTTATGACACTTTAGATCTTTTAAAAAAAATTGAACTGTATCTGGATACTGGCTACAAAAAAAAAGGCTTCTTTAAATCATTAAACTACACATCTGCAAACGTTAGATGCAAAGACATTTGAAATACCAAGTGGTTTGGATACAAACAATGGACAGGAGAAAAACCTTCAAAGAGGCTGAGCATAATTGATTGCTTTGTGGAACCTGTGATTTCTCAAAATGAACACACCACAGTTTTCAGCTTTCAACTATATAAAGAGATCTGGCTAAGAAAGACAGTGTGCACAATGTCAAGAAGAGGTCTTTGGGAACCATTCACAGAAGGGGAGGTTTGTCCAAGGGAAAGTAAAGAGAAATGATATACAAGGTCCAAAATAATGTTACATTTAAGGAACACCAGATAGTGTGACAGTGCCAAAATGACAGAAATAGTGATTGTACCTTTACAAGAAGGCATCAACTATCCAACAAAGAAGTCATAGAGTCCCTACAGTGTGGAAGTAGGCCATTCAGCCCATTGAATTGACACCAACCATCCAAAGAGCATCTCACCCAGACCCACCCCTGTAACCCTGCATTTCCTGTGGCCACCTAACCTGCACATCTTTGAAGTGTGGGAGGAAAACAGAACACTCAAAGGAAACCCACACAGACTCAGTGAGAAAGCACAAGCTCAACACAGACAGTCAACCAAGGGTGGAAATTGAACCCATAGCCTAGGTGCTGTGAGACAGCAATGCTAACCACTGAGCCCCAATCAGCACAACTGCTAGATCTGACTTCAGGAATAAAAGAACCCACACAAAGGGCCCTAACCCTAACACTGATTTATTGGAACTTCTTCTTTGAAGTATTAATTTTGTCTTACCCGAACTTGTTTAACCTTGGTATTCAAAATTTCTTGTTAATACCCCTGTCTTTTTATCCTTCAGGAACCATCAATGATAACTTGTACTAAAGCAAGATTTAACCTGTTTAAACAAAAACTTGAGTACTGGGTCTGCTTTTACTTTAAGAACATACAGTGCTCAACACAAGCCACATTAATCTACAATTCACGGACCATATCGTGGACAGGCCCTGCATAGATCCCAAACCTGGAATTTCCTCCTCAAACCTCTCACCAGCTCTAGGTCCTTTGCCTTCTCTAACATGCTCCTTAAAACTTATTTCTTTGACAGAGTTTTTAGTCATCTGTCCACATGCTGCCATATGCAACTTAGTGTCAAAGGTTGACTGTTAACAATCATGTGAATTGCTTTAGACCATTTTGCTATGTTAAATGATCTGTACAAATTCAAGTTGCTCATTTAGAAATGGCAAGCTGAATTGAATTCCAATAGCGCAAAATCTCCTTATTCATTCTGTTTCATGCTCCAGTGTTGCCTGTTGTTCCTCTGCATGGTTGCAGCCCTACATTTGTGGTTATTTGCATGTGTAACTTTAATCATGTCACCATCTCCTTCCATTGAATAAACAATTTCTCTTACTTACATAAACCAAATGGATACTTTCACGATCATTCAAATATTTTCATCACAACTGTGCCCACTGCTGACACCTGCGATATATAACTTTACTTACAGCTTGTAATCTTCATTTGTAATATGTTTTGAAATGCCTCATAATGCTGAACTAAATAATCTTTTTGTTAGGTTGAATATTCTAACGTGAGGTTAAGTTCTCAAGCCAGTACTTTACTTGATACATAGATGATTCAGTACAATTACAGCCACAGTGATACATAGGCATTCGATGACATAATAATAAGTTAAAAGATTAAGCAGCGTCATCATTTGCAAATACAGACAGAATCTTGCTCCTTGTACTTGGTTCTAATGAATATTAAGTAGAAGGTATTTTGTGGAATTACCATTCACTGGCATTTTCCCTATTCTACCATCAATTTCCCTGATGCCATAAAACTTTCATCTACGACTGAAGCTAAAATGGTACAGGGTCAGTGACATTTACTTATGTTTAATTTAGGTCTAATTCCCAGTAGTCTTGTGGTGAAAAAACATTTAGCTTTATAAATGTTATGCACCCGTGTGATCTTTACAGGCCAGTGGGGATGCACTGTGCACGGGATATATCCAAAATGCAAAAAAGAAGACTCACCATTACATAGCGTGCTCACATTCTCAGAACGCCTCAAGGCACTTCACAGCTAATGAAGTATTTTTGAGTCACTGTTGCAATGCAGGAAATGTGACAGCCCATGTACACACAATCTACACACAGCAAGATCCCAGTGTAATACTGAGATAAATAGACAAAGATAAGTTTAAGTGAAGACACCGGTGAACTACACAACTCTTGCTTCAAATAGTATAACTGGATCTCTCACATCCCTTTCAGAAGGCAGGTGAAGCTTCATATTAATGTCTCAGCTGAAAGACTGCACCTTTGGCAGTGCAGTACTCCATCCATATTGAACTGTTAATCTAAAAGAAAATACTTTACTTTTGCCATTATGATTCAACTATAGTTAACACTTCTACATTATTTGCCTTGCCTGCAGAAACTTGTGATGAAAAGAGACATGTTGCATACCCAAAAGAACCATTTTTGCATTTGTACATGATTGTACACGATCACCATTTCTTTTAAACAGCAAGCCAATCTAATGTTTTTGAAATATACATGGACACTGGACAAGTTAACTTTACTGCACATGTTGATTTGCAGTTATAATCAACTAGTTTTAAGGTTCTACGAGGGACAGAAAAACCTTTGGATCTTGAAGATATAACACCCTTATCCTCATTGAAATCATAAGTGAAGAAATTATACAGCTGCTTCTATGAACGTGTGTTCTGGATGTCGAGCCTTAACTGTCCAAAGAGATAGTTGTGAACGCTCAAACAGATAGATGAGAAATTAAACATCATCAGGTTGGGAACTTGTCAGCTTCTTGCCTGGTGTATGCATTAAATGAAATTCTTTGCCTTTGCTTCCAATTTAAATACTTTTGAAATAGCTACAGAATACTATGTTTTTCCACACAAGAGCTGCATCCTCAAATGAGCCATTTCAAATAATGGCTAAAGATTGCCTAGATTCCTGCTCACTCGAATGAGATTCCTAACACTTTACTGGTCATCTTATTTTGCCAAATTGCAATTGCAAGATTGTGTGTTCAGTATTCCTGGTTCTGTATTTAATGAAAGAAAATGAAAATAAAAACCAAAATTGTGATGCCATATATAGCAGATGATGACAGAGGCAGACTGATTGTATCTACTTACCATATCTAATCCATCTATTGGCTTATGCATTGAAGTTTTGCAATTCTGAGAGACAACTACCCTTTGTTGGTTCTGTTCAGTTTGGAGGCCTTTAATAATGTGCTATTGCTTTAAGGAGGCAAACAACCAATCTCTACCATATGGATAACACTTCCAAAATTGGTTAAATGGATCATGCTTCTCAATTATCTGCCTCCAGCTTTGTCAAAGCAACACCTTCAAAACAGCTAAGTAGTTGTCTCTATATCCATTAGACAAATGACTGGTGCGTTTTAGCAGAACCAATAGTTTCATTTCTGTTTCCCAGTAAGAGAATAACAGGGTAATTCACTGCACTGATGTATTTCTCAAAATATAAGGATGATTGATGACACTCAGGTAACCCAGGCATGATGCCAAGGTCTACTTGAACAGAAAAAGCTTTGATTCCATCAATGAGCAGCTGGCCAGTGATTAGTAGCGAATTACTATCTGTTCCTCAGACAATGCGTCCATTTTAAGAAAATGATCCTTTCCAGCCTTATGTGAAGACTAAGATTGACTCGATGGATTACTCTGCAAAGAAAAGCTATTTGTTCTCATAAAAATGACACCTTATGCCAATCACGGACAAAACAGAATGTGAATCAAGCAAGGTGAGGATATACAAATTGCGCTGTTGGGTTTTCTTCCCCCGCATTCCTTTCCAATTATTATACAGGAGCAGTGTCCTGGAAGTGCATTTTAATTCTGCAGGTCATGCATCAGACCTGACAGCCATAACCTTTCTGGTTGTTGGAGATTTCTATTCCATTGGACGTACTCCAAAATTGGATCCAGT